>NC_088187.1:166031-1366031 GCF_028769735.1 Zonotrichia leucophrys gambelii
AAATGGAATAATGCAAACTAGTAGGCAACAAGTGTTTGTAAAGGAATCAGCACAAAAAATTGGACTCTTTTGGGGGTTGGCCCATTGTGTTGGAAGTCGATTTGGTTCAACACTCACTCTCCCTATGCCTGCACAAAGGCAGGCTCCCTTCTATAATGTCGATTAAAAAAAATTAAATCCTCCCCCAAACAAACAAAGGATTTTTCACTGGATGCTGCTGAATTCACCAAGCTTCTTCCAGCTCCACAGGGCTTGATAGCAGGGCAGTATTCCCAAAAGACAGACAGTAATTGTAGTAACTAGGATTGACTTGGATATCTTTTGTAAATTTGGGAATTTTCTTGGCACTACTACTTCCAGTGTCCTTTGCAAAGACTCTGTTATCTTCAGAAGCACAATTCTCACTTAATTGCTTTACAGGGGGCAGAGTAGGGAGAGCATGGTGGGGGCTTACACTTAAATGTAAACCCATTTTCTCCTCTTTCCCTTTCCTCTTTGTGACCAATATTGAAAATATTCAAAACCCCTCTTCTTCCCTAATAATATCAGTTCCTTTGTGGTCTGCAGTTGAACAGGCTGAGGATTAACAGCTCATTCCCAGGAGCAAAATGATTCAGCAGAAGAGGAATGAGCTAAAGACAGATTGGGTACGTTTAATCTCATATTAGCAGTGGCAATACTTGCACAAAGGAGACATTTCTCCTGCCAAGCACTTACTTTCTTCCTAATTCTTATCAGAATATCTTCCAGGTCACGGGGGGGGGGGGGGGGGGGGGGGGGGGGGGGAAGGGGGGAAGAGATTGTTCCAAAAGCATTTTAAATTGTTGATGATTGAGCAACATCTTCAGCATCTCCTGTCCATAATGCCTAAGGAAGGAAGGAAGGAAGGAAACAAAGCAAAAGTGAACAAACACTTCAGGAAGAGTGTTAACAGAAGAGACTGATACCTTAAACTCATCAGGGGCAATGCTTGCATGAGAAGGCATTACCTACTCACAAAGTGGGAGATTTACCTCACTTGACACTGCACAGTGCTGTCAGCTGAACACAAGGGGCAAGAGGAGAATGTGGGGCAACAGAAAAATACCATTTCACTCTGAAACTGGGGGTGTGCTTCTGTGGCATCAAAGGATCCCAGGGACCAAGCAAAACACATCTGCTTTGTTGTCAGAGCCTATTACATGTCTTGCTGCCATTGCACAGTAATTTGCCTTTCTTTAACTGGCAGGGAAGCCAGGACAAAACACCTCATGCATCCTCTTGATTATTCTATACTATGTGTATGCACAGGGACAGCTAGTTGCTCTGCTAGTTACTCTTGGAAGTTATTAATGGGAATTTAATCACCAGAGGAAGGGGATTTTGGTGGTTTGGGTTGATTTTGCCGCTAGGAAACCACAGGTTTTTTTCAAGAAGTAATGTGGAGCTCACTGAGCCACAGATAACAGCATTCTAGAAATCAGCAGAACAGGTTTAGAAAGACTGAATATTTTGGCTAAAGATCCCTGAAATATTTCTAGGATAGTCTGAAATTAATGAGAAATGGATGTTTGCGATCCTTCAGTGATGAACATTAGCCAACACTTTGGCTTTCTCTTGTGCACCTAAGGCCAAACAAAAGTGTTGGACTGGCTGATCTGAGCTCTTTCGATCTCAGTAAAGAATCCTTCAAGCCACAGGAAAAAGTTGGCAATGCTCCTTTTTGCTGGCCAACCTCAGGTTTCCCAGCACAGCCATTTGCCCAGGCAGCCCAGAGCAGTGGTCACAGTGGCTGACAGAGCTCAAGAAGAGTTTGGACAATGCTCTCAAGCACATGGAGTGATTCTTGGGGTCACTGCACATGGCCAGGAGATGGACTCAATGACCCTGATGGGTCCCTTCCACATAATTCTATGACCCTTATTCACACCGTGAGGTAACTTCATATTCCCTTTGGTTTCCACTCTTGTGTGGTTTCACCTTTATAGCCAGACACAAAATGGTTTTCCTGTTTTGGGAGATGAAATGAAGATCATTACCTTGTGTCCTTGTGGCAGTCCTGAGCAAACTTCCCTGCCACGTGTGGCAGCCTCTCAGCCCTGGGTGTGCCTGCGAGCTGGGTGACTCCAATTCTCTCCATCAGGGACAGGAGGAGTTGGGCCGCACACTCGCGCACCGGGGCGGGGCGGCTGCTGGGGAGGAGAGAGCAAACCCTGGAGCAGCAGCAGCGCCGGCCTTGGCCAGAGCTGCTCCCTTTCCTTGCTGGGGGAAGGAGCCTGGGCTCTCCCTGCGCCTTCAGACACCTGCAGAAGGTTCTGTCCTGAGCTAAACACAAAGGTAGCATTGCACACAAGGCCTGCCTGCATGGAAGAGGGAGGAATTCAGTCTCCCTGCACTGTCTGATAATCAATTTCTTTCACAGTATTTACCTGAGAAAGATTAAAGAAATAGATGACATATGAATAATTTAGAAATTTAGAACAATTCATGCTGACCCATCAGAGTGTTATGAACAAAAATTCGGTTAATATTTTTTGTGAGAAAGAGTTACAGAGAGGCAGCCGGATCTCTGTCCCTGCCAGGGTTCTGCGTGCTTTGTTACTGTAATCACGGGTCGTTGTAGCTTATCTCCCCTTTTGTATTAGTAAAAGCCCTGGCTAGGGTGAGGTAATGGCCCTTCCCCGAGGCTAAGGTGTTCTTTTCCCAGCATAGTGAAGACACCTGAGAGGGTGGGGGGGGGTTATGCAAAGTGACTCCAATACCAGCATGCTTTTTGAGACCCTGACTCCAAATGCAACGAGAAAACCCTAAAAACAACGAGCCACCTAAGAGCTGACAGACTAAAGTGATGTCTGGACGTGAAGAGCCGAGTGCTGAGCCTGCAGAGATGCTGAACACCTTCGGAGCCCCTCTCGCCCTGAGCAGAGAGTCGTCCCGACGCCGGGACCAGGTGGGACACAGCCAGGGAAACTAAGATCTGACAGGGACACCACGCCCTAAAGGCTCCCACGAGGACTGGATTCCCCAGCTCTGCCCCTAGTGGACAGAGCTGCGCATATCCTCCTCCTCTGAGTCGCCCTGGGAGACACGACGGGGACTGCAGCCCTGCCGAGCTGCCCAATCCTGAGCTGATCACTATTAATAAAGGCAATAAAAAGGAGAAGAAGTCTCCTGGCCCTGTTTATTTCAAGAGGGCACCCACAATACAGAACTGCAGCAGGATTGAGGCTCTCTCCACCCATTTATCCCCAAATCTGCAGAACCCTGGAAAACAACAAATGCAGGGAAAACATGTGGTGGGCTGTGAAGTTGCAGAATATCCAGCAATGCAGCCTGTTTCTTCTGTGGGGCTTGGCAATGGATCCATCAGAATGTTTTACCCTTTTGCAAAGCTGAGGAAAGGGTGGCAGGCAGTTTAGCCAGGCTGTCCTGTTCTAGAGAGAGTCTCTTGGGAACTATCAGGCCCAGAACCAACATTTATGGCAGCATTTGCTTCAACTGTCCCATGGCAGTCAGCCTGTGGAGGTGCCTGTAAAGTGATTCATCATCTCAAGCCCTGAGGCCAGGACAGTCACACAAGACTCCTTTGGCAGGAGCTGCACCTGCTGTGCAGGCTGTGCCACACCCAGCAGATTGTCCCCCATGTGCTCCACACCCCAGCAAGGACCCTCCTCATTTCTCAAGTTAGTGGCATCATGAGGAGACATGGTTTTCCCAGGGCCTCTGTTGTTAGTGCTGTGAAATACCAAACACTGCTCACAGCTGCAATTGCAATTGTCCCTCTGCCCACAAAAGCACAAGGCTCTATCCTTGGCCTTTGCAGACACCACATCTAGGAAAATCTGACAGACTGGGAGAACTCCAGGAAGCAGCAGGAAGCTGAGTGAGAGGAGCTTTAGATTGAATATCAGGAAAAAGGGTTTTTCACCCAGAGGGTGGTTGGGCACTGGAACAGGCTCCCCAGGGCAGTGGTCACAGCACCAAGCCTGACAGGGCTGAAGGAGCATTTGGACAACAATCTCAGGCACTTGGTGTGACCCTTGGGCTGTTCTGGGCAAGGCCAGGAGCTGGACCCGATGGTCCTGATGGGCCCATCCAACTCCCCATATTCTATACTTCTGTGATTCTGAGAAGTGATAGGCTGCAGGAGGGCAGAAATAGGTGACAAGAGGAAAGAAGTGAGGTTGGTTGGAGAATCAAGTCACTGAGTTCACAGAAGATGCAGGATACAGGACCCTTCCCTCCCACCATTCCCATTCTCTGTCTCATCCCTTCTCCCTCCCACACACACAAAGGTGAAGAATATCACTAAAAGAAGAACCTATTTGACTCCCATGTCCATGAGAGCAGTCATTGCTCGTGCAGGAGTCACATTCTCCACCATGATCCCCAGGGTCTGACTGGCTGCTTTCTGAACAAATTCTGGGGAGCTGGACACCATCTGGAGAAGGACCTGAGCAACCTCATCCACCTCAGAGTCCATGTCCTTCTTCAAGGTCACAGAGAGCTCTCCCAGAGTGACAATGGCAGAGCAGGACACCTTGGAACGGAGGTTGGTCACCTGGGGAAGTCATGAGGGGAAACATAAGAATCACCTTGAAAAGAAAACCAGTTTCCTTCAAGAGAAGTCCCAGGAAATGACAACACATCCCACTGTGTCCAGGGGAACATCCAAGTAGAGGAAGAGCTGGAGAGCACAAGCACAGAAAGGCACTTATTCTGGCACCAATTTTTGACCTCAGACCTGCTCACTGCGGGCCTAAAATAAAAATTTCATTAAGTGTTCTACTTAACCCTTCTAAACTGTCCACAGCTTTGATTTTAGGCCCTTTTACTAGAAATAAAAGCAAGGGCTGCTTTCAAATCATCAAGGCACAAGTCATAATGATAAAAGAGTCAGGTGCTCCTGTTCCAAAAAGCAACACCAGCAGTTGAAGCACTCAGCCAGGAAACAGAAAACACAGGCTCAGGTCTACAGAATAATTTACAGTGTTGAATCGCAGCTTGGGCAGAGATTGGGACTCTGGCAAATAACATCATTAGTGTCTCAGTTTCTGCATTTGCACATTGCATTATAAAGGCACCACACTCAAAGATGAGTGTCAGATACCCGACCTGCCAGTAAATACAGCTGCATGCACCCACAGATCCTACAGACAGCTGACAGACATTAGAAATCTCAGATCTAAAACCAGAAATGAAGGCAGACCCTGAGCACACATGGAGATGACCAAGCACATACCTACTCTACACACTGTGTATGAAGTATGGGGGACAACTCAGAACAATGTTCTCACCTCGCTGGTAACTGCCAAGCAAACCTCACCAAGTCTACAAAGCAGGACCTCTGAATGGGACCCAGCCAGGTGTTGGATGGTGAAGAGTCCTTTCTCCTTCAGCTCCCTGAAAGGCAGAAGATTGATTTTTCTCTCCACCAAGGCAGCACCCTCTGAAGTGACCAGGCTGGCAGCTCAGTGAACAATGGGAGGTTCATTTCAAGGAGTGCTTAATGAAATCGTGGAACGCGTTGCCCCAGGATGCTGTGGCTGTCAAAAGCATTCACAAACCCAAGAGGCAAAGAGAGGGGTTTCAGAGTGGCCATTTGAGAAGACAGCCTTTCTGAAATCTCTGGCACATGAGGCCCCTCTGTGACTGCTTCCTAGGAGCTGTGAGACCGGGCCATGCTGCTGTTTGTTGTCACCTCCCTGTACCTGTCCCTGAGACACAGTGCCAGCGGGCTGTTATTGGGGCATTTTCCTTCTTTGCCAGCCCCAGCAGGCATTCAGCAGGGGGAGTCTGCACTGCCACTCTGGAGCTGAGTTTCCACTCTATGATCTCGGCCTCTCTGTCACCCCCTCCACTCCCCCTCACACATTCCCCAAAAAAGCAGCAGGATGTCTGCTGGGACCACCTCAGCCTGCAGGAAGGCCAAGTGAGTCCTGGCCTCTCCTGACCCACAGCACAGCTTTCTTTCATCCCAGCATGGAAATATAAAAACTCTATTATCACATCACACAGAGGGCCAGGAGCTTTTTATTTTGGCTGCAAGTGTCCACAGGGCATTGCAGAAGAGGAGAAAAAGAGTGTTTTGCAGCAAGCAACCCGGCTACTCAGGCAGGATGGTAGGAAAATTGTCTGGAAGCTGCTTTTTAGGACTTTGGTTGTTCTGCTGCAGCTTCTGACAGAGCTGATGGGCAGACCCCAGAGCTGTGGAGAGTTCCTGGGAAATTTGTCCTTGGATATGTCTACGAATGCTCTCCCAGCCATGAACTGCCATCTGTGTCCTGTCCATATGTTACTGCCTTGACTGCTGAGCGTCTGAGGTGCCTCTTGAGGCTGCGATGAGGGGCTGACCCTGATCTCAGGGCAGTACAAAGATAAGGGGGCCAATCAGGGAATAGGGAAGGTGTGGCTCAGGAACACAGGAACAGACATAGGAACAGGGAAAGGAGCAAATGGGGTCTAACAGCTTTTTGAGGGAAGCTTCTTGTGTCACCCTAGACCAGGGAATGCCCCCCCAGGGTCTTCACAGTTCCCAGTGTTTTATATTATTAGGAAAGCTTCTCTGAAGGATCAACTGAATCAACACAAAATGACAAAAACAATCAAAAGCGCTCATAAGGCAATTGTTCAAAATGCAAACAATTCTGAGTTCCCAATGTTCCAACAGCTTTCTTGGAGTGTCTTAGATCTGGCAGGAGGGATGCAGGGTTTTCTTAGCACAGTTTATCAGGAAACTGAGTCACACATACTGAACCTCTGGTCCATGGCCTCCTCACTGCGGCTCTGTGGCCAGTCCCTGCAGTTCATTCAGCCAAATCAGAGGAAACAAATGTCTTTTCAGCTGACACAGTCTCTGCACACAGCTTTCTCCCCCTTCTCCTGGTGACTTTCCCTGACTCCAGGAAGGGCTGCAGGAAATGCTGTGTGAGCCACAATGATGGAAGAGCTACTGATAAAAACACTGGGGTGATGCTTTCAGAGGAGTCATGAATGGAAGACTGACCAACCTTCCAGCCAATGGTATGCCAAAAGTTTCCATTCTTGAAATAATTCACTGCAATAAATTAGTAAAAAGAAAGATACGGAACAAATCTCCCACAGCTGTTGGCTTTCCTCAGGCCCCATGGTCTCTGTATTGCTAGACTTATTCATTTAGGCACAATATTAACTGCCCTGACTTGTTGGAGACTGACCACAAGGTCTCATCTTTGGTGGGCAGTCACTAAAATTAGCTCAGCAGAGGCATCTTCAGCTGTCCAAGTGTAGCAGAAATACATATTCTCTGCTTCATGGCTGTGTGGCGGCAGCTGCTGGTGTGGATGTGTCAGCGTTGCTTCATGGATTACCCCTGGGAAGGAATTGTGTGCACAGGCACAGTGTGATGGCTTCAATCTCCTCTAATTACTCCAATCAGATGATGGCCAGAACTTATAGGCAAAAAGCATCATGACAGAATAATTTCCAATATTCTCCAAACTACTCCTGTGGTTTTGATTTTCTTACTGATTAGGTTCAGTGTCTGGCCTCAAGAAATCAGTCCTGAAAGAACAGGCAAACCTCAGCTTGCAAGTTAGGGTGCAAGTCTTTAATCTGCCCTTTTTGCAGCAGGTACAAACAACTTTTCAACATATTTGCAAAAAAATTTCTTAGTTCTTGCTATACCTATTCAGAACCTGACTCTCTCCTCGTTTTATTTTGATTTGAGATCCAAGCATGATTTTTTTCTGGACAGGTGTCCTGGTTTAGGACAAATTCGGGGGAAATCTCCAAAAGGGAGCCCCCCCAAAACAAAACAAACCTCCAACCACCCCTCCCCCAACACCGGGTTCGGGAAGGAATTCCTCGGAGGAGCAAAGTGGAAAACAAAACCTATTTATTTACAAGTAACAAAAAGAACACTCCCCAACACAAGAAAAGAAAAGGGACCAGACTGTGTTGTGAGGGCGCCGAGCTTCTGTCGCAGGCTTCGGGTGTCCTGGAGCTCTCAGGCCAGGTCCGGAGCCGGTCCAGTATCTTCAGGGGAGGGTAAGTGTCGGATCTCAAGATCTCAGTCCTGAGATGCTGAGCCACCGAGACCCTAGGGGGGCTCGGGAGTCCTGGAATGTTGCCAGAAGTGTCTGGTAGCTGGACTTTAACCCTACACAGGAGACGACGAGGATGAGGGCTTCACCGGGTGAATGGTGAAGGGATTAGTTAATTAGAGAGTGAGACACAAGGTTTAGGATTTATGTACAGGGGGGTTTAGAGGAGTAAGATGGAGGAATTGGGGTGTGTCCTGTCCTTCTTCTTCTTCCTCCTCTCCTCCATCTTCTTTGGCCACGGTGGCACCTTTCTATTGGTTATTACTAAGAGTACACCGAGTTATAACAATAGATGGTATTGGGGAAAAATGATAAATATTGTACACGTCACAATGGGTATAAAGATAGGTGCCTGCCCCGGAGGGCCGAGACAGTGTGCCCATGGCTGACTGCTGTGCGGATCTTTCTTCGGCTGAAAGAACATCTTTTAGATAAACAATTAATAAACATAAAACCAGAAAGAAGAACTGAAGCCTCTTCTCGTCCTTCGATACGCGGGCTGCCCCAAGGCCACCTCTGGGCCTTTCCAGGCCCCTCAAACAGCCGAGATAAACCGGACACTTGGCGGTCCCTGGGCGGACCAGAACCACCACAACCTTTCGGGGTGAGATAATCCGGACAGGTAAGAAAGAGAGAAGAAAAGGGAAAAAAGAAAAAAAAAACAGCACAAAAAAAAAAGCAGAAAGCAAGCAAGCAAGCAAGCAAGCAGCTAGCCAAGCCAAGCAGCAAAAGCCAAAAGCAAAAGCGCCTAGGCACACCCCCCCCCGCCTCTTCCCCATCCGGCCACAGCAAGATGGCCCGGGGGGGGGGTGTGGAGAAGGCACAGCTGCCAGACACAACACACGATATTGGGATAAAGGCTGAAGGCTGTCACCCCACGACACTCCACCCCTTATCCCATATCGTGAACATACAATAAAAAACTTTCATTTCACTTACTCACACCTTTGACACTTACGCATTCCTCTCATCTTACTTGCTCAGACCTACACCTTTGACACTTACGCATTCCTCTCATCTTACTTGCTCAGACCTTTGACACTTACAGTTTCCTTCTGTCTCACATTCAACAAACAATGACATTCATATATGAGTCTCATCCCACAATCAGGTCTCCCTGAGGTACACACCGTGTTGTTCCATCTTTCTGCATTATCCACCATGTATTACCTGGTCCTTGAGCAAAGACAATCCCACGGATGGGTTTGTCTGTACTCGAGGCAGGGTTGATCCATACTGTCTTTCCCAACAAACCTCTGACATGGGCCACTGGGGCTTTATCCCCATCTACTATATTAAGGAGCTCAGACTGAGCAGGACCCGCTCGGTTGGTGGAGCCTCGAGTGTTAACTAACCAGGTAGCCTTTGCCAAATGTTGCTCCCAGTTTCTTAAAGACCCCCCACCCAATGCTTTTAAGGTGGTTTTTAACAATCCATTGTACCTTTCCACCTTCCCTGCAGCTGGTGCATGATAGGGGATATGGTATACCCACTCGATGCCATGTTCCCTAGCCCAAGTATTAATAAGATTGTTTTTAAAATGAGTTCCATTATCCGACTCAATTCTCTCGGGAGTACCGTGCCTCCAAAGGACCTGCTTCTCAAGGCCCAAGATAGTGTTACGGGCTGTAGCATGGGACACAGGGTAGGTTTCCAACCATCCTGTGGTGGCTTCTACCATGGTTAGTACATAGCGCTTGCCCTGGCGGGTTTGAGGCAGTGTGATGTAATCAATCTGCCAGGCCTCCCCGTATTTGTACTTTGACCACCGCCCCCCATACCAGAGGGGCTTCAGTCGCTTGGCCTGCTTAATGGCAGCGCACGTCTCACAGTCACGAATAACCTGAGAGATACTGTCCATGGTTAGATCCACCCCTCGGTCTCGTGCCCACTTATAGGTGGCATCTCTACCCTGGTGGCCTGAGGCATCGTGGGCCCATCGTGCTAAGAATAACTCTCCCTTATGCTCCCAGTCGAGATCTATCTTCAACTCCCCTATCTTTGCAGCCTGATGTACTTGCTGGTTGTTTTGCTGCTCTTCATTAGCTCTACTTCTGGGGACATGGGCATCTACATGGCGAACCTTCACAGGTAACTTCTCTAACCGAGTAGCGATATCCTTCCACTCTTCCGCAGCCCAAATTGGTTTTCCTCTGCGCTGCCAGCTAGCCTCTTTCCATCTCTTCAGCCATCCCCATAGAGCGTTGGCTGCCATCCAAGAATCGGTATACAAATAGAGCCTTGGCCACTTCTCTCTCTCTGCAATACCTAGGGCCAGTTGAATAGCTTTGATTTCAGCAAATTGACTGGATTCACCCTCTCCTTCAGTAGCCTCTGCAACCTGTCGAGTGGGACTCCATACAGCTGCTTTCCACCTCCGTTTCATCCCTATGACACGACAAGAACCATCAGTGAATAGGGCGTAACGTGTTTCTTCTACTGGCAACTGATTGTATGGCGGAGCTTCCTCAACCCGGGTCACTGGCTCTGGCTCCTCATCTGCGACACTAAAGCTTTCACCTTCGGGCCAATTTGTAATTATTTCTAGAATCCCAGGGCGATTTAACTTCCCAATTCGAGCGCGCTGCGTAATGAGGGCAATCCACTTACTCCAAGTAGCACTGGTGGCATGGTGGGTAGAGGGAACCTTTCCTCTGAACATCCATCCCAGCACCGGTAGTCGGGGTGCGAGAAGGAGTTGTGCCTCTGTACCAATCACCTCCGAGGAGGCTTGGACTCCTTCATAGGCGGCCAAGATTTCCTTTTCTGTTGGAGTATAGTTGTCTTCAGACCCCCTGTAGCTCCGACTCCAAAATCCCAATGGTCGGCCTCGGGTCTCGCCAGGTAGCTTTTGCCAAAGGCTCCAGGACAGACCATGGCTCCCGGCTGCAGAGTAGAGCACGTTCTTCACATCTGGTCCTGTCCTGACTGGACCAAGGGCTACAGCATGAGCGATCTCCTGCTTGATCTGGACGAAAGCTTGCTGCTGCTCAGGGCCCCAATGGAAGTCGTTCTTCTTGCGGGTAACCAGATAAAGGGGTCTCACAATCTGACTATACTCAGGGATGTGCATCCTCCAGAAACCTATAGCACCTAAGAAAGCTTGTATCTCCTTCTTATCAGTTGGTGGGGACATAGCAGTGATTTTGTTAATAACATCCGCAGGAATCTGACGCCGTCCATCTTGCCACTTCACCCCCAAGAACTGAATTTCTCGGGCAGGTCCCTTGACTTTGCTCTTCTTAATGGCAAATCCGGCGTCCAGGAGAATATGAATTATCTTCTCTCCTTTTTCGAACACTTCTATTGCCATGTTCCCCCAAACAATGATATCATCAATATATTGTAAATGTTCTGGAGCCTCACCCTCTTCTAGTGCAGCCTGGATCAGTCCATGACAGATGGTAGGACTGTGTTTCCACCCCTGGGGCAATCGGTTCCAGGTATACTGCACTCCCCTCCATGTAAAAGCAAACTGAGGCCTGCATTCTGCTGCCAGAGGGATGGAGAAAAACGCGTTAGCTATATCAATGGTCGCGTACCACTTTGCTGCCTTGGACTCCAGCTCGTACTGCAGTTCCAGTATGTCCGGTACAGCCGCACTCAGTGGTGGAGTCACTTCATTCAAGGCACGATAGTCTACAGTCAATCTCCATTCTCCGTCAGATTTTCGCACGGGCCAGATAGGGCTGTTAAAGGGTGAGTGGGTTTTACTGACCACCCCTTGGCTCTCCAGCTCTCGAATCATCTTGTGGATGGGGATCACGGCATCTCGATTCGTCCGGTACTGCCTGCGGTGCACTGTTGAGGTGGCAATTGGCACTCGCTGCTCCTCTACCTTCAAGAGTCCTACTGCAGATGGGTTCTCTGATAGTCCAGACAAGGTATTCAATTGTTTAATACCCTCTATCTCCACTGCAGCTATTCCAAAAGCCCACCTGAATCCCTTAGGATCTTTGTAGTAGCCATTCCGGAGGAAGTCTATGCCCAAAATACACGGAGCCTCTGGACCAGTCACAATCGGATGTTCCTGCCACTCCTTCCCAGTCAAGCTCACCTCAGCTTCCAACAAAGTCAACTGTTGTGATCCCCCCGTCACTCCAGCAATGGAAACAGGTTCTGTCCCCACGTGTTCCGATGGCATTAAGGTACACTGTGATCCAGTGTCAACCAATGCTTCATAGTCTTGTGGCTCTGATGTGCCAGGCCATCTGATCCACACCTTCCAAAAAACCCGGTTCTCCCGTGCCTCTTCCTGGCTGGAGGCAGGGCCCCTCTAAGCCAGATTGTCCTTCTTTCCTTGGGCATATGCCTTGGAAGTTCCTTCAAGGGGATCGGACATGTCATCGTCATCGTCATACTTAACATCTCGGCTACGAGCGACAGGAGCTGCTATCTTTTTGGTTATACTTTCTCTTTTCTTCAAATCACGCACCCGTTGTGCCAAAGCAGCGGTGGGTTTTCCATCCCATCTCCTCATGTCTTCTCCAGACTCACGCAGGAAAAATCATAACTCAGCCCGTGGGATGTACCTTCTCTCCCCATCAAAGGAGCGCCGGCGTTGGACACCAGGGCTTCTAATTTGTACGGCTGAGATTTGAATAAGGTCCTCCTTAATCTCTTCCTGGAGTTTCTTATGATTCTCCTCTATTTTGTCTTCTAGTTTCTGCAGTCGGGTTTCCACTGCTGCAATTCTGGCATGAGTTGGGCCATGCACAGCATCTGCGTACGCTCGAAGCTTCTTTGCCATATCGAGCACAGTCTCATATGTATCATCTCACTTCATTATTGCTAGGGCAGAAGCGTATTCAGGTGGCCCAAGTCGCACAAGTTTCCTCCACATTACCAGAGTGCATGGTACCAGGTCCGGATTCCTAGTTGTTGTGTCATCTGAGAAAATGAGCTCTGCGACCGCCATCTCTCTCAGGCGTTGGATCCCCTGTTCTATGGTCTTCCACCGTGTCTGCTGCATATAGAGATCATCCATACACAGGTACCGTTCTGCTACGCTTCTTAGGACCCATTCCCAGAGGCTGTGAGGGTTAGCCCCCCTCATCACACCTTGATCGATGGCAGGATCATGTGACAGGGATCCCAAATGCCTCACTTCAGTACCATCCAAAATCGTAACCTCCCCTGCAGCATCCCAAAGGCGGACTAACCAACTAATTATAGATTCGTCAGGTTGTCGGCTGTAATCCTTTCTTAGGCCTCTGAGGTCCTTCAGAGAAAAGGAGTCAATATTGGCTCCAGATTCTGTGCCCCTTGATGTGGCCTCTGATTTTGGTGAGGGTCCTTCTTCTGCATCATCGTCATCATCCTCCACCTTCCGATCGGTCTTGCCTTTACACTTTCCACCTCTTGTATTAGCTGCAACAGCCATGGTTTGGGGCCTATTGTCTGATTCAGCTGCTAGCCTGGAGCCTGGGATGTTAGCTGCAGCCTGGGTCACTGGGATAGTAACTAACTTATCTCCCTGTTCCCTTTCTGCTATCTGCTGCTCCACAGTATCTAGCAGAGTACGGTAAACAAACGCCAAGGCCCAGCTCACTGCAGTAATCCTTTCTTCCTTAGTATTACCATGGCACTTCTCCCTCAAATACTTTGCCACCTCGACTGGATTCTGAATTTGATCAGATGGAAAGTCCCAGTCTATAGGATCAGAAAATTCCTTTAAAGTCTGGCCCATATCCTCCCATTTCCCACTCCAGTCAAGATTTTTCCTGCTTTGTTTTACTCCTGAATCAGGAGTCTCTCTAACCCCTCTAGAAATCTCAGCTTTCATTTTGTATACACTCCAGACAGTATAGACAAGGCTTAATAAATTAAATGCCAGAAAGATGGTTTCTTTCAAACTCAGGGGAAAGTCAGTATTTTCTAATAGAGATGTCAACAATTTGTAGGAGAAGAAGGAAGACAAAGGCTGAAAAGCCCCTTCCTCTTCTTCTCCCCAAACAAACTGAGTACACAGCCATGACAACAATTCATACATTCCTGAAATAAAGTCCAGCATCGTTATCCGACACATCATCACACATAAGGCCAGCACAATGATTATTCTGGTTAGTGCCCCCCGCTTACAAAAGCTACTTATTAGGGACAACATCAGAGCTATTTTTGGGTAAGGAAATAACCCTAGGGACCACAAAGGTATTAAAACTTCAAAAGCCCCTAGGGACCAGAAAAACCGGCAAGCTTCCACTCCAAATGACATTATGAATCACCAATATGCCCACAAAACAACCAAAACCAAAATATTATTGCTATAGGTTTTTTTTCCACTCTTTTTGGCCTCCGAATTTCCCGGCCAACGCACCAAAAAGTATACTGTCCTGGTTTAGGACAAATTAGGGGGAAATCTCCAAAAGGGAGCCCCCCAAAACAAAACAAACCTCCAACCACCCCTCCCCCAACACCGGGTTCAGGAAGGAATTCCTCGGAGGACCAAAGTGGAAAACAAAACCTATTTATTTACAAGTAACAAAAAGAACACTCCCCAACACAAGAAAAGAAAAGGGACCAGACTGTGTTGTGAGGGCGCCGAGCTTCTGTCGCAGGCTTCGGGTGTCCTGGAGCTCTCAGGCCAGGTCCGGAGCCGGTCCAGTATCTTCAGGGGAGGGTAAGAAAGAGAGAACAAAAGAAAAGGGAAAAAAGAAAAAAAAAACCAGCACAAAAAAAAAAGCAGAAAGCAAGCAAGCAAGCAAGCAAGCAAGCGGCTAGCCAAGCCAAGCAGCAAAAGCCAAAAGCAAAAGCGTCTAGGCACACCCCCTCCCCCCCCCCCCCCCCTCTTCCCCATCCAGCCACAGCAAGACGGCCGGGGGCGGGGGGGGAGAAGGCACAGCTGCCAGACACAACACACGATATTGGGATAAAGGCTGAAGGCTGTCACCCCACGACAACAGGGAAGTAAGAACCAGCTGCAAATACAGACTACAAGTGTGAATCTATACTGCAGGAACTGAGCTGTAGCTTGGAATTAAAGACAAGAAGTGATGCCATGGTAAATGTGAACGTTTAGTGCTGGCATAGGAGCCTTCTGCAATGCTCCACCAACCCATGGTTCACATTGCTACAAACTCTCTTTCTGGTGTTACAAAGAGTGTTGAAGAGCTGACTGTAAGTAAAAAAAATAGCCAGAATGTTAATTTTTGTTAATATGGTGAACAATGACTATGTAATAATTCAGAGCTCATAGAAGTGAGTATTCAGATTTCCACTTAGTATGTGCTGGCAGTTTTAATTTGAAATCAACAGGTTTATCCAAATCAAGTTATCCATAGGAATTACTTTGCTCTATGATCTACCTAAAAATGCCTCATTGTCTGTGAAGTTTAGTAGAAATTTGCAAAGTCAACAGTCCACAGATTTTCATTTCTTGTTTAGTGGCTATTCTGCAGGAAAGCTTTTACAGACTAATCAGTTTGGATGTAATTAAAATGCCAGTACATTTCACTTAGCCATTTTGGTATTACAACAAAACCATGTGACTGCACAGCCTTTAAAAAAATATTAAAAAAAAAAATTCAAATCAACAGTCTGAGTAGGACTCAGATTAAAAACCATACCAAACTTCAACTCCATTGGAAGATTCCCTTGTCACCCTGTGAATCAACTCTATATTCAGAAGATTAAAAGTCACAATTATAGTGGTTTTGGTATGGTTAGCAATTGGGGAAGGGCCTTCTTCCTTCTCAGCTCCATGTTGCAGTGCCTTTGGGATGTGGCCTGCTGGCCGTAGTTTGTGCAGCCCTGGCTGTTCTCCATGAGGCAGAAAGTGCAATTGCATTTCCAGCCCAAAGCCCGTGAGGAGTGGGGTGTGCAGAGCTGTGCAGACCCAGGCCAGCAGCTGTGCCGCCAGAGGGTTTTGGTTCCTGCCCAGGGCAGCTGGTGCATCTCTGCCGTGAGTGCCTCCCCTTCCATGTGCCCATGGACAGCAGGTGCAGGGTTCTGCAAGGGGCATGGAACAGGGTGGGGATGTCTGCTGGCAACAGAGTGCAGCAGAGAGCAATCAGTCCAGGATGGTCCTGGAGTGTGTGACAGAGAACTCCTGACACAGCTGTGACTGAGCCAGTGAGGGAAGGCACTGCTGGGCCTGCTGTTTGTGAGGAGAGAAGGGCTGCTGGGTGACAGGAGGGCTGGAGGCGGCCTTGGGCTCAGTGATCACAAAATGCTCGTGTTTGATTCCCAGAGAAGGAACGAGAGATGTTGGGGAAGTGTTGACCTGCAACACATTGTGAATTTGTTAAGCTTTAACAGACAGTGCTTAGTCGTACCTTCCCTCACACCAGTTGTTAATGTGTGCAAGTGGATGTCTTAGCCTTGAGAATAAAGACAGTGGGCCTACTGAGGAGGTAGCTGCAATGCATTGAAGGAGAAGAAGGCTCTCAACCATGGGAGGACAATTTGAGGAACAGGATGTTCACCACATGACCACCAGAGACCTTTAAGAGACCCCCTACTCTAAATGTCAGTAATTTTGGGGAAGTGATTTAAACATGTCAAATACTTTGTGAGAATGTTTAGCCTGTGAGTTTGAGCAAAATAATGAATAAAAGTAATGAAAGTAATGTCTTAGTTCCATGGATACTATCACGTGGGTGTGCATGTTTCAGGGAAGTGATTCCCACGCACCCAGCACTGAAATAAAGTAATGCCTCTTTTTTCACATTGAGCTGGCAGTGTGGATCGGCCCTGCTTGGTAACTTTCATTTTGGTCATTTCTATTGAAGCATAAAGAATGGTTGAAATGAAATCTTTTCCAGCTGTTTTCCATTGGTTTACCTGTTTGAGGGTTAAAATTGTGTGCTGCAGGTGTCCTGGGTGTGTGCAGAGCAGTGCAGCCCCAGAAACCCCTTGGCTTGCCCACAAGTTGTCATGCCTTGTTGCCAGGTGTGCCCAGCTGTGGCAGGAGAAGGAGCCCGCAGCGCAGTGGGCACCGTGCCCTGCCCAGCCGGGGCTCTCTGGCACAGAGCAGCAGCAGCGCCAGCACCGTTCAACCCGCTCCTGCCTTGGCTTCCCCTGGCACACAGAAGCCTCTGGAAATCAGCACCGCCAGCGGCGTTCCCAGCTTGGAGCAGCTGCTGCTGGCGGGCAGATGCTGCCAGTTCGACTGCTTCCAAAGGGGAAGAAAGGCAGAGATGTACATGCACCAGAGCTCTGGGCATGTCCAAGGAAGGTGCAAATATGTGGAGAGATTTGTTAGGAAGGATTTCAGCTGTGATGCCAACAGTGCCTTCTCTCCTGGTTCTGTGTGTTCTAGACAAGTAATGCAATGGTTGGCTCTGACAATTAAGAAGCAGATGTTATGTGGATGTTCAAATGTGTAGTGCTGGTATTGTAATATATCCTCCCATAGTCCTCTTTCCCGGCTCCCTTGTAATAGCCTTGGTAGTCAGGGCATTGGGGAGTGAGACAGAGTAGGGATCCATCCTGAATTAGGTGAAGTGCCTAACAACGGTGAAAAGTCAAACGGCCAAAGCTGAAGGAAAAACTCGCATGCCGGGACAGCAAGGAGACAGAGAAAGAAAAACAGAAAAGACCACGAGGTCAATTTGCCCCGACCTAGAAATTCCTTTGATAAAGAAGAACTGGTGCTACGTGTCATGCGAGATGAATATGTATGAACTTGTTGTGAAACTGTATGCATATGCATTTGGAAGGGGGATAAAAGGAGGTCTGAAATCTTCAGGTGTACGCATGCCTTTTTAGGAGAATTTTTCTCCGTGTGCATCCGGCGTCGTAAATAAACATACTGAGCTTTACAAGTTTTATAAAGTTGTGAGGTTTCTTCTTTTCTCCGCAAAACAGGAGGGCTGGCTTGTGACCAGCAGGCAGGGTGTAACAACACCTGACCTCCAGTCAGGATGCAAGAAAGTAATTTCCACCAATGGACAGCAGAGAAAGAGTTGACTGATAAAACTTTTATGAGGGGCTGAGGGTACAAAAGGCAGAGGATCCGTTTTGTAGATGAGCACATGGCTGCTAATCACAGAGACTCCCAATGCTGCAATTTTTCCTTATTCAGTCCTTTGTTAAGGTTTACTAAACCTTTAAAATTTTAAAAGTGAGAGTCATTTCCCACATGTGCCATGCTGTGGGCCATTGTCTTGGTCTGGTTTCCTTTGCTTGTGTCCCATCTGAGTGCGCAGCTGGGGTACAGGCTGTAGGTGCTTGGGGCACTCCTGGAGTTCCTCTTGGATCCCTGAACCACAGGGTTTGGCCCATGAAGGGAATTTTTGCTGCTTTGCGACAGATGAGAATTTCCCAGGCTCTTTTGTGTTTGCTGTAGGGAAGGTTGGTTATTGCTGTGCATAAACTCACAGACCAACACAGAGCTGTCCCTTTGTGATGTCAGGGCATGGTTGCCATGTCGTCATAGTGGCATCAGAAGGTTGCCTTGGTGCACAGAAGGCCTGAGTGTCAGAGCAGCTCTAGGCCTTGCTCAGATCAGGAGAACCTTCCTGGTCAAAGCATCTTTCAGTAGGCAGCTGCCCACTGACAAGAGGCTTGTTTTTTTAGCTTTTAGAAAAATTGCTGAAATGCCAATAATTAGCCATCTGGCCACTGCAGCTTTTGCTGCCTATGGCATTTATTATTCCATTTATTATTTTACAAATTTTGCACGTAAGTAGAGGCTTCCCTTCTGCTTAGGTTAGGGTGTATCCTAACCTGGCTTTTGTATGTCTTCCTGCTCTTTCTTGGGGGCTGACTTTCTGATTTTGAAAGAGAAAGAGCATTAGGATTCCCCTGGTTTGGTAAAGCTCCTGTCAAGAGGTTCAGCTAAAAAGGGGGTGTCTGTAGCCACAGGGGCAGCATTTGCAGAGGAACCTGCAGGGCTTACGTTCCCTCCACGGGAGAGTCTGTGGCAGCAGAGTCTGTCATTTCCTCAGCTGGCTGGGACAAGCAGGACACCTTTGAAAATGTAGACTGGCAGACCTTCTTTAAGGCCTTCTAAAAACTCTGCAGTTGTTCCCAGAATTCAGAGAAAGCTTATTTCTTTTTAAATTTTGTCATGAAAGGATTTGACTAACTTGACCTTATACTGAGGTAAAAATAGTTGTTTCCTTTTAAAGGAAGTGCTGCTGTGCTTTTCCACAAAAGAACTGCACCACATCCTGGAGATTTTTGGGAAGATTTTCTGGGCAACTGTTTCCTGCAAGTTAATCAGAATTAGTGCATGACACTGAGTGAAAAAAAAAAGAGTATGTGAAGGAGAAGATTTCAGAAGCTGTCTTATGTGTTTGGTAGAACAGGAGCATTGAGTGTTAAAGAAAAACACTTTGCATTTGCTTGATCATATTTGTATTCATTTACTGGGTAAACAGGCCAAAGTGTAGGCACAACCAAGAATATTGTCCTGATATCTTGCTGGCTGTGTGAATGAGATGTGTCTCCTGGAGGGATGTTGTGAAACGGGAAATCATCTCTGTTTGGGTTGACTTGTTCTGTGGGATTCAGCAGCCCAGGCAGTTTTCTGACAGCATCTGGTTCATTTTCCCTTCCCACTACAGGACACCTGAAGCGTGTATTCAGACGTGCTGAAGATCCTGAGGTGAGTGAGAAAGGAACATTTCATGTTCCTTGTGTTTAAGAATTGTAGAGGAAGATGTGAACTTGGCCAGTAGCAATAGATTGTAGAGGGCCAGCTAGGGAGGCTGAAAGAAAAACCATATTCATGCCTGTAACAAAAATAATAAAGGCAGAGATAGATATTTTTAAATTTCCTCCTCAGAGTTTGAAGAACTAAAAACCTAGTTTTGAAAAGAGAACGATGCTTGCAGACAGCAGGGAAAATTTAATTAAGAGCAATTTCCTGTACAGTTGAATTAGATCATTTTAATTTAAAGAGAGGGACTTAGAATCCTATTCCCATCAAACTTTATGATATTTGCTTAGAACATGAGGTGGTAGAAAAGGAAGGCCATCTTGCAATGGTGCCTGCAGTACCTGAAGTGAAATGGGCACCTTTGTGGCTGGGGAGCTGCGTGGGCCAAAAGGGCGCAGGGCTGGCGGCCGTGAGCAGCTGAAGATGAGGCAGCGTGGGGCCAGGGGGCCAAGCAGGCCAAGGGCTCGGTGGCTGTGCCAGCAGCAGAGGGGCAGCAGGAGCAGGGCAGTGAGCGTGGCCTGTGCTGGGCAGCGCTGTGGCCACAGCTGGAGTGCTGTGTGCAGCTGTGGGCCCTGGGAAGCAGAAAGTCATGGAGGGGCCACAGCATGGGCACAGAAGGACAGGGGAGCTGGGCAAGGGGGTGCAGCACAAGGCCAGGGAGGAGGTGCTGAGGGAGCTATAGCCTGGACATTGGGGGCTCATGAGGGACCTTCAGGCAGACTTCCATAGATCCCTGCCTTAGATCCATAGAGCCAATGCTCAGCACAGGGGCTGTTTCCCTGCCAAACATCCCTTCACTGCATCCAAGTGCTTTAGACACTGGAGTAGGTAACACTTTCATATTTTGTTTGTTTATTTGTTTGTTTGTTTCCTAGAAGAAGAAGCCTTTGGTAATTTCTCCTTCTCCAGGGAGCTTTTTCTCAATCTTTCCTGGCCTTTTTCCAGCACTGGCAGAAACTTTCAGGTTAACGGCTCCCGTGTCTTTTGGCTGCCCAGGGAATCAGTGTGTGTTGTGTTTGGGAACTGAGTAGGAAATCAATGCCCTTGCATTCCAGCTGGTGCTCAGAGATTAGAGGAGCTGGAGGGGCTGGGCTGCATTTTTGATTCCAGTCACTTTAGCACTATCAGTGTGGTCGACTTGCCCGAGCACAGATACACAAAGAGTGCAGTTCCCAGTGCAATGCTCTGGGTCTGATTGCATTCCATAAGGATCTACATGCTCCAGATTCCCCAAGAGTGTGGGTTACTGAAGCAACAGGAGAGCAAGTTCAGGATTGTAGCTGAGTGGGGCACTGGCTACCAAATTTTGATGTCTGTAGCAACAGAGAGGACAGTAAAGGGAGATTTCAGTAATAAGATCTGTCTATCATCTATCTATCTATCGATCTATCTATCTATCTATCTATCTATCTATCTATCTATCTATCTATCTATCATCTATCTATCTAATCTATCTATCCATCTATCCATCTAACTAACTAACTAACTAACTAACTAACTAATTAACTAACTAACTAACTAACTAATTATGTAACATTTACATAATTGAATCTTCCTGGCTCTGGTCCAAGGCAGTTGGAGGTGCAAAGGTCACCTAAAGCATCCCTTTCTGGAGAGGATTAGAGACAAGTTCCCTTGACAGATTCTGAGTAGGCAGAGATGTTTCCCCCTCCAGAGATGGTGGTTTTTTCCCCTCAGATCTGTTTTCCTCTTCCAGCCTCTTGTGCCCTGAAGTCTCCAGTTAATTCTTTAAACTTATGCCTCTCCTAGAGAGGTGGAACAATTCCATGTTTAGGTGGCGTTTGGTGATTCTGGTCATACATGCCATGCCGTACATGACACATGGTTTCCTTCACTGGCATCCCCAGGGCTGTGTAAGTGCATTCGTTAATGGGGCCTTATGAGAAACTCTGTTACTGCTGGTCAGAATTCTCAGTTGACAAAAGAGGGAGAAGAAACACCTTGGTCCTCCTCCATATACTGAGGTGGCCACAGAGGCCCTGTGACCTCCACCAGAGATCTTTGCATGCATCCTTATCTCCTGAATGACCCGGTTTTCTAACAAGAGTGTGGATGTCAGGAAGGAGGAATGCTGGTGCAGGCCTGAAGAGAAGGTGAACTCCAGAAGTGTCTCTCACAAGGAGTGAGCTCACCCAGGAAGCCCCTGCAGAGCCAGGATGGAGCTGTGGGACAGGGCGGGGTGTCAGTCACTACTGAAAGACAAACAGGACATGGCAGAAGCAGAGGGAGGCTCTCACCAGACCCTTGAGAAATGCCACCCCTTCCCTGTCAGCTGTCTGAGAGGCTGTTGGAGCTTCAGTCCCAGGTGGCCCCTGATTGTAGGGCCAGGGGCACTGTGGAATCTGTGCCTCCCCTCGGGCAGAGAACGACCCAGGAGAGCAGCAGCACAGTGCTTTGGGAATGTGTGAGCCCAGCAGCCTTTGAGTCTTGGCCCACAAAGGGCGTATGGGAAGTTGAAACCCATCTTCTCTTGCTCTGTGCAGGTGCTTCTAGAGAAAGAGCAGGACCACACTGCTTCATCTGAGCTGCCATGCCAGACTCAGGGAGAGCTGTTCCCTGCCCGAGGGCAGGAAGAGCAGCTGAGGCAGCAGGTGGAAGAGCCACAGGAGAATGGCCAGGTAAGCCTGACTGGCCAGGGCACAGAGGGAAAGGCAGGAAGAGGGGCATAAACCAGAGCTCCTGGGACAGAGGAGGCCAGGAGTCCCACAGGCACTGAAAGCACAGAGCCTTGCAATCTGCAGAGATCAGCCCTGGGACAGGAGGTTTGCAATGGAGGCTGATGTGGGGAGGGAAGCAGAAAGAAATGGCTGAATAAATGTGATTTGGAGGCTGCAAGAGGAAAAAAGCTGAGCCTGATGGCAGCTCTCAGTCCCTTGCTCTGATTTTGTGTGTACAGAACATCAAGGCAGAGCCACAAGCAGAGCTGCCCGAAGCTCAGAGTGCCATCATGGCAGTGAAGAGAAAGCACAAGGAAGACATGGGAAGAATTCAAGAGGAGAATCTCCATCAGCAGAGGGGCGATCAACAAAACCAGGTGAATGAAAGAGTGGCAGCCACTCCACTCATGAAACATCCTCTCTTTTGTTTGTTAGAGAACATGAAGGAACAGCTGGATGCAGAGCTTCAGACAGCTCACAGTATGATCAAGGCAAGGCATAAGCGGCTGGAGGAAGAAATGAAAATCATCAGAGAGAAACTTAATCGCTTCCGTCAGTCTCTGCAAAACCAAGTGAGTGAAAGAGGGATGCAGCCACTGCAGTCACCAATCTGGTGGTTTCTGCCCTTCTTGCCTTTCCAGTGCAGAGCAGCAGGGAGTGGGGCCATGCCTCTGAGTGCCATGCTGCTGCTGTAGTGTGTATCACAGTTACTCTGAAGGACATTTCCTGGTTTGCTGAATCTCAACATCTGCCCTGGACAGTGAAACTTGTCCTTTGGCCTTTTGGCCAGCAGTCATCCAAATTGATTCCTGCTGGCCTGTTCCTGCTCTCCTTTTTTCTTGAGGTGTTTTTACAGTGGAACTTGGTGACCCTAATGGAGGATTGAAACAAGTTGTTGTATCCCCTGTCAATCTGTTCTTTGCCTTTCCTCACAGTCGATGACTCCTGGCTGACAGGGACAAGCTGTAGTGTCTGACTGCTTTGTTCTGTTTGACTTGAGGTGCAAGTGTTGACATCTCACCGGGCAGCCTGCGAAGACTTCCAGCCAATGTCTGGCAATGAAGGACCCCAAGCTAGGAGTGAGGTACAGGAGCAGTGCCCACCAGAAGTGCTCCAGGTCCAGCACATCATGGGCTCTGAACCTGCTGCTGCAGCAGCATCACCTCGAGGAAGCCCTTCTGTTAAACCTGGGAACTCAGGCTTGGGCAGTTCCTGGGAATAGGAGACTGAGGAGGAGTACCTGGAGCTGCTGGGTACGTCTGGGGTGTTTCTTATCTGAGGGACAGTGTGTTGTGTGCAGGTGTCAGCAGAGCTGTACCAAATGCTCCTCCTGAGTTTGGTGTCACAGGGCCATTTAGGACTCCCCAGAGGCAGTGCTGTGCTCCGAGGCAGCGAGAGCGCTCTGGGTGTTCCTGCTGCCTCTGAGGGCACCTGGGACTGGCTTGGCTTTGCCTGAGCTTCCCTCTCTGCTAAAGGCTGAAGCAGGGATTGTCCTTGGATCTGCAGAAGGCTGTGACCTAGCAAATGATCTAGGCAAGTCCTGTGTGCTAGTGGCCAAACTGAACAGAATTTTTAGCTTCCTAAATTCTCCTTAGAGTCTTGACTTCCAACCAGTCATCAGAGCAAAAAAGCTTCACAGAAATGGACTGGCTTTGGAGTTCTGTGGTTTTGGTTGGCAATTTTTTTTTTTTGGGGGGGGGGAATTGCTTTTGTGTTGTTCATTTTTGGTGGGGGTTTTTTGTTGTGTTTTTCTCCATCCTGAAGGAGCCCTTCTACCCCACGTCTTACTGATGTCACTTTTTATGACTGTTACTGTTACCACTACTACATCTGCAGTTTATTTTCATGAGAATGCTATATTTTTGTCAATAAGAGAATGCTATCTTTTTGTCAATAAGAACTACTTTGAAAGAACATCAGGTTACAGGACAAATAGAGAGCACAAGGTGTTTTCCATGTGCCCCCAAAGAAAAACCAGAGACTTTGATAACAAACTTCATTTAATCTTCTAGTTTTATGCTTATCAAGATGTGCCCAGGAGACACATCCAAGTGGCGTGATCAGATAAAACTGTACTGCAGGCATTTCTCAGGAGAGAGCCTCCAGCCCAGCCATGGTATATCCCTCGGATCCATGGCACTTTTCCATACCTGATTCCCACTCTTTCCCATGACTGTTAGAATCCTACCCATTGGCCCAAGCCCTGCTCAGATCAGTCTCTAGGAAAACACATCAAGCCCTTTGTGATTCTGCATCACAACCCAATGAATCTGCTTCTTGCCCGTAGGAGCTGCCAGTGCTGTGCTCTCAGATAAGACCTGGTGGGGCTGAGACCAGAGCCCAGTGGATTCTGTGTCTGCCATCACCTGTTGGGACAAAAAGGGCACTGATCTGTGCCTCGGTGTGGCTGATCTCAAAGCCCATCCTGTTGTGTCCTGAATGGGGGCAACAGCTTGTCCGGGGCTCAGGCTCACTCTGGCTTCTTCCCATCAGTGTCTGTGCTCATGCTTGGGCATTGCCAGCCTTGTTGTGGTCGCTGCCCTGCCCCTGAGGGCTGGAAGGACTGCAGAGGCTGGAGCCTTCCTTAGCTGGGAGAGGGGCATCTTTGAGCTCAGCCTGCTCATAAACAGATCAGGGTCCTGATGCTGAAAGCCCCGTCAGGATCAGTTACAGCTTGAGCTACTCTGGTTTACAAATGGAAGGCATTCCTTTTGCAAATTGCTGAAAGGTGGAGAAGATGTCTTCCTCTCCTGGGATTGCATGTCCCTGTGCTTTGTTTCCTGTCAAGAGAACTCTTCAAAAGACTGTACAAATCAGTCTCTGTGCTGGCCACCTGTGCTGCAGAGCTGTCTGCCTGGTTGTGGTCATTGTTACCGAGCCAACCACAAAGGGCTCAGAGCTCCAGGCGCTGGGGCTGCCTTTTGTATCTCCTGGAAGCTGGGATCTCTGCTTTAAAGTCAGCATCTTGCATTTTGTTTCCCTCAGGGAGAATGGTGAACTCCACTGAAAATCCCCTGATGAAGTACATCCATCTGAAATATCTTGGCAGCGGGTGAGTCCAACAGCAGTTACTCCTGCACAACCATGGGCCAGGTGTTTTTGGGGTGGAATGTCTATCCAGCGTGAAGTCAGGCCAGCTGCAAAGATGATCACACACTGGGGATAGATTGTCCCATCTCTCAATGCTGCTCAGAATTTGTGAGTGGGCTCAGAAGGCATTGTCAGAGATGCCTTGCTACCGAGGTCTTGCCTGCATCAAGGAACAGGACCTGGAAGATCTCCTTGTCTCTCAAGTGTGGGACAGCTCTGTGTTAATTTCTTTAGCATTTTTTGTATGTCTCAAAATCATACTGGCACACTAATGAAAAGAGAAGAAACTTGCTTGCCTGAAAGAGCAACCTACGCCCTATCAAAGCTGTGAGATAACAGTTCCCAGGAACAATTCTTTCCCCTGGTTTGAAGAAGGAAACACTCTGTGGTCAGGATAGGAACCACACCATTTAGACAGTGAAACCCAAGAGGAAAGACTAACCTCCCTTTAGAAATTGAACCCCAGTGCTTCAGGAACAGGCCCAGTGCCCATGCACTTGAGAGAAAAATGCATCATCTGCCTTCTGGCAGAGCCCTCCTGCATCCCGCAGGTTTTGACACTTCCAGCAGAGATCTCCTGTGTGGGCTGGCTTTCACTGCAAGATCTAAATAGCTTCTCCTTTCTCTGCTTCTGTTTTGTTTCTAGGGGGTTTGGAGACGTTTATAGAGCACTCGACACTGCCACAGGAGGAGAGGTAAATGTCAACAGCCCCTGCAGGCTCTGCTGCACTCGAGGGCTTTCCCCTCTGGTGTGAGCTGTGGCTGGAGCTTTGGGCAGAGCTGTGCTGAAAAGGCACAAGAAGCACAGACCGGTGCCAGCCCACAAAACACATTTGGGACTTTGTTCTCCTCAGCTGCCGGAAGGAAGGCACGGAGGGCAGCGGTTCCTTTCAGAGAAGGACACGCTCGCTCGCTCTCCATTGCTAAAACAAAGGTGGTGCCTGTGAGCACCTTGCTGCTCTTTGGGGCTACAGCTTCAGAATCCTGGATTCTCATTTCTGGCTGCCAGCAAATGCATCTGAAAGTTACTGGTAGTTCCTTAGCCACCTGCAGTGCTGCACTTGGGAACTGCACATAGGGAGAGATCTGCAAGGCATCCCTGAAAGCCCTAAGCCCTGCCCATATCACAAGATGTATCCACAGAGTATTAAGGCATGGATTGCTTCTTCTGAGTCCCAGACAAAGCAGCAGAGAGTGTGGTCAGAGGTTTGTGGGTGATAGTTGAGACACCGCTGTTACCAAGTGGTCAAGGCAAAATGTCAGTGGCCCCACGTGTCCTGTAACTGGTACCCAAGGGAGCAGAGAAATGGGCTGTTGGAATGTCAGTTCCTGATTACTGCAGTGCCTAATCACAAGGCAGTTTGGCACAGCTCATCTGCGTCATTGCAAAATCACTCACTCCATGTGCCTTGTGGTCTCGTGCCACCAACCTCCCAAGTTACTGATTTTCAATGTCATTTTAGGTGGCAATAAAAAAAATAAATCTTCAAGGAGTGAGGAGGAAGGAGCTAACCTTTAATGAAATAATGATCATGAAGAGATATAGGAGTCCCAATGTTGTGAATTATTTGGACAGGTGAGAGGTCATGGTCTTATCCCATGGATGTGTGTTTACATAAAGCAAACAGGAGAGGTTAAAAACTCACTTTGGTCAGTGGCAGCAAGTAAAGCTGTTAATTTTTATTTATTCATATTTCTCTACTCATCTCCAATGGATGAGAAGAGAGTGCATCTTGTCTGCATGAGTCTTCCCTGGCACACCTAGTTTGATAATTACTCCAAAATTATTCAATACCTGGATCAGCTGTATCTTTCTAACTCAATAGCCTCAAAGTTCACTGCTTCCACATTTATTTGGGATTGATTTTTTAAAGTTTCTTAACTGCAGATGAACCATCCTAAGTGGATTTCCCTTGGATTGTTGTCCCTCCCTGCCATTGCTATGCATGCCAGGAAGACTAGGTGCTTATTTCCAGAAACACCATGCCTGAAATGTTTTTTATCTGGGCTGTTTCTAAACTGCACTTTTCATTTGCTGCCCATCTAAGACATCTCCTTTTTCACAGATGTGTCTTTCTCTTTGAGACTGCACAGATTGCAAACAATGCACAGCCAAGAGGGAATATCTATTCCTTTGATTCTGTCCTTGTCACAAAGGCATCTGGACATAAGAAACCTGGAAGCAAAAAATCAACATAGCCATGCATGTTCAACTCTACCCCCTTGTTTCCTTCTTTCAGCTACCTTCTGGGCGAGGAACTCTTGCTGGTTATAGAGTACATGGATGGAGGTGTCCTGAGCGATATTGTCAGCCAGACCTGTCTGTCTGAAGATGAGATGGCAGCCATCAGTCGGGAGGTCAGCAATCCCTGCTGTGTTTCCAAGGGCTTGGGCAGCATTGTCTGGGAAACAGGGGCTCAGAACAGGAAAGGTTTCCTGTGCCAAGCTTTGTTTCTGTGTTGCTGCTATGCTACGGGCAAGTAAAAGCGTCTCAAGTGAAAGGCCTGCCAGTGTCCCTGCACTCCCTGTACTCAGTGCCAGTACTCTTATCTCCTGCTGTTGTATTCTCGCTCTGTCTCTTGTATTTGTATTTGCTGTTCTCCATCTTGCCTCTCTAAATGTTTGCCTGGAGTCTGTCTTCACTGCATTCCTTGCCTGTAAAAGCAAAGGTGCTGGTGGCAAGATTTGAAACAAACAGCAAAGAAAAAAGAGAGAGACTCGTTTCTCTCAGTCCTCAGCTAAAAAGGATAGGAGTGCAGCCAGAATGCTCTTTGCTTCTGAGCACATGCACTGCAGCAGGAGTCATCCTGGCTGGTTGGCAGGGGGCAGCCTACAACAGCAGGTGCTGTTGCTCTTTCAAAAGCTGACGTGCCTTTCCTCAGAAAGGTCCTGCTCTGCAGGTGCTGGAGCAGCAAGCTCTTCCTCTCAGTGGCCGTTACTGTTCTGCCATTACTCCCCATTCCCCTGGAGAGGGAATCTTTTAGATTCTTTGTTTCCTTTCTTGTGTGATGAAATCACATCACACATTTTTGCCCTTCTGTTTCTGTTTTCTCCCTCAGTGCCTGCAAGGACTGGATTTTCTTCATTCCAATGATGTGATCCATCGAGACGTGAAGAGTGACAACATCCTTCTCAAAACTGATGGCTCTGTCAAGCTGGGTCAGTATATTCTTGGTCGGGTGCAGCATTCCAGGGATATGTGGGTGTGGGGCTGCCTGGAGTGACTGCCAGCTCCCCAAAAATGGTGCTGGTGGCAGTGCAGGGACCCCTGCTGCGAGCTGAGGGCACAGTTGCAATGTGCACAGAGGTAGAAGGAGCCACAAGCAGTCAAGAGTGGCCTTGCTCTGTGTGTGTCCCTTCCAGAGAGAGGGAGTTACAAGTCTAAAGTTTCCAAAGAACAAAAGCCACTGCTGGAGGCAGTGTAAAAAATGGGGGGATTTTTAAAGACACCAATGCCAGGAGATTCAACAACACATTTTCAAACTTCTACTGGGGAATTCTTTTGCTTGCTTTCCTAATTGCACAGAATTCAGATAAAATCAGTATTTTGTTTTCTCCTCAGCCGATTTTGGCCTCGCTACGCAGCTCACCCCTGAGCAGAGCAAACGCTGCTCGCTAACCGGGACTCCTTGGTGGATGGCGCCTGAAGTGGTGACAGGTCAACCATATGGCCCCAAAGTGGACATATGGTCTTTTGGAATTGTGGGAATTGAAATGATAGAACAAGAACCTCCTTACTTGAGTGAAAGTTCTGACACGGTAAGGAGCAAATACTCACTGATCCCACTGTCTTTCTCAACTGTCCCACGTCCTGTGTGCCACTGGACAAAATCCCATTGCCATCTGCTGGAACTACTTCCACCAAGGTCCCCTGCTACAAATGTCCCTGCAACACATCAGCATCTGCTGTACTTTTGGTTGCATCAGTGGGAGAATTCAAGCCTTACCACATGCAAACAAACTCCAAACAAACAAAGTGTTCTCAGGCAACACTTTCCTTTGGGTTAGTGGTTCCAGTTCTTTTGTCTGTGTAGATGGCCTTAATAACAGGAAAAAAGCATCTTAAAACTGTTGTTATCTTTCCAGAAATGAAGGAAGGAAACCCAAACCCAACAAAGTTTCTAAAACCGTGGTCTTTAGAGAGGAACCTAACCCCGTGTGCAGTTTCTTCTCACTGGGAAACATGGGCATGAGGGTGTAATGCACAGAGTCTCTTCTGCTTCTTGTGCAGTGCCGCTGAAACACTCAGTGACCCTGTTTCTCTCCTAGCCCAAGCAACATTCTGCACATCACCAAGCCAGAGCCTGGTGATGCGGAGAGCCTGCCAAAACCTCCTGTTTGTTTTCTGGCACTTTCTGGGATTGGCCTACCATTTATGCATTGACTTGAGTAGCCAAATGACTAGAGGGTGGCCATAGGGATGGAACCTCTCCTTCTTCTGACCTAGACAATTTTTCTTTTGCTGCAAAAACGGGAAGCTGAAATTTTCAGACTGCTGAGAGACAGAGCTGCAGGTGGCTCCTGTGTGCCCAAGCAGGCATTTTCATCCCAATACATTTGTGCAGGCATCTTAATGTGTCTGTGTTGAAGAGGAGATTGTAAATGTTTGTTTCCCTACCTGGGTATTAACTGATGGATATACTTTCTTTTCTTCCAATTCCCATTGTTTTCAAGAACAGCACAAAAAGCCTGATGAGTTTTGTTCTAGGGCACGTGCGCTTAAAGGACCAACAAGCACTGCAGAGATGCCTTTCATGTACTAACCCTTGAAATTAGTTAGTATAGCAAAGTCCCTCTTCCAAAAACCATCTCAAGCTGGCATGAATCCTCAGAGATGCAAATGTCCTTTTGCTGATGTAGTTCCCACTAACAAGGCCAGGAAATGAAATCAGCTGCCAAGGCAAGATCTGCAGGATGGTGGAAAAGCTGCGGCTACATTGGGGTTTGGGTTTTTTGGTTGGTAAAGGAAAGTTATCTCTGGGTCTGTGCCAGGGCAGAAAGTGCCACTGAAGAACAGAGGTTAAACAAAGGGATCTGGGAGAGCCTTAGAGATGTGAAAGCAGGAGGTGGAGCCTGGTATTTCCTTTTTCTCCAGGCTACACACCTGATAGCCACAGTAGGGACTCCACAGCTGCGGCAGCCCAAGCTCCTCTCGGCTTTGCTGCGTGACTTCCTGAACTGCTGCCTGCAGACAGACGAGGAGCGGCGCTGGTCTGCCAAGGAGCTCCTGCAGGTAAAATGTGAAGGGGCTGCAGGTGAAACAGGCTCTGAGGGATGGGCTCCTCCTCCACTCAAGTCCAAGGCAGCGGATGAGCCCCCTTCCTCCTCACCTCCACTCTTGCTGCTCTTCAAATGAAAACACTGAGGAATCCTAGACTGGGCTGGGCTGGCAGGGCCCTGTAAATGTCCTCTGGTGCAAGTGTCCTGCAATGAGCAGGGACATCTTTAAAGAGATCAGGTTGCTCAGAGCCCTTTGCCACCGGAGCCAGAATGGTTGCAGGGATGGGGTACCTACAAGCTCTTGGAGCAAGGTGTGCCAGGGTGGCACCATGCTCCAAGTAAACAAGTTCTTCCTTAGACCTACTCTGATTAGATGCCCTTTGTGTTTAAAAATATTTGTCCACATCCTATTGTAACTGGCCCTGTTAAAAAAGATGTCCCCCACTTTCTTCAAAGCCACTCTGAAGTCTTGGACAGTGGCAATAAAGTCTCCCTGGGGCCTGTTCTTCACAAAACTGAATAACTCCAGCTCCCTCTGCATTTCCAGACAGGAGAGGTGCTCTGTCCTCTGACTAATTCTGTTGCCCTCTTTTGTGATTTGGTGGAGTGTTCAGTTTTATCTAATGGCAAAAGTATTGAAGTAGAGCAATGCAGGGTACAGAGACATGAAATGGTGGTGGAGGAGTCCATGGAAGCCAGTCCCAGACTAGGGGTCAGAGATTTGGCTGTGGGCAGGAGGGGCTGTGGGGGGCTCACTGTGAGCCTCTGAGGGGCCCTGGTTTGTGCCCCCCAGCCCACCCTTAGAGGTTTCTGCCACGCAAACAGGGACAGCTGGGAGGGACTTGTCCCAGTCCCATCTTCTGCCTGGCATGCTCAAGCAGACGGGAACTGTGCCAGGGTTCCTGCCAGGCTGTGTGGCAGAGAGGGAACTGCAGGGCCCAGTGCCACTGGGCTGGCCCTGCTGGGAAGGAAGGTGCCATCCAGCACACGAGGGGCAGGGCATGGAACGGTAGACACTGCTTTCTGTCCCTGTGGGAATCAGCGCAGTGCCTGTCTTTCAAAGGCAGGGACCTGTGTGAGTCATTGGAGTTTCCTGAAAGGAAAATAACCCAGGGACAGAAAGCACCATTTCTAGAGCACTGGCAGGGCAAAAATCCCAGCATGATGAAGTCATCACAATAAACAGATGAGTGGGATTCTGGGCCAGGTTTGCCTGTGATGGCAAGGTCTTGCACATTGGGGATGAGTGGGGAGCAGATGGTCCCATTGCTCCTCTTTCTGGGTCTTTCCAGGAACTTTATGTATCCTGATTGAGTCTCTGAAGCAATGAGCTTGGAAAGTAATGGTTCACTGTTCTTTGTTGTATTTTTTTTTCCGGTGGACAGCATCCATTTGTAACTTCAGCCAAGCCACCATTCATCCTGGCACAACTCATCAAGTCAGTGAAGAAGATGAATAACCCTAACCCTAAACCCTAAACCTAAAACCTAACCCTAACCTTAAATGCTAACCCAAACCCAACCCCTATACCTATCCCTATCTCTAACCCTTACCCTATCCCTAACCCTTACCCTAACCCCAACCCTAAGCCTAAGACAAAACCTAAACCTAAGCCTAAGCCTAAACCTAAACCCAAACCTAAACCTAAGCCTAAGCCTAAGCGTAACCCTAACCTAACCCTAGGAGATGAGAACATAGCAATCATGTCAAGATGTTATCTCTGTTACCAATTTAGAGTAGGATTGTAGAGTAGGGTTGCTAGAGATTTGTAGCATAGAATTATAGATTAGAGTTGTAATTAATAAAGTTTCTGAAACATCAACTCACTTGGAAGATTCTCCTCCCTTTGACCCCTTCAGAAAATTCAACATTTCCTTCTGAATTAACAATTGTTTTTTATTGGTGCTAAGTCACACATATGGCTTCTTTTGTATGGTTTCATAAGTGAGGAGGGGACTTCATATCATTCATCCTCTCCAGACCGCACTGCCTTTGGAATATGAGCCACTGGCTGGTTATGGCACAGCTGTGTTATTTCTAGTTGAGGCAGAAAGGGCAATAGCATTTGAAGGCAAAACCAAAGGAAGAATGAGGCAGCCCAAACACCCTGTGCAGATGCAGGCCTTCAGCTGTGACTGGAGAGCAATGGGGTTCCTGCCACTTGGATTTGTATCCCTAAATGCAATAATCTCTTTGGCTGGAGGAGAGCCTTGCTCAAGTGAGAAAGCAGAAAGGTCAGAGAGAGTGCTCGGGAAGGTCTCCTGTGGTGCAGAGCTGTCAGCGCCTGAGAGGTGAGAGCGGGCCTGGCCTTGCCCGGGCTGGAGCCCCAGCAGAGCCCCAGCAGAGGCCGGAGCAGCCTAAGCCCCGGCAGAGGCAGGCTGGAAGGAGGCCCTTGGAGCTGCAAGAGGCAGCAGCCGGGCCCTGGGTGCCTCTTGCTGGGAGCGGGCGAATCCTCCGCTCTCAGAGCCCAGGTGGCAGCTGGCTGCTGCCGAGGGGAAGCGCAGCAGTGCTGGGCACAGCCCGGCCTGGAGGCATTGGCCATCTGGAGTGTGCCCAGGAGCAGAGAAAGGCCAAGGGCTGCTGCGGGCCGCTGGGCTGGCTGAGGATTCCTCCCCTTCTGCCGGCTGCCCTGCAACTCCTGGCAAAGGCCAGCAGTGTGTGCAGCACTCTGGGCACCGGGGCAGGGAGCTGGGCTGCTCTGTAGGCTGGAGCACAGGGCAGCTCCTTCAGGCCCAGCACTTGTGCCAGGGGAAGCCAGGCCAGCGTGAGGCAGGGACAGCTTGGCAGGGCCCATCTGCAGGAGCCAGCGGCTCACGCAGCTCTGGGAGGAAGCGCCTGCAACCCTGCAGTTCTGCACTGAGCCAGAGCAAAAGTGTGAGATGCAGAGTGTTTGGCAGAAATATTCAGGCCCACCAGGCCGGCCTGCTTTGTGCTCTCTGGCACACAGCAAGCGCTGTGCAATGCAGCTCTGAGCTACTGGGAGAGAGGCAGTCAGGGATGTGCCCGAGGTGTGTCAAGGGGTTAGCTGAAAATGTAATGAGGATAATTGAAAAGTGCAGATGAGTCGAGGGGCCAGCTGGGAATAGAATTGGGATAGTAGATGATTGCATATTTTAAGTTAAGATTTTAAAATGAGGTAAGAAGCTAAGTTAGTAATACAGCTAGCAGAAATCATGTGCCTTAGTTAAAGAGTACCAAATATATTAGGAACATAAAGCTAGAAGTGACAGGGATAGAGGAAGCAATTGTGAAGAAGCAGAGACCATAGAAAGACCTTGCCTTAAGAATAATTGAACAGTTAGGAGAGGCTTGGACCATGAGCAGCAGGTCAAAAGGTCTTGCCAACTGGCCATGGGAGGAGAGTTCACCATGAGGAAGACAGCTTTCTTCCTCCCATACAACCACTCCCTCATTTCAAAATCCCACCGATCCAGTTAAGGGAATACAATTGCACAGCTTTAATAGATATTCAACTGATAAAAATGTGAAGCAGGCAGGTAATAATTATGTATTTTAGGTCCTTGGAAACCTAATGTAAAATCTTTTTTGTAGAAATAGATAGCAGGAGTTTGCAACTCCTTGCACGTGTCTTTGGAAACTAGTTCACATGTGACCAGGGCTGCAAAAAATACCTTTCTTTTCTACTATAATTAGTTGAAGAATCATCTGTCCGTGCTTCAAGGGTTATGCTGGAGTAGTGAACTGATTTGGAAGGGAGCAGAAGAGTTTCAGCAGGCAATTTTTGGAAGAGATGGAAGCCTCTTGTGACTGAAGGGAAAGCCATTTGGAATGGAGTAAGGATCCTAAAGTCCATTCCAATTGTATCTTTGTGTCGGAATTGAAATCTGAATGATTATAGATATCTTCGTGCAATTTGTCTACAAATTTATCAAAGTCTTCATTCTTTCTTTGACAAATCTGTGTAAAGACATAGTGTGTAACTTATCTGGAAGTGCAAGAAATGCATTACATGCTAGTTGTTGGCTCATCTGTAAAACCTGATCAATGCTCCTATCCTGGGCAGTGGCAGTAGCCCAGGGCCCTTTGCCAAGTAACTGTTGTGCTGTTAAACCATACAGGGGATCACCCTGCACTCTAGGTCTTGCTGCTTCTTGAGCACACTTTTCCTCCCAGCTTTTATGAAACATCACCTGCTGATAGGGTGGCATTCTAAGTCTTATTAGGGTATGCGCATCAGCTGGAATTAATGTGTTAGATGGAAAAATATACTGCAGAAGTGACTGTGCAAGTTGAGATTTTCAACCAAATTGTGAAAATGCAGCTCTCATCTTTTCTAAAATCTTCCAATCAAAAGGTTTTCAAACTCTACCTGCAGCATTAGTTACTACAAGTAAAGCTTGTACATCATTGGAGAGAAAAGTCCCTTCTACAATAGCTTCTGCAATAACTTTTTTCTACTTTTGTTTCTCTTTTGTGGAGATAAAGCTTGGCCTGCAATTCCTCAGAAAGCATTCTGAGGACCATGCTAATTTGGGAAATTGACACTGTTTGCTCCTAGCATTGAACAGATGCTTGATGTCAGGCACAAATTCCAACGTCCAAAATGTAGTGAGCATCTATTAGGCTCAGACTGCAAGGATAACGTAGAATTGTGGAATTGGCCTTCGGTTATCCTGGCATCACTTTTTACACCAGGATTAGCTTCATCACAGGCCCTTACATCATTCAAACGATTGGCTTGTTGGACAGGGAAACAAATTAACATTACATCTGCAATCCTAAATGAGCTCACCACTGATATAGGTAGCATACGCCACGCTGTGTTACAGGATAGGGCTGCTATAGATTTTTTGTTGCTAGCACAAGGAGATGAGCGTGAAGATTTTGAAGGGATGTGTTGCATGAATCTCTCTGACCACTCTGGATCTATTGACAAGAAAATGTCATTGCTTAAAAAGAATATGAAAAAGCTCACAGTTGTCGAGAATTCTTTTGATGAGTGGCTAAAATCCTGGGGAATAACAGGCTGGCTCAAGGATTTAGTACCCTTTGGCATAATGATACTTTGTCCTTTTTTTTCAATTTTGCTTGTAGTGCCTTGCTGTGCAGAAAATAATTGAGAGTGCTTTTAAATCAGTCTGGCTTGTGCAAAAACAAAAGCGGAGAACTGTTGAGAGTTTTTTGCAGATTGAGGAGTTTTTGTTAGACAATGGCCATATTCAGCCGATGCACAATCCAACCTGCTTGTACTAATGGACAATGGACACATTCATAAAGAATGGATAATGGACATATTGAGAAATGGGGTCGGTATATCCTTGAGAAAAATACAAGAAGAGTCATCAGGACTCAGCAAGTTTGACAGCAAGCTTGGGAAAGAAGGAAAAAAATTGAGCCATGAGTGGGCCAGAGGACGACAGCAAGACGTGTGAAAAATTAGGTGATCCAATCAGCATTCTAATTTAGATGTGTAAACAGCTAGGATTAACCAATCATGTATTAGCTAGAGACATGTGGACAGTAGAGATTTATTATAAATATAGTGTTTTTAGGGATAATAAATTTGGCTTCACTGGATCATATTGGTTGTGGTGTGATATCCCTGAACCTCCGCACCCCGCACAAGGGCAGCTGGGGAGGCCCAGCCTGGGCAGCAGCAGAAAGGAATTTCCCTGGCAGGGCAGGGCTGTGGTGCAGCATGTCCCCAGCAGAAGCCTGGAGCAGCCCAAGGCTCTGTGTGGGCAGGCAGGGGCAGGCAGGAGGCAGAGCTGTCAGCAAAGGAAAGGCCCAGCCAGGTGGGGCAGCCGGGGGATGCCAACAGCCTGCAGGGACAGAGGCGCAGGGCAGGGACACCGTGGGACAGCCTGGGCTGCACAGGGCACAGGAATGGGCAGCAGCTGCAAGACAGCCCTGACAGAGCCAACTTGGGCAGCACTTTGGCCATGGCTGCTGGCCCTGGGCCTGAGGCCACGAGGGGACAAGTGACCCTTGCAGGGCTGGGGCCTCATTGCCTCCTTGTTCCTGCTCAGCAGCCTGGCAGGGGCCGTCCCATGCTCCTGTCCCTGGCATTGCACATCCCCACATGCCAGTGCCCATCTCGGGAAGAGCCCCTAACAAGGAGGGAGGGACAGGATCTGCCTGGCCAGGGGCTGTGGCTCAGGCCTTGACCCTTTGCATTCCTGACACACATCCAGGTGCGCTCAGCACAGAGACACCTTTGCCTTGCTTGTCCCCAGCTGTCATCACTGCCTCCAGTGTTCTGCTCTCCCTGGAACCTGGGGACACTTTCTCAGTCTTATCCCTCACAGGGATCTATTTAAAGTACAAGAAACTTCAGTGTTTCAATCTCACTCTTGAGAAGTTCTTTTAGCCCACTCTGAGGGACTGGGTCTGATGCAAAGAGCACCAAAGCCCCAGAGGCTCATTAAAGTCCCTGTGCTGTGTCTGTGCTGCTGAGCTGGGCCGGGCTCCTGGCCCAGAGGCAGCTCCTGGCAAGGGCAGCGCTGCAGAGAGACAGTTCTGGCCAGGAGCAGCTCCTGTGCACAGCCCAGCAGGGCTGGGGCACTGCCAGGGCCCCTCAGGGACACCAGCAGGGCACAGACAGAGCTCACAGGGGCTCAGCACTGGCAGGGGCTGTGGCATGTCCCTGAGGGGGCTGTGTCACAGCAGCACCTCTGGGGCTGTGTCATAGAGGCACAGAGCAGCTGTGATGTCAGCAAGGGGCTGTGTGACAGCACAGAGTGGGCTGAGTGACAACACTGAGGGGGGAGTGACATCACAAAGCCAGCTGTGACATCCTACAAGGTGGTTCACTGACATCACAATGTGGGTTGTGACATAGAGTATGATATCATAGGGCAGCTGTGTGATGTCACAAAGAATGATGTGACATCACAGACAAGGCTGTGACATCACAGGGTAACTGTGACATCACAAATCTTCTCTCTGACATCACATATCTGAATTGCATCATATGGACTCTGTGTGACATAACAGAGTGGTTTTGTGACATCATAGGAGGCTGTGTGACATCACTGGTAGCCTGTGACATCACAGGGGCTGTGTCACCTCACAAGGATGCTGTGTGGCATCACAGGGGCAGTGTGACATCACAGGGGCAGTGTGACATCTCAGGGGCTGTGTTACATCTCAGGAGCTGTGTGACATCACAGGGGCTGTGTGAGGTCACTGGAGAGGTCACTCTGCCCTGGCCCCCCTCACAGTTCCCCCCATAGCAGTCCAACCCTGCTCATGCACAGCGGGGTCCCCTGTCCCCCCGGGTCCCCCGGCCCCACAGCCTCCCCCAGAGGATGTTCCACGAGATCGACCTCAGAGCCTGACACGGGGACAGGGGCTCGGGGCCCTGGGGGTGGGACATGGGGACAGGGACCTTCCGGCAGCGTCCCCGTGTCCCCCAGGGCCAGAGCCTGGGCCAGGGCTCCTTCACCCTGTTACAAACGAGGCCTTGAGAGCGCTGAAAAAATCCCTGGCAAGGGATCCGCCAAAACCAGATTTAATATTAAGGGACAGCAGCACAAAGTTCCTTGGCAAGAGTCACTCTGCTCCTGACTGGACACTTCAGGCACACCAAGGAAACAAAGCAACTACAAAACCAAACAAAATTCAGGCAGTCAAACCAGAAATTTACCATGAACTCTGTGTGTGTGTGTGCGTGCATGTGTGTGTGGCTAAAGGACAGTGTGGGCAAGGACAAAAGGAATGCAGCCGAAAAGCTAAACAGAGCTCAAACTTAACAGACCTTGACTGATACCTTAGACTTCAGCATTTAGCAAAAGAACAGCACTTGACAGTATTTAACCTTACTTATAACCTAGGACTTAATGATTTCACAGTTGAATAACACTTAACAATATTCAGCTTAGCTTATAACTTATACTAAACTTCATTACTTAGTAAAAGAACAACCCTTAGGAGCATTTAACATACCTTACAGCTTGTGACTCACCCTTACTTACAGGCCTGACTAGCTCAGCTATCCAAGGCACTCGAGCCCCTCAGAGAGCAGCATTTCTGCCACATTTCCTCACCATAGGCAGTCCTGTGTGCACACAGACACAAAGAGTCAGTGCAAGGCACCTGTGAAAAATTCCCCTGAGGGCAGGAAATGCTCACTGTGGATCCTTTGGCATCTCCCCAGCTGGTGAAGGGTTGAGCCTGGAGGAGTGGGGGGATCGGCTCAGGCTCCGTTGTTGTTCGAGATCCCCGAGTGCAGCAAACGGAAGAGTTCCCGGCTGGGAGAGGCCCCACTCAGAGGGAGTCACTGGCCCAGGAGAGCTCCAAGGGCTCCTTTTGGAGCGCTGTTTGCAAGGCCCCAAGAGAGGAGCTTCAGTCCCAGCAATGGTTCATCCTAGCCGCACTTGGCATCAGCAGCTTTCTTTGGCAGGGTGAGAACAGCGATGTTGTGCCGCTGAGGGAACAGAAACAGGTCCCAGGGCTGCTCCAACAGGAACCAGGAGCTGGTTGGGCAGCAGCAGTGCCTGGAGCAGACAGTGTTTGTGATGAGCTGCAGAGGAGCTGAGCCCAGGGGCTGTTGGCCAAGGCCAAGGCCCAAGCGCATTTCTCAGCTGGCAGGGTGGCCTGAGAAGGGGAGGGGGGAATGCAGCAGCACAGGGCCATGGAACCAAAAGGGACCATTGTGACACTGTGGGCCCTGTAACACCGAGGACCATTGTGACACTGTGGGGCCTGTGACACCGGGGACCATTGTGACACTGTGGGGCCCTGTGAGTCCATGGGACCATTGTGACACTGTGGGGTCCATGGAACCAAGGTACCATTGTGACACTGTGGGGCCCATGGAACCAAGGGACCATTGTGACACTGTGGGGCCCTGTGAGACCAAGGGACAATTGTGACACTGTGGCTCCCTGTGACACCATGGGACAATTGTGACACTGTGGGCCTCATGGAATCATGGAGAGCACTGTGACATTGCTGGGCCTCATGGAACTAGGGGGACTGTACTGATGCTGTGTGACTCCATGGAATGTAGGGGTCATTGTGACACTGAGAGACCCCATCAAACCAAGGGGCCCTTGTGACATTGCTGGGCCTCATGGAACCCTGGAGACCGTTATGGCACTTGGGGGTGTCATGGAACCAGGTAGCCATTGTGACACTGAGAGGCCTCATGGAATCATGGAGACCATTGTGACACTGTGGGGCACCATGAAACCAAGGAGACCATTGTGACACTGTGAGGCCTTGTGAGACCAAGGGACCATTGTGACACTGTGGGGCACCATGGAACCAAGAGGCCTTTGTGAAACTGCAGGGCTGCATGGAACCAAGGGGCCTTTGTGACATTGCGAGGCCTTCTGTCCTCAGTGGTCCATTGTGACACTAAGAAAACAAGCAGGACCATTGTGACACGGCAGGGATGCATGGAACCAAAGCTCCAGGGTGACACAGAGTGGCCTCCTGTCATCAATGGTCCATTGTGACACTGTGGAGCCAAAGGAGACCATTGTGACACCACAAACCCCCATGGTCCAAAAGTCCATTGTGACAGTGCAGGCCTCACTGAACAGAGGATTTACATGACATTGTGGGGCCTGTGGAACCACAGAGACCATTGTGACACTGCAAGGCCCCGTGGAATCATTGGGACCATTGAGACACTGCGGGACCTTCAGGAACCTGGGGGCCATTGTGACACTGTGGGGCCCCATGGAACCAAGACACCCTTGTGACACGTCAGGGCCCCACAAAACCAAGGGAACACAGAACAGGTCTGGCTGGTTTGGCCTCCCCTGGGCCACCTGACTGGTCCAGCTGACCTTGGCATGTTGAGGGTCTCTTCTCATCTGCTGCTGAAACACTGGGGATCTGTGCTTTCCTTCCTATGGGAAAGAACTGTCCTTCTCCTCCAGGTGCCCATGGCCAGAACTGGGATTTCACCTCCAATTCTTCTTATATCCAGGGATTGTTCCCACAGCAATATTGCCTGGACAAATCTGTCTGGCAGTGGTTTCACAAGGGTCACCTTTCATCTGTCCCCAAAACCCTGGGGAAGGCTCTGTGCTTTCCTTCCTATGGAAAGGAACTGTCCTTCTCGGCCAGGTGCCCATGGCCAAATTGGGGTTCCATCTCCAACACGGCCTATTGTGAAAAACTGGAGGAGATTGTTGGCTTGAATCATTTCATGTGTGGGGAGGAAGGGGCAGGTCCAGCCTTCCCCTGCCCTGGAACCCCAGCCCTGCCCTGCCCTGCAAACCCAATCCCCCCAGAGCCTCTATCCCAGCCCAGCAGTGTCTGCCAGTCCCTAGCACAGCACAGGCAATGCTCCACAGCCACCTCTGAGCCCCCAGCCCAGCTCCTGAGGGACCAAATTACCCCAAGGCCCACCTGGGGGAAGGGCCCAGGAAGACCAAGGGGTTTTTAAGGCTGACCACAAGGCAAGCACACATTTTGACCCTACCTCCTCTTGGAATTTCCATCTGAACAACACTGGAATCCGGGTGTGGGTGCTTCTCTATATCTTATTTTTCTTTCTCTCTTTCTGTGTCTACTTCTATTTCATTCCCCTTGCAAATTTTGATTAACATAAAATTGAAAAGGCTTGGGTTCCTGAAGTTGAATGGGCCAAGTTAATGCTTTGAGAAGTGTTTGTTGATTGACTGTCATAATAAATCTTTTGCCAAAGTTTCACTGAGTTTCTAAATTTCTCAGTAAAGGCTGTTTGGTTGTTTTGAGCTCCTGAGAATGTCTTGTTGGTATTTCTGCAGTACATCCAACCCAGAGGACACAACAGGTAATAAAACCTGTGCTCCTTTTCAGGCAGACATCAGTTGTTCTGATGTTCTGTTCATCCAGGCAGTTCTACTTGTAGGGCCGATGTGCCCTGAGGTGCCAAGCTTAGATAGGTCCCTTGCAATCTGATGAGTCAGCTAGAATTCCATCCCGTCCCATCCCTCAGCATCCCTGCATTTCCCATCTGTAGCCCTGGTTTCCAGCACAGCCATGGAGGCACTTTGGGCTCTGGAGTGTTCCTGCAGCCCCCAAGGGCAGCTGAGCTCTGCTTTTGGCACAGTCAGGCCTGGGCAGCACAAGCCATGCTCAGCAATTGCTTGTGTGTGCCTGGCCTTGCTGTCAGCCCCGCAGTGGCTGCGTGGCCCCTTTGTGGCCCTGTGCTGGCCCAGCCATGGTGGCCCAGCCCCTGTGCAGGCCCAGCCCAGGCCAGGAGCATTGCGGCTGGGAACGGCCCCTGTGCCGTGGTGCCCACAGCAGCCTTGGGGCTCTGTGTCCCATGGCCTCCCTGCTGGGCAGCCTCTGCCAGCTCCTGCAGAGCCCCTGGCACCTGTGGGGCTGCACAGACAGCCCTGCCCTGGGCTCTGCCGGCCCCTGGGCCAGCAGAGAGGCAGCCAGGGCTGGCCATGGCTGGGAACAGGCCCTGAGCCCTGCAGGAGGATGGAGCTGGGCCACAGCCAAACTCAGCCCAGGCCAAAGCTGGGCTCAGCAGCCAGGGCTGCCAACACATGGGCACAGAGGCTGGCGCTGACAAATGTCCTGGGCCCCCTCCCTGCTCTGTCCATGCCACCAAGGGCACAGAGCAGCCTCCTCTCTGGGCCACTTGCCTGTTTGCAATGCCTTGCACAGGCGCTGGCCCTGCCCCACAAGGCCTGGCCTGAGTCCTGCCCCTGCGCGCTCAGCCAGGCTGAGATGGACACTGATGGTTTCTGGGACAGGCTCTCTGAGCTCTGCAAGCTCCCTGCAAGCTCTGCCAGCTGCCCTGAGCTCTGGGCAGCACCAAGGGCCTCTCCCCAGCCCAGCCCAGCCGGCTCTGGCCCCACAGCTCTGCTCAGGCCAGGCTGCTCTGGGCACTGCCCCACGGCCTCAGCCCCTGGCAAGGGCACAGCAGCAGCTGCAGCTGCCACAGGACTCAGCCCCAGCCATGGGGGAAGGGGTTTGGCCAAGGCCAAAGGAGGCTCCCTGGCTGCCCTGCTCCCCTCGGGCTGAGGTGCTGAGAGCTCTGCAGCCCCTGCTGCCATCCCATCTGCCCAGGGCAGCACAAGAGCCCCGACCTTGGGGCCCTCAAGAGCTGCTCCTGCTCCAGGCCCAGGGCCCATGCCAAAGCTGGGGCAGCCACAAAGCTGTGCCCATTTCTGTTCATTGCTGCTCTGATGAGGATGGATCCTCAGCCACTTGAAGGTTGCTGATGAATTGTAGTACTCCACAGGCCACTTCTTTCTTGGGCTCTTCAGTTCAGGAATTCAGTGAGAAAAGCTCATAAACATTTGTTCTAAACACCCAAACTAGAATGGGAATAATTCAAGTCTTTAATCCTCCTGTGGTTAATTACACAGCTTTCACACCTGTATTCAATGTGAATCTACTATACTGAAAACAATGAAGAGAGAATTGTTTTGTCCTGTTCAGTTTTGTTCTCCTGTTCATAGATTGAGATCAGCAATGTCCAATTGATATTGACCCCCAGCACCTCCTAATGCAGTTTGAACAGATATGAAAATCAAGACCCTTCATGGCTGAAAATTACTCAGATGTTGTCCCTACCCCCACCCCAATATTTCTCCCATCCAAGCCCTGGGACTCCGAGCAGCTGAGGAATGGAGTCACATCCAGGGATGTCACCAGGGCTCAGGATTGGGGCTAGGTCAGTTAAATCTCTTTATTGCTGATCTGGAAAGCTGCCCTGGCCCCTTGCTCAGGGCTGGTGTGAGTGCCCAGAGCCAGAGGGGATCCCTTGCTGGGGGCTGTGCCATGGCCACCTGCCCTGTGCCGCGCTGGCCGCTCTGGCACCAGGAACTAGCAGCCAACGGCACTGCCAGGGCCAAAGGCCAGGTCAGCCAGACAGAAAGGGGCAGGGCTGGGCACTGTTTCCATGGCAACCGGCACTGGGGGGACACCTGGGTCACCTGGCCTGGCAGCTGCCATGGAAACCCCTGGCAGGGACTGAGGGCACAGCCCCTGGCACTGAGACACTGCTGGGCCGGGTGCTGAGCACAGGGCTGAGCACGCAGAGATGGTTTTGTTCTTGCTGAGCTGCAGCACAGCCAAGGCCTGTCCTGCCCCTCGTCCAGGCACGCTGGGGAGGGGCTGGGGCTGCGGGGGAGCTGGGCAGGGGACACAGCCAGGACAGGGGACCCCAGCTGACCCCAGGCATACCTCAGACCAGAGCACATCATGCACAGGGTATGAAGGGGGAAACAAGGAGGAAGGAGGGAATTTTGGAGTGAGGGCTTTTGCCTTCCCAGGGAACACTTAGGCAAGAGGGGGCCCTGTTTCTCCAGTGGGCAGAGTCACTACCAAGGACACAGACACCAACTTAAGGAATTGTGTCATTTATATCATGCACAGCTGCAAAGATTTACAAAAGGATAAGCTCAACAAAGCACATCGTTATTAGCAAAGAATTACAAAAGAAGCTCAGCAATCCATCCAGTCATGACTACCAAAGGTTGCCTGCAGAGATTAAAGAAAGATCCATCAGCAGTTCCCCTTAGCTTTTACCATCACCCAGACCCACACATCAGCTGGGGAAGCCAAGGACTGCAGAGCCACTCCCAGACACTGGGAACTCCTGCAGGTGCCTCCACCTTTGCAGGCAAGGAGGCTCCAACCCCACTGGGAGAGGACACAGCTTTTCCACTGTTAAATAAACAAGCTGACATCACTGCTACTTGTGGCAATATCTGGTTTCATTCTCCTCATTGGTTCCTCCCAAAGCCTGGCCAGGACTCAAGGAGGAACCAAGGGAGTTGACTTTGATCCTTCAGCCCCAAACAAGGCCAGATGGGGCCAGGTCTGGTTTCTCAACACAGAAAGATGAATCCTTGTTTTATCAAAGAATGCATACACTGATCAGGTTGTTAATAATGCTTCCTTAAGGATTGGATACAAATATAACATTTGGCTGGAAGGTTCCTCTAGAGGTGAACTTTACCTCAGGGCCTGTTCAGGCCATGATCACAGCCTGCTCAGGCCTTGGTACTTTGATCAGTCCTGAGACCTACAATGAACTACAACCTTCCTAACAATTCTTTCAATAACACAGTTAAGATTGAGGTCAATAATTGTGCTACCCTGTCACGGGGTTGAATAATCCAATCTTGTTCATTATTGTTTAACAGAATTACTGTAATTTCTCCTGGATATTCTGCATCAGTTCCTCCTGCCATGACAGGAACACTTTGCAAGGCCAAGCTCCAAGGGAGCAGTTACCAAAGCAAAGTGTCTTGGAGGAATCTGAATTCCTGTTTCAGTATTGTTAGCTCTCATTGGCTTTGAATTTATCCTAATGAATTTCAATGCATGAAGGCCCAGCCCTGCAGCCTCTGGGCTGGCCCTGCCAGGGGCCATCACAGCCAGAACAATTTCCCAGGCAGCCCAAGTCTCACTGCCCATGGCTGGATTTGCAAATTGGGGGCAGCCGTGCACAGCCAGGGTGTTTCCATTTCCCCCGTGGGCCATTGTGAAGGGCATGGAGCACATCTGGGAGATGGGTTCTCCATGGGCAAAGGTTCCCATCTCCTCATTTTTTCAACTGCTCTTGTAATGATCCCTTCACCTGTTCAACCAATCCTGCAGCTTGTGGATAGTGTGGTACATGAAAAACCCTGCAGGCAAAATCCCTGTATTTTTCACAGGAACAGACAAAGCACTCTGCATCACAGTATCAGCAAACCCTGTAAAAATAGCCAATTTCCTCCTTTCCTCCTTTTTTCATTGTATACAATCTCACAAAGTTGACCACTGACATTAGGGTCCTGGCCAATCCTGTTCTGTAGGGTATTTAGTGTTACATCCCTGAGCAGCCAAAGATACCAAATTAGTATTGTCAGCACCATTTCACATTATTCTTATTTTATATGTACATATTGATATAGAAATATAGATATAGATATGTAGATATAGACATATATATATATATATAAATCTATAAATATAAACATGAAGGTCTTATTATCCTATAAATATGTATATATGTCCTGGGGTGATGTTATGATGCTTGTATCCCCATTCATCTGTTCTGTGCCTTTAAGACCGGCTCTGAAGAGTGGAAGTTTTGTTTGGGTTTCTCTTATCAGGAACACAGAGACAAGCGGTACATAGGGCTGTTTTTCACTTCTTGCTTCAGCTTGCGGCTTTTGCTTCCTCCCTTTTCTGCTCTTGTTTCTGCTCTGCTTTGGCCTCTGCTTATTGGCTAGTTCCAGCTGGGCAGTCCACATTCCTTCCTGGACTGTTTCTCCTCTTCTGTTTCTGTGACCATCTCGAACCTGCTCCGGACTGGGACCCGGGAACACCAAAGGTTTGGCTGCAGCAGCTGCCCCAGCGCCAGAGGGACTGAGAACAGAGCAACCACCCCCAAAAGAGACTTTCTGATTTTGTCACCTTTCTCAAAGCGGTGTCATTGGGTATTGTTCATTTTGTGTGCTGGGGGGTGCTGGGCCAGTCAAATAAACAGGTTCTTTCCACCTCTCTCCAAGGAATTTTTTCCCAAACTGGTTGGGGGGAGGGGCCGTGTGGGTTTTGCTTTCTGGAGGGGCCCTCCTTTGCAGATTCTTTAACAAATTTGCCCTAAACCAGTACAAATCTTTGGCACCCAATGTGGGGCTCAAGAGAGAGAGTGGAAAAACCCTGTTTTGACTGCATTTTGGCTGCTATTACTCTGTGTTCGTTTAAATCAGCTGATAGCCATGCTTTTTGGATTCATAATGTCTATTGGGGTGAAGGTTTGCATGCATTTCTGGTCCCTAGGGTTTTTTGAGATTTTAATACCTCTCTGGTCCCTAGGTTTATTTTCTTATCCCGAAATAGCTTTAGTATTGCCCCTAATACATAAACCTACGTAGTTTTCACATCAGAGGGGCAGCGACCAGATTAGCTATCCTGCTGGGCTTGGTGGCAATAATGTGCAAGAAGTTTAAAAACATGCTAGGGCCTGCTCAAGGTATGAATGGTTCATGGCTATGGTTATGCATCCAGTTTGTTGCAGGAGGAGCAGGAGGGAATGAGGTTTTTCAGCCTCTGCTTTCCTCCTTCTCCTATGAATCAGTTGCATCACTAGTGAAGGATGTTCAGTTTCCCCTCAATGTTAAAGAAACCATCTTCCAGGTATTCAATCTGGTAACCTTCCTCTATACAGCCTGCTGCTTCTCTAGAATGAGGGCTGAGATTTCTAGACGGGCTGATGAGACCCCTGACTCAGGAGTAAACCCTGGTGTGGAAAATCCTAAGTGGTGTGGGAAATGGGAGGATATGGGCCAAATCCTAAAGGAATTCTCTGACCCTATAGTCTGCGATTTTCCCCATGAACAAATTCAGAACCCAGCTGAGGTGGGGAAATATCTGAAAGAGAAGTACCAGGATAAGCCTAAGGAGAGGAAGGTCATTGCAGTGAGCTGAGCCCTGGCATATGCTTATCGCACACTGCTAGATACTGTCGGGCAGCAGACAGAGGCAGGGGGGCAGGGAGATAAATCAGCAACTGTCCCAGTGACTCAGGCTGCAGCTAACACTCCAGGCTCGAAGCCAGCAGCTAAACCCATGGCTGTTGCTACCAGCACTAGAAGTGGGAAATGCACAGACAAGACCAATCGACCAGTGGACGATGATGATGATGATGATGATGATGAAGGAGAAGGAACCTCAGTGCCTCCTGACGTAAAATCAGGAGTCAAAGCAGCAGGTGCAAGATCAGATGACAATATTGAGTCCTTCTCCCTGAAGGACCTTCGTGGCCTACGGAAGGATTACACTCGAAGGTCTGATGAATCCATAATTAGTTGGCTGGTCCCTCTCTGGGATGCCGCAGGCGAGGCTACAATTTTGGATGGCACTGAAGCCAGGCATTTGGGATCCCTGTCACAGGATCCTGTCATAGACCAAGGAATGATGAGGGGGGCTAACTCTCACAGCCTCTGGGAACGGGTCCTAAGAAGTGTAGCAGAAAGATACCTGTGTGCAGACGATCTCTATATGCAGCAAACTCAGTGGAAGACAATAGAGCAAGGGATCCAACGCCTGAGAGGAATGGCAGTGACAGAGATTATCTTCTCAGATGATGTAACAACTAGGAACCCAGACTTAGTACCATGCACGTCTGTGATGTGGCGAAAACTCGTGCGACTTGGGCCACATGAATATGCTTCTGCCTTAGCCATCATGAAGAGGGATGAGAGGGGTGAGACTGTGCTTGACATGGCAAGGAAGCTCCGAGCATATGCAGATGCTGTACATGGCCCGACACATGCCAGAATCGCAGCGGTAGAAACACGTCTGCAGAACTCAGAGGATAAGATAGAGGAGAACCATAAGAAGCTGAGAGAGGAGATTAAAGAAGACCTTCTCCAAATTTCAGCAGTACAGATCCGAGGTTCCGGTATCCAAGGCAGACGTTTCCCAGATGGTGAAGGAAGATACACCCCACGATAACTGAGCTTTCTTAAAAAGAGAACTCAGGTATTATTTTGTAAATGTGGTAATGGCATGGGTCCATCTTATCAGACTCAGCAACCTTTTTAAAAAAGATTTTGGGGTTTGTTTCCAATACTATAATTTTGAATTGTGGTGAAATTGGTGTGAAGGAAGAAGAAATTGCTTTTTGCTCTTCCAGCTCCAAGCAGGACTGGGAATGGAAGTTCTGTCAAACCACAAATCCTTTAGAAGATGACCTTCCTTCTCAGCCTGGGAATGAGCTGCACATTCCCCTTGAAACTTACAGGGATTTCTTAGAGACACAAAGTCCCACTGACAGCTTTTTGCTCTGGTTTGGAAGTGCAGAAGAGCAAGTCTCTATCCATCAGCTCCAGACTGCACTGCCTCAGGAGCACGGCCCACTCGGCAGCTTTGGCCCACTCGTGGCACTTCTAGAGGAGGAAGAAAGTGCAATTGCACAATTCCAGCCAAAAATGAATGAAGAGTGGGACAGACAAAACACCCTGTACAGATCCAGGCGTTCAGCCGGGACTGTGGAGAGTTTGGGCTCTTGCCATTGGCACAGAGCAGGAGGGCAGGACATTTGCCCATCCTTTAGCCAGCCACGGCACATCCAGCCCTCAGCAGCTGCCCTCTCCGGTTTATCGGCTGTTTGAGGGGCCTGGAAAGGCCCGAGGTGGCCTTGGGGCAGCCCGCGTATCGAAGGACGAGAAGAGGCTTCAGTTCTTCTTTCGGTTTTTATGTTTATTAATTGTTTATCTAAAAGATGTTCTTTCAGCCGAACAGAGATCTGCTCAGCAGTCAGCCATGAGCACACTGTCTGCCCTCCGGGGCAGCCACGTATCTTTATACCCATTGTTACGTGTACAATATTTATCATTTTTCCCCAATACCATTTATTCTTATAACTCGGTGCACTTTCAGTAATAACCAATCCGAAAGTGCCACCATCACCAAAGAAGATGGAGGAGAAGAAGAAGAAGAAGAAGAAGGACACGACACACCCCAATTCCTCCATCTTACTCCTCTAAACCCCCCTGTACATAAATCCTAAACCCTGTGTCTCACCCTCTAATTAACTAATCCCTTCACCATTCACCCCGGTGAAGCCCTCATCCTTGTCGTCTCCTGTGTAGGACCAAAGTCCAGCCACCAGACACTTCTGGCAACATTCCAGGACTCCCGAGCCCCCCAAGGTGGTCTCGGTGGCTCAGCACCTCAGGACTGAGATCCTGAGATCCGACACTGCCCAGAGCCAAAAAGCAGCTGGGCGGCCGACTCAAGAATTCATTGCATCTGCCCCAGCAAAGGGGGAACCTTTGGTGCCCGGCCAGGCCATGCCATGCCCAGATCTGGGAGCATCCCCCTGCCTGTGGACTCACCTGCAAATTTGGCCTGGAGCCTGGCTTTGAAGGAGGTATCAGAATTCAAGACCATCATCTTCAGCTGGCCAGGCCAAGGAAGAGATTGTCATCCTTTAGGTTGTCCTTGGTGTCTCCAGCAGCAGCCCTACCTGGAAGAGCTTCTCCAGGGGCTCCTTCTCCTTCCCTGGGGCCAGACCAGGCTCTCAGGGCTCTGCCCAGGGCCCCAGCCATCCATGAACCAGACAAACAAAACCAGGGGGGATGGTGGCCACCAGTGCTTGCCACACCAGGTCGCCAGCTCAGCTCCAGCCCAAGAGCTGTGTGTTCCCTTCTTCTGACCCCTGCTCAGAGCTACAGGTAGGACAAAACCAGCCTGGTTTGCTTTGCCACTGATTGCCAAGAGATGTGTGGAGCTGGTACCTGCCAGGCCCCTGGATCCAACTGTGCACGTAGATCTCTCCCATCTTCTAGGGCAGAGGAACACCCTTCACCCAAGGATGACAGAAAAGATCTTCTAAGGATGGTCTGTCCAAGGGTTGCATGGACAAAAACCTCTTAATGATATCCTGGCACTCTGGTAAGAGAAACCAGAAATCACCAGTCAGTTGGAGAAGTTGCCCTCCCGTTCCCGTGCCCAGGCCATGCTGGGTGTGCCCAGAGCTGGGCCTAAACTACCCCATGGATGCTCTGTTTGGAGGAGAGCAGGACATATGCCACCTCCTCAGCAGCTGCCAGAGCGGGATGCCCATGAGTCCACTGCTGTCTCCCAGCACTGGTATTCCCCCCGTGCCCAGAGATGAGGATCCACCTTGAGAGAGCCATCGTGGGAACAAGATTCGCCCCTGGATGATCTCCTGGCCTCTCCTGAACGGGTGCTTCCCCATGACCAGGTGGCACAGCAGGAGGCCCAGGGACCAGATCGTGGCTGCCTCGCCGTGGTAGCGTTGGGGCTGGATCCACTCTGGTGGGCTGTAGAACAGGGTTCCTGTGGAACACACACACAGTTCAGCAAGGGGATGCTCCTGCTCCCAGAGCCTGGCCCCAGCATCCCTGGGCATGTGGGGGCTGCCCCAGAGGCACACAGGGTGAGCGCTGCCCTCTCGCAAGCACCTGGGACTTGTGAACAAACTCGGGGCTGGAAAAGAAGCCAGTGGTGCTGGAAGAGGGCAGCAGAAACCCTAGGAAGGCCCAACCATGACACACAAAGGAAAAACCCACCCAGCAGTGGAGAAAACCCACTCTCCTCCCCAACTGCATGGCTCCCAAAAATATTAATAAGCCAAGGCGAACAAGGGGAGCGGAGCAGTCCAAGCCCTTCCTTGCCCGCACACCAAACCATCCGGGGAATGGGGTCAGGTCCCCCTCTCTGCTACCCCCATGGGGGTTTGTGTCGGGCTGGCTGCCCCAGCTCCAGCCCCAGCCCAGGGCACAGTGGGTGCTGAAGGCTGTCGGCAGGGCTGGGAGCTGGCCTCCCTCACACCCCATCCAAATCAACTTGGCTCCAGCATCAATCCCACCCCAGCTGCAATAGAGGGAAGCTCCAGTGCTGCAGCCAGGCTGGGCCATGAGATGCCCAGGAGCACCCCCTGCGAGGGCTCACTTGCAAACTGGGTGTAGGCTGTGTCTTGGAGGAAGGCGCCACAGCCAAAGTCGATGAGTTTCATCTGCCCGCTAGCCAGCTCGAGCAAGATGTTCTCGGGTTTGATGTCCCGGTGCAGGACCCCGCAGCTGGTGCAGTGCCGCACGGCCTCCATCACCTGGCGGAACAGCGCCCGCGCCTCCTCCTCCGGCAGGAACCCCCGCTCCGCCAGGACACCCGAGAGCTCCTGGCACCGCTCCGGACGCTCCAGCACCAGCAGGAAGCTGTCGGGGAGCTCAAGCCACTCCAGGAGCTGAATGACACCACCACAGCCACAGGACACCTTGGCCAGCAGCACGATCTCCAGGGGTGCGCTGTCACTGCCGTCAGTGGGGCCGAGGCCATGCCGGGGCTCTGGGAGCCCTCAGCCAGCCTGGGATGCTTTGCACACCTCGCTCAGTCCACGCCCGCTCTCCTCACAGGCCTCACGGCGGCTCCCTACCTGCCGGGCCCCGGCTCCTCGCCGCGGGGCACGGCCCGGCTTCTGCCGCTGGCCCTGCTCACTCACCACCTCGCCCAGTGCTGGATGCTATCCCTCGGCCCGCGTTTGATGGCCACCTGCGAGCAAGCGAGGGAGAGCAGCGGGCCGAGCTCGCTGCCCGTCCCGCCGCGCCCCGACCTTCTCTTTCTCCTCCTCCTCCTCCCTCCTCCCTCGCCCCCTCCTCCTGCGTCGGCCGCCGGCCCCGCCGCTCACCGGGGCGCAGTCCGAAAGCCGCGTGGCCGTGAAGACACTGCCGAAGCCGCTGCGCCCCAGCAGCGAACCCAGCCGGTGCCGCTCCTGCAGGGCCTCCTGCGCCTTCCCTGCGGGCGGGACGCGGCTGTCAGCGCTCGGCCCGGGGCCAGCAACGGCCCCCCGAGTGCCCCTCACCTGCCCCGGGCCCGGCATCTCCACCCGCCCCGGGCCCCGGCAGCTTGGGGCCAGAGGCCGCGCTGCCGAGCGGCGGAGCTCGGGCTGGGGAAGCCGCAGCGGAGGTGGCGGGAGCGGCCACGCTTCGTGTGTCCTCCGCGGGCCCCGGGAGGAGCCGGGGCCGGGGCCGGGGCCGGGGTCGGGACTGGAGCCTGCCCCGGCCCCAGGCACTGATGCCCGCCCAGCAGCGCCACCGCCAGTACGGCCAGAGCCGGGCGGAGGCGAGACCGCGGCGGGACGGCCGGGGCCGGGCACGGGGCAGCCCCGCCCAGGGCCGGGGGCGGGCCGGGGGCATGGCCCGGCCCGGCAGGGGAGAGGGAGGCGGGGAAAGGAGAAGGATGCTGGGCAAGGGACCCCGAGAGAAGGGTGCCCGACAGCGGGAAAGGGAGAGAAAGAGAAAGAAAGAGAGAAAGAGAAAGAAAGAGAGAGTATTCAAAACTATCTGTTTGCTGCTGCCGCCGCTGCTGCTGCCGCCGCTGCTGCTGCCGCCGCCGCTGCAACTGAAGCACCGGGGCCGTTCGTCCCCGTGTCCGTTCCCCGCTCGCCCCACGAGCCCCCACGTTCGAGCCCCGCGCGCCCCGGGGACAGCCTCTCCGTCTGCCCAAACACGGGAACTTTGCAGCCTTGAGCCCAGATGCAGAGCCCTGACTCCTGCACACTGGCACAGCGATCCCCTCGCTTGCTGCTGTGCATTGTCCTTGCTGAGGGTCAGACACTGTCGGGACACCTTCCCTTGGGGTAGGATTCCTGCCTGACCCCAGCACTGCACTTACACCTCCAGCGTTGCTTTCCTGTAAAAACAGGGGAAGGAAAACTGTGTGGCTCATGGTATTTTAGAGTGTCTAAAACTCGCCAAGTCACCGATCTTAGAGGTGAGGTATATTTGGAATGAATGGGATGGAGAAGTAGTGTAACATGGAAAAGGGGAGCATAGAAATAAATAGAGGAAAAGATCTTGGATTGTTTCTTTCATTTTCATTTCCCTTCTGGAAAGCTGTTTCAGTTTTCCAGGAATCATCTGCTGTCTGCTCTTCTCAGGAACCTCTCATGGAGAACAAGGTTGAGCGTCTGTCACAAGATTTGCGACCAGCTGCAGCTTCTCTTGGCTTTCCACACTGCACAGTATGTGCAACAGGACTTTTGCAGCAAAGCAGGACAAATGTTTGGAACACTTTACATGTCCTTTCTTTTCCTGCTGGGCTGGGGAGTTATGCCACTGGTGAAGTTTTCATTGTGACTGTTTGTGCTGGTTTCAGGCAAATTTTGGGAGGAAACCTCCATAAGGGGTCAGTCTAGAAAGCAAGTTCCAGCGGTTCATCCCCCTACTAGTTCAGGAAAAGACTTCCCTCCAGAGCGGGTTCAAACAATTCCAAGAAAAAGGAAAGTCACAGTCCAAGGAACTTCTCTGCCTTAGCTAGATAAAACCAAGTTGGTAGACCTGGGCTGTGAAGGCATCGGGAAATTTCCAAGTCTGGGCACTGGTGGTCCCAGCAAACACCAGAGCTGGATGGTGCTGGAGCCAGAACCTGAAATTTCCAAATTTTGTTTTTCTGTGCCAGCAAATCATGGACTTGGGCTGTGCCAGCAACAGGAGGTTTTCAGATCTGGGCACTGCCGCTGACAGCAAACACCAGATCTGGGTGGTGTCATTGCCAGCAACAGAAATCTGCCAGATTTGGGCTCTGCTGACACCGGGAAATTTCCAAATCTGGGTACTGGTGCAGCAAACACAAGATGTGGGCAGTGCCACACCCAGAAAGTTGCTGGGTTTTGGATTTCTGTGCCAGCAAATTGTTGCACTTGGACTATGCCAGAATAGGAAAATTTCCAGATCTGGGCATTGGCAGGGCCAGCAAACAGCCCATTTCAGGCTCCAGGCTCCAGGAAGGACTGGGTCTGGACTCCTTCCTCTTTTCCTTCCTTCTTTCTTTCCTTCCTCCCTGGGGTCCTGCTGCCAGCAAACACCAGATTGGGCGGTGCTGGCAAGGGGAAACTGCCAGGTTTTTGCTTTCTTTGCCAGAAAATTGCTGGACATGGGCTGTGCCAGAACAGGGTACTGGTGGTGCCAACAAACACCAGTGAAACCTTCTGGTCCTCGTCCACACCATTGACCAGTGGTTTCCCTGAGAACCAGCTCTGGCCACTTTACAGACAGAGACTGCTTTCATCTAGTGCTCTGGAAACAGAACTTTAAAGAAGGCAACATAACAAACAGGACGGCGTGCACGGTACAGAGAGTGAAGCAGAAAAAAGCCTGGGTCCAGGGTCTAGCAAGGATATTCATACATTTATTTATGGAGAGGGGTTAAGGCAGGATCTGAGAGAAGGACCCAAGAGGAAGGAACGATTAAGAATATTACACTTTTTGCAATAAAAGTAACCAATGGTAGCAAAGAGAACTCAGAACTTTCTAGCAACAATCTGTGTAACTGAACAAGAGGATTACGAGCGGGAGCTCCTGCTGACCCCAACTAAAGAGGGTTTTCCCACAGCCTTAAGCTGAGGTCTCCCCCCAACACACCAGATCTGGGTGATGCCAGTATCAGCACCAGGAAGCTGCTGGGCTTTGGCTTTCTTTGCCAGAAAATTGCTGCTTTTGGGTTGTGCTGGCACCAGGAAATTGCCAGATGTGGGCACTGGCAGTGCCAGTGCACACCAGATCTGGGTGGGGAATGTGCCAGCACCGGAAAATTGCCAAATGTGAACTTTCTGTGCCAGCAAATTGATGGAATTATGCTGTGCAGGCATCTGAAAAATTCTGGATCTGGGCACTGGCAGCATCAACAAACATGAGATTGGGTTGCTTTAAGTACCAGGTATTTGCTTGATTTTGGCTTTCTTTGCCAGCAAATTTCTGGAATTGGGCTGTGCAGCACCAGGAAATTGCCAGGTCTGGACACTAGCAGTGCTGGAAAACACCAGATCTGGGTGGTGCTGGCCCCAGGTATTTGCAGGGTTTTGGATTTCTGTGCCAGCAAATTTCTGCACTTGGGCTTTGCCAGCACTGGGAAATTTCTGCATCTGGGCAATGGCAGTGCTGGGAAACTCCAGGCCTGGGCAGCAACAGAGCCAGCAATGGAAAATTGCCAGATTTTGGGGTTTTTTGCCTGCAAATTGCTGCACTTGGGCTGCACCAGAACTAGGAAATTTCTGGATCTGGGCACTGTCAGTTTCGGGAAACACCAGTTTGTGAGAGCCGAAATGAGGGATGTGGGACTCCAGGTGGCTCTTCAAAATGCAGTTTATTGTTTCCAAGGTGTTTCCACAGCAGTCCAGGGTCGTGGGTGACAGAGCTGTGTTACAGCTGTCAGCTCCAGCTGCAGGCCTGGAGACCCTTAGTTTAGGTTACAAATGCATTATATACCTTTCTTTGCTGAGCATCTTAATACAGTAGAACCAATCTATACCTTAACTTTTACCTATAGCAAATCATAACTACTATAATTACCATATTCATGTTACTATTTTCCAATCACTAAAAGTTAGTACGTGACAGTTCAAGCTAAAAGTTGTTTTCCAGTTTTCTTGCAGTGGAAAATTCTGAGGCCTTTTTTCTATTTGCAAAATTTGCTGACTTGCTTGCCTGTGCTATCTTTCTGCTTGGAAAAAACATCTTGTTTGAAGTGGGTTTATCCTTTGCTCTAAGTCATAAAAACCCCTTCTAACTAACATACACTTTGCCTTCTTAGCTATCCAAAAAGACTGGCTCATCAATTCTTTTCTATCAAAACTTGCTTTAATTTCTATTCTTCTTCAGACATTATATTCAAAAATCTTTCTTCCAAGCACACATATCTATGAGACCTTCTTGTCAAACTGCATCCCTGTATAGTGGTCAAGTGCTTGAAGCCAGGAGCACCTGGACAATGGGGACAGTTCTTTTCTATAGGAAAGAAACCACAGAACCCCAGGGTTTTGAAGGCAGATGAGAAGCAGTCCACAGAGGCCAAGGCAAGCCAGACCTGTCTGTCCTTGCAGCTTTTGTCTGAAAGCAGCACTTGGATATATAGGGAGTTTTGGGGTGGAATTCCATTTCAGTCATGGGTTCCTGGACAGGAATGACAGTTCTCCATAGGAGGGCAAGGGCCCCTCACAGTTCCTCACAGCCCCACATGGCCCCTCACAGCCCCTCACAACCCCTCACGGTCGCTCACAGCCCCTCACGGCCCCTCACGGCCCCTCACGGCCCCTCACGACCCCGCACGACCCCTCATGGCCCCTCACAGCCCCTCATGGCCCCTCACGGCCCCTCACAGCCCCTCAAGACCCCTCACGACCCCTCATGGCCCCTCACAGCCCCTCACGGCCCCTCACAGCCCCAGACGCGGCGTTCCTCCCAGAGGAGGAGGGGTCGGGCCCTGCTTGTTCCCCTTTCATTTAAGTCCCTTCACAGCGACAAGTAAAGAAAGCCTTTGCCCAGCGTTTCCCTCGGGGTTAACTGCGGGCTGAAGCTCTGTGCTGGCGCTGGCCCCAGCGCCACCATTGCTGCAGCCGCCAGGCCTTTGCTGTCCCCCCGTGTCCGTTCCCTGTCCCCGAGTCCCGCCCGGCTCTGGCAGCAGCAGCAGCCGCAGCGCAGGGGGCGCCGGCCCGGCCCAGCCGGGGCTCCCGGCCAGGAGCAGCAGCAGCGCCTGCCCCTTCCCGCCTGCTCCTGGCTCGGCTCCCGAGGGCTTTTTCCAGCTCAATTCTGGAGCAACCAGCCCCCACACACAGCCCTGACTGCTCAGGGCCCGCCTGTGCTGCCCTGAGCCAGCCCTCAGAGGAAGCAAGGATCGGGTTCCAGCGCTGTTTTCAAGGCTCTTTTACTCACTCTGAGCTGACAGCAGGAGGCTGCTGGTGCCTCTGTCTTGGGAATTGGAGATCATGGCTGCTCTTGGCCCTCTTCTGCTTGCCACCTGGATTTTATCGGTACAACAGCACTTGCCTCTTTCAATCACTGCTACCCACTCTGCTTTTGTGATGGTGAACTTGATGGAGGCATGATGGTGAATCATGATGGAGGCATCATGATTAGCAGAGACTGAAATGCTCACAAGTCCTTGAGCACTAAGTCCAGGGGAATGAAAGATGAAAGCCTCACGGATCACTTTTGCAGCATTCAAACACCGCCCTGCTGCTGGTGCTGTTGAAATGAATCAACTTACAGAGACCATCACAGAAATTGCCTCTGGAGTGGCAAATCAAATGAAAAAATCCACCAGGAGATCAAAAAAACAGAACTTAACTGCCTTCATTGCTTCCTCAGAGCAGCAGAAAATGGAGATGCCCAGAGGTATTTTGTACTGCTGCTGATCCCAGCTGGAGTCCAGCCCTCTGCAGAGTCCCAGCAGGAACCTGAGCCCAGCCCAGGGAGCTCCCAGCGTGTCCTGGAGATTCTCTCTGCATTTGGTCAGGCTTGCATTCCCCAGCAAGTCCCCAACAAAACCTCTTGTTCTCTTGGGTTAGAATAGGCACAATGAAAAACTCAGCAATGGCACAACTCCCCAGCCCACAAGGAAAAGAAAGGACAAGTTGTCAAGTAATCCAAACATTTGTCTTGCTTTGCTGCAGAAGTTGTGCTGCACTCACGGTGTGGAAAGTCAAGAGAAGCTGCAGTTGGGGGCACATCTTGTGACAGAAGCTGCACCTCATTCTCCAGGAAAGGTTCTTGAAAAGGGCAGACAGGAGTGTGGAGAAGATTCCTGGGAAAGTGAAACAGCTTTCCAGAAGTGAAATGAAAATGGAAAGGAACAATCCGGGATGTTTTCCTCTATTTATTTCTATGCTCCCCTTTTCCATGTTGCACTGCTTCTCCATGCCATGAATTCCAAATGCATCTCACTTCTCAGACTGACAACTTAGTGAGTTTTAGACACTCTAAAATACCATGAGCTACACCCAGTTTGCCTTGTCCTGGTTTTGTTGGAAAGCAGTGCTGGAGCCATCAGTGGAGTGCTTGGGTCAGGCACGAATCCTGCAGGCAGGGAATGTGCCCTGCCGGTGTCTGAGCCTCAGCAGGGACAATGCACAGCAGCGAGTGAGGGATTTCCTGTGCCCCTGTGCAGGAGTCAGAACTCTGGATCTGGGTTCAACACAGCGAAGTTCCTGTGTTTGGACAGACTCAGGGGCTGCCCCGAGGGCAGCAAATGAGAGAGTTCCTGGCTGGGTGACATGGTTTAGGCCTGGCACAGAGCCAGTGCCCCCATGAGAATACCCTCTCCCTGGTGTCTGCTGTGAGATGTGACCAGGAATAAGCAAAGCAGGCTCCAGCTTAGAAACAAAGAAAACTTTACTAACTAAACTACAAGAAAAGAAGGGAAAAAACTATAAGGGAAAAATTGAAAACCTTACAAAAAGCACTTTCCTCCTCTCCCCCACCAAATTTCCCAGTGCAATACATTCCCCCAAATCACCAACTCTCAGTCCGGCACCACCCTTTAGAATACTCAATCTTCAGTTCATGAAGAGGAGAGGAGTCCTTCTTGCACCATAGGCTTCTCCTGGAAACACGCTGAAACCTTGTGTGCTTCCATGTCACTCAGCACTGCCCTGAAAGTCCTTTTGCCGTTGTGACATCTTCTTTCCATGCCCAGTGCTCTCACCACTGTGCATGGAACAGAGCTGCTTCTAGGGTTGTCTTTTAAGGATGCCTTGTCTCACTCCAAAAAAGGCACAGTCTCTTCTTCGGGACATCTGTCCCCCCCATTTTTCACCCCTTGGGGCCGAGGGGTACCCACAATGAACCCTCCCGGTTCTGAGGCACTGCCTCCCCCTAAATGCAGTCTCTGTGTCACAGGAATAAAAATGGTTCAGTCTATGGCCACACACGAAAAATCCAGCCAAACGGCCACTCTGTCATCTCTGCCCCCACTCAGCCAGTCTTCTCCACTTCCCTCGGGCCTAGTCCTTGTTATCTCATCTCTTATCTCTCTTCTTATTCAGCTCCAGGAGGATCAGCATTTACAAGGTCTCAGTCCTGCAAGAAAAGGGTTAAAAATTTCAGTCTCTGCCTGTCCCAGAGCTCTGGCACTCCCACACTGCCCTGCCAGGCACCTTCTTGCTGCACTCCCCCCTTCTCTTCCTCGGCCAGCTGCTATCACATTCCGTCTCTGGCTCTCCCTCTCTCTCTCTCCTGGAGGGAGGGGAGTGGCTGCCTGATGTCTCTTGGTGCTCTTCCACCCTTCCATCCTCAAGGGCCTCCTCACCCCCCATCTCTGTCCAGGCCCAGGCCTACCACATGGCTGCCCCTCCCCCGCCCAGCAGCAGCAGCTGGACAGGGGAGGGAGATCCGACCTCTTTCCCTCGAAGTCCCAAGAGAACCTCCCAGGGGCGAAGCTCTGGTTTTTAACCCCTGTGTGATCTCAGAGGTGTGCCCAAACCCCACTGGCCACATCAGGTGCCAATATCAAAATCTGAGCACCCACTGGTTTGACCACAGCATCCCTGAAATCACACTTCTTCCTGGTCAAACCAGCACACTGGGAGAGGCCCCAGCAGACGAGGGGATCTTGTCCCTCCTCGAGGCCCTTTAAGGGTCTTCAGGTCCCTTTGAAGTGGAGGTTTTCTCTTTTTAGGGTTTTTTGGGGGGGATCCCACCATTCCAAGGGTGTTTTCTCCTTCCCATTTTAGGGTGTTTGTGGGACCGCAGCCACACAAGCCCCTTTCAAGGGGGGATCATGACAGTTTTAAGTGGCGTTTTTATGGGGCCCCCACTCCAAGCCCCTGTAGGGGATGTTTTGCCTGCCAGGGTGGTTTTTGGGGTTCTCTCTACCGTCACCACTTTAAGGGCCCCCACTATAGTCAGGTCCCACTATAAGTCCCCTTAAAAGGGCAACACAACTCCCGTTGATTCCAACAGCAGAGCCCGGCCAGGGCTGTCTGTGCAGCCCCACAGGTGCCAGGGGCTCTGCAGGAGCTGGCAGAGGCTGCCCAGCAGGGAGGCCATGGGACACAGAGCCCCAAGGCTGCTGTGGGCACCACGGCACAGGGGCCGTTCCCAGCCGCAATGCTCCTGGCCTGGGCTGGGCCTGCACAGGGGCTGGGCCACCATGGCTGGGCCAGCACAGGGCCACAAAGGGGCCACGCAGCCACTGCGGGGCTGACAGCAAGGCCAGGCACACACAAGCAATTGCTGAGCATGGCCTGCGCTGGCCAGGCCTGACTGTGCCAAAAGCAGAGCTCAGCTGCCCTTGGGGGCTGCAGGAACAGTCCGGAGCCCAAAGAGCCTCCATGGCTGTGCTGGAGACCAAGGCTGCAGGAGGGAAATGCAGGATGGGGAGGGCGTTGAATTCCAGTACACACCTCAGCTCTCTGATGATCCCGGCACCATGCTGGGGCCTGTTTCAGACTGGAGCAGAGCAGATGTTGATGGGACAGGAGCCCTGCAGTGCTGTCAGGGACCTGCAGCTTGCAAGGTGCTCTGCTCTCCCTCAAGTCCTCTCTGAGAGATACAATCCCAGCTGGGCACCTAAGGGCACAAGTGGCACTGCCTGTTCATGAGCACACAACTGGTGCCTGCCTGGAAAGGGGCACAGGTTTTAACACCAGTTGGTTTCATAATATACAAGCACATTTTTATTATCTGGGTCATTTGAGTACTTTAAAGAAATGGCAAAGTTTTCCCACCAGGAAAAGGAATTTCCTGGATCTACTGCATCCTTTTACTAATGGCAGGAGAAGAAATACTGATTTTCCCCTCTACCTTTGCTGTCAACATTCAGTCTAATATTTCATGACCCTCGTCCTTCAGATGTTTCCAGGTCTCCTGGATAAATGGCCATGTCAAAGGACATCTTTTCACTCGACCAGCTGGACTATTTCCCTTCCATTTCTCCCAGATTTCCTCCTCCAGATGCTTTCTGATCGTTTGAGTGCCTCTCATCTGACTGGCTTCAGGCTTTGAACTTCAGGAAGTTGCCCAATCTTTCTAAAATTCCTAGTCAATATCCTAATTACATTTATATCTATCCTAGAATTACCTTTTCCTATGTCTTTGTCTAAAACTCTTCCTGTACGGAAATCCCTGGGGAATGGGAAACATGTCAGATGCTGCTGGAAGATCCCAGAGAGCTGAAGGAAGAGCTGTGGTGGTGATTAAACTGTTCAAATGTTCAATTTGTGTTTGTGTGCAAGAAACCTTTTTGTGCCTCTGAGTGTCACCAGGCCCTGAGCCCAAAGGACACAAACCTGATGAGTTGTGGTTCCCACTGCAGGGGCTGCACTTGGACCTTGGCCCTGCACAGGAGAGCTCTTCATCCCCTTTCTCTCTTTTCCTCCCTCTGGGCATGGAGGGAGCTCCTGACTTCAGCATGTGACTCGTGTGTGCAAAGAGCAAATCTGGGCAGAATTGGGGCAGGAAGGGTTTGGGGGGACCTTGGCACCTGTGCTGGGCACAGAAGGTGTTTTCCTTTGCTCTGAGACTGTCTGCTGTGGAAAGTGGATTTAATATCCAGCAGGGGAATGACTTTTGCATTTGATGGAGCTGTGTCTTCCCTTGGCTTTGCTGGCTGACAAGAAATGAACATCCCTCTGGGTCTCGGGCAGCTCCTTCTCCAAGGAAAGCAGGTGGGAGTTGGAGCCAAGGAGCTGAAAGCTGCAGGTGCAGCCTGGGCTGGAGGCAGCTCAGATTTGCACAAGGCTGCTCTGAGTGCCAGGCCTTGGATGGGGGAAATGGTGGGGTGGGGGTAGGGACAGGGTCTGATTGATTGTCATCCTTGAAGGGTCTTGATTTTCATATCTATTCAAACTGCATGAGGAGGTACTTGGATTCAATGTCAGTTGGAGATAGCACATATCAATTTATTAACTGGGAAACAAAAATAAACAGGACCTAAAAAATATTTTCTGGCTGTCTTTTTAAATATCATGTATTCAGTTTGAATACACTACCGAGATTTACTTAACTACAAGTGATTTGGAAACTGAAATCAAATTATTCCCAGAGGGTTGACTTGTTAAGGTGTTCTGAATGTCAATGAGCCCTGGGACACTGAATTCCTGCACTGAAGAGCTGAAGGCTGAACAAGCCTCTGGAGCAGGAAAATTCAGCAGCAGCCTCCAAATTGCTGAGGATGTCAGCAGCCCCCACTGAGGCCATCCTACTCAGAGACCCTGGGGGAATGGGCAGACAAGGAGAGCATCCCTGGGGCTGGGGCAGCACAACTCAGAGGCACCAGCGGCTCCAGCTGGGAAATGGAGTGTGGAATGTGGCTGGGAAAGCCCTGCCTGGGCTGTGCCAAGCAGGACAGACAAGCCCTGACTGCCATCCCCCAAACAACTGTCTCAAGGAGACATTTAAAAGGAATTACAATTGTTTGTGTACTCTGAGCTTGACACACTGGAGAAATACCAACAAGAGATTCTCAGGAACTCAAAACAATAAAGCAGCCTTTACTGGCAAACTGGAAAATCAAGAAAACTTTTGCCAAATGTTTAATACAACAAACAATCAACAGAAACACTTCTCAAGGCATTGCCTTGGCTCAACCAATTCCACAAATTGTAATCCTGTTCTATATTATGTTAATTAAAATTTACAAGAGAATTAAATTAGAAGAAGACACAGAAAGAAAGAAAGACCAAAACGATACACAGAAGCACACACACAGCTACCAACTCCTGGATTCCAATGGTGTTAAAATAAATAGAAATTCTAAGAGGAGGTAGGGTCAAGATGTGTGCTTGCCTTGTGGTCAGCCTTCAATACCCCTTGGTCTTCCTGGGCCCTTCCCCCAGATGGGACTTGGGCTCATTTGGTCACTCAGGAGCTGGGCTGGGATCTGCAGAGGTGGCTGTGGAGCATTGCCTGTGCTGTGCTAGGGACTGGCAGACACTGCTGGGCTGGGATAGAGGCTCTGGGGGGATTGGGGTTCCAGGGCAGGCAGTGCTGGACCTGCCCCTTCTTCCCCCACACACAACATGTTTCAATCCAACAATCTTCTCCAGTCTGTCACAACAGGCAATGCTGGAGGTGAAATCCCATTCTGGCCACGGGCACCTGGCCTAGAAGGGCAGCTCTTTTCCATAGGAAGGAAAGCACAGAGCCCCAGTGTTTGGAAGGCAGGTGAGAGACTCACTGGGCCAAGGCCAGCTAGACATGTCAGTTAATGGCAGATTTTGTCTGGGACCAGTCTTTGGATTTAGGGAATTTTGGAGGTGGAAACCCAATCTCAGCCATGGGCACCTCAAGAAGCAGGACAGTTCTTTCCCATTGGAAGGAAAGCACAGAGCCTTGACAAGTGTTTTGGGGCCAGATGGGAGGTGACCCTTGTGGGACCATTGCCAGCCAGACTTGTCCTGGCAATATTCCTATTGGAACAATCCCTGGATATAAGGAAATTTGGAGGTGAAACTCCAATTCTGGCCAAGCATGCCTGGAGGAGAAGAACAGATCTTTTCCATAGGAAGGAAAGCATGGAGCTCCATTGTTTCAATAGCAGATGAGACCCTAAATATGCCAAGGTCAGTTGGACCAGTCAGGTGGCTCCTGGGAGGCCAAACCAGACAGATCTGTTCTTTGTTCCCTTGGTTTTTTGGTGCCGCATAGTGTCACAAAGACTTGTTGATTACAGGAAGATCTGCAGTTGGATCCAATGGACCCTTGGTTCAATGGAGTCCCACAATGTCACAATGGCCCCTAGGTTCCAGGAGGCCCTACAGTGTCACAATTGTCCCACTGATTCCATGAGGCCTTGCAGTGTCACAATGGTCTCCATGGTTCCACAAGCCTCACAATGTAATGTGACTCCTCTATTCCATGAGTCCTGCAATTTCACAATGGACCTTTGGATCCTGGGCATTTGCAGTGTCACAATGCTTTGCTTATTCCTTGGGGCCTCATAGTGTCACAAAGGTCTCCATGATCCCATGAGTCCACTCAGTGTCACAATGGCCCCTTGGTTCCATCGTGCCCCACAGTGTCACAATGGCCCCTTGGGTCCATGAGGCTGTGAAGTGCTTATTGGTCTCTCCATGATTCCATGAGGCCTTGCAATGTCACAATGTCACCGCCGCCGCCGCGCCACCGTGTTCGCCGTGGGAAAGCGCTTCCATGCCCCCCTTCTCTCCCCCTCGGACCCCCCTTTCCGACTCCGCCGCCTCTGAGTCGGAGCCTGAAGTCCCCGTACTCTCTGGGGTTTCAGGGCATTTTAAGGATCTCTTGGGCTTTCTGGGTGGTGGGATTGGAGGCAATAACATTGCTCCCGTTCCTCAAGAGCTTTTTCCCCCTGGCTAGCTGGGGCCAAACGCGAATCTCAAAGAAGCACAGTTGGCAGGAGATCCTCCGGATGACAATCCGGGTTGGCATTGCTGAAAGCTAAGCTCTCCAAGAGAGGCCTCTTCGCTTCTTCAATTGTCACCTGCCGATCCACAGCTTGCGTGAGTTGATCAATGAACGACATGAATGGTTCTGCGGGACCCTGCCTGATGCAAGAGAATGGAACATCCGGAGTTCCTACTGGCGTAATCTGCATGATTGCCATCCGCGCTGCCTCTTTGATGTCATTTAACACTCTTCGTGGAAGCCACACTGCTTGTTCCCCTGGGTTCTCATCCTTCTTTGGAATCCCGACTGTGTATGTTTCTGCTACGCCTTGTAAGGCGGACAAAATTTCCAGCTGTTCTTGGGAGAGTGTGCCCCCCATGTTCTTAATTTTTGACCTTCTCACTGAATCTCTGTCGTCAGAGCAGTCCAAAGGCTCCCGATCTCCGTCCAGCAGGTCACAGGAGATGGATCCAGAGGCGCCTTTCTGGTTCCGATCCAGGCTGTTCTGCTACGAACGTTCTTTGGCGGAAGCTGAGAGGTGTAATTCTCAGTGACTACTGTTTTTTTTTTTCAGACTCTCTCGGCCGTTTTCTGGCTTCTCTCCCAAGGAGTTATCAGTGCTCTCCTGGGAATTCGTCCAAGTCAGGAGCTGCCCTTTCTTGGCTCTTCAGGGCTGTTATCCCCCTTTTTGGTGGGAGTAGCCCACGCAGCAGATACCAATTGTCCCGTCTCAGCTGTTCTAATGGCCTGGAAAGGCTCTGGATAGCCTTGGGGCAGCCCGCGCTCCAAAGGACGAAAGGAGTCTTCAGGTTTTACAGTTCTTCAGAGTTGTTTATTAATTCTTATCTACAATATTTTCTCCCGGCCCAACAGAGGTCCACACAGCAAGCCAGCCATGAGCACACTGACTTCCCTCGGGGCGGTCGCTTATCTTTATACCAAAAACTATGTGTAAGATATTTACCTTTTCTCCCCAATACCTTTCACCCTTATTGACAAGTGCACATTCAGTAAGAACCAATCTCGAAGTGCCACCATCACCATCGAAGATGGATGACAAGAAGAAGAAGAAGAAGGACAGGACACGCCCTACTTCCTCCATCTTGTCTCCTAGAACCCCTCTGTACCGAAATTCCAAAACCTGTGTTTCACACTATAATTAATCTATCCCTTCACCACTTATCCCCGTGTGATCCTCCCATTCTCATACAGGTGTTACGTCCTGTGCAGGATCAAAGTCTAGCCACCAAACACTTCTGGCAATGTTCCAGGACTTCTGAGTCCCCCAAGAGTTGTCTCGGTGACTCTGCACATCAGGAATGATGTGCTGAGTTCCCACAGAAACCCCTCTCTTGAGGCCCTGAAGTATCCAGTCAGGAGCAGAGTGACTCTTGCCGAGGAACTTTGTGGTGCTGTCACTTAATATTCAATCTGGTTTTTGCTGATCCCTTGCTGGGGATTTTTTAAGTGCTCTCAAGCCCTCACTTGAAAGATGGAGCCAGAGTGAAGGAGCCCTGGCCCAGGCTCTGGCCCTGGGGGACACGGGGATGCTGCCGGAGGGTCCCTGTCCCCATGTCCCACCCCCAGGGCCCTGGCCCCCTGTCCCCGTGTCAGGCTCTGGGGTTGATCTCGTGGAACATCCTCTGGGGGAGGCTGCGGGGCCAGGGGCGGGGGGGACCTGAGGGGACAGGGGACCCCGCTGTGCACGAGCAGGGTTGGACTGCTCTGGGGGGGAACTGTGAGGGGGGCCAGGGCAGAGTGACCTCCCCAGTGACCTCACACAGCCCCTGTGATGTCATTCTGCCCTTGTGATGTCACACAGCCTCCTGTGATGTCACACAGTCCCTGTGAGGTCACACTGCCTCCTATGATGTCACAGACCCAACTCTGGGATGTAACCCTGGAATGTCATGCAGCTGAATGTGATGTCACAAAACCATCATGTGATGTCACTGTCTGTTCTGTGATGTCACAGCCTCCTCTATGATGTTACACAGACAATTGATGTCACAATCCACTCTCTGAAGTCACATAGCCACCCTCTATGATGGCAGGATCTGCTCAATGGCCACACACTCTACCCTGTGATGCCACAGACAGCTCTGTGATGTCACAAACCCTCTCAGTGATGCCAAAAAACGTTCTCTGTGATGTCACACTGAAACTCTATAATATCACAGCACATACTTTGATCTCACAGCCTGCTCTATGATGTCATAAAGCCATATAATGATGTCACAACCTGCCCTGTGTTGTCACAGAATCCCCTCTATGATGCTGTAGCTGCTCAATGACCTCACATAACAAACTCTGTGATGTCACAGCCCAATCTGTAACCTCACACAGCCCACTCTGTGCTGTCACACAGCCCCTTGCTGACATCACAGCTGCTCTGTGCCTCAATGACACACCCCCAGAGGTGCTGCTGTGACACAGCCCCCTCGGGGACATGCCACAGCCCCTGCCAGCGCTGAGCCCCTGTGAGCTCTGTCTGTGCCCTGCTGGTGTCCCTGAGGGGCCCTGGCAGTGCCTCAGCCCTGCTGGGCTGTGCACAGGAGCTGCCCCTGGCCAGAGCTGTCTCTCTGCAGTGCTGCCCTTGCCAGGAGCTGCCTCTGGGCCAGGAGCCCGGCCCAGCTCAGCAGCACAGACACAGCACAGGGACTTTAATCACCCTCTGGGGCTTTGGTGCTCTTTGCATCAGACCCAGTCCCTCAGAGTGGGCTAAAAGAACTTCTCAAGAGTGAGATTGAAACATTGAGGTTTCTTGTACTTTAAATAGATTCCTGTGAGGGATAAGACTGAGAAAGTGTCCCCAGGTTCCAGGGAGAGCAGAACACTGGAGGCAGTGATGACAGCTGGGGACAAGCAAGGCAAAGGTGTCTCTGTGCTGAGCGCACCTGGATGTGTGTCAGGAATGCAAAGGGCCAAGGCCTGAGCCACAGCTCCTGGCCAGGCAGATCCTGTCCCTCCCTCCTTGCTCAGGGCTCTTCCCGAGATGGGCACTGGCATGTGGGGATGTGCAATGCCAGGGACAGGAGCATGGGACGGCCCCTGCCAGGCTGCTGAGCAGGAACAAGGAGGCAATGAGGCCCCAGCCCTGCAAGGGTCACTTGTCCCCTCGTGGCCTCAGGCCCAGGGCCAGCAGCCATGGCCAAAGTGCTGCCCAAGTTGGCTCTGTCAGGGCTGTCTTGCAGCTGCTGCCCATTCCTGTGCCCTGTGCAGCCCAGGCTGTCCCACGGTGTCCCTGCCCTGCGCCTCTGTCCCTGCAGGCTGTTGGCATCCCCCGGCTGCCCCACCTGGCTGGGCCTTTCCTTTGCTGACAGCTCTGCCTCCTGCCTGCCCCTGCCTGCCCACACAGAGCCTTGGGCTGCTCCAGGCTTCTGCTGGGGACATGCTGCACCACAGCCCTGCCCTGCCAGGGAAATTCCTTTCTGCTGCTGCCCAGGCTGGGCCTCCCCAGCTGCCCTTGTGCCATTATTTCCTTCTCATGGTTATATGCTGTATGAAGAAAACCTCCAGCCTCTCAGAAACCACCCTCCAGTGCCTCCCAAGCTACTCCTGTTCTGTCCTCAGTCTCCACATCAGAGCCCAGAGCCATCCGCCTTGCCCTGCTGGTTTTGTGATGAGGCCTCCAAACCCTATCCTGGGAGATTTTTAGGTCCTCTCGAAGGTCTGTGAAAATAGAAAAATAGTGGTCAAAGTTATTTTCTGCTAAATCTTGCAATGACAGAAGAAAGGTCAATACCTCTAAACAGAATGAGGGTGGATTTACATTTGTTAGAAGTAGGAAATATTTTACAGTTCTGAGAGTGTCGCAAAATTGCAACTTTTTTCCAGAGAATTGGATGCCACATCCCAGGAATTGCCCAAGAGCAGGAGCTTTGCGCAACCTGACCCAGTGAAACCCCATCCCCTCCCCAAGGATGGAATTCCTGTAGTGTGGGTTCTCTGCTGTGCTGGGTGCCCTCACAAGGCTTCTGGCCAGAATGTCTGCTGAGGGCAGCCAGGCTGCTGCACGGGCAGTGGCCTCACAGCCATCACCATGGCAGCCCTGTCCCCAGGGCCTGGCTCTGCCCTTTCCTCTGCCCCTGCCTTGGCTCTGCTGCCATGAAGAGTTTTGTCATTAATATCTTGTCCCCAAGGTGCCAGGGCCAATGGCTTCCCAGTCAGGCTCCTGGCGCAGAAGTGGCTTTTCAGAGCCCAGCCAGGAATGAGCCCTGAGGCAGCAGCTCTGCAGTGTTGGCCACCAGGCCGGGCTGCCAAGGGAGGCTTCTGGCCATGGCCTGCAAGCAGCTGCTGCTGCCAAGGTGCCTTTGGTGCCTCATGCTCTCCCTGGCACAGCTCCCAGCATGGCACTCTGCCCTTGTGCCCGAGCCCTACCCTGTGCTGGGGCTGGCCTGGGGCTTTTCCTGCAGCGGGACCTGCCCTGCTCATGGCACAGGAAAGGCAGTTCCTGCTGGAGCAGGAGGCTCTGCCTGCAATGGGCTCCAACAACTCCACCAAGGCCCTGTTTGCAAAGCCCCCAGTGGGAAATGAAGGAGGGGGATCACGCTGCTTTGGGGTAAATAATGCTGAAACCAGCCTGACTCCTCCATCCCAGAGTTCAACATCCTCAGAGGGAGCTGAAGCTGTGGCAGAGCTGGAAAAATCCCCAGAGAAAGGAACAACCAAGTGACACCACTGAGCAGAGCTGCTGAGCTGGCCCAGCCTGGGCACATCTGACTGACAGGGCAGCACCTCAGACTAGAAAAGCCCCGTCCCAAATTTTAATGGCAGCATCTCCTGACATTTCCCTTCTTGGGAGGTGTGGGGATTCCTCCCTGCAGTGGGGACCCCCCTCACGGTCACTGCTCCAAGGTAAGACAAAGGGATTTGCCCATGGTCATTGGTCTGGGGCAGTGACATCAATCTCTCCTTCAAAACAGGTTCTTTTTCTATAATAAAATTGCTTTGAAATCCCTTCTGAGTGCTTAATACAATGTAATGTAAAGTAAAGTAATTTAATATAATATAATATGTTACAGCTCTTACACCTTAGACTAAATATTTCTGATTTGGATAATTTTGTCTAATCATTACCATAATAGATAATAGAAATTTATATAAATATATATGCTTTTTCATCCTTAATCTTTTAGGACTAATGCCATAAAGGTTTATTTCCACCTTGATAATTGTTGCATAAAAACTCTTGAAAAGTCTGAGGCTGTGATTCGAACCAGCTGCTCCAAGGCTCCTCTCACAGAAAGAGTTTAAAAAGCATGAGGTCCATGGGGATTTTTTTGGGGACTATGGGGGCTACTGGGGCTCCGTTCTGAACCTCGAGACCCAACAGGAGCTTCTCTAATAAACTTGGCCTGAAGCTCCCACTGTGCCCATGACAGGAACCCCTGTGAGTGTCTGGGACATCCCAGCTCTTTGGCAGCCTGGGGACTCCTGGGATGTCCCCATGGAGCCCCCGTGAGTGCCTGTGACAGATCGGTGCCTTGGCAGCCCAAGGTCCCCTGGGATTTCACCACGGAATGGCTGTGACTGCCTCTGACCACAGGGCTCTTTACCATCCCCAGAAAGCCCTGGGAGGTCTCCATGGAGCCCCTGTCTCTGCCTGTGACATTCCAGCTCTTGAGTAATCTGGAGACTCTTGGAAAGGCCCCATGGAACCCCTCTGAGGGCCTGTGAGAAATCTGATCCTTAGCAGGCACCCCTGCGGTGGGACTGCCAGTTGCTTGTCCAATCAGAGCCAGGGTAGCACCAGCTGCAAGTGTGTGATTGATTGAAAGCTCAGCCAATCAGAGTGGGGTTAGCAGAGCCTTTGCTATGTGATTGACAGCTCTGCCAGGCCAGGGCTGGGGGCAGGGCTCTGTCCCACAACAAACCAAGGCCTGACCCAGCCCTGGCCCCACACGGGCATTCCGAGCATCCCAAGGTGTCTCGGGACATTGATCTCATCCAGTCTCTGACAGCGACCACAGTGACACTGCGGAACCTCATGGAACCATGGGTCAGTTGTGACAATGCAGGTCTAAGGAAACTATGGTGAGATTGTGGAATCCAGGAATCACAGAATCAAGGAGACCATTGTGCAAATCATGGGCCCTATGGAAGCAAGGATCAATGATCGAACTGTGGTTTGATTGTGATTGATTTAAAATAGGAACAAGGAGCCATTGTTTCACAGCAGGGCTGCGTGGGGCTAATGGACCCTTGTGAGTCTGTTGGGGCTCATGAAACCAAGAAGCCATTGTGACATTGCCAGAGCTCATGGAATCAAGGAGACCATTGTGACAGTGTTAGGACCGATGAAGTCAATGGAACATGGAACAGGTCTGCCTGGTTTGGACTCCTGGAGGCTGTCACATAGGTCCTGCTGAATTTGATAATGTCAAGGGCCACTTCCCATCTGACTGTGAAGCACTGGGGCTCTGTGCTTTTATTCCTATGGGAAAGAACTGTCTTTCTTGCCTAGGTGCCCATGGCCAAAATTGGGATTCTGCATCTAAAATTCTCTATATCCAAGGGTTACTCCCAGACAAAATCTGCCCATACGAGTCAAGTGTGGCTAGACTTGGCCTCTGGTGACTGCCTCTCATCTGCCCCTGCACCACTGGGGCTCACTTGTTTCCTTCCTATGGAGATCATTGTGATGCTGCAGGGCGTTGTGGACCCAAAGGGCCATGGTGACACTGTAAGAACTTGTGCAACCAAGGGAATCATTGTGATACTGTGAGTACCAGGGATCCAAGGGGCCACTGTGACATTGTGGGGTCTTGAGGAACCATGGCGACCACTGTGACACTTTGGGGTCTTCTGAAATGCAGGGGACATTGTGACCCTGCAGGGTACCATGGATCCAAGGGACCATTTTGACACTGTGGGACCTCATGAAACCAAGGACATCATTGTGGCTCTGTTGGGCCACATGGTCCCAAAAGGCCCGTGTGAAGCAGCAGGGCTTTGTGGAACCAAGAGGCCATTGCTGCATTTCAGGGCCCCATGGTGCCAAAGGGGCGTTGTGATCCTGCAGGGCACTGTGGATCCATGGAGAGCATTGTGGCATTGCAAGGCCCCATTGAATCATGGAGACCATTGTGACCCTGTAGGGCCTCATGGAGGGAAAGGGGCCATTGTGACACTATGGGAACTTGTGGAACCAAGGGAATCATTGTTGCACTACTGGGCCCCAATGTAACCAAGGCGCCATTGGACACAGTGAGGCTTCATGGAACCAATAGACCATTAGGACACTCTGGGACCTTGTGGAAACATGGACACCAATAAGATCCTTAAAGACTTGTGTTATCAAGGGGCCATTATGACACCTGAGGGCATCATGGAAGCAAGAGAACCACTGCAAGGCCTCATGGAAGCAAGGAGCGATTGTGACACTGCAGGGCCCTGTGGAACCAAGGGAACATTAAATAGGTGTGGCTGCCTTGGCCTCCCAGGGGTCACCTGAATGGTCTGGCTGACCTTGGAATGTGGAAGGCCACTCCCATCTGCCCCTGAAACCCTGGGGCTCTGGGCTCTTCTTTTTATGGAAAAGAACTGTCCATTTTTTCCAGGCATTGATGGCCAAAATTAGGATTCCACCTCCAAATGTTTGTGTATCCAAGGGTTGCTCCCAGACAGAAGTTGCCAGGACAGACAAGTCTGGCTGCAGGGGCAGCACTCACCCGTTTTCCAAACACTGGAAAGGGCTCTGTGGTTTTCTTTTTATGAAAAAAAAAAAACCTATCCCTCTCCTCCAGGCACCAATGATTTAAATTAGAACTACGCATTCATAATTTCTAATATCCAAGTGTTGCTCCAAGCAAACTTGCCAGGACAGACAGGTCAGGCTTGCCTTGGCCTCTAGTGGTTGATGTTCATCAGCTCCTAAAACAGGGGGCTCTGTGGTTTCCTTGTTTTGGAGACCAATGTGACATTTGGCAGTCCTGTGGAAGGAAGGGGCCATTGTGACACTGCAGAGCACCATGGATCCAAGGGACCATTGTGACACTGTAGAGCCTTGTGGAGCCAAGGACATCATTGTGGCTCTGTTGGGCCACATGATCCCAAGGGGTCAGTGCAAAGCATCTGTGTGGTAGTTAGCCCAGCTGTAACTCCAAGTCAGTCAGATTTTACCCTGGAAGAACTGGACGCGAGTTTCAAGCCCTGGGAATAATTTGTTTAACTTAGAGAGAGCTTGAGAAGTCCCCCATAAGCCTTTAGTTTTGTTATGCTAAGTTGTTCAAGTTCCATTCCCCTATTGGTTTCTTGTTTCCCCTATATGGTTATTGTTCTAGAGTGTTCTACCCCCGAGTGTACATGTTGTTGCTTCCCCTTTGTCTCAGGTCTTTGGATACTGCCCCTTGTACTGTGCTCAACTTCTCCATGTTTATTGTTTTTCACCCTGTTATTAAAAGTTCCTTTTAAACAACTCCATTGATCCTACTTCTTTTAATTTTCACCACCCTTGCCCTGAAGTCAGGGAACCAGAGAGGTTTGTCACCGCCACCTTCATTGTGACATTTGGTACCTGAACAGGGACCATGACATTCAGGGCTCCCTGTGTCAGTCATGTCACCTGGGGTTAGCTGATGGATAGGCCAGTGCTCCCCGGGATTTTGGATTGTTCTGGGCCCAGGGGATTCATCATTTCTTCAAGGGACCTTGCCTAGGATCGGCAGGGACAACAACAGTTTCACCTGTATAGGATTGCAGGTGGGTTTGGGGAAATGCAGGACACTTATTTCCCATTTTGCACTGTGTTTTTACAATACATACCCATGTCCCAAAATTGATTTGGGGTGTTTTGGTGGCTCTTCCCCATAAGGCAGAGAAAGAAAAGTGGGCAGCCAGATGTCCACAGTAGAAAGGAGCGTATAAGGATGCTTTCAATTAACTTTCACTGATCATAACAGAATATTTTCAAAGAACGAATTAAAATATATCATGAGGTGGATCATTAAAAATTTTACAGACACCTCTGCTGTCGAAATCCATACCACTGAATTTGGACACTAAGTGGAAGTTAAATTGTACCACCTTTTGATCAAAAGGGACCCCATTGCACCCCACATGCTCCCCATCTTCCATGCCATCCTTGAGACCCTTCACCAGCAAGCAACGTGTTAAAAACTCAATCCGTTGGTCACTCCTAACTTGGGACCTCCCATCAAATCTGCCTTTCTCAGACCTTCCACTATGGTCCAAGATGGCAATGGCCATGCTGTCTTGGAGCATCATGCCCTGGAGACTCAAGATGGAAGGAGCCCTAATGTGGCTCGTGATCTTAACCATCCTCCCTCCGTCTTGGCTCCTCCACTTCCTGCTACCATAACCTTCTCTTCCACTCTGAATGAAACTCCAGACTCCACCTCAAAAACTGTGGGTCATGCCCCCACTGTCAATCATCCTCTCCACCCTGGGCCATGCCTCCAGTGAAGGAAGGAGACTGGCAAATAGTCTCAAAACTCCTCGTTGCCCCCATATGAAAGAAGGGGGCAGAATCCCAGCTATCAGCCATTGGTTTACAAGGAAATCAAGGATATGTGTAGGGCAGCTAAAGACTATAGGAAGGACTTACATTGTTTTAATGGCCTAATGAGGGCCATTTTTACAGCACATGTCTTAACTCCCTATGATTTAAAATATATTATGACCATGTTGTTGTCACCTACAGAATACACCCTGTGGGAAGCAGGATGGAAGTGGTTACTTAATGAATTAATAGCAGACTATGCTGATAATGAGGCGAGGGCGGAATTGACAATCAGTCATCCAGCTGGAGAAGGTCAACATAGTCTACCAAATGATCAAGCAGCAGGTATCCCCAGAGAAGTATTGGATGATATCAAAGAGATGGCTTTGAAAGCTTTAATCCAGGTATTGGATGGTAGCACCCCCGATTTGGACTACCTTGGGTGGCTGCAGTTAAAGCTTTAGGACAATTAGACCATCTTGGGTGCCTGTTAAGTAAGCAAACCAACGCAACCTCCCTCGCATTGAGTGGCCTGCTCTCAGACATAGAGACCATCAGACAGGCCACCTTGCAGAACAGTGATGATAGAGTTTTTACTCTGGGCACTGGGCATGGCAGTGTAGACTCTGAAGGCATGTGTTGCATGAACCTCTCCAGCCACAGTGAGTCAATCCACAAGAGCATTCAGGTTCTGAAGGAAGGGTTCAAGAAGCTTCAAGTGGAAAACAAAGACTGGTTCAATAAACTCTTCCATTCCAAGGGATAAAAGGGTTGGATGAGGTCTAGCTAAAACAGGACTATTAATTCTCTTAGTGGTTGTTGTTGCATTGTTAATTGTCCCCTATTTGTTTGGATGCTTTTAGAAAGTCTTACAAAATTCTTTCAGTTCTGTCTTTGTTGTAAAACAGAAAGGGGGAAGATACCCTACACAGGGTCTTCATGGACACCTTGGAGGAGAGAACTGGAGGCCAGGATGGCACAAAAACCTCTCAGAGACTAAGTGTGGGAAGGAAAATCCTTAAAAGTACCTAAAAGTATTCTTAAATCCATAAAGTACCTTAAAAACCTTGAGTATCCCAAAGTATTAATGAGCCCCACTGAGTGCCAATGCAAAGCTCTCAAGGGACTTGTTAAAGCAGATAATTGGAGGCCATGATGGCACAAACCTCTCAGAGACTGCAAGGCAAAAGTCAAACCCAAAGTCCTTTGACAAACCTGCAGTCACTGGGAGCATTCAGGAGCCCCCAGGGCCATTTCTGAGCAAGGCTCCCCAGGGACTGCTTCCAGCAGATCCTTGAGGCCACTGGGATGTGGGCTAGGGGATAATGCTGAGGGTGGGACAGGGGGCTGATAGTGCCCAGCCTGGCTGAGGCTGTGCCAGGAGGCCCCAGGGCCTCAGGACAAGGTGTCTCCTCACAGCCCTTGGTGGCACAGACCCTGCTGTGCCCCAGGGCACCAAGACTTGGCTTCTCTTTGTCCGCAGCTGCCATCACTGCCTCCAGTTCTCTGCTCTGCCTGAGGCCTGGGGATACTTTCTCAGGCGTGAACCTCAGTGGGACCCATTAAAAGTCCAAGAAACTTTGGAGTTGGATTCTGACTGGAGTTCTGGAGAGGTTTCTTCAGCTTCCTCTCAGGGACTGATGTTCAGGGCCTGAGCACAAAGCCCCAGAGGTTCATTGAAGTCCTTGTGCTGTGTCTGTGCTGCTGAGCTGGGCTCCTGGCACAGAGACAGCTCCTGGTAACCAAGCAAACCTTCAAAAGCACAATTCTCTTGATGAGCAGCTTTTCTCCCAGCCCAGCAGGGCTGGGGCACTGCCTGCAGCCATCCCAGGCACAGCACAGAGGCACAGAGAGCTTCTATCAGTCAGGGCTGGGAAGGTGCTGAGAAGTGCCTGGGGCAGAATCACTGCCAGCCCTTGGCACAGGAACCTCTGGCTGCAGGACAATGCAGCTGCCGCTCCTGGAGTGATCTCCTAAAGCTGGAACATCCCTATGCCTGCAGACTCTGTGAGTACAACTCTGAGTATATCTGGTGTGGTGAAGACGAAATGCTCATGGAGCTCTGACAGGCTGAGGGGTTCGGTTAGTCACAGAATATTTCCAAGTCAAGGATTTTGATAAAAATGAGGAAATTTCCTAAGACTTTTTATTCAGTTTCCTACTATTGGAGAGTGACGGGAAGAGAGGGTTAAATATTCCAGGTAGTATGAATTATTAGTTATGAATTTTGTCAAGTGCCTAAGACATCTGAAGTGTTACTTTTAGTGATCAATAGGTTCACAGGAGATCCCTAATGTGCTTTCAGCTACTCTGCCCATGGACAGCACCAGCATCACCTTTGCTGGAGCCATCAGGCTCAGGCTGAGCTTTCCTTTCTCCAAGCTGCAAACAGAACCTGCCCCCAGCCAGTGCCCTGCAAACAGGTGGGGTTCTCTCAGGCCAAGGAGAAGGCACAGAGATTTGGGGTCTGTGATTGCTGGCATGGAGAGATCAGGCACAGGGAAACACCTGCAGGAGGAAAATCTGCAGGAAGCAGAGAGAAGAGCAGGCAAGGAGAGAAAACAAAACCCAGAATTGCTGTAGCAGGGAGAGTTTAGAGATGCCCACAGGATCCCTTCCAGTGCAGCCCCTCCCTCTGAACAAGCCCCCTCCCTCCTGTGCCCCAGCCAAGCCTCTGCCCTCAGGGCCAGGGCTCCAAGGCATGCAGCCCCTCCTGTGCAGGCAGAGCTGCAGCAGAGCCGTGGGGCAGCTCTGCAGCCCCGGGCCCAGTTCTGCACTGGGCTGCAATGCTGTCAGTGCAGCCAGGGAAGGAGCTACATCTCCCTTCACCCAGTGCCATCATAAGAACACTTGGAAGTCTCCCTGAGATTTCAGTCCAAGCTAGGAGCCTCAATCCAGGGTGCAAACCTGTCCTAGAGTATCTGTGAGTTATAAGATTGATGGGGAAAGGAAGTGGTGTTGTGACACTGAAAATGCAGCTGGGTTGGTGAAGTAAGCAAAGTGTGTCCTTGCCTAAAAATGTGGAGCTTGGCTGTGGTGGATCCATCTGCTCTCAGCAATACCTGGAGACATTTTTGAGGAAAACATGGGAAGTTGATTGAAATCCACCAGAGCAAGGTTAAAGCCCACAGAAAATCTGAACAGGTCAGCATGCCAGACCACCTCCCCTCACTCTCCTCTCGTCACTTGGCCTCACAGAACTGGCTGTTCTTCCTGATTGCAGAAACAATGTTGAGGGTTTCTGATATCCAAGAATACCAGGAGAGACATGGGGGGAGCTGAAAAAGAAAACCTCAGAACACTTAAACACAGAAGCAAGTCTGTGTGTGTTACAGAGGATGGTATGCTGTAGTGTGTTCTTAAGTTTTTTAGTTTGCTCCCCCATTTTCTGTATTGTATCCCCCTGTTTTCTGTAAATGGTTCCTCCCTTTCCCAGTATTTCCCGCCACTGCTACCCTGTCAGCTAAGTTGCTATAGTAACCTCGCTATTCATAGTTGCCGATATGTAATTGCTCCCCCCTAGTTTCCCTTATAAGTGAAAGTTGTCTCCTCCCTGGGCCCAGTCAATCACCCCCTTCTCCTCCCAGGTTTCGAGAACCTTCTTCTCTCTGGGGGTTATGGTTGGCTGCCGCCCCGGGGCCCCTCCTTTGCTTTATATTAGTTGGTTATTTAGCTATCTTAATTATGTTTAGCACTTCCAAATATGTATTATTATTGGTTAGCTGGGTTTCCCTACCTTTTCCCCCCTTTTTCCCTTAAAACCCTGTCTCGCCCCCTGTTCGGGGCCATTTGCTGGTGGTGCCCATCCCCGTTGGTGCTTCAGTAATAAACCGACAGTTTACCTCCAGCAAGTGGTCACCTCCTTATTCATCAAGCAGCGCGCTGCTCCGAGCTATCAGCCAGCCCAGCCCAAAGCCAAGACGCCGAGGGAAGCTGCCTTCTGATGTGCTGGGGCGTTGGCCTTCGCCCCTCACTAGCTAGCTGGACCTAGGGCCGCATACGCCCACGCGCAATGGTATATGGGGAATGGCTTGGATTTTGGTTACAGATATCTCCTCTAACTCTTCCCTGTCCTTTATGCATGAACAGATACCCATGGCCAGAGACAGCAAATGTCCAACAACAGCTCCATCAGCTACTTCCTCCTGCTGGCACTGGCAGACACGCGGCAGCTGCAGCTCCTGCACTTCTGCCTCTTGCTGGGCATCTCCCTGGCTGCCCTCCTGGGCAACGGCCTCATCATCAGCGCCATAGCCTGCGGCCACCACCTGCACACGCCCATGTTCTTCTTCGTGCTCAACCTGGCCCTCAGTGACCTGGGCTCCATCTACACCACTGTCCCCAAAGCCATGCACAATTCCCTCTGGGACATCAGGAACATCTCCTACACTGGATGTGCTGCTCAGCTATTTCTACTCATCTTCTTCCTTGGATCAGAGTATTCCCTCCTGACCATCATGTGCTACGACCGCTATGTGTCCATCTGCAAACCCCTGCACTACTGGACCCTCCTGGGCAGCAGAGCTTGTGCCCACATGGCAGCAGCTGCCTGGGCCAGTGCCTTTCTCAATGCTCTGCTGCACACAGCCAGTACATTTTCCCTGCCCCTGTGCCATGGCAATACCCTGGGCCAGTTCTTCTGTGAAATCCCCCCGATCCTCAAGCTCTCCTGTTCACACTCCAGCCTCAGGGAATTTGGGCTCCTTGTGTTTTCCGTCTCTTTACTATTTGGATGTTTTGTGTTCATTGTTTTCTCCTATGTGCAGATCTTCAGGGCTGTGCTGAGGATCCCCTCTAAGCAGGGACAGCACAAAGCCTTCTCCACCTGCCTTCCTCACCTGGCTGCGGTCTCCTTGTTCCTCAGCACTGTCATGCTTGCCTACCTGAAGCCCCCCTCTATGTCCTCCCCATCCCTGGATCTGGCCCTGTCAGTTCTGTACTCGGTGGTGCCCCCAGCCCTGAACCCCCTCATCTACAGCCTGAGGAACCAGGAGCTCAAGGCTGCAGTATGGAGACTGATGACTGGATGATTTCACAAACATTAAACTGCTGGCCATTTCCTGCAAACCACTTGTAATAAAAGTCATCTTTGATATTTCTTGTTGGTTTGGTTGTGGTGGCATTTTTTGCTTCATTTTAGGTATTCATATTGTCCATAAAACCATGTCACTGTTTGTACCGATTCTCATTTTGTTTCTCTCCACCTTCCATGTGGTCACAGACTGTGTCAATGAGGGGCTGCGCTCCTGGTGACTTTAAAGGAACTAAAGGATCTCCCTGCAGAGTTTTCTTGCAGCGATGCCCCTTTGTTGCCTTCTCTGGGGCTGCAGCAGCAATGTCTGTGTGCAGAGCTGGGGGCAGATCAGGGCTGGCCCAGCAGCTGTGCCCAGCAGCAGCAGCACTTGGTGTTGCCAGTGCTGCTGCCGTGGCCCTGCACCACTGCCCTGGTGGCCCTGGTGTTGCTGTAGAGCCTGAGTGCTCTCGGGGCAGGGCACAGCCCTGGTGGTGGCAGTGCCGGGGCTGCAGCAGGGACAAGCCATGGGCACTGCCGGGGCAGCACTGACGCCTCAGGCCAGGGCCTGGGGGCTCCAGGCTCCTTGCCCAGGCTCTCTCAAGAACACGCCCAGGCCAATGCTCAGCACAGAAAACCCCTGTGAGCAGCCCCAGGCTGGCCGTGGGCAGGCTGGGGGCAAACAGCATGGCTGGGGCTCTGCAAGGGCCCTGGGGCAGAGGGGAAGGAGCAGCAGAGCAGGGGCTGACCAATCCCCAGTGCACTGCATAGCCCAGGGCAGCGTCCCAGAGCGTCCTGATGGAGCTGCCAACAACATCCCCCCTTTGCAGCCCTGGCCTCTCCCCAGCTCACACAGGTGCCCCATCCTTGCAGGCACAGACACGGCAGCACTGGCTCAGCAGCCCCTGTTTGCACTGCACAGAGCAGGGGGAGCACCCCCATGCTGTTGGTGTGGGGACATGAACCTGAGGGAGCACAAATGCCATCAGCCCCTGGGGCCAGCAAGGGAAACCACTCAGCTTTGTCCTGGCCTCTGCAGTCAGCCAGAAAGTTTGTTCCCATCAGCTGGGAGTTTCCTGTCCCACTGCAGACGCTGTTGCTCAGAGCCAGGGCTGCCTGGCAGCCACCTCCAAACTGCCCTGAGCATTTCCTTGGCTTCACCTTTGCTTTCTTTACTCTTCCTGATACAAATTTCTTCCTCTTGCCCACCCCTGTTCCCTCCCCTGCAAACAGCCCATTCCTGTTTACCCTTTCCTCTCTGGCCTCACTCCCCATTGCAGTTCCCGACTTGGCACCATGGGAACGTCCCTTGGGCAGCAGGATTATCCTACAAGTGCTGCAGGAATTGTCTGCAGGCTCCTGCAGTGCCTGGTGCTGCTCCCTTGCCAGAGGCACCCCAGGCCAGGGGGCACATCTGGGCTGCTGTGTCTGGCTCTGGGGCTCCCTGTTCTGGGCAGTGAGGAGGAGCTGCAGAGGCTCTGCAGGACTGACAGGATGGGCTTTGGGGCTGGCAGGAGAAGCTGAGGGACCTGGGCTGCTGAAGCTTCTGAAGAGGAGGCCCAGGGCTCATCCTGCAACTGCTCCAAGGGTGGTTTCAGAGAATCACAGAATCAGCAAGGGTGGAAAAAGACCTTGGAGATCATCAAGTCCAACCTGTGCCCTGACACTGCCTTGTCTCGCCTGGACCTCCTCTTCTCCAAAATAAACAACCCCAACTCCCTCAGCCGCTCCTCACAGGACTTGTGCTCCAGACCCAACCCCAGCCTTGTTGCCCTTCTCTGGACATGCTCCAGCCCCTCCATGTCCTTCCTAAATTGGGTGCCCAGAACTGGACACAGCACTCGAGGTGCTGCCCAACCAGTGCTGAGCACAAGGGAAGAATCCCTGCCCTGCTCCTGCTGGCCACACCATTCCTGATCCATAGGAGTGCCAGGGGCTGGATGAGGGAAATGGTCGGCAGCAGGTAGGGACAAAGTGTTATTGATTGTCAGTCGTGAGGGGTCTTTTTTTTCATATCTGTTCAGACTGCATTAGAAGATGCTGAGGGTCAGTAAAAATTGGATATTGCTGATACCAAATATAAAAAGGAGATGTGTACTGGACAAAACAGTTCTCTCTGCTTTTTTTTCAATATAGCAGATTCACTTTGAAGGCACTTCTGAAATATGTCTGATTAACCACAGAAGAACTGAAAACTTAGATTACTCCCTGGGCCTTTTTTTGTTCAGGTGTTTTGAATAAATGTTTATGAGCTTTTATCACTGAATTCCTTAACTGAAGAGCTCAAGAAAGAAGAGGCCTCTTGAGGATTAAAATTCATCAGTAACCTCCCCGTGGCTGAGGATCCATCCCCATCAGAGCAGCAATGAACAGAAATGGGCCCCAGCTTTGGCATGGACCCTGGGCCTGGAGCGGGAGCAGCTCTTGAGGGTCCCAAGGCCGGGGCTCTTGTGCTGCCCTGGGCAGATGGGATGGCAGCAGGGGCTGCAGAGCTCTCAGCACCTCAGCCCGAGGGGAGCAGGGCAGCCAGGGAGCCTCCTTTGGCCTTGGCTTATAAAGCCTCTTCTCTGGCCTTATTATCAAGCAGTGCAAGTTAGCCCGGGAGCTCAGTCCCCAAGGGGACAGGGTGCCCAAAGCTAGGCTAGCTCGAGGCCGATGCGGCAGGCCAACCCCCATAGCAAGCTTGGTGATTATCAGCTCTTATAATGATTGCAGGCTCTCTTAGAATTTCAGCTCTTGCTTGCTAGGTAGGTTACCCTTCGCTAAGGCTGCAGCAGATGGCGAGAGAGGAGAAGGAGAGGTGCTGGCGGTTCCACAGAGATGGCTTTATTGGGGGAGTCTGTGAAGGGTCCCAGCAACAGCTCTTCTTCTGTCGAATGGGCTAAAGTATGCCCCATTTATAGGGTTGAGGAGAATCCAGATTTGACCAATGGTAAGGATTAAGTGACATAGCTTATAGGGTTACAGGGATAAGCTATGGGACGAGGGGCCAGGGAGACGGGAACTTCTGTTACTGTCTCAGCAATTCCTGTTGTTCTACTCTCCCACCGGGCTTTGCCTAGGTCCCTGTGGTTTACTACACAGCAAGACTGGCCAGTTTGCCCAGCTGAGGATTTCCCAGATGGAAACTGGACTGCAGGCAGCAGCTTACTGAGAGGACAAGAGAACTGCAGCTGCAGCCCAGCCCCAGCCACGGCTCTGGGAGCGCCCGCACGCACGGCAGGGCTCACACAGCAGCGGCAGCTGCAGCCCAGCCCTTGCTTTGCCTTGGCCCTCCCACCCAAAACAGGCACAGCCCACATTTGCTGCAGCTGCAACAGAGGCACCTCTGGCATGCCCCTCCCTGCACGGGACACTTGGCCTTCAGTGCCACTTCTCCAAACACTCTTCTCTTCTTTCTCATCAAACAAAGCCTCTTAGAACCTACAAAGCTTCCATTTCTTCACCACAAATGCCCCTGCAGGAGGGATTCTTCCCAGGAAAACAAGCACCCAAACTTGGCCAACACAGGCTCACACCTTTTCATCCTTACCAGGGATGACATTTTCATTCCCTATTCTTTAGGAAGTCTTGTTTTACCAAGCAAAGCCTTCCCTGTCCATTCACAGCTGAACTCAAGAAGCTTTTCCTTCTCAGCCATGCAACAACATTCACAAGCTCTCAGCCCAGCCTCTTTCTTCCCTGCTCAATGCAGTTACCTGAGCCGAGGGAGAAAACATCTCCTCCAGTGTCTCAAGCACCATGTCCAGGTTCAGGGGTGGCAATTCCTCTTTCCCAGGAGTATTCCACAGCCAGCTGTGGCTGTCCATGCTGCAGAACCTGCACTGGCAGCTGGAGTGCTGGGGGCTGAAGTGTCTGGCCTGGCTGCAAGAATCCAAACACATTGGTCAGGCTCCACAATGTGTCTTTGGGACGCAGAGCTCTAGTGCTGCCTTGGATCAAACATCACAGGAAGCACACAGCAACCTCCGTTCCAGAAATGTATTCAGACTTCCCAGGGGATTGGAGGAGTGAGTTCTTCCTCTTAAAAATATTTATCTGAATTGACATGTACATAGATTAAAGCATGGACTGGAAATCTGATATAGACACACACACACACAAACACCTTATAATCACAGCCTTTTGCATCTTCCCAGCAGCTTTGGGATTTGGCTACATTTGGTTTCTCATCACAAAAGACCACAGAAAATGGATTCACCCAGGAAGAGCCAAGACCTGCAAACATGCATGCTAAACTTGTACTGTGAGTTTATTCTAAAAACAGCTTTGTGGGTGAGGCCATATTCTGCAGCTGCAGCTGTTGTGGGGCACACAGAGCTCATTTCAATGGCACAGCTTGATTTGCAGGGCAGGCAGTCTTAAGCATCTGTAATATCCTATCAAAGTCCTCGTTTGGCTTCATTCAAAGAAAGAGGACAGTGCACCTAACACTGACCACTTGTTAGGCAATATCTTCCACCTTGCCCTTATACCCCTACAGAGAGGCTGTCTGCAAAATGCCCAGAACACCACCCAAATCTGCAGCAAGGACAGGAAAAGCAGGCAGAGAATCTTTCTGTTTTCAAGGTCCCCCTTCCTAGGCAACTTGACCCTTTCTACCTGATTCTAACTCGAGATCTATCCATGATAGAGCACTGCAGGAAAACATTTCAAGGGTCATTAACCAGGACCTGCTTGGAAAGCAAGGGTAGTAGCTCCTTCCCTCCCTAATGGGATGCGGGCTGGCAACTGCTGCTCTGAAGATGTGCAGCTGCTTCTCTCTGGAGAGGCCATGGAAGGGCTGTGATGGTCTATGGGAACCAGAGGAACGATGAGCTCAGGTTGGCATTTAAGCTTCATGGGAACAAGCAGAATGAAGAGCTCACAGTGGAGATGAAATTTGCCTGTGCCTGGCTCCTCTGATGAAACCCCAAGAAATCCAGATGATGAAAACACCTTCTCCCAAGAATCTAGGAAACCTCAGAGTCCTGAGCACCTGCACTTAGCCTGGAAAGGCCTGGAGGCAGCTCTAAATCCTCAGGTGAGGCAGCACTGAGGTCCTGGTATGAGAGTGCTGTGTAGCAGGGTGTTGGGAATTTAGCTGACTAGAGACTGGAAAAGTACAAGGCCGTGGCTAATTCCAAGTCCTGCACCTGCAGGGTAGCGTGTCCTTGGGCCTAGCTGGGTATGATAACAAGTAGACAGAGAGAAGTGGGAAAGAGGGAATGTAGGCCCAAAAGAATGAAGAAGAGTTGATGGTATAGTTTAACCAATAGATTGCTTGGCTTACAGAATATTCATAAGCTTATTACCTGCTGTATAAATGTCTGATGCTCTCTTCAATAAAGGGAACTTGCTGTTAACTCATATTGAACCCCGAGTTTCCCCGCACCTGACAAATGGCTCATCCCCAACAAACAGATCATTCTGCAACACTCCTGGCAGTGGGGGGTTACAGCTTGAGGCATGTGAACAGACTCTGTTGGTGTATAGGGTTTGATCAGTCTCTTAGGGACCCATCCGACACCTGAGGGCATGGATACGCAGGCATATCCACGACCCCAAGTGATAAGCTGGAATGGACCCTGGATCTCTGGGTCCCTAATAAGGACAGGCGGCTTTTCTTTGAATCCATCATGTTGTTGGTGGTGGAAATGTCTCAGGACTGGTGGTTCCGGTCTGTCGAAAGAACAGTTCAAAAAGTTGATAGTAAAGAGCGCTTTATAAAGTCTGAGATGTGGGGACAGAGCTTGGACATCTCCTCGTTGGCAGGCGAGGACTTGCTTTAAAGTTTGATGAGTGTGTTCTATTACAGCCTGGCCAGTGGGGAAGTGTGGAATTCCCATCCAATGTTGTACCCTCCATTCCTGCAAAAACTCACCAAACCCCTTGGAGGTATAAGCTGGGCCATTATCTGTTTTTATGGTAGCTGGGATCCCCAAAACTGCAAAGGCATGCATCAGATGTTTTTGTGCATCTGCCGCTTTTTCCCCGGTGTGGGCCAAGGCAAAGACTGCCCCCAAGAAGGTGTCCACAGATACATGGGCATATTTGAACCACCCAAATTCTGACACCTGGGTGACATCTGTTTGCCAGACTTCACAGCTGCGGAGTCCCCTAGGGTTAACCCCGGAACCCAATGATGGTAAAGCCGCCTTCTGGCAATTTGGGCAGGTGGCCACCATCGCATTGGCTTGGTCTCACCGCAGATGAAATTGGCAGACCAGTCCTGGGGCATTCTGATGAAATTGATGATGGCTTAATTTGGCCTGCTGGAAGATGTTAGGTAGGCCAGCCAGCTGCAGGGGTACAGCTAGGGCGTCTGCCCTGTGGTTTCCCTCAGCAATAAACCCAGGGAGGTCAGTGTGTGATCTTACATGCATTACAAAGAAGGGCTGCTCTCGGTGGGAAACCAGGTGTATTAAATGTGAGAACAAGTGATAGATGGCAGGATTGGAAACTTCCTTGAGCACTGCATGTTCTGCCCAGGACACTACGTCTGCTACATAGGCTGAATCGGTTACCAAATTAAAAGGTTGTGGAAACTTCTCAAAGGCCCTGACGACTGCATCTAACTCAGCAACTTGTGGAGAACCCTCCACAATCTCAACATCGGCTTCCCACTGCTGAGTCTGAGGGTCCTTCCAAGTAATGACTGACTTGTGGGATCCTCCAGATGCATCTGTAAAAACTGTCAGGGCTTTGAGTGGGCAGTGACTTTGAACCTCTTTTGGAACCAAATTAAACTCAACATTAAACAATTTGTGGCCTGGATGGTCGACTGAAATTTGGCCTGTGTAGCTGTCTAGGGTGAACTGCAAAATTCTCATTAGACCGATATAAATTTTCCACAGTGCCCAAATATATCCTCCCCATGGATGTCTGGATAAGGAGGTGAATGCATGCAAAATCACACCCAGCTAACACACGCAGGTGAGCCCTAGCCCTTGTGATCAGCTGAGCCATCAGCTCTTGTGGCTTGGTGATGCTCTTGGAGAGTTGGTGACCCAGGAACAGCTACTCTATAATTAAGAGGGGGTCCTTTTGGTCTGTGTCCCATTGGAAAATCAGCCCATACAGATGCGGTAGCTTACCCAGGATTATGAAGTTGAAGGGCAGGTCCTCACCACACTGGTGGGCGTGGCTGCTGGCAGAATTTTGGGGGTCCCGGTGTGGGTGGGGGCACAGCCCTGGCGCTGGGCCAGGGGGGGTGTGGGACCCTCCCTGGGGGAAATGGGCTGCCCAGGGCAGGCACTGCATCGTCAGCCCAGAGCCACGTGGGAATCAGCCAGGACCGGCAGGGTGGGACTGGGAGAGCGGAGAGGGCGGCACCGGAGCTGGGGGAGCCTCTGCAGCCTGCGGGGTTGGACTCCCCTTCCCGATAAGGGGAACCCCGGGAGCCCGGAACGTGGAGCCCGGATAGGGGGAACACCGGCAGCCTGGAGATGTTGGGACCAAGGACAAGGGAGATCCTTGGCTAGCCGGGGCCTGAAATGGGGACCCCGCACAGGCGGCACCCCATGAACCAGAGGGAGCAGGGGGTCCCTGTGCAGGCTAAGGGGAGCAGGGGGGTCTCGAAGCCGTCAATGGCGGTTCAGGGTCCCGGTGCCGGGGGTCCCACCCCCCCCGGCCCCCCAGTAGCGCCCCCAGCCCTCTCTGCACCCCAGTGTGGGTGGCGGCAGAGCCCCGGCGGGGGGCGGGGGAATGCGTTCCCCCCGCAGGGGGGTTTGGGCTTTCCAGCCAGGCCCTCCGAGCTCTGCCGGGGCCACGTGGGGACCGCGCGGGAGCGGCGGCACTGGCAGGGGGACACTGGTTCTGGGGAGCCCCGGGAGAGCCGCGGCTTCCCCACGCGCGACCCCCGAGAGAGGAGAGCCCCAGAAGGGCAAAGTGGGGACCCCTAGAGGGGGGACCCCTGGGATTGCCGGGACCCCGGCAATGGGGGGTGCTGGGGCTGGAGGGGCGGCATGCCTGGATAAAAGGGGCTCGGGGGTGCCGGTGCCGGCAGTGGCTGCTCCCAGTATGAGCCCAGTCCCTCCCAGTGATTCCCTATGATGATGCAATTTGCTCCCAGCACGGTCCCAATTGTGCGCGGGGGCGTCCACGGCCCTGGAATCCAGCTATCTGGCGAGGGGCGAAGGCCAGGGCCCCTGCGCAGCTGAAGCCAGCCCCCCTCGGCGTCTTGGCCTCGGGCTGAGCTGGGGGATAGCTCGGAGCAGCGCGGTGAGAGACGAATTAGGAGGCGACCACTTGCTGGGGGTAAACTGTCGGTTTATTACAGAAGAACCAACAAGGAGGGGAAACACCCAGCAAATGGCCCCGAACAGGGGGCAGGAGAGGGTTTTAAGGGAAAAGGGGGGAAGAAGGCAGGGAAACCCGGCTATCCAATAGAAATACATATTTGGAGGTACGAAACATAACTGATATACCAAAGTAACCAACTGTTATAAATCATAGGAGGGGCTCCGGGGCTACAGCCAACCATAACTCCCAGAGAAAAGAAAATTCTCGAAACCTGGGAGGAGAAAAGGGGTGATTGACTGAGCCCAAGGAGGAAACAACTTTCACTTTATAAGAGAAACCAGGGGAGGAGCAGTTTCATTTCCATAGCAACCTAACTGACAGGGTAGCAGCAGGAAGTCCTGGGAAAGGGAGAAACCATTTAATACAGAAAATGGGGGGAGCAAACTAACAAACTTAAGAACACACCACAGCACAATTGTTTCCAGTTCCTCCTACTTTCAACCAGTGTGTTCCCAGTTCTCCCAGTTGCACCTAGCACAGTCCTCGTCACTCCCGGTATGATCCTGTGAAATACAAAGTTGTGTTTTGTGTCAGGTACAAACAGGTGATGTGTGTAATTGTGAATGTGAAGTGTGTAGACCCCAACAATGAGAGAGCTGTGAATTCTAACAATAACTGAGGAGAATAAAGCATAGGAAAAAAGCCTTTGAACCTATCTTTTGTCTGCAAATGAACTCTAGTTGATTTAAGAGCATTAGAATTAAAGTGCTAAAAATGTTGCTTTTTGTTTGCATTTAATCCACAGAGAGTTCTGCAATAATAACCTTTTGTAGTATAATTTTAGAATATTACTTGTATCTTTGGAACTACAGCTTTAGAATATATATAAAAGAAATACGCTTATCTCATGCCTTATTGAAGCAGAGAAAAACAGCTTGAGAAAGGAAGATGAACATCACCTCAAGGGTTTATAGTTTCAACCAAAAGGAAACTGGACCGCCACCATCTGGGATCCTCCTTTTGAGATACATCCTGAGATACTAAGAGTACAATAGTGTATAGAATCATGATGTAATAATTTAGAATAAAAAATTGCTGATGAGTAAAAAAATTAGAAATAGAAACTGCGGAAAAAGCTGATGAGTACCCCTATAAATACCTGTAACCCTCAATTATCGGTGTGCAGTTGGAGAGAAAACTTCCCCCACTGTACCCAGCGCTGTATTGCTCATATTTTACCATATTAAATAATAAATTAATTGCTGCTTGAATATTAGCCTAATCAAGCTTCTTATTCATAACAATCCCAGTCTCTCCCAGTATGAGCCTGGTCACTTCCCCTCACTCCCTGAAGGATCCCTGTCGCTCCCAGTATGATCCCAGTCTCTCTTACTTGCCCCCAGCGTGTTCCCAGTTTCCCCAGCACATTCCCCATCCCTCCCAGTGTGGTCCCAGTTCTGCCCATCATGGTCGCAGTTGTTCCCAGTGTGGTTCCTGTCACTCCAGTATGGTTACAGACACTCCCACTATATCCCAGTTGCCCCCAGCATGTCTGTAGTCATTTCCAGGCACTGCCAGTGGCCCCAGTGAGGTGTTGTTTCTCCCAGTATGATTCCCCAGTCATGCCCAGTATATCCCAGTTGCCTCTAGCAGGCATCCAGTCCTTCCCAGTTGCTCCAGTTTGCTTGCAGTATCATCCCAGTTTCCCACAGTTGTTCCCAGTAGCCCAAAGTGTGATCCCAGTCACTTCCTTTCAACCCCAATATGATCCCATTAAGCTCCAGTTTGATCCCAGTCACCAGCCAGCCCTCCCAGTGTGGTCCCAGTATAATCCCAGTTGCTTCCAATTTCTCCCAGTATGGTCCCAGCTGCCTCCAAGCATGGTTCCAGGTGCTTCCTAGATCAGCCCAGTCAGTCCCAGGATTATGCTATTTGCTGCCAGCGTGCTCCCAGTTGCTCCCAGTCAGGCCCAGTATGGGGGATGATGTGCAGGGTGTGTTCCCAGTCGCACTCAGATACTCCAAGTATTAGTCCAGTCCCTCCCAGTATGACCCAAAGATGAGCCCAGTGTGCTCCCAGTCCCTGCCAGTATGAACCAGTTGTGCTCCACATGGTTCCAGTTGCTCTCTTTCACCCTCACTTTTGTTCCAGTCACTCCCAGTATCTCCCAGTGTAGCCCAGTTCCCTCCAGCATGTTCCCAGTTGCTCCCAGCTGGGTTTTTGGGGGCATGTTTGGAGAATGAAGCAGTCCAAGGCTGAGCGGAAAAGGCCCCTCGGTGGGACATCGCGGGTGCCAGTGGCGGCTGCTGGCAGAGGCAGCCTGGAGGAGCAGAGCCCTGTGTGCCCCAGGAGCCCAAAGTGGGGAGCCCAGAGAGGGGGGAGCGCCGCCATGGGCGGGAGCCTCAAGAGCCTGGAGAGGGGCAGGGGGCACTCCTTGGAGCCCCTGCACTCCAAAGCAGAGAATGAGGGAAGAAGGGAGCCTGGGAGCCCAAACAGCCCCGGCATCCCAAACGGAGAGAGCAAAGAGGGGGGAGCTTTTGGCATTGCTGGGACTGCCAGCAGCCTGGGCAGGGCGGGCACCGAGGAGAAGGGGGACCCCCAGTCCAAGTATGACCCCCGCAGCTGGGACAGGGGGGAACCCCCGAACACCAGAGGGGAGGGACCAGGGATGGGGAACTCCTGGGAGGCTTTTTCAGGGCTGAATCTATTCGGGAGGTTTTATGGAGCCCAGATACCCAGTGACTTGTAGAGATGGACTCGGGCAGACGGACCTTCAAACCCAACGTGCTCATCCCTTGTTTTGCCCAAACCAGGATTTCCCATTGCCAACCCCAGGAGCCTGTGAGAAAGAGGAAGATACCTCAGGGCACTGAAGCAGATGTGGAGGAAGTCAGTGTCTCTGGAATGCTTAAAATCACAGGGTTTTGGGAAAGCTGCAAAAGACAAGCCTCAGAGGCAGTAGAACTGTGATTAGAGCTTTGCAGCAGCCATAAGATTGGTCAGCAGAAAAATTATATAAGAGGTAGAAAGTAAGGAGAAATCGAACAACGGTCTGTGCATTAACGCTTATCTAGAATAACTCCCTAACCTGCAGAAAAGTATATCTAGCAAGATATTAGAAAGTTCCAAGCTTAATAATGGAGCCCTGTGCATCGTGTTTCAAGGCTTACAAGCAGGTATTTTATCTGAAATAAGCAAGCATTGTTTTAACCGAAGGTACATTTGCTTGGATGGAACTACTGTGAATATGCTTTTGCTTTGTGTGATTGGTCAAAAATCCTTTAAAGTAAGTTTTAACATTAGGTTCTTTGTCCGCTACCTGGCATGTGAGCTGCTGGCATCTTCCCATTGTCATAACCATGTAATGAGACTGATGCTGGAAAATAAAACAGGTCAAGACACGTTCCTAGCAGTCCAGTCCTGTTTGTGATTTGTGTACAGCCTTGAGCTGGTGAGGAGTTCCCCTTTCCCCCCTCTGTGCTGCTCCATCTCCCAGCCCAGCACGGCCCCAGCTGCAGCACAGCCCTGGGGGGATCTCCTTGCCCTTGCCTGTGGCACAGAGGCAAATCCCATCCTGTCCTTGTCCTTCCTCCCCCAGAGCAGGAGCTGAGCATGGAGAGCAGGGAGGACAAATGCCCGCGGCCGGACCTGGTGGCAGAGGCCATTTTGAGTGGCTCCATGGCGCAGGAAGCCAACGGGGAGGAAAAGCCCCAGAGATGCCACACGAGGAGGGGCTGCTAATGCAGCTGGCGGGGATCTGAGGGGGAAAGAGCCAGCCTGGGCCGGGAAGGCGGCCGGAGATGGAGCCAGAGCTCGGAGCTGGTGCTCCATGAGCAGCTCCATGATGGGGAGAAGCCTCACACGTCTGTGGAGTGTGGGAGAAGCTTCAGGTGGAGCTGTGACCTGATCAAGCACCAGAGGACCCACACTGGGGGGAGGCCCCATGAGTGTTCAGAGTGTGGGAAGAGGTTTCAGACCAGCTCCTGTCTCCTCCGGCACTATCAGAGTCACACAGAGGAGAGGCCCTTCCAGTGCCCTGACTGCAGTAAGGGATTCAAGCACAACTCCACCCTCGTCAAGCACCGGCGCATCCACACTGGGGAGAGGCCCTACGAGTGTGATAAATGCAGGAAGAGGTTTCTGACCAGCTCTGATCTCCTCAAGCACTATCGGATTCACACAGAGGAAAGGCCCTTCCAATGCCCTAACTGTGGGAAGGGATTCAGGCAGAACTCCCACCTTATCACCCACAGGCGAATCCACACTGGGGAGAGGCCCTACGAGTGTCCCCAGTGTGGGATGAGCTTCTCCAGGAGCTGTACCTTGACCCAACACCAACAGAGGCACCGGTAAGGGAAGCCCTGCGAGTGCCCTGAGTGCGGGCAGAGCTTCGTGTGCTGCTCCAGCTCCATCCCCCACTGGAGGAGGCACTTTGGGCACGGCCCTGGTCACTCACATTCCCTGTGATCCATGTTGGGAACACACCTGGCTACTTCTCCTTTTGGTTCGACCTTTATGTTTCTCTCTTCTCCATCTCTTTGCACTCCAAAAGCCAAGAGGGATGGATCTGTCACTTGAAAAGCACCCAAATCCCAGTGAAAAGAGCTCAATCATACCCCAAAAGGGCTCAATCCCACCTCAAAAAAACTCAGTGTCATACCAAACTCACTTGATTCCTCAGCCGTCTGAGTAAGATGGGGCTGGGAGGAGATTGGGAGAAGTGGGATCTCAATTAGAGCGGTGGGATGGGGATTGTGTGGGGCTGGGTGTGTGGAATGTATTTGATAGCAAATAAAACTCTCAGACTCACTGATTTCTCTCCCATTCATTTCAGTCCGTTACAGTTCTGTTTGCAGAGTGCTACCTCCCAGAGTGTCCCCTCACAGTTGCCGCCCTTTCCCTGCCCCCTTTCCCACCCTTTCCCTGCCCCCTTTCCCCTTATGGTTCCCACCCTTTCCCTGCCCCCTTTCTTCTCACGGTTCCCACCCTTTCCCTGCCCCCTTTGCCTTAACGGTTTGGCCTTCGGGAACGGGGGAGGAGGAGGAGGGAGGGAGGAAGAGGCCGAGCGGCCGCAGCACAAGAGGAGAGGGAGAATCTCGTGCCTTGGGCGCTCCCCGGAGTTGCCGCAGCTCCGGGAACATCACCCCCTGTTTTGCAGGTGCCCGGGGAGGAGGAGCGCGGCCCAAATATCCCAGGGGGTGCCTGGGTTTGGGGGGATGTTTGGAGCTGGCAGGGCTCCAAAGCCGAGACGCAGATGGCCCTCGGAGGTCACCGGGAGGTGTTTTGGGGGTCCCGGGGCCGGCAGTATAAGCCCAGTTGGTCCTGCCGTGTGCTTCCAGTTTCCTTGCCACTCCCATTATGAGCCTGGTCACTTCCCCTCACTCCCTGCAGGATCCTATTCGCTCCCATTGTGAGCCCAGTCCCTCTCAGTGATTCCCTATGATGATGCAATTTGATCCCAGCACGGTCCCAGTTCTCCCCAGTTTCATCCAGTGTGTTCCAGTTCTCCCAGTTGGCCCTAGCATAGTCCCAGGCACTCCCTGAAGGATCCCATTCTCTCTCAGCAGCGCCCCAGTCCATCCCACTTGCCCCCAGCATGTTCCCAGGTCCCTCAGCACACTCCCAGTTGCTCCCAGTGTGGTCCCAGTCACCACACCTATGGTCTCAGACACTCCCAGTATATCCCAATTGCCCTGAACATTCTGGTAGTCATTGCCAGGCACTCCCAGCTTCCTCACTGTGGTTCACTTGTCCCCAGTTTTACCCCAGTTGCTCCCAGTTCCTCTAATTATGTCCCCAGTTGGCTCCCAACATGGGCCTGGCAGCTCCCAGTACCCCCAGTCAGGGTCCAATCACACCCACTCTCATCCCAGTATGAGTGTAGCCACTCCCAGTCTAATCCCAGTCACTTGCAGTCTAATGCCAGTGCCCCCAGACACTCCCAGTATGATTCCAGTGCCCCCAGTGTAATCCCAGTTGCTCCCTGTAAGTGCCAGCATGACCCCAGTACCCTCCAGTATGATCCCAGTGACTCCTTGTCTCTCCTAGTTTATCCCAGTTGCTTCCAGCTTGTTCCCAGTCACTCCCACTTCTTCCCTGTTGCTTTCAGTATCATTCCAGTTGCTCCCAGTCAATTCCAGCATGATTCCAGTCAGCCTCAGAGTGATCCCAGTTGGTCCCAGCATGGGCCCAGCTGTTCCCAGTGTGCTTCCATCACTCCCCTATGGTTACAGACACTCCCAGTATGGTCCCAGTTGAACCCAGTTGCCCCTGCTCTAGTCCCAGTCACTCCCCATATGATCCCAGTCCCTCCCAGCATGGTCTCACTCACTCCCAGTTCCCCCCAGTGTGGTCCCAGTTGTCCCCATCATGGTCCCAGTTGTTCCCAGTGTGGTTCCAGTCATCTCAGTATGGTTACAAGTTGAGAGTTTTTTGCAGATTGAGGAGTTCTTGCTAGACAAGGGCCATATTCAGCCGATGCACAATCCAACCTGCTTGTACTAATGGACAATGGACACATTCACAAACAATGGATAATGGACATATTCAGAAATGGGGTCGGTATATCCTTGAGAAAAATACAAGAAGAGTCATCAGGACTCAGCAAGTTTGACAGCAAGCTTGGGAAAGAAGGAAAAAAATTGAGCCATGAGTGGGCCAGAGGACGACAGCAAGACGCGTGAAAAATTAGGTGATCCAATCAGCATTCTAATTTAGATGTGTAAACAGCTAGTGTTAACCAATCGTGTATTAGCTAGAGACGTGTGGACAGTGGAGATTTATTTTAAATATAGTCTTGTTACGGATAATAAATTTGGCTTGACTGGATCATGTTGGTCATGGTGTGATGTCCCTGAACCTCCGTACCCCGCATCCTGCCTTCCTTTGTCTGCTCCTTTTCCCTTCCAGGGTCTCTCTTTACCTGTGGCAGCTCCCAGCCAAAGACCCTGCCCTGGTTTGTTTTTTGTTTTTTTTCCCTTCCCAATCCAGGTGCTCAAACAGCCCTGGATGAAGTTATGGAGGCTGGCAGTGAAACGTCTGTGTAAGATCTTGCTGCACTTGTGTCTTGGCCCCTTCAGAATTTGGCCTTGAAGGGCAGGACCATCTTTTCCTTGCTGGCAGCTGGAATTGCAGCCCACGGCAGTGTGTGCCAGAGATGTCAGAGGGCAATTGCTGAGGCTGCCAGGGCGCGGCTCCTGCTGTGCCAGCCAAGGGAGCTGTGCAGCGCAGGGTCAGGCTCCAGCAGCTGGCTGGGCTCCCCGAGCAGACAGCAAAGGTGGCTTTGCTGCACATTCTGCAGCTGGAAGCAGAGGGGAGAAGGGCAGGGATTCCCTGACAGAATCCTGGAATGCCTGTGCCTGGAAGGAACCTGCCCATGGTTCCATCCAGGCTTAAGGTGCCATGAGGGAGAGGTGCCTCTGCCCCAGTGAAGGCACAAATGAGACCATAGGAGAACAAAACCAGATTTTTTTGTTCATGGATTTTACTGAACAAGAAATGGGAACTAGGGAGATCGAAGTACGAAAGAGGTCTTGGAGAGAGAGAGCTCAGACGATGATCAGTTCGAAGTAGATACTTTGTAAGGTCCTTTTATGCATTCTGGGATTCTAGAAGATGTGTAGATGTGCATTTTGATTTAATATTCTTTGTCTTATTATTTCTTCTTCTTTCTCTTCTTCTTCTTCCCCTACTTCTTCATAATTGCCACTACTATTCTTTGTTCTTCTTTAAAATATTTTTTTTCTTCTTTAAATGAATCTGATTCACTTGTTATGCTGACTTTCTATGGCATTCTTATTTTTTTAATATTCTTATATTAATGACTAGTTTTTAATCTTCCTCTTCATCTTCTTATTCCTATTCTTTCTCTTTTAAATTTTTTAAAATACTATTTGTGTAAGTTTTTTGGATTTTTTGTTTTTTTTTTTTTCTTACTTCTACTATTTCTTAAACTCAACTTTAATTTGTTTTGGAGGAATGGTATGAGTCCAAGTCCTGCAGTCACATCCATGGAGCAACAGCTCCCATTGTGCCCATTCTTCAGGGGTATAATCCCAAAGGACCAGCACGGAATCCTTTCAAGATGAGAGGAAATGGCCTTTGATGGCACCAGGGGAGGTTCGGATTCACTATCAGAAGGAATTTTTCTCTGACAGAGGGGTGAGGCACTGGAAGAAGTTGCCCAGGGAGGCAGTGGAGTCACTGTCTCTGAGGCGTTGAGGAGTTGTGCGGATGTGGCCCTTGGGGACGTGGTTTTGCAGTGATGGTGGTGCTGCCAGGGTGCCGGTGGCACTGGGTGAGCATCAGGGTCTCTTCCCACCTCGATGACTCTGGGATTCCCTGCGGAGCGCTCTGTCAACAATTGTGTGTGTCCCACGCGTGCTGTTTGGGGCTGGCCCCAGAAGTGCCTGTGGGTGCTGGGGAGATGCTCCAGGCTGGCTGGGGCAGCTGAGGCTGCAGGGCCATGTCCAGGCCGAGGCCGCCCGTGTGGCTCCCTGGGGCTCCATGCAGGGAGCAGCTGCCATCGGCCGGCCCGGGCTGGGCAGGGCCATGGGCGCTGCTCCTGCAGCTGCGGCGCCAGGCAGGGCCAGCAGAGCAGTGCCTGCAGTGCCCGCAGCGCCTGCCTCAGGCGGCCTGGCCGTTTGCTCGGGGCAGCCGCTGCTGCCTGCGGGCCTGCGCTCCCAGCTGGTCAGCTGAGGCGCCGCCAGGGCTCTGCAGGGCAGGCCCCGGGCTCTGTGGCCCTGCCTTGGGCCCCTGCTGGCCCACGGAGCCTTCGCTGCACAGGGAGGGAAGCGAGGCACACAGGGACTCTGCTGACTGCCCCTAAACCCAGACCTCCTGAGGGATGGGCAGTGGCAGCCCATCTGCTGCAAGATCTGCCAGCCTTTGGGCCCTGTCTTCCCCTTCAGACAGCTCGTGGATGCTGACTTCATCCCAGTCGCTGTCCTCCTCCTCCTCCCACAGCAAGGGAGTGGGCCCAAAGCTGAAGATGCTGTTACCTGCACAGCAGTCCTGTGGCAGGTCTGTGCTGCTGCTGTCTTCTTCCGTGGAATCCTCTCAGAGTTCTCTGAGCTCTGGTTCACTGCAGTCTTCCCAGCTGGAGAGGTCTTGGCAGCTGCTGAACTCTCCTTGGGACAGCTCTGGCTCTGCCTCACCTTGGCAGTCTTGGCACAGCTCAGTCTGGCTGTAGGATTCCCAGTCTTCATCACTGCCAGCTGAGGTGCCCTCCTCACTCTCCTCCTCTGCCAGCACTGAGCCCTGCTCTGCCTCTTCCAGCTGCTCCCTGGGGGTTTGGGCTCCCAGTGGGCTGGGTGAGGGGCTGGGGGGCAGCAGGGGCTGTCTGGAGCAGGGACTGGGCTCTGTGTCCCTGCTGATGGCACTTCCTCCCTGGGGGCAGGAGAATGTGCCTGCTTCTCCCAGCTGTTCACACTTCCTTCCCCTTGCTGGCTCAGTCACCTCCTTTTCCATTGGGGGCAGCTCCTGGACTGTTGCTCTTTGTTGCCCCTGGTAGGGTTGTTGCTGTGCCCCATCTCCCCACAGCACCCTCACAGCCGCCTTCCACTGGTGCAGCTCGTGGGCACTCCTTGCTCTGCATGGGGACGCTTCCTTGGCTGCCATTGCTGGCACTGACTGGGAGAATTCACAGCTTGTTGCCTCTTCCTCAGGCCAAGCTCTCGGGCCCCAACATCTCCCCACTTGTTATCTCTGTCAGGTTTCTTTTCTTCTTCCGTGATGACAAAGGGTCTCTCCTCCTCCTCCTCAGTGTCTGACCGTGGCCAGGCTGAGGCACCCACTGCCCCCACCAAGTGACCCCTGAGGGCCTGGTCTTGCCCCCAGCTGGGCAGGGGGCTGGGTGACTGGAAGGAGTTGAGCTTTGTCTTTCAAAGGGAATTTTGGGGCATCAAGGGTGGCTTTGGTGTTACAAACTGAATGTAAAAATCCCCTGAGCAGTCACTGGCAGGTCAGGTCTGTGAGCACTGTGTGGTTTATGTGCAGGAACACAGGGCAGAGGCAGCAATGAAACAAGGCATACACCACACCTGGATTACCTGACCTCTTACCTGCCTCAAAACTGCACAGGCTCAGCTCCAAGCACCTCATTTTGAGAGTGATGTGTAGTTCTCACAGACCTCAGCCTAAGAATTCATGGGCAAAATTCTACTTATGCCCTACACAACTTCTAATTAAAACAGCAGGTACCAATTAGCATGAAATTGAATCCTTTAATTGATGGTTTTTCCTTTTCTCTTCCATTTAAAATCACCCTAACAAGCCTGATTCAATGTGCAAGTGGAATGTATCCTCCAGTGAAAATTCAAATTTAAGTCACTGCAATTTTACATGTGAATATTTTTTCTTCTGGCCCCTATACAGCATGAAGCTGGAAGTGCCAGCTGTAGAGGACACTGACTTCCAGTGACACGCGGGGAAAAAAAACCCAAAATCCCTAACATTTAATTATCCTGTCCTTTACCAGGTGCTGAACCTCATCTCCAACACCTGGAAAATTTAGTATTTTCCTTTTCATCCCAAATCCACCTTCTTCTCCCACAGCTGTCAGGGCCCTGACTGCACTAATTGTGTGACCAGTCTCAGCTGGGGCTTCCACTCACACTCTTGGACAGGGACTTTATTTAGCCTTGGGGTTTAAATAGAACCATAGAATGGTTTGGGTTTGCAGGGACCTTAAGTTCATCCAGTTTTAACTCTCTGCCATGGTCAGGGACACCTTCCTGCTCCAAGCCCCATCCAGCCTGGCCTTGGATGCTTCCAGGGATCCAGGGGCAGCCACAGCTTCTCTGGGCACCCTTTGCCAGGGCCTCACCACTCTCACAGGAAAGAATTAATTCTCAATATCCAGTCTAAATCTGCCCTTTTTTAGTTTGAAGCCATTCCCCTGTGTCCTGTCACTGCAGGCCCTTGTCCAAAGTCCCTCTCCAGCTCTCTCTTGGAGCTCCTTTAAGCACTGGAAGGAATTCTAAGGTGTCCCTGGAGCCTCCTCTTCTCCAGGCTGAACACTAATCTCTCCCAGCCTGTCTGCCCAGCAGAGATGTTCCAGCCCCTGAGCCTCTTTGTGGCCCTCCTCTGAACCTACCTGACCATGTCCTTCTCCTGCTGGGATGACAGAGGTGACTCGTGGGTGTCTTTGCTGCTAATTCTGTTCTTGAACTGCTGTTTGGGTTTCCTGGGCTGACGTTGTGTCCGTGTCTTTGCCGGATGGTCACTGGACCATGTCCTGTTGGTGAGCTCTTTACCTGGCTGGTGTTGCGGCCACCCTCAGCTCCCAGATTCCTTTTCCTGAGGGACAACAGCAAGAGCTGGATGAGGCTGCGCAGAGCCACTAAGTCCCTGTGCACTCAGGACACCAGCAATGTTTTCTTTTACAGCATTTTCCCCCCAGACAGTGTCTGCTGTCAGCACTATTTGCTTTAATCAAAAAATAAATACATTTCAGCGTGGCTCATGATACTAAATGAAAACAACAGGGGGCTAATGAGCATTGTGAACAAGGCATTAACATGGCAGTCAGAGGTTTCCACAAGAAGCTGCATCCTTCTTCCAACACCATGTATACACAACTGTGTATACAGTTGGGACCTCATCTGTTGACTTTAATTCAGGGAATAAATAGATTTAGATGTCTAACTTTGGTTTATCTTTGTAGCAAATTATGCATTGTGTAACACTTACTAATAAGGACAAAACTGCCAGCTCTGTTTGTGCAACTGTTCAGGGGTCATTCTTACTCTTCAGTGAACACATTTACCACATCTAATATTCATAACTGTGTTAGCACATTTAATATTCATGATTTTGGGGTAGAAGTTAAAGTGTTACTCTCCCAGTAAGTGTTGTGGGAGGCTTGGGCCAGTGTCAGTCTGTAAAAGGAGGGTGGCTGTGGCCCTGCTCTGGCAATGGCACTTCTGAACACACCCACACAGGCCGTCCGCGAGTTATGTGCGTCCCCAAGGCTGAAATAACACGTGCAGGCCAAAACTTTTCGAATCCCTTTTCCAAATTTATTTTTTACCTCTTCTCCTTGAAAATCTAAAAACCTGGAACAGTCTTGGCTACGCCTCTAAACGCGTAAACGGACAGTGGGCTCGTTAGAGTGGCCACCATCGCTGCTGGTGCGGTACCGTGAGGGAGAACCTCACGGCTCAGTGGCACCAGCCCCGCCGAAACGGGCGGACGGGAAAAACCCATGAAGAGGAAGCCACGGTAAGGGACAGGGAAGGACAAAGAGGGACAGGGAGGCACAAGGAAAGACAAGGAGGGACAGGGAGGGAAGGAAGCGTTCCCGCCCGCCATTTCGGGAGCTCTGCGTGGGCGGGCGGCGCCCCCTGGCGCCCCACAGCCGTCCTGTCCCGGCTCGGCCCGGCGGCCATGCAGTCTGCGTTCGTCACCGTGGGCACCACCAGCTTCGATGAGCTGATCGCCACGGCCCGCTCCCCGCCCGCGCTGCAGGTCAGCCGGCCGAGACACCGACACCGACCCCGGCCCGGGCCCGGGCCTGCCCTCCCGGGGCTGGCGCCTGTGCGCCGCGGACTGCCCCGCCCTCCCTGCCGCGTCCCGGCAGCGGTGCCGGGGTGCCTGAGGCCGTCTGGGCGGTTCGGGGGTGCCCGGCGGAGAAGCATGAAGTGTTTCTGGCTGGAGGAAGGGGAGGGATGGCCTGTGGAACGGGGAGGGGGCAGTGATACCGGGGCCGGGGCCGAGGCCGTCGGGAGCTGGGCAGAGCCCTCACACAGCCTCTCTATCCCCGCCTCACCCCCGTCGTTCCACCTCCGTCATCCCCCCCTTCTTCTCCATCTCTCTCTCCATCCCCCCTCCCCACCATCTTCTCCGCCCCCGTTATCGCCTCCATTCCCCGGTGCCGTGCCCGCAGGCGCTGCAGAGCCGTGGGGACCAGAAGCTGGTGCTGCAGGCGGGCCGGGGCTCGCTGCCGCAGCCCAGCAGCAGCCCGGCCGTGGCGGTGGAAGCGTTCCGGTTCAAGGACTCGCTGGCTGAGGAGCTGCAGAGCGCAGACCTGGTCGTCAGCCACGCAGGTACAGCCCGGCTGCTTCTGGGGCTGCGGGAGCTCCGTGGGATGAGGTCTCTCCATCCCGGGGTGAGCTGGCTGGGAGTGCTGAGCTCCACAGCTGGGTTGTTCAAGAGGCTCCCCTCTTTCAGCAGCGAGTAGGGGGATATTTGTTCTCTCACCATGTTTTCTGTTCCTCTCGTAGGTGCTGGTAGCTGCCTGGAGACTCTAGAGAAAGGAAAACCACTAATAGTAGTAATAAATGACAAGCTGATGAACAACCATCAGCTTGAGCTGGCCAAACAGCTGCACAGAGATGGCTGTGTCCTCTACTGTAACTGCAAGTATGGAGCTGCTGGGGCTGTTCCTGCTGGGCAAGAGCATTCAGTCCATGTGACTGCACAGCTGAGAACGCGGCAAGGAAATTTACATCCTTCTCTGTCATCTCCATCTGGATACAACATTTTCCAGAGTGAATAGACTAACACTACGTAGAAATTTACCACACTTACCAAGCCTTTTTACCACGACCTCTTATAATTATTTTTTTCCATTTGAGGTAACATGTATTTAGATTAAAAAAAGAAAAACACTTCGATTCAGGGGATTAATAAAGCAGATATAGATATTATCTGGTTAGTAACTTTAAATACCCCTGTCTTTCAAGTACTCATTCAGGCTGCCCTTTTAACCAAACTTCCTTAATCCACCATACCATCTGACAAGGAGTTTCACAGATCTACTGCCTGTCACTTCAGGAGAAAAATTTAAACTAAACTAACAAAAACACACAAAAAAACCCCTACCCCACAAACAAACAATGTGTGAATAAATCCCACCATCACCAAAACTCCTACCTTCTTTTTTTACAGTTCATCCTGACTCCTGTTGGGTTCATTTCTTCTCCTGGTTTTGACTGTATCTTACTGTTTTCTCTTTACTCATGATCGACTCCACTTAAAAAAAAAAAAAAAAGATGACTTTTAAACTGAAGGCAGAAAAAATGTAACTCCCTTTATTTAGTCTGCTATTACAGCGACCTGAAGAGGTCTTTATGGTGAGAGAGATGGATGAGAATCTCAGTTGATGATCAGAAGGCTGGATTTATTGATATATGATATATAATACATTATAACTATACTAAAAACAATAAGGAGAGAGGTTGCAGAGGCTGCTAAGCTAAGAATAGAATAGAAAAGAATGAATAACAAAGTTCTGTGTCCAGGGAATGTGTCCCTGAGCTTGCTTCTGTGATTGGCCCCCAATTGTAAACACGGAGCATGAGCCAATCACAGGATCACCTGCTACATTTCACAGCAGCCGATAACAATTGTTTACATTCTTCTTCTGGGGCCTTTGCTTCCCAGAAGATGCACAAATCCCAAAGAAAGGATTTCTGTGAAAAAATGTCTGCAATATCTCACCTTTCTAAATTGTATAAATTAAAAAGAAAAATGCTGATGTGAAATGAACAGGAAATTTCTTCATCTGTAAAATATACAATACTAACAAATCACTAAAACAATCCTACAATCTAAGAAAATGCAAAAAACAATGCAAAGAAAATTCAAGTCCAAGCAGCTGAGTTTCAGGAACAGTCCATGGGCTGAAGTTGTTTCTTTTGGACATCTGAGAGTCCTTTTTGGTCCTGAAAACAGACTTGCTGCAAAAGAGTCCCATCAATAGTTATCAAAAAACCATTGACAGTCTTACAACAGTTTCAAACAATTTCAAACAATTTGAACAACTTTGGAATGTGCTTTTCTGGCCCTTCAATGCTTCAGTGCTTCAGAGCTGCTGCCCGCTATTTTCAATCCTTTTTATTTCATTTTAATTTTTTTTTTTTTTGATCGAAAAGGAAAAGAGCAGCAGGCGAGCAGAGCAGTGCCAGAGAAGGAAAAGGCCCTGGGGGCCCTGGCCCATGATGGACCAGGAACCCCAAAACTGGCCCGCAAAGGGGGACCAGGACCAGTAGGAGAAACTTCAACTCCCAGAAACATCAAGAGGCCAAGTGATGGCCCTGGCCCAGAAACTTCCTGAGCCCAACAGCCCAGGCCAAACCCATGAGGCAGGCTCTGCATTCCCACAGGCCTGCACCCTGCTGCCAGTACAATGGCAGCACAGGTGGTGACACGCTTCCTTTTCCCAAAACCACTGAGGCATGCCAGCAGCAGGGGAATAGAAGCCTTCCCCAGAAATCCCATCTGGGGTCTGGAGATGTTTGTTCCCCACAGCAAACCAGCTATGGTCTCCTCCATCTGTGCCCTCTTCCCCTGCAATGCAAATGCATCAGGTGTATCTTCCATCCGCCCCATGGCACCATCCCCACTGGGCTGGGGACCAAAGGCAGAACTCTCGGGACGCACCTGCCCCCCGCCACTAGGGCGCAAGAGGGGCGGCAGAGATGGCAGCCTCCATAGGACAATCCCCGAAAAAACACCCCTCAGCCTGCCGAGAATGCTGATCGTGAAAGCAGGCAAACGCACTGCCCCCACAGTCAGCTGGCGGGCAGCCCCCGCTCCACGGAAGGGGAGGCCAGCCACCGGGGCTGCTGCTACAGCAGCCGGTCCCGGATGGTCCGAGCTCGAACAAGCCGCTGGTTCCAGGGCAGTCTCTGACGCAGACACGGAGGACAGAGTCTCCGACAACGGCAGAACTGCTGGGGCAGCCGGTGGAAGCAGCGGGGGGTTCGGAACAGGGGAGGGAATCACGCTGGATGTAGGAGCAGCCGCGGGCTGTTCCGAGGTTCCCGCGGGTTCGGTGCCGTCTTCAACATGATCCTGAACAGGGACCGTCTCGGCTTGAGGCGGCGGGGAGGCCGGTGGAAGCGGCGGAGGGGCCGAAGGGGCTGGAGAGAATCCCTCCTCTGCTGAGCTGGAAGCTGGAGACGCGTGGTCGTCGCCTGGCAACTCAGGCACAGGAAGTGCTGCTTCTGCATTCTCAGACGCAGGCTGGGAAGCCGGCGAAGCCGCAGGCGGGACCACCTGGAGAGGCGGAGACGGGATCACCCGGAGAGGCAGCCGCGACGGTGGCAGGGGCGGGGGGGCCTTTGGGACCGGTGCCACCTCCATCTCTGAGCGGGGCGGGGTCCGAGAGGCCGGCTGTGGCAGCACCGTCCACTCCCATCCCCCCTGTGGGGGAGAAGGGGGGGAAAGAGAGCAGTCCATCTGTGCAGGCTCCGGAGAAAGAGTAAAAAAAACTTCTTCTTCAGGCGAAGTTTCACCCCCCCGCCGCAAAGCAGGGGGGGCTGGAAGCCCCAACTCATCCCCCACCGGGTCTTCTCCCACTGGGGACGGTGGAAACGGAGCCTGCCCATAGCAGTTAGAAATCCATTGAAAAACAGCTGCTCTGCGTTTCAGAACTGGGAAGAGCTTTATAAATGCCGGGTAGATAGAAGGAAGGACACGTCCCTGGCTCCAGACGAACTGGAAAATGGCATCCATGCACTCCCACACGAAAACATCCAAAGCGTATAGGACATCAGTAAAGAACCCAAAAAGCTTTGCCCATCGAAAGAACTCATAGAGATCTGTTGCTGACAGAAAAAAACCATCTTCTCTACACCATGTTTGCCAGAGGGCAATAAGTTTCTCCTCTGAAGGAGAGAACTGAACCTCTTCCTCCAAGGCATGTGTCTGCCATACAAACAGCCACAAACTTCTGAGGGCTGGTTCATCAAGAAGGGCTGAATCCTCAGGGATAGAAAAGCCAACAGTACCTTTTGAAAGAGTCCAGCTTGCTCTGGCCAGCTCCACGGTTCTGCTGCTCGTTCCGAACATCTTGCCTGAAGGTTTTCCAGAAGAAGGTTCACTTGTGGTCAGCCTTGGCTGTGAACTCTGTCCAAATCAGGATCTTCAGTTCTTCAGCTCCTGGCTTGAATCCACTTCTGTGGTCACTTCAAAGCAACCATCACATGCTACACATACAGGATTTTTCCCAGTGCAGCAATTTGCTCCTCTGGTCTTATCAAATTAATTTTTGCTCTGACACGAGGGGTCACCAGATATTACAGTGACCTGAGGAGGTCACTGGGTGAGAGAAGGACGAGAATCTTGTTTCTTGATCAGAAGGCTAGATTTATTGATATATAATATATAATACATTATAACTATACTAAAAAGAATAAGGAGAGAGGTTGCAGAGGCTGCTAAGCTAACAATAGAATAGAAAAGAATGAATAACAAAGTTCTGTATCCAGGGAATCTGTCCCCGAGCTGCTCCTGTGATTGGCCCTTAATTGTAAATACGGAGCATGAGCCAATCACAGGATCACCTGCTACATTTCACAGCAGCCGATAACAATTGTTTATATTCTTCTTCTGGGGCCTGAGCTTCCCAGAAGATGCACAAATCCCAAAGAAAGGATTTCTATGAAAAAATGTCTGCGACAAGGTGGTGGTGAAAAGAGGATTAAGTACAGAACTGGGAGAGGGAAAAAATTGTATTTCCTTTGGTATTGCTTTTTTAGTAACCCTGGAAGCAAAACCAAAGTAGGGAAAAGTTATTTGTCACATTTTTGCCTTGAATTCATGCAGCACTGTTGGTGTTGATAATGTGACTGATAAGGGCAGGTCTGCGAGCCCAGCTTCCAGTCTGTCTGCTGCAATTTCTAATTGCAGCACATTTAATTTGGCAATTTAATAGAGGCTTTTTAAAAGGGAGCAGCCTGGTAAAAAAGTCACAGTGAGATGAAAATGAGCCCTGAACAGCTGATGGGATTTTGAGCTGCTGTGCCCTGTATACCAGTGTAATCACCTGCTCCCGGTGTGCTTTACCTGCCCTAGGTAAGCTCTACCTGCCCAGGTGTGCTTTACCTGCCCCAGGTGAGCTTTACCTTCCCCAGGTGTGCTTTACCTGCCCCAGGTGAGCTCACCTCTTCGATGAGCACCGCCATATTCTGCTTAGCCTTGCTCAGCCGCTCCCTGAGGGCTCCCTCTGGGCTCGGGCTCTTGCTGCACTCGGCCACGGTGGCCCCGTGCTCGGCCTGGGGACATTGGGGACAGTGAGAAAAAATGGGAGAAAATTCAGGAAAACCGGTGGAAAATTTAGGAAAAAACTGGGAAAAAAAAATTGGGCGAAAAACGGTGAAAAAACGGGGAAAGAATGGTGGAAAAGTGGGGAAAAATGCAATTGGGGGCATTGGGGACAGTCGGGGGATTGAGGACATTGGGCATAGTCAGAAATAATGGGAAACATGGGAAAAAATGGGTGGAAAAATGGAAAAAATTGGATTGTGGACATTGGGCAGAAATGGGAGAAAAAAGGGGGAAAAATGGGAGAAAAAAGGGGAAAATGGTGGAAAACTGGGAAAAAATGGGATTGGGGACATTGGGCAAAAATGGTGAAGAAAGGGAAAAAATGGTGGAAATTTTGGAAAACATAGGATTGGGGCCATTGGGGCCATTGAGGACATTGGGGCCATTTTGGAGCCATTTGGGGACACTGAAGCCATTTTAGGACTTTGGGGACATTGGGAACATTGGGAAAAAATGGTGAAAAAATGGGATCGGGGTCATTGGGGACATTGACAGGATTGGGGACATGGAGGCCCCTCTTATTCCCGCATTATTTCCCCATTCTTTCTCAGTTCTTGCCCTGTTCCCCCTATATTCCCCCATTACTCCCCTGTTATTCCCCCATTATCCCTCCATTATTCCTGTTATTTCCCCCATTATCTCCCCATTATTCCCCCATTATTTCCCCATTATTTCCCCTATTATTCCCTTGTTATTCCCCCATTATTCGCCTGTTATTCCCCCATTATCCCCCCATTATTTCCCCCATTATTGCCCTGTTATTTCCCCCCTTATTCCCCCATTATCCCCCTGTTATTTCCCTCTTTATTCTCCCCATTATTCACCTGTTATTCCACCATTAATACCCCATTCTTTCCCTGATTTTCCACCTATATTACCCCATTAGTTCCCTGTTATTCCTCCATTATTTCCCCCATCATTTCCCATTTCCTCTCCCCATCATTCCCCCGTTATTCCCGGTTATTCCCGGTGCCGTTCCGGTACCTGGAGTCCACTTTATTCTATTTTATTGTATTTTCTTGTATTTAATTTAATTTAATTTGATTGTATTTTACTTATATAATTATATTTATTTATCCTTTTTATTTATATAAGTATACATATAAATGGAAATATACGAATTTTATACATAAATGTAAAAATATGCCTATAAATACACCTATAAAGCAGAAATATAAGTATGCCTATAAATATAAATTTATACTTTATTAATATAGAACAGTACTTAAAAATATTTATATGAAAATCCCAATAATAAAAAATAAATCTCAATTTCCATATTTTTATCCATCAACTTTCCTCTTTACGCTTTGATTTCTTAACCTTTACTTATTCTTTTTATCTCTAAATTTTGATTGTTTTTATCTGTAAACTTTGATTTCTGAGATTTGTTTTTCAACTTCATTTTATGGTTTTTATCTCTAAATTTGATTTTTGGACTTGATTGGTAAACTTTGATTTATTCCTTTTACCTCTAAATTTTGAATTATTGTTTTAACTTTAATTTATTCTTTTTATCCCTAAATTTTGATTTACAGACATTGTCCTTAATTTTAATTTATTAATTTTATCTCTAAATTTGGTTTCTGATTTTTTTCCCCCAATCTTTGATTTCTACATCTTAGTTTTCAATTTTGATTTTGGAATTTTATCTCTCAACTTTAATTTACAGATTTATTTTTTCCTCCAACCTTTGATTTATTCTTTTTATCTTTCATTTATTCTTTTTATCGTTAACCTTTGATGTATTATTTTTATTTCTGAAATCTGTTTTTTTTATCTCATATTTACCCTTTGATTTCTGGATTTGATTTCTGCTTTTTTCTCCTTCCCTTTTCTACTCAAAGTTCCAGGAATTTTTTCCCTCCCCCATAAAATTTCTGGGATTGAGTTCTCTGAATATTCCCTGAAAATTCCCTGAAATTTCCATAATTTTTCAACCCTGAAGTCTCTGAACTTCCCCAAAATTTCAGCCCAAAAATCATCAGAAAATTCCCCAAAACCCAACCCCAAAATTCTCTGAAAATTCCCAGAATTTCCCCCAAATTTCCAGCCCTAAAATTCCCGGGATTTCCCAGAAATTCCTGTGGGATCTCAGCACCTCAGGACTGAGGTGCCGAGTCACCGAGACCACCCTTGGGGGGCTCGGGAGTCCTGGAATGTTCCAGAAGTGTCTGGTGGCTGGACTTTGATCCTACACAGGAGACGACACCTGTATGAGGATAGGAGGATTTCACCGGGGTGAATGGTGAAGGGATTAGTTAATTAGAGGGTGAGACACAGGGTTTAGGATTTCTGTACAGGGGGGTTTAGAGAAGTAAGATGGAGGAATTGGGGCGTGTCCTGTCCTTCTTCTTCTTCTTCTTCTCCTCCATCTTCTGTGGTGATGGTGGCACTTTGGGATTGGTCATTACTGAAAGTGCACCGGGCAATAAGAATAAATGGTATTGGGGAAAAATGATAAATATTGTACACGTAACTTTGGGTATAAAGATAGGTGACTGTCCAGAGGGCGAGACAGTGTGCTCATGGCTGGCTGCTGAGCAGAGCTCTGTCGGGCCGAGAGAAAATCTTTTAGATAAACAATTAATAAACACAGAGACCGAAAGAAGAACTGAAGCCTCTTCTCGTTCTTTGATACGCGGGCTGCCCCAAGGCCACCCCGGGCCTTTCCAGGCCCTCCAAACAGCCGAAAACTGGACAATTCCCAACCCCAAAATTCTGTGAATTTCCCCCAAATCCTTGTCCTGGAATTCCCTGAAATTCCCATAATTTTGAACCCTTAAATTTTATCAATTTCCAGCCCTGAAATTCCCCCAAATCCCAACCCAGAAATTCTCTGAAATTCCTTGGAATTCCTCAGACTCTCAGCCCTGAAATTTTCTAAAATTTCCTGGAATTCTCAACCGTGGAACTTCCTGAAATTCCCCAAAATTCCCCCAATTCCCAGCCCTGAAATTCCTTGGAATTCCTCAAATTCCCAGCCCTGAAATTCTCCCAATGCCCAACTCCAAAATTCCCTGGAATTCCCCCAATTTCCAACCATAAAATTCTCTGGAATTCCTCCAATTCCCAGCCTTGAAATTGACTGAAATTCCCTGGAATTCTCTGCTTTGGAATTCCTGAAATTCCAAATTCCCAGCCCTGAAATTCCCCCAAATCCCAGCCCTATAATTCCCTGTATTTCCCAGAAATTCCCAACTCTAAAATTATCTGAATTTACCCCAAATCCTTGACCTGGAATTTCCTGGAATTCCCTGAAATTCCCCCAAACCCCAATCCCAAAATTCCCTGGAATTCCCAGTCCTGAAATTCCCTAAAACCCTGAAATACCCATAATTTTGAACCCTGAAATTCCCCCAAATCTCAGCTCAAAAATTTCCTGAAATTTCCCCAATTCCAAGCCTGGAAATCCCTGAAAATTCCTGAAATTCCCTGGAAATCTCAGCCCTGAAATTCCCCAAAATTCTTCAAAATTGCCCCAAATCCCAGTCCTGAAATTCCCTGGAATTCCCCCAGATCCCAACGCAGAAATTCCCAGAAAATTCCCTGGAATTCCCAGCCCAGAAATTCTCCCCAATTCCCCAAAATTCCCCCAATTCCCAATGCTGAAATTCCCTGAAATTTCCCCAAATCACAACCCCAAAATACCCTGAAAATTCCCTGGAATTCCTCTAATTTCCAACCCTGAAATCCCTGAAGAATCCTGGAAAAATCCCCCAAATCCCAAGCCTGAAATTTTGCAAAATTCCTCAAATTTCCCCACCCTGGAATGCCCTGAAATTTCCCCAAATCCCAGCGTTGAAATTCCCTGGAATTTCCCCAATTCCCTGCCCCGAAATCCCCAGAAATTCCGCCAAATCCCAGCCCTGGAATTCCCCAAAATTCCCGGAAAATCCCAGCCCTGAAATTCTTTGGAATTCCCTGGAATTTCCCCCAATCCCAAATTTCCCCCATATCCCACCCCTGACTCCCTAAAATTCCATGAAAATCCATGAAATTCCCATCATTTCCAGTCCTGAAATTCCCCAAAAATTCCAGCCCTAAAATCACGCAAAATCCCTCAAATCTCGCCGAGAAAATTCCCCTCAATCCCCCAATTGTCAACTCCAAATCCCCCAAATCCCAGCCCAAAAATTCCCCCAAATCCCCTCAATTTCCAGTCTCAAATACCCCAATTCCCACTTCCAAACTTCCCTGAAATTCCCCCAAAATCCCACAAATCCCCCAATTCCCATCCCCAAAATTCCTCAAAATCTCAGCCCCAAACTCCCCCAAATTCCACCCCCAAAATTCCCAAATCCCGTCGCCAAAATCTTCCAAATTCCCCCCAATTCCCACCCTCAAAATTCTCTGAAATTCCCCCAAATCCCAGCCCTAATATTCCCCCAAATCCTCCCAAATTTCCCAAAATTCCCCCCAAAATTCCCAAAAAATGACCCTATTTTTCCCCAGTTCTTGACTGCAAAATCCTCCCAAATGTCTCCCAAAATCCCCTTCAAAATTCCCCTCAAAATTCAACTAAAATCCCCCCATAATTCCCTCAAAATCCCCCTAAATTCTCCCCAAGATTCGCCTAAAAATTCCCCCAATTCCCGATCCCCAAATTTCCCTAAATTCCCCCAAAAATTCTGCTAAAAATTCCCCAAAATCCCACCCCATAGATCATCCCCATGCCCCATAGATCCTGAATCCCTGCATGGCCTGGGGGCGATCCACAGGTGTGACCCATAGATCTGCCCTATAGATCCCCATTTGTCTCCAAAATCCCCATTTTCTTCCCCAAATCTCCATTTTGTTTCCCTGGGATTTTTTCCCAAAATCCCTATTTTTTTCCCCAGTTTTTCCTAAAATCCCCTTTCCCCCCCTCATTCTTCCCTCATTTCCCCCCATTTCTTCCCCAAACCCCCATTTTTTCCCCATGCTTTTTTCCCAAAACCCCCGGGGATTTTCCCCCAAATCCCCATTTTTCCCAATATTCCAATTTTTCCCCATTCCCTCCCATTTTGTCCCCATTTTTCCTCCATTTTGTCCCCATTTTTTCCCCAAATCACCATGATTTTTCCCCAATCCCCATTTTGCCAAAAATCCCCGGTTTTGCCCCATTTTTGCCTCATTTTGCCCAAAATCCACGGTTTTGCCCCATTTTTGCCCCATTGTTGCCCCCGGACCGTTTTCCCGTGTTCCCGGAATTCCCAGCGGCGCCGCGGCCCCGCCCAGCAGGAAGAGCGCCCCCATCGCCACCTCGCGGCGGCGGCAGGAACTGCAGGGGGAGAATCCTCAACGACATTTTGGGCAAAATAATCGGGATTTTGGGAACAAATAATGAGGATTGGGGATTTATTGGGGAACTATTGGATTCATTAAGGATGTATTAGGAATTTATTAGGGAATTAATTGGGGAATTATTGAGGATTGTTTTGGGGATTATTGAGGAATTATTGGGGATTATTGATTAATTATTAGGGAATTATTGAGGATTTATTGGGAATTTATTAGGGATTTATTGGGGGATTATTGGAAAAATATTGGGGATTTATTGGAGAGTATTACATATTTGTAAGGAATTATTGGGGAATTATTGGATTTATTAGGGATTTTTTAAGGATTTATTAGGGATTTATTGGGAATTTATTAGGGATTTATTGGGGATTTATAAAAATTATTGGGCATTATTGGGGAATTTTTGGGGATCTATTGATGAATTATTGGGGGATTTCTTGGGGAATTATTTGAAAATTATTGGGAATTTATTCGGGTATTATTGGAGATTTATTGGGAATTATTGGGGAATTATCTGATTTATTAAGGATTTATTAGGGGTTTATTAGGCATTAACTGGGGAATTATTGAGGACTTTTGGGGATTTATTGAGGAATTATTGAGGATTTATTGGGGAATTATTGGAGATTATTGCGGATTTATAAGGAATTACTGGGGGATTATTGGGCGGTATTGGGGAATTATTTGATTTATTAAGGATTTTTTAGGGATTTTTTAGGGATTTATTGATGATTAATTGCGAAATTATTGATGAATTATTAGGAAAATATTGGGGAATTACTGAGGATTTAGTAAGAAATTATTGGGGATTATTGATTAATTATTAGGGAATTATTGGGGATTATTTGGGATCTATTGGGGAATTATTGATGATTTATTGTGGAATTATTGATGAATTATTAGGGGAAATATTGGGGAATTATTGGGGATTTATTAAGGAATTATTGGGGAATTATTGGGGGGTTATTGGGGAATTATTGGGGATTTATTGGGGAATTATTGAGACTCCTAAACTGGGATTTAGGAGTCCCAAACTGGGATTTAGAAGCCCCAAACTGGGATTGGGACCCCAGACTGGGATTTGGGATTTTTGGGGTTTATTTTTGGGTATGGAGAGAAAAGGGGGGAGGGGAGAGCCCAGGGGGAATTCTCAGGGTGAATTTTGGGGTCCTGGGATGGATTTTGAGGGTTCCAGGTTGGGGGTTCCAATTGAACCCAGGGAACCCTCCCCAATTAAACATGGGGACCCTAACTAAAAATCCGGACCCCCCAATTAAGCCCTGGGACCTCTTAATTAAACACAGAGACGACAATTAAGCCCTGGGATCCCCAAGTTAAGCCCCGGACTCCAATTAAACCCCGGCGCCCCTCCCCAATTAAACCCCGGGACCTCTCCGCCCTTTCCCGGCCAGGAGTGGGCGTGGCCAATAGGTGAAGTGGGCGTGACCGGGCTCTCAAACCCCGCCCACGCACGTGGTCACGCGGGCGGGCACGCGGTGGCCGCGTGGGGCGGGGGGGCGGGGCCGCGTGGGGAGGGGCCGGGGGGGTGGCGCGTGCGTGGAGCCATCGAAGGTGCCAGAAGGATCTGGGCGGCGGAGCCGGTGAGGGGAGAGGGGTCCCGGGACCCCCTTGGGGGGAGTTAGGGACGGGGGGGACCCCCGGGAAGGGCGAGTCGTGAGGGGAAAGGCGGCCCTAAGGGGCGGGGAGGGGGCTCGGGGAGGGGTTCTGAGGGGTTTGTGAGGGCAAACACCCCCTGAGAGGAATCTGTGAGGGGATCTGGGGAGTTCTGAGGGGTTTGTGAGGGGAAACAGCCCCTGAGGGGTCTTTAGGAGGGATCCGTGAGGGGAAAGTGCCCTTGAGGCGGATCTGAGAGGGGTTTGTGAGGGGTTCTGGAGAGTTCTGAGGGGATCTAAGGGTGTTTGTGAGGGGAAACCTCTAGTGAGGGAGTTCTGAGGGGATTTGTGAGGGGAAATAGTCCCTGAGGGGCATCTGGGAGGGGTTCGTGAGGGGATAAAACCCCTGAGAGGGTTCTGAGGGGTTTCTGAGGGGAAGCGCTTCCTGAGGGGGATCTCTGAGGGCATCCGGGGGGTTCTGAGGAGGTTTGTGAGGGGAAACTGCTTCTGAGGGGGCTCTGGGAGGGGTTTTGGGGGGATTTGTGAGGGAAAATGGTCCTGAGAGGGCTCTAGGTGGTGTTTTGAGGGGGTTTGTGAGGGCAAGCGGCCCCTGAGGGAGCTTTAGGAGGGGTTCTGAGGAATTCATGAGGGGAAACAGCCCCTAAGGAAGATCTGGGAACGGGAAACAGCCCTTGAAGGGGATCTGAGAGGGGATCCCGAGAGTTCTGAGGGGTTTATGAGGGGAAACCTTCACTGAGGGGGTTCTGAGGTGATCTGAGAGGGTTCTGAAGGGTTTGTGAGGGGAAACTACCCCCTGAGGGGACCCTGAGGGGCTTTTGGGGTGTCCTGTAGGAGCTTTGAGGGGTTCCTGAGGAGTTTTAGGGTGTCTCTGAGGGATTTTGGGGAGTCCCTGAGGAACTTTGGTGCGTTTCTATAGTTTTTTGGGGGTTTCCTGAGGAGTTTTTGGAGATCTTCACTAAGGAACCCCCTCCCAAATATTTTTGAGTGTCTGTCACTTCATGGACACCCCAAAACCATCCCCTCCCCTTATTCCTCCTCCACTTTTACCTCAATTTTTCCATTTTTCACCAATTTTATAACGAAAGTGGTGGGGAGGTGACACCACCCAGAACAGAGATTGTCCCCTCACACCCTGGTGCCACCAGGTCACTGTCACCCCCCCATCCTCCATGTCCCCTGTCCCCCAGGTGCCACCAGGTCATTGTCACCTGTGTGCCCTCAACCCCAGGTGCCACCACCTCCCTGTCACTGTCACCCCTCACACTCCCCACTGTCCTCCAGATGCCACCAGGTCACTGTCACCCCTCTCCCCCAAGTGCCACCACAGCCTGTCACCATGACCTCTGTGTGTGCCCTGTGTGTCACCCCCGTGTGCCCCAGCACCACCTGCTCAGGTGTGTCACCTTGAAGAGACCGAGGCCAGGTGAGTGACAGGGCTGTGTGTCACCTCTGTCACCTCCCTGTGTCCCCTCTGTGTCCCTCTGTGTCACCTTAAAGCTCCTGTGGCTTGGTCACTGTCACCTCCCTGTGTCCCTCTGTGTCCCCCAGCATGACCTGCTGCTCTGTGTAACCCTAAAGTGGTCAGAGCCACATTGGTGTCACCTCCCTGTGTCCCTCCTGTGTCCTTCTTTGTCACCCTAAAGTGGCCAAAGCCACATTGGTGTCACCTCCCTGAGGTGGCCATGCCTCCTTCAGTGTCTCTGTGTCATCCTAAACTTCCCTGTCTCCTCCCTGTGGTGGTCACACCTCCTCTGTGTCCTTCTGTGTCTGCTTAAAGTGGCCAAAGCCACATCGGTGTCACCTCCCTGTGTGGCCACACCCTCTCTGTGTCCCTTTGTGTCACCCCAAAGCTGCTGTCCCCTGCTCGGTGCCGCCTCCCTGTCCCCACCGTGTCCTCCCCCCTTGTCACCCCCTCGTTGTCACCCATGTCCCCCCCTGCTCTGGCCACCCTCCTGTTTCCCCTCTCCTGTCCCTGTAGTGTCCCTAAAGCCACCCCAGTGTCACCAGAATGTCCCCCAGTGTCACCTTGGTGGGCTGTGGGCTCTGACAGATGTCACACCCCAGTGTCCCCCCAGTGCCACCCTAGTGTCCCCCCCAGTGTTGCCTTGTCCTCCCAGCACTGACAGCTGTTCCTCTGTCCCCACAGTGTCACCCGAGCCTTCCCCCTTGTGTCCCTTCCCTGGGGGGCACCTGTGTCACCTCAGTGTCCCTCTGTCCCCCCGGCACTGACAGCTGTCCCTCTCTCTGTCCCCACAGTGTCACCTGAGCATTCCCCCTTGTGTCCCTGCCCTGGGGGGCAACTGCCCGAGCCCCGCCCAGCCCCGCCCCGAGCACTGGGACACAGGTGAGAACCTTGGGGACACTTTGGGGCACTTTGGGGTCACTTTGAGGCATTTTGGGTGCACTTTGGGGGGCTGGGGGGCACTTTGGGTCACCTTGGAGTCACCTTGGGGCACTTTGGGTCACTTTGGGGCAGTTTGTGTCAGTTTTGGGTGACTTTTGAGAACCTTGAGTTCATTTTGGGGCACTTTGGTGTCACTTTGGGATCACTTGGGGTGACTGGATCAGTTTGGGGTCACTTCGGGGACACTTTGGGGCAGTTTGGGCTCTCTTTGAGGCATTTTGGGGCACTTTGGGGTCAGCTTGGGTCATTTTGGGATGAGTTTGGGGTCACTTTGGGGGGCTGGGGGTCACTTTGAGTAATTTTTGTGGTCACTTTGGGGCATTTGGGGAGCTGTGGGTCACTTTGGGGTCACTCTGTGTCCCCTCAGGCTCCAGCTCACGGAGGCGGAAACGGAATTCCTGAAATTCCCGGTGGCCGCGGGGGCCCCTCCCCAACCGAGAGCCCCTGGCCGGGGTCACCTGTGGTACGGACTGGGAGGGTCTGAAATGGACTGGGACAAACTGGGAGGGGACTGGGATGGACTGGGACAAACTGGGAGGGACTGGGATAAACTGGGAGGGGATTGGGAGGGACTGGGATGGACTGGGAGCACTGTGAGTCTGTCCCAGAGAGAACTAGGAGGGGCAGGGATAAACTGGGAGGGACAGACTGGGACAAACTGGGAGAGCTGGGAGGGACAGACTGGGACAGGACGAGTATGGAACTGGGAGCACTGGGAGGGACAGAAACCAGTATGGGACTGGGAGGGACAAACAGGGAGCATTGGGAGGGACACACTGGGAACGTCCCAGTATGGAACTGGGAGCACTGGGATGTAAACAGGAAGTGGGAGGGCTGAGTGCCCCAGCCCAGGAACTGGGAGAACTGGGCAAACTGGGAGAACTGGGAATTCCCTGTGAGGTCACTGGGAGCACTGGGATGCCCAGTCCAGTGCTGGAACTGGGCAAACTGGGAGAACTGGGAGGGACAGACTGGGCAAACTGGGAGGGACAAACTGGACAAACTGGGAGAACTGGACCTGCTGAGACGATTCTGAGGCTTGTGGGGCAGTGAGGCACTGGGTTATACTGGGAGCTCTAGGAGTGCTGAACTGGGTTATACTGGGAGCACTGGGAATGCCAGTTCTGTAGGTCCAGTATAGGGTAACTGGTTCATACTGGGAGAACTGGGAATGCCTATTCTATAGGACCAGTATAGAATTATACTGGGGCCATGTTCCAGTATGGATACTGGGCATACTGGGGGAACTGGACCTGGCCTTTCCCCCTGCCCACCTTACTGGTCCCTACTGTTTCTTACTGGTGTGTGCTCATCTATATTGGTTTTCAGAGGTCCTGACTGGTTTATACTGGTTTATACTGGTTTCCAGATATCTGACTGCGTATCCGAGCATCAGCGGGCATGGCCTTGAGCCGGCCCTTACTGGTTTATGCTGGTTCTGACTGGTTTATACTGGTTCTTACGGGTTTTCACACATCCATCTCTGTCTGAACCGAGCACTGTGAGCATGAGTGCTCTGAGTTATACTGGGCAATACTGGGTTATACTGGGTTATAGTGCTCTGTACTGGTTCTAACTGGTTTATACTGATTCTAACTGGTTTATTATCCTGGTTTATACTGGTTCACAGACCTCTATGTCTGCACCAAGCACTGCAAGCATGAGCATGCTCTGGGTTATACTGGGTTAGATTGGATTGCAGTGGGTTAGACTGGGCTATACTGTTCCATACTGGTCCATACTGGTTCTGACTGGTTTATGCTGGTTCCAGACATCCGTCTCTGAGTCCAAGCCAAGTACTGCAAGCATGAGTGCTGTGGGTTATACTGGGATATACTGGGCTGTACTGTCATGGTTTGGGCCTGGCATAGAGCCAGTGCCCCCATGAGAACACCCTCTCCCTGGTGTCCGCTGTAAGATGTGACCAGGAATAAGCAAAACAGGCTCCAGCTTAAACATAAAGAAAACTTTATTACCTAAACTACAAGAAAAGAAGGAAAAACTATAGGAAAAAAACTAAGGAAAAAAAATTGAAAACCTTACAAAAACACTTTCGTCCTCCCCAACCACCAAAATTTCCCAATCCGATATATTCCCCCAAATCACCAACTGCCCAGCCTGGCACCACCCTTTTAGAATACTCAAACTTCAGTCCATGAAGAGGAGAGGAGTCCTTCTTGTTCCATAGGCTTCATCTGGAAACACGCTGAAACCTCGTGTGCTTCCATGTCACTTCGGCGCCGCCCGGAAAGTCCTTTTGCTGTTGTGACGTCTTCCTTCCATGCCCAGTGCTCTCACCACTGTGCATGGACCAGAGCTGCTTTTAGGGTTGTCTTTCAAGGATGCCTTGTCTCACTCCAAAAAGGCACAGTCTCTGCTTTGGGACATCTGTCCCCCCCATATTTTTCCAAGCCTCTGGGGCCGAAGGGTCTCCACGATGAACCCTCCTGGTTCTGAGGCACTGCTTCCCCCCAAGTGCAGTCTCTGTGTCACAGGAACAAACTGAGTCCATGGCCACACAAGAAAAGTCCAGCCAAAAGGCCACTGCAATCATCTCTCTCCACTCAGTTAATCGTCTCCACAATCCTTCGGGCCAGGTCCTTGTCTCATCTCATCTCCTATCTCCCTTCTTATTTAGCTCCGAGGAGGATCAGCATTTTTTTCAAGGTCCTAATCATGAAAGAAAAGGGTTAAAAGTTTCAGTCTCAGTCTGTCCCGGGGCTCCGGTACTCCCACACGCGCTGCTGCTCCGGCCGGGCTGCACTCTCCCCCCCCTTCTCCTCCTGGGCTGGCCGCTATCAAATTCAGATGCCGGCTCTCCTCTGGGGGGGGATGGCTGCCCGATGGCTGTCTCTTGGGGCTCCTCCACCCTTCCATCCTCAAGGGCCTCCTCACCCCCCATCTCTGTCCAGGCCCCGGGCCTACCGAATGGCTGCCCCTCCCCCGCCCAGCAGCAGCAGCTGGACAAGGGAGGGTGATCTGGACGTCCCAAGAGAGCCTCCAAGGCCGAAGCTCTGCTTTTAACCCCTGTGTATTCTTGGAGGTGTGTCCAAACCCCACTGGCCACACCAGGTGCCAATATCAAACTCCGAGCACCATTGGTTTGACCACAGCATCCCAGAATTCCCACTTCCTCCTGGTCAAACCACCACATGTACTGACCCGTAATGGTCCACACTGGTTCTAACTGGTTTATACCGGTTCCAGATATCCGCTTGCGAGTCCGAGCTGAGTACTGCGAGCATGAGCGCTTTGGGTTATACTGGGATATATAGGAATATATGGGGGTTATAATAGTCCATATTGGTCCATACTGGTCCTAACTGGTCTCTACTGGTTTTTACTGGTTCCAGACATCCGTATCAGAGTCCGAGCCGAGTAGTGTGAGCCCGAGCGCTCTGAGTTATACTGGGATATACTGGGATTATACTGGGTTATAGTGGTCTATACTGACCCATACTGGTTTCTAACTGGTCTATACTGGTTTATACTGGTTCCAGACATCTGTGTCCATGCCGTGCACTGCGAGCACGAGTGCTCTGGGTTATACTGGGATATACTGGGATAATACTGGATTATACTGATCTATAGTGATGTATACTGGTTTCTAACTGGCCTGTACTGGTTTTTACCTGCCCAGACATCCACCTGCGAGTCCGAGCTGAGCACTGCGAGCACGAGCGCTCTGTTACGCTGGGTTCCATGGGGTTATAGTGTTCCGTAGTGACTCATACTGACTCTAATTGGTCTATACTGGTCCATACTGGTTCCAGAGCGTGCCCTCCGCCGGGCCGTGACCTGGAGCCATGTTGGACCAGGCCAGCGGGTGCTGAAATCCCAGGATTTGGGCTCCATCCTGTGCGATAGCAAATTCTCGAAGTTGTCGTACTGGGCTTGGGGCACACTGAGCTAGACTGGGTTATTATACTGGTTTGTAGTGGTTTAGACTGGTTTAGGCTGGTTTATACTGGTTTATAGATATCTGTCTCTGTGTCCGAGCCGAGTACTATGAACATGAGTGCGCTCTGAGTTATACTGGGATATATGGGATTTAATGGGGTATAGTGATTTTACTGGTCTGTACTGGTTCTACGTGGTCCTTACTGGGTCCAGACATCTCTCTTTTTGTCTGAGCTGAGTAGTGCGAGCATGATCGCGTTCTGGGCTATACTGGGTTATAGTGGTCTGTACTGATCCATACTGGTTCTGACTGGTTTATACTGATTTTCAGTGGTTTATTATACTGGTTTATACTGGTTTAAAGTGGTTTATAGACATCTTTCTCTCTGTCTCAGCCAAGCACTACGAGCACAAGCGCACTGGGTTTTATGGGGTTCTATGGGGTTATACTGGGTTATAGTGTTCCATAGTGACCCATACTGGTCTGTACTGGCTCTAACTGGTCTATACTGGTTCCAGACATCCGTCTCCGTGTCTGAGCCGAGTACTGCAAGCATGAGCGCTCTGGGTTACACTGAGTTCTATGGGGTTATAGTGACCCATACTGACTCTAACTGGTCTATACTGGTTTCTAGACATCCGTCTCTGAGTCTGAGCCGAGTACTGTGAGCTTGAGCGTGCCCTCCACCAGGCCGTGGCCCGGATCCACCCTCCGGTCCTGGGCTGTGCCCTGGACATGTTCAGCCAGGCCAGCCTCGTTTTGCAATCCCGCGAGCTGGACTCCATCGTGTGCCGTATGAAATTCTCGGAGCTGTCGTACCTGGAGGCGTTCTGGCACGATTACACCAGCGAGGCACTGCTGGAGGTGCTGCAGAGTGCTTTCCTCACTGAGTGGGGGCACGAGGCCCTGGGTGGGGAGGACATGCAGCTGTTCATCAGCGTGGAGCAGGATGAGTACGAGGCGGGCAGGAGGCTGCTGATGGAGGTGGGGCAAGGGGGAGGGGCAGGGGCAGTGTGAGATATGGGGAGGAGGGGGGGTGTGAGAAATAGGGGGGTGTGAGATATGGGGGGGAGGGGGCGGGGGAAAAAAATGGGGTGGAGATGTAAAATATTCAAAATTTCAGTGGTAAAGGGGGGGGTAGAAATGTAAAATTGTACAATTTTGGGTGGTAAAGGGGGGGGTAAAAATGTAAAATGATAAAAATTTGGGTAGTAAACGGGGCTGTAAAATTGGAAAAATTTGGGGTGCTGAAGAAGGGGAGTTGTGAAATGACAGGGGTGGGAAAGAGAGAAGATAAAAATGTAAAATTGTAAAAGTTGGGGTCTGAAAGAAAGAGGGGGGGTCTTAAAATGGGGGGGTAAAAAATGTGAAATTGTAAAAATTTGGGGCGGTAAAGAAATGGTGTGGTGAAAAATGGGAAGGTAAAAATGTAAAATTGTAAAAATTGGGGGTTTAAAGAAAGGGGGTGTGAAAGAAGGGGGGATAAAAATGGGGGTTTGGAAAAGAGGGGTCCTAAAAATGGGGGTCTGAAAGAAAGGGGGGTCCCACAAAAAGGCGGGGTGTCCCAAAAATAGGGAGAGACCCTGTCATGGTTTGACCCGGAAGGAGTGGGAATTCTGGGAAGCTGTGGTCAAACCAATGAAGGTTTTGGGTTTCATACTGACACCTGGTGTAGCCAGTGGGGTTTGGACACACCTCCGAGAATACACAGGGGTTAAAAGCAGGGCACTGCCCTGGCACTTCCTCTTTTGGACATCGTCGGGCGAGGAGTTCAGATCTCTCTCCCCCGCCCGGCCCGCTGCTGCTGGGCGGGGGAGGGGCAGCCACGTGGTAGGCCCGGGGCCTGGACAGAGATGGGGTTGAGGTGGCTTCGGGGGGGCTTCGAGGATGGAAGGGTGGAAGATCCCAGAGAGTCAGCCCTCGGGCAGCCAGCCCCCCCTCTCCCCCCCCCCAGGAGAGCAGCCAGCCGGGAGGAGAAGGAGGGAGACTGCCCGGCCGCAGCAGCAGCAGGTGTGGGAGTATCATCGTTCTAAGATAGACAGAGACTGAAACTTTTAACCCTTTCCTTTCATGATTAGAGCCTTGCAAAAATGCTAATCCTCCTCGAAGCTGAATAAGAAGGGAGATGAGAGATGAGATGAGATAAAAACTTTGGCCCGGAGATTGTGGAGATGATTAGATGGGGAGAGATGATTTGGAGTGGCCTTTTGGCTGGACTTTTTCTTGTAGCCATGGACTCAGTTGTTCCTGTGACACAGACTGCATTTAGGGGGAGGCAGTGCCTCAAAACCAGGAGGGTTCATTTGTGAGGACCCCCCGGCCCCAGGGGGTTGGAAATATATGGGGGGGACAGTTGTCCCAAAAGCAGAGACTGTGCCTTTTTGGAGTGAGACAAGGCATCCTTGAAAGACCACCCTAAAAAGCAGCTCTGGCCATGTCTCGGTGGTGAGAGCACTGAGCATGGAAGGAACATGTCACAAGCGGCAAATGGACTTTCCGGGCGGTGCCAAAGTGACAAGGAAGCATCCGAGATTTCAGTGTGTTTCCGGAAAAGCCTATGGAACAAGAAGGACTCCGTTTCCTCTTCATGAACTGCAGTTTGAGTATACTAACGTGTGGGGCCAAGGCTGGGCAGTTGTTTTGAGAGAATGTATTGGATTGGGAAAGTCAGGTGGTGGGGAGGAGGAAAATGGGTTTTTTGTAAGGTTTTCAATTCTTTTTCTTCTTTTTCCTTATAGTCTCTCCCTATTTCCCTGTAGTTTAAGTAATAAAGTGGTCTTTATGTTTAAGTTAGAGCCTGTTTTGCTTATTCCTGGTCACATCTCACAGCAGACACCAGGGTGAGGCATTTTCATGGGGGGCACTGGCTCTGTGCCAGGCTCAAACCATGACAGACCCCTATTTTTTCCTAAAAAAGGGGTGTCTTGAAAAAGGGGGTCCTAAAAGGAAGGGGGTCCTAAAAAAGGGGGTCCTAAAAATGTGGATTTGAATAAGAGGAGTCCCAAAAATGGGGGTGTTAAAAGAAAATGGGGAGTCCTAAAAGAAAGAGGGGTTCCCAAAAATGGGGGTCCCTAAAGAAAGAGGGGTCCCAAAACCAAGAGAGGTCTGAAAGAAAGGGGGGGCCTCAAAATGGGAGAGTGAGAAATGTAAAGTTGTAAAAATTTGGGGTGTGGAAGAAAAGAGAGGCCTAAAAATGGGGGTCCTGAAAAAAGGAGGCTGGAAAAAGAGGGGTCGCAAAAAAGGGGGAGACACCTCAAAAAGGAGGATCCTAAAATAAAGGAGGTCTCAGAAGAAGGGGGGTCCCAAAAGAAAGAGGGGTTTCTAAAAATGGGGACTTGAAAAGGAGGAGTCCCAAAAATGGGGGGAGAGACATCAAAATGGGGGGTCCCAAAAATGGGGGTCCCAAAAAGAACGGGGTCCTAAAAAGAAGAGGTGTCTGAAAGAAAGGAGGGTCCCAAAAATGGGGTTCTCAAAGGGGGTCCCAAAAAAGGGAGTCCTAAAAAGAAGTGGGGTCTCTAAAGAAAGGGGGTGCTTAAAGAACAGGGGTCTAAAAGAAAAGGAGGGGGTCCCAAAAATGGGGGTTTGGAAAGGGGGGGGTCCTAAAAATGTGGGTCTTAAGAGAAATGGGAGGTCCTAAAAGAAAGGGGGGTCCTGAAAAATGGGGGGAGATGCCTGTCAAAAGGGAGGTCCCAAAAATGGGGATCTCAAAAAAAGAGGGTCCCAAAAAAGAGGGGTCCCAAAAAAGGGGGGTAGTCCCAAAAGAAATGGGGGTCCTAAAAGAAATGGGGGTCCTACAAGAAATGGGGGCGCCTAAAAATGTAAAATTGTAAAAATTTGGAGTTTGGAAGAAAGGGGGTTGTGAAAGAAAGGGGGGATTAAAAATGGAGCTTTGGAGAAGAGGGTGCTAAAAATGGGGGTCTGAAAGAAAGGAGGGTCCCAAGAAAAGCAGAGGTCGCAAAAGTAGGGAGAGACCCCTAAAAAAGGGGTGTCTTGAAAACAGAGGAGTCCTAAAAGAAAGGGGGTCCTGAAAAAAAAGCATTTGAAAAAGAGGGGTCCCAGAAACGGGGGTCCCTAAAGAAATGGGGGACCCAAAAAGGGGGGGGACATTTAAAAAAAGGGAGGGGTCCCAAAAATGGGGGCCTTAAAGAAAGGGGGTGCTAAAAATGGGGGGAAAGCCCTGAAAAAGAGGGGGGGTCCCAAATAAGGGGGTCTCAAAAAAGGGGGTTCCTGAAAAAGGGGGGATCCCAAAAAAGAGTGTCCCGAAAGAAAGAGGGGTCCCAAAAATGGGAATGTCAAATAAAGGGGGATCCCTAAAAAAGGGGGGTTCTAAACAAAGGAGTTCCCAAAAAAGGAGGTGACCCTTAAAAAAGGGGGAGTCCTAAAAGAGCGGGGGTGCTCAAAAAAAAGGGAGAGACACCCCAAAAGAGGGGGTTCCAAAAAAGGGGTTCCAAAAAAGGGGTTCCAGAAACGGGGTCCCCAAACAGGGAGGGGGTCTGAAAATGGGGGAAAATCCTTGAAAAAGGGGAGAGGTCCTAAAAAAATGGGGTTCCCAGAAATAGATGAGACCCCCAGAAAAGGGGGGAATTCCAAAAAAGGGAAGAGGGGACCCTAAAAATGAGGAGGGGGAATTCTGAAAATGAGGAGAGGATCCTAAAAAGAGAATTTGGGACAATGAAAATGGGGATGGGACCCCAAAAATAGAATTTGGGATCCCAGAAATTGAAAGGGGGGAGCCCAGAAATGAGGAGGAGGAACCCTAAAAATGAGGAAAGAACCCCAAAAATTGGAAGAGGACCCCAAAAAAAGGAGGGGACCAAAAATTGGGGAGGGGACCCAAAAATAAGGAAAGAACCCCCAAAAAAGGGAGGGGACCCCAAAAATGGGAGGGGACCCCAGAAAGCGAATTTGAGACCCCAAAGAAGGAAGGGATTCCAAAATGAGTAGAGGGGAACCCAAAAATGAGGAGAGGATCTTAAAAAGAAAATTTCGGACCCAAAAATTAGGAGGGGGATCCCAAAAATGGGGAGAAAACTCCAGAAATTGGGAGGGGGGACCACAAAAATGAGGAGGGGACCCCAGAAGGAGAATTTGGGTTCCTAAAAATAGGGAGAATACCCTAAAATTGAGGAGGGTACCCCAGAAATGGGGAAGGAACCCCAAAAAATGAATTTAGGACCCCAAAAATGGGGAGGGAACCCTTCCCCTCTGGGACCCCCGCATTTTGCCCCTTCCCCCCCATTTCTGCAGGTGACCCCTCTCCGGGGAGGGGCGGGGGGGGTAAATATGTAAATGAGGCATTCAAATGAGGGGGTGGGGCTGAGGCCTGGCTGGTGTTGGGGCAGTGACATCACGGGGAGGGGGCAGGGTTGCATCCCCAAAGTGCTGCGCATGCGCCGGTGCAGGCACGGGGTGGGCGAGAGCGTGAAACTCCTGTGTGCGTGCGGCGTGCCGGCAGGGCCTCCTGCCATGGCAGCTCAGCCCGGGCCCCTCAGCCACAGATTGGGGTGCCACAGGAGCCTGGGGTGCCCTGGGCGGTGTGAGAGTCTGTCCATGCTGCTGTGGGCGGTGTGAGAGTCTGTCTGTGGCGTCCTGGGCGGTGTGAGAGTCTGTCTGTGCTGCCCTGGGCAGTTTGAGAGTCTGTCTGTGCGCCTGTGGTGCCCTGGGCAATGTGAGAATCTGTCCGTGCGCCGGCTCCGGTAGTTCCTCTCTCTGCAGTGGGAGCCCAGCGGCGGCGGTGCGCCCCGAGGCGCTGCCCATCCCCACAGCCGCCTCCGTGCTTGCGGATCGAGGCCGCCTTTGGCAGCGCGTGCAGATCACCCTGCAGGCACGGCTGGTGACAGCTTCCCTGAGCGCTGAGCTGGCCACAGAGATGGCCACTGGGCTGGCCACACCACTGACCAAAGAGCTGAGCAAAGTACTGTGACCACCGAGCTGTCCACACCACTGACCCCATCCCTGACCACTGAATTGTCCCCACCATTGTCCACACCACTGACCATGGAGATGACCACAGAACCAACCACAACACTGACCACAGAGGTGCCCATGGACGGCCCCAGCAGCGGGCACAGCCGCGAGCAGTGCCATCTGCTGCTCTGGGCGCCCGCCCTGCTCAAGGAGAAGCACCTGGAGGAGGATGAGGGGGAAGCAGAGGATGAAGGAGTCCCAAGGAAGGTGCCGTGGCCCCTCTGTCCCTGCCATGTTTTGGAGCCGCCCTGGGAGCCACCCGGGGGGGCAGGGTCTAGTTTGGGCCCCCCTCCCGGTGGTGGTGCCACCCTGATGGGCAGGGCTGGGGGGGCGGGGCTCTCACGGCCCCCCCAGTGCCCCACGGAGCCCCCTGAGCCAGGCACGGCCCCCCCGTACCTGTGTGGGCACTGCCAGCAGAGCTGCAGCTCCTTTGAGAACTGCAGTGAGCACGTGATCATCCGCTCAGGTGAGTGCACCTGGGGACAGGGACAGACACCCCTGGGGACACGCCTGGGGGTCCTGTGGACATGCATGGATCATGGGGACACACCTCAGGGTGCTAGGGCCCTGACCCACACTGACCAGTACTGACCCACATTGACAGGTACTGACCCACACTGTCTGGTACTGACCAGTACTGACCCACACTGACCAGTACTGACCCACACTGAACCACAGTGACCCACACTGACCGACACTGATCAGTGAGGTTTCTTCTTTTCTCCGAAAATCATCAGTACAGACCCACACTGAGCAGTACTGACCAGTACTGACCCATGCAGACCAGTACTGACCAGTACTCACCATTATTGTGGGCAGGCGACACAAAGAAATGGACAGGTGTGCTCAACGACCAGCAGTGTTGGCCCTCTTAAAATTGCTTAGCTGCTGGCCGTCTGACTCTGGCGCCATGATCATTGACAGGCGCCAAGATGACCCAGGCTGTTCTGCCAAAGGACAAGCAGACCTGGCCCCCTTCAAGTACCGAAACCGCTGACCATCGGACCCTGGAGCGGTGATCGCGTGTGGGTGCAACAAAGACCCGCACTGTTGTGCCAAAGGACAAGCCGTCCTGGCCCCCTTCAAGTTCCACAGCTGCTGGATGTCCAACTCCAGGGCCTTGATTGTGGGTGGGCGACACAAAGAGCCGGGCTGTTGTGCTGAAGAACAAGCAGACCAGGCCCCTTAGGGTTCTGCAGCCACCGGCCGTCAGACTCCGGCACTGTGATCGTGGGCGGGTGCCAAGAAGACCCTGGCTGTTGTGCTATTCTGCTGAAGGAAAAGCATATCCTGCCCCCCTTCAAGTTCCGCAGTCGTCGACCTTCCGATTTTGGCGCCGTGATCACAAGTGGGCACCAAGAAGATCCAGGCTGTTGTGCTGAACGACAAGCAGTCCTGGCTCCGTTCAAGTTCCGCAGCCGCCAGCCGTCCAACTCTGGCACCGTGATTGTGGGTGGGTGCCAAGAAGACCTTGGCTGTTGTGCTGAATTACAAGCTCTCGTGGCCCCCTTCAACTTCCACAGCTGCTGGCTGTCCAACTCTGGTGCCGTGATCGTGGGCGGGCGCCAGGAAGACCCAGGCTTGTTGTGCTATTGTGCTGAACGACAAGCAGTCCTGGCTGTCTTAAAATTCTGCACCCGCCGGCCGTCCGACTCCGGCACCAAGATCGTGGGCGGGCGCCAAGAAGACCCAGGCTGTTTTTCTGAGGGACAAGCAGTCGTGGCCCCCTTCAAGTTCCGCAACCGCTGGCCATCCGACTCTGGCGCCGTGATCGTGGGTGGGTGCCAAGATGACCCAGGATGTTCTGCTGAAGGACATGCCATCATGGCCCTGTTCAAGATCCGCAGTCACAACAGTCTCCTCTGCAGCCTTTTCCCCTTTTGTGGACAGGTACAAGGCCCAGAACTGTCCCAGCAACTCAGAGGCTGTAACCATCCTCAAGAGCTCCCCCACGGATGTAGAGGTCCAATTCTCCTTTGAGAATGCAGGGCAAGCAGAGACATTCCTTTTGCATCCTCGCCCAAAGACCCTGAAACCAAAGGAGAAGAAGGTAGGAGAAGGGCAGGTAGAGTGGGCACCTTTGAAGTGCCCAGGGGCTGATCCTCCTACTCACACACAGAGCTCCTTTGATTTCTTCTGTGGGGCCATGTCCAGGAGCTGACCATTTGGGCACATCCCACCTCCCCTGACTTCCTGGAAGACAAACTCATCTGCAGCATTGGGAAGAACCCGGAACCAGTGGTCTTCAGCCTGTGCTGCCATGAGGTGGACATGAAGCTGGAGGTCAGCCCCCTGCAGCTGTCTTTTGACAAGCTGCTTCTGCACAGGTCAGTCATCCCGCAAACACTCCAAGACTGGTGACAAAGAGAAAACTTTTGACTCTGGTTTCCGGGGCATAGATGGAGCTGCCCCAAGTTCCATTCAGTGGTGAGGCTGGTGTACTCATCCAGCAGCTGATGCCAAGTGCCTTCCTGTCTCTGCAGGACTGACAGCAAGACCTTGGTCCTGAAAACCAACACCCTACTGCCCATGGCCTGGCAGCTCAGTGGGCTGGATGACCTTGTTGAGGACTTCTCTTTGTCACAAGATAATGGCATCCTTGATCCCCGCTCAGAGTTTGAAGTGACACTGCATTTCAAGTCTGAGCACATTGGCAGCATTGAGAAGATCCTTTTTAAGTAGAGATGAGAGGGACTGTACTCCGCCTGTCAGAGCAGCGCACAGTGAGCGGCCATGTGCTCCTAGGGACAGAGTGAGGAAGAGCTGCACCTGAGAGAGACAAGGGTGCTGTGACCCCAACTTCTGCCTCTACACAGCATTTGCCAAAACGTGCAGTGCATCCACATGCCCCCAGATAAGCGGACACTGCATCCTGAGCCTGTACCACAACCACGTTGTCCCTGTGAATGGTTGAAGGTTGTTGTTTGGTGGTACGGACTGCAGCGTGATCTCTACATTCCTCCTGGACTTTGAAGCTCTTGCATAGTGCAACAAACTCTCCCCCGGGATTTTGTTCCCCATGGGTTAGGGGCTGCATTTCAGACAGGGTGCCAGGTGATTGCAGAGGGTTGTCAATGCCACCTGCTCTGAGACTCCTCACACTTCTTGTGGTTGTTCTTACGCCCCTGTGCCTCTCAAGGATGCTTTAGCAGCAGCATTCCCTGCTGCAGGAGTGCAGAGTTGGGCTGATAGGGTTTTTTACTGCAGCTGAATCCCACTGGGGCAGCCCCTGAGAGGAACAGGTTAGCAAAGTTTGGGAGTCCACCAATGCTTGTGAAGCCAGGGAGGTCATGGGGGAAGCAGCCAGCAGAGACAAGGACTTTCAGGCTGTCTACCAAAAGAATAATCTGAACAGTGTTTGTTTCTTGCTGCCTCAGGTTTCAGATACAGAAAACATCCTGGGGCATGTTCAGGCTAAAAACATCAAAATCTTTGCAGAGGTCTATGATGTTTCTCTGAGCATTGACATGCCTGAAGGTCAGTGGATGCCTCCCAGACAAAGCAGTCCAGGTGCACTGCATTACCTTGGAAGGTGGGCAACCAAAGCACTTGATGGGATGGATGGAATGGGATGGGACAGCATACAAGGAAGGCATGGATACGTAAAGCACATACTCTGCAAGCTGCGTGGAATGAAGCATTGTCAGGGCTCTGACAGCCTTAAGTCTCTCCCCTCTGAACTTTGAAGTATGCAATTTCATGTGCAGATTAGATTTGGGGGCTTTGAAACAGACATAAACAGGCAGTTGGCAATGCCCACAGGCTCAGCACAGCATTTAAGTAATTGGATTTGTGCTTGGGAGTGAGGAAATGGAAAGTGAGCTCTTTAGCTACTAAGCCTGCAGATATTTTGAGTAAGAAGAGAAAGGGCAGACAAGTAGCTGGAAAACACTTTCAAGAATGGGATCTTGCTGAAAAGGGTTTTGTGCCGAGACCTCCATGTTGATTGTGACTTGGTGTATTCTACAGCAGCTCACAAATACGGTGTTTGACCTTACTCTGTGGGTTTTCTGCAGGTGCAGATGGAAGCTTGGAATTTGGAGCCATTAATGTCCTGGATAAAGTGAAGAAAGTCCTGAGTCTACAGAACAAAGGGATATACAACATTGAGTACAGATGAGTCCAGCTGCCTGGTAGTGAGCATTTCCCAGACCTTCATTCTTCCTCTGTCAATGGCTAGAACCTGTTTCCATGCTGGCTACCTCATGGTAAATACAAAACTTGGGCTCTCTGATCTCAATTATTTTACCAGAGAATTCGGCCACAAACCAGCAGTTCTTCACAGCTCAGCTGGAGCCTAAAGGAGAGCCCCAGAAATTTCAGCCACTGAAATGTTGAGATTCATTGCCTTTTTTTGGTGATCAGCTCCTTTCTCTTTCTGAGACACTGTAAAGGAGTGAATGAAAAATTTCAGTCTCTATGTTTCTTGCAGTAATCTTGTAAATGTCTGCACTCTCTGTCAAGATCCAGGATTGCCTGAGCAGAACTGGACTCTCCCTTTTTTTTCTGGTCCTATGCAAAGTCCTAGCTGTGTTGGTGGCATCTGTACTTTTAACTGCAGAGATCTGCATTCCTTTCCTTTCTCCTCAGTTTCACGCAGAAGGGTGCAGGTCCTGAGATGCAAGACTTGGCATCCCACTTCACTGTTGAGCCTCAGTCGGGCGTGCTGATTGCCTCCCAGCCTGGTGAGAATGTTGAGATGCTCTTCCACCCCGCAGGTGAAATGGTCCTCAAGAACAAACCCAGCCTGTACTGCCAGGTGAGCTGCCTGGGCCAGGCTGCATTATCACACGGTGTTTTGAGAGCATAAACAAGATAGATGTCTAATGGATGGAGGGCTTTAACTGGAGAATCCTCTCTCCTACATAAACAAAGTCTTTCAACACCATTTGCAAGGCGTCTTAAGGGGAGCTGAGAATCTGGCTGGCCTCTATATTGTTTACCAACCCATTCCTGTGGACAGAGGTGGCAGATGCCATCTCAGGTCGAGCAGGCCAGGCTTTTGCCAACATCCCAGTGAGGATGTCGGCCGAAGCAGAGTACAGCAAGTAGAGGATTGTGCCTGCCTCACCCACTGACTTCAGAGCCGTCCGACTTTGGCACTGTGATGGTGGGTGCCAAGAAGACCCGGGCTGTTGCGCTGAGGGACAAGCAGTCCAGGCCCCCTTTAAGTTCCGCAGCCGCTGGTCGTCTGACTCCGGCGCCGTGATCGAGGCCGGGCGCCACAAAGACCTGGGCTGTTGTGCTGTTGGGCTGAATGACAAGCAGTGCTGGCCCTCTTCAAGTTCCACAGACACCGGCCGTCAGACTCCGGCGCCGTGATCGCAAGTGGGCGCCAAGAAGACCTGGGCTGTTGTGCTGTTGTGCTGAATGAAAAGCAGTTCTTGGCCCCCTTCAACTTTCAAAGCCACCGGCTGTCCGACTCTGGTGCCGTGATCGTGGTTGGGTGCCAGGAAGACCCAGGCTTTTGTGCTATTGTGCTGAAGGACATGCAGTCATGGCCCCTTTCAAGATCCGCAGTCGCAACAGTCTCTTTTGCAGCCTTTTCCCCTTTTGTGGACAGGTACAAGGCCCAGAACTGTCCCAGCAACTCAGAGGCTGTAACCATCCTCAACAACTCTCCCACGGATGTAGAGGTCCAATTCTCCTTTGAGAATGCAGGGCAAGCAGAGACATTCCTTTTGCATCCTCGCCCAAAGACCCTGAAACCAAAGGAGAAGAAGGTAGGAGAAGGGCAGGTAGAGTGGGTACCATTGAAGTGCCCAGGGGCTGCTCCTCCTGCTTACAGTCAGAGCTCCTTTGATTTCTTCTGTGGGGCCATGTCTAGGAGCTGACCGTTTGGGCATACCCCACCTCCCCTGACTTCCTGGAAGACAAACTCATCTGCGGCATTGGGAAGAAGGCAGAACCAGTGGTCTTCAGCCTGTGCTGCCATGGGGTAGACATGAGAATCTGTCTGGCCTCCTTATTGTTTACCAACCCCTTTCTGTGGACACAGGTGGCAGATGCCATCTCAGGTCAAGCAGGTCAGGCTTTTGCCAACATCCCAGTGAGGGTGTTGGCCGAAGCAGAGTAGAGCAAGTAGAGGATTGTGCCTGCCTCACCCACCGACTTTGGAGCTGTCCGACTTTGGCACTGTGATGGTGGGCGCCAAGAACGCCCGGGATATTGTACTGAAGGACGAGCAGTCCAGGCCCCCTTCAAGTTCCGCAGCCGCCGGCCGTCCGACTTTGGTGCCGTGATCACGAGTGTGTGCCAAGAAGACCCGAGCTGTTGTGCTGAACAACAAGCAGTCCTGGCCCCCTTCAAGTTCCAGAGCCGCCGGCCGTCCGACTTTGGTGCCGTGATCACGAGTGGGTGCCTAGAAGACCTCAGCTGTTATGCTGAACAACAAGGAGTCCTGGTCCTCTTAAAATTCTACAACCGCCAGCCGTCCGACTCTGGCACCAGGATCGTGGGCAGGCGCCAAGAAGACCCAGGCTGTTGTGCTGAGGGACGAATAGTCGTGGCCCCCTTCAAGTTCCGCAGCTGCCGGCCGTCTGACTCTGGCTCTGAGATCGTTGATGGGTGCCAAGAATACCCAGGATATTGTTCTGAAAGATAAGCAGTCGTGGCCCCCTTCAAGTTCCGCAACTGCCGGCCGTCCGACTCTGGCGCCGTGATCGTGGGTGGGTGCCAAGATGACCCAGGATGTTCTGCTGAAGGACATGCAGTCATGGCCCTGTTCAAGATCCGCAGTCACAACAGTCACTTTTGCAGCCTTTTCCCCTTTTGTGGACAGGTACAAGGCCCAGAACTGTCCCGGCAACTCAGAGACTATAACCATCTGTACTGGTTTAGGGCAAATTTGTTAAAGAATCTGCAAAGGAGGGCCCCTCCAGAAAGCGAAACCCACACGGCCCCTCCCCCCAACCGGTTCAGGAAAAAATTCCTCGGAGAGAGGTGGAAAGAACCTGTTTATTTGACTGGCCCCGCACCCCCCAGCACACAAAATGAACAATACCCGATGACACCGCTCTGAGAAAGATGGAAAAATTAGAAAGTCTCTTTCGGGGGTGGTTGCTCTGTTCTCAGTCCCTCCGGCGCTGGGCCAGCCGCTGCAGCCGAACCCTTGGTGTTCCCGGGTCCCAGTCCGGAGCAGGTTCGAGATGGTCACAGGAACAGGAGAGGAGAAACAGTCCAGGAAGCAATGTGGACTGTTTAGCTAGAACTAGCTAATAAGCAGAGGCAGAAAGCAGAGCAGAAGCAAGAGCAGAAAAAGAGAGCAAGCAAAAGCAGCAAGCAAAAGCAGCAAGCCCAAAGCTGGAAGTAAAAAAAAAAACAGCTCTGTCTACTGCTTGTCTCTGTGTCCTGATAAGAGAAACCCAAACAAAACTTCCACTTTTCAGTGCCGGTCTTAAAGGCACAGAACAGATGAATGGGGATATACAAGCATCATAACGTCACCCCAGGACATTCCACCCCTTATCCCCATATCATCAACATACTACAACACATCATGCATTATTCATACAAAATTTCTATCTGTTCCCCCAAAATTACAAGCAATACCCATCATGCCTTCATCACATCCCCACACTGGACCACTGAATCCAGGCCCTATATTACAGAGCTGCAGGATTTCCCCTTTTCACTTTAGTCACTTAAAGCTCCATCTATCACTTGCTCAGACCTTCGACACTTACACATTTCCTTCTCCATCTTCCACTTGCCCAGACCTTCAACTCTTACACATTTCCTTCTATCTCATGTCTGTATGGTTTAATGTACAGACAATGGCAGTAACATCCAATGAACAGTGATATTGCACATCATTCTTACCCCACAATCAGATCTCCCTGAGGTACACATTGTGTTGTTCCATCTCTTTGCATTATCCACCACGTGCAACCTGGTCCCTGAGCAAAGACAACCCCACGAATGGGTTTGTCTGTACTCGAGGCAGAATTGATCCACACAGTCTTCCCTAACAAACATCTGATACGTACCACTGGGACTTTGTCCCCTTCTATTACATTCAGGGACTCAGACTGGGCAGGACCTGCTCGGTTGGTGGAACCTCGGGTGTTAACTAACCAGGTGGCTTTTGCCAGATGCTGCTCCCAATTCTTGAAAGATCCCCCACCCAAAGCTTTCAACTGGGTTTTTAGTAGTCCATTGTACCTCTCCACTTTCCCTGCAGCTGGTGCATGGTAGGGAATATGGTACACCCACTCAATGCCATGTTCCCTAGCCCAGGTGTTGATAAGGCTGTTCTTGAAATGAGTCCCATTGTCTGACTCGATCCTCTCAGGGGTGCCATGTCTCCACAGAACTTGCTTTTCCAGGCCCAGGATGGTGTTCCGGGCTGTAGCATGAGACACAGGGTAGGTTTCCAACCATCCAGTGGTGGCCTCCACCATGGTCAGCACGTAGTGCTTGCCCTGGCGTGTCTGGGGCAGTGTGATGTAGTCAATCTGCCAGGCCTCCCCATACTTGTACTTGGACCACCGCCCACCGTACCAGAGGGGCTTCAATCGCTTGGCCTGCTTGATGGCAGCACATGTCTCACAGTCATGGATAACCTGAGAAATACTGTCCATGGTTAGATCCACCCCTCGGTCTCGTCCCCACTTATAGGTGGCATCTCTGCCCTGGTGGCCTGAGGCATCATGGGCCCATCGAGCTAGGAATAACTCTCCCTTATGTTCCCAATCTAGGTCTATTTTGGACACCCCTATCTTTGCAGCTTGGTCTACCTGCTCATTGTTTTGGTGCTCCTCGGTGGCCCTACTCTTGGGTACATGGGCATCTACATGGCGGACTTTCACAGGTAGCCTCCCTACCCTGGTAGCAATGTTTTTCCACTCACCAGCAGCCCAAATTGGTTTCCCTCTACGCTGCCAGTTAGCCTTTTTCCACCTCTCCAGCCATCCCCACAGAGCATTGGCTACCATCCATGAATCAGTGTAGAGGTAGAGCTTTGGCCACTTCTCTCTCTCAGCAATGTCTAGGGCCAGTTGAACAGCTTTGAGTTCAGCAAATTGGCTTGATCCACCTTCTCCTTCGGTAGTTTGTGCGACCTGTCGTGTGGGGCTCCATACGGCTGCTTTCCACTTCCGGTTCATCCCTACAATGTGACAGGAACCGTCAGTGAAAAGAGCGTAGCGTGTTTCCTCTGGGGGCAGTTGGTTATAGGGAGGAGCCTCTTCAGCCTGTGTGACTGGTTCTTGTTCCTCTTCATCTGTGACACCAAAATTCTCACCTTCGGGCCAATTTGTAATGACCTCCAAAATCCCAGGGCGATTCAGTTTACCTATACGGGCGCGCTGAGTGATGAGAGCAATCCACTTGCTCCATGTAGCACTGGTGGCATGGTGAGTGGAAGGAACCTTGCCTTTGAACATCCACCCCAGCACCGGTAGTCGGGGTGCCAGGAGGAGTTGTGCTTCAGTGCCTATTACCTCCGAAGCAGCCTGGACTCCTTCATAGGCAGCCAGGATTTCTTTCTCTGTTGGAGTATAGTTGGCTTCAGCCCCTCTGTAGCTTCGACTCCAAAATCCCAGTGGTCGACCCCGAGTCTCCTCAGGCACCTTCTGCCAAAGGCTCCAGGACAAGCCATGGTTCCCGGCTGCAGAGTAGAGCACATTCTTCACCTCTGGTCCTGTCCTGACTGGGCCAAGGGCTACTGCGTGAGCGATCTCCTGCTTGATCTGGACAAAGGCCTGTTGCTGCTCAGGGCCCCACTGGAAATTGTTCTTCTTGTGGGTGACCAGGTAGAGAGGGCTCACGATCTGACTGTACTCAGGAATATGCATCCTCCAAAAACCTATTGCACCCAAGAAAGCTTGTGTCTCTTTCTTACTGGTGGGTGGAGACATTGCTGTGATCTTGTTGATGACATCTGTAGGAATCTAACGCCGTCCATCTTGCCACTTCACTCCCAGGAATTGAATCTCACGAGCTGGTCCCTTTACTTTGCTCTTTTTAATGGCGAAACCAGCTCCCAGGAGGATCTGGATAATTTCCTTCCCTTTCTCGAACACTTCCGCAGCTGTGTTCCCCCACACAATGATGTCATCAATATACTGCAGATGTTCTGGAGCCTCACCCTTTTCCAGTGCAGTCTGGATCAGTCCATGGCAGATGGTGGGGCTGTGCTTCCACCCCTGGGGCAATCGGTTCCAGGTGTACTGCACTCCCCTCCATGTGAAGGCAAACTGAGGTCTGCATTCTGCTGCCAGAGGAATGGAGAAAAATGCATTGGCTATGTCTATAGTGGCGTACCACCTTGCTGCCTTGGACTCAAGCTCATACTGGAGCTCTAATATGTCTGGCACGGCAGCACTCAGTGGTGGAGTCACTTCATTCAATGCACGATAGTCCACAGTCAATCTCCATTCTCCTTCAGATTTTCGCACAGGCCAAATGGGGCTGTTGAAGGGTGAGTGGGTCTTGCTGACCACCCCTTGGCTCTCCAGCTCTCGGATCATCTTATGGATGGGGATCACAGCATCTCGAGTGGTTCTATACTGCCGTCGATGCACTATGGAAGTGGCAATTGGCACTCGTTGCTCTTCTCCCGTCAGGCATCCTACTGCAGATGGATTCTCAGACAACCCAGGCAAGGTGTTCAATTGCTGGATGCCCTCTGTCTCTACAGCAGCTATTCCAAATGCCCATCTGAGTCCTTTTGGGTCTTTGAAGTACCCACTTCGAAGGTAGTCTATGCCCAAAATACATGGGGCCTCTGGGCCAGTCACAATAGGATGCTTCTTCCACTCATTTCCCGTTAGGCTCACATCAGCTTCCACCAAAGTGAAATCCTGGGATCCCCCGGTCACACCAGCAATAGAAACAGACTCTGTCCCCACATGTCTTGATGGGATTAACGTGCACTGCGCACCAGTATCGACCAAGGCTTTATACTCTTGTGGTTCCGATGTGCCAGGCCAACGAATCCACACAGACCAGAAGACACGATTTTTCCTGGCCTCTACCTGGCTAGAGGCAGGGCCCCTCTAAGCCTGGTTATCATTATTTCCCTGGGTGTATGTTTTGGACGTTCCTTCGAGGGGATCAGACATGTCATCATCATCATACCTGGCCGTTCGGCTACGGGCAACTGGAGCTGCTTTCCTCCTGGTGGCTTCCTTCAGTTCACGCACCCGTCGTGCTAAAACAGCGGTAGGTTTCCTATCCCACCTTCTCATGTTTTCCCCACAATCACGCAGGTAAAACCACAGCTCAGCTCGTGGGGTGTATCTTCTCTCACCATCTTGGAAACGTCTGCCTTGGATACCGGAACCTCGGATCTGTACTGCTGAAATTTGGAGAAGGTCTTCTTTAATCTCCTCTCTAAGCTTCTTATGGTTCTCCTCTCTCTTATCCTCTAAGTTCTGCAGACGTGTTTCTACCGCTGCGATTCTGGCATGTGTCGGGCCATGTACAGCATCTGCATATGCTCGGAGCTTCCTTGCCATGTCAAGCACAGTCTCACTCCTCTCCTCCCTCTTCATGATGGCTAAGGCAGAAGCATATTCTTGTGGCCCGAGTCGTACGAGTTTTCGCCACATCACAGACGTGCATGGTACTAAGTCTGGGTTCCTAGTTGTTACATCATCTGAGAAGATAATCTCAGCCACGGCCATTTCTCTCAGGCGTTGGATCCCTTGCTCTATTGTCTTCCTCTGAGTCTGCTGCATATAGAGATCGTCTGCACACAGGTATCTTTCTGCCACACTTCTTAGGACCCGTTCCCAGAGGCTGTGAGAGTTAGCCCCCCTCATCATTCCTTGGTCTATGACAGTATCCTGTGACAGGGATCCCAAATGCCTGGCTTCAGTGCCATCCAAAACGGTAGCCTCGCCTGCAGCATCCCAGAGAGGGACCAGCCAACTAATTATGGATTCATCAGACCTTCGAGTGTAATCCTTCCGTAGGCCACGAAGGTCCTTCAGGGAGAAGGACTCAGTATTAGCATCTGATCTTGCACCTGCTGCTTTGACTCCTGACTTTACGTCAGGAGGCACTGAGGTTCCTTCTCCTGCATCATCATCATCATCATCATCGTCCACTGGTCGATAGGTCTTGGCTGTGCATTTCCCACTTCTAGTGCTGGTAGCAACAGCCATGGGTTTAGCTGCTGGCTTCGAGCCTGGAGTGTTAGCTACAGCCTGAGTCACCGGGACAGTTGCTGATTTATCTCCCTGCCCCCCTGCCTCTGTCTGCTGCCCGACAGTATCTAGCAGTGTGCGATAAGCATATGCCAGGGTCCAGCTCACTGCAATGACCTTCCTCTCCTTAGGCTCATCCTGGTACTTCTCTTTCAGATATTTCCCCACCTCAGCTGGGTTCTGAATTTGTTCATGGGGAAAATCCCAGACTATAGGGTCAGAGAATTCCTTCAGGATTTGGCCCATATCCTCCCATTTCCCACACCACTTAGGATTTTCCACACCAGGGTTTACTCCTGAGTCAGGGGTCTCATCAGCCCGTCTAGAAATCTCAGCCCTCATTCTAGAGAAGCAGCAGGCTGTATAGAGGAAGGTTACCAGATTGAATACCAGGAAGAAGGCTTCAGGCTGTGGTGAGGAGGAAGGAGACGATTCAGCCAGAGGGTTAATATCTAGAGCTTTATTCCATGGTCACAGAGGTCTGAATCTTGGTTACAGCTCCAACAGAATACCAAGCACATGGTCTGATTCAGCTTTTAAGCTCCAGGACAGGGGGAGGGGAAGGGACAAGTGTGCCACCAGCCAGGTGGGAGGGGCAGGGTCTCAGGGGAGGATGACACCCAGACAGGCCAATGACCCCTGGGCATAGGGGCATCCTTTGAACTTGATCAACCACATGATGACCTTCCTGGAATGTTAAGCCTGATTGTCAGGACTCACTCAGCAAGGGGGCGAGGGGGAAGGGAGACAGGTATAGGCACACCTGGGGAAGGGACCTGGAAGTTTAAAACAGGATATTACAACACACCACAACACATTCCTTTTGCACCCTCACCGCATGACCCTGAAACCAAAGGAGAAGAAGGTTGGAGAAGGGCAGGTAGAGTGGGCACCATTGAAGTGCCCAGGGGCTGCTCCCCCTGCTTACAGTCAGAGCTCCTTTGATTTCTTCTGTGGGGCCATGTCTAGGAGCTGACCATTTGGGCATACCCCACCTCCCCTGACTTCCTGGAAGACAAACTCATCTGCAGCATTGGGAAGAACCCAGAACCAGTGGTCTTCAGTCTGTGCTGCCATGGGGTAGACATGAGAATCTGTCTGGCCTCTTTATTGTTTACCAACCCCTTTCTGTGGACACAGGTGGCAGATGCCATCTCAGGTCAAGCAGGTCAGGCTTTTGCCAACATCCCAGTGAGGGTGTTGGCTGAAGCAGAGTACAGCACGTAGAGAATTGCGCGTGCTTCACCCACCTACTTCGAAGCCAACTGTCTTTGGCGCTGTGATGGTGGGCGCCAAGAACGCCCGGGATATTGTACTGAAGGACGAGCAGTCCAGGCCCCCTTCAAGTTCCACGGCCGCCGGCTGTCTGACTGTGGCACCGTGATCGTGGGCGGGTGCCCAGAAGACCCAGCCTGTTGTGCTATCGTGGTGAATGACAAGCTGTCCAGGCCCCCTTCAAGTTCTGCAGTTGCTGTCCATCTGCCTCCGGCATGCTGATCATGGGCAGGCGCCAAGAAAACCCAGGCTGTTGTGCTGTTTTGCTGAACAACAAGCAGCCCTGGCCGCCTTCAAGTTCTGGAGCCGCTGGCCGTCCGACTGTAGCGCTGTGGTCGTGGGCGGGCGCCAAGAAAACCAGGGCTGTTGTGCTGAGGGAAAAACAGTCCTGGTGCCCTAAGAGTTCCGCGGCCTGTCCAACCCTGGTGCCGTGATCGTTGGCTGGCAACACGAAGACCTGGGCTGTTATGCTGAGGGACAATCAGTCCCGGCCCTCTTAAAATTCTGCAGTCTCCGGCCTTCCGACTTTGGCGCCGTGAGAGCGAGTGGGTGCCTAGAAGACCTGGGCTGTTATGCTGAACAACAAGGAGTCCTGGCCCTCTTAAAATTCCACAACTGCCTGTCTGACTCCGGCACCAGGATCGTGGTCGGGCACAAAGAAGACCCGGGCTTGTTGTGCTGAGGGACAAGCAGTCCTGGCCACCTTCAAGTTCAGCAGCTGTCGGCCGTCCGACTCTGGCTCCGAGATTGTTGGCGGCGCCAAGAAGACCCAGTATATTGTTCTGAAGGATAAGCAGTCGTGGCCCCCTTCAAGTTCCGCATCCGCCGGCCGTCCGACTCTGGCGCCGTGATCGTGGGCGGGTGCCAAGATGACCCAGGATATTCCGCTGAAGGATATGCCGTCATGGCCCCTGTCAAGATCCGCAGTTGCAACAGTCTTTGCAGCCTTTCCCCTTTTGTGGACAGGTACAAGGCCCAGAACTGTCCCAGCAACTCAGAGGCTGTAACCATCCTCAACAACTCTCCCACGGATGTAGAGGTCCAGTTCTCCTTTGAGAATGCAGGGCAAGCAGAGACATTCCTTTTGCACCCTTGCCCAATAACCCTGAAACCAAAGGAGAAGAAGGTAGGAGAAGGGCAGGTAGAGTGGGCACCTTTGAAGTGCCCAGGGGCTGATCCTCCTACTCACACACAGAGCTCCTTTGATTTCTTCTGTGGGGCCATGTCTAGGAGCTGACCATTTGGGCATCCCCCACCTCCCCTGACTTCCTGGAAGACAAACTCATCTGCAGCATTGGGAAGAACCCGGAACCAGTGGTCTTCAGCCTGTGCTGCCATGGTGTAGACGTGGAAATCTTTCTAGCCTCTTTATTGTTTACCAACCCCTTTCTGTGGACACAGGTGGCAGATGCCATCTCAGGTCAAGCAGGTCAGGCTTTTGCCAACATCCCAGTAGGATTGTCAGCCGAAGCAGAATAGAGCAAGTAGACGATTGTGTCTGTGTGTGACTCTAAACCTAGACAAGTAAATCAGCCTGGGGTTAGGGATGGTGCTAAGAAAAAAGTGTGGGAGGCAAAGAACTTCCGGCACTTCAGTGCTCCCCGTGGAATGTCTGGATATCAGGGCTTTGTGGTTTAAAAAAACGTTACATTAACCCTAAGCATGCAAATCAGCCTAGGTTTCCGAATTTTCCCAAGGAAAAAGCTGTGAAAGCAGCCTTGTTGTGGCACTTTTTCCCCTTGGGATGCCTTTTGCAGCTACAGTGTGCCTGGAGCTAAGGGCATTCTAGTTGAAAAAACCCTCACCCGAGCCCTAACTGCAGACAGGTAAATCAGCCCTAGGGTTAGGGATGGTCCCAAGGAAAAAGCTGAGAAGGCAGCCATGTTGTGGCATTTTGTGCTCCCCTTGGGATGCCTTTTGCAGCAGCAGTGTTCCTAGAACTCTGGGCTTCCTGGTTTAAAAAACCCCAAGCATAGACTTAACCCTACCCCGAAACTTAGGCAGGTAAAACATCCTAGGGTTCGGGATGGTCCCAAGGAAAAAGCTGTTAAGGCAGCCATGTTGTGGCACGTTTGCTCTCCGCTTGGGATGCCTCTTGCAGCAGCAGTGTTCCTAGAGCTCAGGGCTTCCTGGTTTAAAAAACCCTAACTCTGGCCCTAACTGGTGGATGGTAAATCAGCATAAGGTTGGAATCGTCCCAAGGAAAAAGCTGTGAAAGCAGCCACATTGTGACACTTTTGTGCTTCCTTGGGATGCCTTTTGCAGCTGCAGTGTGCCTGGAGCTCAGGGCTTCCTGCTTTCAAAAACCCTAGCCTTTAGTCTTAACTGTAACCCTAACCGTAGGCTTTTAAATCAGTCTGGGTTTAGGGATGGTCCCAAGGAAAAAGCGCTGGAGTCAGGCATATTTTGGCATGTTTGCTCTCCCTTCGGAATGCCTTTTTCAGCAGCAGTGTTCCTAGAGCTCAAGGCTTCCTGTTTTAAAAAACCCTAGGAATAACACTAATGCTAGGCAGGTAAATCAGCCTAGGGTTAGGGATGGTCCCAAGGGAAAAGCTGTGAAAGCAGCCATGTTGTGGCACTTCTGCGCTCCCCTTGGGATGCGTTCCGCAGTTTAAGTTTGCCCAGAGTTTAGGGCTTCCTGGTTTAAAAACCCTTACCCTATCCCGAACTGGGGGCATGTAAATCAGCTTAGGGTTTGGGATGGACGAAATGAAAAAGACCTTGGGGCAGCCATGGTGTGGCACTTTTGCGGTCCCCTTGGGATGCTTTTCACAGCTCCAATGTGCCTGGAGCTCAGGGCTTTCTGGATTAAAAAACCCTAGCCTGAGGTTTAACCATTACCCTAACCCTAGGCAGGTAAATCAGCCTAGGTTTAGTGATTGTCCCAAGGAGAAAGTGTTGGATGCAGCAATGTTGTGACACTTTTGCACTCCCTTTGGGTTGCTTTTCGCAGCTGCAGTGTGACTGGGGTTTAGGGCTTCCTAGTTTACAAACCTGTAACCCTAGCCCTAACCGGAGGCATGTAAATCAGCCTAGGCTTAGGCATGGTCCCAAGGAAAAAGCTGTGGAGGCAGCCATGTTGTGGCACTTCTGCACTCCTCTTGGGAAGGCTTTCACAGCTGTAGTGTGCTGGCAGATAAGGGCTTCCTGGTTTACAAAATTGTAACCCTCGGCCTAGCCCTAACTGTAACCCTAAACCCTAACCCTAGACCTGTCCCAACCCTTACTCTGACCCTAACCCAACCCTATCCCTAACCCTAACCCAAAAACTAACCCCTAATCCTAACCCAAAAACTAACCCCTAAAACTAACACTAACCCTAGCTGAAACCCAACCTTAAAACTAACCCTAACCTTAAAACTAACCCTTAAAACTAGCTCTTAAAACTAACTCCTAAAACTAACCCTAATGCAAGAACTAACCCTAAGAACAACCCTAAAAACTAACCCTAATCCAAGATGGCGGCCCCCATGTGGTCACGTGGTTCTTTTTCAAGATGGCAGTGGTCATGCTGTCATGTGATGCAGGACAAAGATGTCGGCGCCCAGGTTGTCACGTGGTTCGGGGGCAAGATGGCGGCGCCTGGGGGTCAAGTGATGCAGGATAAAGATGGCGGCATCTACGTGGTCACGTGATGGGGGGACCAAGATTGTGGTCTCTGTGATGTCACGTGATGCAGGCCAAATAGGGCAGTGCCCATGCCGGTCATGTGACACTGGGGAAAATGGCGTCACCTTGGGGCATACCTGGTATGGGGCAAGATGGCGGCGCTCGGGGGGGTCACATGGTATGGGGTAGAGGGCGGCCCCCAGGGGGGGTCACGTGGGGCGTGGCAAGATGTCGGCACTTGGGGGATCATGTGATTTCTGGAAAAATGGCAGCATTTGGGACTGTGCGTTTATTCCTCATTTTTTGGTGGATTTTGCGCGCTTTCTGCGGGTCCTCGGTGGCTGGAATGCTGTTTCAGTTTGTGTCCGGCTGACAGCGTCACGGGGCGGGGCTTCTGAGGTGTGGGGTAGGTGTCAGTGTTTCAGTCAGGCACCTGGCGGAATGCCTATGCCCTGGGGTCCTTCCTGGATTGTGTCGCTGTGTGACGTCACCCAGGGGCACTGTGCATGCAGTGCATCACAGCAGACGGCAGGCGGCGCTATAGGTGCAGTATGCCAGGACTGACGCCAGGGGGTGCTATATCTGCAGTGTGCTGAGGAGGACAGCAGGGGGTGCTGTAGCTCCAGTGTGCTGGGTAGGTGGTGCTATGCTGGATGGCAGGGGAGGGGTCTGGCGTGGGAGGGCAGCAGGGGAGGGGTCTGTGTGTGAGTAGGGTATGGATGGTGGACACTGATCGGGGTTGATTGGTGGCAGCTGGGGGGTGGGGGGGTACTGATTAGGGGTATATCCTGTATTGTATATCCTATATAGTAAAAAGAAGAAATCTATATGTCCAGTGCAGCAGGAGGAAAATTTCAGGGTCCTGAGGAGTAAATGGTTTGTTTTGGGGTTTTTTTTGTGCTTTACTCACAGGGAGCCTTGAAGTTTCTACTGTTGCTTTTTTAAACTAAAGCTAGAAAGGAAAACAAAGTTAGAAAGAGATAGAGGGAAAGCAATACAGGGAAATGCAATACAGAGCAATACAGAGTAATACAACACAAAACTCATATTAACACAAGATGATAACCTTTTCTATTTTCATGTTGATTTATTGTTACAGGAAACCCAGAATAACAAAAGCACACATAAAACAACACTCATCTACCCTTAACACCCCCTTCAGATTACACACGAACTCACCATCGGTCTCGTCACAACTGCTAAATTACACCCCAGCAATCATTGGTCCTCGGGAACGTGGTTCCTGGGAGCCTCCAAAAAATCCTCCTGCCTGATGAAAAGCCCGGTCCCTGGACAGTCTGCACCCAAACTTTGGTGATGAACATTGCCTCGCAGACTGGCCAGGACCAAGGAAAAGAAAACCCAGCCGAGGGGGACCCTCCCCCCCCCCCCAAGCTGGGGATTTTTTATTCTAAATTTATAAATGAGTTGAAAAACATGAAAGGCAAAAATTCATACAAGGTTAGAACCCTAGAAACCTTCAACACATACACACTTCCTTCAGCTTACACACAAACCCACACTCGCTCACACCACAACTGCTCTGCTAACCTCTAGCACACATTCACACCGCTCCTCAGGAATGTGGTTCCAGGGAACCTCCAAAAAATCCTCCTGCTTGATGAAAACCCCGGTCCCTGGACGGTCCACACCCAAACTTTGGTGATGAACGTCGCCTCGCAGACCAACCGGGACCAAGGAAAAAACACCCAGCCGGGGGGGGAAAAAACCAAACCCCCGGCTGGGGATTTTTTATTCTAAATTTAAAAATGAACTGAGAAACCTGAAAGGCAAAAACCACATACACAAGGTTAAATCCAGTCGGAATGCACTCACATGTGCAGAGACAGACACAGTCACGTGCTCTCACACACGCTCACACACTCTTCCCACTTACATGCTCACTGCAGCCCTTACTCGAGATGCTGAAGAACGTGCTTCGACACATCTTCTGGCTGCCACTCCTTGACGGCAAATGGCAGATTCTGGGGAAATCGGCAGCCACGGAACCCGTGAGACAACAGGAAGCAGTCAACAAGTGGCTATTTGACAGCTAGGACTTGTCCCCACTCTGGACCAATACATTTTCTACCCAAAATCCTATAAAAGACAAATGAACAGTAAAATTTATATAACTGTTCTACCTAACTGGACTACGTGCCAGGGCAGGACAGCTCCGATTATAAGTGGTACAACATAAGTACACACAATATATGCTGACACACAATACAAGTTTACATAGAGTGTAAATACACACAATATAAGGCAATGCACTTACAGTGTAAGTACTTACAATGTAAGCCAACACGGGTACATACAATATAGTTATATACAATGTAAGCCAACAGAGGTACATATAATACAAGCCAGGACTTCAGATAACTCTCTGGAAGATTAATTCTTGAGCCCTATACCCTTTGAGAAGATGGAACCTACAGAACTACTGCAGTCACCTGAGGAGGGAGTAAGACACTCCCTCTAGAAGACCAAGGAAATTGCATGAAAGAAAGACACTACCAAAGCTAGTAGTGAGAAGGAAGATGGATGAGAACACCTTGTGTAATCCTTCCTATCTCCAAGAGTAAAAATGTAAAGATGCCGGAATAAGCAATATCCGGGAAGGACCGTGAGTAAAATACAGCCTATATGGCACAGAATAGTGCCGATAAAGCATTGAGATGTAACAAAGGCCTATGACACAGAAGACAATGGACACAGACTACATACCACAAACACGGACAGCATAACATAGACCCAGGTGGCATAACACAGAGACAAGTGTAAACTGCCTGACACTTTCAACTTATGGACCCAAGATTCCTACTGCAAGATGAGCCAGAGGCCGATGATGCCAAAGGAAAGGAAGCCCCAGGACAATAGCACATGATGATGAAATGTAACTCCTTAAAGGAAGTCAGTGCCAAAGCAGTTAAGAGGATGCTTGAGAGGCTTAGCAAGCCTAGAGAAGGAAGAGCAGACTGCCGGGTGACTGCGGCTATAGCTCCGGACCTGAAGGCGATCTCCTTGGGGGAAAGATCTGTGACGATGTCAAGTCGAGGAAGGCTGACAACGCAAAGTTCATGAGAATGTGGAGATGGGTCGGAACTGCCCTGCCCAGCAAAGGCTCTGGTGAGGCTGAGGAGAAACCCTCTCCCTTTACTTCCAGAGAGCCCGTCCCACTACAGACCTCTCCACTAAGCTGACATCAGATTGCCCCCCTGTGATAGTAAAGGTTTTTCCCCTTCTCCCAACCACTGGCCCCAACACTTAGCTTTTGGAAGACGAGCAGACAAAATCCATCCTCGGTTGGATGTGGATGTTGAGATGTTCTCCATGTGTGCTTCGGTGCTGCCGTTTCCAAGCTTTCGCTACAAGCCTCCTCAGGGGACCTAAGACAAAGCAGAAAAGGTGACTATTGCCCTCAAAAACAGTAATCCCTGGGACTCCTCCACACCACTGCCCCATCTCACCTCAAATCTTGATTTGGCTCTGGAAGCTGCCCAGAAGATACCTGCAAAAAGAAAAGGGACACGCTCAGCATGCTGCTGCATAACACTCACCAATGAGTCAGCCTGCCTAAACACCAACTCACCTGCCCTCCTCTGTTCCTGGGCATGCCTAGGGCAGTGACAGCACCTGCAAGGACACAAAGCAGAAAAGCATGCTGAGATACTGTGAAAACACAACCTCCCTAATCAGACAAGTATGCCACACTGATATCTTAAGCTTGCACCCATCTGGCATGGGCATGCTCGGCCAGGATAGACTGGACCACCTAAAATAACAAAAAACAAGAGGAGATGCTTAGAGCTGCACCAGAAACTGAGACCTCAGCAGTACCAACTGCTTCTGTAAACTACTCAGTGCTCACCTTGCCCACTCAGCCTTGACTGCTGCTCCCTTCCTTGACTTCCTAAAAAGAGAGACAAAGAACAGTGCTGTAATAGCTACCATTTATGCTTCCTCTGCAGAGACAAACAGTGACTGACCTGCTCAGGAGAATCCCCTCACCCGGGATGAGAGGTTCTGCCCTGGATTTTATCCTTCTGCATCTGAAAGAAAGTTAGGATGAAAGTCAGAGGACTACAGGATAACTTAAGAGCTCCAGATATCTTGTGTCCATCTACAAATCCCATCTAGAGTCCATCTACACCCCACACTAAAAATCCCAAGTCCTCAAGACTTCTATGCAATCAGGAAGAAGGTGATGAATCTCCTATTGCACCAGGCTATGTGGCAGGGCAGAGCAGCTCCGGCACAAATGTGTGCTGACACCAGTGACACAGGACAGGACTTGACAGACAATGGGGACACAATGGGAACAGAAATCTCTTGGCAAGGAAAATGGCTGCAAGGACTGAGAGAATGCAAAAGGAGATGACCGAGGTGAAACTGATGGTGGGCTGATGAGGCTCAGAGAAGCCTGGAGGAAGAAGATGCTAACTGAATGATTTATTCCAAGAACTGCAAAGATGGATGCTTGAGAATCCTAGGGTCAGAATCCTCTAACTCTCCTCACATTCTTACAAGTCTTAGTCCACCATAATGGATCCTGTGGGGCATAGCTGTCCGTACAGCTCAGAACAAGACCTGAAAAGACATCTGACTGGATGCTTCCAAAGAGATAAGCGTCTGATGCCTGTCTGTGCTTCTGAGTCAAAAGATGGATGGCCTGGATGCCAGGCTGTGGAGTGCTTTGTGGACAGTTGGTCAGCGGAGAAAGGTCACATTGACATAATGCCACTGGTTAAGCTAGAAGGGGACAAGTGTAGGAGTCAGTAGTCAATGGCCAATAACAGGCAAGGACATTGTGCCCTTGGTGCAACAACAGGATAGGGGAGAACATCTTTGGCAGAAATATGAAGAATAGTTTCAATAAAATATCCACAAGAATGCAGAAGTAGGCGTAGTTGGCTGATAAGTAACTAACCAATAGTGAGCTCGCCTTTGCAATACGTATGAGCCTCATTAACGCCAATATAAAGATGTGCGCCTATCAATGAAGTTCGAGATTTGCTGATCACTCATATTGCGTGCCACATTTCTCCTGCCAATCCCAACAACATGGTGACCCCAACAACGTCATACCGGTAACGGCGACCACGGGGGATTGGTGAGGGAGTTCGGGTCGTGTTGCGGCAAGGACGGCAAGAAAGCACTGCTGAAAACGGGAGGTTCCGCTCCCTGGGTGACTTCAAAGGAAGGCCTGGCCGATACGTGCTGCTGCGACCTTGTGGGGCTGCAACAGTGCTGACGTTTAAAATGGAAAAGCAAGCAGCATATGATTTATTCACTTGCTTTTTAAAAAAGCGACAGGTTAAGGACGTAGGTTTGCCGAAAGAGCTTCATGGGTTATTAGCTTATGGGTATGCACAGGGATTCTTCCAAAATCCTCATACAGTCCATGAACTAAATGAGTGGTGAAAGTTTGGAAATAAGCTGTGGGAGGCGGTTCTAGATGATGATAAAACTGCAGAGAAGTTAGGGAAGCTATGGCGAGTGGTGCATAAGAGTTAGTACAATATCAGGTAGAAAAGAAGGCTGCACAGCAAGCTACTGCAGCTCATGGTGAGAATAAAAGTTGTGGAGATTGGTCAGATTGCCTATTACCCCCTACCACATCCACAGTTATCTTGCCACCAACATTGGCTCCTGCTTCAAGCAGCAACTCACCCCCCATAACAGCACCGCCTGTGCCCTGGCCAGACCCTCCATCTCCCCCTCCTAGCAATGAGCCGATCTCTGGGGCAGAGAGTGACCTAGCGGGGGCCATTGCACAAGAGCGGAGGAAGGCATGGGCAGCAGTAGCAAAAGAGATCATGGATTCGGAGGATAGTGAGGCTATGGCAGCAGCTATGGAAGTGGCTTGCCCGGTGGTGTATACTCCTCTGGATGGGGGTGGATTACAGGCAGCAATTACTGCTCTAGATTGGAAACTGTTGTCGCAGTTACGGTCCACAGTTAGTCAGTTTGGGGTGACTGGTGAGCCCACAAAGCAAATGCTTGACTATATTTGGGGGACCCAGGTGTTATTGCCAGCTGATTGTAGAAAAATTGTGAAGCTTATCTTTACTTCATATCAGCAGCTTCTGTTTAATACACATTGGCAAGCACTCTGCCAGGAGTGCTTAGCAGTGGTACAGCAACCAGGTGACCCTTTACATGGGGTAACCTTAGATGAATTATTGGGTATAGGGCCTTTTGGTCGAACAGAAGCGCAAGCATTAATTGGTCCTGATAAATGTCGAGAGGCCATGCGACTGGTGAGGCTAGCTATAGGTAGGATAAAAGAACCAGGTGGGGTTCCCTCATACATGGGTATAAAGCAAGGAAGGGACGAATTGTTTGGATCTTTTATAGATAAGACAGCCACTGCTATCAAGCGAGCAGGGGTACCTGATTATATAAAAGGGGCCTTGCTCAAGCTCTTCAAAATAGCAACCAGGCTACAAAGAATGTGCTAAATATCCTAGGAGCTAATTGGACTATAGAAGAAGCTTTAGAACGCATGGCAAATGTGCCCATAGGGAGTCAGGCAATATTAGTTGAAGCTATTAAAAAGCTAGGGATAGGATTAAAGGAGCAGGCAGCAGCATTGCAGAGTCAGGTATTGGCTGGTCTTGCACCCCTGCAAGCAGTGGCAGCAAATAGTCCACGATCTCCATCTACTGGCCGATTTAAATGTTACCGGTGAGGAGGCATGGGACATACCCAGCGAGCCTGCCAAGCAGCTACCGTCTGGTGTCACAGCTGTCGCTCAGATACCCACAACACCGGAGCCTACCAACGCCGCTCAGGAAACATGAAGGCCAGTGTGCTCAACAGCCTCCGTGCCCAGACACAAGTAGCAGCTGTCAACACCTCAGCCCAGCCCCCCTTCAACCTGCCACCGCCGGGAGCCTCGGGCTGGATGTGGCAGCCTCAGTAGCGGTAACATTGATGACCACCCAACCGGAAAAGGTCCCGACTGGAATAAAGGGACCAATCATCATTGATGGACAGCCTATGGGAGCTTTGCTTCTGGGGCGATCATCAGCCACCATGATGGGATTATTTGTTTTAACTGGGGTAATAGACGCTGATTTTACTGGGGAAATTTGTGTTATGGTACAGACTCCTTTTCCACCAATGCGAATTGAGAAAGGGCAGAGGATAGCTCAGTTAGTTCCAATGGAGCAAATGACTAAAACATTGCCCCCTCATCAATCACAGTCCAGGTAAGAACGGGGCTTTGGCTCCACTGGAGGACTTACTCTGTTAACAATGAACTTGAACAATCGGCCAAAACGTGCTGTATTGATAGAGTATCAGGGTGACAGGCAAACCTTGGAAGGTTTATTAGATACTGGCGCAGACTCCAGCATTATCAGCCCGGATTGCTGGCCCCACAACTGGCCGTTACAGCCAACCACAGTAGCAGTTACCGGGGTTGGAGGCCTAACGCTTGCAAGGAAATCACCCATGTTATCAGTAACTATCGACGGAAAAAATTTACGGAGTGTTTTCTCACTTGTGCCTTTGCCTCCTACTGTGCAGTGCCTCATTGGTCGGGACATTTTGGCTCAAATGGGGGTAGTGCTGACAAATGAGTACCCTTTGGGCTAATGGCCATTGCGTGGACTTTCCCAGTCCCACTCATTTGGAACACGGACACACCAGTGTGGGTTAAGCAATGGCCATTAAAAGAGGAAAGTCTGGAACAAGCACATGTACTAGTACAAGAACAATATGAGCAGGGCCATTTACAGTTGTCAGTAAGCCCATGGAATACCCCTATTTTTGTTATAAAAAAGAAGTCCAGAAAGTATCATTTGCTACAGGATTTACGAGCTGTAAATGAACAAATGGAGCCTATGGGAGCCTTACAACCAGGTTTGCCTAACCCGGCCATGTTGCCAAAGGACTGTCCACTGTTAATTGTAGATCTTAAAGACTGCTTTTTTACTATTGCTCTTCACCCTCGAGACACTCAGAGGTTCGCATTTACCTTACCAGCTTTAAATAGGGAAGAACCAGACAAAATACTTGAATGGCTTACTCTCCCACAGGGAATGCGCAACAGCGCCCCCTTGTGTCAGCTGTATGTTTACAATGCTTTACAACCTTTGCGAAAGGCCCGGGCCATTTATCATTACGTGGATGATACTTTGTTTGCGCAGCTGCAGCCTTCTACAGGTCAACAAAATCAGGAAAGACACAAGGCCCTGGAACTACATGGCTTGGTTGTAGCTCCTGAAAAAATGCAATTATCCGCACCCTGGAAATATTTAGGATGGACACTTGCTGATCAGGTTGTTAACCCCCAGAAATGGCAATTGAATATTAAAATACATACACTGTGTGATGTTCAAAAGTTAATTGGAGATCTGCAATGGCTGCACCCTATTGTGGGCATCCCAAATGAGTTGTTAGATGAACTTCGACCTTTACTAAAAGGGACTGACCCAGCACAACCTGTCCATATAACCTCTGAGCAGGTTAAGACACTTCAACAGATATTGGACTGTGTGACACAGGGCAGTGTCCGGAGACGAGATCTTAACCTCCCCATACAGCTGACAGTTTGGTGTGGAACTAAATTTTTACTGGGTGCACTTATTCAGCAAGACAGAAAAATGGGGGAGGCATGTGCCTTAGAATGGATATCTCCTCCACTTCAACAGCATAAAACTCTTGCAAAAAAATTTTGGCTGACTTGCTTAAGAAGAGTCATGAACAGGCATTACAGAGTACGGGAAAGAAGCCTGATCAGATATGGATACCAATGAAGAAAGATACATTGACCTGGTACCTGATAAACAGTATGGAATTAGAAGAGGCCCTGCTGGGAGCTGGAAGCGTGATTGCCACTGATGATATTCCCAAGATACCATTGAACTGGGTAGGGCAGTGGGGTTGGATTCAATGCCCAAAAAGATCACAGAAGCCCCTGTCAGACGCTATAACAGCCTACACGGATGCAGGAAGAAAATCAAGAACTGCTGCAGTGACCTGGCAGGAAAAGGGACAATGGCACCATCAAATTCTCCAGGCTTCCGAGTTGGATACTTTACAAACGATGGAGCTATTGGCTTTGTATGGGCCATGATGCATTTTTCAGGGCCTCTCAACATAGTGACAGATTCTTTATATGTTGCAGGAGTGTGTGAGCAAATAGAGGATGCCTCTATAAAAGAGGTTCAAAACAGGAGATTACATGAGCTGTTTATTCAGTTACAGAGGGCGATTAAGCTGAGAAAACATCCCTTATCTGTTATCCATATCAGAAGTCACAAAGGGGATATTGGTCTGGGAGAGGGTAATGCACGAGCAGATAAGCTAGTCTGAATCACACAAATGACTCCAATTCCCAGGCAGACTATGGCCAGAGAGGCACATTCCATGTATCACCAAAATGCAAAGGGCCTCCATAGAGAATTTCAGATATCTATGGAAGAGGCACGGGCAATAGTCAAAGCCTGTCCCATATGTAGTCATCATAATGGGGGCTGCGGGTTAGGTCTGGGAGTTAACCCAAGAGGGTTGAGTACAAATGAGACCTGGCAAATGGATGTCACACATGTTGCTGAGTTTGGTAGGATGAAGTATGTGCATGTTACTATAGACACCTACAGTCATTTTATATGGGCCACAGCACAGACTGGTGAGAAAGCCACGCAAGTGGAGAAGCACCTCAGCAGCTGCTTTGCTGTAATGGAAGTGCCACGGTGTATTAAGACAGATAACGGGCCTGCCTATTGCAGCAAAAGAATAAAGCAGTTCATGCAAATGTGGGGAATAGAACACGTGACAGGCATTCCTAATTCCCCGACAGAGCAAGCAATTGTAGAAAGAGCTAATGGTACCTTGAAAAGATATCTAGGTAAATTCAAAGATATTAGAGAGCCACAAGAAAGATTGTTAAGGTGTTTATTTGTTTTAAATCACTTGTCTGTTTTTGGAGAAAGCAAGGTTCCTGCTGTAATTCGCCTCTGTGTACGGGAGAAAGAAAGTGTAAAGCAGGACGTATGGGTAAAATACAGAGATCCCAAAACAGAACAATGGCAAGGTCCTGTTAAGATGTTATATTGAGGCCGTGGATATCTTTGTGTTGCTACCCCTACAGGATCCTTATGGGTACCTGCTAAATGGACCTGAGCAGCTGTGTTAGATGGAACCACCAGACCTCCATCAACTGAGCACAGAAGATCGTCAGTGAGTGGAGATGAAGCTGTTGATTATCCTTTGACCAATGCTTCTTAAGCTGAAAGGACAGTGTAGTTTGGCTATTGACCGAGCGATTGATCAGTGTAAATCCTTAGATTATATACTAAGCCTGCGTCCAGCGCTTTCTACATTTGAATTTAGAGGGCTTAGGAACCTAGCTTGTATTGATTGTCAAAATAGACAGTGTGCTGCATGGGTATTGGTTTTTTGCGGGGGTTGTCAGCAAACTAAGTGGGTACATCAGACCCAATGATCTGAGTTGTGATGCAGGAGCTGTGAATTTTATTGGCAGTTGGGCTCCTGGCAAGCAGAACTCCAGGCCTTTACAGGATTACCTGGCCACCAAGGATTGCAGTTGTATGAATCCCCAGAATGGAAAATTCTCGCATGGTTTAGGTGGGAAACCCAGCATTTAGTTAAACGTGCTTTGGGACAGTCCAAGTTGCATATCTTACAGTCTGAGTGTGGTAGGGGTATTCCCCTTTCACAGACAAGTGTAGTAAGTACAATTTTGGGAGATCAAGATCCCAACCAAGTGTGGGACAATTGTCTGGGAGACCTAAAGAGATTAAATCTGGGCAAATCAAGGAGAAAAAAGGGGAAAGGGAAGAAGACACATTCTTAAACATGTTTCTCACAAGTCATTATCTCCCAAATGTCTGGGTGGTTCAAAGCAGCGCCTGGGAAGATCAGGATGATGTGGCAAATTTATGCTGTTGCCTTACTAATCTTCACCCTCTTAGCAGACAGTGCAGATGCTGCCGGAGAGGTGAAAACTCACCATGCATGGGCCCCACCTCAGCCTAAGACTAACATTTGGGTCACCCTGGCAAACAACTAACCAGGAGGCTATTTGCCTGTCGTTATCTTCTCCCGGTAATCCATTTACAACTTGCTTGGTAGGGGTACCAGCAGATCCCTGGCCATGTCCCTCAGGTGTACCCACCTGCAAAACTGACAATCCCAGGACAAGTGTAGATAATTGGGACCAATGGGTTTCTCACTTCCCCATAGCACCACAGGAACCCCAAGAATTGGAGTTGTTAGGTTCAGTGATGGCAAATGCATGCCTTAATTTTAACCTTAGAAGCCAGATTTCAGCAAAAAACCATTCCACTATTGTAACTTCCATCATAGCTGTCCATCGTAACGCAACAACTTGGTGCAATTATACCACAGGGAGAGTGTCAATCTCATCAAATGACCCTATTTAATTGCCAGCAGGTTGTTTCTTAATCTGTGGGGACCTTGCTTGGCCTGGTGTCCCATCGGTGCTGCCATGTACAATTGGATGGCTGTCTCTGCTTACACCCAATACATCCATGATGTTAAACATGAGCCACCGTTGTTGACATAAGAGAATGATCCATGCATTTACTGCTGACTGTAGGGACGATGTAAAATTTTGGTCCCCAGGGGCCATAATTGCAGCATCCTTTCTGACTCCAGGGGTGGCAGCCACAGGTGTCCATGCTACCCTAAATAAGTTGGGATTCTGGCTTGCAAAGCAAACCAATGCCACCTCTTTGGCACTTTCTAGCCTTTTGCTTGATGTTGATTCTATTCGTCATGCAACGCTTCAAAACAGAGCTGCGATTGACTTTCTTTTACTTGCACAAGGCCATGGCTGTGAAGAATTTGAGGGCATGTGTTGCTTGAATCTTTCTGACTATTCACAGTCCATCCATGCCCAGCTCTCTGAATTGCGGAGGTTAACTGGAAACTTACAGGTAGAATCAGGTTTCGGTATTGATGGATGGCTCTCATCATTAGGCCTGGGATCATGGTTACGTTCTGCTGTTAAAGTTAGCATTATAGTGGGCATCATAGCTCTGTTAGTAGTGTTAATTTTGCCATGTTTTTGCATGTGCTTACAGAACATGGCACAAAGCATGACATCCACTGCATTTAATCAGACTATGCTTTTTCAACAGAAAAACAGGGGAAGTGTGGAGAGCTTTGTGGACAGTTGGTTAGCTGAGAAAGGTCACGTTGACATAATGCCACTGGTTAAGCTAGAAGGGGACAAGTGTAGGAGTCAGTAGTCAGTGCCCAATAATAGGCAAGGACATTGTGCCCTTGGTGCAACAACAGGATAGGGGAGAACATCTTTGGCAGAAATATGAAGAATAGTTTCAATAAAATATCCACAAGAATGCAGAAGTAGGCATAGTTGGCTGACGAGTAACTAACCAATAGTGAGCTCACTTTTGCAATACGTACGAGCCTCATTAACACCGATATAAAGATGTGTACCTATTGGCGGGGCACCAGGGTAGCTATAGATCCAATGGTGTCAGGAACCCACGTCTTAAAAGAGGAACCCACTTGCCGCGGCAAAAAGTCCAAATATGGACCACACTGGACAAATTCAGACCAGCTTTTTTATTTATTAGTACATCAGCCTCAGAACATTGTTAGATGTTAACAGCATGCTGGCCTAAAGGAAAATGCCCCCGAAGGTGGGGTAAAACGGAATGACATAAAACCATCTCAGTTTAGATTTCAACCAATCACACCAAAACAAGACATATTGACAAGCTTTCCATCCAACCATATAAAACATACGTAATAGTAGTTAAAACAAGGACTGGTTCATAAAAGACAAAGAACAGAGCTCTATTCACAGTAACCTTCTAAAGATATACATTAAATAAACTTGTTGCCATCCTAAAGCCAAATCTACAAAGTCTTATTGTTATTTGTCACGTCTACTGCTTGGGAAACTTTTCTGCTTGCTTGGGAAACTTTTCTGCTGTAACAGAACTTCGGGCCACATCCTGAGGCCTAAATACTCTTTTTTTACCATTTCCTAAAAACCCTCTGACTTTATGGATTCCCACACCTATCAATAAAATTTGAGATTTGCTGATCACTCATATTGCGTGCCAAATTTCTCCTGCCAATCCCAACACCAGGCCAAGGAATGCAGAGATCACAGATGCTAAGAATGATGCCAGGGTTTCTGATAGGCCCCTCAAAGGGCTAAGGTAAAGGACATGACATACCCAAACACACAGAACGCACAATAGATAAATGACACGATACACACCGGGACTGCTCTTCCCTGCACACCTCAGCACTGTGATCAAAAGTGAGACTTTCCTTTTATGGGGCCTAAGGGGCTGCATCATGGACACCCCCATCTCCAAAGGGGACTCAAAAACCCCTCCCGGTGGGTCCCTACCGTGCGCCCCAATTTCATCCCCTCTGAGGATCATAGCCCTCTGCTTATCTCTCAGACATCTGGGGATGCTGGTCCATGCCAGGCGCAAAGGAAGGCTGCCTCGACATCTGGGAAGTTCCTGCTGGCACTGTTGTTCAACAACTTCCTGTTTTTCTTAGTCAGCTACAGTAAAGAAAACCAAATATCAATGCATGACCTCTGCATCACACTGGCCAAAACCCAACAATTCTGCTACTCACTGTTCTCCTAAGAATGCCCGGCTCCTGGAGCCACATGCTTTGGCTGTGCTACAAGGCTGACACCGTTGTCACGGGGTACGACTGGGATAAGAGGAGAGGAGGTGATGTGCCATTGCTGAAACCTGAGCAGACCCTCGCTCCTCCTCCCTACTTTCCCGACTCACTGCAACTCCTCGGCTGTTGCTGATGGCCACCCTAGTGACACCTTTAAATAGAAAAGGGAGAGGCTTCATCGCTGAGTCCCGTGATCCTTCTGCAGGGCTCGGGAGAGCGGCAAACCCGGTGCGTCAGCCAGTTGGTGACTGGGACTTGGCGTACTCCAAGTGGGTTGCCTAAAGCACAGAAACAGATGCTTAGAGTTGCACCAGAAAGTGAGACTTGAGCATTAACAACTGCTTCTGTACGCTACTCAATGCTCACCTTGACTGCTGATATCCAGCTTTAGTTCCTAAAGAAAAAAAGAACAGTGCTGTAACAGAGTCACACTTGACACTCCCCCCGGAGAAACAAACAGTGGCTGACCTGCTCGGGGGAACCTCCTCACACAGGATGGGTGGATGGATTTTGCCCTGGATTTTATTCTCTGCGTCTGACAGAAAACAAGGGCAAAAGTCAAAGGGCTGCAGGATGACTTCACAGCTCCAAACATCTTGTGTCTATCTAGGAATATCATCGAGAGTCCGGCAACACCCCACAAACTACGAGTCCCCGGGACTTGTCCTATTGCAGCTGGCCATGTGGCAGGGCAGAGCAGCTCCAGCACAAATACATGCAGACACCCGTGACACAGAACGTGACAAACGGGTACAATAAACACAACACATTATGCTTGTGGCGAGGGCCTTGAGGGGAAAAGGCAGTGATATCTGACCACAGGGACCCCAGGGACACACCAGGTAACACGGTACACCGGACAACACAACGTGGACCGGAACTGTCCTGCACTGCCTGCCTGAAAGCTGCCATCAAAAGTAGAGCCTCTCCCTTTAGCTGCCCTAAGAGGCTCTTGGAGAAGATTGCTTCTCCCTCAGTTTAGGCCTCAGGACAACAAAAAGGGGGAGGCTACCCTTAATTCAAACCCATAAGAAACATTGTCAAGGTTTTTCCCTTCTATTTAAACTGGAAAATAATAGAAAATGGGGACTTCCTATCAATTAACACCCCTAACAGCATAGAAAAGGCTGGGTTTCTTTCAACTGAAACCATTAAAATTGCAGGGGAAGCAGAGTCCCTCCCAGTTTGAACACAAAAAATAATGGAAAAGGAAGCTTTTTCCCTTTCTTCTAAACCCTTTTTCTCCTAATAACCCCTCTCCTTTCTGGGGCTCTGGGGAGGGACTGACACAGTAAAAGGGGAAAGCTGAAACCCTCTCCTGGAACCCCACTTGCTGCCTGGCCTGCTCAGATGCTGCCCCTTGGCCAAAAGGCTCTTCCCTTGCTGTTTTCTCAAAGTGATGCTCAGTGCCCAGGTGGGTCCGGCTGCTCCCTAGTCCGTGCTGGATGCTCCGGCCATAGTTCCTGGAGGGACGCTTGGGATACCCCTGTTAGTCCCTCTGGCCTAGCAGCTCCCTGTGCAGGTGTGCCTGGGTAACCCTCTGAAAGCAGCTGGTCACACGGGGGCCTGCTGGACCTTGGAGTGGGGGCTGAGATGAAGAAAGGTCCTGTGAGGAGCTCCTTCCCCTACACAACCCTTTGTCTGCCCCTTAAAACATGGGGTGCCAGACTTCCTTTTCCAAGGAAATTAACAGCCTTTCCTGTCTGTGTGCCCATGGCCGAAACTGCAATTCGGCCTCCAAAATTGCAGGTAGCAAACGATTTCTCACAGACTGCAGCTATCAACAACAAAAACACTTGCTATCCTTGGACTGCCAAATGCCTCCTGCTAACTGACATCAACACACTGGTGGGGTCAGTTTGGTTTTACAAGGCAAAGGGCCTGTGCCCTGCCCAGGAGCCTGTTGGCCTGAGTGGACTGCGCATCCTAAAATTCCAAACAGCAGAGGATGTCTCCCAGACCCAAGCTGCCACCACTTCCAACTCAGGCTGCCTGGCAGTGCCAAGCACCTCCTGCAAACTGACATCAGGAAACTGGGGTGAGTTTTGTTTCCTGTGGAAAAGAGCCGGCATTCATGCCCTGTTTAGCTGGAGAGGACAGCTGAAAGCAATGCTCTGATGTTCTGTTTGGACGATGAGCAATCTGGCCTCAAATTTGTGATAACTTGGAGGCACCATTTTTGCCTTGGCTCTGCACTCCAGGGTCAGCAGTGCTCAGCAGAGGGTTTTCAACCCACTTAGGAGAGTCAAGCTTTTGAGTTGCACTTGAGGCAAACACCTGATTTATTGCTTAGTTCAAAAAATTACTTCCCACAGTGTCTGGTGGGGCTGTGTGCTGATGAGGTTAGTGAGTCAAATCCAGGGTCTGGATTTGAAATAGCTTGGTAAAGAGTAAGATTCATAACTGTTGTAATTACACAGAGTAGCAGTGGGGTAATTAAGTTCTTCATCTTGGAAACAGAGCTAACCTGTTAGTGTCCAGACAGCCCTGCAGTAGCTGGGAGGTTGATGATTGCTGTAGTGGTGGTTTATTTTGCTAATGATTTTTGGAAAGCTGGTCCATCAGCTGAGGTTATTTGCATCTGCAGATCAGCACAATCAGTTTGGTGGTGGTAATGGATTGTTATTCCTATTTGATTGCTATGCTGAACGTATCAACCTGATCTCAGGGAGTGCAGGGAAAGGAAAAAAGGGGATGTGAGAATACTCAAAGCATGCTTACGGACGCAAACATGCAGATAGCCCATTCAGTCCATGATGTGAATGTGAGTATATGTTGACTAAGGGATGATTGAAATTCCAGCTAGTGGGATAACTGCAGAGATCAGCCATGCCTAGGAAAGTCTGCCATCTTCTGTTGCACCTTGAAGTAGCTTCTGTACCCACCATAACCCTGATTTTCTTTTCCCGATGTCCCTTGGACAGGTGCACTCACTGCAAGCAGCTAGAGCACTGCTGCTATGTACAGCCTGATGTGTTTTTGCAGCATGGGCTGTTGGATGTTATTTTGAACCTTACCGATGTGTTAGGATTTTAGCTTTTTTATTTTTCTTATATTTGTAGTCCTGCAGCCTGGCAGCTGCAGAGGTGTGAAACGCTGACACACCAGCTGCCAGCACCATTTACATCATCAAGATTGGTCTCTTAGGACAATAATGGATGTAGGACAAATGATGATGGTGAGCTGAAAGTGCTATTACTCATTATTGAAACTTTGGATTGCTCTCTGGCCAGTGCTAAAACTATAAAGCCAGCAGCCAGTGGACAAGCCCTCAGTAACCTCTGCCACTGAACTAAAAGCTTTTGGAGGGGAACAGAAGTGCTATAAATCTTGTGGGTGACGTTTAACATTTGTCAGAGAAACACTTTGGACTTATTTTAATCTCTTCAGTTTGGAAAGTTCATAATAACAAATAATGGGTGCCTTGAACCCAGGCAGTGAATCCCCCGCCTCTCCTGGCTCCAAATGGAAACTCAAAGTGACCCCTTAATAGAAAGGGCAGCTCTGTTCATCACTGCTTCTCGTGCACTGTGTGGTCTCCCAGTCACTGCTAAATGGATACAATCTTTGCAGTGTTTACACTTGCTGCCTGTTACTGCAATGACACGGGAGCTTGCAAATGTTTTTACTTGATTTTTTTTTTCCAAAAAAGCTGTCCATTAATCTTCCTCAGTGCTCAGAAGAAATGTAAATTATTTACCATGCGGATGTTATAGGGGATTGTTTCTGCATTAACATTTCATTTGGGAGTGTTAAAACTGTCTCTCATGCTAAGTTATGCATTGGGTTTATCAGGTGATTCGTCCAGGGATGAATCCTATCCAAACACACATCTACTAGCACCTCTTCTTCTGCCCAGATGCTTCCCTACGATGAGTGTCCCGTGCTCCAAGTGAAACAAATGCTGGGCCAAGGTGAGTAACCTTATAAAGTGTACTTTAAAGCTAAATTTTGCTACTCACCTAAATGAGAAGCAGTCTCAGCTGGACAAAGAAAAAGGGATTTTGTGCCATGCCATTAGTATGTCTGATGTTTTTAGCTGGGCTTATTCAGGCCATGCTGATCTCCTTGATGAGAGGCTTTACTGGTAGGTAGATCAGTCACTACTGCACTAGAACAGATTCACAAAGAGTTGCTAAGCCTAATTTAAAATTAGTATGTCAGGAAAAAAGTGACCTTTTAATTGTCCCAGTGGTATCCAAGTGAAAGATGCAGGGACAGTTTCATGACAGGACAAGAGGACACAGTCACAAGCTGTGCCGGGGGAGGTTCAGGTTGCGCATTGGGAAGAATTTCTTCACTGAAAGGGTTGTTAAGCATTGCACTGGACTGCCTGGGGAGGTGGTGGAGTTCCCATCCCTGGGGTTCCTGGAAGTGTCCAAGGAATGACTGGAGGTGGCACTCAGTTCTGTGGTCTGGTTACCAGAGTGAGAATCAGTCACATTGAGCAGTGATTTCCCCCCTCTCTCACCCACAATTAACCTTCTGTGACTGCACAACAGAGCAGGTTCCAAAGTGCTCTGAGAGCATCTGCTGAAAAGCATTGGATAAACACACTGTAGAAAGAGCACAAACCTTGACCACCACCGTTTCCCTGCTCCATGTTAATGCATGACTGGGGGAAGTGCATGTATAAATAAAAGCCAAACTGTGATATTGAGGTGCCTGCAGCGTGTTCTCCAGAGAAGAAATGTTTGAGCAGTGGCTTGGAAAGAAGAGGTTGAGACCCTGCAGTGCTCTCAGTTTGACCAGAGAAATGAATCTGTTACTGGAAATACTGAGGTTCAGTGTTGCCAACCAGCCTGCACATACAGTACCAGTTTTATTGATACTTGCATAAGACTAACGATGACACCTCTGTACAACGAATCGCTGGGTGCCATTTAACTAACGCTTAAAGCAGCCACTTTTAAAAGATTGCTTTCAGGCACAGCCCACCCAGCAGAACAATATCATCTCAAGCACTCTCCAAGTTGCCGACAATTGGGAATTCTTGCCTTGTAGCAATATAATTATACAACACTAGTGGAAGTCAAACAAGAGGGCATTCAGCACCTGATTGTGCTCTCTGGCTCTGTCTTGCCTTCACTGGTTTTACTGGTACCTCCATGTACAATCGTGTCTCTGGGCATTTGGTCTCCTTGAGTGCCTGAGGTGCTGGCTTCAGATTTGGTTGCTGGTGTGCAAACAGAATTAACTGTGAATCAAGATTTTGGGTTACTCTGCAATCTTCTGTATTACTGTTTAAATAAAAGTTGATCGCCTTTTTATAGAATGTTCTTATCATGACAACAGGAGATGCATTAATATAATTTCTCACTGAAAGTGATAGAGTGAATTAAGGATTTGTATTCCTGTTCAATAATGAGCAAGTGATTAAGTTTTGTGCGAGTGCAAGAAACTTCTTCCCATACTGAGGATACAGTCAATTTTCTTTTTTCTGACTTCTCCTCATGTTTCTGCTTTCTACTTGTTAGTCAGCACACAGGAACAAGTGCCAGCAGGGAGTAATAGGAGAAAATGTAGATTTCTTTTTGACAAGGATATTTTTACAAGGATCTGTACCAGATCTCATCTAGAATAGGGCAACACCCTTCAACCCTCACTGCTCCATAACTGACCGAGGGTAAGATGGGTAGGGGACAGAGACATTTACTGTCCAGTGCATAGCTGCCCTGTCACACAGCTGGGTGGCTGGAGACTGCTGTGTGTGCTGACCACAGGGACCAGCTGCTTGGGTCTCCATTTCTGAGCTTTGTGCATCCCTGTAACTGGAGGATATGGGAGAAGCAGGGAGAGAGTATCTAGCCACCTCTCTCTTCCAGAAGCAACCTGTTAAATTAATAACCTGTTTCATCTCTATACATCCAATGCCTATCCCTCCACCTAATCTCTCCACCTCTGGGTAAATCATCCTTCTGTTAGACCTGCAGCATTCTTCCTAGGAAAAGGGTGAATAGTGATGAGTGGTAAACTGAAAGCAGAAAATAGATCACTCATGATATGGCTATTAGTACATTTGCTATTAAGTCAGATATTCCTTAGAAGTCCCTTAAACTTTATCTCCTGACATTACAAGCTTGATAGCGATTCAGGGTGTTTATGGTTCCTATTAAATGAATCTGCTTCTCAACACTAATTTTGAGCTAATGGAAAGTCATCCATATGATGGAAATTCTACTGTCTTAGACCCTGGTTCCTCAATATGATCTCACTAGAAGATCAGGGCTTACCCTGCAGGAGATTTATATCTAAAGCACCCAAGAGCTTTAGGAGCATAAATCCTGTTGACCAATCAGCAGAAACTCCTCAATGTGCTAACACCTTCAGCAGGAAACAACAACCTTCCCCACATCTGCAGGCAGAGAGTTCATTTTGAAGGAGCTTGTGGCAATAAATCCTCTAAATACTTTTGAAAGTCTTTTCCAGAACAGACAAAACAGGTTTGTGGGCTGCAGGGAGCAGATGTATCCTGTGCACATCATATATATATTGCTGCATCATGACATCACAAAACTGCTCGAGCAGTCAGCTCTTCCCCCTTTTCTGATATGGTTGCAGCTTAATGTTGAACTACTAGAGTAAAAGACACAACAGAGCCAAGGATATATAGCTTTATAATTGCTTTCTCCCCATTGTCTTCTCTGCAAGCTCCCATCTTTTATCCTCCACTTGCTCCTCTTGCTCTCCTGCCGCAGCTGGTGAGAATGGGGCCAGGTTTATGAAGACATCCCCTGCTCATGTCAAAAGTGACACAACCCAATGCAATCTAGAGCTCCCCGTGTTGTGAGCCTCTGATAACTATATTTATAATCCAGTCATCCTGAAAAACACAAGCATAACTTCTGTCTGACCTTCTCTATTAAACCATGAGGACTTTTTTTCCACTGGGATTTCTAATACCTTGACATATGCAGTATTTTGTCTGGTGGCATTTCCTCTGCTGCTCCTAATATTATTTCTGTGGCCAGGCTATGCATTGCAAATCTCTCAGCTTCAGCATGGTGTAAGAGCACCTTTCAAAGGTGCCTGCTGGTAGCCCTGGGTGGATCTGTGCAGGAAGGGCAAGGGCAATGACTTGCAAGTGATGCTGGAATAGTCTCTGAAGAATAAGTGTAAATGATTGCTTTATGATATGTTGTTAAGGTAGAGGTAATGAGAAAATCTCCTGCTAGCTCTCAAGCCTTTCACCCTTGCAGTCTCTGAGCAGCTTCAGGCTATGACCTCATCATCAGGATCCCAGTTTATAGGATACAGAGGTTAAAGCATCTGCTCAAGATCCTTCTGAAAGGCAACAAAAAGGGCAGGAATGAAATCCAGGTTTCATGACTCTCCCTGTGCCCCAGAAGCCTAATTCCCACTCTTACCTTTTGCTTCTAAAATCAGGCACTTCCCACGAACTGTTTCTCTGTTTATGGAATTGTGTTCAATGTTATCAGCAGAAACCCTTCAAAACACACTCACATAAGCCAAAGTGTCTTTTGATCAGGTTTGACCAAAAGATCTGCACCCACATAAATGACTGGTGGCAGAGGGTGGTGGCGAGCCCACCCTGACTGTCCTCTTTCTGGCACTGATGTGGGTTTGAAAACAGGTGTGGGTACATGCTGCTCTGTTAGTGCCAGTCGTACCTATGTCTTCTTTTCAGGACTACTAAAGACCTCTTGATGCTGGGGTGGTATAGGTCAGACTAGATGCCAGCCTCTTCCTCGGTACAGCTGTCCACCTTCTGGGGCCCAAGGCTGCACAGACACGCAATGTTAATGAAGACTTCTGTCTACATGAATAATTGCCATGCAAATGAGGCCTGGACCTGGTTTTCTCTGGACTAGAAGAAATCTCAACTTGAAAGTTTATCAGCTTTGCCCAATATCTGAGTAGGAGGAAGCCAGCCTTTGCCTGAGAGATCACTTCTGGATTTGGGGATTCCCATCCTGCACTGGCCTGGGCAGTCTCGTGTGAACTATGTTGTTTATTGTTTCTTGTAATTAGTCCCATTTTTGAAGCTGGTGAAGTCATCAGCTTCAATTTGAATGTGTTCTGTCTTGGTTCAGACCAAACTCTTTTAGAAGCTATGCATAATTTATGGGTTGGTTATACCCACTTCCAAAGCACATATGAATGAATGGAATTCCTTTGTAAGCTGGCTCAGACATACACTAGCACCTCTAGCAGAGTAGGAGTCATGAAACATTCTCCTGGTAGAAACAGCCGTGTCCAAGTTCGGCTGAGAAGCTATATTTGACCTTACAGGTTATGCTGTCATATGATGAAACTGTGCAAATCAGGTAGGTAGTAGTGTTGCAGTGTTTTCTTGTGTCTGAGCTACCACATTCAGCTACCACTAAACCTTATAAATAAGCCTGGCCTAGATTGCTGGTGCTGTTATGTCAGCAAAGAGCATGGAGCACCAGTCTTATCTAAGAGTGCTGTGCTGGCAGGGCTCCTGGTGCAGAGGAGGGAATCTAGCTCAACTCTGTGCTGGGAACTCTGATTAGTGTATGCCTTGTCTGCTTCAATAGCAAGAAAATTGCATTTGCTCAAACCTTTTATTAAACACTTAAATCAGGCTTTGGTAGGTTTGTTGCTTTTGCCTGTTTTGCTGAGGCAGGGAGAAGGAGTATGTTGTTACAGCTTGGGACTGCACTTGAGAAAAGTTAACTTCTAAACCAGCCCAAACTGAGCATTTTTCCCCATCTGATGTTGCTTCGCTGCCATCAGACTCTGCAGTGCCCCAGAAGAAGAAGATGGGATGGGCTTCTCTACCCCATATATACCTTCACATCACAAGTTAATTGGTATGGGAGTTGCTTTTTTGCACAGACCATCCTTTTTCACAGCCTATAGGAAAAGAGAATCCTTGCCTGGTGTCTCACTGGTGGTCTCTAAAAGTCCTTTAGAAATTCATTCCTCCCAGGGTCTCTACAGGCTCTTTGGATTTCTGCATGGCCACCGCCCTTGTCAAGGTCCATTCAAGGAGTGTTTCACTGCTCTGGAACCCTGTGCCATAGCCCTGTAGCTCGAGTATCCCTCATGCATTTAAAATATCCTTTATGGCTGTAAGGAAAGAGAAAATTAAAGAGAATGGCACTTACAGGACATCAATGATACAAAGGACCTCTTTATCCAAGAGGCATCTCGGCATTTGGGGCAGTATTTTACCTGTTTAAATGGCTTCTTCTAGAGCTCTTAAGTACACTGTTGTGCCAGCTAAGTATGGATTTTTAATGAAGCCCCCTCCTTTCTCCCCTCTTTTGCACATAACTATAATTTTAGAGGTTAAGAAATCCCCTTAATATCTAGTGAGAGGTTTAATGCTATATGCTCTTTAAAGAGCCCCCCCCCCCACCACTGTGCTGTATTAATAGCTCTGAGATGATAATTTTTACAATCTTCTAGGACTGATGTCTGGTGTTAACATTTCATGATTTTGTCAAAGGAGCAGGGGGGATGGGAGCTATACCTGTCAGCTGATATTTTAACATGTGGCTTTAATCATTTTAATTAACACAACTACATGGAAAGAACCCCGCAAAACAAAATCCAACAGGCAAAACCCAATATGTAAGCCTTTTTTACCTGGGGAGGGTGAGTGGCTCCCACTGCTGCAGTGTGGGTGTTCCTCATTCACAGCAAATGGAGCATCACTGCAGAGCCCCATGTTAGGCTGTGGTCATGGGGGCCCACAGATGCCTTGGTGACAGATGAATATGCAGGAGAGGACGACTTCAGATCTTTCTGTTTGCATAATTCATACATCAAGTAAACATCTGAGTAAGGTTTCTATGGTATCAGGGTTGTATATCATCCTGGCCATGTGTGCATTTAGAAAAACACACCAAAACTTGCAAAGTACCACGTTTTGACAAGCAAGACTGAAGACAGAGTTCTGCTCTTGGTGTGGACCATGTTTTGTGTCTAAGAACACCACTGCTAGCTGTGCTTATGACCCTTGAGAGGTGGTTCTGCCATCTCTCAAGGTGTCATTTCTCAAGGTGATCAAGTGTCAGACTGGATCACCTCCTGCAGTGGTTTGTTGTAGAAGGGTGGTAGAATGTTTAAGAATAATAGAAGGGAAAGGGCATGGGTGTGGTGCTGCTTCAGAAGCACTCTCCCACACACCTTTTCTGCCCATATCCAAGGCTGTCCTTGAACCTACCCCAGGATTTCTCGGGCATTGCACTATTTAGGGCCACCTCTTCTCTGCCTGTTGTGACATCCTGAGGTCAGTGATGAGTCCTTGAATCACATGTACATTTCATGATCAGTACATTTCACGAGTGGTACATTTTCAAGCTGACTCAGCCAGTTTATAAATTTGGTGCTTAGCTACTGTTCTCCACTTTTCAGTCATCACTATGCAGGTTTTTGCAGCAATGTGCCCTGGCAGCTGCCCTGGGGAGGGCAAGTAGCTCTGGACCTGTGTATTGGTTTTTTCCCTACAGAAATGAAGACTTGTATAAAATATATATTAATGCTGAAAAGCACTAGGGATTTGATTATTTGCCTTCCATTTTACCCCTTAACTCCCTTGTATACAAGGCCTTTGGGGTCTGGAGATGCACACCCTCCTTTTGTGCCCTGCAGAAGCATCCTTGCTTTACTGTTCTCCTGCAGCTGCTCTGAAGTCAACCTGGCTCTGGCTGCTCATGCTGCAGACACCTCCACTTTGCTTTGTGACTCTTGTGAGAAGCTGGGCTGGGGCTGCAGCCACACAACCCAGCAGCAGTGGCAGCCCCCGTGCCTCACCCCTGTGATCTGCGCTGCCGTTGACAACAGCCTCCGCTTTGAAGGAGCATTCAAAGCCTCTCAGGGCCAGTCGGGAGATGACTTCAGACCCCTCTGGTTTAGCACATGGCATTTGGTGGGTAAAGATCCTTTCATTAAAACTGATAGATGACACATTTTTGCAATATTTACAATTCAAAGTGTTCTGATCAAAGTGCTGGAAATTAGGATGTTGATATGAGATAAGTACTTTTTTTCCCAGCGTTTGCACCAGAAAAGAGCATGCAATCTGCTTTCCCTTTGTGTGCCCCATGTCAGTTGCAAGCATTTCTACATAGCTGATGCCTGTAGATATATTTGCTGACTCCTAATGTCAGCAAATCCCAGTACGATTAGGCCTTGAGGTGACAAAACAAAGCCTTGACTGTTACGCACTAGGTAACTCAGTGCTGAGATAAAACCTAAAAATAAACCCCAGTAGCCTTTTAATGGAACTGAGCACAGCACAAAATAAATTTTTATAAGTTGTTAGGTCCTTGCAGCAAAAGGGAGAACTATAAAATCCTCTTTGATGACTTTTTAATGGCAGTTGTTTCATTTAAATCTTTTAGTGAAGCAGGTTACATAGCAAAAGCAGAACAATGAACAGTAAGAAAATGTGTGCACCCTGTGCAACAACCACAATTAAATGCTCAGCAGAAACTTGAGGATATCAGCCCCAGGTTGTCTCCTCAGGTTTCCATCCCCAGCTTTCCAAGGAGTGCAGCTCTCATCCCTAGTCACCCCCTGCTGGTTCTATCTTGACTTTCTCGGAATCACAGAACAGTGTAGCTTGGGAGAAAAAAATCATCTTGATCCGTCGCCCTGCCATGGGCAGGGACACCATTCACTAGATAAAGCCCCATGCAACCTGGCCTTGAACACTACCAGGAATGGGGCAGCCACAGCTTCTCTGGGCAATCTGTGCCACTGTCCTACCACCCTCATTCTAAAAATACTCTTTCTTTTATCTAATCTAAATCAACTCCCTTTTATTTTAAATCCCTTACCACTTCTTCTGTCATAACTTGTCCTTCACGTTGGACAACTTCATAACTATTTCCCTGCAAACAGTCTCCAGAGCTGACCTTTTTCCATAGGATATTGCCCTGTTTCAGCACAGTAAAACTGTTTCTCCCTGGTTTCTCTGAATGAAATGAGAGGTGTATGAGGTGGTCTCAGCACATTGGCCTTCCTGATTCAGGCCTTGCTGTGGACTTTGCAGATGAAATTCAAGTGTCACCAATAGCTGAACTAATAACAAACCTGCACAAAGGGATTTCCCAGTCTGTGCAACCCTCATGCCCCCAGTGTTGCGAAACCATGTGCCATGGAAAACATACGAGTTTGGTACATGAGGAGACGGCAGGCAAGCTGGGAACTGTCTCTTGAGGCCCAAGCCCACTCCAGCCAAAATGAAGAGTGGGGAAAGGAGTGGGCTCTGAGCACCCCCTGGTGCCCTACAAGCAGTGTTGAGTGGCTGTGTTTTGTGGGTGGAAATATCCAACACTTGTCAGGGCTTTCTTCCTGTTTGCTGTGCTTTAGGTGCCAGTATGGTGGGGCCAGCTCAGTCTGCTGGGATGGTGCCAGGGAGAGGAGCCCTTCTCAGAGGGGGTTTGGAAATACATGTTCCTCTGTGTGTTCCTCTGAGCTGAAGTAGACTTTGCATCTGGTTTGGAAGATGAGAGAGGGTTGTGATGATTCCAGCTCATCTCCCAGCAGAAGATTACTGTTGAACAGTAATTAATGAATTAATAATGAATAATACTCTTTCACAGGGCCTTTGTTTAGAAATGGACTTATCTTCAAAGATCATAACTATCATAACACTGATGCTGGATATAAAGAATGAGAAATGTCTGTGAATGCTTCCCTAAAATATTTATAAGCGATATGCTGGAAACCCTACCCACCACTCTAAACTATCCCAGTCCCAGAGGTGTTATAGGCAGCTTCATCCTGGTGGTCACAGGCCAGCTGACCCTGTTGGACATCAAGGGAGGACCTTGGTGCAAAACATTTTCCATACAGTCATCAAGAAATTCCTTCAGCTTGATTATAAATGTTGGACTTAAGCTTTTTGACAGTACGCTTCTAATAGAAGCCAACAGTCTACCAAAGTGAAATAAAAATTTACTCTGGTTACTTAATTCCATTGGAAATACTTTCTTCTTTGTCTTTTTCTTTGAAGAAACAGAATATGAGAAGTAAATCCAAGCTCACGTTTTCCATTGATCTCAGATCAGAGGTAAAACAGCTAGAATTTTAATGTCACACTTTACAGTGATGTAATCAAACCAAATTTCTGATATCAATTTCTTCATAACTGACCTTTCCAGATGAATGATATGTTGCTACACTGCTCCATAAACAGTCATTTCCAATGGAAAGACAAGACTAACCATTCTGATCACTTTAATTAATCTTCCTCCATTCTGCTCTCACCCAGTAGACTTACAGCAAAGTTTAGGAGGCAGCAGCTCAGCTGTTGAAACCCATCACCAAACTGAGGGTCAATGATAAGTACAGGGGAGAAAACTTCTTTCTAGGCAATGCAAAAGAAATATACATACACAAAGAATTCTTTTGAGTCTACCACTTTCTGTGCTGTCACCCTCTTTTATCACCTGGACACAGCCTCAGGACATAACCATCTGCTGATGGTAGGTGAGTCATTCACATAGGAATGGATGAGAAGGTGACAAACAGTGCTTGGTGACGTCTTAACATGAGCATGAGGGAAAAATGGATGAGCTGTGAAAAAGAATTGCTGAGTTTATACAAAGCTGATTTTTTTAATAACTGTGAGCAGCTGGAAACATTACTAGGATCCTTACTATATGTAAACACAAACACATAGAATGGATAAAGAATAACATCACACTGAACTTTTAGCCAGGAAGCTCCATTTACTCTTTAGAAATTACAGACAGAGACAGTATTGTCAAACAACCATTTGTCTCCTTTGGGCTGGCAGCAGAGGAATCACCAAAGCTCGGGGTGGGCCAGCTGCTTGTCAAATGCAGTAGCAGTTTAGATGTTACTTGACTTTCCTCTGAGATCCCCATAGATCCTGCCAAAAGTCTGATGTAAGTAGTGGTTCAGTAGAAAAGTGCATTGAGATCACCAACCCCCATGACAAGTCCCATTTCAGCGGGACACCTGAAGATCACCTCTGTAATTCCTTACTGGTCTTTCATCCTGCTCCAGTAGGTAACTGCATGCACATCAAAGTTCCTGCAGTGCCAACATTCTGAGCAAAACATCAAAGACAACAAAACATCCCTCTGCGGACAGGGCTGAGGTAAAGGAGTGTGCTGGGAAGAGCATTGCAAGGTGTTGAAGGTTAGGGCTGACCAAGGATCACCCCTTCACTGATACCTCTCTGGTGTTTTGTACAGTCAGCCTGTGCTTGATGAAACTCAGGATCCCAGGAAATTATACCCTGAATTAATCAGGCATGTTGCCAGGAGAGTAAATAAGTCATAAGATCCACACTTTATGTTACAAGCTGCATTTATTTATTTTTTTCTTAATCCCTCATTACTGCCCAGGTAAGATGTAATGCCTATATCAATCCAGCCAAAGGCATAGAAACATAAACCCCTTTGACAGTAATTTCAAAAGAAAGAGAAATACATCTGACAATAAATTAGTGTCATACCAGCCAGGCTGTCTCCCTAGGAGGGAAGCTGAGGGACTTTGAACTGCTGCTTTTGTGTTGTGGCGTTGGTGTTCAGAGGGTCCTTTTGACATCTCAGCCTCTCATCCCCGAGTGACATGACAAGCAGCTTGTCACCAGCTCTGCCAGATGCCACTGGGAGAAGTCACAGCACACTCCTCCACCTTTGGAAATGCCAATCATGGCCACGTCCTGTGTGGGGACTTGCTTGTCACTCCCCTTCAAAGACACCCATCTCCTCAGGGATGGCTCTGAACGCTTCTCATTGTGGAGGATGCAAAGGAAAGGGAAAACCAAGGCTGAAGAATCCTGGCTGTTCCTCCGTGTCTTATAGAAAGGCACTTTTGTATCCTGCTTGGGGCAAGCTGAAAAGTCCTCTGCAAGCATAGAAATAGCTCCAGGGGAAAGGTGTCTACAGTAAGTTGTGGGACCATCAGGTTGGTCCTCTGTGCATGGTTTCCTCTGAGAAGGCAAAGCAGGTGTCTGCTGAAATTGGTGATGAGCCAGTGGAGAACTGGAGCTATTGGGATTTTTGGAAAGGAAATGTCTCTTTAGGTTCTTGTGAAGGCAGTCTATTCCCTAAAACCTGGGGTAGTCGCTGGAGGCTGATTTTCCTTACAGAAACGCAGCCTAAGAGACAGGAGAAAGGAGAGAAAGGAAAGGTAAGAAAGGAGAGGTCTGGTGTTGAAGGGTTGAAATTTTGGGGTGTGATGCAGTGCAAGAGGGGCAGGGCAAGACAGATGGAAATTAGGGAATGGCACAGCAGTGAGGTGTCTGTAGGCACCTGTGACTGCAGCCAACAGGCTTGAAATACTGTCACTGGTGCTTAGTTGTGACAGAAAAGGGTCAAACAAGTGGTCGTGCATGCAGGTCACCTCTCAATCCCTGTTTGGCTTGGAGCAAAGGAAGCTGGAGGGTCAAGGCGGGCTGAGAGTCAGTTGCTTGGCATTTGCTGCCACCAGTTAATAACACTGTTTCCTGGCAAAAAATCCCTCTGGCAGGCAGAGTGCCTGGAGGTGCCTCCATGGCTCCCCTCCAATGGACATGAGCCAGAACAATAGGCATTGCTCCCAAAATAAGCAAGTTCCTCGGGATACCCACTGCACCTGTGTCAGTGCAAAGGGAAGTTGCTCTCAGTGCAGGAGCACAGAAAGAACAGCAAAAGTGAAGGAAAACACAAGAAACTGCCCAAGTTAATGAGACAGAGCACTGGGGATTAGCATAACTATGTTGCTTTAAAAAAAACAATTTAATGCCAACATCAGTTGCTGAGCATCTCTTCCCTCCCCACTCTTGCATCAAATAAGCTCCCACTTTCCAGCTCAGTGGACATGCTTTGCAAAGACTAGATGAAATGATGGACTTAGGCCTCCTAACTAACCTTAGAGGAGAGTAAAATATAATTTACTGGTATTTAGCAGCAGCTATTTTGACGGTGCATAATAAAGTGATAGGCAAATATGAAAGCAATTTATCCCAAGTAGTAACTGTGAGTTGCTATTTTAAGTTCATAAGTTGCATTCGGTGTGCAAAATATGATAGCACACAGAATGCAACTATTTTATGATCTCATAAAAATAACACTGAGATGTGTTGTCCCACAGTGCACGAGGGCTGCTGGTGGAGCTGGGGGAGCAGGAGTCCAGGCAGGCACCACGCCCTCAACTGCAGCTTATTCCAAACTGCCTTCCCGTAATTGCAGGGCAGGTTACATGGCATGGCTCGGCATCACATGGCTTCCAGCACCACGGTCAGACAAGGGGGTTGGATTCCCCAGACCTAAACTGGAACCAGCAGTGGCCCTGGACACGTAGTACTGAGTATGAATCTTGGGAGATTGCTGCCAAGGAACATTTTTCTCCTCTCTCTTAAGTTAAAAATACACTGAAGGTAGTGTAACCCTCTGGGTATAGGTAGTAGCAGCAGCAGCAAGAGTCATGCTTGAAGGGCTGGGGGTCTTCCTTAAAACTAACAAACACTTTGGCTTGAGCCTGACTTAGAATTTCAAAATACCTCTCCTCAGTGCTCCCAGCCAGCAGCACCAGCCTCAGCATCATCAGCAGCTGCCACCTGCCTGCACAACTGGAAATTACCCCAGGCTGCCGTGTCTGCAGGCAGTGGTCTGTCAGCTGAGTACCTCCTCCAGAGGCTGTGTCCAGTACAAATACATGCTTTCCTTTCCACATTCGGTTTAGTGTTTAATGTAGTCCCAAACAAAATGCCCATCCCCGTGCTGCTGGGCTTGTGGCTTAATTGTGTTTAGACACAGCTCTGAGCAGGACAGACCTCATTAGAAATATTCCCTACCAGCTGGAAACCCTTGTCTGAGGTAGAACTAAGAGCACTGACGTGCAGCTGGGATGGCTAGGAGCTTCAGGCATTACCTTGCAGTTTGGGAAAGAAAGACATTAAAACCAGCAGCTCTTTCACTGGATGTACCTGGGAGTGATGTAGTATTATTTTAGGTGCAGTATTATCTTTGCAGCTAACCCTTCCCAAGAACCTGTTCCCCACAGCCCACGCTTCAGGATGAAAAGTTTGGCCCAGAGAGAAGTGAGGTCTTGATGGGTGGAGGGGGCTTTGATTCAGCCACAGTCTGGGGCTCTGACCAGATCCCAAAGCTGCTTACACCTCTGGGCAGACCACGGCACCTTCCAGTATGGCTCCAGGATCCACCCATGGGAGAGCAGCTCCTCGAGGAGAGGACACGCTTTTTGCCATAAGGCAAAAAACCTGAGGGCAAGTCCATCAGAAAAAAGCTGCATTACCTCCAGAGATGTTTCATCCGAGTCTGTGTGGAGTGAATTTCAGTGAGCATAAGATTAAATGGCACGTGAGTTAAATAAACGGGGATCTGGGGATTGCCTGACTTTCAGGGGATGCAAACAAGAAGATGAAGCAGTAAATATGTTGTTTGGGAAAATTTCTGAGCCTTTGTCTTGTTGCTGTCTCAATTCCTGAACAAATCCATGAATCATCTCCTGTTTAAGGAGCCCTACTGACCAGCCCTAAAGTATCAGGATTAATGTCAACCTTAATTTTCAATTGCCACTTGCAGGGAAATATCATCCCTCCATATTTCATAAACACAGGCTGAATTTTGAAATCCTGGAGAAATGAAAACACTCTCAGCTTTTCATAACATTCAGAAAGGCTCATGAAAAGCAGTAACTTCTCCAGCAGAAGGCAGGATGGCCTCCTTCACAACTGGTTTGCTGTCATTTATCCAGAAAAAGCTGTCCCACAGACAGGAAATAAATTGTGCAGTGCGCTCTGTTTCTTGACATCCTGACAATGAAAATCGAATTAGTGTGAAAGTGTACTTTGTTGGATCAGCTGGTTCAACAAACATCTTCTCCTCCAGTTGTACTTGAAACCAGGAGCAGGAGTGAGGATGAGAAACTCTCTCTGCGGCATTTCCCACTGGAGCAAGAAAATATACAGCCAGGAGTGGTTGGGTCCCGGGGCTTTTGGCCATGTCTATCTCTTGGTCCTGCAGGATCCTCCCATGCCCATATTCATCGGGGTTTTGATTTAAGTCTCCGTATAATGACTTCCAAGCGAGGATGGAAGAAATGACACTCTCCTTTTTAATGAGTGATGGACCTCAAATTAATATTCAGAGTATGAAAAGGAAGGACTCCTGAAAGAGTGTCTCATTATTTTCCATGTCAAATGCTTTACAGGGGAACCCAAGATCACAGAAGATTGGGGGAGAGTGAGTGTGAAGTTGGGTTTGTGGGTCCTTCATCAGTGGTCTGAGTGGGGAGGTGATTAGCTGAGAGTGCACAGTGATCTATCTGGGCTTTGACTAATTTGTTGATGAACTTATGATGGCCAACACCATGTCTATCTCACACGTCACCCTTGCTATGTGTAATTTATCCCTTGAAATTTAAATCAAGCAGAGATGCATTTTAACATAATTTTGGACTTGACGTGGCAGCTGTGGAAACAGTTAATTATCACTGATTTTTACTGAAATTCTGAACTGATTCAAAGTTCAGGATCCTCCTAGAAAACTAGAAAAATACTTGAAGCACCATCCTATTATTTCTAGTTGTCAGATTTTGATAGAACTGGACAGTTAATAAACACAAGAACCTAAACTCAGCAGCCTGTAAAACCAAAAGCTACGGAAAGTTCACAAGCCTTGAAGAAGAAAGTTTGATTTGGAAAGTTTTGATAAAGAAATGATTGAACTGATTCTTGCCTGGACAAAAAGCATTCCTGTGGTGCACATTTCGCATGAGAATCAGTGAGGGTATCTGAGCTACCTGGCCCTGGAGTTGCAGTGACATCGAGCTGCCCACATCCAAGAAGCATCACCTTTCTGCTCATTGGTCAAGTCATATTCTAAATATGAAATTTTCTGTTGAGGCACATTTAAGCCAAAAATATCTCTCTGACAATATGCACCAGATTTGGCAAAAAATACTTCTGGCCAAATACAAAGCAAAAAATCTTCCATTTGAAAACTAAATACTCCAAATCTTAATTTGGCAAAGACTTTTAATACTTGAACTTACTTCCATGTACATTTCTTTTAACAAAATCATTTCAGGTTGGGCAAAATGACCCAAATTGATGTCTCTTTCTGGTATTAAATTTCTGAGCAGCTCAAATACCATTATCTGAGAAAGGATTTGTTTAATACACTGAAACAGAAGTCATACTCTCAGAGCTCTCTTTTGTGTCACAAGATGGACTACAATAATCCATCATCCAGTAAAATGTCTGCAATTCACATCAGCACTAACAAAGTCAGGAAGTTCTTGCTGTCTCTGAGAAACCTGTGCATTTCTCAGTAACTCTTCCTGCCTGGAAAGAAGTTACCAGCCTCAAAATTGCACTACTCGTCCTTTTCACTTACTTCACAGAACATGATGGTCTTGGCATAAAACCCAGGACTCAAACCTCTGGAGACAGTGTGAGATTTCAAGACATCTCCCTGAGGCCAGGGAAGCTAACAAACTTTGTCAAGGCAATGGCTTAAAAACTTTGCCAAGTGCCAGAGCAGAGGACTGTGTACCCACATTTGCTTTGGTATGGAGTGGGTGGTGGGAGCTCTGGTTGTCCCAGTCTGATCCTCCCTGCAGCGGTGGCAGAGCCCATGGCAGTGCTGGGCTCTCTGCAGCCGCCCGGGCAGAAACCCCCATGGCTCTGTGCAATGACACGGCAGCTTGGGAAGGCACATCTGGAGGTTTTTACATACTAAATCAAGGCCATGGCAGGTGTGTAAAGCTGAGATTTCAGAGCCATTCAGACAGCTAATATATGTGGCAGTTGTTTATGCAAAGGAGTGACTGCTGAAATGAGGTCTGGAATTATTTGTTTTGGTTTTTAAATCCCCTTCTCTGAATTCATGTGATATTTGCGCAGCCATGAGGGAACAACCTAGTAGAATTTTCTGACATGTGCCATCTCACTACAGGAAAGTTGCTCTACAAATTCTTCTCTGAAGGCAGAAATGGTCTCAGTTTCTTCTCAAAGCCAGGTCACTCCATCGTGGTCTTCAAGATCCAGAAAGAAATTGCAAAGGGTCTGAAATATTTTGAGGCAGAATTCTGGTAATGCATTCCTTTAGAAAAGAAATATTATATTTTTGCACTGTGAGCGGCCCATAGTCAGACTGCTCTCAGTCACAGTCCCAGTTCCATTCCCTAATGCCACTTCAGTTATTCTAGGTGTTCTCCAGTGACAGAAGCATTTTTGTGGTTCCTTTAAAAGCTGAGCAGACCAAGATGATGTCCTAGAGGATGATAATCCTCTCTAGGAAGAGACCTCAACTCACATAGTGGTTGTTTGTCTTCAAGGAACATGAGTTGGGGCTGAGGGAGATTTTGATGAGTGATCTAATGGGACTGCATGTCTGAGGATTTGTTTGGCAGCTGCCTGGAGGCATCTGCTTTCTTGGCAAGCCACACTTAATAGCATTTTCTGTGTTCTCCTTTTAAGAAGAAGCAACTGAGACCAGCACAAATCAGTGGCATTTGTGCTTTCCAGAGTCTGATCCTGTGTCTGTGTCAGCAATGCTGCAGAAACAATGACAAGCTCTTGGCTTCACCAGTGTGGCCCTTACAAACCTGGAGAATGAGTGTCACTGTAAAGATGAGTGCAGCCATGAAAGAAAGCAAACTAGGAACAACACAATTTAATAGTGCATGCTCCTTTCCAACACCCTGACTTGTTTTCATTTCCACAGCAGTAGCAAGTGCTCCTGTACTATTGCTTTGCTGTCTTTGTTCCCCTCACTGCCTTAATGTGTGAAACCCACAGAGGGTGAGCCCACTAGCTGTGCTGAACTGGTGATTAGGAAGGAAACTGATTATTTCAAAAACTGTTACAGTGCAAAAGCTATTGCTGGGTGACATCCTTGGAGCAGGCACATCTTATGATGACCAAGACATTCACCTGAATAGGTCTGTGCTGGAAACTGTGGGGTCACACCTCAGTAGTGATGTGCAGAAGGTGGTGGGAGTGTGGGTGTCCAGGGTGAGCTGCTCAGAAATGCCCCCTCTGCTGACAGCCTTCACTCCCGTGACCTGCTTGTATCGCACTCTATGGGCATTAACAAACTGAAGTTTAGAAAATTCAAGAGGTAAAGACCACTGTCCCTGCTCTAAATTGGAGCTGTAAAAGCAGACTGAAGTGCACATCAGCCACTTCCAGACACAGAAATTCCCTGTCCGTACTTTTGTAATAGCCTTGGGAATGCCATTCATTCTGTGAAAGTGTGTGATTATTTGGGGAAAGAAAAGCCATTGAAGACTTACTGCCAGCATTGGCTTTATTACAAATGCAGAAAGGAAACTGTCAAATAACTGTGTTTTCACATGAACCACATGTGACTGAGGCCATGTTAGAAAACATGATCCATCCCATGTAAATCATGAACCACTGAACAAAAGTCCTATTTGTAAATTTGAATATTGCCAGCCAGCTTTCAAACTCTCTGTCTTGAAAATAGTTCTGTGATACTTTGAGCAAGCACAGAAATGCAGTGGGACTTCGCCAGATTGCCTGGACCTTGCCAAATTTTGACTCAAACCTTCTTTGCCTGCATAAACTAGGAGAAAAACCAGAGTAAGGACCCCAGACTTGGCTTGACATACACATGAAGCAAAATCTGGCTGTAGGAAAATTTATTCCAAACAATATAATCTGTCAGCTGACTATATACAGTAATTCTACGAGTCACTCTATCACTTTTGTAAATTATTCCTGTTAATTTGCCCATTTTGAGAACACATAAAAGAGAGAAACCCCATAAGTGAATTGAATCACAGTTTTTATTATGAGGGTTTCGAAAACCTCGTAACTCATTAGGCCTCTTGTTGTGGGCAAAAGGCTTAAGCAAAAAGGCTTGAAGCCAGAATACCATGTCCTGAGATAGCAGGACATCTAAGGAAGCATTTTTTATTTAGTGTTCCAAGAGCATACAAACTGAGAATTCAAACTGAAAGAAGAGAAATTTAGGTCAGATACAGGGAAGAAATTCTTCTCTGTGAGGATGACGAGGACCTGGCACAGGCTGCCCAGAGAGATTGTGGCTGCCCCAGCCTGGAAGGGTCCCAAGTCAGGCTGGACAGGGCTTGGAGAAACCTGGTGTAGTGCAAGGTGTCCTTGCCCATGGCAGGGGCTGGAACTGGATGAGCTTTAAGGTTCCTTCCAACCCAAACCATTCTGTGTTTCTGATTCTGATTTGAACCCAGTGATTTCTCCACTCACCTGCCATTGCAGACCTCTCATGAAGGTCTGGTTTTACACTAGAAAGGAACAAAAGCAAATTTTCATTCTTCAACCAGCTGTCATCCTCTGGGCAGAGCTACTCATCAAAAGGAGGTTAATATGGGCAAGCCAGCACTGAGCCATGAAAGTGTCACATCCCCAGCTCCGAGGATGAAAAGGATCCTTCCTGAACACTAAACCTCTTTCTAAAAATACAACTGAAGTAGAGATCAGTGCTTCTTTCAGAGAGGCCTGTGATCTTGGAGTCCGATTGCAGTATGAAAGTTATAAGATTGCTGGGTCATCACCCAAATTGCACTTTGCATGTAAACTTAAGCAAGTTATTTTTTCTCTCCATGCTGGTATTTATGCATGGAACTCTTGAAAGCTGCTAAAGTTTTCTACTTATATGCAAAAAACATTTATTACAAACTCAAAATAATCTAATTTTGGAGATTTATATTTTAACTTTAAAGAACCATTGCACAGACTTCAGCCAGGAGGGGGTTATTTCCAAAATGCATCCAGTAGCACCTAGGGGCTCCAATGGCACTTGCTGAAAGAGGCCAGTTTTCTTCAGTGTATGGTGGTAGGGCTGGGCTTGAGACCCTGAATGCTGGGAGATTTGTTCTCTTCAGTAATTATTTGAGGTGTTTCTCTGGTTTTGTTTTTGAGTCTCTGGAGAGCTTTTGAATAATGAAGTAATTAAAAACCAGTCTTGAGATATCTTAAGCTGACTTGATGGGCTCTTTATTTAACAAACTGCTTAAACAGATCATTGAGTAATTTATCTACTCCAAGTTTCTTCCCCTTTCCTTTGGAGAATGTCACTATTGCCAAGGGCAGGGAGCATGATGAACCCACAGTTTGTCCTGTCCTGGTAATGCCTTGACCTCCAGATAACAAAATATTCATTTTATATTACAGAAATTCTTTTTATTGTCAGACTTTGTAGTTGCCAGGATAAATATTTAGTTCCTGGTAAACTTGCCAAGACCTGGAGGCAAGTGTGCTTATATGTCTTTTTGCATGTGTAATAGAGTTTGTGTAAAAAATGTGGATTATATTTTACTACTGTGGTGGAAGTGGCAATGATAACACCAGCAAGGCAGCCAATATGCCACTTCTCACTGTTTTCAGTGCCAGCCTTGTCTCTCAGGCAGGTAAGGGTTTCCCTGATGTTATGAATTCCCATAAGGCAAAAGAAACCATCCCCAAAAAACCCCCACCAGTTCACTTTGAGATAAAGCTGAATTGAATAACTAAGCTTTTCATCTGACATGAAAAGACCAGAAGCTACATTTGAAACAAAAGCTAAAAGTTTAACAAGTTACATTGATCAAAGAGTTTTCAAAGGAACATTCAATTATATCTGCAACACCTAAATGGAAGAGTTGTTCTTTTACTTATTTATTTTGTGATAAAGAGGGTTATTAGGTCTTATTATCTCTCTTCACTTTAATGCATTCTGCTGAAGCTCTCAGCAAAAAAAAAGAAAGCTTTGTGAACAGCAAAGTGACAAGTGAAAAAGAAAGATTAAAATTAGTTCAAGGATAAAAAAGAGTGTATATTTTACAGCCAAAATCTCCTGGCCTAAGCATTGATGCATTCAAATAAAGAAAACAGATCTTAATTATGATGCCACTCCACCTTGCTGCACTGAGTGCCGGGCTGTGATCTTGCTGCAGACAACTAAAATGGCTTCAGAACTCAGAATTTGGGAAAAAAAAAAAACCAAACAACCCAGACCTTACAAAAAGAGCTTACTGCTTCTGGAATCATCATGTGCATCACAGGAAAACTGAGAAGGTTGTGCCTGCTGGAACAAAACTGACAAGGGAAAACTGGGAATCATACATGTGGGAAGCTGAAAGTTTCATTCCTGGGAAGATGCTGTATCCAGATGCCAGGTTATGGTTTAAAGTTACCGAGCAATTGTGGTGAGAAAGCTCTCAAGTTTTACAGCTCTTGGTCAGAATCCTTTTCTACCTCCAACCTCCATATCTTTTTTATCATGGACTCGTCTTATTGATCACAGTTTTTCACTCTTAGAGCCTGAAGCAAAGCCCAGGAAAATCAATGGAAAATTTTCTGTTAACTTAGCTGATATGTGGCTTAGGCTCCAATAAGCTTTTAGTCGTTGACTCAGATAATACTTGCATGTTTTGCTAGCACAATTGTGAAAGAAATTCCTTCCCTAAATAAATATGTGAATCTTAAATTTGTTCTTTGTCTCTTTGCTTTGAAGCCTGAAAAGAAAAAAATCTCTGACTCCAAACCAGAGGTTCATATTCTGGTTTGCAGATCCAAGTCTTCTCATACAACAGAGTTTAGAGCAGTGGCACAGGCACACAGCACCCACAGCAATTCTACAGCTGCTTTCTACCAGCCTTTGTGATTTCCTTGGACTCCTCCAGGTGCCAGGATACCTAAGCATGAACAACACAGCTGGTGAAGGGTCTGGAGCAGGAGTCTCATGAGGAGCAACTGAAGGATGGCTGGGGGCCTCAGCCTGAAGAGAAGAAGGCTCAGGGGAACCTTCTCACACTCTGCAACTCCCGGACAGGAGGGTGCAGCCAGGTGGGGTTGGGGGTCAGCTCCCACAAAACTAGGGACAGAACAAAATGAAACAGCTTTGAGTTATGCTCGGGAGATTTACATGGGACATTAGGGATATTTTTACTGAAAGAGTGGTCAGATAGTGGCACAGGCTGTCCAGCGCAGTGGTAGAATCACCATTCCTAAAAGCGATGAAGAAAAATTTAAATGTGGCACTTGGGTGTGCAATTCAACACTTGGGGACATGGTTCAGTGGTGGACTTGGCAGTGATGGGTCAGGGGTTGGATTCAGTGATCTTAGACATCTTTTCCAACCCAAATGATTCCATGGCTCTTTCCTGGAGGCTGAAATCCCCCAGGTGCTGGTCCTCTACCATTGCCAGTGACGCAGAAGCACCCAAGATGTTCACGGAATCTCTCCTGCTGTATGTGTAAGAGCAAATGTTCCACAGGGCACAAATAGTGACTTGCTACTATTTTTGGTGCTAGGTGAGGACAGCAGGTTTCTGGAGCCAAAACATTCCTCCAAAGCTCTATGACATTTCAGGGAGCAGAAGAGTGCTCCCCATATGTTGTCCTTGCTTGGTGAGGACACTGCATCCTGTGAGATGATAAACTCTCATGGTTTGGACTGTCCTCCCAGCTCACCAGAGGCCATGGCAGGTGGAAATATCACCCTTCAGATCACACATACTCACAACAACGTGGTTACTGTTGTCAGTGTGAGCTTGGGAGGAGACAACATTGAGACATGGGAATAATGGCTGCATGAACAGGGAAAAAATGCTGCTCACTGCATTGATAGTTACACTTGATTTAGCTACTGAAAGAAGAAGGAGAAACCATGAAGACATTAAACCTCTTATCATCCTGATAAAATGAAATTGAAAAGAAAAAGAACCTCAGTTATTTGGCAGCAAATAGGTTTATTAACTTTTAAAACGGTGTGTGTTTGAATGCGATAGGGAAAGCAGCATTTGTCAGTGTTCCCCACATCAAAAGACAAATTAATCCTTTGAAGAAAAGTAGCTTTTAAAAATCTGCCTCATTAAACAATCTATCAGGAGACTGAGCTGTGGAGCTAGGCACTGGTTCCTGTGCAGGAAAAGGACCTACAGGTGACACATATGGCTGTCCTCCTGTGTCAGGGTTTTCTAGCTGAACCTTACAAACCACAATGCAGGACCCATTTACAGGCTGTGTTTTCCCTTCCAGCTCTATCTTAACTCCTTTGCTGCTACAGCACCCACAGGGCTTAGGCAGTAGAGTCTAGCTGATGTGGCGTGAGGCATTTTGATGGCTTCCTCCCACCCCACCATCTCTCCATCACAGTCCCACCAGACTTCTCATGTCTCTGCCACCCTCTCCCTTTGGCAGCTGGTCAGAAATAACTGTTGGTGACTTTGTAAATAGTCTTTGAAATACTTCAGTGAGTCACGTGTTGTAAAGGACTCTCAATTTCCTCTAATAATAATGTTCGACAAGACTAACTCAATTTTCTGTCATGGAAACTGGTGTTCTGGTTTCAGGTTTTTTTTTAGCTAGGATGCTCTGTTTTTCCAATTTGCTGCTTCCTGTGAGATGCCTTCACCCCTCTGGAGCAGTCCTCTGAAAGGCAGCCTTTGAGCTGTAGGAGCGCAACACCCTCTGTCACACTAAAAATTAAATACATGAGTGGCGTCTCTCCAGATGGGAAAGTAACATCAGATATTGTGTTAAGAGGAATGATGAAGAAACTAAAGATTTTGCTGCCTACTTCCTCTTGCCTCCTGGAAATCTCATAAATACTTTCAGGCATCTTTCTATGCACTTATTGAGCTCCTCAGCTACCTTTAGACTACCTGTATTAGACAGCTGCACTTTGTCTAATACAGAGTAGTGACAGATAACACTAAAATCTCCACACCACAAAATAAGCTCATGCAACCACTACTTTGCTGGCAGGTAAACCAGGCAAATGTGTGAGATCCTGGCGTATGTCCACAGTTTGCTTCAATTCCTGGTTGTTTCAAGGTACCTACACATCTTTTAAATCCCTTCAGAAATCTTGACTCCACCTCTTCTCTGGGCAGCCTGTTCCAATGCCTGACAACCCTTTTGGTGAAGGTGTTCTTTGTAATATACAATCTAAAGTGCCCCTGGCACAACTTGAGACCCTTTCCTCCTGTTCCATTGCTTGTTACTTGGGAGCAAACAAATGCCCTGGAGCCTTTGGTGGTGCTGGGACACCCTCCTGAGGCAAAGATTGTGTCCCTAGGGGAGATACATGTACTCTGTTTGGACAGGCACAGAGCAACCTCTTACAGCTCAGGGTGTCCTCATCCCTTGTTTGGTTCTATCTGACATTTGTCTGTAATTAGCACTCAGGTTTCAGATGATGAACGAACAGTGTTTTGTCCAAAGGGCCAGCAATGAGGACAGAGATACTACTGGACTGTTTTTTCAGCACCAAATCTAAAGCTTGGCAAGGATAAAAATATTCATTGTTCATCAGCTAAGCTTTCCTTTAGGCTGGAAGACAGGCAGTGTCTTCTCTTCCCATTTTACACATGTGCAGACAGGATGCACTGGAAAAGGGAGAGGCAGAATTAGATCCCAATCCCATGAATTCCAGGCTTCAACTTCCAGACAGCTTTGCCAGGCATGGATAACAGGATAAGATCACCCTTTTAGAACAGCTGCTGGGAGAAACAGATTTATCAGTTTTCTTTCTTTCTTAGAATAAGGTTCCCAACATTTTAAATCAGCTTTCCTTCTTTTGAGCGGAGGCTATTACAAAAAATGAGGTCAAAACTGAAGCATGTCCCCTTCCCCTATTTCTCACTTACTATGCATTGGAATGGCATGGGAAAAAAAACCCCAGAGTTAGTGTCTCCAGCCTGGAAAGACTAGGAAGCCTTGCAGCCCTGGCAGTGCCAGCAGAGATTTGGGCACCGTGTCTTTCCTGACTCCATCCAGGCACACAAACAGTTCTGCAGGAGCTCAGCAGTGTCTGGTTTCTGGGGTTTGAAATATTCTTCCCCTGCTGCCAAGGAAGAGAAGAAAACAGCCCTTTGAAGAGGCTCTGAAACCCAAGTAGAGTGAGAGGGGGAGCATTTACTTTAAAGTACAATAATGTTTAGGTTACAGACCCTAATTCCTGAGCCCTGTCCCAGCAGGGTGTCTCAAGGAAAAGGGCTTTCAGAGCAGGGCTGGTTGCAAGTGTGACACATGCAAAAGGCTCCCAGGGAAATGCTCTCACATTTTTCTGTACAAAGTTGTTTTAAAAGCAAGAGTGAGATGTCTTGGGTGGGAAATACATCCTAACAGATGTGTAAGATCACTAAAGCTGATTCTAATATAATCTAAGCTGCAGTTTGGTGTATTAACGCTTTGTTTCTCTTTAAGCACAGATGGATATTTTTATTAGCATTATTTTGTTGAAGCAGCTTCTAGAAAGGCTAGTCCTGAGGGCAGATGTTTAGTTATAGACAAAATATTTATGCTGGGGCAATTGATCAGAAAGGTGCAGCTTTTCTATGAAATTTCAATTAGAAAATTAAACCTTGTAAGCACAGGCAACTGGGATCTGCTGTTCAGTCCACATGGCCAATTAGAAGGAGTCACAAAAGCCCCTCCTCCACAAACCCATGCTTTGGGCTGGGTATCCTGGTCACCCTTGAGCTCTTCTGGGATTAACTCTGTGTCAGTGCTGTGAGAGGAGGGCTGGCAGTGAAATGGGGCGCTGAATGTGCTGGGGAGTCAGGGAAGAACAGCAGATACTGGCAGAGGGATGGGTGCCCAGGGTCTTGGGTTTTTGGGATCTGTGATGTTACAATCAGCTATGTAATAGTTGGCTTTCACTATAATGTATTTGCTTTTGCAAGATATTATAAATTGTAATTACTTGTAGATGATTATTATTCATTGTAACTGGTTTTAGATATATAGAATATATTCATGTTTAGAATATAATTTGTAATCACTTTTGTGGGTAGTGTAACTAAAGGTATGCATGAAGCAAGGTGATCACAAGATGTAAATGGGCTTGCAAAAGATGTATTACAAGATAGGACTGCTTTGGCAAAGTGCAATTGGGGGCTGTACATTTTGCATGAGCAGTCATTTCATAAGGTATGGCTGGTCTTATTGTATAACCAAGATAGCACAAGTGGAGAAAAAAATACCATAAAAGGAAAATACCAAGTCTAAAGTGGCATCAGAGGATCATCAGAAGACTACTCTGGACTGTCCCCGTGACAGATCCTTGGACACTGCAACTGTGGACTTATGCAATGCTGTGGCAACCTGAGGCAGAGCTGGGGTAAACAGCTTTGAAAATATGCTAAGTAATTCAGGGAAATAATGCTACTGCAACTAAAGAGGGGGTGTGGGGTGTGCCTCTGGCTGCTGCCATGCACCCAGCACTGTTACTTTTGCTTTATTAATTTGTCCTTTATTATCTTGTACTAAACTCTTAAAATTTTAAAGGAGTGGGGTTAGTCTCTCACGTGATTTTAGGAATGAACGCAGCTGATGCATGGTCCTGTGATGTGATGGGACTGAGACTACACAGAGATGAAGGGACTTAGTTAAATGTCCACACTGGAAAGAAATAGTAAAACAGCTCTTAAATACAGGGCAAATTGGCTTTTCACACCCACTGGTCTTTTCTGGAAGTAAAACTCAAAATAAAATGCTGAAAGCACCTGTATTAGATCCAGACCCAGATGACTCGCTTTGCCAAGCATGGATAGCAGCATCCAGACCCATTTAAGTCTCAGGTGGCTGCCTATTAAATTAGATCCTCAGCTAGGGACATCTGCTAGTTTCCTCAGAGATTTCATTGTCCCTGTCTGAAGAGATAATACCTGCTCCAACCAGAGCAGTGGGAGACTCCCTGAGCTTTCTCCAAGCCCTTGAAAAAGCCCCTAGTGCTGGTGATGGAGGAGCACAACGCTGATTTTGGCTACTCTTAGTGTGGCTTTCTCCTCTGCAGTGTCCCTGGGATCTAGGCACTACCACATCTTCCCCTGTACGCTGGGACAGGAGGCAGTGACTCAGTTAGAAGGGAAGGAAGAAGTCTAAGCTCTGGTTGTGTCATTCCAATGTCTGAAGGTAAAGGCAGCTATCACCCATTCTCAAGAGATTTTCCATTTTATTTTATTTTCTTTTGCAAACATCTGTTGGGGTTTGAGGAGACATGGCAGAAGGGGGACGGGGAAACCCCTCAGGAATGGATGATTTTGAAGTCTGGGGAAGCTCAGAGGGAGAGAGGAAGTAGGAACTTGGGAGGAAATCAATGAGCAAGAGTTAGAATATTTTGCCTGGCAGTCACTCATCACTCAAGCCAGGTAATTATTAATTATCTCCATGCATTCCCACAAGTTGTTAGTTTTCTGGGTAGGTGGATCCTGTGCTTAGTCATCTTGGCATTTTTAAAGACGAATGAAGAATTACCCAGGATGAAGGGTCAGGAGTGAAAAAGATAACACCAAGAAGCTGATCACTGCCCATCTGTTATAAAATTTCATTAGTTTTGACAGTCTGTACATAGGCAATGAATGATTGCTAACTACACTTCCTTTGCATCTGCTTTCGCTCATATTGCTTACCTTGGAAAAAGAGCTGGCCGGACAAGCCTCGAGGATGAAAGGAGGTGCTGGATGATTCAACTGGATCAGGATGATTAGGGATGAACAGGGATAGCAAGGCTATTATTTATTAGGCAATTTATTAGGCTTACTTTGCCAAGGGCATTTTTCACTGGGCACCACTAAAAACAATAGATATTGGTCTGTGGAGGTATCCCAGAGGATGGTTCTCCTCACAGTCCTGCAGGAGAATGAAGGAGCTGAGACTGTTTGTCATCTCAAAGCCAGATCTTTTGCTGTAGTAACACTTCCCTCCGATTGAAAACTTTGGGAAAATAAAGTCAGAGAGAAGGCAAACAGGACCCCAGCCATACCCAGGTTTCATGATAGTGTGTTTCTATGTTCTTGGTCCATGCAAGAGCAGCTGGCCTGAAACCCTGGCCTTTATCATCTATGCTTCAGGTGACAAGTAACAATACCTGAGACTTCACTGAAATACTCATCAGCCCCTCCTGTCAGAACTGCTCTTTATTTTGGGGCACAGAGACATATGAGACAAGTGAGGGTTCTCCCAGCAGCTGTATGTAAGACCTGCTGCTATCCTGAGCATCTTTGAGGTCCTTAGTAATTAAATAAATATTACAATGTCTATAATAATGACATGGAATTAGATTTTTTGATCATATTAATTTCTCAGTCTGTTGCAATACAGGATCACAAATCAATGTTTCTCCTGTGACTGGCTCAGCCTCCCCATGCATGTTTAAGCAGATGTGACGTTGATGAGCATAAATATGGGGGCTTGAGGAGAGCTTGCACGACAAATGAATGTGCTCTGGCAGATTTATGAGAAGTTATTCTTCAATGTAGAAAAGTCTATCCATTTTCACCTAACTGCTCCTTCAAAAGTGACTCTTCCCGTGTACAAAACATGAGCAATCTGCAGAACTAGAGAAAATGTCAAGAGGTCTTTAAGGAAAAATGTTTCCAGGGGCCTGGAGCAGAGAGGCAGCAAAGTGGAAACAGAGATGTGATTAATGGAGAACAAGGTGTCCTCATTCATTTATGGCCATTTGCTCTCCCCGTAAATGACATTCTGCTTGGACAATGTGGGTTCTTTCTTTTAATTTGTCTCTGCATCTGAAGAGATCTTGCAACTGGGACTCTCTCATTTCATGTCACATTCCATCATGCCAAGAATACCTGCAGGTTGAAAGGAGTGTTTGTAAACACTTGTTTATGAAACTACAGGTAAACCAGCCCCTGAGGAATCCCCTCGCCAGCTCTGTGTTTCAATTCTTCCTATTCTTAGGCAATAACATCAGGCTTTCACTATGTCCTGATGGAATTAGCAACAAGAAACCCAAGCACTGTGGGTATGTGTGAGACAGAACAAGACAGGAGATCTGCTTGGGACCAGGAAGAAAATGCTTTGCCTCTTTAACCTCCTGAAAAAAAAAAAAAAAAGCTGCAGTAAATCAGTAAATACAAATGATAGATAGGCCTAAGAATGAGAGCCTTGTTGGCATATTTAAAAACTCTAATTAGCATCACTGCTGCTGGCATGTGGGTATTCCAGGGACCCATCTGGTTCTAAGGGTCTGGAGATACCCTCATAGACTTATGAAGGTCCAAACACTCAACAGAGCATGTTCTTCTGCCATGTTTCCCCTGGAGCCCCTGTCTCTGTAAGCCTCATGCAGCAGCATCTCACAGCTTCAGAGCCCATCTTTTGGAGTCAAATCCAGTTTGGTACATCCTCCTAAAGGTCAGCACTGATGTGGTCTCATAACCATTAAGGGACCATTGGGATTATCCAGGATTTCTCTGGACTCATGTCAGAACCACAGCATGGAAAAGCATACCACCTGGACCTCAGAAATTCCAGTGATGGGAAAATCCATCTTAACTTTTGAAAATTCTTCCAATAATTAATTACAGTCATGGCTAGAGATATTTAAAAAAAAATCAACTTGGTTATGGTCTTTTTTTTTTTTTTTTTGTTTCAGCTTTCAGCTTGTCTGAGGAAAGTATTGATAAATGTCTCAGGATAACTCTGGTTGAGAAGATTTTCTACCACTACCAGGTCAGAGAGGCTGAAACAAGTCATATTGGTCAGGTAACCTCTCCTTGAGAGGCCTAATCAAGATGATGGATGGGGTTATAAAAGGTTAAATCTCTGCAGGAGAAGATAGCCATCCTGGAGAGGGAAGCAGAGATTCCCTAGTTTGAGGGACTTTGGCACACAGCTTTGAATGGAGGGTGGCTGAGGTGTAGTTATGAAAGAAGAGGTTAGAACTGGACATCTCTCTGAGGGGACACAGTGAGGGCTTGTGCTAACACCCTGTGTTGTCAGCAGAGAGAGAGTAATGGAGGAAATTGGGCTGGGATTCAGCAAATGGGGTTGCCTGTACTCCTAATTCACGGTGAGTCCTGCCTGCAGCTGCTGGGTAAGGGTGCTTCTATCTCAGCACCTGAAAGCAGGGTATCTATGGCCAAGAGCAGCAGAAGGACGCCCATCTGCTCCCCATCCCAGCTAGAGCACCCACAGGGACACCAAGTGCTTCAGAGAGGGATGCAAGGCCACTGAGAGATTCCAGGTTGTTGATCACACAGATGTAGAAAACTCCCAACGTTTGTAGACTGGAAACAAGACTGAAAAGAGCTACACTGATCTCACAAGGAAGGTGGGATCAGCAGTTTTCCACTGCATATGGCTTCCGCAGACTCTTGGTTCGTGCTAACCAGTACCTGAACACAAGCTGGGCTGGCCCCAGCCTCACTCTGCCAAGGCAGAGTAACAAAGGCAAGAGCAGAAAGGGGACTTGCGCTTCATCTTGAGTGCAAAATAGGCTTGGGTCCTATGATAATACACATGGATTCTGCCTGCAATTGTTGCATCCAGGTGTCTGACAGCTGGACCAGAAGGGAAGTTCTTTCCAAACACTTCTGTAATTTATTAACGTATACATTACCACTGCAAGAAGCAACATCCCTTCTAAATCCTTGTTTTTCCTAGTCTTTACTGTACTATCTCAGGCAGGCTGATGTTAATTCACCCCACCTTTGATCTGAATCCTGAACAGTTCATTTCCTTGATCTTGTGGAAGACTTCCCCATGCACTAATTCTACCATGTTACCTTATCCAGTGTAAAAAACAGCTGATTCTGATTATCAAAAAAAGTAGCCCAGCACAAGTCAAAACAAGGTAGCACATTAGACAAGGCAGATTCATTAATTACCCAGTTTTGTCTTTAAACTGAAAATATCCCTAATTAACACTTTTCCACTCATGATGAATATCTTTTCCCCAACAGGCTGCAAGTTCATCAAGTAGGGGTAGAGACAGAGTCTTTCCGTATGATCACTGTGACTTCCATTAGCAAAAGTTTAATTATCAAAACAATAAGTTGTCCAATGTTGAAAAACTGGAAAGAAAGACAGAAAATATATTTACATTTGACCTTGGTCAATACAGTTGACCTTGCTTCTGGGAGAGAAACTACTGGTAGTCATTACAAGTCAGCTGTGGAAGTAGCAACACACTGATTTTAATGGATGTTTCTTAAAAAATTATTTCCAAGAGCCAACATTCTTCTGTCCTTTAACCCACACCTAAAGAAACAGGGAATGGAGGTTGTCTGCCACAGCAAAAGTCCTTTGCTTCCTTGGTTGTCTGAGAAGAGAGCAGAAGGATAAGTGGAAAGTAATTTATCAGACCTGCAGGGAAACAAAGTTCCTCAGGATTTCCTTGCAGTTGCAAAGACAGCAGCAATATATTCAAATGTGGTTAAATGACAACACTAATTTTTCTCACTTAGGTTGTGGTTCTGGAAAACATCTTGGAAAAGAATTTCAGTATGTGCTGATGTTTAAACCTGGATGTGAATCCCATGCAGACTACTGAAACTCAAGCATGTGCTTTACACATAAGTATGGATCCACTCAAGTGCTGTCCTCATTAGAGGTGGTGTTTAAGTGGCTCCTTGAGCTAGAGCCTCCAGTTTCGAAAAGGCTCTCCTATTCTTTGTGTGCAATGCAGAGAGAGCTAACTAAATACTTGCTTGTTTTCTATAGCACTGACCAGAACCACCTCAAGTGCCAAGGCAGCAGACATAAGCAGGAAAATTTACTCTGATCATCCCTGGAGTCATTTAACTAAAACACACATTTCAGTGGAGCCAAGTGCTTTTCAACTCCCATGGTGTCAAAACAATTAGCACATCACAGTACCACTGATTCACTGGTGCTCCAAGAAAAGCATCTGGCCAACATATGGAAATTTAACACAAGCACTGAATAACCTCCTCCTTGCACTGTCAGCTGCCTGCAGGACAGAACTGTTAGGATGATTCTTATATCATAGGTTTTGCAATTCAAGTTAACCTTCTGAAAAGACATCACTGCAGAATTGCAATTACATATTTATATCATAAGCCTGCTTTCCATGCATTACCCCTGTTAGAATTCAGAGAATATAAAATAGCCTGAGATGGAAGGAACCCAAGAGGATAATCAAATCAAATTTATTTATCAAGTTGGGGATTTTGATTCAGATTAGATATTTGGAAGAAATTCTCCCCTGTGAGGGAGCCCTGGCACAGGCTGCCCAGAGAAGCTGTGGCTGCCCCATTCCTGGAAGTGCTCAAGGCCAGGTTGGATGGGACTTGGACCAACCTGGAACGGTGGAAGGTGTCCCCGCCTATGCCAGGGGTTGGAATGAGATGATCTTCTAGGTCTCTTCCAACCCAAAACATTCTGTGATGTTTCTAAATTGAAGACCTTTCTGTTCATTTGCTATTGGTTACATCCCTATCCCACCATGACAATTCCAGAAAGTATAATTTGGTACTAAAGCAATTAATACTCTTGCTGACTGGTGGATGAGATCATGGCCGTCAAATTGGAAAAAAGCTGTAACACAATAATAAGCCTGATCATTTAAAAGGCAAAGGCAAGGAAGCAAACTCTGTATAGATAGTAGGTAGCTTTGAGCCAGTTATGCATCTGACATTATCATACAGAAACAGAAAAAAAAAAAAAAGGGGATGTGGAGGATGCTTAGTGTTCTTGAGGGTCTTTCGTTAGGGAGGACTACAGACCCTGATGGTAGGATGGTCAGTGTGTTTCCAGTTAATGCGCTTGTCCCCTTCAGTGGAACTACCATGTGTTCATCAAAGAGATCCAAGGACCCCAGTGCTGCTACACAGCGGAGTTACCCCAGAGTTCCCTGTGTTTCCAGCAGAAAGTGTCAGACAGGGTAAACGGCAGCACCAAATATGTTCCGTGTATGGTTCTGTGAATACTATTCCCTCACGACGAAAAGCAAAATGTGTCTCATCTACTTTGGTATTGTGTCTATTTCTTCTGATGCTCAAATTATTATTCTAGCATGGGTGGAGCAAACTCTCTGCACAACTTGCATCAACTGCTGGGTGACTTGCTATGTTATTCCCATCTCCAAAGGCGATGAAAGGCTGCAAGTGACCTCCAGCATCTCCCATCAAGCCACTTATGAAAAAGGCCAACCAGAGAGCAGATCTTGTCAGATACATTCTAAAAAGCTGAACTGCAAATGCTTGCCCATCAGGAGTAGGACACAGATGGATTTTCAGATGATTATAAAAGTCCCATACAGTCAGAAATAGATTTCATTACCCAATTGCATTTTTTACATAGCTTCAGGCCTGGCTTAAAATGTTCCTTCTGATTTTATTTATTGGCATTTATTAACACAGCTATTAGCAATGTTAATGCAACCTCAGTGGTATTTTCATTGACTCCTAACAGACAGTTTTTGCATATACCACATAGCAAATGTGACCAGAAGGAATTTGACACAATCAATCCCCATCCTTTGGAATCAATGTGGGATCCAAAACAAACTTCTGGTGATCTCAGCATCACTGCCCAAGGAACCAGGCATTCTACAAATAAATGCTGAATTTCAAACTTGTGGCTAATTGAGAATAAATCTGCTTCACTGGAAGTGGAAGACAAAGCAGAGTTCAAGGCTGCTACTAAATTGGTGGCCAAATGCCAATACCATTCACTTTAGGGCAGTATAAAATCATTCATCTGACAGGCTGACCCTCCAGGCTGGGAAAATAAAGTCATGTAACTACCCTCTAAGTCTGACAACAGTGTTTCTATGCCCTGTTGAAAGGCAGCCATCTCTTTCCATGGGCTATTCACTCACGCAGAGCCCATGCAGGACCTCAGCAATACTTCTGCAGCCCCATGGTGGCACATTCTTGTTGGTCCCTGCAAGACAGGCACAGGGATGGTTGGGCACAAATGTCTCCTGAGCCTTTTGAGATCTGCAGTTTAACAAGGACCCTGTCTTCCTTCCCTCTCCCATGCCAGGCCCTTGCACCTTTGAAGATGCCCTGTCACATGCCCAGAGAATCCATCCTTTGCAGCTCCCTGGGCCTGCTGTATTGATTTCATCATTGCACCTCTGAAATACCCTCCAGATTTTGACACTCTTACTGTTCTTTACAATTCCCTTCTGCTTCTGTTTCTACCTCTACAGTTAAAGGTTTTAGTGTTAATTTTTAAATTAACCTGGCACCAGGTCAGATTTATCCCTAACAGAAGGTGTTTGTTCCTGATCTGTCCTTACGGCTCCTCTGTGCCCTGCCTGTATTCAGGTCTTTGCTGTTTTCCAGAGGTGCAACTGTTACTATGTTGGATCAGACTGGAATCTGTCTAGCCCTAGCATCCTGTCTGTCACTGAAGGCTTTGGAGTTGCAAGAAACCCCAAAATCAACATTTATAGGCCATCAGCTCTCATTCCCCCAGTCTTGCCAGCAACAAGAACACAGTCAGTGGCTCTGTCCCACCGCACTGCTATTTTTGCTCTGCAGTTCACACTGGCTCCAGTTCAATTTTAAATTCTAATCCTTTCAAAGAGGAGTACAGATGCAGTACTTCTCTTTGAAAAGATTTACTATTAATCTCTCTGGTGTCTGTGACAAAGGACAGTTTCTCAGCATTACCTCAAATGTTAAAATATTAATGAGGGAAGAGTCTGGTATCTGGCAAAGGTTGTCTGCTAGCACTGGAGATGGACTTAATGATCTCGTTCCCTTTGCTACTGAAAAATGAATATCTTACACAGGAGGGATTAGACAGACCTGACACCTTTAATAAAATAGGGCCTCTATTTCTACAGATGTATTTAAAGTAATTTTAATCCTTTCATGTTTTATGGAATAGCAAAGCTTTGAGTGAATCTATTTAGAATGGACTCTAAGCAGTGTAGTAGGGTTTTTTTGACCCAGCTCCCATTTGTAATGTGCTCACTCTTTATATCATGTTTATATATATATATATATACAATTCTTTTCTACCCAGATGACTTTTTGAAATGAATGGCCATAAAAAGTGCATGGTTGATAGTGCAACACACCAAGAGTTTGGAAACAGGCTGCCTGTGGGCATCTCAAATCTCCACCTATGAGCGGAAACAAGCAGCCTGGTTTTCCTGTACTCTTGGCATCAGTGATCCCACTGAGCCCCATCTCTGCTGTGTCACCTTGTACCAGGACACAGCCACTGTGAGCACAGACGTCTTTGAAGAGAGACGTCCAGACAGTGGCCACGTCCAGACAGTGCTTGGTGACCACTCTCAGCCTGAGTCAGTACCCAGAATGGTCCACAGGAGAGCCTGGAGGCCCTGCCTGAGTATCTGTACTGGTTACTCTGGTTAGGGATGAGGACAAAGCTGCTGTTATTGAAAACTCTGAACATTCCATCTATTTCAAAGGGGGAAGGCAAGGCAAGGTAAGCTCTAGGTTCCTTCTGGCATCTCCCTGCCAATCTTACAGTCAAAACACACTTTGGGTGGCACTGGGCTTCCACTGCTTCTGCTACAGCGTAATATGCCAGTAAGATGGATCCTGCCCCTGGGGGAACACTGCCAACCTGCTCTTGAACAGAATATAAACATTTCAGCCACTCACATAGAAAGTTGTGGCTCTGAAATGTCTCAACAAGCAAAGATGGGTCTGGAGCAGAGAACCTGTCAACCACCCTGCCTATTGTTGAATTTCAGGAGCCAGCTGGCCACTCCAGCCACATGCCCGCAAATCAAAACCTCGCTCCTTTTTCCTCGGAAACAAAACTTACCTGTCCTGGTACATGATGGCATATTGCAGGAGTCACTTGGCACTGTCACACCAGCCCGACTTGGCACTGGTGCCAGCTTGGGTCTGGGAACCATCCTGCGTATTGCAGAATTTCAGGAGCCAGCCGGCCACTCCAACCACCTCCCTATCCACAGGTCTCAATCATCTCCATGCTGTGGGAGGAGGACAGAGAGAGCACTGGTGAGAAGGATGCTCATGTAAGCTCTCTGAGCTCACTGCAGAGAGGTCATGGCTTTTTAATTCAAGGGTTTTCCTTGTCCCACCTGGGGTCCTGGTACAGTTTTCAACTGAAGAAGTGGAAGAGCCCATGCTTAGGGACAGGGAATAGGAGGGGAAGGCATTTACCTAGCATGCATTAAGGATAGGAGAGGTAAGAGAGAGGTCCTCACCCAGGAGATGGTTTGACCTCTCCCTTGAGGAGGCAGGGGCTGTGTTGTCCCCACAGTGCAGAGTCATCCTGCATGGACACACAGGGCTCAGCTCCATGGGCTGGCCTCAGTGAACAAAACACTGACTGCATAACCCCACTGTGTATCACCAGGGGCTGCCTGTCCTCAGCCCTGAATTAAACACTCAACCCTCTGCCCGTGCAATACTGGGCCAGGTGGATGTCTGTGAATAATCAATCTTTTAGTTAATGGCTAATTCTCAAAAAATCTAAAAGCTCTGTGGCTTCAGCCATGCTCCTAGAATTTAAACATTTTTTCATAGAAAAGGAATATAATGTGCCCAAATACCTACGTGAAGGATGGGGACTCTCCCATTCCCCTGCAGCAGGCTAGGAACATGGGAGATCAAGTTCAGTTCCCACAACTGCCTGGTTACAATTTGAACTCTTTTCTCCCACAGAATAACTCCAAGAAGCAGACCATTTATACATGTTCAGGCAAGCTCCATCCATCCCATCAGTGGCACCAGTTCCACTTAGTGCAAACTATTTACCTGGTCACAGAGACAAGGACTGACCTCATGGGTCTCATGTTTTGTACTTTCCTGGGAGGAAGTTACACAGCACATGTTTCCCCTGACACAACAGGACACATGAGCTAAGGCTGCTCACATCCATTGTGAGCAGTGCCAACCTTCAAGATGCTGGTAAACCAACTCTCCGTTTCCCACACTCCTTTGAAGTTGAATTTGCATTTCACTTGCTTTTGTTACAGTGCCTAAAATGAGCTTTCTATTTCCTAGAGGAAGGTGAATGGAGCATTGCACAGTCACACAGTTTTGGTGGATTGCCTGAGAAGAGCAAGCTATAAACTTAGGCTTTGATTACCTCCAGCCAAGAGCTTGGTTTGAGAGCTGGAAGCTGGAGCTGTGCCTGTGTGTAGTCATACAGGCATGTGGAGCACTGGGTTTCAGTCCGAGACAGAAATGAGGCCCCCTTGCACATGATTTGGTCAAACCCTCTGTCTTTTCCCCCAAAAGAAACACAGAATCACAAAATAGTTTGGGTTGGAAAGGAAAATAAAGATCAACTCATTCCAAATCCTCTGTCATGGACAAGGACACCTTCCACTAGTTCTGGTTGCTCCAAGCCCTGTCTAACCTGGCTTGGGACACTTTTAGGGATTGGACAGTCGCAGTCTTTGTGGGCAGCCTGTGTAAGGGCCTCACCACTCTCCCAGGGAAGAACTTCTTCCTAATACTCATTTAAATTTCTCCTCTTTTAGTTTAAAACTCTTCCCTCTTGCCCTATCACTAAAACAGAAGTGACATCTGATCTGCAAACACAGACGACTTTTTAAAAAGAGCAGCTCCTGCCAGCAACAGCACTCTCGTTTCTATAGTTTGTTGCAACATCATAGGATAAAAAAAATTATATTTGCAGGTGAGCTTATAGAGAGCTGCTTCATGTAGGCGCAGCTTCGGTCTTTCATGTCTTTTAAGCACAGTCCATGTGTTATAAACACCTGGGCAGCAGGTTAGCAGCTCTCCTCATAAAATGAGCTCAAAGCCTTTCCCTGTTGCTATGCTTTTATTTTCCATTAATTTCCACCAGCCATTCAGAGGCTGGTGGCAATTAATGGAAAGGTAACCTGCACACGAAAACTTTTAATTAAACCGCTAATACAGTGTCGAATCATTTCTTTTGGAGGTTCAGGCAGCCTGTGGAAGAAGAAATGAGTTCTGGGAGAAGAAGACAGTGTTTGTCTCTAGCCCTGGAATTTGTCCATTCATCAGTCATCCCAGGACTTGTAGATGATCCAATTGCATATTAACAACACTGGCCATTCCTCACTAGAAATCAGTTGTAAAAAGTTCTTTAAAAGAACATTAATTCATCTTTCTCTTCCCCCCCCCCCCCCCCCCCTTGCTGTGGATTTTTATCACCCCTAGTGAGAATTTAGGGGAAATTGTTTTGGAATGGCTGTTTTCCAGGGGAAGCAATTTCTTTTTTTCTGTTAAAAATTCAGATTAGTCTTTTAAAAAATGGGTATCTAAACTCAGGCTCCCAAACTCACAGCCTAATTTGCAAGTTGAGCAACAAAAGGACATCAAAGGAGCTCAGGAAGTCCAAATGCCCCCCAGTTCTTGATGTACATTACTATGAACTCTGGAGTTCCCTGTTTTTATCGCTCCAGCTTAGCCTCGACAATGCAATAAACCATTGACAAATGGCTCCAGCCAGATTTCCTGAATTTTCTTTGTGACACTGATTCTACTGCAGACAGTATATCAGGTTACCACTTGGGATTGGTGCTGTTTTACTTTATCTTCCTTATGCAAGTATAAATGGATGCATCAGCCCTACGGAACTAAAGGGTATATTTGCAGGGAAATCTTTCACATACCTTCTTCTTATCCCTGTGCAAATGACTGTGATGGGCCTCACACTGGTGGTTTTTCCTCACTGCAGCTCCACTGACCTCAGCAAAAGTGTCTTCTAATTTATGTTATGGAGATCAGACCCAGCCTAAGTTCACTGGCATTTTATGCCCCTATTAGTTGCTCATGCTCATCCAAGGGGACATGAATCCTCCTTGTACATGAGGACCTCAGAGAACCAGATACTCCCCACATCAGGGGTTTGTTCCTGGAGGTGCCAGCAAGCAGCACTTTTTGAGATTTCTGCATTTGTATCTCTTTTCTATTGGGCTGCAATGGAAGCTTTCCTAACACTTTGCATGGAAGTGGGAGCCATCTTCATCCCAGCCCACTGCACAGCGGGGAAGCAGGGAGTGGTCCCTCTCTGCCATTCACCAGAAGAGCTCTCCAGCCAGGAAGCAGGACTCTTTATCTATCTCCCATAGAAGCACTACCATAAAAAATTCTCACTCACAAAGACATGGAAGAAATCAAATGTTGCACACAGTCACAGTTTCCCAGTGTTGGCTTCTGGCCATGGGCATTCACGTGGGGATGTGCTGTGTGAGACTATGAGTAATGAAGAGGCCCTTATTGCTGGGACGTACTGAACCATTACTTACCATTCTTTGTTCCTGTTCACATTCAAAAACCTCATAGCATAATTTTGTTAAATGAGTAGTTGCTGGTCCTCAAAGAAAATATTTAATTTTCTATAGCAAGTGTGTGCTTCTAACACATCCAGCCCATCTGGTCACACCCTAATATGTTTGAACCCATTTTAACTCAGCTAAGAAACAACATTCTGTTCCTTCTCGAGCAGGTACTAATATTCTCTGGCTCTGGCTTGCAACTTACCTTTGCACAGTAAAGAGAAATTCAGCAACTATCAGTTTACCACAGGGATTTCTAAGCAGGTGTAAATTTAAGGGCAGAAAAAAGGGCAAAAACGAGAGATGCAAATAGGAACTGCGAAGTGATATATGCTCGGTGATGAGAACTTGAAGTAAAACCGGATATTAACTGTAAGAAATGTGAAGTCCTAATTTCTCCCTAGCTCCCCAAATAGAAGGAAATAAATGCTTTGAAGTAGGATATTCTCAGTGAATTAGAGTGAGTGTTTTCATTTTATCTTCCTAATAATGATTTAAGATGACTTTTGCATGAATTTAAGCACTATAAAGAAATGAAAGCCTGGGAGGAAGATGGTTCTGAGGAATATTTCCATGAAAAAATATTGAGAATGACTTTCAAAAGCATTTAAGTGACTTATAGCCTACATCTTCTGAACTTAAACTCTTTGGAGAAAACACTTTAAAGATGCCTGGGGGTGCAATTATGCCTTACAGCTGGAGCAGTCCTAACCATTCCCCTCCCTTTTTGTTCAGACTCTGGTCCAAGGCCCTTTCTCTTGCCCTGCTTTAGCTTTTCAACCTTTACAATGGTGCCTGTGCAGGAGCAGTTCAAACAGTATAACCAGCAGAATTAGCAATTTCTCCCTTTCAGTTTAGCAAGTTGAATCAGCTTAGCAAAGGATCCAGCCACCCCCAGAACATGTATGAGGGCATGGTGCAACAGGACAGCTGCAACAGCTCTTCAACATGACCCCCTGAAATGTGTATTTTACCCAAGGAGTATAGAAACCAAATCTTCCATTTCAAAAATGACTTTAGAAACGAAACACTTTTTTTTTTTTTTAACCAAGAATTTGGCTCATTAAAGCTCAGGTTCTTTTGGGAATGAGACTCCATAGAATTATAGCAGTGATTCATTTTTTATTAGCCCTCTCTTGGCTGTTTTACAAGGATATTGCACTGTCCCAATGCACTCCTGGTCACCCTCTTGCTGTGCCAGATTCCACATCCTGGCCACAACTTTTCCCTGGGGATGAGCCAGAGGATGCAGCAGAGAAAACAGCCCCCATGCCTGGCAGAGGCCATGAGGAGGCTCCAGGCAGGGCTCTGGGCACTTCCTCATGGGAAAAGTGACTGAGATCTCCCATCTAGCCCTAGCTCCCACTGAAAGCTGTCCCCTGTTGCTGTTCCCCAAAAATGACACCCTGGTTCTTCACTCATGCTCACTGGTTGGTTCATTGGGTAAGAAACTGCTCTGGCACTTGCTCTGCAGGACCAATCTCACCCACATCTCCCTCCAAGAACTGTTTTTCTTTGCCATAACAACTTTTTATAATAAAAAGCCCTTAATTCAATTTTGAAACTTTTTGTTTCATTGCAGTGTGCTGATAACATAAACTGTATAATAGCCATTTATCTTTTCATCTCAGTGTTGATGATACATCTCATGCTTTGGACTTGCACAACTGATCTTGTTTGTACATCTAAATTTTCTTCCTCATTATCTGGAGTGTTGTGTCCAGTTCTGCACTCCTCAGAAGAAAAAAGACAAACTGCTGGAGAGGGTCCAGTGGAGGCCACAAAGATGATGAAGGGTCTGGAGCATCTCCATATGAGGAGAGACTATGGGAGCTGAGCCTGTTTAGTTTGGGGAAGACTGAGGGGAAAATCTCATTAATGCATATATATAGCTCCAAGGATGTCAAGAGGATGTTGCCAGCCTCTTTTCCATGACAGGACAAGGAGCAGTAGCCATGGATCAGAACATATTTAATTCCACCTCAACATGAAGAACTTCTTCCCACGGAGGGTGGCAGAGCCCCAGCACAGCTGCCCAGGGAGGGCCTGGAGTCTCCCTGTTTGGAGCCATTCCAGTGCCACCTGGATGTGTTTCTGTGTCCCCTGCTCTGGTGACCCTGCCTGGGCAGGGGGCATTGGTCAGGGTGATCTCCAGAGGTCCCTTCCAACACAAACGATTCTGTGATTCTGTTATTTTAGGTCGTTTATTTCGTACTGGTAGAGAAAAGCCTTTTGACTCCTTCCACGCCGCTTTTATATATTGGCCTGGGGAATTTCAAACTTCGGTATTAAAAAAACCCACTCCCTCGGGGCACGGCCAGCCCCGTCGGCGAGCCGCCCAAGGCTCCAGGACGGCGCGGACACGACCGCCCCCCGGTCGGGACAGCCCCGGCATGGCCGCTCCGCCTCCGCGGCAGCGCCGACCCGGAAAGCGTTTGGAGGTCGCGCCGGCAAGATGGCAGCGCCCAGGCGGTGAGAGGAGAGCGGCGCAGCAGCCGCGGCCATGAGCGCCGCCCGCAGCTGCCGCCCGCCCCGGGCGCTCGCAGGTACCGCGGAGCCGTAGGGCGAGAGGGCCGGTGTGCGGGCAGGGCCGGGACGGCCCGGGGCTGCTCTGTGGAGCGGTCCCCGGGGCCTGCAAGGCTATGCGTGTGCGTGTCCCCGTGTGCGGGGCGTCCCCGTGTGCCACACTGCGCTGTGTGTCCTCCACACGTGTTTGACTTTAGGGCTCTCCTATGGCAGCTGCTTCCTCTCCAAGATAATCTTGTCGATAGTGTATATAGTAGTGGGGCAATACTATGTTGTATGATGCTCCATCACCAAGGCTGCCTGAGCTCAAGCAGCGTTTCGACAACCCTTTCCAGGTCAGGGTGGGATTGTTGGGGTGTCCTGTGAAGGGCCAGGAATTGAATTCGATGATCCTTGTGAGTCTTTTCCAGCTCAGGATATTCTGTGAAAATACGTCTTACTGATGCTCGGGAATTTATAAGAAACGCCCAAAATTATTGGGACTTCCCTACAGTGTAGTTTTGGGCCCCTTGGGATAAGAAAGAAAAGGGGGGTTGGAATATGTCTAGGGAAGAGAACGGAGCTCGGGAAGGGTCTGGAGTGCCAGAAGCAGCTGAGGAGGCTGGGGGGCCTCAGCTTGAAGAAAAGGAGGCTCAGGGGAACTTCCCATTCTCCACAATTCCTTAGCAGGAGGGTGCAGCTAGGTGGAGATTGAGCTCTGCTCCTAGGAAGCAAGGGACAGGATAAGAGGAAGCAGACACAAGTTGGGCTAGGGGAAGTTTCTGTTGGATATTAGGCAAAATTTCTTCTGTGAATGGGTGGTCAGGCTCTGGCACAAGCTGCCCAGGGCAGTGATAGAGTTACCATCCCTGTCAGGTTTAAAAAGCCATGTGGATGTAATACTTGGGGACATGGTTCAGTAGTGGACCTGGCTGTACTGGGTTAATACTGAGATTTGATCTTCAAGGTATTTTCCATCTTTAATGACTCCATGATTTTGCAGCGTCATGGCTTTCACCTGGAGAAACAAACATTTTCCATTATCTGACCCTGGTTTCCGTTTGTGTGGGTGTCCTGTGTCGCAGCTGACAATAGGCACTGTAGTCTCAATTAGAAGCAAGCTCTGTGGCAGAGAAGAAACTGGAACCTGCTGTTACTTTTTGGTTTGTTTTCCGTTATGCAGGATTATTTGTGTGGCGTCTGAGGAGCACTGGTGCACGGCAGATGCCGTGCCGGTTTGTGCACCTTTACCATGTGGCCAGCAGCAAGTTGATTACCTTTCAGTACTGCAACTTTCTCAAACGAATGGTAAGTCAAGGAGTGTATCTATCCCCTAATTTTCATTCATCCCATGTGATAAGTCAAAATGGAGATTAGTTGATAAGAGTAATTTTTCTTATCAGCCAAACTCAGCTAATTTAAGCATCTCCATTTTTCACTAAATCACAGTCAAAGCACTTGGTGTCCTAAAACGTCTCAGGCTGGAGGAAACCTTTTGTAGCAAGGACAGTGCCTTGTGTTGCAAAGTGTCCCCTGCTTGACAGGAGGCTTCTGTACCCTTGAAATAGGGCACTCGCCTTCTGTTGAGAAACTTGACAAAAAATTATTTTTAAATGATTCTTTATAAAAAAAGTCACTTTTTATAATAAAGTCACATCTTGGCTAGCAGTCATACAAGTAGTAGATGGAACTCACTTGTGGAGGTGGTGTGTTCTCAGTTCATTGGTTTATTTGAGTCAAAATTCCTGAGCTCATTAAGTTAATGGGTTACATTTACAGTGTGCTGTTAGTTTTAGGTATTAAATAAGCTGTAATTATCATTAAGCTCCTTGAAATTACATCATCTTTGACCAGTTGTATCATATGGTGGTGGATGGTAGCAATTTTTTAAAATTGTGCTGCTGGTTTGAAGTGTATTCACATTGCTCATTCAGAGTTGCAGACCACTCTTCCTCATTGTAATTGCTACTGTACACTTGAAATCAGGATTGGTTGAAAGTTCTTTATTTCTATGCTTCTGGTGCTTGAAATAGGTAGAGTATTTGGGGGAAGAAAATATGAGAAGAGAATTTAAATGCTCTTTTTCTTATTCTGTGTTTATTCTGTGAGCTCTAAAAGAGCAAACTACTCTATTCTAATTTATTGTTCAATATATTTTCCTTTGAAATTTGTTGTCTAATTAATTAACAAAAAGTTTGGCATAAAGAATAATAGACTAATATGGGAGATGATTTCATATCATAGGTGGAAAATTGTCTTTTTTGGAATATTTTTAATTTTTTCATTTATTAAATATGCATAAGTTTAGTACTTATGTTTGGAAACTGAAGTTGTGGGGGCATTTGTATATTTCCCTGTTTAAAGGTGAATTTTGTTTGGTCAAAGGTTGGGCTCAATGACCTTGGAGGTCATTCCAACCTTTATTATTCTGTGAAATTGATCAGTTGTAAGTTACATTGGGTTACGTAGTGGTTTTGAATATGAACAAAGAGTTTACTGTTGTAGCTGTTGGGGGGGAAGTAAACATTCAAATGCAATTTTCCAAGCTTACATAAACATTGATTCAGCTGTGAGTTGTAAAGCTGCTTTTGTAATAATAAGCCAACTTCAGAAGTCTTTCTGTGTGTGAAATAAGTGTCTGAAATTCAGACTAACTCAGTTGTGTCATAGAAGTAATTCTCGTAACAAGAATAAAACAGTAGTAATATTCTTGGTGTTAATAAAGTGAAATGGACAGAAATATCTTTATCTATTTGTTTTAACATTTCTCATTGTATTTAGTATGTAACACAGTGCAACAAAGACCTCAGTCAACGAGCCAAGCCCAAGTCCGATTCAATTGTGTCTCCTTTTCATGAGCTTCAGCAATTGGATCAGGAAAAAAAGGTTGTACACAAAATTAGCTCAGCTTCACCTGTTCCTCAGTCGTGGTCTGAGATGTCAAGCAGAAATGAGTTGAGAGAAATCAAATCAGCTGCAGAAACTGAAGACTCAGTCATACCAGGGGGAGCTGAATCCAAGGAAGACAGACAATGGAAAGAAATGAAGCTACGGCTGGATGATTTGCCAGGAATTTTGGCACGCTTGTCCAAAATCAAGCTTACAGGTATTACTGGTAATTTTTTTCTAATTTCTCTGCATTCTGCTTGAAGCAGAATTCTTTGGGATGTTACTGGTATGGTTTAGTTTTGCATGTGATAATTCCCACTTTATTGATGCTAAGTCGGATCAATTTCAATCAAGTATGTGCTAGGAAAATTGTTTTATGGAAGCATTTAATAGTTGTCCCATTAATTTTGTTTAAAAAGAATGAGAGTCAGCTAGTTTCTGGGAAGTAAGCAAGTGTTAGTAGACAGACTACGGTGAAACTGGGTAAGGAAGTGAATTTACAAATAATGTGTTCAGTATTTGAGGTTGTCTTGCTTAAGTTTTCCAGTGTTTTGTCTTATTTACATACCTTGCACTATAGTACTGCTGGTTGTGAAATTAGCACTAGAAGTCCCAAGGTAAGATAATCCAAGCAGTTTCCTATATTAGAAAGGAAAATGTTTGAATCTGACTGATTGAATTTTGTAAAAGAAGATCTGATTTACTTTTCAGTCATTGATAGTGTTGTCTTTTCAAACCTGCAATTTGTTAAGCAATTGCCTTGCAGCCTTAACTACATTTTGTCTCATTCAAGAAATAATATTTAACGACTTTATGTAACTCCTTTGCCAATAGGAACAATTATAAATTACCCTTTTGCCAATAGGTAGTGCTGTGTATACTTTTATTTCTAAGGAGGCTCTAATTATCTGACCAAAGCCTTACATCTTGTCTGTGATATAAAGTCCAAGAACAGAAATGTAATTTCCTAAGTCCTTGCCTGGGCGCTCTCCAGTCGGTCAAGTGAATTCCTCATAACAAGACTGTTCTTTGCCCTAAAAATTTGTTATAATGAATGTCCTGAATTCAGTTTACTTTTAAAAACTTTTTTGTCTTGCAATGTATGAGTTTTCATTGTTTGTTTTTCTGTGGAAAAATCTTGCTGACCACATAGAGTGTGTAATGGTAATTTACATTTTCATCTGTGTTCCTGATAAATCTTGTGTTTTGGACTTGGCACAACTGATCTTGTTTGCACATCCTAATTTTTTTCCTCATTGTTTTTAGAAAGCCTTAGGTCATTTATTTTGTGCTGATTAAGGGACCAGAGAGAAAGAAAATTGACTATTGTTGAAAGCACTTGAGGTTTTTTTTATATGTTTGCTGATGGGTAAGCTCAGTGCTTGTACCACATCTCAGTGTTACTGGTGCTTCTTGAAATGGGAGTTTCAACAACTTCAGCAAGATGGGAGAGGGTCATTTCCAAGAGAAAACAATTTCATGAGATACATTTCTGTGTGGCCTCAGAGTTGCTGCAAAACTCTTCAACAGTTCCTGGTAGCCCCTTTTAACTAGGCAAGCACCACTCTAGATTTAAAATAGGGTATAGAAGGCAAAGGCTAAGGAATTTAATTCCCTTCAGGACTGTTGTTTTTTATGACAGTGCCTTTTGAAGTGTAAGCTTGACTGCTAATTTCTGAACAGCTGTACAATTTTTAATCAAGCTTGCATGCCTGTTGGGAAAGGGACTGTGATTTTAGTCTATCTCTGTCTTCTCACGTGCTTGGAGCAATTCTTGATCCTAGGTAAATGTAGTAAACTTCATCTATTGAGAAGGTATAGAGAGATACAGGGAAAAACTTACCCTCTTTTCTCGTTGTGATCTTTATGTGTTTGGTGTGCAGATTTTTTTGTAAGTGGAAAGTGTAAAAGAGTAAGTTAGATGAAGATGATTTTGTAGAAGGAGAGTTCTATTGTTCTTTATTGGTCATGGGATAGGATAGGACATAAGCAGGAATAAGACTGTGTGTAACATGTAGAGCAAGGAAAATTTTTAACCACTTGTGTAATCATTTAGACAAATGATATATTCTGTCAAGACTCTGGTGTTGTAGTTCTTTGATTTTTTTTTTTAAAGAAGAATATATTCTCTGAGGTCAGTTTTTAAGTTGCAAATGTCATACAACTCAGTTCCTTTCACCCGTGAAGTTGTGATAGATCTCATATCCTGTGTGGTTTTTTTGGCAGACACTTTATTTATACTTTTTAGAGTATGAAATAACAAAAAAACAAACTCTGCATGATGCCAAAATGGGACTTCCTTATGCTCTGTTCTTTTCCTGTTGCTGCTGGAAAGCGATTTTTTGTTTGTAGTATGAACTGTACTTCACCTTGGAAAGGAAATGAGCTTTGCTATTTCCGTGCTTCATGTAAACTGCAGCTTTTGTGACTCTGCCGTTAGAAGCTCTGCCTTAAAAACAGGAATAGATTTTTGTTTATATTCTTTTGCCATAGAAAACAATTAGGGAACTTTTCATTAAATGTCACATAATCTACGTTTTTGGGTTCAATTTTCATCCATTCCCATCTCTGTCGTGTTTTATGTTGGCTGCTCTCTGAACAGCTGTATCCTACCACCCAGGCGCTTGGAAAGCTAATGTGTCTGTCTGATAGATTTTCAGAATTATAAATGCATTGTTTTCAACTTGATCCTAAAGCTGCTGTGTAACTGAAAATAGGAGAGAGACAAGGGAAGGTATGAGAATAAGGAAATTCCAGCGATTTGTAATGCATGCACACACTAGGAATTTCAGGTTGTCTTGTCTTAAATTTAACTTCAAGTTTAGATTAAAGTAATGTTTCCTCCAAGGATTACAGATGAAAACTCAGATGAACTATATGTAAAACCACAGGAAAATCAAAGTTCAGTTTTTAGTTTGGGCAAACTGAGGAAAGCATGATATGAAAAATGATGAGTATTCCCTTAGATAACGCTCTAGGATTTGTGGACATTTCCTTATTGTTGCTCCTGTAGCATGTTGGTCTTTCTGTGAGGACAAGCAGCTAAACTGGAACAGGCTGTTCCATCCCTGGAAGTGTTCAAGGCCAGGTTTGATGGGGCTTGGAGCAGCCTGGGATAGATTCCACCCCCCTCACCCCATAGGGGTTGGAAATAGATGATGTTCAAGATCCCTTGCAACCCAAACCATTCAGTGATTCCATGATTCTGTGACGTACAGCACCTTGTGTCTTTGAGAAAAGACTGATCATGGTGCTCAGTGCTTTAGTGCAGTTGGCAGGGTGGTGATCAGGCAAAGCCTGGACTTGATGATCTTGGAGGTCTTTTCCAACCTACTTGAATCTGATTACATAGCACCTGTCTGAGAGGTGAATCAACGTGTGCAGACAAATATGCTGATTTCTGAGCATTTTCAGTTTTGAAGACAAAACTAGAAATTTTTTTCATACATCTTGTTATAAGAAAATAATTCTGTTGTGCATACTAGCAAACAGTATTGGATGTATTGCTTCTCTATGGATTTCTGTCTGTGGAATAGTGATCCTCTAGCACAAATGTGCTGAACCTGAAACCAGAAGCCTGAGATATTTGGTACTGATTAAAGGTGTGATTGTGAACATCCTATTTCTCTCTTGTCTGTTGTGTATTGGTGACAGGATGATGAAGATCCGGTTTTGCAGACTGACTCTTGACGCTTACCAAACTGAAACAATGACTACATAAGGGGTCTGTGTTGTGTTTGTAGGCTGAAGGTCTGGTAATAGCTGCTATAGTAAAAAATTGCATTTACTTTAGTGGAGGTCTTCTATGTTCCCAGTTAATTCTGGAATAATAGCATTTATTCTTTAAATGAAAACTTCAGTATGGCCGGAAACTTTGAAAAATATTTATTGGTTGTTACTGTTCTGATTATTGCCAGTTTACCTTTATTAACAGTTCTAAATATATTTAATATACTTGTCAAAGTAGTTCTTTTGTGATTATTAAACCAGTAACTATTATCCCATCAAAGAAACTAAAGCATTCTGGCAATTGGTTTTCCATGCTACAAGAAAAGCAAATGAAATAAAAAGAAACCATTACTGTAGTTCATTTTTAGCAAAGTATTTTAAAATTGTTTGATGGTAAGAGGTTATCTGTTCTGTTTGTAATATTGCACTTGAATTTTGCATGATTTGATGCAGATTTGTTTCAAATGATTTTCCCAAGTTTAAGTTTGCTTCAGGAGTGTGGCCTTTATTAATGTGCAGGTTATAATCTGTATCAACACTTTGATGTTCCCAAACAAACCTGGGTTTACAAAGGACTTGTTGGTTAGATGGGGATCTCTAAATACTGCTGCTACAGTTGGCTTTCTAGAAACTGAAGTGTGAAAACTCAGGAAGGAGTATTTCTTCAGCTTTTGGGAAGCAACTTTCTTTTAAGGGCTATAGAAACTTTTGCAGTAAGGCAGTGACATTGTTTGTTGAAAAAAAAAGTAAAAATGCATTTGCTTTTCTCCTTCTTTATGTACTGATATATCACCAGTACAGGAATAGAAGGGAATTCCAAAGCAAGATTGATTTGCTTTGGCTTTCTGTGCTTTTATTTTGGCTTGGCTACTTTTTAATAGTAGGTAAACAAAATATGGCATAATGATTCACATGCTATAAATACAAAAGATTTATATAGGCAGAGCACATTGTGATGAAGTTGAAAAGGAATGTAAAGAACACACTAAACTTTTGGACTGTGTTTTTATGCCAGAAACATTATAATTCACTCTTTGTCACCAATCCATTAGCATTTTCTTTTTCATCTACATTGATGTGGGAGACAAATGTCCTCTGTTAATTTTTTGTTAAAGCAAAAAATGTTTAAAAGACTGAAAATAGGGCTTAGGCTGAGATCATAAGTTTAAATCTTGGCTTCTTTTTGAAGAGCGTGTATAATGCCAGCTCCCATCAGCAAGTCTTGAAAGGATCGATTCCATCTATTATGCAATAAGGTGAAGTTAATTTGGCCCCTAATGCACTAAACTAACAGGAATTAAAAAACAAACAGAGTCAGTGACCTCATTCCCTTGATGTGATCTCAATTAAATACACTTTTCCTCCATGAGGGAAGTTGAAGAGTAAATTATTGCTTCCACAGTTAAAGAAAATAAACTTTCCAATCCAAAGGGAGCATTTTCCTATTTACTGCTAATGTGCTGTATTGGAATATCTGGGCGATGAGGAAAGCAGGGGATGCCTGGTGTGCAAACCCTGCCCAAACAAGAAAAAGTACCTGCTTTAGGGAGAGGATGTACTGCAGCCTTTTTAAATGAGATCCTGATAAGTCATGCTCAAATGACTGGCTAAAATTAATCTAGAGAAATCAATGGGGACTTTAATTAGTGTTGTAACTGTACAGTGTTAGAATTTCTTTGGGGTCAGGGTAGTGGTAATGTTACACTGACTGTTTGCCAATCCATTCCACCTTTCTTCTCCAGTAAATGAGTTGGTGTTTTCCCCTAATAAATTGGTGTAAAGTGCTCTCTAAGATAAGTTTTAATTAAATTCTTGTCTAGAAGCGAGCGTGTGATTTATTATGCAAAAAAAAATGAATGTAATCACTCTTGGAAATGCAAATGCCACTGTTCACTGTCATTTTCAGTGCATTTTTTGAACTTTCTCAGTTGTACCAATGCATTTCATGGTTTTTTTTGTGCATTCCTAAGGAGGATTCAAGAGTTTGGAAACTAACATAGTGTTGTAATTATATAATAAATAAGATCTAGTCTTTCAGAATGATTAGTACCTTCATGTTCATTTGTCTGGTGAGGTAGCAGAATCTGTGATTCTTTCAGAGCTGCTCAGAAGGGTGAAGTTTTGTCATAGATCCACTGTATTGTAGAAGTAGCCTGTGAATCCGTAACAAGGCTATATAGTTAATACTTATTATGTTATGCATATTATTATTATAATATTCAGCCATCAGTGGACTTTAATACTTAGAGAAAAGTTTTGATGAGCAGCAAGTTTTGTCCATTGTGTTTTCAGGATTAAATCCTAAGGTTCTTAGGTGGGCCCAGTTCTTGAAAAGAGCACTTTTCATGTGCATCCTTACTGGCAGGTCTGTGCCGTGACATTTAGTATTTCATCCCAAGTAGTGCTGCTTAGTAGATAATCCGGGTATTTTCAGTCAGCAAGATTATTTATTTGTCATTTAACTTCAGACAAAAAGGAGACTTCATAGAAATCAGGAAGATAAGAAAATTTCAATACTTTGATTTAAAGTAGCTGAGTTCTGAAGCATGTAACTACATCAGAACATACTTTAAATACCTTCTGTTTAATAATTAATAATTTCAGATTGTAAGGTTCAAGGTTATGAGCGAGATGTACCATAAGTGTGCTGACTTTCAAAGTATTTGTCATATCATACTATTTCTTGCCAACAGTTAGGCTTTTGAGACCTATTATTTGGCTAATTACAATACTGGGATTAAAACTTGGGTAATTTTTATTTTAAGGATGTGATTTGCAGTACTGTACTAAAGTTACAATTTTGCATGACGAAACTGAAATTGATTTTTTATGAACCCACTCAAATTTTGAGGCCATTAAGTGTTGTTGTGTCTCTGCGATGATATAATTGTTCTTTCAGCCCAAAATCGGCGTGTCAAATAGAAGCAGTGGAAACAGAGATTGTGCAGTGAAATTTCTGCAGCTACATGCCCCAAATATCTTTTTGACTCTGCACTGCTTAAATTCCTGCTATAATTTGATATAAAGCATGTATCTCAGTGTGGGATTTTTTTTTTACTCTTTTTTCTTCTGCATTAGACTTTGCAGTGATGTGTGAGTTACTGGAACAAATATCTGTCCTGTGCATGTTGTGTAGGGCAATTTGGTCCCGTAGGAAATCCATAAAATAGGGATACAGAGACACAAGTTGTATCCTTACATCTTCTGCTAATGTGCTGCTGCTTTTGGGTTTCTTATTTCATTTCTGGCAGTTCTCCTTCTCATTTTTGGTTTCTTTATGTATAGTGTTTGTATTAATTGTATCCAGTTCCTGGAGCTAGTGTGAACCATAAAGATAGCAAAAAGTTAATCTGCCCAAGAGTTTTTTCAGGGTTTGAAAGCCATAACTCTAGTGTTATGTACAAAGATGGTTTCTTGTTGATGCTTTGAACTGTGCTCTCACTTGCGTTGCAGCTCTGGTTGTCAGCACCGCGTCCACTGGCTTTGCCATGGCCCCAGTCCCTTTTGAGCTCACCTGTTTCCTGCTCGCCTCCCTTGGAACTGGCCTGGCATCCTGTGCTGCCAACTCCATCAATCAGGTCAGTCCATCTCTTCATGTGTACAGCAAACCGGTGTCATCCTGGCTTCTGGAACGCTGCCACGAGTGTGACTGCATGGCCGGGAGTGCTGTGCCTTCAGCTGCTGCCTGAGCTCTGAGCTGCTAAAACTGACACCACAAAAGTAATATATGCCTGAGAATTCAAGTGGGGTTGCTAGGCCCAGTTTGTTAATATAGAATGGAGTTGATGAGGTTTTAAGCCTCCCAATAATACTGTTTATCTTGGTAATACCCAAGCCTGGGTCCCTGGAAATGACAGGAAGAACTGGGTAATTGGAGTGTAAGAATAGCCAGTAGGGCTCCAGGCTTATGGGCTAGATTCTTCAGTTGTGTTACTGAATGACCTTATTGGATCTGTCTTAAGAGTGGCTCAGATCCACTTAAAACATCTATAGTGGGACTTCAGTGGGATTTTGTCCAGGCTGGGATCATGGTATCTCCGGCACATCTGCAAAATGAACTGAGAACCTCCATTTTGTGGAAGTTGTCCCATGCCAGAGATGTTCCAAGTGCCTGAACTTGAGCTTCCCTGTGTGTGTCAACAGGCCTGTGGAGCTTGATGCTGATGTTGGCTCTCCTGCGCTCAGTTGTGAAGCACAGTGGCTCTTGGGCTCTCCCAAAGGGAAAGCCTAACTAGTGAACAGGTTGTAAAACTTGTGGTGCTGAATGGTGTTTCAAAGTGTAGTAGCGATGGTCGCTTTCAGTTGTAAATGTGGCCTGGAAAAAGAAGGAGCAGCCCGATGCCACTATTGACAGCACTTCATGGTTTCAGCAACCACTTGTGACTCCTGGAACTCCAGTAATGGAGGTTTCCTGGGATCCACGCTCTGGAGTCAACTTGGCTGAGTTGGGCTCTTTGATGTTTACACCTTGTAACACCTCAGTTGTAGGCATGTGGTGTGTTTTTCAGGATTGCACCCATCAGCACACATTTTGCTCAGCCTGGAGTAAGTCCTATTTACTGTTTTTACAGGTTTTAGTGTTTCTTTCACTGAGCTTAAAACTGGAGCAGGCAGCTAACTCTGTTTTCTCTGCAAAATGGGAAGGACAAGGCATGGTGTTTAATTGCTTGGAAATGTTTATGTAGCTTGCCTAACTTGGAAACGCATAAATATCCTTGAAAAATAATTTTAAATAAGTCACGCTATTTTCTGAAGAATGCATTTAGTTATCATCTACATATTTTTCACACAAAGGCTGGGAAGAAAGGCTGTCATAACTAAGGTGAGGTTTTGCTGGGTTTTGATGCAATTTTTGGATGTACCCTTTTTTCCTCCCTTTTTTCCTTTACTACCTTTTTAATATGAAAAAATAAATTTATGGGTTATCCTTTGAAATATTTACTGTCATATGTGCCTTCACTTTTGATGTGGATACTACTGGATGAAGAGAGTTGATGATGGCTTATCTAGAGACTCCTGTGCAACTTGTCTTGAGGTTTTGCTAGATCTTCTGAGAGGTGACATTCCCACACAAGTAACTGATTTTCTTTGTCTTCAGCTTCCATGTATTGCTCATTGTATTTTGTCCTAAAAGCAGGCACTTTTTAAACTCTTAGAAGCCATTTCTTAAACTCTTGAAGTACTCAGAAGTACAGGAATTCTGTGCTGTAATTTGGAACTGGACACTTGGGATAGTAAAGGGAAGTTAAGAGGATCTTAAGAGGAGTTGAGAGGAGTGCAATAACTTTGTACTGGGTCTTGTAATTCACTCTTTACTCACTGCAAGTTACTCCAGCCTCACGGTGTGTCAAACTGCCTTTCACAATTTCAGCTGAACATTTTAAATTTTCACACTCACTCATATTGACCCACTTTCCTGTGTAGAGAGACCTTGAAGGCAGATTACTCCTACAAAAAAAAAAGGAGCAGAGTTGGTAAGGAAGCAAAAGGAAAAAGCTGTGCTTGGTGATCTGTTGTTTATCAATGGATCCTTTCAGTCGTTGAGTGTCTTTTTCCCGGTGTTACTGTGTCTGAGCTGGCTGGGAATTTAATTTTCCGTAAATGCTTAAAGCTTGGGTAATCCATCTTGACCGTTGGGAAGGAGCACATTTGACTTGGAACTTCCTTTATTGCTACTTTGCTCTGTCCATTGCTCCCCATACGCATCTACTTCTCTGGCAGCTCATGACTCATGTTTCCCCCGTTGCTCCTCTCTGTCCCTTAGGGACCTTTTTATATGATAACCGTCTTTCCGCTTCCCAAATTGCTATAAATCTGTACATCTTTAAGGGCAACTCATCCTTCCCACTCCTCATTTCCCTGATAAATCTATGTGCACAATTTACAGTCCCCTTCTGTGTCGTGGGAAGGTGAAGTGTGAATTGTGTGAAATTCTTCCCTGTGATTTAGGACAGGATATAAGGGGCCTTGTCCCGTGACAATGTACTGAAGATTCTGTAAAATTCATAGAAGTATTGATAGAAATTTGTAAGTGGTCAGGTTCTGAAGTTTGAGGGAGTTTTCCTTTTTTTTTTTTTTTTTTCCCCTCAACTACTTGATTTTAACAATCTCGTAGGAGCTGAGACAGTTTTACCCCCAGTGAATTAAGCTGAATTACCTAAGTTGACTTAAGTCCTGGCGTTGGAGCCAGGCCTGTGCTAAGTAATACACAGACACCAAAACATTGTGTTTTATTTCTTTACAAAGTTGGTCTGAAACAATCTTCTAATTATCACTTCCTCCTTGTTTTCAGATGGTTGAATGCCGTACTTTAAAATTATGTTTTCCTGCCTGCAAGAGCCAGAAACTTGCAAAACTGTGCTTAAGTGGGGATCCTTGCCCCACTTCCACTTTTTTTAACAAGAAAAAACAGATTGACGGTGCAGATCAACAACTTCGTAGCTTTTCATTGTTTATAGAAAGACAGTCTGAATATTTATCCAGCTATGTGTTTAGAAAAAAGTTTCACAATTCACAAAATCTAAATTGTGGCGTTGCTTTCCAAGAAAAATAGAAAGAATGCATTTTGATGGTGATTCTGTGAAATTGGACAATGATTTTTAAGGAGCTTGTGATTTATTGTTTTGTGACTTGAGAGTGAAAAAGTTGTATTGGAAAATACAGACAAAAAAAAAAAAGGGAGATGTGGTGCCTGCAGTACAGCAAGGTCATTCTAGAGACATTTGTTTAGAAAATGTCAAGAAAAGTATCTTGGTATAATTTGTGACAGACAGAAGAGAAACAGTAGAGAAACAGACTCAGGCTGGTGGAAAATGCTATGAATTCTGTGGATCTGGATAAATATCAGAGGGTCCTTGGGTTTTCCCTTGGAGTGTGTTGGGTCTGTGGGCTGTGAGGGAGGAATCTCCTATGGGAAGGTGCCAGAGAACAGATTGTGCTTTATTTCTCTTGTCCTCCACCGGTGTCTCTGCCTCTGCCTCACTCCTTCCTATCACAATACTTCAGAGCTGTACCTCACACCTAATCCAGCACTGCAGTGGCTCCCAGCGCCGGTGCTCCCTGGTTCTCCTGCACATCATCCAACACCACGTTATGTCCTCCGGCCCTTTGGAGCTGTACTACAACATGTCACCACTTCTCAGTCCCACCTGCTAAAACGGCTTTCGTCTTTTTTTCCCTCTCTTTCTAACAGCATTCTTTATTTTTTCCATCATGGAAGTAACTTAAAATTATTTCAGACAGGGGTTCTTTATTGGTAATCTGTCTTTTAAAAATAACTGTTATTTTACAGTAGGTTTTGATTTAAAAAAAATCACTTAATGTATTTACCGAGGAGCGGATTGAGATACATTGTGTCTGTAACATTACCAAGCTAGCCAAAATCTCCAGAAAATCTCATAAGGAATCAGTCTTATTAGTTGCAGTTATGGTAAGAAAATGGAATTATATTCTGGGGTTTCATCTTGTAAACACTGCATATTAATCTTGAATCAAACAAATGCTTTAGTGTTGTTGCTTATAAGTTACAAATAAATTAAGTAAAGCCTTGGCTTTCTGAGTAGTGAAGACTAATTTTGTATCTTCTTTTTTTTGCCATACTTCAGGCTGTCATAGAAATGGAGTGGGAGAAATTTATATTAAGTTAGTTAATAATATTTTGCTTTTTCATAGCTCTCTTTTTTGATGATTTTTGAAAGCTCACTCAAGATTCAAGGAGTAGAGGCTTACATTTATATTAGAGAGAAAACATGTCATTTTTGAGACTTCTAAGATAGTCACCTCTGATTTATGGAGAAGGAGATAAAACATGAAGAGATGTTTACAACGCAATACACGGCATTAAAATGTTAAAGAAATATCGTGCACGTTTTATATGTCAAGTACGTTCTTCTGTAACTGCAGCATGGTTAAAAAGTGGGAGAGAACTATAAAGATGAAAGCAGGATGTTTAAAGTGGCTTGAATTTAGTAACCAAGAGATAAAATTATGTGCTTGGGTTTGACTGATGGTGCCTTGACAAGGAAGTACACTGGGCTGAATATCTTAGCTGAAGTTAAAGAGCTGAAAATGAGGAATACTGTAAATATGTTATCCAGCATGAGAGAACAAATGTAAGTTAAGATCCCTTCAGGATCTGATCTGATGGCTGTGTTTTGCTCCTAAAGTCTCATTTTCTCCTGACAGTGATGATTCCTTAGAAGCGTAGCTGTAAGGAGTGAGAAGGATGGATTATTGTTAGATTAGTGGAGTGAAATTTGGGGTTTGAGTTCATTTACCAGCCCAGGGAACCTGTATGTGATCTTTGGTGTAAGACAAACTAAGAAGGTCATTTGGATGTTGCACAAGGCTGAATAAAGTAAAAATAGAGCAGCCTTTCCTCCAGCTGTCAATCCACTCACTGGATTATTCTCATTGGGAAAAAAAAAAAAAAAAGGTCAGGTCTTCTTTTTTCTAGTCTAAATCTATTGTCTTTTGAGTTTAGGACCCATCACCTCTTGTCCTGTCAGAACAGGCCTTGCTAAAAGTGTCTGTCCTCATCTTACCCATGTTCTTCAAGTATTGAAAGGCTGCAGTGAGGATAGAAACTTGTAAGTGGTCAGGTGAACACTTCTCCAAGTGAACACTCTCACCTTTCCTAGCAGGTCTCCAGAGCAGAGGTGCTCCAGCCCTTGGAGCATCTCCATGGCCTCCTCTGAACTTGCTCAAGCAGCAGCTCCACATCCTTCCTGTGCTGGACCCCAGAGCTGGAGACAGCTTGCCAGGTGGTGTCTCACCTGAGCAGAGCAGAAGGGCAGAATACCTCCCTTGACCTGCTGCCCAATTAAAACGAAAAAAAAAAAAAAAAAAAAAAAAAAAAGTTCTAAGAACTCCTTTACAAGAAAAAAACCCACCACCCCAAGGGTCACAGTAATACATAGAAAGTGGTGGCTAGTGGTAGATGCCTGGATTATTGATGAAGTGGAAAATAAAAAATAGCATGATTCTGGTCCCTCTGTTCCCTTTCTTTTTAATCCCGGTAAAGAAATTCAACACAAAAGAGAACAGCAATAGTTTTGTTCCCCAAAACTAGCTGTGTTTTTAGCATTATCTCTGTACCAAACTTCTCTTACCAAATAAGTATTTTATTGAATATCCATGGAGTGGGAACTTTTTATTCTGATGCTAATGCTATTAATACGCTCTGCTCCAAGTTGGAGGAGCTGACCTGTGTCAGATCATGCAACCCACGTCCACTCAGTGCAGGAGGTTTTTGCTAAGTTAACTCCTCAAAGTTCTTTCTTGCCCAATTTTGAAATCTCTGAAAATTTATTTTTTTGCTCCTTCCCCTCACAGATAACTGCACTGTCATGTTGGAATGAGAGAACTCATTTTAAATGAGAACGAGATTTTCTCCATACAACGTATGTAAAAATGACATAGTTGAATGATAGAAGTGATTTAGAAATAGTCCAAAATTACTTTCCAAGGTTTTTGCTTTAGCACATTTCCCCTCCTGCCTCTGGAATGATCCCACTGGTAGGCACTTTTTTCCTAGGAATGACACTTGCAGTGTCAGTCAGCTCAGTCAGGCCACACTGCCACACTCCCAGTTGCTCATTTGGGATTCACACCTGATGGATCTCTGTCTCTCTCTGAAGTCCCTTTGTTTTGACTGAGCTGATACCCTGCAGGAGCCGCCTGGCCTTTCATCTGCCCCCCTCCCCATTCCCACCAGTGATCAAACAGCTGGCAGGGGGGGTTATTAAAACCTGGTGCTGAACTCCACACTTAGGACTGTCAGTGGCAGAGGCAGCCTGGGATGTAATTTGCAGTGGATAATAAATATAAGAAAAGTCCAACACTGAAAGGCTTTCTCATGTCTAAAGTGTGTTGATATATGCTGCTTTGATATTTTAACTGCTAGGCAGTCTTCATTAGTGGTCATTGAAGATCATAACTTAGAGCTCCAACAGATGATTCATAATTGCAACAGTTGGATCAAGTTAGTATGGCGGAATCATTGATTTGGAGTAGGACTAACTCAGCTTGTGAGGATGTATTTCATGAGCAGTGAGAACGATGAGCACTAATGGGAACCAACCTCTGAAGGACTGATAAATTTTAAATGCAAAGATTATCTTTGCAAAGCATGAATCATTTGACCTATAACTGAAGCATGATAGAAGGTCTTAAAAAATACTGTAAATTAATGCACATCATTGTTGAAAGCAATTCTCTTTGCTCATGTGCATGTTGTGTGAGTATGGTAAGCAGAAAGTCTTAAAGTGGATGGATTCACATGATCCTTAAGGACTTAGACCCCAGTCACTTCTGTGATGTTCAGCAAAGACAGTGAAAATGAGTAGAATGACACCTTTGTTACTACTTTCCTGCTCTCCATGGCTCTCACTATTAGCATAAAGCTTCATATTTTAGTAGACTTTGATTTTTACTCTACTAAGTAGAGTTACTACTATATGAGATGCAACTAAGTGTTGCATCTCATATATATTAAAATCCAACAATGACATAAACAGTGGATAAAAAAATGAGTTTAGTGTTGTGCCCTCTCTTTCATGGATTGTCCTGCTCCTGATTTGATAAAGACAGTTTTCGGTGGATGCACAAAGTATGTGCCATTGTTAACAGGGCGACTCGCTTTCTCTCCCTGGTTGCATTTCTCATGAGCAGTTGATTTCCTAAATGAACGCCAGCAAGGTGGTAGGGTGGTAAAGGGGAATTTTTGGAGATGTCAGTATAGGGACTGCAGTCCCCGTTGTCCTGCTGGACAGAGCAAGGGAAATGGCCTCATGGTCCTCTGTTTTCTCTCCATCTGAAACCGTCCTTTCATCTGCACAGGTGTTGATGATAGACACGGGCTGGGAATGAACAGACTCCTGTTATTCTGAAATACCAATGTCATGGACTGGAACTTTTGGGTGCCAGCTTCAGAAGCTTGTTAACTTCTGTGCATCCAGAGATCCTCGAGATGATGCATTTGGGTGCAATGGGATAATTTTTGCACCACGCTCACAGGTTCTGTGGAAATACTGGGTGCAAGCAAGGTAGGGGGTAAGAAAGAAATAATTTATCAAGTGATGAATTGTCAGGAATGTTTCAGTGACATGGGGTTCCCTTTAGATCCAATGCCAGATATTCCCCGGAAACCCTGATCACAGGCAGAATTTCAAAGGGCTGAAATGAGGGAATATGAAGAGAGAACTAGACAAAAGGGAAAACCTAGTGCTTAATGAGATTTATCTGGCCTTTTGATCTATAGGGGTATTGCCTTTATAAGCTTAGAAGAGTGAAAATAACTATTCTTTTTTACCAATCTATAAGTACATGTTTTGACATTTTCAAATAGTTCAGAATTCCTTTTGCAGTGCAAGTAAAGTACTAAATTCTAACCTTATTCGATAAGTAGTGAAATGTCATTTTCTTTTTGTAATTTAAACGGTGCCATAGTCAACCTGTTTATTGCTTTGAATTGGACTCCTGACAGTTTCAGAAACAGAAATACAGGACCTAGTGTACTGTGCTGTAGGAAAAATAGCATCAATGACTCAGAAGGGTTAAGGAAAATTATTTCCTGATCCCTGAAACAGTCTACTGATACAATTTCTTTGGAGAATAGCTCATTGAAGTACAAATCCAGAGCATTCTTGTAGTCCTTTTCCTTTTGAACTATTTTAGGGTTCTCTTCAAATTTCCATAATTAAAAAATACTACATAAATACCATGAGTTCACATTCTACTTTGTGTTCTTAGGAAAGGACGTATGTGCAGTAAAACCCAGTAAAAGTCCTCTTGCTTTAATTTTCCATGACTTTTGTCTCTCTTAATTTTAAGTTTCACTCTGCTTTGACTTTTAACTTTGTTCCACAATCTAGTTGGAGGAGTTGACCTGCCTAGGAGAGAGTTGATCATGCTTTGCTGCAAGCCTTGGCTGGAGCAAGCACTCGAATGCCCATTTATATGGGCTGCAAGAGGTTTAGTTGTCCTGTGTGGCTTTTGCCTTATTTTTTCTAAAGCTGCAAGGCTTTACAGGAAGGTGTAGTGCAATATTTGCTTTTCTGACCTGATCTGGCGCAGCTTGGGACAGGCAGGTGTCCCAATCATCCCTTTCTCTGCTGCAGCTTGTAATAGAGAGAAGTTAAAGGAGGTACCTGTAGGATATGAGAAAAGGGACAGGGAGGGTCTTGGCACACCTTGTAATAGGAAAGAGGGATTATAGCATTGGTATGAAAGGAAAGCTGAAGTAAATTGTATTTTATAAAATTTTTATTTGTAGTGTTGAATAGTCATTTGCCACTAAGTGGCTTTTTAAGAGGATTCTTTGAATAAGCTCTTTAATGAACAAGTGAACCACAGCTCTGGGCAGTAATCCATTTCTTCTTTTATGAGATCTGTATGGAAACTGAAGGAGGAGGTTAGTGTTCAATACCAAAATCATTAGGTACATCATCCAGATTGAAAAGCTCAGGACATGTTGGAAGTATCATTAAACTAGGACAAGAAATAAAATGGGACATGTGGATGGAGATGTAAGAGTTGTAGCAGCTTAATAATATAAGCTTTGACTTTAAACCAGACATGTCTGCAAATCTCGGAGGTTTGGTATTCTTAGGTCGCTAAAGGCTAACTCGGCCTGGATCTGTATAGATTATGTAAATTTTTGAAGTAAACCAGACTTCTAGAAGATGAAAATCTGTCCCTATAATTCTTCTTTTAAAACTTCTTATTACAGTCAAGATTTATGTTGGTGCTCCTAACAGAGACATGACAATCTGTTGTAACTTCAGAGAGTACTATAAAGGTGCTGGCATTTGAGAGCAGGCTGGGTAGTTTGGCCTCAGACTAATTTTTATGTTCTGAAGTTAGATACTTTTAAAAATAACCTTTTACAAGCTGCTTAAAGGCTTGGAATGCCTTGTGTTTATTAAAGGGCATTAAAAGCAAAATACTATCTTTGAAGGGCATCCATTATAAAAGTGTTTATCTGAAATGGCCTTAGGCAGCAAGGGAGCAGAATTGGTAATAGAAATTAAAGTTACAATGAAGGGAAGTGTATGCTGTGTTTCTCTTGTGCTGGTTACGGCCTGGTTGCCAAAGTTTTTTTACCACAATTCTTGGCCTCTTGCTGGCAGCAGGAGTGTGCAGCAGAGCCAGCCCTGCTTCAGGCAGGCTCCTCCTTCTCAGCTGAGTTTTCCTCGATGAGGAAGGTTCCTGTTGGTGTGAGGGTAAGCAGCAGAGCTGGGTTTGGAAGGGACAAATGGAGAATATCACCTGGCAGAGATCCAGCTGTAATGGGGAGATGTTGAACTGTGATCTTTGTGTTGAGTTCACGTTCTTCATCCCTGATTAAAGTCTTCAGGGCAAGGACCACTCCTTGTGGGAATAATTCATGTCTCCCCTGTAAAATGACAGTTGACTTCAACTCCCTACTGATCTGGATGTTTCTAAAGTTTCTTTTGAAGTGGAGCCAAGAGGTGATGGAGAGGCTTATGAGCAGTGCAAGTTTTGTAGGGAGATTTCAAGCATTTTATTGGAGTTACTGCTAGAGTCAGAGAAAATTAATAACCTGTAAAGCACAAACTTTGTTACATCATGCTGATGTGATTCCATAGCTCTAGTCATATCTGGGATTAACTTGGACTAGGGTTGAAGTAGAGTTGGTTTTGTGTCAGGACTGTGCAAGAATAAATCAATAGTATTATTACAATGTCATAATTTTGAGTAGAATTAAGTAGGTGACAGTGGGGCAGAGTGTCATGAAGGGCTGTAAAAACACAACTGGTTGGGAGAAGATGTTTAGGAGATGGTTATTTAGTGTCTCTTGAAAACAAGAATGAGAAAATTTAGGAAAAGGCAAGTTAAAAATGAACAAAAGAGTGTGGTTTGGTGCTGAACAGGCTTCCCAGGGAATGGTCATAGCCCCAAGACTGCCAGAGCTCCAGGAGTGTTAGGACAACATCTCAGGCATGGAGTGGGATGGTTGGGGTGTTTGTGCAGGGCCAGGGCTCCATGATTCTTGTGTGTCCCTTTCTACTCAGGATATTCTGTGACTGTGATTCTTCAAACAGTGCAGTTGCAGTGCAGCTCCTCGCTCCAAGAGGTTTGGATGTTCAAGGTTTTGGTGATGGTGCTTATGTCTCATTTGATATCTTTGTGATTTGCTTTGTTTACTTTTCAGTTTCAGTTTTGCTACTGACCACTTGAATTACATTGAGACATAAAAAGTGAACACAAGTTATAGAAAAAAAAAAAATCCCTAACACCTAGAAACTGAAACCCTCAACAAATCCCACCCCTAACAAAATGCTACTGAAAATTAAAGGTAATGGACAGCAAATAGCTTTTCTATCCAAAAGTCCAGCCACTGCAGTCACTTTACTCTCAGAATCTTTACTTCTCCTGCTGCTGTCACTGCTAACCTTTTGTTAGGTTAGCGTGGAAAACTGTAACTTTTTAAGTTTGGATTTTGCTGCAAGGGCTTGGGTGGCTTTTTTTGTCTCTTCTATTACAGGTTGTGCAACTTTTTGTTGGTGTTTTGTGGTTAAAAAGAGAGGAAGGAAAGGCCGATTACAAAAGGCTGATTTGCCCCAAAGAGATAAATAGAATAAAGAGCCAAGTGCTTAACTGCTTTGAAATGAAACATACTTATCACAAATGGCTCTTTATGTTGCTGGAGAATGTGAAGTGTTGCTTGGGGATGCTTTTGGAAGATCTGCCCTATTCAGTGAGATCTAGAGCAGAAGGAATGAGTTGAAATTATCAGTTACATCTACAAGTAGGCTTTGTCTCTGTTTCACGTTTAATTCTCTGTTACTGCTGAGAATATAAACTTAACCGTGCTTCAGGCACATGCTTCAGGCAGTCATGGTAAAAGCTTACTGTTTGCCACTCATTCCAAGAGGATCTGTCCATAGGGGCCAAAATTGCAGAGTATTTCTTTAAGGCACTCTCTCCATGGATCAGTCTGTTCTGGTGCTGCTTTGGAGATAGAGATTCTGTTTGTAGTTGTGGCTGCCTGTAACACTTTCAAAGAAACCCCTCAAATAAGTTATCCCATGACCTATTAATTGTATAATTTTGCTGACTTTGAATTTGCAGCTCAAGTGCAGAAGACTTTTTTTTTCTATGTCTCCAGACACTGGAGATATACTGGACATATTCTTGGATATATTTTTTTAAATGCCTGTGAGTTCTGTGTGAGCATTCTTTCTGCAGGCGACAGTCATTGTATTTCAGAAAGTGGCATTAATTGTGATAATGTAGCATGGAGCTCGTCTTTGTGAAATTCAAGTCTTTTTAACATCACCACCTTCAAACACAATAAAAATTCCAGTCTACATTTATCTATTCCCATGTGAGGAGTTACTGCACTGTATATTGTATCATTCCATATGAAATTCTTCTGCTTAATAGTCTCATTTATACACAGTTGTCTGAGGTCAGTTTTCCATTTTGCAGTTGTCAAACAGCTGTCAAATTAAGAGACCAGATCCCAAAGTTCATTTACATTTTATGCCATTCTTTGGGTGCCTGTTTCATATCTTAATATAACTAATGATTTATCTACATATCTTAGTCTTCTCTCTGCACTTGTTCTTCACAGATGTTCACATCCTCTCTTTTTTCAAGAGCAGCCCTTAAAATAAAACTTGTGTAACATTTCATTTGGTGAGGTTTAGTTGTACAGCAAAAGGAGGACTGTTCTGCATCTTCAGTGTAGTCAATGAAAATGGAAACAGTTTAAATTCTGCCTCGTATTAATGATAATTTGAATTCTGAACTGAGAAATGGAACAATAAAAAGAAAGTTTTGAAATGTGCTGCTAGAAATTACAAAAGAGAAAAATCTCCATTTCATTAATTTATTTTTGGTTTTGGCTAATAATTAGCCCAGCTATTGATTTCCTCCTTTAACTTTAGATTTCTTGTTCTTCAGTAGGAAACCAAAATAAAAAGGGCTTTGTTCAGAAATCATCTTTGTAGTAAAATGTATTCATTTTTCATCATGGGGAATATCAAAGGCTATCACATGAGTGAGAACATAGAGACTGAATTGAATACTATTTGTGGTTTTGTGGTATGATGATTCTTAGGTTGGTGAGTTCCAAGCATAAATTTTTATGGTGAAGATTTAGGGGTTGTTTTCTTATTTATTTCCAGTGGTGTAATGATCAAAGGAATATCACTATACATGCCATTGATGTCTTACTACAAAGTACTTAAATAGCCCGAGATAGGCATCTACTTTATAAAAATTCCTTAAAGACAGGTAGGACCCTTGGGTGTTAAATGTATACTTTTGGGCTCAGTGTGTTGTCAGGAGAGGAAGGCAAGAGAGGTTGTGTTACAAGGCTCAGCAGTTCTCCGTAGCACTGAGATTTAAAGAGCTGTTTTAAAACGTTGCCTTAAATTATGGTCACTGGGGGAAGTTTGTCTGGGGTATGCCGGGCTAGAGAATGTTCCTGTGCCATTTCAACGTCATTCACTAACGTATTCAAGAAGTGTAACTTGATTAACTCTTTCCAGGTTTGGGGGAAACATTTCTGGTCCACACATGTGTATTTGTAGCTGCTTTCCGTTCTGGAAACAGACCGTTTCAAGGCTGTCGATCCTCCTTTGTGCCAGTCACCTCAAGATGCTGTGCTTTGCTAAGGGAAAGGGAAACAATATCCACACTATTTGCTGCATTTCATAGGCAATTATTAGTCTTTTCAGTTGATGGGATTCACATTGGGATTGTAATAAAACACAAGTCAATGTGAAATTGGATGCAGACTAGGAGAGAAGATAAAACCAAGTGAAAATTAATGGCAGATGTAAAAGTTACTGGTAATAACGTAGTCATCTTCTTACAATCTTTTTCCAAACTATATTTTTATTTCAGCAGATGTCACTTGAAATCTTCAGAGTAAATAATCTCTTTGATTTTGATTATGATCTTCAATAATGAAAGTACCTTAACTGTGATGCTTGTGACTTATTTATGAACAGGTTCTGACATTTGAGGGCAGCTGCTGAGTTGTTCTGAATGGTAGGATGCAGAGTGCTCCAGTGACCGTCTGTAAGTTTCTTTTAATGGCTTCAGGTACCCCTAGTGTTAACTCCAGAGTCTACAGAGCATCTCTGAAGCTGGAGATCTGTAATTGTCACAGCTGGGACGTGGGGAGTGGTAGGGCTGATTTGCCTAATGTTCCCTAAGGAAAATTTGGGAAAGCTCAACTTTTTGGTACTTGTTCAGCACTAAGCATAAGCAGCACTTCTATAGGTGACTGCAAAAAGCCTTCCCCATTTGTTTTAAATTATAAGCAAGCTTTGTTTCCTTAGTTTCTCAAATAAGAAAGACCATCCCAGGGATGGTCAAGCCAAAGGCTGTCTGGTGCAAGGATTCTCTATTCGGCAGGATTCATGGATGACCCTCTGTCTCAGACCCCTCAGGTCTTCTCATTAATCTCTTCCTGGCCCTGTTGCCTGTTGGCAGCAATGGAAGGAGGATGCTGGACATGGGAGTTCCTAGAAGCTGAGAATTTCTTCTTGTCCTCCTTGAAGCATAACTGGGCAGGTCCCACCCACTGCCCTGGGTGCCTGCAGGGGTAGTGGGAATTCTTGGGGAGTGAGAGCCTGGGAAAGTCTGGTTGGTGCCTCCAGCTCTTCCCTGCTTCTGCGCTCTTGGGGTTCCTTCTCCTTTTCCTTGTCCCTTGAGCTTACCCTGCAACACTTGTTTGGAGTAGAGATGGAAAAGGGTATTTTTCTTTAGAAGGTGAAATTCCATAACAAAACTATATGGTAGTAGATACTTAAGATGGGTATAGACATGAGGGAATAAGTCTCCATCCAGAATACTTTCCAGCAGGTCTTTTGTGAGAGACAGCGATGGTGTCTGTGTGTGCAAAAACTTCCCTCCTTGGATTTGTCCAATTCCCCTTTTTAGCACTGGGAAGGGCAATGGCCACTCACGTCCCAGTTGATTCTCCATGCCTTTTATGATTTTTGGATATCTCTTGCATTCTTCCTTTCTTGTCCTTTTCCAGGCTGAGGAAGGCTTCTCCCTCTTGGTTCTCCTGTATGGAGCTGTTCTGTACATGTGCTTGTCTTCCTCGCTTCGTTTTTGAGCTTCTCTTTGGGAAAGGTGGACCCAAACTGCATTCCCAGAGGGTGGAGGCTCAGATACAGGATGGTGCAGGAGGGAAAAATAGCATATCCATTGGTGACCTCGCTGACAGAGCAAAAAAGTGTAAACATCAAAAAAGCTTAGACATGTTAGATAGACTGGCTCTATTTGTTATGGTTAATTACTGAAATTAAAGGTATTAGAGAGGCAGGAGCATTTTTCTCTCATGATTCATTTGGTTTGGCCCTGAAAATCCATGCTACTAACTGGATGATGATAAATTTTTTTCTGCACAGATCATAAAATTAACAGTAGATTTATATAAAAATGTATAATTTAGAGTGTTCAAATGTTATTTTTATGGCATATTAGGTTGAATTATTTTAATGTAGATGGTTTATTTCAAGGAAACTGTGAAATTGATAAATAAATCTACTCTGTTCCAGTGCTAAACATGTGAAATGTAATCTTCTTGAGTCTTACATCCCCAGGCCCACATCCTTGTGTTTGGATTGGATGTAGGTGCTACTAATGCGTGCAACAGGTGCATGTAATTTAGCTGTGGAACTAGTCAAAATACCTTTAATCAGTTAATGTTAAGTCAAACCATATGTGTCCAGGCTGTTTTTCTCCTGTTCTCCCGTCAATGCTTTTGTGGCTTAGTGTCCTGCATCATCCAGCAGTGGGATGGAGGAAGGACCTGGTTGCTGAAATTTTAATCTTTGTGCTCCAAAGTAACAGCTGTAGATTCTAGGAGTGCACAGTGATCTGTTTCAACTTTTCTGCTTTTATGAAGGCACTGGTTTGGGAAACTGCAGGGTTGTGAGTGATGCCCTGAGGAGCACAAAGACCAGCGTGTTCCTGGGACTGGGGAGCTGTTAAAAATGCTTCAGCATCAGTCTGTGTGAGAAACGTAGCTGAAACTTGAATGTGGAGAGAACAGGATGTTCGTATGGTCAATTGCTTTCGACACCAAGTTTCTGGAATATTTTAAAACAGATGCAGTGAAAACAAAGCATAAATGTCATGGAAGATGGAACCACTCACCAAAAAGGCTTTTCCTGCAGTGGAACTGCATAGCAACCAGAAAAAAGCTTCAGTGCTTATCCAAGGCTTGGATATGTTTTTATGCATCTAAGAGGCAAGTTGCTTTCTCAGTGTGGAATATTAGTTTTGCCAAAGACCATTTCAAATGGGACAGAAACAGATTTGCTGGTGGACTGGTGTAGTGTGAAGATCCGACAGCACTGAGAAGTAAGTGGGTCTAGTTTGTCCTTTTTGCCATAGGTGCATTTCTGCTTGAAATTATTTGCGAGGATTTAATTTTTCAGGCAGTGTATTTGGTGTGTGTGTTCCCTGTTAGCTGGTGCCACTGGAGGAGAGGTGTTCAGTGGAGTTGTCTTTCTGGGTGGTCCTTCCAAAGCCGTAATCAGCGTATGCACGGCGGGTGTTGTCAGCGTGGGGCTCAGCGCCACAGATTTGTCATGTACGATAGCACCAGCCAGAGCATGTGGCCAAGGAGCTGTTCAAGGATCCTGTATATAATTAATAAAACTAACTTTTGAAGTGGCCTTTTTCTTTCATTTTATTGAAACAATTGGGAACATCAAGTTTTCTCTTTGAAGTTTAATTTCATCGGCTGTGCTACTGGCCTTTATTTCTGTGGATCACAGATTCAAATAAATCAGATGATAAATTTACTCCTGAAATGTTTGTAGAATTTGTTTTCTGGAAAGCTATCATTAATTAATGTTCATCTTTAGAGTCTCTTCAGCGACTAGGTGCAAGCAAATGCACACAAATAAAATGTTCCTTTTACAGGTATTTAAAATAGCCATAAGAGTAAGCACAGCATTAAACATAAAAATACTGTCAAAAAACTTTTAAAGGCCATTTTTATACTTTTTTAAAAATCCTATTACTTACAGTATTTTCAAGTCATTAAGTTAATGACTTACTCTTTTTTTCTGTTAATACAGTCTAAAAAGCAAATGTTGGTTACTGTTATTAAACTATTTTTTGGAAAACTAACTATGGAGAAAATATCTTAGATGGCATACTTAGGATCAAAGAGGTACAAAATCATAAAATAATTTTGATTAAACAATTACAGGAAAATAGCTTTTGTTGCTGGTTATATTAAAGAAAAAACAAGCAAACCCGGCAGAAACTAGGCAGAGCTGTACCACGGGGAGTGTGTGCAAGAATATTGGCATTTCTTTTATGCCCCTTGTGAAAAGATTTCATCTTTATTCTCTGCCCTCTGAGAAGACTTCAGCTCTAATGTTCTGGGTAGCAGAAGACATCTGCTCTACTTTCAGCTTTTAAAGCATGCTCAGCCCTTAAGCTGGGCAGACAGCAGCACTAATCACGTTAAGCGCCGGCTCCGAAGGCCGGGCGAATGCAGAATTAATGCATTGTTTTAGGGTGCGGGGCTGGGGCGCAGGGCAGAGTGCGCAGCTCCCTGCCAGCCTGGAGCTCCCCAAATCTTGTTGGTTACACCTCGAGCAGGAGCCAAGCCGTCAAGGAGCCCCCATTCAAGTGTTTGCCACACCGGGCTCTGGGGTAGTAAATGCTAATTTGGTGTCAATTAGAAAAATGCCGGTGACGGGGGCGCTGCAGTTAATCAGAGGTGCTTCTGTTAATTCCTGGCTAGGTGGGTTTATTCCCACTCCCTGTATTTAGTGCATCTCTCACCACTTTGCTTTTTCAGTTTTAAGCAATATCAGTGCATTTCGCTATTTCATCCCTGTTGTAGACATTACTCCAGGTTTACTTTATGCAGTATGTCCTTTAGCCTCCTGATGCAGAGGGTTGTATGCCCTCTGTTTAACCATTAAATGGCAGTATAACCCTTGTATCTGAGGGTTGTTTATGGTTGTTTTTTGAAATCAATTACAGGATTGAGTGTTAAAAATGCATGGCAGACTGTGCTACATGAACGTGTGGGTACTCTGCTGAAAATTTACTCCCAAGTGAATCCTGGTTTAAACTTTTATCCCCACCTTAACTTTAAAAAGGTGTAAAATATATGTTGCAGATACATGGTTGCAGTCCGGTGTTTTTGATTTTCTTTTTTTTTTTTTTTAACATTCCTGTGACAACATTGTTTCTCCAAGTTAACCAAGTGTTAACCTCAAAAATGTTAGTTTTATGGGCATTGTTGCCCTCATAAAACAGAAATGAATGGTTAACACTTTAAAGAAAAGTCTGCAGAGGAGAAGGAGTTTGAAATAACATTCAGCTCTGGATTTCTTGACTAATTTAAACTACTGTTATATTTTTGGTTAAAGGTTAATGTTCCTTTAATTGGCCTTTTAATCGGACATCTGTGTTTGGCTGGGGAGGGATCGCATTGAACAACGTGCCCTTACCATTCCCATTTCTCCCTAGAAATCTCGAGGGATTCTCCAGCCTTTCTGAAGAGTGCTAACAGAACTAATTGCCTCCATGCCTGGAACAGCTTTCTGCCAACAAATAGGATAATATTTTAGAAACTAGATAAATTCTAGCATTGACTAGAGTTTGAATAGCATGTGTCTGATCTTTCAGATGCTCTTTGTGATGATTTAGAGAAGGGAAATATAGAAGAAACTACTTTTAGTTAGCAAAATAAGATTTTAATAAAAAAAGTAACGTATGTATTTGTTTGTATCATATGAAAGGTCTGAGAAATTTTTTTTTGTATTTGGAGTTTATGCCTTATTTAGTTCTCTATTCTCTTGCTCAGAGTAGTGTGTTAGTTCATTCTATTTGCATTTGCTTTAGTCAAAGTCTGTTTGGACAGAACTCAGTGAAAGATTTTGCTGCATTTAACAGGCATAGGATTGATCCTACAGAGCTAAATAGGAATATTTTTATGTGCTGCTTGAAAATAGGAGGGCAGTGAACCTCAAAAGGAGACATCTCATAGTGAAAGCATATTTAATTCATCCACCCACTGGCATCACTGCAAACACGGGAATGGCTTTGATTTTATAATTGCAGTAATCAGAAGTGCTAGGAGACAGTCAACTTAATTTAATTTTTAAAATTTTTTTTAGATCTCTGAATACTGATGTGCTTGGTGTGTAGCCAATTTCAGTTTCCTGTTGAGAAGTATGTACTATATTTTCCATTTGATTTTGTAGGCCTTTCTTACATTAATAGAGGACAGAGACAAGTTGGAAAAGAAATGAAATGTGTTAGCAGGGAGTCTCAGTAATTTTGCAATGCCTGAAATAACTTCTAACTGACTTAATGCTATTTATCTGTTACAGAATAATAATCTCTCTGTAGCTTAACTAAAATGTGAATTAAATCATCGGTTGTCCAAAAAGATGGAAAACTTGTGAAAACTCTGTGGTAATTGCTAGAAATAGAGCTTTTAGTTATAAAAAATATTTTGGGGTGCCTGTGTTTTTATGCCTGGTAAACACCAGGGGCTTTTTGGTTTTGAAAATCTGAATGGTTCTGCTTTGTCTCACAGATTTATGATTTGCATTACGCCTATGCTCTGCATTTCTTATCGGAATAATGATTTGTTTATTCTAGTGAATATGGGGGCCTGTAAAATAAAAAGTTATCTTCAGTGTAATAAATAATAATAGGGAGAAAGATGCAAATCAAAGACCTGGTCTAAAGCTCTTAAAATTTTCCTCCCCACTAACATCAACAAATACAGCTGTATGTGAGTGTTTTTGGCCACACTGAAAATCTGCTTTGTGCCATGTGGGGCTGTGATTTCGTCCGACATGTTTTTTTCTCCATGGCACTATGTGCCTGACAGTGGCTGGAAGTCCTGCTCCGGATTAGTTTATTACCAATCCACTACTGTGTAGTGCCTGATTTTTTGCCAGTGCCACAACAGCCTCCAGGAAGCCACATAAAAGTTCAGTTCCCCTTCCCACGAGTGTTCTTAATACATTCCTAAGTCACATTTCTAATAGTGGTCTAAAGCTCCGGCGCTGTGTGTGGTTTTGGAATTACAGCAGCAAACCACAAAGACAAAAAGCTCCCAGCCCAGATCCTGCCGATCCTGGATGTAAAGCTGACTGGCTTCCCTCCTTTTCTATAGTGGAGAACTTTATAAAGATTCTGTCAAAATAACTTAGGATCACAATCTAGGTTGTGGAGTGTGGTGGAGGAAGAAGCGATTTCCTGAATAGTTTGAAAGCTTGGTTAAATAACTGCTGTAAGTGCCTGGGGTGTGTTGTGCTCTATCACCTGCGCTGTCAGCGTGCAGAGGCTGGTGGAGGTGCCCGCACGCCTGTTGCTGTCTGGGCTGGGGCTTGCATGTTGTGCTTGCACGAGCTGGATCCAGGCTGGAGCTTACTTCAAACTGAGAAAACTGCCCTGGATCCAAAATCCAGGGATTTTGGAGAAAAGTCAGGGCTTCTAGCAGTGTTTTCCCTATTTTTGTTAAAATACCCAAACACATTCTGCACACACTGCCAGAAACACTGTGTTGTGTATTTAATGTCTGGGGTTTCTCAATACATTTTAAAACTTAAAGTACATTTCAAAGTTATTTTTTTGAAATTAACACCTGCTCCTTCTGGGAAAGTGTGCATCTACTGCTTAAACTTCATCCTGTGCTGCTAGAAAGCCTCTTCTGGAAAAGGTAGCATGGCTTTATTATTTCAGCAGTAAGAAGCAGAAGTTGTTACCTGATCAGGAGAACTTGGCATGTAGGATACTACACATTTAGAAAACTCTTATGAAGAGTTTTTTTAAAGTACCTAATTTATTTTTATTAATAAATTCATTTTAGGAGTGGGTTTTTATCATGTATATAGTGTCTTGTTAAGACTATGACAGAACTGTACTTTGCAGATGAAATTTGTTTTCTCTTGCTGTGGTACCTCAAGTTGGCACTGCTGTGATCCCCACGGAGCCCACACTGGGGGGAAAGCTGCAGTATCCAATCCTTGGAATTTGTCCTCTCCCATCCCAGATGCCTCTTGCCGAGCTTGCAGCAGGGCAGACACCAGTGTCAGGATGGATTCAGGGATATTTTGCTCCAGTAATGTGAGATCTTGAATCCATACTTGTGTATTTTTCTTTGGCAGCCCCATCGCCTTTCGTGGTGACACTGACAACTGTGCAAACCAGCCTTTCTCGTGTGCATTTTGATAGCAGTCAGTGATTTAAATCTCTGAGTGAGCGCTGGAGGAGGAAAATCATGAGCTGGCTGGGTTAGCATACTGAAGGCGTTGCCCTACAGGGTGACGATGCCTGTGTCCTACACCTCCGGTGGTGTGGCAGGCCTGGGGGCCCGGGCACAGGGAATGAGTGCTGGGGAACGTGAGTGAGACACGCTGCTGTGGGCAATTATCCTGCTGTTGGGTGGTGTCAGCTTTTAATTCAAGTTAACAGGGTTCTTGCATGACAGTTGCAAAGTTATATTTAGACCACACTGGTGTATATTGCTTACAGGACTTCATTTTTCTATTTTAGTTTATAGAAGTTCTCATCTTCACATATGGTAACATTTTCTCATTTTCCAGCAATATAGCAGTTTTGACTATTACATTATACAGGATATTATGGATTATGTACTTTTAGTTGGTACTTTTCATAAGAGCCAGGATTTCTGCACTGACTATTTTGAATGGTTAATTTGTGTGTGTTTTTGAGGCTGCTGGGAGGGACAGATTACAGCCAACCCTTAAATCATAGGTAGCTCCATACAGAATGAAGTACACAGCTTCAAATTAACCATGTTAATTATCAGCTTCAGAAGAGAAAGTTCTTTCGTCTGTGATCTGACTTCTTTTATAAAGTCTGTTTTCTTATGTGAGAGATAGTATTTTAATGGATAAAAGATGCACCAAAGTATTTACCATTCAGGCTTCTGTGGTTTTGCTTCACTGGCTGCTCGCTGAAACAGGACTGAATTTTAGATGAGAGCTGGTACTCACCCAGATTTCTTTACAACAGCCATGGTGTAGGATTAAAAACAGACCACCTTGTTTATATCCTTATATCAGCTCAGTTTATTGAATCCTTATGAGTTTTAATTTAGAAATATTTAGGAATTCAGTCATTTAATCACAGAGGACGAAAGGAGAAATTCTGAAAATGGTTTAAAGGAGATTTTGAGGGAGCAGGATGCGTCTGTGTAAATACTTGGATATATCTCATTGGAGGTCCATACATGTGGGATACAGGACGAGGTTTCCCTTTGGCTTCAGGTGAACACACATTCACCTGCCTACTGAAGGACCAGAATGCTGTTCATCCTCTTTCTTTCATATCAACTCTTCTAAGGGATTGTCTGGACTGGGAAACTGAATCCCAGCTGGAAAATATTCCAGGTTTTAGGGCTTCACAGGCAGAGTCACTCATGATGGACCACTGGAAGGACAGTGGTTGCAGGAGTTGAGGTCCTGCAGCATGTCCTCCCTGGAGCCTGTCCCAACTTCTCATGTGTTGTGCCAACATGAACTTTACCCTCCTATTTTACAAAGGGAGAATATTAAATAACTTGGGGTTCATTGCAAACTTTTCAAAGCAACCTTGAAGTTTCATGGGTGTGGTTCAACACTGAGGTCCGGGATGTCCAGTGACAATTTTGAAACAAATCCTTTAGAAAACTTTTCCATTTTAAGTAACTTCTACTGAATTTTTGCTCTTTCCCTTAAATCTCTTTCACATCCTGGCTTGATGTCTCTGGGTTGTGGACAATGAAACCTCTATCTCTACTCTGTAATTTGTAGTGAAAAAAGGAATCTATTTATGGAAAAACTCTGCAGAGAGAACGTGTAGGGATTGGTGAAGTTAATGTTTATTTAGTTTGCACTTTAATAATTGCTTTAAGAATGAATTTGCTTCAGATTTTAAAGAACTTTATAAACTAAGCTCACATCTTCTTGGCAAGAAGGCAGTTATCTAGATTTTGTTGCTCATCACAGAGCGGGTTTTTTTCCTTGGTGATTTTTTCCCCTCATTTGGGAAGAATTATTTGTTAAGCATGAAATTGCATTTAAGCTGAGAAATGTTTCTTAGAATTAGCTTAAAAATGTGTGAATGTGTTAGTGTTTTTTAAAGGATGGCATTATAGCATTTTTAATTAATGTAAAAGATGCATTCTATTACTCAGAATGCTGTATGGAGACTTCAGGTTCTGACATCTGTAAAATATACAGAAATGACATTTAATCAACCTCTGCTCTATTCTGTATGATCATCTATCTGGAAAACGGGTTTTGTGCTTCTGCAGCCATAGGCTGGGAGGTGGTGTTGTTTATGCATTCTCCTGCTAAAAGTTTATAAGAAGCAAGATTTGAGGATGAGGGGTCTTGCTTGGAGCAGTCCTATGGTGAGCAACCACAGGTCTTGTATTCCCCCTTCATTTAGTAGTGTCAAGATCAGTTAAGCAGAACAACTTCTGAATTTTCAGAGTGCTGACCTAGCGCTGAATGCCTAACTTCCACACTTCCACCAGACAGGAGCCTTTTTCATACTTGGTCTGTAGTCCATTGAAAATTTGGGATGGAAATCCTGCTGGGCTTCAGGGAATTTGGAGAGCATCTCCTCTGTCATGCCCCATCATGTGTGTGCTGGCAAGTGTGAGCTGAAGGTTTCTGAGAGGGAGTGGTGTTGAAAAAGTGTTCCTTGACTGTCCAGCATGGAGATGAAAAGCCAGTTTCTCTCCCAGACATGGCTTCTGAGCACCATGGGGCTCTGCGGGGAGCCTGAGTTTGGTTTCTGTGTGCCACAGGTGCATTCAGCCCCTGAAAAGGAATGCAGCTGTACCCAGGACAGCATCGAGTTTGTGGAACTTGCAGGTCCTGTACCTAGGGATGGGTTTAAAAAACTCAACAAGCTTAAAGCTCTGAAAACCAGCTCTGGATGTAATCACCTGCAGCTTAAGCATGGAAAAGTAAGTTCTCAGTGCCAATTTGATGGCTAAAGTAATTTTGCATCCCTGGGGTGTAAAATGTGCAGGGCTGAGGGACCTGCGCTGCTCTGCAGAGGAAGGAAAAGTGGCTTTTTTATCATTCAGGAGGAAAAGATGTGTCTAAAATCCAGGTAATCATGTACATAGCTACTAGCATTTCTTAATTTAAAAGTTTAACCCAATAGCTGTGACCTGGGTAAAAGAGAAGCATTTGAGTCACAGAGCTGCTGTGGCAGCCCTGGTTTGTCAGACCAGATGTGTTTGTCACACTTGGAGTAACGCACGGCTGTGCCTGAGCTTCTCTGCAGTTTTGGGTACAAGTATTTTAATCACAGCTAATATGCTATTGTACTTCAATTACTCTCCTTGGAAGCTTTTGTTACTGCTCTGGAGTAATAAGGAATTTTTATCTCCATTCCTGAAGTAATGCATTTATGACATTAAATGGAGGCATTTGAGTAATTCAGCTATTCGACAATATTTTTTAATCACTGAAATCTCAATTTTTGCAATCAATCCTCTTACCCTTGCTTTCTGTTGGATTGATGTAGCTGTTGCTTTGGGTGCTGGAACCAGAGGAGTTATCTTTTGGGGAGACAAATGATTGATTTTACCGCAAAGTTATAAATATTTACCTCTTCCTTCTTCTACTTCGAAGTGACCTAGAGGCTTTCCCAAGCAGGGTGGCTGGGCCGTTGGCTGTGTGGAGTAACTTTTCCTCTTCACCATATGTGCATAACTCTCATTATACTCGTAGGAGAACTACATGTGCATTGAGGAGAAAAATGGGTCCCGAGTGTCAGCGCTGTCAGGAATTTTTTCTTCCACTACATTGCTTTGCTTTCTTTCTACCTACAGGAACTTTGCAGCTTTTACACCTTGTTATCCACTGCCAGTCAAATGTCACGTTTCCTAATTCCTTATTCTGATCTGCCATGGTGCTATGAAGGTTTCAGGAGGATTTCTCAGCCATGTGTATGTTGCTCTGAAAATCCTGCACCACAACACAGAATTTCAGCTGTAATAGGAGAGAGAGAAGTCAGAAACACAGCAAATACAACATTATAATTTGGTCTTTCCTGTTCTGATATGACACACCTTTCTGATGCCCGCCTGACACCAAATGTGAACAGCAGAGCTTCGCTCCCTTCTCCCCTTTGTTTAAAAATGTGACACATAAAAATCTAAGCTATAAATAAAAATCATCTCTCCTACAATGTTTTAAGAGCTATTTTAAACATTCATATAAATAAAAACCAATCCTGTTTATTCAGCATCTTTGCCCTCATAAGAACATTGGGGTCTTTTCAGAGAATCAGGCATTTGTGGAGGCAAGTAGAGATAAGTTTCAGAAAAATATTTGGCTTAGTGAGGATCGAAATTCAGTAGGAAAACTGAAGCTTGACAGAAGAGGAGAAATACATTTCTGTAATTGAAGGTTCAGTAAGAGCATTTTGTAATGCACCAAGTTCTAAATATTTTTATTCAATAGATGTGGGTTAGTTTTTTAAAAGAAATATGAGTTGTGGAAATCAGAGCTTTCCTTCTGTTGTCAGTTTGCTCCATTCTGCTTCAAAATTTTGTTAATATGTCTGACACAACTTTCATATTTTTCTCTTTTGCTTTCTTTGTTTCCTCTTGCTTTTCTTTGAGAAAGGTAAAATAGGATTGGTAAAGAAAATACATAATATTGATAACTGTTCTCATTGCTTGGGAGAGTTCAATAACTTTGGTGGTTGTGCTGTTCGCTCTGGTGACCTTAGTAGATGAAAATGCAGTTGTTACTTTTAAAATGTCTTCATCTGGTTTTGCTGATTTGACTTTGGAGTTTTGCGACTTAGGTGATGGACATGAAAGCTTTTTCTTTCTTTCACCAGTAGCTGTGATTGCCTGTGGAGACATGAAACCACCATATTTTCAGATAAATGTACTATGTGGCTTGTAAAAGAATTCCTCTCATTTGGAAATGGAGAAAAAAAAATCAGTTCTTTGTGGTTATCCAGGGCTTGGACTCAATTAGGGATGGGGCATAAGGTGTTGTTTATCAAATGCCTACTGAGTTTTGAGCTCTGCATTAGTATGAGCCTAATCTTGCCTTTTGTCTGATTTAACACTAAGCTTTTATACTGATCACTTAGCTTCCAAATCAGTTCTAAAGTGTGGCTGTAATTTTATTGGGGGGACAAGGGAAGGTCCCGCTTTTGGTGGCAAGATTTTCTAGACCTGCCTATGTGTGTGCTGCTGACAGTGCTGGTGCCCATTTTTAGCAGTAAACACCTAAATGAGCAGTGTAAATTTAACTTCTGGATTTCTGCAAGGAGTCAATGGTAGCACAGCTTTGTGTTGTATAAACAAGTATTCCTGGGGAAGCTGAGGGTAGTAAGCAGGGTAAGGAGCACCATTCTTGATGGTGAGATAGCTGCAGGCAATTGAGCTAACAGAAAAATCAATACAATTTCTGGCCCTTAATGATGGTTTGTGAAGATGAGAGGTGCCCCCCTGTGTAATTGTGCTAATTGCTGCAGAGAGAGCCTGCATTAAGGTTTTGCACGTAAGCTGTATTGAGAGGGGAGTAAATCTGACAGGAGGTTTTATGGAAACGCAGCAATTTCATACATATAAAATGTTGGGATTTATTTTTTGGTGTATGATAGTGTTGTAAGACTATCTTTTCAGCGCTGAGGATTTGTCAGGCAGGTCATGGCAGAGGGTAACCCTGCCTGCAGAGAACAGCTCTGTTTGCTCATCCCTGAGTGCTTGCAGGATAGAGCTCCACAAAGGTAATATCTTTAAGCCAATGTTAGATCCCACCAAGTCTTGGTGGTTTTATTTAGAAGTTAAATATGTGCATTGCTCACACGTGCTCTTGTATGTGAGATTTCCTTTAGGTTTTTAGTACCCATTGTTTATTCTGATGTTTTGCGAATACCTACAAAACACAAATACATCTTTTCATGTTTGATTCCCAGAAGTTTGCAAAAGAAACCAGATAATGAATACAGTGACTTAAGCTATCTTCCCAGTCTGGCTAATGTGATCTTTTTTCTACTGGTTTTTCACTAACACAAAACTTGAAATGTATAGCTTCTGTATCTCAGAGCAAAAAAGCTGATAGTGTAACTTCAGCAGACCCTTTCCTGTCATCTGTTTTTCCACTTCTCTCTTTTCTATCAAGGCATGGCTTAAGAAATTCCAGGAAGAAAGCATGGATGTGAGGGGGCATAAAAATGTTTGCTACATCAGTGATATCTGTAAAATTTATAATCTTGAAAAATCAATGAAATTCAGCCCAGAAATATTAGCATATTACGAGCGAAATGATTTTACTGAGGGGAAGATTACTACTACTGTCTCTTCTAGGCAGTGATTGAAAACTGTGAGCAAAGTTTTATTTTAAGGTTTGGGTTCTTAGAGTGTACAAAGCTCTTGAAATCAAGAGTTTTTGTTGTCTGCATTCGAATCATCTGTCATGCAGCTTTAGATGAGTTAAATCAATAGCCAAAATCCTATATTGTGGTGTTATTTAATTAGAATTGTAAATAATTTGGTCAAAATCATAATTCATTATCAGCTCACTAGTGTGTGAGCTTGTATGAAAAACATCTTTAAGTAAAGTTTTTTTTAAATAAACCAAACTCTTTCTGTTGAGCAAGAGCTCTGGGAATTCCATTATCTAACGGGAGAATCTCGTTCTGTATCTTCTCTGTCAGCAACTTGCAGCGTTTCTCAAAAATATGTGAAAATCTACTGTTCCTGTTAACATCTGCCACTTAATGTTTCACATGTTCTGCTGTGTTATAAATAATTTATTATATCTGTATATTTTTATTTCACTGTAATGATTGTATGCAGGGCATTATACTGTGAAGGTGCTATGTGGTGCAATAGTGGAGGGGGTTTGGGTTTTAAGGATTTGTAATAGTATTGTAGGGCATAAATTCCAATCCAAGTGGAGTCCAGAGTGATCTTTTAATGTACTTTTGAACTGATATTTTAATTGCCTCCTGTTAGCTTTTAATTATTTTATAAAAGACCATATATTATTGATAACTCTTTGTTCTACATAATTTCATTGTCAGTCTGTAACTGTTTCCAGTTGACTACAAGAAAGAATTGCTTAATATGTAAGCTACTGTTGCTCTCCCATATTATTTCTTGCAATGACCAGTTTTTTCTTTGGGTTGTGTCATGTTGAACATAATTCCTTTTTAGCCTGAAACCATGGTTTAAAACTATTGCAGTACCTACAACTGAAAAATTTCATTCATCCTTTTCCCTCTCCTCATAAAACTATTTAAGAAACCACAAAGACTTGACCAAGAATTTTAAAATTATAAAATTCATTGCAAGATTAGTGAATTTATACAAATCTACATGTTGATTTTAATACTCCTAAATTAGATCCATCTCCTTGTATTTACAAAGAGAAATCTCCTTCTTCACCAAAGCCTTGGCTGTAAATCACTTTCCATCTGTGTGGCCAACACTTGATTGCACATGCCATCACCAGGAAGATTTCAGCACTGTTCTTCATTATTTAATGATTGAAATACTTTTTTTTTTACCTGTTCCCAAGAGCCAGAAGATTTATAATCCTTCAGGGACCTCTGGAATGACAATATTTCCTTTCACAGTTCCTCCTACTCCGATTGCGAATGGTACTTGCAGGGTAACTCATAGTATTTCCTCCTCCTACACTTTCCTTTTCCCGAAGCCGTCGGATTTGTTTGTTTGCTCCTATGTGCTCTTGCAAGGCACTCTGCAGCTCTGGTTTGTTGACTGACCAGATTTCAGTACTTCCAGTTTGAGGGTTTACAGACAGTGATCCCTCTTTATCCTAAAATCTTTGTTTCCTGTGCCGCCTTCTGTTGCAATGGATGTGTAGGAAATAGCTGTGCAAAGTACCCTAGAAAAATGCCATGGAGTAAAACAAAAATCACTAGCAAATTGTCCTTATATGTGAGATTTTTTAGTATCTTGTATGTGATACTGGAAATTTTATGAGTCTTTCCCCACTGCAGTTGGAAATTGGGAATCTGACGAGCACAATAATAATTGTATTTAATGAAATACCTACACAGCTTTGCATTAAGTAATCTTCAGCACTTGAATCAAATAACAGTGCTTTTTACTCACTACAGTACCTGCGAATAATATACTAAAAATATTTGTAGCGCCTTCTGGACACAGTCATCAAATATTTTAGCAATCCTCTCAGGATTCCTGTTCCTTTACATCATGTGCTCTTTGCATTTTTCTAAAGTCTTTCAAAATGAGAACGAGAAAAAAGAAAATGGAGAAAATATGAAGAAAAGTAATAGAAAGTATTATGTTCAACTTGGAGATTATCTCTGGGAGGGAAGCATCTCCTCTTGGAAAACTTCATGAGATCTATGAAATTTTGCAGAATTGAACATCTGAGGTGAAGCATTTTAGGAAAATAAGTGCCAAAGAAATCTTTGTTTTGGCTGAACAACCAATGAGATGTCCTTTGAAATATCTGTAATCGTCATCTCAATGGTTGAACACCAAAATATGTTATCCATAAACTGAGATTGTTTTGAATGCACAGGAGTGGATTTAAGAGTGTGTGGTACTTGATTTCAGGATATGGGAAATCATGTGTCTGTAATAAGGAAAAAAATTCAACATTGTGTTTTGTATATCATAAAAATATCATGTTTTCTTGAAGAAATGAGCTTTCACAAAAAAGCATGGTGAATTCAATCACTTTTCCCTTCTGCATCATCAAGAAACATTATTGTTAGAATCCTGAATCTTGTATATTTGTCTGGTGCTGTTTTACTCTTCTTTTTAGTTCACTTCTCAACTTGAGTGGTAGTGCACATAAGTTTCATTTATTTTTAGTATTTTATCACTCTAAAAATCTGTTCTGTTCTCCTTCCTTCCACATTGTGACGCTGATCCAACCTAAACCTTGCTCTTGTGGGTTTTTTATTTGATTTGGATTTGAAAAACTGGAGTCCTAAATATTATTTTGGGTAACTGGATGACATAAAAAGCATAACTTATTAAGCACTTCCTTTCCTTAAATTGTTACACTAATATATAGGATTTAATGTGTTTTTTCCTGTGTATTTTTTCCATTGGTTGTAAATTTAAGCATTAGTATGTGATACAGACTCAATTTCCTCAAACTTTTATGGGTTTAATTACATTTGGGCTGAATTTGGTTAAAAAAAACCCTGGTCTCCTCACTTGTGGAAACAGAAGATAATCAATTTTTCGCAGTTTCTGCTCCTTGTCCAAACTGTCGTGATACACAAGGAGACTTCTTAAAATCCCTCTGAACCTTTCACCTGTGCTTTTGAGTGTCTTCATTGTAGCAGAGGATGGGGCAGAGACGTGGCAGTGTGTAACCAGAGCACGAGGTGCATGTGGCTGAGAGTAGCTGGTCCCCACGTTTTTCAGAAGATGATTTGCTCTGTTTGGGAATGGCAGGGGAAGGGCTGCTGCAGCTTGGGTGAGGCTGTTGGATTGGGACGGGCAAATGCAGTACTCCCCTTGAAAGACTGAATTCAATTTTGTTTGTTTGATTTGGTTTTTTATTTAAGTTCTGTTCCAATCCATTATGTGAATCTGAAAGGCTTTATATTTTCCTATGGGTGTTGCTCAGATCCCGAGCTATCTATGAAAAGTCATGGGTTCTTGAAGTTGTTTTGGATGTTAGATTTCAGGCAGTAAGCTGCTGGCTGCTGCTGCTATTTCTGTTGGCTGTTTTGTGTTTGTATTTTAACTTTTATACATGGTATTAAATAAAAAGTGTCTGTGCCTTATTTTGAGGCACTAAAAAGCTCAGCAGGTGACCCCAAGATCTGATCCATGCCAGTGGCATCAGGACTGGTGCATCCCTTCCTTGGGCAGGTCCCACTGCTAATGGAACAGCCTTCCCCTGCCCTCCCTCTTCACATTATTCTGGAAGATTGCAACATACAACTGACTCTTTCAAAACACAGAACCTGTTCTGATACCGCATCATAGAATTTCACAGGGATTTTTTTTTCTTCTTCTTTTCCTCCTTTTTTTTGAGAAACAGGCATCAAGTAGTACACAGGCCACCTAAAATACTGGGAAAATACTCAGCATCCTATTCATTATGCATGGCAAGTGTCCTTCATGCTGTGGGACATATCAGCAATTTCAGACCTTTCAGCAGCTCCTCCTGTGGTCCCAGTCCTGCCCGTCTGTCACGCAGGCTGCCAAGGTTGCCCCATCTCTCTATCATTTGATATGGGCTGAGAATGACAGGCAGGGGAGCGAGGGCGGGCGGTGGGGCTGAGTACAGCTGCCGAAAGCTGTCAGCATCTTGCCAGCGCATCCCCTAAATGAAGATCTTCCATTCTCTGTGGCTAGAGACTTTTCCAAACCCACTAGGTGCTTTTCCAGGAGCCCTGAACAGAAGTTGCTGCTTGTAGGGATGAAAAGCATGGCAGAGATTTTCCCTTTTGTGCCTTCAGCATCTTAGCTGTCTCATCCCCGCACACCCTGGCATTGTTCAAAGCCACCTTTGTGTGTCCCTTTACATCATGTTACCACAGTTTGCTTTTCTGTTGTTTATTTTATGCCATCTCTTACATTCTGGAAAGCTTCCCCAGTGCTGTCCGACAGCCATACCCCCTTTCTCTTTTCCCCCATCTCCCCTCATCTTCTCAAAGTACAGTTTCAAGTGAGCTGTAACATTCCCCCATATCCTGCTCCCATTTTGGCTTATCCTATTTTGCCTGTTTGGGCAAAGCCCTCCTCCTCCTTTTTAATAACAAGCAGAATGCTGTCAATTACAAACCTTTCCATGTTGCCAAGAATCACAGGATTACTTTATAAACCCCTCTGTCAAAAAAAAAAAATTTAAAAAGTGGTTTGTGTTGATGTAGCATTAGAAATATATATTATTATTTACGTCATAATCGAAGGCAGTAGTAGCTGGCTCCCAGTGTGCAGTTTCCTTTTAAGCTTATGATATAGACACAGGACTTTTGAGTTGGAAAAAAGCTTTAGGAAAGGCCCCCAAAATACCCAGCCTATGTGGTGTGCTGGAAGTGTTAATGGGGCACCCCCTAACAGCTTGGCAGGGTGAACCCAGCCCTCACATACCCATAGAAAGAAATATCTTGTCCCAAAACATTTATTCATTAAACTGTGTTTATCCTGCCTCCCCTACTCATCCTGCAGACTAAGCTACTACACAAGTAGTCCTATTTTTAATAGGAACATTCATAAATAAGTTAGCCTCAGGGGAGGCCAGCAAGAGGTTACATCTGCAGTTATAGATGGAACAGCTCCGCAAGGCCGGGATTATATTATTTACTGCTTGGTTCTGTATTTCTGCTTACTGCTTTGAAGTGCACAAAAGTCACAACGACTTGAGCATTGAGGGTGGCTTGTTTTGCAGCTGGAAATCCTGATTTAAAATGACATCAGTACAAGTCCTGCATTTTGCTGGAAAATGGGCACTTGGTTGAGCCTTTTTCTTCCCTGGGTGCCCCAAGGAGGTAATGCATGTGCTGATGATAAACCCAACAGGTGCCAGGGTTGGTGGGTACTGGAGCCAGTTGGCTTTGTGCCGGCAGTGCACAGTGGCTATATTGTGTCTCTAGGTTTTTGTGTGCTTCCATGTCCTTGTGAGGGATGGTATAACCCAGTTGAAATACATACTTAAACTCCTGAGGGATTAAGTGTGTTTCCTTTGCTTTACAGTTCAGAATTTTACAGTTTCTTTGTTTGGGGGTTCTCAGATTGCTTAATGATTTTTTTTCCTCCCGGTTTTGCCCAGATGTGTATAATAGCAGTATTTGAACCTTACTAGGTTTGCCAATTTTATTACTCAACATATGGTATATCCTTTTATTTTTGTCTAGTATATCATTCTTCTGCCGAGAAATCCCTTGGTACAGGCTTTTTCCTTACTATTCTTCAATGGTTCAGTTTGCGACTTGTCAGTACTCCAAAATTCAGCTTTTTGCTAGTTATTCAGGGAGACAAAATGTCAGATGTTTTGCTTCTGTCTGAAAAGTATTGTTTAAGCTGTCACTTACTAGAAATACCACAGTCAATTATTGTTAAAAAAGCCCTTTTTCCCACCTCCCTGGGAAGCTGTTGCTCTCTGATAGAGCAGCACCAGGAGAAGGCCTGAGATGATGCGTGTGCTGCGGTGCTGCAGCAGCCCAGGAGCACAGGCTGCACCCCAAGCCCACGAGTGGCTCCTCTGTGGGTCTGCTGTTGGCTGTGCTGGAGAGCCCAACCTTCCTGCTGAGGAGGGTGAGCCCACAGGGCTCTGCTCAGCCAAGGCTGCTGGTGTTCCAGATGCACCATCAGCCCCAGCCTGGATTCCTGCAGAGCTTTGGGAAATCAATGGTTATTTCCACTTCTAAAGCGGTCTCAAGCCCAGACTCTTATCTGTTCTTCTCTTGGCCTTATGGGGAGGTTAGAAATGCAACTGACATGGGCAAGCTGGTTTCCCATGGTACAAAGATACATTCATTGCTCCGAGCATTGTATCTGTACTTATGAGCACATTATAGTCCATCCAAATCCCTGCATCTGTGGCTCATCCTTACATATTTATTCTGTATTTATAGTCACCAGCATTTACAGAGAATGTGAGCAGGGGTTGTTTTCCTAGTAGGCTTGGGAGCAGATTCTTTTGCAGTTTACATCTCTATAACTCAATTAAATGACATTAGGATATTCTTACATCAGCTGAGTTCTCCTCCCGGAGTCAAAGTATAATTCCTAATAATGATTTTTTAAAAATTTTTATTAGTGTTTTCTTCTGAGCAGTTTCTTAAGCTTTTCTTCCTTTATAGCAAAGTCTGTGTGTAAGAGACTTCAGACTATTTTGTTTGAGAATCAGAGACTCAGAATAGTTTGTGGTCTGCTGAAACTATCCCCTGTATCCTATTTGCATAGCTCTTGTGTAAGCTTCCCATTTCAGTTGTAAAGGCACAGATCACTTGAATTCTAGAATTTGTTTCCTGTGCAATAGAAATAACACGTGGCTTTCTCTTGGCAAATTGTTAAAGTTTGTATCTGAGTTTGAAAATTATAAATTGCTGTCTGGTGCTAATTGCTAACTGCCAGTAGTAGTAATAATAATAATAATAATAATAATAATAATAATAATAATAATAATGATAATAGCAACTGTTCAAGTAATCTTCCATATAATGAGAAATAAATATTATTTCCTTAAGTCATGCCTAATATTCACAGTGGAGTGGTATATGCCTTTTGAGAAAAGGAATAAAATTCTGCAGCTACCAAATACATCAGTCATGTATCAGACAGGAAGACCCAGTTAGAAAAATCCTTTTCTTTTCAATTTCTTTAAAGAACAGGCAGAATAAGTTGTGTTTTGTCATTAAATGGTATAATTTTCAAAGCACTAATAATATCTGGCCTTCCCTTGTCTGGAACTCAACTGTTGACTTCCCAATAAGTCCAGTTATTTGGAAGCTGATGCCCAAAGCATTGAGCTGTCATTCCAGCATAATTAATTTCTAACCTTTCACCATGATTAGGTTGGCTGAGCTTTTGGTTGCTGTACTGGGGTTATCCTGCTGGTGATACCTACTGGGACATCTCCTGGCTCTTTCTGCAGTTATTCTCACAGCAGACACTCGGGGTTAGGTTTTTTGCTACACTTTTCTTTCCTACAGGCATTCAAATTAGTAACTGTGAATGAGGGTGAATACTGAAGACGAGATGAGACATAGAGATAAGTGGTAGGGAGCTGGACAGCTCTTTTTTTAAGCCATATTTCAGGGCAATGTGTTGTTAAGGCAGACAACTGCAGTCTGGAGTTTATTTTAAAATAAGTCTTTCAAAAAGGCACCAAGCTGGGGCAGTGTGACTGAAATATGGGGTTTGTAGGAGTGATAAGTAAGAAGGATCAGGATCAGCCATTTCCTTCACTAAAACCTTACATTGAAATTTCTCCTTAAGCCTCTTTCTCAATGTTCCTGCCATCCTGAGAAGTTCTGTTTTGCCATTAGAAAGACACCCAGCATGTGTTGCAGTTTCACCAGGCACTGTGCTGCTGGAGCTGGACAGAGATGCTGGCACCTCATGCTGCTCCCACCAGGAGTTCCTCGGCATCTGCAGTGTGCGTGGGCTGAGGATGGGATTGAACCTCTGTTACAGCTGAAGCAGCACGGCGTGAATAGCACACAGGATACACTTTTGCTCCAGTGATATGATTAAAAAATCTTTTAATATATGTTCTGTTTTTAATGTGTCATTTGGACATCCTCCTGCCCAGCTCTCTGAGTGGGGAAGGTTTTTCCAGCTCAGATTCTTGGGAAGACTCATCTTCAGGGCTAGTACAAGTGCCAGCAAAACCTTGGGTAATCCCACAGCTCCTTGCTGTCTATTGCCACTCAACTTGTGTTTTAAATTACTTAAAACAAAAAACCTCAACGTATTAGCTCTTAAAACTTTATCTATTCAGAAGTGCTTCTATTTAGTATAATTTTACATCTCATACTATTATATTTTTAATTAGCAGTATTAGGGGCTGCATTTGGTGGAGACCTGTTTTGGGTTTCAGTTGTCTGAATTCTGGGGGTTTGTGTGTTGTGTAGAAATTACAGCCTATATAAGTGATGGTAGTGCTGCACTCTCCTAGGAGACATTAAATTCCCATCTGGATATTGGTTGGTAGAACATAATTTGTCTCTGATAAATGTTCAAGGCCAGGCTGGGTGGAGCTCTGGGCAGCCTGGTCTAGTGGAAGGTGTTGGCATGAGATGATTTTTAAGTTTCCTTCTAACCCAAACCATTCTGGGATTCTGCAATTACTAATAATGCTTAGATCTCCCATGCCCTATGGCAAGTTCAGAAGGATTGGTTTCCTCTCCTCAATATACGTTTGGATGAGGGTTTTTTCTAGTGCCGAGGGTTTTTTTAACTTTATACATATTTTGTTGTGATGACTGACTGACTGTTAACTTGTATAATTTGTAAAAATTTCTGAAGAATATCCAAGAAGATCATCCTCTCTTCACAATTTGATTTTTTTGGTGAGACAGCATGCTGGGAGCCTGGAGTAATCCTGACCAACACTGTCCCTATCTGTTCTGGTTTTACAGCAGGCATTGCAAAGTGCTCAGTGGATTTCTATCTCCCCAAATCCAGCTTGCCTTCTGATTTTCAGTAAATCTCACAGCCACTGTAGTCCCCCAAAGGTTGCTCAGTAACTTGCAAGGTCCTGGAAGTGCCTTTGAATTTTGCTGTAATTCGGGGAGCCATTAGCAGCTTGCTTTCTATTTACTAATACCACTCTATTTACACATACTTGTGTGGCTGTGCATTAAAATACATGTCTTTCCAAACAATGACAAACCAGGAAAATAATTGAGAGCTAGATTCTTGAAACTTTCGAGCTTGGGAGGCATAAGGATTTTTTCCAGCCACAGGCAGAATTGGTTCAAGGCGCTGGGGTAATTTAGATTGCGAGGTGATGCTTGACCTCAATGAGTTCTGCATTTAAATAGGTAAGTGTAGGAATGAAAAAATAAGAACATGAAATGACTTCTTCAGGATCACTCTGTGCGTATTAACACGTGACCTGCGTTAAAAGCCAGGTTTTTGCTTTTTAGTTCAGAGTTTTATCTACTCTTGGATCAAGCCTGAAGGTTTCTCAGGCAGAAGGAACAGAAAAGGAAAAGAAAAATCTCCTTTTGTTAGAGCATGACTGTGCAGTACTGCGAAAAAGGCAAATGCAGTCTTGACTCAAGCAAGGCATTTCTATGGAGGCTGGGAACCATTAATGCCATTAGCAGATAGCCATCTGTAAAACTGCACTATTCTGGTCTCCCATATGCAAGAAAAATTAATTCAAATGGGGACAGGTGCTGAAAAGTACTTGCTGGGATGTGGGAGAGAACAAGGAGACAGAAGAGGCGGCTGAAAGAGCTCGGCTTGTGTGGCCTGGCAGGACTAAAGCTGTTCTGGATCTGACTGCTCCATAAATATATCCAGGGGTATGTACCAGGAGGAAAAGGACCTTGCTGTGGATGGTGTTGGCAAAAGAATTAGTGGGTTGAAATTAGCTGTGTGTAAATTTAAGCTGGAAATGGGATGTTGGTTTCCAGTTATCATAAACTTCTCTAGCTATTTATGAACCAGATCCCTTCTGTATCACATAGTTCCCTGTGTTCCAGAGGCAGCACAGCCCCATCCCCTTATTTAGCACTTTGTTTGCCTCCACAGCAGGGTGGAGTACCTGCTCAAGCTTTACACCTAGCTGTTTAAAAAAAACCAACTCCCATAAAAGTGTAGATTATTGTCTTGAATTTGATGAAATTACCAAAAAAAGTATGAAAGTTGTTTAATAGGTCCATTATTTGCCTGTTTATTCCTCTAATAAGGACTCAGTACATTTGGAAATCTAGTTTCTGGGGATTTTTTTGCCTATGGGAGGCCCTAGACTGAATTTAAAATGTGATCTATTTGCATCATGCAGAGCAATAACTTTTCCAAACAGCTGAAATCTGTCATGTTTCTTCAGTCCAAAGAGCTGATGCACCTGCCTGGACCAAGAGAATTAACTAGATAAAAACTGGGAGCTTGGGGAAGCTTCCCTTGAGCCCCTTTCTTGCGCTTCAGGTGTAGGGGTTTGCACCTCTTGCAGATCATCACAGGTGCTGTGTGTGAGGAGCCCTGCTCCCTGCAGAGCTTGGAGCCACCGTCCCGTCCATCCCCAGGCTGTCCTGGTGCCTCCTCCACAGGCAGAGACCCCAGGGACTGATGGTGCCACCTAATTTTAAACTGCAATTGAAGCCTTATTAGTCTGTGATTGCTAATCAGAATGAAAGTTGGCTTTTGTTGGCTTTTATTACTCATTCCACTTTGTCCATATTAGTTACAGACATAATGTGATTTTCTGCTCTGCTTTGCTGATGCATGAAATTCCCAAGGGGTCCCCTTCACTAAAATCTAGATTTCTCTTTACAGCTTGACAAGTTGCTGTTACAGCCACAGAATGCTTTTCAATACTTTATAGCTCTCAATGCAAAGAAACTTTATGTTGTTTTCATAGGTGAGGGTGACATAAATGTTGAAGTGCCTCCTGTTACTTGATATTTAATTATGAAAGCATCCACTGGAAAAATAGTATGAGCCTGGTGTAATCAGCACTGGGGTAGCCCTGCTAATCTTTTCATTTGGTCTAGACATCAAGGATGCTTTGTACTAGTCTGGCTGTAGCCTGATAATCGAAGACCTTCTGGACTAAATGTTTCGGTACTCTTTATGAAGGGAAAGACTCCTCCATAAAACCCCGTAGGTTTGCCTGTTCTTCGGGCTGATAAATGCCTGTTTGATTAGTTCATGGAAAAGATATTTGGATTAACCTGACCATGGAGGCAGCTTGGCTCTGTGTTAGTGCCTTGATGTCTGGGAGGGCAGCAGCCCCTGGGTGTCAGGACAAGGGTGCTGCTCCTGCTTCTCATGGCTCTTTGAACTCAGATAATTCTGACTAGACAGCATTTCCACGTTACTTAGAAAATATTTTTGTAATTAGTTACATTCCTAAAGAGATCCACAGTTCCTGACAATTGTTTGGAAGTGACAAATGGGTTTCCTTGCTCTTTTCTTCTCTTTCTGTTAAGTAGCAACAGTTCTTCTTCTTACCTGTTTTAAACCAATTCAAATATTCTAAATAAATACCAAAATAATTGCCAACAGTTTGTTTTCCAAAACCTATCCACATGTCCACATTCTTATGTATCAAAGTCCAGTTTTAATCTGTAACATGGTTTATGTCTGACCTCTGCATCTTTAATTAAGGAATTGGTGGGAGGGCAGCAGCTGGAACCCCCTTCACCTGTAAGATGCATTGGGAAAGTCATTCAGGGTCAAAACAAAGAAATGCTGTCTCAACAATGGCCAAAACTGAATGCCTGAGGAGGAGTATCATAACAGAAATGAGGTCCTGTATTTTTGATGAGTATTTTAGTTCTTTTCATGCCAAAATTTAGATTTTATCTAGGCTGGAACAATTCCAGTACTGTTGAAAGAAAACTTGCTGTCTGAATAAAACCACTGTCTGGTCTGGCACAGTGCTGGGAAGAGCTGGTGTGGCTGCTCCTTGGGGAAGTGGTGATGATGTGAGTGCTGGCTGGTGAAACACGATGTGCCTGAGCTCGCCTTGCTGGGCAGGAGCAGGAGCAGGAGCAGCTCCCGGTGTGCTGTGCCGGCTGTGCTGACCGGCCCCCGCCAGTCCCTTGTAATCCGATGTTACCCTAGAAATAGCTATGTGTGACATTAAGGGAATACAAGCTGGGAATGCATAGTGGAATTACTTTTTGTCCTCTGGATAGGAAGGCAAGGCCTGGCCTGTGGCATTTCTGCAAATCTGTCACCATAGACTGTGCCCAGTGTGGAAACCCAGGCAAGGAAAGAGTTGGAACCCCACAGGGGTGAGATGGAGCTGCATTGTCAACTTTGCTGGTTCATACTTGGTTTGATTTTTGTGCTGCTTTCCTGTAGTGCTGTGGCTTGGTGATGGTGGAAATACCAGTGTTCTGTGTTCATTTTTCTGTGTTCAGAGAGTTTCAGGGAAGGTGCAGATACACATCTGCACTCCTGGTCCCACTTGCCTTTTTTCCTCTCCTAAAAGTGTATCTTCTGTAAAATGCAGATCATAATCTACTTATTTGTGGGGAGGAAAGACAAGAGGACACAGCAAAATAAAATAATGGTGGTTTTTTGTCTTTGCCTTATTTTGAACAGTGAAGCAGGAGAAACAGCCCTTCTAAAATATATAGAGATGGTGGGGCTCTGGCTGTGGACTCCCCAGCCCTGGAAGTGTCCAAGGCTGGGTTGGTTGAGGCTTGGAGCCACCTTGTCTAGAGGTAGGTGTCCCTGCCTATGGTGGGGTGTTGGAACAAGATGGGCTTTAAGGTTCTTTCTAAACCATGCTATGCCTCTGCAATTCTGTATCTGTAAATATGGTTTGTTTTCCAGTCTATAACTTCTTGGAGCAACATTATCTTTCTTTAATCAAAAGCTGTGTTTGCTAAGAACCAAGTGGTGTTGGGCAAGGGGATGGTTGACTAAGGTGAGGTTTGACTGAAGTACCCTGGAATGAGAGGAGAAACACCTCAAGCAAGGGCTCAGAGCTTGACTAGGCCTTTCTGTGGCATCTCAGTATGTGCAGGTCGTCCTGCCTCTCCCTCTCCTCTTTCTCTCCTCTCTTTTCCTCTTCTTCTCTCTTATCAGATCTCAATGCCAGATTATCTCCCTGCCAGCTTTTAGAAGTTCAGCTTAGTTGTCAGCAGTTTGTCTGCTAATAGGCACAACTGTTCTCCATCAGGGCTGTCTGGGCAAACATCTGGAAATGTGGGAATTCAAAAGAAATATCGCTGGTGAAACCCAACAGAGGAAACCTGTGCAGGTTCAGAGAGGAAGCTGCCAAGCTATAAATATTTATATACTAAATGCATATGCTGGTGTGTAAATGAAGTGCTTGTAAAGCCTATGAGCATTGGATATGGTTTAGGTTAGAAAATATATTTTAAACCTTTATTTGTATGAGCATATGTTTAGACAGACACTGCCAAGGAGTGTAACAGCAGTGGGTGCCCAGCGTTCCCCTGAGACAAGACACATGGTGCAAAGTTCCTTTTTTCTCATGGCAGTTTTTGTTTTTGCTGGTCCTGGGATCACAATTGGAGCTATTTTGTAATTTCTGATTGTATTTCAAAACTGGAATTTTTTTACATAGTGAAAGTGAGTTTACCCCAACTTTTCAAACAAGCACCTAAGGATAGAGCTAATAAAAAAATCGTATTTACTAAATCACACAATCCTGTCAGTTGTTTTCATGATTTGTTCAGTGTTTAAATGATTTGTAAAATGCACTTAGACGTCCTTCTAATTTTAATACTTCAGTTAAGTAGGTAGGCTTAGCATTACCTTCTGCAGCAGTTTTGGTAGTATAAATATCTGTGTCCAGATATTTATAATTTTCAATGATTATTTTAATTTTTTCCCCACTATAACATACAGATATAGTAACCATGTGCTTTGATCATTTTATTTCATGCTTCCTTGATAAATCATAGTTCATAAGGAGCATTACTGAATGTTGCAACTCATTTCACCACTTCATATTTAATGATTATCATGTAAGAGCATCTTGGGACTTGTCTACACAGGAACTACAACGTAATTAAATGGGGGAATATATTTAAGGACTTGCCTACATAGAGAAATTATTTTGAATTTTAATATGATGTGAATTTTTAAGCATATTGTTTTTTTCTTGGGATGTGTTTTATGGGTATTTTTATTTTGGAGTATTTCTTGTTACAAGCTTGTTTTGGAATTGCAAACCTAGTGTTTCTCACACGCTTTCCTCACTGAAGAACTTGAAATCTGGTCAAAAGTAGATGTTTCACCATGTATTTTTGGTCATAGAGGTATGGCAATATTTATTTGAGCTTCAGTTTGTAATGTTGGTGTTTTTTTTTTTTTTTAATTTTGAGAGTTTCCATTGGAGCAAACAATTTGATTTTGCAGTTCTTTTTTTCAGAGGACCTAATAGCTTTTTATATTTTGATTTTTGTAAATTTTCCTTTTTCATAGGTGCATAGATGTGAGCTTGGGGATAAGCAAATTAAATTCTTTGTTTTATTGTCTGCTTGCCAGTGATCAGTGTAACCTTGATGGTGGACTTCCAGTACTTTGTTTTCTTCTTCTTATGCAGAATCTCAGGATGGTTTGGGTTGGAATGCACCATAAAGCTCATCCAGTTTTACCCCTGCCATGGTGGGGGACACCTTTGACTATCCCAGGTTGCTCCAAGCCCCATCCAACCTGGCCTTGGGCACTTCCAGGGATGGGGTAGCTACAGCTTCTCTGGGCAGCCTGTGCCAGGGCCTGCTCACCCTCACAGAGAAGGATTTTTTCCTGATATCCCAGGGGAGCCTGCCCTCTGGCAGTGGGGAGACATTTCCCCTGTCCTGTCACTCCATGTGCCGGGATGAAGTCCCTGTCTTTCTTTATGGATGTATCCTTACTTGCCTAAATAAAAAGTCTGATCCAGGGTGAGCTACTATAATGCACGTCCATTACCACAAGAAGATTTTTCATGATTCTGGGTTTAGTTTCATGGAGAGTGAACACAATGTCCAGAACTCCCATGGTGTAGTCTGGCTTTAATGCCGTGCACAAAGTGCCTCAGTAGAGTGTCCTGCTGAATCCAGAAGATTTTTTTCCTTGTGATTGAACAAAGCACTAGTCCCAACCATTCAGCTTTAGCAAGACCTGTGTAGTCAAAGCTTCCACGTGCCTGTGGTGGCACCAACAGGAAGGAGTTGGAAGTACTCCCCCCAGAAGCTCTTGGATGGATGGATTCTGGCACCCAGGGGAAATCAGGCCACTGAGGTGCAAGGTTGGTTGGATTTTTTCCCAATAGATACTCAGAAAACTTCATATTGGGCTAACACTTAGCAAACAAAGGTGACATTTGAGGCACCTGGAAGACAAACCTGACAGGAGTGGCATTTCCATGTCAATATTAAAAACTGCTGGGAGTTCACTGCTCTGGTAATATCCATGGCAGGAGCTTCAGGAGCTTGAGCCCTTTGGCTGGGCAGGGAGTTCCTGCTTTAATAACCCTTTTCTTGTGAGCAGTTTTGGACACTTGCTTTGATGTGGAAAAGTGCTGCTGTAACAGCACTCGTGAGCAAGAAGCTGCAGTGAGGCTGAAGAGAGCAAAAGCTACCCCCAGTTCATGTGGAAGGCACTAATTTATTCCAACATATTGATGCTTATGCAGTCCTTAGAACAAGTCTTGCTTATATGTCATTATGTTTCTTATTATGCTTATATTTCAAGAATGGCCTTCTAAGATAGAGTTATCCTATTTTGTCCATATCTTTGACTGCCTTTTGGCAAAAATCCTCGTGTTGCCAGAAGTTAGATTAAAACTAATGATGTTTAAATTTGTAAGGCTTTTGAAAGTATCACTGGCACAAAATAAATAAATTTACGCAAGTGAATAGGTCATTATACCTTAAAAAGAGGGGAGGTAATTTGATTTGGTTTCTTAATTGGTTTCCAAGCTAAAATTAATAGTGTGTGGAATCTCTCTTAGTAACATGACTCAGAACTATTTATTTTTCAACTCCTCTTTTCAGATTGATGAGTGTGTTATCTTAGCATTTGAGAGATGCAAGCAGTACTGGAATGACAAACATTTCTCGACAGCTTTAGGAAGATGGATGATGTGATGACCCTGCAACAGGTTTGGGTGTTTGTGCTTTCCAGTGGATCATTGTGAGACTCTTGCTTCACTTTCATTCTTAATGAGGGGGGAAGGAAAGGTGAGATCTAATTATGGGTTTGAGATGTCTTTTGTAATCTGACTCCTCAGTGTTCTTATTTATCATCCAGCCCTCAACAGAAGAGCACAGTGATGGTCATCCCCAGTTCATGGTCCCAGCTGGTGAATTTTGCTTTTAGAAAAGAAGATAGTTACTGGATTCTACTGCAAAGCTGGTGCTAAGTGATTAGCTACACCTTGGATAATTGTTATTGTATTGTTATTGCATTGTTACTTTATTTGGCAATTCTGCACAAAATCATTACCAAAACTAACCTATTATAGGTAAAATCCTTAGGCTTGACCAGGATCTTTATATCTATTCCATATCTTATGATCTGCAGAGTTGTGATAGCCTTAGGAGGAGAGAGAATGCCTTGAAAATACAATGCGTGGTCTGCCACATCAAATATGTGTGAAATTATAAGAGAAAAAATACATTAATAATATATTGATAGCTTTCTGGTAAGTTCTATACAGATGGAAGAGAATGATTTCCTTTAATTTGCTTTATTGCCAAGATTTAAAACTAAATGAAACTACTGTCATACAAATTAAATTACAACATTGCACTCATCAATGTGCCTGTGATATTCTCCCCTAACAATTAAAACTCTTCAGTTTATTAGAAACTGGTCTCCTTTTGGACCTGAGAGCACACAGTGGAGGGAAGCAGTGAGGCCAGTGCAGTGTAAATCCTGAAATGCCCCTCAGAGTTCCTTTGCTTTCTTTTTCCATCAGAGAGCAGATCAGATTTAGAGCAACAGGAGAAAGTTTGGTTTAAATTTTGTTGTAAACTCTCTCCTATAGGCTTAATCGATTCCTTAAGTGTGCTGTATATAAAAATATGACTTGAAGTTCTCCTTGATATCATCTCCTAATATTTAAAAGTAGCAATTACTGGGGAATTATTTTATTAGTAGGTTTGAGCTGTGGGTAAGTGGAGCAGGTCAGCTCTGTGACATTTGGACAGTGTTGGCATGCTGCATTGCTCAGGCACATCAGTAAAGGCCTATGCTACTTCACACCCTGGTTCACATTTAAACTTTTTTACTGATTCTGTTGCAGCATTCCTTCATTTCACCCATTGTGGAGTTTGTGGCTTTGAGGTTTTTAATATTTTGGCCAGAAGGAGCTGTAGATTTTAATTTTGCTAAATATGGCCAGGCCAAAGCAAATTCTCCTTCACTGATGCCAGGAACTTCAAGTATAAAAATTAATTTATTTCTAAATGGAAAAGATATTTTGAACAAGCAGTTTATGTATTTGCATCTACTGAAATAACCTCTGCCTCCCCAAAAGCAGGCAAGCCTGCTGCTGTGTGTTCAATGCTACTTTTGTCTGTCTTGTAAGAGGAAAAGCCGCACTAATAGAATGTGTCAGCCATGAGCAGTTAAAACCGACACATCTCCGTGTCATACAAGAGAGAAGTTTATGGATTAATATTCAGGTTCCTGACAGGAAGCACATTGTGATGGATTAGTATTCTTATCATTTGAGTGACAATTTTTAAAAAGCTACTTAAAATGACCTGGATCTGGGACACGTGGGTTGGAGCCAGGAGATAAGTGGAAGTGATTTAAATCTCACCTTCCTATTTCCTTGCTCTAATCTCCTGGGCAAGAGCAGAGCCCAGTGTTGCTGCTTGATTTTATAGCTCTCTGGTAGTCACAGGGGACTGAAAGCAGCTGATACTGATGGTCTGGAGGACTCTTGAGTGATCTGCTCCTTCTGCATCTGCCCTGCCTAAATCCAGGAGCTCAGGATCCTGCTGTAGTTACTAGCAGAAATAAAATCTTTGCAGCTCCTGCCTCTGTTTTCACTCCTCTGGAGGAGATTTGTGTCTCCTGGTTTACTCGGGATCTCCTGCTTGACTTAGGCACTGCATTGACCAGTAGAAATACTTCCCCAGGAGTTCCTCAGTAACAACTTTATTCCACCACAGGAATTTGTCTAAGCCATCTTCAGTATCAGATTTTATCTGCAGTGTTGCTCAAAGCAGCTGCACTGTGTCCAGAGGACCTGGCCTGGTGTATTTTAGGACATATAGTAACTTAAACCAGATACTGACCTTGTGCAATACCTATCTTCACCAAAGAGATTGTTATTTGAAGTTTCATTTGTTTTTTAAATTATATGTTGCACTCATGGCATGCAGACATTGTGACTAATATGATTTAATGGAAAAGAATCTCTTGAAGAAAATGTCTTTGCAAAATGGTTCAGGGGGATATTTTGGTAAGGCATAAAGCTGGGATTTTTTTTTACCCTAATAATGGTTCTTAAAGTACATAGTAATAAAATAGTTCCTGAAGACAGCATGTTACAGATGTAACATGCTTCTGACATCTATTTAGTGATAATAATTCTTCATTAAAAACTTGCAAGGGTAGGCAACAGATGTGGGGTGATCAGAGCTCAGTTGTGGAAGTGTTTGTGGGGAGGTGAAGTTTTCCATTTTATTCCAGGGCAGCACAACACAGATAAATGTTGAAACCCATTTTTTAGCACTTTTCGTTTAAAGTTGAAAAGGGAGAGCCCGACAGCAACAAAATCCGAAAAGATGGGAAGATATTCAGTGCAGCGTGTCCTGCACTTAGAAATTGCCTCCTTTGATCAAGAAGGCAAAAAGCATTGATAAGCAAGTGTCCTCCTGGAAGAGGGGCTCAAGAAATGCTTGGAGAAAGGAGCTTTGTTTGTGGATCTATTAATTGTGTGCTGAATAAAAAGGACTTGATGGTGGTAAATGTATAATGTTATTAGGCTTTAGCAGCTGGCCAGAAAGCAGTATTCCTTCATGGAGGATATTTCTCCAACGTGGATCACCTGAGGTGAAGCTTGTCTGTGTATCCAGCTTTCATTTCCCCTGAAGCCATGGCTGACGTCCGTGAGGCCTTGGGAATACACTAGTTAGGTGGCTCACAAAGTCAGCATTTTTGGAGATGGAACAGCTTATAAAGGCCTGCTTTTATTTTTAGTATTTCATTTTTGTTACGCTATCTTCCTAGAAAAATACGATTTTAATGAGCCAGGCTCATCGGTGGTCACCTGACCTCCTCATTTACTAAACCAGGAGATTCATGTCTTTTCTCCCATTTCAAGCTTTGGACATCAGGTACATTGAAAAAATTAGGTTAAATGAGCTAATTTTTCATGCACTGGTACTAGAAAACTTGATTCGAAGATGAAGACAAGAAAAATTTTTTATGTGGAGTAAAGCAGATACAGAATTTTGGTGCAAATGCCACGTTATTTAACATAATTAATGTTAATTTCTAGCTCCTTGTGGTAGGCTTGGACAGCAGGCCCAGGGTCTTTCCTTCTATCCTCACTGCTCTTCCTCAAGTGAGTGCTACAAGCACATCCACACCTGCAGCGCCCCTGGTTTATGCAGCTGCGCTTCCCTGGTTACCAGCAGTGTATTTCAGGATGTGTCCATCATCCTCTCCTCTGTCCTGACCCCTCGTCACTGTGACCAGCCCCACAGATGCAGCAGTGTTAGGAGCACGTTGCTGTGACACTCCACATTATCACAGCCCTGTAATGGCACTTGTGGTATCAGCAAAGGATGTTGTGTGGCCAAAGTGCTGAGGAAGAGGCCCAAGCTGCAGGAGCTCAGTGACTACTTGTTTTGTTGGTCAGAGCCACTAAAAGGATTTGGATAAGCTGAAAACAAACATGGAGCACTGTGTCAGGCATGCGGCAGCTCGAGCCGCTGTTGCCAGTTAAGGGTACTGAAATACTAAATGTCATGTAAAGCCTAAAATGCCCAATTCTGGGTACAGTGTCTCTGGGAATCCTTGGAAAGCCACACTTGTGAGTGGTCAAGAGAATAACAGCATCACCTCTTGAGCACTCAAAAGCAGAGCTGGCATGACAGGTTGTTAGTACAACAGGTCAGACAGGTGTATACCAGTGAGTCTGCCTTCTCCATCCTGAAAAATCTCAAAAGTCACAAGTATCAACATTTTCTTAGCAATTTCCTCCTGCTGTATTCCCTGTACAGAGCAATGGGCTTTTAAATGCTGAATAATAATATGAATGTGTCTTTTGTGTGGAGAAAAAATAAAAAAGAAACTGTGTCAGATTGTTTATGTGGCAGACCTTTCCAGTTTTGTGGGACCTGACAGTCTGGGGTTTAGCTGCCCTCCTCTGTGAGTAAGATTGCTCAGGCTTGCATTGATCTCGTTTTTAATTAGAATCCTCTTTGAGATGGAAAATATCAGAGCAGATCTATAGTAAGACAGGGAACTTCACTGCCAGAGGGTTTTCAGATACTGCCTTAAAAAAAAAAAAAAAAAAAAGAAAAAAAGCTATTTCTAATCCTTAAAATATTTGCCTTGCTTTATTTTCATATCTTGAAGACAAACAGGTGCTGTGTGCCCTTTATGATTCTCAAATATACAATCTCCAAGCCAGCAGTCTCCAAAGCCTTCCCTTGTTTGTACAATTAGGGTGGGATTTTCAGAATCACTCAGTGTTGGTCTGTCTGCTCTCATTGAAGTCAAACTGCTATTGACTTCAGTGAGAATCGTGTTAGATCAGCATGAGTGCTTTTGAAAATCCTTCCCTCCACTTTTATTTTTAGTCACATCTGTGTACAATTGAGTAAAAAGACGTTTGTAATATGCTTTAATTATTCTTTGTTGTTTTCATATAAAAGTGATTTAAAAGAAACCAGAAGGAAACCTATAATAATCTTGACTTTGATCTTATTTACCATGAATTATATGTTATGTTTTTCTTCTCCATTTATGTAATTATATATTACTTTATGACAATGTAAGATAAATCACTGAAAACATGAGGAATAGAAATAATTAGGTAATACAGAGAGGAAGAACAGTCTCAGAGGAAAGTACTTGATGCTTCGTGGTCTGGTGGGTTTCCAGTGTTGCTTGAAGCTACTTTCTTTTGGCTGAATGGGAGAAGCAGGAGACTTCATGTGAAAGGCTGGTGCTGAAACCTGATGAATTTGGAGGCTGCATGGCCAGCTGGGAGGAGTGACTTTCTGGATGTCACCTTCCCAGGAAACTGCAAGTTATTGCCCAGGTATGCACAGTCTGCTCTGCCATTGTGCTTTCCACAGTTTTGGTCCACCTGCTCCTCCTTGATTCATGCACCTTTTTGGTTTCCAGCATGTGTTTCGGTGGTGTTTTTGGTTAACTGTTTGCTCTTGGGAAATACCAAAGAAAACCATAGAGAATCAGAGCTTTCTGTAGCTCGGGAATTGGGAGAATGCAGAGACACCTAATTCAACAAGATCAATATTTGCAAGATTTGCCCTGTACAGCCTGGCTTCTACCTCTGGCTGTAGATATTCATTGAAGTGCTCTAGAGGGGCATCCAGCTGTAGTGATTTTTATTTGCATCGTATTACTGTTTGCTTGGGTCCATAGCAAGAGTTTTTAGCTGAGGAGGAGCTTTGGCCATCACCTATAGTTCATCTCCACCTCCGCATGTGATACAAATCGGGGGATTTTGGAGACCATCAGGAGGAGGTGACTGCTTCACTCATTAGTGCTGAAAATTTACCTGAACTGCTCTTCTGGGAGGCTTTGAAGAGAAATATGTAGATCCAGAGGGCAATTCTGTTGGCAAAGAACACTTGGAAGCCTCCTTGGATTCAGGGGTGGATTTGCAGTGGGAGAACCTCAGAGTTACATTGAATAAAATTGTCTTCTAATAGCAAGGTTCCATTCCATCTTTAGACTCCTGGGATTGTCAGTTCTGCTGTAAATACGTGTTTAGCATTAGAGTAAAATGTTATGTCAGTGCATGGCACACTGGTTGCCTGTTTCAGTTGCTGCTGTTTCCACCACATGTCATTGATTAGAGCTGGGCCAGTGGCCAGGCTGGTCCTTGATACACTCGAAATCCAAAGTAGTCTATGAAAGATGCTTATTAGCTGAAGTGTGGCAGATCTGTTTGATAAACTCTACAGCATATTGTTCCTCTTAGTGCACTCTGTTGGTGTTTTCATGTGAACAGGAGTAAAGGCGTTGGACTGTTGTAATTCAGTAGATGTGATCTCTCTTGCAAGACCATGCATGGCAAGTGCAGCACATGCTCAGGGCTCCACTGGCCTCATTAACTGAAAATTGTCAGGCCACTCTCTGAGAAACTAAATTGGCGGTCTTGGTGTTCAACACCCAGAGGGAGACTCCCCAGGAAATGGTGACTGCCCAAAGCTGCCATAGCTCAAGGACTGCTAGGACAACAGTCTCAGGCACAGAGACGGGTTCTTGGGATGTCTGTGCAGAGGCAGCAGTTGGGCTTGGTAATTGTTGTGGGTCCCTTCCCACTCAGGAACGAGCAGAGGCAGAGGCACTGGACACACTGTCCTCTTGCACTGTCAATAGTCCTGAAAGTGCCACCATCATGTAATCTGCAGCTGCAAGGTGTTGATACAGAAATCTTGGCATAGTCTAAATAAAAGTATTAGTCTGTGAGGCCTCCGGAAGGTCTGAGTGCTCAGCCACCTTCTGCAGGCACTGCTGGTTCCAACAGGTAGTTTGAAATTAGGCATTTTTTAACATTTCACATATAAACAAAGTGGAAACCGGTCTAAAGAAGCTGAAGGACAGAAAGGCCATGGGAGTAAACAGCTCTGAGCAGTAATGTGACAGCTATGCTAGGAATTGTGAGATGCTTAAGATATAATTACTCTATATTAATGAGATGAGATCTACACAAAAAGCATGATGAACCTGCCAGAGAAATAAACCACAGAGTACTGGCTAGCCTGATTTTTTTTTTTTTTGCCATTGTCATGTTTTAAATGTTCATGCATGCTGATTAAAATTTAGGTTAGGTTCTTGAGAGCTGTTGCCAAGTTTTGTCACTCAGGGCTTTTTAGATGGTGTAGATTTAACCCTCAGTATGCCCTTTTGGTGGCCAGTTTCCCAGATACTGAGGGCAGATAATATTCTGCCATGTCCAGCTGAACTGGTGCATTCAGACTTCCTGGGGAAAAAGCCTCTTGTGTGCTCCTAAAGTATTTATTTATCTAGGCTTCATCTTACTGAATTTACTGTTTGCTGAAACAGGCAGGACTCTGTTGGCCTGACATGAGATAATGTGTTTGACTTCACTCTTTCATTCTTATGGAATGATATTTGAGATGCATGGCTTTTTTCATTTTTTCAAGAATATCAGGGGAAAATAATTTCAAATGGAGAGAGAATTTTGCTGAACATCTGGGAGCAAAATGAGGAAAGTTTGATAAATGACATCTTGCTGACATGGAATAGCAGCTAGCTCAGTGAAGGAATCTAGGGCATTGCAAGTAAAAGGATTTTTTTAAGTTTAGTGCCATTGGAAGTATAGCGCCATGCTGTATACATGTGCTTGACAGTAACAGATTATTCAAATTGTCAGATTTAAAAAAGCAAAAAACTTCAGTCTGAAGTCATGCAGTAGTCTTAATTTCAGGAGCAGCCGTGTCTGTATACAATAGACACAGACATTTTTTGACTACTTAAGTCAGCAGAGGAAATTCTTGTTAAAAATTTATATTCTGCTCAGAGGTTGATTGCTGTATTAAATATATGGAAATATTTGATACACTAAGCATGGCATCATCAGTTTATATTGATAACCCAACTGCATAAGTTTAAATTCTTACAGGTCTTGACTACTCAGCTGTTCTTCATTTTAGCCATTTTATGTCTGAGAAACATTGAGTTTAAAACTTGTACGTTATTTTGATTTTTTCCATTGCACACAGATACCTTTATGTATAAGCTTAAATACTGTCAAATAAGCACAAAGCTCTTCACCTGCACTGTTTTAAACTGGAAGTAACTCAAGGCAGTCAGACCTTTGCAAGTAGAAATAAAACCTGTGACTTACAAAAAAAAGTAATCGTAGCCCAGATATTTTCTGGTGAACAGACTTTAGCCCTACAGAGGTTTTTTTCCCCCTTGTATTGCTCTACCAGTCTGATGTCAAATGTCTTTTTTTTCCTCCGTTTACCATAATTGCCTCTGAAATACAACAATGAAACAAACCATTAGCAAAACACTGAGCTGTCAGAAGCAATCTCTTGTTTCAGATCCAAGTGAGGTGCTTTACTTGATCCGAAGAAAGTTGTGTCTGTATCCTATAAAGGTTCTTTGTGAAACATCCAACACTTCCAGTTTAGTGTTGAAGTTGAGACCTGACCTGTCCTTCCGGCGTGAGTTTTCCCATAGGCCATGTTTGAAGTCAAATTGGGTTGTGACATTAAATAACACTGTATGGTGTGTTCACTCTCTCCTGCTCCAACTGGAGGCTCAGAGCAGTTCCAGTAGCGTTTTACAAGAGTTGGTTGATTTTGGGGTGGGTTATAGGTTCTGGCAAGGTAGGTGATACTGGAAAAACCTTACTATTTGTCTTTTAAAGACCAGAAGGTCTTCAAAGAACATTTGCAAGGACAATTTGTATTAATATAGAACTGTGATCTATATCATCATTTTCTGGAGAAAATGAGTCTCAGGGGGGACCTTCTGGCTTTGCACAACTCCCTGACAGGAGGGTGCAGCCAGGTGGGGATTTGGCTCTGCTCTCAGGGAACAGGAACAGGGTGAGAGGAAATGGCCTCAACTGGTGCCGAGGGAGGTTCCAGTTGGGCATTAGGGAAAATGTCTTCCTTGAAAGGCTTGTCAGGCTTTGGAAAGGGCTGCCCAGGGAAAGTGGTGGAGCCACCATACCTGGAAGTGTTCAGGAAACCTGTGGATGTGACATTTGAGAATGTGGTTTAATGGTGAACATAGTGGTGGTGCTGGTTGGACTGGATGATCCTAAAGATCTTTTCCAACCATAATGATTCCATGATTTTCATGTGTGTATGCAAATGTATATCTAAAAGATGTGTCAGACCTGTTGAGAAAAGAACTTGGAATCAAACCGTACTTCAAATGATGAACTTTTGGGTGCAAACGCTTTTTGTTCTCTGGGTGATTTTCTTTCTAAGGGGGTGCCAGAAGAATCAATGAGAGCTCCATAAAACCCATTTACTCTTTTCCTTGTATCCTTGAACCTTCAAAAGGAGAAACTAAAGCACCTGCAGATGCAGACAGGACATTCCATGTGTGGCATGTTTTCCGGTATCCTTTCATTCTGATTCTTCCTTTCTTTTTTTAATTACAGTTCTTTGAGGTTCCGTTTGACTCAAATATGAACAGGACTAAAAACAGACCACTGGTGCGAGGACAGATCAGGTAAGGCAATGCACACCTGCTCTGGCTAAGAAGGAATGAACCTTTTATCTATTTCCAAGTTTCTCTCCCTCTTCAGATGACGAAAAGTAGCACTTCGAGACAGAACATTTAAGAAAAATGCACTTCTTTTTTCCTTGCTGTTTCTTCATGTTTATAACTTCCGTGTGAGCAGTTTGGGCACTCACAGCTGTAAAATACTGAATTTCTCAATACTGTAGAATTTCCCTTCATATTACATATTTCTTCATGTATAATGACTCTGTGTATGGTGTGGCAGCATGCAGTTATGTTCCACTAAACTTTTATTTTGTAATAATAAATCCTAAAATTTTCCCATCTAAGAACAACCACAAAAATGTGTGTTGCTTCTACATCTTTAGTTGGTTAAAAACTCATTGTGGCATCTTAGGAAATTGATATAAAATTTGTTATCATAAAGTTTATCATAATCTACAAGTAAATTCCTCCCCCCACCAAAAAAAGTCCTTCATTAGCATAGGAATTTCCTTTTAAAAAGTCCTCAATTCCCTCTGTTTTCTGGATAATGTATCAGTTTAGTTTCTCAAAGGCTGTTTGGCAACTAAAAAAGCAAAGTGAAAAAGAACATCAATAAAAATCCTCTAACTTATTTGCAAACTGAAACTGAAGGCCCAATTCATAAATGATTCAACAAACAATTTTAGTATTACATTTCCATGATTTGTGCCAAAGAGTATTTATAACAAAATTATGTTTTCCCTTAGGCTTCTGTGAACAGTTGGTCCTATTTATTTCTGTGTTTTATCCATCACCTTTGGAGGACTGAAAAAAAACATGATAGATGAAACTACAAGAAAATTGAGACAAAATACTCAAGTGAACCTTGGGGGTAAATTCACTCTTGTGGTAAATAGTTAGAGCGCTTCAATAAACTTGTTCTGATTTGTTCTCAAAGGTGGTGCTAATTGCAGATTTCCAAGTTAATTTAACTTTAAAAATATTTTAAGGACCACTGCAGCGAGAGCATCTTTTGGATATACAGTAAGCCAGGCTTAATTGTGTGGTTCAGGGGACTTGCACTTCTGCCTCCCTTGCATGTGGTCCTTACATTGTGGGAAAAGAAACACTTATTAGGAGGAAAAATGATGGGGGGATTTTCTTTTTATTATTGTTATTTTATTTTTATCATGGTCTGCTAGCATGGCTTGCAGTGCTTCTGGAGTCAAAAATATAACTCAGAAACTTTCTGTCAACTTCTGATTCAGAGAAGGCAATTTATTTCATGTTTCCAGTGTCCATAAGTGAACTTCACTGTCATATGAATGCACCACAAATTGGCAAAACCATATTTCATGGATTTTCTTACTTCCCCCCTTTCATATGTGCTTTCACCACAAAATGGTAATGTTGGGGACATGGGGCAATCACTCATCAATCTGTCTACCTGCCTGTCAACAGCTAATTTAAAGTTCTTTAGTGTCACTTCCCTTGAGTGATGCTGCTCTTGCTCCCTGCAGACCGTGGAGTACTCAGACCTTGACTGGGGTTATTTCTTCTGTAGTGTGTCAGAGGAGAATAAACCAATGCACGTAATCTAACCTTGTTGTATTTTGCCACATATTTCTTGCTGTTCCTTGAACTCTTACCTTCCTGGCTGATAAAATAAAACCTGTAAATGGTTATGCTAAAACCAGTCAAAACCAGACAATAGAGGGATGGACATATAGTACATAAGAGACTGGTGTCTTGGCTCTGGGAAACAATTCAGAGAGTTTGGGGAGTTCTTGCCCAAAATTTGTCTGACATTTCAGTGCTGACATTTTCTTCTCTTTAGCTGCTTAATTTAGTGAAAATTTGCTGCTTTTTAAATTCTGCTGTGTTACAACATCTGTGCTATCCAGTGCAAACAAGACATAATTTTCTAATCCATCTTCATTTGCACTCTTTGTAAATATATTCTCTTTTTTCCATGCTTTCCTTGCTTTTTATTTATTTGGCATAGTTGTTGTTACAGAACTGGACAGTATGGGTAGTAGTTTTTGCCCTGAGCTTAAGATCCCTTTTTAAGAGAGAAGGCTGTTAACTCTCTGTCATGTTTGCTCTGCACCTCCTTGGAGAGGCTTTCAGTGGTGGCTTTGATGTGACTCCTGCACACTGAAAACTGCACTGAGGCCACTGAGAGTTTTTCTAGAGCTTGTGTCATCACAAAGAGAATTCTTACATGCTTTGTATGTACTGCAATCAAACTGGTAGCCCCAGTGAGGTTCTTGGAATTACTGAGTCATGCAGTCCCTGGATGAGCTGGTGTCTCCATTTTAAATAAGACAGTTCACAGAGGTGGCTCATTAGGAAATGTTAAGCTTTTGTAGAGAAATTATTCCCATGTGTTCTGCTTTGTGGCCTCCACTTGCAGCTTCAGCCCCCAGTTTGTTCAGGGTTAGGACCAGCTGTCCATTCTAAGTGATCTTGCTTCCAACAACATTTCTCCCCTTCCCTTCTGCTGGCAGCCTTCACTTTGAGAAAACACAAGTCCCTCTCAGGGGATAATTTCTCTGCATACGCATTCATGTGGTTCCCAAACCCCCACATGTCACCCTTTTCTGTGAATTGCTGAGGACTGGAAGTTTCCTTTGGCATTGATGAGGAACATCAGTCAGTAGCTTTCAGAAAAAGGCTCTGTGGCCCAGGCTGCACTTTGAGGTGTGGACATCTGGCTGGAGACAGTATTGTTCTCTTACTGGTGATGTTCAAGAAGTAAGGGCAGTTGGGCAGCTTTGGCCTGTCCATCATTCCCTGTGAGCCAGGAGCCAGTTTTGCAAAGATCTCTGGAAGGATGAGGCTTTTCCTCCGTCCTTTGTGAAGTCTCTGTATTGCATCATCTTGATGGCTGAGAATTACTTAGTGGCTCAGTGTGCCCCTGCTTTATATTTTATATGTTTGGGCTGGACAATCCATAAAGGCAATGGCAGAGATGGTTCTGCAGAGAATGTAGGGACAAGAGCACATTTACCTTATTTGCCAGTCCCCACCTCTGGTGCCCCCAGGGAATCTTCTGACACTGTTGGGAGATCTCTGGCAAACAACACAGATAGTTTATTGACTCCTTGCTTTGCAATGTTCTGTTTAATTTGTAAGACTCTGAAAAAAATGTTCCCTTTGAGCCATGAGATGTAACCATCCTTATTCTCTATTCAGAGAGTAATCAGAGACATCCTGTTGCAAAACCAACAAGAGTAGCCCCAAACACAGTGTGCCACTGAGTGCCATCCATCATCCTGCCTGCCCACATCTTCCTCCCTCTTCTGACCCTTCAAGTCTTGTTTGGAAATGTGAACAGCTTGAAATGTTCTTTATACTTGGACTGCAGTGTTAACCTCATTGAGCATATTTGTGTTCTGCATTATAATAACAGCTGATACTGTTTCCTTCTATGAATTTATTTTGTGTCATTGATGAGGAATAATTTCACATGCCCACACAATCTTAGGTTTGTCTGAAGTGGCAGCAGCTTTTCATGATTTCCTGTTGGGTGTGATTTATTCCCTTGCTTTTTAAGGTAATGGATTTAATTTTCCTGCAGATTAATTTTAACAAATCTCTGGTATGAGCTGCAGTAGGTGAGTGAGATCAGCCTCAAGGGTGACAAGTGTTCTGCTCTGTTATGTTGTGCAAAGGGACAGGTTTGATCACCCTTTACCTGCACACACTCCTTCTGAATATTGGCAGTTATATGAATTTAGAGTACTGCTGGATCCACTGTGCTAATCACTCATAAAGACTTCATAGTTGTACAAGGATAGTCTCTCATCTTAAGAAAAAAAGACCTCGAACAGTATGTTCTAAATAGCCAATTCACGACCGTGTAGACATTGTTCAATTCTGCTCCTGCGCTACTTTGCAGCTTACCGCTGTTTTCTGTACCCAGTCCTTTGGCTTTGCACTCAGCAGTGGCTGTGTGGAAGTGGGCCTAGGGCTTCTCCTTTGCTTACCTGGACCACGAAGCATTATACAGCTACCTTAGAGGCTGGTCCAGGCTGAAAGAGGCCTCAGGAGAGATGAAGACTCATCTCTTGCTCACAGCAGTCTCAGCTCTGAGGTCAGACCTGGTTCCTCCAGGTCTTGTCTCAAAACCCTTCAATATAATGGCTTCAAACTGCAAAAGAGTAGATTTAGATTAGATCTTAAGAAGAAATTCTTCCCTGTGGGGGTGGGGAGGCCCAGGTCCAGGTTGCCTGGAGAAGCTGTGGCTGCTCCCTGGCAGTGTCCAGGACCAGGTTAGACAGGGCTGGGGGCGCCCTGGGACAGTGGAAGGTGTCCCTTCCCATTGAAGGGTTTTGGAAAGAGATGAGCTTTTTGGTCCCTTCCAATCCAAACTATTTTGGGATTCTATGACAAAACTAACATGCTGTGGAATTTATTGCTATTCTCCTTATGCCCGTGTAAGATGTTTAAGTCTATTAAAATGGCAGCAGGCAGCACAACACAGCTAATGCCTTGAATGCTTCAACAGAAATAAGTCTTTGTGTTGTTTGATGAATATTTTTTCCAAGAATTCCATTAACCTTTTTCCTTAGCAATGCCCAAGAGCTGTGTTCTGTCTGTGAGCTTTCCACTTCTCATGTTCACAGCTGATGGTTGCTGCGGTTAATGGAGACAGTAACACTTCTACTTATTGATGTTTCTGAGTGGAGTGTTGACTTGGCTCAGTTTGAGCTATAAACCAGACTCTTGAAGAATCAGACCAAAAAGGACCTCCTGCGCTAGTACTGTTTCTCACCAATGGCTTATATTTGTGAATTCTAGTCACAATTGCAGATATGGAAGTTGGATGTTCGTAAACTAGTAGAAAGCTGCAACATGTGAAATTTTATTTGTTCAGAAGCGTGTTGTGACTCTAGACTATTTCTATGTAACACCGAGTTTTCCACTCTGCTGCCTGTAGCTGACCGACTATTACAAGTTTAACAAAACCAGTTCACGCTGAAAAACTGCGTGCATTTTAAAATTATAAATTTGTCCTGTAATCACTGTGGATAAATCAGGGTAATTAGCTTGTTTCTTTGCTTAACATTAATGTAAATCAGGAATGTTCCTACTGATGTTAGTGGAGCTGCATGGATGTAAAGTGAAGGAAAATCCATGTCCTAGGCTTACGCAGAGACCTGCATTAAGGGTTTTGCTAGCTGTGGTTAAGCCAGAGATTTAAAACCTCCCCAGGGGTCTTGGTACAACTTTGGGTCCCCTCTAGAGCTCAGCCCCTGCTTAGCTGATGGCTCTGCTCCCTTGGGTGGTCATTTCAGACAGGTTTCATTCTACTTAAGTTAAAACAAATAAAACAAAAACTCCATAAATCTACGGTTCTTCAGGAATAATAATTTTTAAGAGATCAGATGCTTATTCCCTGCAGGGGAACATTCTGATGCTTTGTTTAGAAAATACCTCATTTTAAAGGGACTGCCCTGAGATCTTTTTGAATGATAAAAATGTTTCTTTTTTCAGTGGGAGGCTTTCCTCATGTTTAAACACGGCACAATTCAAAGCAGACACCATCACAGCAGTCTTTTCAAGAATTTCTTATCCTGCTTGTATTCAGGCTTTATTATTTAAAAACAAGTAAATGCATTCCTTCCCCACCACCACCCTCCTGCCTTCATTTTTTTTTTCCACCCTGTGTTTTCCAGGAGCTGTCATTGACTGTGTTTGGTAAACAAGAAATTAAAAAGGCAGCTTTATATTTTTGACATGTACGATTGCTTGTAAAAATGTATTTCTTGCCTTTTGAACAGCAGGGTATTTAAATTTTTTTTTTTCCTGGCATGGTCATGTCACAGAGAGGTTTGGAGAGAGAAACCTTGGGGCTAAAACATAGTTTAATGAGAATAAAACCCACATCAAAGGATGGTCTAATGCAATGATATACTGTGTCTCTTTCCCAAAGGGGATATGGATGACAGTACTTATATTTCAATTATCTATTCACTGCCTGCATGGGATGTTGATTAAATGGTTCTAAGGTATTAGAGGCCTTTTGTAGAATGCACAGAAAAATGGTGATACTGCACATTCTCCTCAGATCAAAATGTATGTTAGGAGGAAATTATATGGCTCTAACTGCATATATATTTTGTTTCTTAGGGCAGTAAAGAGGGTTGTTTTATTAACTCCACATTTAAATTTGTTCCGGTTGAAATGAAGCAATCACTGGTTCTCCAGCTCACTCCTGCCCAGGCCTCATTCTGCCACAGCTCAACCCAGACATTCCTTTGCATGAAGCTCTGTTTGGTACATGTAAATCCTGCAGAAACACTTGACCCCTCATGCCTCGCTGCTTTTCAGCTCAGTCGATGGGTGTTTACCCCCAAATTATTTATCTGAATCTTTAATTGCATGCGGGACAGTTGATAAATCGGAGTACATTGTGCCTTGCCGCACATTAGGAAACATCCCACATGCTCATGTATAAAGCTGGAGTCACGGTGCATTTGGCTAAATAGCTGCTCCATCTGCTTGTGGAGAGCACTGCAGAGAAGTGATAGGGGCTCCTGATGGAGTTGTCTTATCCTCTGATGTCAGCTCCTCGCCAGGGGGCTGGAGCTGCAGGAGCTGGAGGCAGCATTGTGCACTAATCCTGCCGTCTCTGTGTCTTGTGTGAATGGGCCTCTTGGACGCTGATTGCAACCATTGCCACTTCTCTTCTTTAATTGACTAGCAATGAGTCATTTTCTCCAAAGGTAATGTTAAAGTGAGTTTTTACAAACAAACAATATTTAAGCTTGAAGCCCATGATCCTTTCTCCATCTTGGGGGCAATGTTCTCCTGATGGCTTTTCTTCCAATATCTGTCAAACATTTCAGGTTCATGTTTGTAAATTCTGGCTTAATGCAGTCAAAACCCCAACACTTTGTTCCTTGTATTAGTATTGAACCTTGTCTGGTTTAACAGCAACAGCATCATCATTCACCCTGTGCCAAGTGGTGTAGGAAGTGTCACTGCTCAACAAGTCCATTATGGAGCTGCCTCTGATTAGAAGCTGCTATGCCCTGAGATCTGTGTACAGTGAGTCATGTTGGAAGTCCATTTCCCTCTGTGAAGGACAGAGTTTATCATGTCTCATACAAGTTATAACTTATATGTTATCAGCTTCGCAAGTCAGATATAAAAGAGGTTTTTCTTGCACTTTAATTAGCTGTGTGAACACAGATGCTTGCTCTCTGGTCTCTATGACTAGAAAAGCTGCATTCCTGAGGTTGAGATATGTGGAGAACGGCTTTGATATGTTTTATTTAGTTATTTTTTTGCTAGAGATGTAAAATCACAAGGAATATAAAATTATAAATCGTGCTGGAAAGGAGCCACAGGGACTCCTATTGCTGCCTGTGTGACAATATTTATGACAATTATGTTCTATTTGTGCACTTTGATGGTATATGAAGGGTTTTTCATTTTGTTTTTCCTCTAAAAAATGCTGTAACTTCGGATGGTAACTGTAGATAGTCTACCTAGATGTTAGTACAGGAATCCCAAAATACAACCATCCTCATCCTCCTCACCTCTGAGATGAGACTTGGCAGTTAAGATTTCTCTACAGTGTTCTCATGCTGTGGGTGTCAAAGGCATGTTTGCAGTGGTGCAGGGGAATCTGCAGATGGGCAGAAAGGAAATTTGAAATTTGAAATTTGTCAAGCTCAATCTGCTTCATTGCTCTTCCACTGGCTGGTGTCTAGAGACTGATCCTCTTCCCATGGCAGACCTTTGCTTCTTGTCCTGCTCTGTTTTGCTGTAGGGAGTAACTTAATTCTTTCATTTTCATTGCTCCTGGAAATGTATTTAGAAGCAGTGTTTAGAACCTGTGCTGAGATGACTGAACGATCTTCTCTCTTCTGTTTTTCGAAGAGCAGGTTGACAAAAATACCCTAGAACATCAGTTTTCTCTGTCTGAATGGGATTGAGATCTCACCTGAGACTTCTTTACCACTGCTTTCCAAATCTTGGCTGAGGGCTCAGCAGAAGCACATGTTATATTTAATCATTCTAAATCAGAAAAATATTTCTGGAGAAATCAAATTTTCCATCCTGTTAGTTAGGTGGTGTCTGGCTCTAAAAGAGAGGACTGAGATTTTGAAGTAGAATAAATGGATCACTTAACTGCCACACTCTAAGGTTAGATCAAAGAGGAGAATTTAGTTTAAATATTATGGGGGACATTTTTCAGATTTACTGTAGGTTTGTCTTGTAAGCACTTAAAAAAATATTTACTTTTTCATGACTGCGGGGAAGCTGTGAATATTATTAGTCACCCTTTCACTCCTACCTAACAAAGCCATATACCAAAAGCCTGTTGACACTCCACAGGGTTGCTCAGGGTTGTTATGATTAACATTCTGATGTGGATATCAAGTGTAATAATAGCATAAACATTTTTAAAGTATAGGTCCTTTTCATTTGTAATTCTTTATTTCCAAGTGAAGTGATGAGGCCCAATTAGAGTATCTGCTTAATAACAAAGGGAAGCATAAAAGTTCTACTTTTGTCTGAACTACAAGTCTCCCTACGGTGCACTGAGCTATCTCATCCCAGACCTGGGCTCAGACCTCAGGGCAGGCTCTGAAAGCATGAAAAAACAGATCCTTGTATCATTTGCAGAGAGTTAAACTGGTTAAACTGAGAACAGATGTATGGGAGAAAGCTCGATGCTGAGTGTGGGACTCTTGATCTCCTTCTTTGGCTGAGTAAAAATTTTTGCATCACCTTAGCAAAACCTTCAGCAAAATCAATCAAGCCAATTTTTATTTATGCAAGCATAAAAAAGAGAGATGTGTCCCTTTCAAGATGAAATGATTCTTTTAAATCAGCCATGTTTGTTTATGATAGTTTTAAAGCACCTGAATCTAGCAGGGGAGACAGAACATCTGCAGCTTGGATTCTTGAGGAGTGAGGGGAGCATTGCCCCCACTTTGTGTGAATTACAGTGTTGATCATGCTTTTGTACAATGATACACACCTGTGGCAGGGTGGCCTGGGCTATGTGCTTGGTCTGTTTCGTCTTTGGGAGAGAAATGAATTGATGCAGACGGGCAGTATGTTAGCCTGGTCTGTGTTTGTTTACACTAAATGCACTTCTGAGTAAGTATATTTGATGGCAAAGCCAGAGCTGGTGGCAATTGAGAGGCAAACTCAAAAAGGCATCTCCGTGATGAGACTTAGCCAGCAATACATGAATTTTATCCATCACTGAACTCTGTTTATGCTAAGTTCTCACTGTATGACATTCCTTGAGAGATTTAGACATCACTCACTGAATCCTTCCCTGTTTCCCTGTGGATGGTCCAGCTGTCATTCAAAATCATGTCCAGGTTGGTGCTCATGGGCCTGGCTGGGCCCTATGGACAAAGGAAAGGTATTAGGGGTGATTCCTTTCAGAGAGATTTGAATTTTAAAGAGGTTTACTTGAGGATTGTGTCTGTAAACTCTTTTTCTGCAGACATAATTGCTGTGGTGTTTGTGTGCTTAAATGCTACTGGTTAACCCAGCTCCTTAGATTTTTGAGGAGCATCTGCCACTCTCATACTTCCTCTTAACAATGAATTCTTCCTTAGCTCAGATTTTATGTTACAAGTTAGGTTTAGAACTTTTTCATTATTTTCCTCGCTTTTATTTTTTTTTCCATTTGGGGAAAAGTATTGTCCAGTCTGAGATTAACAACATCTTTATCATAGTCATTACCAGAAAGCAGATTACAAAAAAGACACTTACAGAAACACAGGTGGGCAGAATTGCAACAAGTGTTTTCTGGCAGTCTTAAAAATCGTGGTACACCCAGTTAAAGGGGATTTGATATGAGTTTGATATAAAATTCAATATTCTTAGTACTTGTAGACCACAGCAACATGTTTTTGGGGATGAAATACCAGACACTGACAGAATGTAGATACTACTTCTTAACCTGTGAAGACAAAATAAATCATTAACTAAGAAAAAAAAGAGCTTGACAAGGCTCCCCATTTGTTTGTGCGTCTTCAGCGTTAAATGATAGACAATCTGTATTCTGATATTTGCACTTGATGGAGAAAAATTGAATTCCCAATTAAAAGTGCAGTTTACTCTCACGCTTTAGTTTTAAACTGCATCATCCTTCACCCCTTGTCATGACTCAAACTTTCTTGCATGACTGAGAGTAAATTAATGTCTATTAAACTCTTCCTCAACATTTTCTCCCTTAAAATAATACCATTTTCACTCATTGATATATATATTTTAATATATATTGCTCTGTTTAATATAACTCTGGTACTTTGCTAGTTTAAGCTTCAAATCAGCAGGTTCTTGGGCTTTTCATAGTATTCAGCCACAACGTACCTGTAAAAGAGAATATCAAAAGTGAGAGCATGAATTGCCTGTGTTAAGTAAAGCTTGTGACTGGTGCTGAATCAAAACTACATGAAAGAAATAAAGGTCTGGCAGTATGTCCATTCTGCCAGTATTACAGCTATGGGTTTTTTTGTTTTAATTGGAAAGAAATCATTCCTTGAGACTAATCCAGTCTATAATTGAAAGTTCTAGTTGAATGTAAAAATATTTTGCTTTGAGTCCTTAAAAACCTCAGCCTCAAAACTATACTAATTAGGGGTCATGGTGTATTACAGAATCCCAGAATAGTTTCTATTGGGAGGGACCTTAAAGATCATCTAATTCCAACCCCTCTGCCATGGACAGGGATGCCACCCACTAGATCAGGTCATCATGTAAACACTTTGATTCAGAATCTTACGTCTGAATGTGGATGTTTATTCTATCAGGTACGTCCTCAGTTTGTAGAGCTCTTTGAGAGTTTTATCTAATTTTTTTTGTAAAAAAATATTAGAATCATTTTAGTAAAGTCATCAGCAAGGAAGCTACTAATCCCTGTAAGTTAGTAGTGTTGTTGCTATGATAGAACTGTTAGTAGTGTCATTACTGTGATAGAACTTTTACTGCTGACAGTGGTCATGGTTATGTTTTTTATTACTAAATATATAAATAGACAGCCTAAAAGGATTTGTGTGGAAAGTTGAAATTTAATTTCAGAGTTGGTAGATTGCCACCATTCAGCATTCTGCCATGATTACTGATTTCTTTTGAATGCTCTGGGCCTTACCTCAAACATAAAAACTGTGTGAGGCAATTTTTTACCTTTCCATCAAAAATAATTTCCGGGATGCTGTTGTTGCAATTTGGGGCAAAATGTCCTTTTCCAGCCTTCTGGCTCCTTTCTTGCAGTCAGCTGAGTTGTCGGCACTCACACCAGCAGACGACCCCATTGCCAGTTCCAGGCATCTGTCCATCAGGGGAGGCAGGGCTGGGAATGACACTAATGCAGTCCAGATGTGTGCTTGAAGGAGGTGGGCCTGCATCCCCGTTACCTCAGCTGTGGGAGCATGAAGGCTTCTGTCAGTCTTCATAACACCATCGGCTCTCTTCTGTCTTCTCCAGGTGGGATGGGGTTGCCTGCTCTAACTCCTGTTGTTGATGGCCTTTTCCAGTTTTTCTGGTGGATCCCTAAAAGCTGCTGAGCAGAGTTCACCAGTTCTTGGGTGCTGATCTTAAAGAAAATAAATATAAGTTTAAAACAAATACTTTTGGCTGATACTCCTCCCACTGAGGGAGGTGACCAAGCCATAGCCCAGTACTCTAAGACAGTCATGCTGACTACAGGCACAGCTCCTGCCCAGGGACTTGTTTTCGGCAACTCTTAGTCTTGCCTGGCTGCAGGAATTGAGAAGATGCCAAGAGATGAGCAAAACTAAATCAGCAGCTAAGGGGGAGTATGGTTTTCTGCATGGATGTAGGTAGGTGTCTCCACGGACATCCTTTCGCCTTCATGACCATGGGCTTCTGCAGCCACAGAAACCATCAAAGGGGTGGCACTTGAACTTCTGTTTGTGTAACCTCTCATTGCTGTTGGAAAAGGGCGAAACCTTCAGACTGACGCTTTTGTCTAAATTTATAAGTGGCTTCAGAAGCCTTGAAAACTTATTGCTGACCTGGAAAAAATTAGGGAAAAGAGGAGGGGGCTTTCTCCAGTAGCTTTGTACTGACGAGTAGTCTGGGGACATTTTTAGTACCTAGAGATTCCAGAAATAATAAGCAACTTATGATGCTTCCTCCTGAAAGCTGATTTTAATTATGGTTTTGGAACAGCACTGGACTCGTATCTCAGTTTGTGATGGTGAAATGTAGTTGCAGATGAGGGTCACACTTGTGTTCTTTGTCTGCCAAAATACCTTCTCTTGAGCTCCTGCTATTTTCAGCCCATCTGTGCAGGAACCTGGTTCAGGCCGTCCCTCTTCTTATTACAAAAATTGTTTTGACACTATATGCAGATAGAATTTGAGCCCAGAGTAGCAATATTGAAATTAATTTAAGCCATCAGTCTCACCTCTGTTGTCTCAGCGTTGTTTGCCTGCCATCATGGAAGATGCTGAAGTCAGGAATAATTTAGTACCATTTCTGTGGGTGAGCAAGGGGAAGAAGCACAGTGGTCTTACTGAACCTGTCTCTTGGATGACACAGAAAACTCATGAAAACCCAAACCCAGTTTTTGTCTCATTAAAAAGTAGGTAAATTGCAGTTTAAAGGGCAGAGTCTGTGCAGAGTATTTGCTGTTACTAAAAACCCACACAGAGGAACACAAGGGAATGTATTTGGCTTCATTGGGATATGGAAATTACTCTAAATAAGGTTTCTTCTCTTTCCACCCTCTTTGTTTCACAAGCCCATGCCTGGATTCTTCCTTCACCATCCCTGCTCTGCTTATTTTAGAGCATCACCCTGCATTTGGCAGAATGGATCCACAATCTTGTGGCATGAGGGACAGTTGTCAATACTGATGAGATCTAATTCAGAATAATTGACTGGGAATTTAAATGTTCCAAATCCATTAAGGTATTCCAGTCATGCTGCAACTAAATAAAAGAGCATTGTTGTTTGGGGTTTTTTTAGTTTACACTTTTAGAAGTAGGTGACACATTTATGAAGGATTTTTGACAGACGGGGAGAAGATAGGATTTATTACCTTTTGTATTAGGCTTTGAATCTAACTTTAAAATATATGCACTTATACTTCACCTACTTTTTATGTAGGTTTGTTGTGCCCAGTTTCCCATTGACACATGGTCACAAATTGAGTTTCTTATGTATTTACATAACATCTGAATGTGAATCCCATAGAAGTGCTGATTGAATGAGTGCACCTATTCAGGATTCATACGTGCTTTGTGTCTGCACTTGTATGGGAGTGTCAGTCTCTTCACAGGAATAGGTTAAAGCATTAGATGCTGGTACAGGAATTTTCCGTAATTTCAAGTACTCACAGGTTTTGAGAGAGAATTGTGTTTTGCTCTTCGTTGTTTTTTTTTTTATTATTTTTTAAAAAATGCATTAAACTTTTGCCCCATTTTTAGCACCGTTTTTTAGATTGTAGTTCAAACTGTATTTTGACAGTCACCTTTACAAAATGTTTTGGCAAAGACAGCACAGAAATGCCTGTGTAAGTAGTCCCACTGTTGATCATTATAGACATGAAGCTTGCTGATGCTGCTGTGAAATAAGTAAAATACTACATTAATTTTATAGACAGGCAAATGCTTTGATTTGTTTTCACCTCCTAATTTTTCCAGTAAATACTATTATCCATGGTTTTGGATCCTGTTAAATAAATTTATTTCCTGCACATGTGTGTAAGCTCATTATTTGAGTATAACCAGAATATCTGTAAGTGGTGACTAGTTTAGGGGTTATATTATTGCACATGAACTAAAATACACTGCTGCGTCCTCCAAAGCCTCCTCACTCCTCTGGATGAGGGTTCACGTGGATGTCTCATGGTCATGTGCGTAGGAGAAAGCTGAAGAGCACCCATGTGGAATTCCTCCTGCCTGTTCCCATTCCCCCCAGCAGCCCTGGGCTGTCCTTGAGCAATCCTCCCCAGCCCAAACAACAGCATGTCTCCTGAATGAGGAGAACGTGCGCCCCATCTTCCTCCTGCTTCTCATCCTCCTCTTGGATGCTCTCAGTGGAGTGTGACTCGGGTGGGGCCATCTTGGGTGAACTCCCTGGGAAAAGAAATGACAACGTATTTCCTTTGCATCAGGAGAAGTTTGATTATTCACTAGTCAAGATGAAATTCTAAAAAGCTTTTAGTTGAAGGTGGATGTCTTTTAGCACTTTAATTAGGTAGATTTTAGTGTATTTGTTGTCAGTAGAAGAGAGAAGAGGGACAAGGCACAGCTGCTAGGTTTTGGTTTGGCTTTAGGAGGTGCCCTGTGTGGTGACATACTGGGTATTTTAGAGTTGAAATTTCAAGAGAACTCATTTGGCACTTGCAGTATTTTTCCAAAGCCTGATTTTAATCAGCCAAGTAACTGAAACCAACTCCTCCCAAGAATCCATCATAAAACCTAGTTTCTTACTCAAGATGTTTGCTTTCTGAGCTAGCTCCTTGGCCAGTTTTCCAATGGAAGATTGCCTTTTTTCCCATGGGAGTGATTCCCTCAGCAAACATGAACGCCCAAATGAAATGAGTGTCTATCACCAGCGTGCACTTACTGCATGGGATGGTTTAAGGATGAAGAAAACCATCAGAGACCTCTCAGCCCCTTTTGAGCACTGTGTAAGAATTCTGTGGCATTGGGTTGCCCAAGGCTGACATGGTCAGCATGGTGCATGAGGCCATACTGAGAGGAGCTGTGTGAACCTCAGTAAATTCAGTAAAAACTGGTAAATTCAGTGACAACTCAGTGTCTCAGCCTTTCTCTTGCTCCAGGATGAGATGCAGGTCTCCTATGGTCCCTTGATGAGATGTGGGCAATGGAGAGTGCACCCCCGTACCTGAGTACTAACAAACAACGTGAGCATAGACATGCTCACTGGTCCCTAGAAGATGTAAACTAGTAGAAATCAGAATACCCTTTACACTGCTGTGATTTAAACCTAGGCTCAGTCTTGTCTTAAAATCTGCACTGTCACTGAAGCAGAAAGAGCGTCACCAGTGACTGAAATCTCTCTACGTTTTCCTCAAATATTTTCTTTCTCTCAGTGAGGAATTGCTTATACAAGTTTCCATGAGAGTGAGTTGAATTCCCTTCTACCTCATTTTCCACCATTAAAGAAAAGTCCTGATTTCTCATTGCAGTGTCTATGTGATGCCAGAGAGTATTTTAAGAGGCAGAAACAGCAAAGCTGAGTCATCAGATCACAGTATGACCAGATCAGTTGGAGTTTTAGGAACAGGCCTTTGTAAGTCAAACAATTACTCTTCTTTGTTGAGGAAACACTAGAGAGAAATAGAAAATGTGATGTTCCCAGGATGTCTGAGAGTAAAGTAGTTCAGCTGCTTAAGAGGAACCACCCCATTGACTTTATGCCTTCCCCCGAGAGCATCAGGACAATTATAGACACTGTTATAGACACTGATCAAACTGCCTCAGATTGCCCAGAGAAACTGTGGCTGCCCCACTCCTGGAAGTGTTCAAGGCCAGGCTGGATGGGTCTTTGAGCAGCCTGGTTTACTGAAAGATGTCCTTGCCTTTCAGAGAGGGATTGAAACAAGGTGGGCTTGAATGTCCCTCTCAACACAAACTTCTGTGATTCTGTGGTTACATACTGTGCCTCCAGGAGCTCCCCTTAAAGAGGCAAAAAGGAAGAAACTGAAAAACAAAAATGTGTTCTCATCTATCAGGATCACAGCAAATCTTTTGAAAGTCTCAGCCACCTAACTTCACGCCTCCCTTTTGATAAAGCCGTATTTTTAAAGGTATTTTTCTGATCCATTGGTTGGAACTGAAGGTAGCAGACACCTGGGGTCAGGGCTGGCACCAAGGGCTGCTGGTGCTGCAGGGACACAGTGAGGCAAAACAGGGTTCACCCATGCAGGAGGGCTTTACACTCCCACCCTTTGCCTTCCTGTCTGAGAAGAGACATGAAGGGCTGGTGCCTGCTCGTGGAGGGCAGTGTTCGTTTAAACTGGAGACATGTAGATAAGTCTTCACTCCGTATTAGTGAGAAAAGTGCTTGTTGCATTAGATCAAATTGTGCCCTCATTTGTGTCTGTGAGCCCTGCAGGGTAGATGTGGGAAACCCATCCCTCATAGAATCACACTGGTCTTTTGTTGCCTCGAGAGTGAGTATTGTGTGAGTCTGGTGTTTACTGTCTGACTGTATTTTATTCAAGAATCAGTCAAGATAGATTTGTTTAACCAGGCCCGCTCAGACTTTCACTACAGAGGGGCAACCTACAAAGTACTCTGGCGTTTGTGTCAGTATTGGGACCATTGGCAGTACAGATTGTGTTTTGCACAGGAGCAAAGGAGCTCCTGCACAGGAGCACCACAGGCTGCAGAACCAGAGAGCACAGCTCCATATGGCTCCTTTCCTGAAAACAGCCTCAGATTTTATACATCTTACTGTCAGTGACAGGCTGTGACATACCCTCCCTCAACCCCTGCTGTATTGGTAACACCAGGGATGGTAATGCTGAGTAGAAATATGTTCTCTACACACTGCCTTGCCTAAAATCTCTTGATGGTTTAGAAAAGCTGGATAAAATTACTTAGTCAATTTAAATTGAAGGCAGATCTTTAGCATAAGATTTGCTCATTTCAGTTCTTCCAGGTATTCAGGATCTCTGTACTGTATTGGTCTAAAAAATATCTGAAATATAAAAATTTGACTGGTAGGAATTTTTGCTGATAAAACTCCCATAAAATTCATCCCCACCAGCAAATTTTTCTTATTTTCTTATGAGGCTTGGAGCGGTGCTTGCAATACCCATTTTAGGGTTAAGGATTTGACCAGAGGGCAGAGTGGATTGTAGACACAAAGGCTTCATGGTTTTCAATTAGACAAAAGGTGTAAAGCTAAACTCCATGCAGAGACCTTCATTGCAAGCACACATATTTTCTGGTTTTACATGGATGACTGTGTGTATTTAGCCACATGGGTTATTAAATACAACTAATGTAATGGCATTTTCCTCCTTTCCAGAGTTTACCCACACCACATTATTTCTTAGGGGCTTTTAGTTCTCTCTTCCTCTTATACCAAGCGCCTCAAACAAGCACACAGGAGGAGATCCCCACCAGCAGCAAACACGTTGATCTGGTGCAAGGAACCACAGCTAAAGCTTCCTTAGGGTGGTGGCATCATGCTGCCTGTCAGGTGTGGTTCTGGTAGGCAAACAAAAAATCTGTGTTCATCCTATTGGAATGTTTGTTGTGGAATTTATTAGCAAAAGTTTACATAGCTCTAGCCACTTTCTGACAGATTTTAATATGAGTTTCCAACCTTCTCTGAGCTCTCAGCTGATGCACAGTAGAAATGCACAGAGTTAATTTGTTCCACTGTTGTTTGCTGCTTTTGACCAAACCTAAAATATCTTCAGTTAATTTCAGTCATGCTTGCAAGACTTGCACTTTTGATTCTGCTGCCAGCTTTGTTTTGTTGTGCTTCCTCTGCTTAGTACAATGCATCAGATAAATGGGGGTGTAGAACATTCAGACTTTTTTCAGTAAAGTCAAAGAATACTTTATACCTATTGATGTAATTTCAAAATGATTGAATGTACTCCTTTTCTCATAAATGCTTATTAATTTTGTGTCTAACCCTGTTGCGTTTTGAAGGATCCGTTGCATAACTGCAATCAATTAAAAATCTGACAAACTGCAACAATTTAAATTTACTCTCAACTCCGAGTGCTTTTTCCAGTGGTTAAATTCACTAAAATTAAAATGAAGGAGGAAGATGTGCTGAAAGCAGCAGTTCTCCTTAAGGGAGAACAGTTCTCCATTACGTGCAGAGCTTATTTGGTGAACGCAGCGATTACAAGATTAAGAATCACCTCTATTGCAGAGCTGTAGCGAGATTGTCTTCACGTTTTGGGAAGGCGTTTGTTAGGATGGGGGCTCAAACAAGAAAATTTAGGATGGCTGGGTAAAACAATAACAAAAATTCAGTGTTAATTTTGGGGGGGAGGCTGAAGGGAAGGGACGGCAGCCACTCTCTGAGCCACGTGTGTCCCCACAGCCCCCTGCTCGCTGTCTGCTTTGCTGCCTGCTGTGGAATCCCGGGAGTTGCCCTGCTCACACTGGGAGTGAACCCTCTCACCGGGGCCCTGGGCGCCTTCAACATCTTCCTCTACACGTGCTGTTACACGCCCCTGAAGAGAATGAGCATTGCCAACACGTGGGTGGGAGCTGTTGTCGGCGCCATTCCCCCCGTCATGGGCTGGACTGCAGCTACTGGGAGTCTGGATGCTGGTGAGTACAAAACCCTTCCGTTGGGTGAGTGGTTGTCAGGATCATGAACCTACTCAAAAGGCAGTAAACTTTGTTCTTTATGTTCTTGACCTGACCAGGCCAGGTTGGACACAGCTTGCAGCAGCCTGGTTTAGTTGAAGTTGTCCCTGGCCATGGCAGAGGGTGAAAAGAGATGATCTTTAAGGTCCCTTCCAACATAAACCATTCTGTAATCCTGTGGTAATGTTTGAAAGCAACTAATTTTGGTAACATTCTCCTTACACAGGTATTTCAGGGCAAAACAGAGCTGATAAAGCAGCATGACCTATTTAATATGTGTTCTGACCATCTTAAAAAGATCCAGAAGGAAAGTAGCATATTTGATATTCACATAGGGGAAAATGTTACATAATTTCAGGGTTCAAATCGTGTTCGGGATTAAAACCATATCCAGTAAGATGAAGCTTGCAAGGGACTTGCAGTTGGAAAATTCCTAGATGTGTTTTACTGTCTTTCCACAAGTCAGAAAATATCCTGGGAAGATTAATTTATTGGTGTATTTCTTAATTACCCATTGCTAAACTTTAAGTTACAAATGCTCCTTCCCTCATCCTTGAAAAGCAAACGAAGATTTCTATTTTAGTAGCTGTGAACCACTTTTACATCCCTTGTAAAACACTGATCTCTTCAGCAGCTCAACTCTGACACAATCAGGCCTTGTTTTTCCTGCCAGCTAGAAACTTAAGAATCAAAGTGGCTCCACAAACTTATAGTCTGAAGCAACTAATGAAGTGCAATTAATAGGTCTGTTAAGAGTTGGTTTAGCGCACACTCATCCCACAGGGGGGGCATATTTAAGGCTTGAATAATACTTTTAACAACAAGGCTTTTAACTAGAAATTATCAGAATTTTTGCAAAATCTGTTCTTTATGCACTTCCTAATAAAAGTCAATCTGAGTTGGCTTTGTGTCCACATGTTCCTGCACAGATCTAAACCAGAGCAAGGATGGAAGGTGTTGTGGGGGTTTTTTTTCATTGTGTGCTGCTTCTATACAAATATTTTCTTCTCCAAAAGTTACTTAGACCTAGAACTTTTATGTAAGAGAATGTATAGTGTCTTGTGTTAGGACTGCATAACAGACATAGTTAGCAGCTCTGTACTTTAGAAGAGGGAACATGACAAAAAAGGCATTGAGGGGCTGGAGCTTGTGCAGGGAAGGGAACGGAGCTGGGGAATGGGCTGGAGCAGCTGAGGGAGCTGGGAAGGGGCTCAGCCTGGAGAAAGGGAGGCTCAGGAGGGACCTTCTGGCTCTGCACAGCTCCTGACAGAAGAGGGCAGCAAGGTGGGGGTCAGGCTCTGCCCCCAGGAAACAAGGGACGGGATGAGAGGAAATAATTTCATATCATTCTGGCTGCAGATACTTAGACCTTGACTAATTGTTTGGGGATTTCTGTGATGGTTTTACCACTTTGTTGCAGAGTTGGTGTCCAAAGATAACACTCATATGCCTGTGCTTCACCTGCACAGTTCAGCCTGCAGGAGCTGGAGTGCAGAGCTGCATGTCTCCAAAAGCCCTTGCTGTAGAGGCCAGTGAAAGCCCAGCAGGTTAAACTGGCACTGATTGTCATTATCTTTAATTTGTCAACTTGCTCTTTGAGATCTATTTTGCAAAGAGCAAAGCTGTCCCTGTACAGCAGCGGAGAGGGCAGCAGGGAACCCCACTGGTGGCCAGGTAAGCTCTTCCTCTCTAACTTGCAGCTAAAATGTGGTTATGTGTCCCTGTGCCAGCTCTCCTGTGAAGGCAATGATGCCACCAGTGGAAGATGCTTCCTTTAAACCACCCAAGCAGAATTTGTCAGCACATGATAATCTGATGCATAGTGTGTTACGTATAGCTAAAACTTTTAAAATCACCTCCCAGTCTGTGTCAGGGAGGCCAGGCAGCTTATTTAATAGAGAAAGAAATGTTATTGAGCTGATACTGGTGTTTGTAATGAAGCACACCTGGGGAGAGTCCTGAAAACAGGGACTGGGATGTAATATTTTAGTGCATTTCAGTATCAAATGGAAAACAAAAAAAAACACAACATAAACCCTACAAACACTTTTACAGAGAAAAGAAATAACTGGAAGAAAATGATGGCATTGTAGAGTATGATTTTCAGTTTTAAGCATTCTACTTTTGCAGTAAGAGAGTTCAGCCCCTGGCAGCATCGTATCCATGCGGAATACAGGCGTGCATCCATACACAATATGCAGACCCGTGTCCCTTCCCTGACCAGCTTGGTCTCGGTTGTTGAATTCATTAATAATATGTAATTAGTGTGGAGTCTTAACCTAGTTCTAGGTAGAGGTGTGAAAATGCCTTTGCACCTCATTTTAAAAAAATCATTCTACTCGATAACAAAGAGGAATGTGAAGGAAGGGAGGCAGGAAACTAATGAGGAGGAAAGTTCTCACCACTAAAGTGGTGGGTTTTTGAGTTTACATTTTCCTGTGGATTTTCTCTCCTTGTAATATTCTCACAGCAGCCACATTGTTGTACATGTTGCTGTTTATAGGGAAAACAATATTTAAGTGTAGCCCTTTCATTACCATTTGTGGGGAGCTAAGTGTTAAACTGTTGTTTGTAACAGTTAGGACAGCCATGTCTGCTTCCTTCAGGAGTTCCGTGACATGGATGCTGTGAGGTATTTTGTCCTTTGGGAGAGTTGGAGATGGTGCCTTAGAGAGTTGAAGTTGGTTCCTCGTTTCCAATTCCAGAGCTAATAACAAAGTATCTCAGAGTGGAGCAGCCTTATTTTAATTTGTCCTCATTTTGTTTATGACTTTTAAAGATTAATACCTTAGTAGTTTCTTGCACCAGAAAAAAATACTGTGTATTTACAGATAGAAATCTGGGACCCTCATATTTCCAGTGATGTAAATACTTGCTGTAGTTTATAGAATACTCATAGAATCATAGAATGACTTGGGTTCATAAGGAACCTTAAGGACTGTCCAAGCCCCTGCCATGGGCAGGGGCACCTTTCACTAGACCAGGATGCTCCAAGACTCATCCAACCTGGCCGTGGACACTTCCAGTGATGGGGTAGCCACAGCTTCTCTGGGCAGCCTGTGCCAGAGCCTCACTGCTCTCTGTGTAATTTCTTACACTGTGCATTTTTGCAGATCTCCTGGTACTTCCCAGGAATGTTTGGTTCCATTTCTACCCCAATAGGTAACTTCAACTGTATGCTCCTAAGCCTGATTGAACATCCCGCCCCCATGCCTGGATTTTGTGCCAAAGTAATTTAGGGAAAACCTCCCATTTCAAAAGCAAAAGATAAGATTATCTCTGGGAAGATGTGGAATTCTTTGTTGTGGGTTTGGGGGGGGTTGTGTTTTTTTAATGGCAGCTGTTTGAAACTGATGAAAGATGGGGAATGTTAACATTTCCTCACTGGGGGAGTGAGTGCAGGTGAGATGGTCAGAAGTGCATGATAAATGTAATTTATCACAAGGATATCACTGCCACATATCTGGGGTATTTATGCAGAACTTAACTGCCAGCCTGTGATCTGCAGTAACACGTTTGCTTCCTTGAAAGCAGATTTCATTGTTCTTTCTTGGTACTATTTGTTTCTGAAGAGATTTGTTTTTCTAGTAAATCAAGGTACCTTGAAATTATTTTGCAAGGGAAGGACTAGCAGGAAAATAATGACATTCACTTAAAACCTTAAGTGATAGCAGAGAGACAGGAAGGTAAGTCAAATTTGGCAGTGTCCCTGTTCTATGCCAGATCCCCCTTCTGCATGGGATCCACAAGCTGAAGAGCTCCTGGCTGTGCTGCAGTGCTGCTGAGCTTCTGCACAGAAAGAAAGAAAGAAACAGAGCTGTTTATTCTGGTGTGTAAGAGTGCATACATGCTTTAAATTATCCTCACGCTGCTGTTCTTTTTCCCTTGACTAATGTCCATTTAAACTTGTTATTTTTAGTTAACAGAATACTGAAACTGGAGTAGATTCAAATGCCACAGCCAGGAATTTCTTCCTAATATCAAATCTAAATTTCCCTGTCTCAGTTTGAATCCGTTCCCCCTTGTGCTGTCACTACATTTCCTGAGTTGTTCTCGGGCTTCCTTGCAGCTCCTTCGGATCCTGGAAGCTGCTGTGATATCTCCACACAACCTTCTCTTCCTCAGGGTGAACAGCCCCAATCCTATCAGCCTGTCCCCATAGGGAAGATGCTTCAGTCTCCTTATCAACTTTGTCTACTCCTTGGGTCTTGCTCCGAAGGACATGGTCCCATGTCCTTGCCATGCTGGGGGCCCAGGAAGTTTTGTACCTTTTCCCCTGCCCATGCTCTGCTCCGGCTGGATCCCGCTGGCAAGCAGGATCGGTGTCACAGGGCGGAGCACTTTGGTGCCACGGAGTTCATACAAACCACCCAGTGAGATGGAAGTGACAAGCAGGGCTCCTCTACCTAATGTGCTTATCAGCTAGAGAGATTGATTCTGAGTAGGTGGTGGCAGAGCAGATAAGGGCCCTGACAGTGCAGCAGACATTGCAGAGCCTCAGTGGCCCAGGAGCCATAGGTATTACTGCACCAAAGAATGTTTATCTAAAGAGACTGTTTAGTTTATCAGATGCTCCACTCCGGGTCTCGCTTGCCTGAAAGACATCTTGTACTGATTTTCATTCATTTTCAGAAATTTAAATAATTCCTCGGGGTATGGAATTTATAGACTCAGTATCAATTGTAATCATGTGGAGGCTGATTTTTAAATTGCCTTTACTTTGTAATTCAAATTGTGTTGTATGGTAGACATTAATTATGTCAGCCAGCATCTATTTACAAAAGGGGATTTAAAAATGGGCAGTTCTTATCAGCTAGTGACATTTGGCAGATGGATGGTTTCAGTAACAAAAAAAGAAGAATAGGAAAGAGGGGGGCCTGTGCCCAACCTGCCAAAGGCTGGAGTCTCTCATACTTTCCCTGGTGTAGCACTTGTCTGATAGTAGGAAGGAGAGCAAAACAACAGCTTAATTGCATGCTAAATTAGCTTGAAGATCTTTGTGTCCCTTCCAGTTAAGCACTTGGAGCTTTCAAAGCCCCTTGATGTGGGAGCAGGTCTGGGAGCCAGCCGCCAGAGCAGGGCAGCTCCAGCATCCCACTGCCGGAGGAGAGGAGGCTCCGGCTATAAACTCCCACTGGTAAACTCAGCTTTTCAGGGTTTCACTTCCCCAGATGAAAGAGCAGAATTTGTGGTCTGTTCCAGAGGAAACAGAGATATTCATGTCACTGACATATGAGACTTGGAGCTGGGGGCCCAGGAGTATGCTTTGTGGGGGTAAAAACTGTAAAAATGAGGCAGAGGGACAATACTAGTGAGCAGCTGGTCTGAATTTAGGACAAAAGCCAGTGGGCTATTTTTTTCTTCCTTTCCATCTTCATAAGAGACAAAAGAAATGGCAGCTCCACTGCTGGGGCACCTGGGGACCGACCCCACAAGTTCACAGGCACTATGCCCTTTGCCTGGTTCTCTACCCTGTGTGTGGCTGATGGGGTAGCCCTGAGCCCCTGTGTGTGAAACACAGCACCCTCAGAGAAATCAGGATGGCAGGATCTGCAGAAGGGACTTGGGGGAAAGAGGTGGCTGATGAGGAGCCCCTGCATGGCTCTGCAGATTTGCAATCCTCTGCTGAGTCTGGTCCTTTGGTAAATACTTCCTAAACATATTTGCAAAAGACTGTATTTTCATTTTACCCAACAGGCTCTTCTTTTATGGCATCTATTGCTGGGGTTAGCTAAGGTGAGTTATATGTGGTGTTGTTTCCTCAGCCTTGCCTGTGTAATGAAAGGTGTTTCCCTGTGAGGCTTTTGGCTGCAATAACCTGTTGTGTCACACAAGAAGTGCACATGCCTGTGTGTATCCATACACACACAGCTTTTTTCCTATGTGGTGAGCATACCTAAGGACATCTGGCTTCCTTCTGTTAAAGGCAGAAGCCAGGAACACTCTCTCAAGGTGAAAAACCCCACAGCCAACTTCATTTCCTATTCCTGGTGGATGCTGAGGATCCTTTTGTTTTGCAGACAAGTCAAACACATGGCCAGCACCCCCTTCCCTTTCAGTGCTGCTGCAGAGGAGTCTATTGCAGCCCCTAGATGCTCCTGCTCCACAGGCCTTTTGTGCCATCCTTCAAAAGAAACAGCTGTTGAAACCCCTGACCATGAAGCTTTTGAGTTTTCCAGTGTTTTCCTCGTCGCCCTTGGTTTCCACGACGGTGTAACCTTGGAGGGGCACAATGCAGGCTGGGCCGTGCATGCCACGGTGACAGCCGGGACCATTGTCCCAGCCCAGGGACCTTGTGAGCAGCTTTACAAGTGACACTTTCTCTTTCTCCTCTCAAGGCTGCTTCGCCACTCCTGTGCCATCCAGCACAAGCAGTAGCATCTACTTTTGTTTTCCAGTGGAAGCAAAAGCGCTGATTGTTGTCTTGCTGTGGTGCTGATGTGGGTAGAGGGAAATTGCATCAGTTGGGTTAGGGTTAGTGTCTAGGTAATTCCCAAATGTCTTTATGTTTGAGAATGCTGCATAATTGCAAATTAGGATGTAAATTTTGGCAAGCTAATCCTGTTCCTAATTCTAAAGACAGTGGGAAGAATTAAGTAACTGGTAACATTTCTCTTCAGAAGGGATGATATCAGGACAGTATCTTGAACACTTGTAACTGGAGGTCACTTGATTTAACAATCATTTTCCATCACCAAAACAAGCTGAAGCACAGGCAGTAATGATTTTACCTTCCAGCTCTCCTTCACAAACAGAAAATGCAACCAAGAGCTGGACAAACCAGTCCTTCTGGATCAGAATATCACAGTGTGTTCTGGCCATGACTCTCCAAACCTCTGTGCATCTTTGTACCAATACTCCCAAATAGTCCTGTAAAATTGTGTTGAACCTGAAGTGGGCAACTAGGCTTTGACAAGATTTTAAAATCTTTCTTTACCCCCAGAATTGTTCACAGTTACAAATCTCCAGGGAAGACTACTGTGTTAAACTTCTGGATGAGCACAGAAGACAGAAAATAAAGGGTTTGGACATGTATTCTCTACATTTCTTGTCAATTTAGCATCCTGTGACACTTATATAGGACCGTGGTAAAGAGTTTGGGACTGGTTATGTTAAAATTTCTTGTAGAAAAGGTGGAAAAGGCCGCCTGAGACAACACGGGTGCTCACAGGCAGGTGGATACAGCTGGACCAAGTCAAATCTCTGAGCTCTAATCTACCTTGTCTGAGTTAAAGAGGAGTAATTTGTTCAACATCTTTTAAGGGAAGAGAGCCAGTTGTGTGCTATCAAGTAAAACGGTGTGTGGTTGTTTCCTGACTATGATCCATTAAGAGGCTGAGCTTACGCTGCCAAAGCCTTCCCCTCCCTATAGCAGCCAAACCCATACCCGTTTCCTAGAGACAAAAGGCCAGTGCTTTCCTCTCTTAAGTCACAGCTACCAATGTCTGGAAATAATTTAAAAATTCCTTCACATTATTCAAGGCAGAAGAATTACTAAAATTGTGCTTTAAGCAAAACAGCATTCTTAGGTTGCCAAGGCAGTAAACACCGGCTTTGGGAAATGCAGTTAAGATTTCAACATCTGTTTTGGAGCTGATATTTAACTATTCCATGTTTACTTTAATGCCTGGTTGGCCACTTTCCTGTTATACATATGCAGCACCAGAGCAAAGGCAGAAGGAGCAAGTCTGTTCTTGAACTGATGCTACAGGTAGCTCCCGTTCCTTATTTTTTTATTTTATTGATTAAGTGCATAGGTGTTTGTCCTGTCTGCAGCCTGAACATGATCTGTTTGCAGAGCCCTGTGCAGTGGGAAAGCACTGTGTGTTCTTTACAGTACAATGAGAAGGGCAAGAAGAGAGCACATGTTGTTCCTCTGCAGTGTGTTTTCAGGAACATGGTGTTGATACAGCAGTCCCTGCAGATAATCTGGGACGTTTGTCCTGACTTGTGTGGACAGGCCCATGTTCACCTGCTTTCCCAGGCTGGCCAGACTCTAGCTGATCCTGCTCCTGAGTCTGGAGCTTCCACAAACACAGAGTGTGCTCCTGTCTGTGCCCCCCTGTAGTCCAAGGACTTTTCTTTGCTGGAAAAACCTGTCTTCAGAAATTTTTTGAGAGTTTCAGCTGGACCATCGTGAAGTGTTGTGCCTCATTTAAGCTGAAATAATCTATGTCTTGGCGAAACCATCACTGTGGCTCCATGTGCCAACTGGACGGGCATAAAGCTCTTTGATGATGAAAGGTACTGCCAGCATGAAAGAGGCATATTTCAAATTGTTACTTAAGAGAGTGCCATCCTCAACACGAGACAGGCAGAATTCAAACATTATTTCTGCCCTTTAGTGGTTGAGAGGGTAGGTTTGCAGTCCGCAGGTTGCTCAGTTTGCTCAGAGTTATGTTGGCACTAATAACTCAGCAGCTCTATGTACTTATTCTTTCTTGAGTAAATGTTGTATGAACTTGAACACTATCCTTTATGGGACATGAGAAGTTTGGGCAACGAGCATTTGATCTGGAGCTTTTAATCACTGTGCCACTGATGTTGGTGTGAGCTCAGGGTGGGCAGGACAAGGAGCTGTTAATGCCTGAATGCTCTGCTCTCCTCTCCAGATGTTAACCAGTGGTCAGAGCCCATAGCCTGCAAGGACTTACACCCAAAAAATCATTTTCCAGCCTCCTCCTCTTAAGGGCTCTTCCTGCCCAAGGACTTAGTCTGGCTCCTGCACTGACATTTCTCTCTCATCTGAGATTTGGACCATCAAGCAAATGGGATCATCATAAATTGCTCTAGAAGGAACAAACCATGAAGTTTGAATCACAATTTATGAAGAGCCACATGGCCTTCTTAACACCTTAAAGAGCAGAACTTTAGAAGGGTGTGCTTCTTGCTCTTGTAATTCTGAAAATTAGACTGTCAGCTGCTGCAGTTTGCAAACCCAAAGTCACTATTTCCTTTTGGAAGTCTCATCTCACAATTATTTCAAAATCTTATCCAAATTTATTGAACTGTAAAACATCCAAGCAGTTGCTGAATGACTGTGAAATTTAGTGTCCTGTTTGTTTTAGGAAAAGTGCAATTTATAAAACTTCAGTATTTCACTAGATGAAAATATGTTTACAGAGAGAAAGAACCATTTTCTACCTTCTTCAATGCCAGCTGACATTTTTGCTTTATCTTACATATTAAAATAAAATAAAAATCTCAGCTTGTTCTTGTTTATTATAAAGGAGATCTATTACTATTTAAATAAATCACATAGAAGAATTTAAGAAAAGAAATAATAGCTTAACCTTAAAATTCATGAGGAATAATAAAACCTGTTATTTATCCTGAGCTCTTTGTGTGCTTTAGGACCTATCTGGTTCTCTGCGATCCTGGAACTTTTGAGATGATTTAAGACAGTGGAAAGAGATGAAAGAATAGGAACTCAGGAAGAAGATATTTTATTCCTGTTTTGCACACAAGAGTGAAAGAGTTCTGGAGACCTGGGCCTTGTTTTCTTTAGGTGGCCATTTTTTTTCCAAAATCAAACAGGACTGATCTGACAACTTATTGTGATTTCTAAGTGTCTGCTGCATCTGTCCCAGGTTCTCACACTCAGAGAGAAGAATTCGTCATAAATGGGCTCAATTGCAGCAATTAAAAATTTGGCCAAAAAGACTAGGGAGTTTGGGATACCCACAAGCCAGCCAGGTACTTGTGGTCCTGGAATTTATGAACTGCTGCAGAAAAGCAGACAGATCTGAGTTCCTGTCAGTGTGCCTGTTCTCAGATTTCCACAAGCTGTGGAGGAACCGAGAGACCCCAAGGTGCTGGATGTCCCTGGGTGTCCCTGGGTGCCCCTGGGTGTCCCTGGATGCTGGCTGTCTCCTGCTGCCCGAGCAATGACTCTGGTCTGACAACCAGCTTTGCTTTTGTGAACCCTGTGCCAGGTCCATGTGTTCCAGTTGGGAACAACCTTGTCTGATGTTCATTTAATTATAAACTCTGTAGAGAAAAGGGAGATTTGCAATGATTAAACTGAGTTCCCAAACTGTTGGGAACAGCACAGGGGCCATAGAGTAGATCAGCTCTGTTTAGAACCAGATTAGTCTCCAGAGTTTGTCTTACTGTAATATTGCTTAAAAACACTGCTGAGTTAATTATGACATAGTTAACATTCATCTAGTAATTAAGGAGTATTACAGTGTCTGCTCTGGGCTTGACAGGATTCCTACTGTGAACTCATTTGATGCTGAGTTTTACTGTACCATTTGTCGTGCTTTGCAAGTCATCAGTCTTACGTGACACTCAAAAATCTCTGACAACCCAACAATCTCCGCCTAGGTCAAGGAAATTGCAGGATGTCCCAGCACATGGGAACCAACCAAAAAGATTGGGTCAGTTAAAGTCCTCATAATGGGCTATTAAATTGTTTCACTCTTCAGCTTCTCTGTAAAATATCAATTATCTCAATGGTTGTAATGTAATCAAAGTAATTAAATTCCAAAGGCTTGCATGTGAAAACCAGAGCTTTGTAAATGGGAATCCAGCCTCAAGTATTTTAGTTGGTCTGTGTTTAAAAGTTTCTCCGGATGACTTTTTTTAATGGTGTCATAGTTAGGGAACTCTTAAAGGGCTTTGTGTGCTTGAGGTTTAGGGTGTGTTTTGAGCTTGGCTGCGCTCATTTGAACAACTGAATAAGTAAAATCTGCATCAGAGCCGAAACACAGGGACACACACAGACGCAGGTCTGGAGCCGTGGGAAGCAGGGACTGCCTCTGCCCCATGTCTTAGGCCCTGGCTTCATCTGCTTAAGAGTCGTTAGTGATGGATAATTGTAGCTTACCTTTACCTGAGTTCTGAACAATGACAAGCTAGTGTCTCTAAAGCACTTCAGATGTGATACTTGAAAAATACTGCTCTCTTAGGTGTAGCACATTCAGGATCTTGCCTCCATTAATGTGTTTTACAAGAATAGGAAAAATCTACAGAGCGACTTATGACAAGAACATTTTCTGTGTTGTGTCTCCTGATGTAGGGAGAACTGCTCCTTCAGTAAGTTTAATTTTGGTTTATTTCAGCAGAGCTGCTCCCTCAGGTTTCAACAGAACTGAATCAAATACTGTTCTCTTAGGGCCAAATTGACTTTTCTGGCTATGAAATTCTGAAATTATTGGTAATTTTGGGGTACATAATTTTCAACTGTCTTTAAAGGTTCCAATTGAGAAAAGGTGCTAACATCCACGTCAAAAAAAAATCTACTTTAGAAGGATTGTGTATCTGGATTTGAAGCATTTTGGGCTGTAGACCAGGAGGAAATGGAGTAACTTAATTGTGGCCTTCTAGTACCAGACAGGGCCTAAAAGAAACCTGGAGAGAGACTATTTACACGAGTCTGGAGTCACAAGGGGAAATGGCTTCACACTGACAGAGAGTAGGTTTAGATTAGATGCGAGAAAGAAATTCTTCCCTGTGAGGGTGGGCAGGCCCTGGCAGAGGGGGCCCAGAGAAGCTGTGGCTGCCCCATCCCTGCAAATATCCAAGGCCAGCATGGAAAGGGCTTGAAGCACCCTGGTCTAGTGGAAGGTGTCCCTGCTCATGGCAGGGAGTGGAATGAGATGATCTTTAAGTTCCCTTTCCTGTGGTTCTCATGAAATCACCTGGAATTTGTGGCAGACGATGTTGTTCTGAAAGCTGCACACCCAAGGTATGTGTGTCTGTCTCTGTGCTTCATGTAATCAGTTTCCAGAGGTCCATACTCACTTCAAGGAGTATTTGTTACTTGTTCAAAAAGCAGTGAGATGTGTCTTTTGCATCACTCCTGCATTTATAAGCTGCTGGTAACCTGCATGAAGTCTAATGGAGAGTTCCTTCACGAGTGATAAGGTAGGGGAAAAAAAAAAAGGCAATTTTGCAAACCGAAATTATTACTATTTGCATGGCAGCACCAGTGCAAGTTGTGCTATTAGAGGCAAGAACTAGGCATGCACAGCTCCAGGAAATACACTGAGAGGAAATGTGAACCATGAAGCTGTTCAGAGGACACAGTGACTTGGGCTTTGTCAGAATTGCTGGAGAAGAATTTGCTGCTTCTCTCAGGTCATTAAGATAACGCTGGATGCATGGCTCCATTTGGAGAAGAAGTTTCCATAGAGAATTGAGTTCATGGAGGCAGGCAGATACAAAGAAAGCATTTTAATGTGAGAGCAGAAGCTTTGGGAGCTGGATAAACAAAAGGAAAACCTGAAATGCCCATAACATTGCAACAGCCTTGGGGGATTTTTTTGTGTCTTCAAATAAAATTAGTGAAGGGAGCTTGGTCTGAGGGCCTCCTGGAGGCTCATTAAAATTAGCACATGAGCTGCTTCTGCTTCAGTAAACCCTGTACTGTGTCCCAGGAAGAGCTGTGGAAATGTGGTGCTTCCATAGCTCCTTTTTAAATGTGAAAGTAGTTAATTGGTGTGAATAGAGTTACTTGATCAAACTGATTAGAAGTTTCTCCAATGGTTTGAAGGAGTAAGTTCTCCATCTCCTGTTAGCTCATTAACAGCTTCTGCCAGTTCTGCCCCTTGCCCAGGTCCATGATGGAGCTTGTGCTGTGCCAGGAATGGTTCCCTCCCTCATGCAGTGGGCAGACAGAGGGCTTGGCCTGGCTCCAGCCTTCCAGGTGTGGTGTTCCCCAGGTCTCAGGAGCAGCAGTTTGTCCTCCTTGTCCTCTGTCACGGAGCTGGGCTCCCTGTGTCTGGTTGATGCAACCACTGCTTTGCCCACTAGCTGTTTTCTTCTCTGGACACACCAATTCAGGAATCTGAGAGTAGAATCTAGATGCTCCCAGGAATACAGTCTCTTGTCCAATTTCACTTCATTCCCACCAATCTTCCCTCAGGTAGAGACAGTTGGTGCAGGAACCAATTAGCAGTAGTTCTTTAGAAGGAAGTGACTTGCTGAAATGCTTTTCAAATTAAATGCTCCAAAACCAAATAAACCACCGTGCTCCAACCCTGTGTGAATGCCATGAAAACCAGAGGTTCCTTATCTCGTGGGTCTGCCCTGTCCCTGTACAGAGCAGTGCCCCCAGTGTGCAGTGTCACTGGTGTCACAGGGGAGTAGCACTGTCCTCTTGCAAACAGGTGTGACATCTGAGGTCTGTGTGTGGCACTTCCTGAGGGATCATCTAACACTCTCTCTCCCACTGCAGGTGCATTACTGTTAGGAGGGATCCTCTATTCCTGGCAGTTCCCTCATTTCAATGCCCTCAGCTGGGGTCTGCGGGAAGATTACTCCCGAGGAGGATACTGCATGATGTCTGTCACCCACCCGGGGCTGTGCCGGCGCGTGGCTCTGCGGCACTGCTTGGCCTTAATTGGACTCTCAGCGGTGGCTCCTGTCCTCAACATCACCACGTGGACTTTCCCCATCATTTCTCTCCCTATCAACCTCTACATCTCCTACCTCGGCTTTCGGTTCTACAGAGATGCTGACCGCAGCAGCTCCAGGAAGCTCTTCTTCTGCAGTTTGTGGCACTTGCCACTGCTGCTGCTTGTCATGTTCACCTGCAAGAAGTCGGTCCTGGAGAAGGAAGACAAAGGCGAACTACGCGGGGGAAGTCATGAGATGGCTATGGAAATTAGATTGCCTTAAATGTCAATACCTGTCATTCTCATGACATATCAGGTAGTATATTTTAGTGATTGCAAGGGGGAATCCTGTGGGAATCTGTTTGAAGAAGAATCATTGTGCCTAGCGACCACTTCATGTGATAATTTCAGGGTTTTTTTGTTTCTGAAAGGGAATAGTCAGGAGAGCTTAAAGCATTCAGGGTCTTAGGCCCCTTAATTCATCACAGGTTATGATTTAGTCTATGCCAGAAGCACATCACTTCGGGATGGCCTTCCAAAGTCCCTGTGAGTCATGGTCCCTGTCCTCATGGGTAGTTGAGGTAATAAGTTAGGAAGTCACATGCGCACATGTGCTGCCTTTAGCACTGACAGCCTTGGTGAAGCCATCAGGAAGTGACCAATGAATGATTTCTCACCTTTCTCCCCAAGCACCCTTTCCTTTAATTTAATCTTTGAAGAATATGAGAGGGTGAACTCTTCTCTGAATCTGTGCCATCCCTGCACTGGTATTACACCAAAGCCCTCAGTTTTGGGGTTTTTTTTCAATAAGCTGCTCCTCCCAAGGTTCCCATTCACCTCAGTAGATTTTTAGCTCTCATACACCTGGCACAGTGCTAAAGGAGTGAAGAAAACTGTCTTTCAGCACAACACACACAAGCATTTGAACAGCTCTCCTGTAGCTTATCCCTTGGACACACTGAGCCATTCTACTGTATTTCCATCACAGGGAACTTCTGACTACATTGTGGTTTTATGTCATTAGTGTTTGAGCCCTGTGTGTCAGATCTTCAGCTGGTAAAAACCACCATCACTGTTTATGGCAGAGAGGCTGTGAGTTGTGGGGGAGGTGAGAGCTGGGTGGTTGTAAGGCTTTTCCATGTTAATGTGACTTATGCCAGCCCATTGAGTCTCAGCATCCTTAGACAAGCTCTGGACTGGCACCAAGAGCTTGAGCTGTGTTTAATGTCACAGTGTGGGTGGTGGCTCAGAAGAGCTTTGCTTTGGGGGTGATTAATAGGTAAACAAACACATTTTACAGAAAAAGGGCTGGGGATTTTAATCTAACAGAATGTTCACTTGCTGATGCAGCCAGTGTCTCGCCGAAGCAATTATTGTGGATGGTCTCCCGAGAAGAGTGCATTATCCCTGTTAAATGATACACTGAAGAACATTTCTGGTCACAGTTTAACATGCTTTTGATCCTGTGGCTCACCCTCATCTTGCCTGGAGCTGACTGTGACCTGCTGGTGTGCTCCCAAACACAGCAACATCGGGGGCAGACAGAGACAGTGGTGATAGTTTATTGTGGTAGTGCCTGTTATGACTTGATGTGTTTTCATGCCAAGATTTCTTTCCCATGTGGAGAGGGACTGGGCAGCAGGATGAGCACTGATCCAAAGATACAGCAATACCTGAAAAGGAAGACACTGTCTCGAGCTTGTTCTCAAATAGGGCCCCTCAGGAAACGTCACAAATCTTTCATCACAGGTGTGTCACAATGATGTAAAACCTTCCCTGGCTGCTCTCATGGACCAAGCCTGGCTCTTGGTCTCAGTTATGCTGGTGTATCTCTGGAGTGACACAGTTTAACCTCTGTTTTCTGGCAGAGGTGCTTGCAGGAGCAGGGCCACCTGTTTCCATGGCTCTTAAACAATTGCCTGCAAGATTTGGTGACTTGAGTGATTGCAGGTGACAAGATGGAACTCCCTCACTGTCTGACAGCCTCCATTGTGCTCTACTTACTGTGGGGGACACTTTGTGGAACTGTATGGAAACTGTGTAACTCCTGAATTTGTTTTAAAAATGCACCCAGTCTTCTCTGCAATAAAGTGCATACTGTCCAAAAAGAGTTGAGTGCTCCAAATCTGTTACAAACTATTCACTTCTTGTTGAAACTCTGGTCAAGTTCAGTTAGTTGCAAAGATATTTGGTAGTTTTGGGGCACTTCTCACAGCAGCAATGTTCTTGACCACTTAAGAGTAAGGACAGCTTGTGAAATTCTGATTTATTGTCCAAGCAGCACACTGAAAATAAATCATATGTGAGTGGAAGGGGTTTGTGTGAAACCAAATAATTTGGTCAACCTTTAGGTGGGAGTCAAACCTAAAAAGAGCAGATGGCTCACAAAAAAACACAGATTTTCCTCCCAGAGGCAGAAAGTGGTGCTGAGGCAGGCGGGCTGTGGGTTTCTCCTAAGTCATTATAGACCCAGGCTTCAGATGTTCTGCAATTCCTGGGTGCTGCTGAGGAATTCCATTCTGATTAAAGGTCTCAAGGACATGCCTGTGGTTGTGTTCTGAAGAGAGTCATCTTCATTTCTTGGGCCAAAATGTGTAACATGGACAGGGTTCAGGGCTGGACAGGAGCTTGGTAATAATCACTGAATGTCTGTAAAATGCAGGTCACTGGGTTGCACCAAGATCTCCACACCCAGTGGGTCTGGCCTTGAGGGAAAACACGGCTTTAGAATCAGTGTAACTGGGATTTAAATGTAAGATATTATCTTATTTAAATTTCTTATTTAAAAGAAATACTCTCTTTACCTGAGAAAGTGTTCTCAGCCCTGCTGCACATTGGCCACGTGTCAGGTGTCCATGTGCTGCCATTTTACTGCCTTTAGGAAACTTTGCTGTTGCATGTGCTTTGCAAACACCTTGCCAAAGTGAAGATGCAGCAGGAGATGGATATTGCAGTAGGTGCTCTCAGGTCTCTTTTTCGGTATTGCTGGTGCCACTGTGGAAAATTAAAAATCCTGAGCTGTCTGCCATCACCCAAGGGTGTTTGTGGTCCCTGTGATCCCCCAGGAAGGACTAATGTCAGCCATTCCCCCTCTGGCACTGCTGATAGTGCTGCCCAAATTCTGCAGGGAAGGAGGCAGGTGAGGTGCATGAGGTGCCTTGCTGGGATGGCTTTGCACAGGAGATAAACCTGGGCTTTCTGCATTTCTGTGCTGAGCTGTGCACACATCAGGCTTTGAGGACTCCTTGAACCTGGAACAGAGTGGAAATGCAATGTTGTTTTTCCCTTATCCCATCTGGATAATTTGAATATGGTTGTTTGTCACTATTTATGCTGATTAGTCAGGAACTCCCTGTGAACTGGTCCTGCAGAATCACAGAATGGTTTGGGTTGGAAGGAGCCTTAAAAACCATCTTGTTCCAGCCCCCAGCCATGGAATACCTGTTCTTTATGTGGTAGTAAAACAAATAGCAGTGGTGTGCTGTATCCTCCTAGCCCTTGGTCTACTGGACAGGGTCCCATGTTGGTGTTGCTGTCACAGGAGGCAGCTCTGCACCACCAGAAGCCTGTACTGAAGCTCATGGAGGAATCTGAACCAGTGACTCAAGAGGATGAAGCTGGGTTTTGTCTATTTGGCCTTTAAATATTTTGTGTGGTTTTGTAGATAAAACAGTAGCCCTGAGGCTCAGGAGATCTTCATTCTTTCCAGATCTCTGTAGAAGAAATGCACTCCAGCTGTAAAATAGGGACGGAGATACTTCTTGTTGGGGGAGGGAACAGCTCATGTCTCTGTCAGCCCACCCCCATTGTTCTGAGCAGCCCTGCAAGGTGAGGGCTGGGTAAGGCTTTGAGGAGTTGCAGGGACACCGGGTCCCCTCCTCTCCTTTGCCCTGACGTTCAGCAGATCACAGAGCACAGCACTGGCCTGGCAGGGTGGTTTGGGGAGCTGAGCTGCCCTGTGCTCTCAGGTTCACGAGGAGCCCCAGGCTTTGTGTGAGCTGTGTGTGGTGCCCCAGCAGAGCAGGTATCCTGGTACCCCTGCCGGGGAGGCATCCCAGCACAGTCGGCTGTTGCTGGAACAAAACGCTCTGCTCTTTGTTCCAGCATGAGTGAAGAAACACAATCCCTGTGCTCACAGCACTTTTCCTTCTCATTTTCCCCACTGGGATTTTTTTTCTCACTTCCTGTATCAATCTCTGATATAATCTGCCCCAGCAGAGTCACACATTCACACTCTCCTGGCTCCAGCAGCATTTCCCGCTCAGCCAGGCCATGGCATTTCAAGGCTTACACAAAACACATGTCCTTTTCAGTTCTGACAGTCCCAGAAGAGTAGGAATGGAAGCAGTGATACTGTTAGAAATCATCATTACAGACAGAAGGCATGTTGTCCTGGTTGCTCTCCAGAGTTGATTAGATATTCCGTCTTCCTAAGAAATGCAGGGTATCTATAGAACACTTTGCTATTAAAACAGAGATATCAGCACTGTTTCCCTGCAAACAGCTCTGCTGGAGGTGGTAATTCTATAAGGTCCATTGCAGGCTGTCCCCAATGGCATTTTGAGTCATGGAATTTCTTAACCAGGCAAAGAGCCACTCCGGGTGAGGGCTCAGGGATGCAGGATGCCACTTGTGCTGTCCGTGGGACCTTGAGTCAATTATTTGCCTCTTGGTGCTGCAATTCCTCCTTCCCATCACGGCAAGGTCAGTGCTGCAGGGCAGGGCTTGTCCCCCAGGGGAACATGTCCAGTTCTTGGCCTCACCCAAGGTAAGTCAGAGTCTGCTTCTAATGTTCGTCATCTCCCAAACAGAGTTTGGGAGGGTTAACATGGGGTTAATTTGGAGTCAAAGGCCACAACAGTGTTGGGAGTTCAGAGGTGTCATCAGTGATGGCCCTCCTCCCTGAGATCCCTCAGACTGTGTACCCTTCTGGATGGTTCCGTCGACGTTTTTTAGTCCCCTCTGAAATAAAAGTACTACAGGATTCTATGGCTCCAATAGGAGGTCTAGTGAGCTTCAGAGCTGCCTTCTGAACCCTTCTGTTCACAGAATCCCAGAATAGCTGGAAGGGACCTCTGGAGATCATCTCATCCAATGCCCTGCCAAGACAGGGCCACCCAGAGCAGGTGACCCAGAAATGTGACCAGGTGGGATTGGAATGTCTCCAGATAAGGAGACTCCACACCTTCCCTGGGAGTTCCAGTGCTCTGCCACCCTCAGTGAAAGTAAGTTCTTTCTCATATTGAAGTGGAACTTCTTGTGTTTTAGTTTATGGCCACTGTTTTGTCACTGGGCTCTACTGAAGAGTCTGACACCATCATCCGTCACCTCTGTTTTTTCTGCTTCCAGACTTTACCTGTTTGTGCTGAAGATTTTCCAGCCTGGGTCAGCACTTCGGGCTACTTTCCAGTATTTCAGAAAAGCACAGTTCATCTGTTTCACAGAACAGAGTTGGCAAAACAAGCTGTTTTCCCACAATGTGGAGATGTTTTCCTACCGTTCCTAACCAGTTCTGGCACCCCCAAGTCTTGGAGTGAGAACTGACGATTTGGCAGCGGGCTCAGGTTGGCACATTAAACCATTCTGGGAAGGTGCTGGGTGTTTTTCCCGGTGCCTGAAAGGCTGTGGCTCCCAAATGCTTGTTTGAGCATTGCTGACCCTTCCTAAGAGATGCTTTGCATGTGGTGGGCATGGATTGTACTGGGGAGCTGGTGAGGAGCTGCTGCCATGGTGCATATGCTTTGGGAGAGCACAAGGACTCAGAAAAACGTGCTAGAAGGGAGGGTGCCTGACTCTCACCACTAGTGCTGGAACAGCTCTAAATTCATGCCTGTATTCTCATTTTTGTAGGACACCTGACTCAGCCTTGCCCACTGAGTGAGGGGGGTACCCAAAGAGAGGTTTCCATGTGTCTCCAAAGTGTGGGGAGACCTCAGGACTGGGGCTGTTTGGCGGTTGAGCTTCTTCCCCTGGTTTTGCTGTCCCAGATGCATCCCATGGTCCTTTCTGCCCCTTGTTCCCCTTTTTAACACCTTCTATTGTAATTACAGATTCTTATTCATACATTTTTTTTCATGGAATGTGTGCTGTAACACATTGTCTGTGCCCCTCAAAACTAGTTGTAGTCAGAGACAGACTCTCTGTTCTTCAAGAGAAATGCAGACTTTGAGGAATTGTCCTGGGTGATTGGAAACAGAGGGATCTGATCTCCCACACTGACCAAACTGTCCCTAACTGGGGTGACTGCGAGAAAGGTGCACAGAGACCAGACCTTGCTGCCAGGGCATCTCCCAGCATGGCAGGACAGGCTCCAGCACTGAACTTCTTCAGGTGCAGGATTGGCATGGCACTCAAAGCTCATTTGCAAAGTGTCTGGCCCAGAGATCCATCGTTTAGGTTTTTAACCAAGGAGAAAGATCAAGATTTTTGCTGCTGAGAAGGGCTGGGAGATGTTTGGGATTTTTTTTTTTTTGTTGTTGTTGTTGTTATGGAGAGGAGACGCTGTATCAAAATTGAAACAGAGATGCAAATAAAGTAATTAAGGCATTTCCGCAGTGCTTCCAGGGAAGCTGCTGGACAGCATCCAGACTGGGGAAAGGAACAGCCTTTTAGTTTATCAGCTGAATTCCAAGGTTTGGATGGATATTCCTGCTGCAAAATTGCCAAGGCCATCCCTGCACTGAACCAGACCCAGCAGCACTGAAGGGAAATTCAGGCATGCCAGGGGTAAGCAGGATGGCTGGGGCCACACAGTCACCCACCAACAGAGAGGAATATTATTTAGGTCTCCTCTCCCTGGCCTGATTGCTCTGGCCTGGTCGTTGCATTGCACTTGGCTTTCAGCGGGGGCAAGGACTGGCAGGAGCTGTCAATATGTTGGGAGTGAGGCTGATTAACCCTCCTCACTTCAAAAATGAGGATTGGGAAGAGCGTAGTGAAAGCATCTGCAGGGCGATGTTCTCATGCCATCCCTTCCCTCCGCTGCTCAGAGCTCGGCTCCCACCCTGTGGGACCCCATGGCCCTTGGCCGGGCCAGGCCGTGCCTGCAGGGCTGCCGAACGCTTCTGTTTGGGGTGGGAGGGAGCGTGTCCCCCGGTGTCACTGCTGCTGCTCCCCGGCAGTCACCCGGCAGTGCCGGGGCAGCATCGCTGCCATCGCTCCGTGCGTGTCTGGGAGGTGAGGAGCCGCAGGAACCTGCGCGGCTGAACGAGGCACCTGCAGAGCTGAGCCGTGGAGCCGTGACAATGCCAGAGCCGCCTCGGGCTGCGGAGCTCAGAGCTCTGGGCACGGTCCAGAGCCGCCCGCCGCTCGTGTGCCTTTCTCCCAGCGGGGAGGACAGACGGACAGAGGGACAGAGGGACAGGGATTGCTCCGCGCGGCTGCCGGGATGTGCGGCCGAGTTCGCTGGCGCGCTGGCGGGCACTCCACTCCCTCTGTTGACTTCTCCCGAAGTTGCATCCCTTCATCCAGCAGTGTCCCTGGCTCTGCAATAAATAGCACCTTCGGTGATGTCTGTAGCCCTCACTAAACCACAGACCAGACTGATTATTGCTGCTTTTTTAGCCTTTGCAGAGCTGTTTTTATTTATAACTGCACCCCGCTGGTCTGTTCATAATGATTTTCCCGGCTGCATCCCATGCGGTCCACTGCTGCAAAGCCACATTTTCATAGTAGCTGTTGTTGGTTTTAATCACTTGTTATTTGGATGATATATTAATGGCAGTATCTCTGTGAAGCTTTAGAGTGTTTTCTTTTCCAAAACATTTACAATAAAAGCTAAGTGTTAGCCCTAATAACACGTGTGTTTCCTCTGGCTGCCTCCTCCAGCGATGAATGCAATTAACTGTGTGCTCAGTGGAGAGCCTGTCTCACCCCGTCCTGTCCCGTCTCGTCCCCAGAGCCTCTCCTGAACCTCTGATTAAAAGGTGTTTGGGACCCCAGTGGGAATAAGGGTGCTTGAAAGGCACTGTGTGTTTGGAGGGGCGTGAACTTTTAATTGCCCATGTGCAGACTGTAGGAGGCTATAATAATCCCAACTGTACTTTGCAGATGTTCATTTGTGGCTTGTGTTCTCCTAAACCCCAAATAACCCATCACACCTTATTCCCAGAGAGGAAGGGTGATGAGGCTGGGTGGTTTGATGCTCTTGGGATGAGAAAGCACTAGTGAAAACAGAAATAAAACCAGAGCTGTTGTCTCCTGAGCATCCTGAGTCTGTGGGTGGGGAGGAGTGGGGTGATGCTCTTTGTTTTAGACATTTATGGGGGAAACCACCCTCCCTAGCAAAACCTTTGCTGGAAGTGGTTTAAATGCAACACTTAACTCACTGGGACTGCTGCCTTTAATTTCATTCAGAAGGCGACTGTGAATGGATTCTTCACCCACTTCAAAAGGCCGTGGCCGTGTGTCCACTGTGGTGCAGGTCATTCATGGACACTACAGGAGATGTGAAAACATCTGCTAGGTCCATGCCTGCTCCTTTCAGTACAGTTACTCCCCTTGCTAATAATTGTCTGTGTTCTGTCATCTAGAAAGGGACCTTGTGTTCCTCCCAGGTATTCTAATGCTAATTTGTTTAGTTAAAAAGAAGAGGCTAAACAGATGTGAACCATTTGGTTAGGTTGTAGTTCATTTGTTAGGAAGTGCAAAGGATTCTTGGCAGGATATTAAATATTACCTTGGCTGATCACAAACACTTCATATTTCAAGAGAGGAAGGGAGGTAGGGACTCCACTCCATAAATCAGCCTTTTCAAAGAGACAGAAAAAGGCAAACATTTGATAAATCTGTGTCATTATACTTAGAGATCAAAGGGGGTTTTACATATGTATTTATGCAACTGGCAACCCAGGAGACAATAATAACAAACATAGATCTCTGACAGCTTTACAAAAATAAAAATTAGCTGGTTCTAATCTGTAATTATCTGGGAACTGTGTGAGGTAGGAGGTTGCTCGCACTAGAGCTTTGCTGAGACAGTGAGCAAATGTTAAGTCATTCATAAATACATTAGGAAGTTCCGTGGGCAAGAGGTTGCCAGAGCCACTGGGTGGTAGCAGGGCACAGCCACAGCATCTGCAGCCATGGTTTTATCCACAGAGCCCAAGTTAGGCAGGCAGGGGCCACCAGAGCCAGAGGTCACCAGGGAAAGCAGCATTTCCCTCTGTGCCTAGATGAGAATCATTCCTTTGTAATGAAAATACAGAATGATGAAAATCTATAGAGATGGAAATATGTAGTGATGAAAATCATTCCTTGATGGTTTTCCAGCAAATTATCTACAAGGAATTTACCTGAAGAATCCCTGAAGGCAGGAGAATTTCCATCTGTGGGGTCTCTCATGCTTGGCAGTAGCATGGAGTTAGAGCTCCATGTACCTTCCATAGCCTCACATGGCCCGGATGAGCCCTCACACTATTCCCAAAGGCTGGTCCACTCTGTACAGTTCAGTAAGTACAGGACTGGAGCCAGAGGCTCGGGTCAGTCAGGGAAGAAGCCTGAGAAGACCCCAGAAGGGGTTTACAAGCAGCAGAATAAGTGAAAGACTAATGGGGGCTGCAGTGGGTATTGCTTTAATCCAGGGCAGAGTTTAATCCAGGGCAGAGGAACTGAAACTTCTCCAAAGCAGCCGGGGCCATCACATCACCCAAAAGAAGGCGAAATCCAGTTGCGTTAAAATAATTTCATGGACAAAGCAATGCAGCCACAGAAATTAGAGACGGAGAAGTAGCATGATGTCATCTCTCCTTCCTTCTGGCCAGTTACCGGGCTGATTTCCTATTCTCTTGTGCTGGTTTAAAATGACTTCAGCAACTTGGTTTCTGCCCGTTCCCATGGGACACTTCCGCAGTCTATAGATTTCACTGGTAGGAAACTCTTCTTGACAGTCAGACTATATTTTCCTTTACTCAATTCCATCACATCACTCCTACTTATGCCTCCTTGGAGCACCCTAAACGCTCTTCTCCATTGAAGTCAGTGCAGTTATGTGAGCAGTAAATTTGGCTTATGGCACTTGGAGAAATAGATATTAAAACCCCAGGGACAAATTAGAGGAGGGAGGGCAGTGGGGGAAAGGAAATGGTTTCAGGTTAAGAGAAACAAGATCTCCTCTTACATCTGTGGAGCAGTGCTGCCCATGGCCCTGCTGGGAGCATGGGCAGGACAGCACAGTGAGACACTGTGAGAGGCAGGGATGTCCCTGGGGTCCCCTGAGGTTGTTCTTGGGATGTCCCTGTTCAGTGGTGGGGTTACAAAGCCACAGCTGAGGGCTCTAAGGCATTATGTGGCACTTGGACGGGTGCAGAGAGGCTGCATGAAGCCCTGGGCACTTGCCTTGCCAGTGGCTGAGCTGTTCTGAGTCCCAGTGATGGTACCCACAGCTGCCCCACGGCCTGTCTCCCCCAGCTGGGATGGCCACTGCCTGCTGGCCCAGCAACCCTGTTCCAAGAACACTCACTGCAAGCTGCACCTCTATGGGTTATATTTAGCATCTTTTAATTTAAAAAAAAAAAAAACCAAAAAAAAAACCAAAAAAACCCCAAAGCAACCAGAAAAGAAAAGCTGCCCAAATGCATTGAAGCTATAAGTTACCTGATTGCTGGGAGAATACCGGCTAAAGCACTTCCATGGAATGTGCAAAATCCCCATCCCTGGAGAATGCTGGAGCAATCTGGTCCTGGAAAGGAGGGTCCCACAGCTAATGGTATTGTGGCAAGGATCTCCTCAGACAGATTCTCTGAGTCTGCCTTGCAGGACCTATTGTGTTGGGTTTAGTTTCTGTATGTTACTCCTATAATGTAGACTGTGGCAAATCTCACCAGGAATTTTTAAGGGCCAGGATTTCAGAAAATACAGCACAACAGAAGGTGCAGCAGTTTGAAAAGCCAACTCATCAACAAAAAAGGCAAATCATAGTATCACAACATAGCTTGGGTTGGAAGGGACCATTAAAGGTGATATAGTCCAGCACCCTAGACCAGGTTACTCCAAGCCCCGTCCACCCTGGCCTTGAATACTTGCAAGGATGGGCCATCCACAGCTTTTCTGGGCAACCTCATACAGTGTTCTATCACCCTCACTGTAAAAGAATTCTCCCTCATATCTAATCTAACCCTACCCTCTGTCAGTTTAAAACCATTATCCCTTGACTGTGCTAAAAGTCTTGTCCCCATCTTTTTTATAATCCCCACTTAGATACTGAAAGACCACAATAAAATCTCCCTGGAAACCTTGCTACCCACGTATCTGGGGACAAGGAGGAGAAAAAATTGACTGAGATGCCCCCACACCATGATGCCCCCACACCATGCTGCCCCCACACCATGCTGCCCCCAGTGCCTGGCTGCTCCCTGCAGCCGTGGAGGACAGGGCACGGGCAATCCCAGCCTGGGACGAGCGTGCGGCTCTCGGAGCCCCCGGTGCCGCCCGGGGGTGCCCCACGGGCCCGGGGCCCCGACGGCGCGGCCCCTCCTGCCGCCAGCCAATCAACGCGTCCTCCGCTCCTCTCGCCCCGCCCCTCCTCATTATGCGAGAAGCCGCGGCTGTGATTGGCCGAGGGCGCCGCCCGTCCCCCGGGCCCGCGCCCCGCCCCCGCCGCTCTGCCTGCGCTCCCGGCGGCGGGCGCGGAGCGGAGCGGGCCGGGCGGCAGCGCCGGGCGGCGGCGGCGATGGGGCCGTGCTGAGCCTCCGCGGGTGCCCATGAGGCGCTGGGCAGAGCCGAGCCGAGCCGGGCGGGCTCCAGCCATGCATCCCGCTGCGCCCGCGGGCACATGGGGCAGCGCTTGAACCGCTGCCTCGATGCCCCCGTCGCGTTGCCGCCGCTGAGGCGGAGGCTGCTGCTGCTCTTCATCATGCTCTTCCTCTGGCTCTACATGTTCTACTCGTGCGCCGGCTCCTGCGCCGGGCTGACGACCCGCGGGTCACCCGCGCCGCCCCGCACGGCCCCGCCGCTGCCCCCGCTGCTGCCGGGAGAGCCAGGCGAGGAGAGCAGCCTGGAGGAGCAGCGGGCAGCGCCCGACGCCGGCAGCCCCATCTCCAGCTTCTTCAACGGCTCCGGTACCAAGCGGCTGCCGCAGGCCATCATCATCGGCGTGAAGAAGGGCGGGACGCGGGCGCTGCTGGAGTTCCTGCGGGTGCACCCCGACGTGCGCGCCGTCGGTGCCGAGCCGCACTTCTTCGACCGCAACTACGAGCGGGGACTCGCCTGGTACAGGTACGGGCCGGGCCGGGGCTGAGCGGGGTCCCAGCCGTCCTGCGCTCGCCGCCCCGGTGCGGGGATGCGGCCGCCCGAGGCGAAGACTAAATGTTCCGCTAAATGCTTTCCCCCGAAAAAACAACCCCTACAAATATAATAAACCCAGAGCGCAACTTGCGGTCCTCGTTAGCTCAGGCGGCGGCGGAGCGTCTGCAGGTTTTCCGCGAGCCAAACCCTATTTAATTTTTTTATAAAGGTTACATATTAATTTAATATTTTTAAACACTCTTATTCCGCTGTACTTCCCGGTCTTTTGCTGGAGCATACTTTTCCTCCAGCTCCGGGTGTTGCTGAGGGATGACTGGTGTGTCTCCCGGGTCTGCACGGGCTGGCGGGCGGTGCGCTCAGCGACCGCGTGTTTGCGGGGTTTCTGACCCTTTTGGGTTCGGGTTTTTTTGGTTTTTTGGTGGTTTTTTTGTACCCATTGCGGTGGGGCTTGACCCGTTTTCTCTTTTTCCATTTTTTGTGTCGGGGAGGCGAGGTGGGGAGGATTTAGTCATTTGGGAATTTTTTTGCACGTTTGGAGGGGATTTGACCCGTTCCGGGAGCGCTGGCTGGGACTGGCAGGCGGCAGCTCCACGTTCCAGGTAAAGCTTCCTCACTCGCTGCCTGCATTCAGTCTCCGTTCGCTTTCTCCTTCCCGTAATCATCTGTGGAGCTGATGGATCGCCCGAGGTCGCGATCGCCAGCCCGGCGCTGCGCTGCGGGAGCGGTGTGGGGATCAGCGGGTACCGGGCGAGTCGGCAACGGGATGAACCCTTTGCACTGGGAGAAAATTATAAATCTGTGGCTTGCAGCCTGTAAGGATGGATGTAATTGTAAGTGGTTTTGCGAGGAGCAGCCCGGACCAGGGTGTCTGTGTGCGGGTGGGCTGGCGGAGAGGGCGGCGGTGGCTGCGGAGCAGAAGCGCGATCGGACACCGATCGAGGGGCTACCCCGTTTCCGTGCCTTTCTCACCCTTTTCCGACTGAAGTTTCTTTATCGGGGTGTTTTGAATACGTCTTTCTACTGAGTGTTTACAGGAATGCTAAAGAAGCCGAGATGGAAACTTTGAAGCTAAATGGGAGCTGTGAAGTTCCGAATTGTAACCTCTTTGTAGTCTTGAAACTCCCACCCGACAAGTCCGCTTACGTTTATGTCTCTTTTTTTTTAATGTTGCCATCTCCCAGCAGTTAGTGAAATGAGTGAAGGATAAGATCTAATGAGGAGGAAGTATTTGAAAGCCGTTTCCTTTTAGGAAATTCTGTCATCTCGGTGGAGGCTGTGGCGTGTCGTCCCACAGCAGCCCAAATGAAACATTTGTAAATTCAGCTGAGTTTAAAAATCTCCCATTTTGAAGGAGAACTTGCATATAACAGAGCAGAAAACCTGTCAGGATTTATCAGCAAAATGGTGTTGTATGTGTTGAACTCTGTTTTTAATTAGGCACCTAAATTAGACCATAAAATGGTTGATTAATCTTTTACAAGTAGGAGGTGGAAGGGGAGAAGGAGAGAATAATCTTTATGATTGAGTTCATCTGTTATCCCAGATGTAGTGGGTGAAAGCCAATATTTAAAGGATATACATTATTTTTAAATTTGGAGAACAGGTATTGTGTTTAACTTCTTAAAGCTTCACCTTATCAGCTGCTGAATTTTAAGCAGCGTGGGCCCTATCCCTGCAAATATACTGTGTTTTTTCATTAGTATCTTTGCAAAGGGGCTGTTTTAGCCGAGATCTGACAAATGTTGAGGTCTGAATGGTGATGCTCTCAAGCAGCAAGAGGTGCTGGAAGTCTTGAAATCAGTTGTGTGTGATTTACCCCGAAGATGGGAGTGTGTCTGGCTGTCTGTGGGACTGGGGCCTGGGTCAACTGGGGGGGAGCTAATTAATGCAAAATACTTGGGAGAGGATGGAAAACCAGCAGACAAGTTGTTATATATTGTACATTATTTCTAACTTAATTAGAATTAGATACAGAAGTTTGTTCCTATAAATTTAGTCATTAGAAGTCAGATCCTATAGAGTAGTAACTTCAAGCTCTTGCTGACTTTAGTGAATCTTGGCTTCCCAGCGCTCCTCAAGAACACGTTTATTTCTCCCAGACCTAATGAGGCTTTTATTTATTATCTTAGTATCAATAAGGAGATGTGTTTGTATCTTCTTGTTAGTGTTTCAATACAGTTGGATTAAAGATGCTGTAGAAGGTGTGTGGTGTCAGCACCGTGCAGTGAGCTGGGCAAGCCTTGTCTTTATTTTTCAGATGCTTTTGCTCAAATCTACTCAGCTTTGGAACTGGGGGAGTTACTGTGTCCTCAGCGCTCAGAGTGTAGTGCAAGTCCAATTGCCTGACTTTGAAAAGATGAAGATAGAATTTTTGACCCATGTCTCATTTGAAGTGTATTTTAGTTAATTGACTAAATCTGTTTATGTTTGTTAGGAGTTTTTGTTTAAGTTGTTCCTGCCATCCAAAATATTTTTCAGATTTTCAAGACGGAGGGGCATGAGATTTACTTGTTTGGCTTGATAAATTCTTATTTTTGGAAGTGATTGTGATTAATCCTGTTTAACTACTTGTTTCTGCCTGAAGTTTTCATCTATTGAAAATAACTTTAGAAAGAGGAAACACAAACTTGTTCCTTGCTCCATTTTCTGTCAAGTGAAATGAAATCTGTTGGTTTGTTTCCATAGTCTGGAATGCAGAACACCATCAAGTGGTGCTGAGTATCGTTCCTGAAAAGCAGGGGGGAAACAGGACAAATTAAATGGTTTTTTTTCAATAGTGAGATAACTAAAAATTGGTGGAAATAACTTCTGTATGCACATTGCAAGGTTTTCTCCCCCCCCCCCCCCCCCCGCCTCCCCCATAATGAATACAGCATGTTAACTGCTTCTAGTGAAAATATGTATTGTGACAGGGCAGGAATGGGATCCAGCCACTATTGCAAACTAATTTTATGAAGTGCCTTGAATTTTTGGATAGTAGAGAAGTTCCCTCTTTGTGGCAGTAGGGAGTTCAGCTCCACAGCCTGTGTGCATGTGTCTGGCTGAGCAGCCTCAGCGATGTCATTACTTTCTTTGGGGTTTACAGTAGAGCTTGGTGGAAGTGTTTCTTCCAAGCCTAGAAAATCAGTTGTTGAATTTCTTTTATGATTTTCTTCATTTGATTCAACAATGATGCATTTTGAAGTGTCCTATGGACTTGAAAGCCTGTTGTCCTCTAAATATTGTAAGAAAAAATGATTGTCATTAGTGTTACATGTTTTGGTTTTTTTCTTTTTTTGTTATTATTTTCAGGCCCATGGGCTGTAATGCCCAGTCCCTCCTGCCTTGGGCTGGGTGTTGTCAGCCCTACTCAGCATCACTGATTTATATTTCAGGTCTGTAGCTCTCTGCTAGGAACCTCTGCCGCGGCTGTGCCGGCTGTAACTGCGATAGCAGGACCAGGCAGCGCTCCTCTGCTTCTAGCAGGGCACCAGGGAGACCTCTTGTCCTTTTTTCTTCTTTTCTCTTATGGAAAATTCTTAAAATGCTGGTGCTTTGTCTTCCCACTACTGCTAGGTTGCCTTAATTCATTGTCCTTGCTGCTACTGGGTGATTTGGATCAGCAGGATCAGGCCCTGTGGTCTGGTGGTGTGTGATAAACTGTTTCAAATATGCATTTCTTAGACTCTGAAATTGTTTGGACTTTAGGGTGCAAGGTGCTGCTTGAAAGCAATTCCTGAATTGTGAGAAACTTCCTTATTTATATTTTTTCCCATGAGCCTGCTTTTTTTTTCCCCCAAGGAATGTGTGGGGGTACAAGCTGGTGCTTGCAATTGGCCAGGCTGTGAGCAAAGAAGAATAAGGTTAAAAGTTTGGGGTGAAAGCCCTGATGAACCAAATCTTGAGCAAGGCAGGATTTTGCCCCTGTCTTTGGCCATGATCTATAATCTCTGCTTTAATGAAGGTTTAATACCTGCTGCTTAATTGCCTTCCCAGTGATGCATGGATCCAGCAGCACAGACAGAACCGTGGTTGGTTTCCACTGAGTGTCACACGGTTTATTGGCCCCAGGAAGTTTGGGGACAGTCCTGATAGTCCCAACTGGGCTTTGGGTGCAAATGACTGCATCTGAGCAAAGACTGGTTCCTCCACTGCATTCCTATGAGTTGTGCTGAGTCAGAACAAGCATCTCCTAAAGGACAGTTGTGTTCTCTGGGAAGGTTTTGCCAAACAATTTTGGTATTGAGATTTTATTTTCTTGATGTGAAAAAAAAATTAAAACTCAACTATTTACCTTGCATTGTGTTGTGCTTAAGCAAGCAGGGACTTTTAGTGGCCCCTCGGAATGTGCATGGAGTTCAGTGCCCCCTTGGCCACTGCAGCGGCTCCCCATGATGTGTCCTGAGCTGCCGTGCAACGCTGGGAGGAAAATGGCCCCCAAAAGAAGGGCTGGACTGCTATAGTCAGTCAGCAAGGCCCTTGTGTTTGCATGGGATCATTCCTTTAGATCTGAGGAGGGTTGAGTTGTTCAAACAGATGGCAAAGATTATTCGTGTTGCTGGGGTTTCAGTGCACTGCTCTGTTTCAAGCATGTTGCCCGATATGACGCACGTGACAAGTTCTTCCCAGCACGACGCTGGGGGGATGACATTGTCTGTTGTGATCGGGTTTCATGGCCTCACCTGTTGAGCTGCTGAACTTTTCAAAGTTGACCAAGCGTTGGGGGTGACGGATGCGGATGGTGGATCTGCCTGGCTAATCGTGTTAGCGCAGGACCCCGTGGCCTGCCGGGAGCATTGTGCTCCTTGGCATGAAAATGATGGGAATGAAAACCCACGGGCTCAGCTCAGAGTTTGGGATTTATTACATTTTCTTTTCAACTGGGCCATGGCAGGTGTCTGTTACACACCCCGAGCGTTGGATGGCTCAAGGCACTTCCAGGCAAGTCTTTGTTTTTAAAAAGCATCCAGCAAGGCCTGCATGCAGCGGCTGTAGAAACTCTACCTGAACTACTGTTCTTTGGAGCTGGATTTCCAGTCTGCTGATGATAAGAATGTTCTGAATTCAGGCGTCTCTTGCTGGTGCTCTGTTCACTTGAGCTTGGGTTAGGGGCTATTTAATTAGGAAGAAGTCTAATTTAGTGACCATTCAGCACAGGATTCATGTCTCCTGGTGGTGTGGCCATGGGTGACCGATGGGTTCAGGTGATAATGAATGGGCCAGGGCCATGTGGGATGGGTAACATATGGGTTCAAAGAACAACAAATAGTGGGGCATGTTGTCTCAGTGGTGTAATTAGTGGGTCAGGGACTATCAGCTACTACCTGTTGTCACCATGTGGTGCATGAGGACAGGCTGGAGAGGCTTCTTCCTTGGTTTGTGGGAAATGACTAAGTGCTGTGCTGGGTCCTGACTTGCTGCTGATGACTGTACTGGGGCTTGCCCTAACCATTGCAATTCCAAGTCTTTCAGCAGCTTGCTGTATGTTTAATTAGCTTTCCAGAAATACCATGTACTTTTTAAAGGTACTCAGCCCAGCAGCAGCCAGAAGGCAATGGAGGCAATGGACCTTATCTTAGATTTCTTAATGGAAACAAGGGGTCCTGTGACAAAACATATTGATTATCAGCAGGCTCAGAGGAAAGGAGGGGTGAATTCAGGACAGGCATTTGTGGTGGTGTAACTTTGCCTTCAAGGAGTTGCTCCCAGTCTGAAGGTGGTGAGAAAGAGTGCAGAGACAAGTGGGAAAGGGCATCACATTGTGCCATGGGTCAGATGAGGGGAAGAAACGGAAGAGCACAGTCCCTCTGTCTCCACCTGGGGAGAGCAGGGTCTGCTTGGCTGGGATGTGCGGTGTACCTGAGTCCATTCATAACAGTGATCCAGTGGGGACAATCTCTCCTGGTGCCATGCTGGCTTTGAGTATCCTCTGTGGTGGTTTTCCTCCTAGGAATAGCCATGAAGGAGGAGGAAATTAACTCAGTGATGATGATTTAGCATGTGGTGCCCCTGTACTGGGAAGGTCCAGAGATGAGGAGGGACTTTGGGGAGCTGGCTTGCTTGGCTGCCTAACCTTTCTTCCTGGCCCTGTGGCCTCAGGAATCATTCAGACAAAACCAGAAACTTTGGTGTTTGGGACTTTAGGTGATATTGGTGGGAATGTTAGAGAAAAATAGGTGTGCAGGTGCTGCTGGCAGATCTCACACTGATTTCTGGTAAATGAATAATTCCATTTTTAAAATCTTTCTGTCAAGATATGTGAGCATGGCAGTGTCCTGCCACGTGGTGGCTAGAGAAACTTTATTTAGAGAAAAATAATTCCAGGTTCTGCTCAATGCTTTACATCTGTGTTAACCTCCTTGGAAACACCCTGGAACCAGCCTGCTTCTGCAGCAGTTTTGTTTTCTTCCCTCCATACAGAAAAGGGAGGGAGTAAGAACATCTCTATAGAGGGATGGTGTGACCTAGCCCTGGCACCAAGGGAGTCATGGCTCTGTTTGGCAGCAGGTCTGACCCAGAGTTTCATTTGCAGCCTGTCTGGGATGCAGAGCAGCTGGCTCTGCCCTGCCCTCGATGTGGCTTGTGAGGTGTCACACAGGGAGTCTTTGCTATCCCTATGCTGGTGGGTGTCATCCTCCCTAGTCCTGGTCTTATTGTGAGTGTTGTGCTGATAAAATTCCGTAGGTCAGAGCTGCAATTTGGCCAGTCTTCTCTGCTGGTACAAGGGATTTCTACGAATACACCAAAGTGGCTGGTTTGTAATAAAAGTAAGCAGTTGTAACCTTTCCCTGGAACTGACACAGACTTTGCATTCCTGTCAATGCAGCAGGCAGCTCTTCCACAAGAGAGGGAGAATTATTGTGCCCAGGCTTTGGTTTTATATGCCAATGTACAACATTATAGCTGGATGTGTGCATTTGACAGATCCTTCCTAAAAGTGAACACAAGGCCAAATCCTGCATTGCCACAAACATGGTCCAACAGTACTGAGTATGACTGCATTCTGCTACACTAATTCCCTGTAAAAATACACTTTTTCACATGGGAAGTTGACTCTGAGGAGGAGACGAGTCTTCAGCAGCATGTGGTGACAGAGACTGAACCAGGTTCCCAGACATGACTCTGTCCAATGCAGTCCAGAACTCTGCCTAGGGATGGGCTCCAAGACCAAACCCTTCGGGTGTATCCATGCCTCTGTGCAGAAAATGACCCCACAGAAACCAAAATCTGTTACAATTATGAACCTCAATAAAGCATCTTGACAAGCTTTATATTAAAGCCCCAAGGTTTCAGCCTCTTTTGATTATCAAATGCAAACTTGCGTTAAAGCTTGAAAGTCTTGCAACTTGAAAACTTAAACTTCAAGTGTGGGTGAATGCACAGGGAGGCGTAGGAAATCTTTGGAAAAGTGCTCATTTAGTGAAAGGACAATTGTGCTGGGGTTACGCTCCAGTAGTATTTTTGATTTGGAATGGGGTCCAGAGGCTGAGCAGGCTCAGAGCATGGATCCTCGTGTCACTAGGGGGAGGATGAAACCCCACCGTCTTCCTAATAAAGTGCTTTGCTTCTTCACTGAGCTATGAAATATTAAAAAAAAACAAAACTGGCAAGGCCTGCAGCTTTGGCATGCCTTCCGTTTGTTTTTCTAAAGATGTATTAGACTTGGAAGGAAATCAGGAGGTGTTGGAGTAAACAGGAGGTGTGTCCCAGCCCTTCGGTCCCGGAGTGGCTGTACATGGTCCTCAGCTGTTTGTACACAGGGCCATGAATGCAGTTGCTAAACATGAATTGCAGAGGGACCCCGTGACTGTGCTGTGCCCCGTGTCTCTGTGTGTGGGAACAAAGGTGCTGCCTGCCACTGAGGTGCTGTGCCTCTGCTCTGAGCCCCTGCACACACCTCTGGTGCCACGTTCAGTGAATTGTGCTGGATCAGAGCCAGTGTCCCGAGTGCTAGGGGCTTCCAGCTTCCACAAGTGGGTTGGAATGGGGAAAGCTCATGAAGGTCTCACCTGTGACCAGCAGGGCAGTGGTAGATGTCTGGGTGGCTCTGAGCATCCCTGGGCTCTGCTCTGATTTTACTATGGCTGGACCAGCCAAAGTGAGCTACAAAAAGCCAGGCAGCCTGGGCATTGCCCCTTGTTGAGGGCATGCTTAGCAAAGCCCATTTTCCCTTTCCCTGCAGTGCACTGACTTGCTGCAACTTAACACAAAGCTTGTAACACCTTTTTTTCCTCCCCTTTTAATTTTCCTCTTGAGCTGGTCTGGTAACTAATGAGCCTTGGGCTGTCTGCCTGGCATTTGGAAAAGCAGAAGGAATAGCTAATACAGGGTGTTGAGCAGGGAAGGAAGCCTTGAGAGGAGATATCAGCCTTGCCAAAGCAGAAGTGGAATAGCCGGTTAGGGTTTCAGCCTGGCTTTGCTGCAAGCCCAGAGGGGCCGGGAGCTGCTGTGTGCCCCGGTAGTTGCAGAGGAGCCACCAGCACACACCGGAGCCTTGGCCAGCTGCCCTGGCTGCACTGCCCCTGCTGCCTCCCCCTGGAGACGATTCCAAGGTCAAACTGCTCAATGCAGTGTAATAATTAATTGGGCTATATATAAACAGAAAGCTCATGTGGTCCTAAAGTAGCTTGAGAGCCCGTGGGTTTCCTCTTCTCCGCCTTCCTCCCCACAGTCTTCCTCTTGCGGGGCTCCTCTGCGGGTGAGCCCTGCAGTTGTCGCAGGCTCGGCTGTTCCAGCAGCGCTCACCAGTTGGGTTAAGCAGCTGCACAGCTGGGTCAGAGCCCAGAAATGGGGGCAGAGCAATGCCTGCTCTGCCCCACCCAGCTCCCCCATCAAACCCACTGCTGGTGCCGGGGGACAGGGCACACACCAAGTCTGCCTTCCCAGAGGGAATCCCTTCACTCAGTGGCAGTGCCTGATGGGGAAGAGCCCCGAGCTGGGAATAGCTGCTGGCATTTGCCTTCAGTAACAGGAGTTCCAAAGCTCCTCTTGCTTTGAGACTCAGTATAGCAAGAGCTAAGCTGGACAGCTTGTTCCCAACATGGGGAACATGGGGAAGCTACAGTGTGGGGTTCAAAACCTCCCCAAAGGCATATTTGTGTGGCATTTGCAGAATGGAGGGGAAGAATAAGACGGGCTAGGTTTCCTGGAAGAACTATGAAAACTTAAGTTTGTAATGAGTCTTGAAGCTAAACCCAAACAATTGCTTGTCTTGTAACTCCTGGGGAGCTGAGGCTTGTATGGTATCAAAATTGGTAATGCTCTTTTATTCATTTTCTCACATATTGATATAAAACTGGTTGAAGCTCTCTCCAAAATCCAAATATAAAAATTTAGGGATAACATTTTTTAAGCTCTTTGTTATTTTCAATGTATCTGCAGAAACATCTTAGTGAAAATTAAAAATCAGATTTCTTAAACATTAGTGATTATGTGCTGTTAAGGTAGTTGGAGAAGGGCAGAGCAGCTTCCAGCTCTTCCAGACCAGCCCAGGTTTTACAGCAGGGGCATATACATGCCCTGAACCCATCAGCAAAGTCTGGCCCTTGGTTTTGCACAGGCAAATCCTTGAACACCAAAGACACCCCACGTCTGGCTCCAGGAGTGGGGCAGTGAGCATTGTCGCTGCCCATGTTTGCTCTGGACCCTCTTCTGCGGCTTCCTAGGACATTTCCTGATGCACGTCTAGGTGACTGAGGGCCACCACCAGGGTGAGGACTGGTGGAGGAGATGCTCGGGGTGATGGGCTCCACGTGAGAGGCTGTGTTTTGGTAGTGTAGTTCATCTCCAGCTCCCCAGCACTCCAAGGCAGGGCTCACTTCTCTCACTTTTCAAGCACCAGGCTGCATCTACATCCTGGAGATGGAGGCAGAGAGAAAGGACTTTGTGAGGCTCACAATGGAATCCCAGAGCAGTTCAGCCGGGTCAGAGGGGGTTGTGCTGTCTCTTTAAGAACCCAAGGGTGTAGAGATCAAAGGTGTGGGTGAGTCAATTACAATTCACATTTGCTTCATCCATATGTTTGGGTATTTGAAAAGCTTCAATAGTCACCCATTTTATATCTCTTATGCCCATTGATTTGTTAATCTGACACTTGGTTTCATCTGAATAATAATAGCTGTCATTCAGAGTCCTCAGTGTTCAGGGAAAAGTCATTTCACTTGGGTTGTGCTCTAAGGCCTTGGCAGACTGGTCCACGGTGCTCTTTATGTACAAGGGCTTGAAGGACCTGTGGATAATTCAGCCCCATGGCTGGCTCTGGAAGGAAATTGGCTCTGAATGAAAGCAGAGAGGGATGCTGGAGGTTGCTCAAGGGCTTTGGCACGTGTAGTTTTACTCGTGAAGTCCTTCCTGGTTGTCACCATAGCCATGGACCTGCCATGGCAGTGCATGAGGTGTGAGGAGATGGCAGGGTTACACACAAGGACAACCCAAGCCATCAGAAATGGCAAGCAGGCCCTCTTAAATAGTGCCTGAGTGCTATGGACTAGATCAAATCATTGGTATGGCCATGTGAAGTCTCTAATTATGTGAATACCTTTTTAATGAGAAGCAGTGCTTTGCATCTGTTGTACTTGCAGCAGAGAATCTCCACCAGCTGAGCCTGCTCTTTAAAGAGCTCTTGGCTGGGTGTCATTGACTGTTTATGACCACGCCAAGATCCCAGGTAATGACTGGGCAGAAAGGCAGTCTGCAGACAGACCTGCTCCTTCATGTTTCCCTAATTGGCACCTGTCTCCCTCCTTCACTGGGAATTTCTCTCCTTCCCAAGGCTGGTTTGGTTCCTTCTGTTTTACCCCGAGTCCTGCAGTGTCGTTGGGGACACAGGGATCTGGTGGCACCACAAACCTGCAGCCTGATTGCCTCAATGGGCATGCTGGATTTTAGTCCTGGAAATTAATTGTATTTTCTCTCTTGGATTCTTGATGTGAGATGTCAAAGGGAGGGGAGAGTCAGGAAGTTCATCCTGGCCTGACTAGAGATGTTGGTGGAATAAATCTTATTTTGGACAGATGTCTCACTGCCCTGGTCTGTTTGCCACAGAGAGATCTTGATTTTCAGCACTACTTCTTTATGAGAGCAAATCACAAATCCATTAACAAATGAGTTGAGGTGACAATCCCATTTGTGCTAAAATGCATTTAGGGATCAGTACTGAGAGGATCACCGGTGTATTAATTTGCCAGGCCTTTTGTTCCAGTGGGTGGCAAACTTAGCTCATCCCAATGAGGGTCACACTGACCTGGCCAGTGCCCAGATTAGTGATGGTTGGGGTTGGTGCCACCCTTCCCTTCTGAGAAGGAAGCATGAGACTTTCAGAAGTTAATTAGGTGTTTCAGCTGAGAATAAAGTCTAAACCAATTTTAAATTCTTGACCCACTCAATGAGATGCTAAGGGTAGTGAGCAGCTGGTGAGTACAGGACGTGCTTGGTTGGTTGAGCACCCTCCTGGTTTTCCTCTGATGGGTTTGTTCTTCCCTGCTGTTACTGGCCATGGGAAAGGTGCTCTGATGGTCGGGGGCACCCCCTTCCCTGTCCCACAGCTGAGGAGAAGCCTCAGTGCTGCACAGTTCCAAGGCTGGTTTGGGTGTTGCTGAAGAGGCAGGTGGAGTCGTGCAGCTGAGGGTTGACAGAACCTCGTTGGCATTACTTGGCCTGTGAACATATGTAGATGATCAGAAAGGGCAGGAAAACCCATAACTTTCTTTCTTCATAATGAAAATGAAAAGCTGACTGTTTTCTGTGCTGTTGTTTTGAAGGTGTTTGCTGTTCAGGTGGTGCTGGATGCCTGTTGGATCCCTTTTGGTGCAGAAAGTGAATTCCTGGAGATTCTGCATGGCTTTTTCATAAAACTGTAGATGTAAATGTGTCTCAGGATTTGTTTCAAGCCTGGTCTGGCCCTGGCCACCCTGTGAGATCCCTTCCCAATGCTGTGGAAGGGCTAGTGGTCTCTGGTTCAGATGTGATATGGAAGTTGTTCCAGAGCATGTCAGTGCACAGAGAAGAGTGCTGCTGGGTGAACAAAGTGTCCCTGCTCCCCCTCCCTGCTTTGTTATGTCCATGGTGAGGAAGAGGAGCGGGAGCAGAACTGCCCCCAGTCCCTTTTTGGGGCTCTAACTCAGCACAGTGTTTCAAGCCTGACTTTGGCTTGTCTTACTGCAAGGTTAGACAAATCACGGGGGATACTCCCCCAGCATGAGTTATGATCCCAAGGGTGAGAGCTGGGGTATCACTCAGGTCTCCAGAGTCTATCAGGAAGCTTTTTTCTCTAATCATGTCTGTAAAGACCCAGAGCAGGAAGGCTGGGCTTAATTAGGAGAGATGTGTGTCAAGGTGGCAAACAAAGTCCTCCCTGTGCAAATTCTGGGCCACTCATGCAGGTGTTTTACAAAAGGCAACATTATCAGTGTAACTCGTTACCTGCCCATGCAGGCACACAGATTAGGGCATTTGTTTCTGTGTTGGGGAAAATACAAAAGACCTCTCAGCAGGGCTGTGATTTATGAACATTGCATTAGGGGAACATGGTCTTAACTGTATCTTGCTGGAGTGGCTGTTGACTTGTATTTCCTTTTGGAGTTGGCTCTTTGCTGTGTGGGTTGAAGTTTTTTTCCCTCTTTCTAGCAGAGTTGGAGCAGGTGAAATGTGGTGGCTTGGCAGTGCCCCAGAGGAGAGGCAAGGCCTGGGAAGTTCATGTCCTTGTAGTGCTCTCCTGGGTAGAAATTTGTCAGGTGTTTCTCAGTGTCAGCAGGGGTGGACCAGGGTCAGCCACTCACATTCAACTGCCTTTTGGTGGCTGGAGAGAGGCTGCTGCCATGGTCACTACAGGGTTACTTAACCAGAAAGTTGATTTATGAGTGTGTGCCATACAAATCTATATCCATATAACTGGCATGGACCTGCACCCTAGAATGGCTCAAACCAGAGGCTGTTTCTGTTGAGCCAGCTCCTTTTCTGGGAAACTGGCAAAGTTCCCTATTACAGCACGGCTACAGAAGCAGTGTGGCAGTGTGTTGCTGCTGTACAGATGATGGGGGGGTAGGAGATGTGACCATCTCCCCTGCATTGATTGCACCAGATGTGCTCTCTGGGTCCAGACCGAGGTGTACCCTGCTCGCTGGGCTCCCCACCTCCAGCATGCAGTGAAAGGAGTCCCTGGAACAGGGTCTGGAACAGGAGGTACTGCAGGGATGAGGCTGGTGGGATAACCTCCTGGGGGCTGCCTGGATTGGGAATACCTGCAGGTGTCCTAGCCAGGGGCAGGAGCCTCAGGGTGCTCTGGTGTCACAGGTGGAATGAGCCAGGAGGATGTTCTGGTCCATGTGCAGCAGTTGGTGGTTCGACCCTTGGATGAGTTCTGGTGCCACTTGGTTTGGGCATCTAATTCCTGAAACCCCTGGTGCTCCTGGGACAGCAGCAGAATGCCAATAGGCTGTACTCTTTCTGCAGTGCCAGCTCTGTGTGTCTCAGTAGCCACTTCTGCCTCCCCCAAATCCCAGATCCTCACACCTCTGGGGCTTAACCTGATCATATTGCTCCCTTAACTGCAAGAAATTATTTTCCCAAGACCTAGGAGGAAGAGAGATGTCTTGAAGACCTGTAAGGAGCAGTACTCCGGGTGGTTTAAGTCTTTGAGAGGATTAGTGCTGTTGCTACAATTAAGCGAGCAAATTGGTGGCTGTGGAAGCTGTTTGGGGCTGTGGACTCGATGGCTGAATGTACCACCAGTACTGGCTGGTGCTCCTGCCACACCGGGGATTTGTGCCTGAGCCTTGGTGGCAGAGAAGGGGTGAGAGGGAAGAAGCTGTGGTGTGAGCAGTGGGCATTGGTGCCTCTTGGACATGTCTGAGTGGCTGCTGTAGGGCAAGAAAGCTGGCAGCGAGGTGTAGGCTTTGGCTGGGACTTGTGGGGACAGCCCAGTTATTCTCCTGATGGAGTTGAAGCCAAACCCCGGAGATTAGTCTCTGTGTTCATGTGGACTGTCTTAATCCCACATCCTCTGCTGCAGGAGACCTTCCTGTCACCTGGGTGCCATGGATGTGTTTTGGATATCCCACCCTTATGATTTCTTCATCTGCTTTTAAGCCTCTTCCAAGACAGGCTTCCTTTGCTTCCTTTGCACAGGTCTACTCTGAGCGAGCAAACGCCTTGCAAGATCTGTGGGGTTTTTGTCTTTTTTGTCTCCACAATTAAGCCAATAACTCCAGACCCTGACTCTCTTACTTTGCTGGCTTTTCTCTGGACATAACATTCTGTGCTTGCAGGTGCTTACCCAGTCCAGAGGCTGGTTTCAGCTTCTCATGAGGGCAGGATTGGTGCTACTAAAGTAAAGCTGGGTTCAAGAATTCATGTCTCTGGTGCAAGGATGTGTTTAACTAGCACTCTTCAAGAGCAGAACTTTGTCTTGCAATGAGTCTGTAAGTGGATCTATCAAATCTTTACATAGTAGGAGGTTAGTACACATAATGTTAACTCTAGGCTATAAATTCTGGAGGGAGGAGAAGTTGCTGGTCTTTCTGGTTGCAAAAGAGTAAGAGGCAGAGGCAGTCCAGAGAATTTATTTTTTACCAAGAATGAGTTGTAAGCACTGAAATCTCTCTGGATGCCTAAAATTCTTCCTCTTTCCTCCCTTTCAGACTGTTGTCTGTTTAATTTATTGAGAAAAATGTTTCTACAGCTTTGCAATAAACTCTCGCACACTGTGACAGTGATCTTGGCTCGTTTCAAGCCTGCAAGTGGCGCAGCTCTGGAGCAGTTTCTGATTTCCCAGAGCGAGCAGAGCTGAGCTGCTGCTCCTGGGGCAGGGCTGGGGACTCACACTGGGGCCCTCCAGGTGCCTGAAGAGAGGGAAGAGGATTACACCGGTGCAACTGAGGCACTCCTGCAGGGAAACATTCCAGTTAAACACTCCAACGGGGTGTATCAAGAGCTGACATGGAGCAGGAATAAAGCACACCGTTTGGTGTAGACAGTTGGTGCTGCGATCTGCTGATAAAGGGGCTTTAGTCCCAGTTTGTCAGTTAGCTCAGTCATATTTCCTGCTGAGTTGAGGGGATTTTTCCCCCTTAAATCATGGGTTTCACAGAACTTCCCTCTCCCTGCTCTGCTGTTAAACAAAACCAGTCTTTTTGTCCTTTTTGAGGGAAATGGAGACAGATTAGAGTTATCTCACACGGCTTGACCGGTGGCAGCACAGCCCGGTGATGCTGGGCAATATTCTAAAGAACTCACCCATGAACAGCAATTAGCTTTTAATGGTGGCACTGCCGCCTGCCCGGGGCTGCCGGAACAGCACCGGGAGCTCTTTGTGGCCGGAGCGGCACCAGGGGGGACCCTCGGCCATGAAAGGGGAGCGGCGGTGACCCAAAGGGATAAGATGCTCATTTCAGCCCCACCCCCTTACCGCGCTCAAAAGCTCTTATTTTCAGAGCAAAGCACTATTGAAGCATCGGGACAATGGAGCCCAAATCCTGCTGGGGGAAGGGAGATGCTGGCAATTGCGTCTTTTGTTGCTTTTCCTTCTTTATTTGCCTATGGCCTCCCCCATCCCACCCCTCCAAGAAATCCACATAGATGCTCGCTAGTTGATAATGAAATCACTTTCTTGGGACCTTGCTAATAGGATTATAATTATTACTGGAGATGGACTGGAGTGAATAGAATATTTACCATTTCATCTTAAATTATTGTAAATCCCTCCAAAGCAGCCCTTTGATATGTAAAGTGCTGCTCCTCTCCCCCCGGTGAAGATAATTATTTAGTGGAAGTTCAGAGCTTTTAAGTATGGTGGGGAGTAGAAAGAGGCTTCCGTGTTTACATAAAGAGAAGAGGAGGGCCTGTGTAATGAACTGGGGATGTTGATGAATATCTTGCCTGGCTCCAGCAAAGGAGGAGGGAAAGTTCTTGCTTAGCAGTTGTAATATCTCACATTGTTATTTGGGCAAGAGGTAAAAAAAAAAAATGGAAATTTAGCTCTTCCTAATCCACATCCCTGCAGCCTGTGTTCAATTGGTGCATGACCTACCCAGTGGCAGTGGCAACATTCTGAGTTTGTTCTGTAGAGCTGGAGGAATTTCTGTTGGAGGAATGACCAGGTAGCCTGGGCATCCTCAGCCTGGCAGAGGGATTCCTTGGGGAAGGTATGGTGCTTGCCAGATGTGCAACTAGGCTGGAGATGGAGGGAGGGGTGGACTGGTGAGATGGTGCAAGGACTGGGGCTATGGTGTGAGGGCAGGGGCTGGTGAAAATGGGCAAAGCAAGGAGCTTTTCCTTGGATGGGCTGTGCATGCAGAGGTTCAGGAGAAATCGTAGAATGTCCTGGGTTGGAAGGGACCTTGAATATCCCCTTGTGTCATTCCCCTGCAGGGACACCACCCACTAGACCAGATTTCTCAGGGCCCCATCCAACGTGGCCTTGAACACTTACAGGAATGGGGCAACCACCTAGACAAGGGGTTGGAAGAGAGATCAGCTGAGGATTGTTAGGTGGATGAAGTGCATCAAGCAAAAGAAGGCCTCTGGAGTTGAATTTGGATGGAGGCTGAGAAAGCAGTAGGGGACAGCATGCTGCTTGCCCCATTCCTGCTCTGCCCTTTTCCTCCTCTGGCTAGGGCTGGAGATCCCCAGGCCACAGGAGAGAGGGCCACAAGGAGAGAACTGCACCCTGTGGGCACGTTCATGTCAGTGTCTGCAAGGAGGGTGCCCTTGTCTCCGCTTTCCAGGGTGGTCTCAGCTCCTTGAGCCCTCCCTCCCAGAGGCTGCCCTGCATGGAGCCTGAGCTCAGGTAGGAAGGGGGATTGCTCCAATCAGCCACCTCCAAGGCCACCTTCGTGCCCTTGCAGCCTTTGCCAAGGAACAGGCATGTCCCAGGAGCCATGGTGACATCACCCATCAATGGCCCAGGAGTCCTTGTGCAACCTGGGCTTCTCTATTGTGCTTCCAGGTCAAAGCACAAGCCTGCTCTGTGCAGACAAGACTCCCACCAGGTGTTTCTGCTGATCTAAGTTATTCCTGCTCTGTAGGTTGCAGCTATATGGTACACCATATGTGGCACTTTGATATAGAAGGCAGCAGCCCTGCAAGGGATGGCATGTCATATCTTGGTTATGAGACTGCTTCTAATTAACCCATTTCATCTCATGCAGTAGGGGAGGCATGTGGGTGAGAGCTGTGTTTTGTCTGGCACAGGGTGGGAGGCTGCCTTTGCAGCAGAGGCTGGTGGAGCTTGTTGTACCCATCGCTGTTCCCAGAGGCACAAACCCTCCATGGATCAGGCCCTGCTTTGTCCAGGTTGGTGCGCAGGTGCTGCTGCAAACTGTCTGTTCAGCTCTGTGCTGGGTTAGCTCCTCATGTCCCAGCATAGAGAGGGTCAAGCCTCTGTGGTGGCTCCTAGGTCTGATTTGGAGGCAGTGACTTTTGAAGAGGTGAATAAAATATTTTATTTAGGAAAAAAACCAAACAAACCTAAACCCCAAAAATATCCTAAGCCATGATATTTGCTGTGGTGTGTTGCCCCCTCCTTGGGGCACTTCTTGCTTTGATTTGCCAGAGCTGTTTGGTGTGTCCTGGCTGTGCCACGTGCAGTGGGGACGAGAGGGCCATCTGCCACTGCCCTGCACCTCCCCACTCCCCAGACCTTTGATGGAGCTTTTCATCAGCATCAAAGGAGCTTAGATCAGGCTCCTCAGCCACACCAGAGTCTGTTGCTGTGGGGCACATGGTGATGCCACCCATGGCCACCAGCTCTTTGGTCCCATTGAAGTCCCAGAGCACCTTCATCACGGGTGCTCTTCACACACAATTACTGTCCTCTCCCTTCTTTAATCCCCAAAATTCCCCAAAAAGTGAAGGGCACCTAGCAGATCTGGGGACAGGGAGCAAGGAGAGTGAGAAAAACATTAATTTCAGGCCGACGTATTTTTTCCTCCTTTCCCTCCTTCTTCACCTACTCCTTCCTCACCCCCAAAGTTCATTAATTCCCATCATCTGGTTTGTGTAATCATCGTGGCGAGTGTTCAACGGAGCTGGATAGAGTTACATCCATTTCAAAAAGGCCGAGGCTGGTTCCCAGCCGTTCCCTTTTATTGTTGTATAATTTGCCAACCCAAACAACAGACTCCTGCTTGAGACAAAGGCACACATGTTGCTCTTACCACTGGTCATAAAAAAAGGAGAGACTGCCTGCTACTGTACAGGTCTGTGGTGCAACAGCAGCTGAAGCCAAGGAAAATTTTTTGTAAGATGATGTATCAAATAATAAAGCAGCAAGCACTCACACCCCCAAAGAGGAATTTGCTACTGCTTCTCTCTACTTCTTCCTCTTCCTCCATCTCCCTCCTTGTCCTTTCCCATTGCTGTCACCAGAAAGCAGAGTCAATGCCAAGCAGGTAATTTTCAAGCCAGTTGACCTGTGTGCTGGTGGCAGGGTTTGTGGTGCAATTAAAACTATTTTATTTTATTTTATTTTATTTTATTTTATTTTATTTTATTTTATTTTATTTTATTTTATTTTATTTTATTTTATTTTATTTATTTTATTTTCTTTTTTTTTTTTTTTTTAATTTTATTTTATTATTTATTTTTTTAATATTACTTTAACAACCTTTCCCAGAGCTGGTTAGGTCCTTGCTTTTAAGGAGCATTGCTGGCATCCAACAGTTTTGTGATCAGCCATGGAGGCAAAGGGGCCTGACAGGGTCGGGAGGGGACCAGTGTGGTGGCCTCAGGAGCTGAGCTGGTGTTTTGATTGATGAGCATCTGAGCTCTTGCTCGTGGTCAGGTGCCAGTATGTGCTACAGCTGTGTGGTTTTGATCCAGCCCCTGGCTGCTCTTGCCAGCACTGTACATTTTTCCTGCTTTCTGACAGCAACATGCTGCCTTGCAAAACTGGGAGCTACTGGGTATCACCTTGGCAGAGGGGATGAGCTGTAAGGCAAAGCTACCACCAATGGAGGTACCACCCCATCCTTCCCTGAGTGTCTACAGCTCTTTTCCAAGATATTGGAATTAACTCGCTCTGCCTAAATTTATTTATTGATATGGGGAGGAGAGAAAAGGCAGAGAAGCAGCAGGAACTAGAGTGAGAATGGGCTGTTGCAGTAAAGCCCTCCTTAAAAATGTTTCACTTAAGGTGACAGATGGACAGATAGACTGCAGTGTGAAATGAGCCCTTTGGCTTTGGTGGGATCCTGGCCCGAGCAAAGCTGAACAGGCCCATGCTGAGATGGGAACAGGGTACCGAACTGCCCCTGGGGTGGGGACAAGGCAGAGGGAGATGCAGCATGCTGGAAAGAATCAGCTTCTGAGGGGATGTAGCTTTAATCTCCCTCATCTTCTGCACTTGGTTCCTCAGAGCTGTTCCAAGACTGAACAGACCACTGCTGGGTCTGTTTTCTTTTGAACCTGTAAATTTAAAATGCAGAAAAAATCTTAAATTCATCATGTGCGTTAAGTTGTACCATGTTCTGGGTTGTTCTGTTACTGGCTGTACTTTAGCTTGGTGTCATTTTGGATTTTCAAACCCTCTGTCATTACTCTGCAGGCTAAAAAATCTGTTTTCCCCTAGGATGGGAGAACTTTGTTGTTTACTATTTGTATTTCTATTCACCTTCTCACCATAACTTTTCAATCTAATTTATGCAGTTTCTTGGGAGGGTTTGGGGGGCACTTTCCCATGAAAAAAATCAGATTGTCAAAATTGGGTTTTCTGAAAAGGAATCACTTTTTGCCTTCTTGAAACATTAGTGAGGAATGGGGCAGAAACTGGTCAGAGATAGGTCAGATGCTTTGTGTGTGCAGTGTTGGGCTGCAAAGCAAAGTTTGTGGGTTACAGACATGAATTTGGCATAAATGTGGCTGATGTCCTGAATAATTGGACTTGCTTTTCCTCACGTTTCCCATGTTTTCCTTGCTTCTAGGGAACAGCTGTGGGGGGAAAGTCTAGAAATTCTGTGCTAAAGTGGTTCTTGCTGTATTTGCTGGCAGAGCTGCTGTGGAGACTGCTGTGAGTGCACTGCATCTCCCCCAGGAGAGTTTTATCCCCTTTGCCCAGGGAAACTGAGGAAGCACAGAGCATTGAGCAAGTGTGGTGGTGTGGAGCAGAGAGGCTGGAGACTGGAAGTGCCATTGCTGCAGCTGCATCACAGGACAACCCAGTTTTAAGACTTACCTGTGGGACTCATTACTTGAATTTGTTGGAGCAGGGGGAGCATCTCCCAGAGTGGTGCTGGGTGGCTCCAGGGGCTGGATAGGAATCTACCCAGCATGAAACCTTCCTCGGAAAGGCAAGCCCATGGCTCAGCTCTGGAGCTCCTGCTGGGCAGCAGCACACCTGAGTGAGCTGGGCCTTGGCTGGGCAGCCTGGGCTGGGCCCAGGGCAGGCAGTGCTGGCTGCAGCTGGGTCAGCCCGGGTTGGCCCTGCCCTGGCTCCGCCACAGCAGAGGGTTTATCCCAGCAGGGGCTGGCCCTGGCAGGAGGTGCATGGGGGGCCAGCAGACGTCCCCAGGGATAAAACCAGACACCACAGCTGTGCTCTGCCCTGCACTGGTCTGTCCTACCTGTGGCAAATAAGGCAGCAACAGGTTGTGGGGGTCCTCTCACCCCCCTGGCATGTTCCTCCTTGAGAAGTAGCGGCAGATTAGCCTGGAGCCCCTCTGTGCGGACAAAAGCTGCCACAAAGGGCATTAGGCTTCAGGATTGGATTACCATGTGGCCACCTGTCATCCCCACTTTGTAAATTTATCTCACTCTGGGTCTGATTTTCACATTGGAGAAGTTTGCGCCTAACCCCCCCCCACAAAATGCCCTGCCCAGTGCCTTTCCAAGCAACAGCCTGGCTGAGTTCATCTTAGTATCCCTTCTTATTCCAGGCTTCAGAGCTGCGTGGGGCTGGGGATTAGGGCTGTTTGAATGAAGAGAGCCTTTATTACATTAGTTTAAGTGGTTAATAGGTAAAGTAGGCCAATCCATCTTTAGACTAAGCCTATCACTTCGCCTACGAAGGGTGCAGGCTTCACCAAGGAAATGTTCATTAAAGGAAAAGCTTTTCCTCTGCCCCTCTTGACATGTTAATAGCTCAGGGTTAGGGGCTTGCTCTTTGGCTGTGCAAAATTCATAGCTGTGCAAAATTCATAGCTGTGCTCACGCAGCAGCTTCCTCCCCTTGCTGGGACCCAGCTGTGGCAGCTCTGCCCCAGTCAGCAGTGCTTTCTGGCTGGGCTGGCTGGGGAATCAAGGATGCTGGGAGTCTGCTGGTGCTCCTCATCCTCGTTTCCTTCTTCCATGCTCAATAAGCAAGTGCCTCGTCCCTTCCCAAGCAGGGAAGTGGGGATGGAGTTCAAATGACAGGTAGAGGCAGTGATTTGGTGCTGGGACTCTCTGCTGTGGGATATTCTCAAGGCCAGAAGTATTTGTGGGTTTGAAAGGATTAGACAGTTCATAGTCACTATGAAATAGGATGATTTGGATGCAGATGCTGTCTCCAGAGGTCTTTGAACTCCAGGTTGCCAGAAGGCAGGAGGGATGGCTTGCCAAGGTTTTCATGCTGTATTTTCTACTACAGTTTCCACTATGGCCCTCAGTGGTGTCTCTATCCAGCCCTGGGGCTCAGTTGAGCTTTCTGTTTCCCACAGCCTGGTTCCCTCTCTCATCTCCCTTTGCTCTCCTGTATGGACAGCAGTGGTAGCTGCACCTCTGCCTTTCTCACCTTGTGTCAGGCAGTGCTGGCAGGAGCTGCCCACATCTCCATGGTGCCTGAGAATCCTCCATGGAAACAGAGGCTCCACAGTGGTCACAAGCTGCCTGGGGTGATCTGTGCCCACCTGAGCTGAAAGCAGGTTTCTGCTGGACCCCACTCCTTTCTCCCAAGGGGCTGCATCCTGCCAGGCCATCGTGGCTCCTCACCATCACAGCTCCTCTTTCTCCTCCCAAAGCAGCAGCTGTAGTTTAGCATGGCCCTTGCTGCCCCAGGAGCAGATATGCTGAGGTCTGGATCTGGTCCTCCTCCCACCAAAGTGTATGTCCAGTGTGTTGTGTTGGAGCTGCAGTGCTCTGCTGGGCCAAGTTGCCCTTCTCCAGCTGTGGCTTGAATGGGAATAAATTATTCTTCTTCTTTCCACCACTATGAGTTCAGACCAGCCAATGTACCAGTTCCTTCTGTCCCTGAGGCTCTGCTGTCTCTGGCTGCCAGGATGATGGATGGTGCCTCTGTGGGAGATTATGGAAACCATGGGAAAGCTCCCACAACTGACATGCCCATGCAGTAAAACTTTGCTTTCCTGGATGTGGTGTTGTCAGAGGTTCAAACGACCTCTATGGGCCACAATATTTGGCTTCTCTTGCAGCTGTCATTCTTTCATGCAGCCACTTTACAAACAAAGCAGATTCTGAGACAATCTTGAGGGTCTCAGTTTCGGGCTATGCCTGGCACCCATGTGGTAAAATGAAGGCAGAGCAGGGGCCCAAGGGCTGTTTCTGGTGGATCCAGGCCTTGTACGTGGGATGAAGGTTTTGCTTCTACCTCTGCTCACCTCAGCCCATGTTGGTCAACCTGAGGGCAGTAGGTGTGTCAATGTGCCTTGTTCTGCTTTGCTTGCTGTGATGGGTCACCAGCAAAATGTTCTTAAATTGCCAGGAATTTAGGCCCTCTCCAAAAATAACAATCTGGGAGGTTTAGGCTTGCCCAGAACTGAATACTTTCAGCCACAAGTGCAGTGTGGGCCCAGGAGATGAACTGCTCTGCAAAGGGGCTGATGCCAGGCCAATGGATGCCTCTTAGGTAAAGAATTACTCCCTGCTTTCTTCCACTTATGGTGAGCTCCTCTGTATTTGCTGAAATGCTAATTAAGAACCTGTGTTTCCCAACTGAATCAACTGACTTGGCACTCCATCCCCAGCAATTTCCTCCTGTTTCACAGCCCTGCCCTATGCCTTTCTTGTGCAAGGAGGGGAAAAATAAACCTTGCATCATTCCCAGGAGACTGATAAATACTGGCTGTAGTAGTCCTGGAGGAGAAATCAGTCCCAAAATGCAGGGCCCCATACAACCAGTAATCCAATGAACCTGACCTAAAGCTGAAGGGCTTCAGTGGAACACGGGCGACCTGAGAATGTTTTGGGAATCTTTCTCCTCTCTAGGCAGGTCCCAGGCCATTAAGGACTTCATGGGTGGAAAACAACCTCTTAAATCAAGCTGAAAAGCAGTTGGTGGCCAGTGCAGGATGGAGAACTTGGGTTTAATGTGGCTGTAAAAGGGGACACACTTAATGAGCAAATGTTGAAATCTACCTCAGCCCACGACAAATTTAAGAGTTGCTCTGAGTGTTATTGACTGGTCCTATTCTGTGACAGCATTATGGGGTTGCAGAGTTGGCCAGAAAGGCGAAGGATTAGTCAGAGTTTTATTCTGGTTGCTGGTTTTGGCACACATACTAGCTCCTGCCTTCCAGAAGCTCTCACATCCCAGGTATCTGGTAGACCAGCGTGATTTTTATCTGCATGTGAAACTCCACTTGTGTGGACTTGAAATCCCAGCCTTCAGGGTTGCCACCACCTCTGGCCATGACTGGAGGTTCCAAAGCTGATATCCCTTTCCTCCACCGTCCACCTCGTCCATTGCCACTCCGACCTGGGTGCCATGCAGGTCTGGCACAGGGATTATCTCCCACCTTGGCGCTGTGGAGAAGGGGCTTTATGGGCAGCCTGTGGGCACCCCTCACAGGGAGGATGGGGGTGCAGCCCCTGGGTGCCCCTTGCCAGTAAATACATTGCACAAAGCAATGCCAGAGGCTGGTGAAGTAAAATACCAGGTACAGTGTGAGCTCACCAATGGTTGCATAAACAGCTACTGACCAAATTTCATAGACATGGGATGATTTAGGATGCAAACAGACCTCTCATTCCTGGATCCCCTGTTATTTGCCCTCAGAACAGACTGGTCAGCTTTCTTCCCTTGCATTCTTAATAAGGGCAACCATTGGCTTTAGCACAAATTATCAGTGGCTGTTTTAATTGCAAGAGCCTTGGTGATCTTTGCTGTGGAAGCATGAAAGCAGTCAGGGAGGAGATGGCTGTGGGAGCAGCCTCTGTGTGGTGTCCCATGGCTGAGGGAAGCACAGCTTCAGGCTTGCAGATCACGCTGGCTGCTTATTTCTCTGTGCTGGGTGGATGCTTTGAAAACTTAATGAAGTTTTATAACTTTAATTTTGTACTTGACTCCCCTTTTGCCTTTTCTTTTCAACTGTCTCTCAATCGAGAGCAAATGAGTCCATTAGGGCTATAAAGGGAAAGAACTGGCAAACAGTCTAAAATATTTTAGCTGGTCTAGTGAATAATAGGAAAAAATTACTCTTCCTGCTTCATGCCACTTCCATCAATTCTGCAAGCTCCCTACTCTTTCCCCATGTGGTCAATTAGGAATAGGCAGGGAATAAGGTGGAATTGCTGGAACCTTTAAGTTTTAAAAGTACTTTGTCCTGCCCATGTGCTGAGGTTGTGTTCTCCGCAGTTGTACCCCATATCCTGACCTGCTGTAACCCGTGGGGCAGTGCTGGAGTGGGGTTGTCCTCATTATCTCTTGGACTGGGATGTGCTGAAGATGCCACGGGCAGCTCTTGATGCCCTTTCTTGCTCATGTGAGGAACAAGTGATAGGGAATAGTAAAGCAGGAGGAGAAACTGGATACAAGAGGACACCTGTGAGTGAAGTCCTGCTGTTGGGCAAGCCAGAGAAAAATTGCACCGTCTTGCTTGAATTCGGAAAAGTTTTGCATTTGGAATGCTGAGGGAAAATGAGGTGAACATACTCCAGTGATCTCCTGCTTTTCCGCTGTACCATCCTCTCATTCCCACGGGGAAATGAGCTCTGGATTGGGGCTGAGGTCTCAGTGGTGTAGTCATGAGCCAAAACAGCCACCTCAGGTGCAGCTCAGGACCCATCCTGACCAGTCTAGAGCTGGTGTGGTACATTCAGCCATGGTCCAAGCACAGAGTGTAGCTCAGCTAATCCACTCATTAATAACTGGGGGATTACTCAACTGCATTTCTAATACAGTGGCCTTTAATAATAATCCTCCCTTAATCCCTAAATCAATGGGAAATGGATTTGTCTGTCTGATCCAAATGGCCTGTGAAGGCATTCTAGGGAGAAGAATTCTTGCGTATCTATGTGTGAACATACCTGTAAATGCATATGGATATTTTTGTTCCTCTTCCTTGCCCTTCTGACCCATGTCTGTGCGTTTTGCTGGCAGGGAGCTGATGCCCAGGACACTGGAGGGGCAGATCACCATGGAGAAGACCCCCAGCTACTTTGTGACCAAGGAGGCGCCAGCCCGCATCTCCTCCATGAGCAAGGGCACCAAGCTGATCGTGGTGGTGCGCGACCCCGTCACCAGGGCCATCTCGGACTACACCCAGACCCTCTCCAAGAAGCCTGACATCCCCACCTTTGAGAGCCTGACCTTCAAAAACAGGACTACAGGCCTCATAGACACCTCGTGGAGCGCCATCCAGATCGGCATCTACGCCAAGCACCTGGAGAACTGGCTGCTGCACTTCCCCATCGGGCAGATCCTCTTTGTCAGCGGGGAGAGGCTCATCAGGGACCCCGCGGGGGAGCTGGGCAGGGTCCAGGACTTCCTGGGCCTCAAGAGGATCATCACGGACAAACACTTCTACTTCAACAAAACCAAGGGCTTCCCGTGCCTGAAGAAGGCGGAGGGCAGCAGCAAACCCCACTGCCTGGGCAAGACCAAGGGCAGGACCCACCCTGACATCGACCAGGAGGTGGTGCAGAGGCTGAGGGACTTCTACAGGCCCTTCAACATGAAGTTCTACCAGATGACAGGGCAGGACTTCGGCTGGGACTGAGCCTGGCATGGGAAAGTCCCCTGTTATTACTTGCCCAGCAGGGTTTGCTTATATAAAGAGATATATATGTATGTAAAATGTACAGAAATCTATTTTATAATAATTTATTTTTAATTCCTAAGCAATTAATTCACTAAGCTGCCTAACCGCACTGGCTAGAACGGTAGCCTGTAACCTGTTTAACATTCCACGGTGTTTAATTCTAATGTCTCTCCTTTCCTTGGTTTTTTGCCCTTCTTCTTTCTCTTTGGTTTGGTTTGTAACAGACAGTGCTTCCACTTTTCCTAAACAAAATTTGTATTTAAAAATCAAAAGGAGGGAGGGAGGGAAAGCACAAGTTTATTTTTGTTACGGGTATCTGGCCTTTATAAATGGTTGCTTTCCCTATTCCAGTGTCCCAGTCTCTGCTCCGCTGTTGTGCTCCCTCATCCCACATTTTTCTGGCTAGTTCCATGGCCCAGAGGGGTGTTTCTCTGGGGTGGGTGGGAGGAAGGCTGGGCATCCCTGCACCCACATACCTCTGCTGAGCAGCAGCATGTTTTCCCAGTGGCTGTAAGCCTGGGAACCCCAAGCCAAGGGCTCCTGCTCAGGATTGCCAGGAGGGCAATGTGCTCTTTTTCCAGCAGACAAGCTGCAGAGCTGGTTGCATAGGCAAAGCTCTCAGTACAGTTTTCCTTCCTGCTTTTTGTCCAGGAGGTTCTTTCCCATAGTCCCTCTATGCATTTAGAATCTTTACTGCAGGACAAATGTAAAATGCTGTGTCTGTGTGTGACATGTGTGGTGCTGGTCAGAGCGACTTGCAGAAAGTGTTGCTCCAGGGACACCCATGCACACCAGGCACTGCTGGGAGATGGAAGTGCCTGCAGCACGTGGAGCACCCTCCATCACCAAAGACACCAGCAGAACCACTGGGAAAACCTCAGGTGCCTGCCTGGCATCGTTCCCAGCATGCAGCATGTCCCAGGACATGGCACAGGCACTGTTACCTCCAGCCCCACGGCCGCCACAGCACGTCCCAGTACGTGAGACTGGGGAACATCGCCCTTAGCCCTCTTAATTCCATCTTAATTCTATCTGTGGTCTCTACCAAGGGAGAAGTGCTGCTTTACCAACAAGGGTGAGTCTGTAGGACGGCAGGGGGGAATCTGGGCATGCTGGGGTTGGGGTACTCCTGGCAGTCCCTGGGTGCCCTGGCTGAGCAGCCAGGCAGGACAGGAGGCTGCAAACATGCAACCATTAACCTGAATGAAATCCTTCTCAGATGTAAGCACTTGCTGTGGGACTCCGGGACAGGTTAGGTCTGTCCTGAGAGCTCTACCAGTGTTCTGTGAGCCCAGGAGGTCCTGATAAGCACTGTGTGTGTCCAATGCCTTATCACTGCTGTCAGAGGGTCTGCCAGCTTGACTGCAACACTTCCAGGGCAAGGTGGCAGCAGAAGTGATCTTCTCACTGAATGTTTAACAGAAAGAGAGCTCTGATGTCTCTGGGCTTGTTCTCCCCACTCCTCATCTGCAGCCCTGAAAAGATGCACTGCAGTGAGCATCACCTGGTGTTGCTGTGGTAGCACTTCCAGAGGCAGTGTGAGTGAAACTGGAAACAACAAAAGCACCAATGGGTAGAACATCTAATTTCATATGCATTGCCTATAGAAATCCCTGCCCTGCACCTCTCCATAGTTACCTGTAGCTCCCCCTTAGAGCTGCCCATTGTAGCTGTGCCCAGCTGTGGTGGGGCGCATTCAGTGTTGTTTCCCAAATGTTTGTTTTACTTTTGCAGCCTCCTCACTCTAGCCTGCCCCTTCCATCTCTCTGCTGTGGTGCTGGGTGATGAAAATGTTCCTTAGAGCCTGAGCTGCTCTGTCTGGGTCTCGAGCTAGTCCTGCTCCAGCAGACAGAGCAAAGAGCACAAAGAGCAGACTTGGCTCTGGGTCTGCTGCAGGTGCCAGGGAGCTGCCCTTCAGAGCTCTGTATAAACCTGAGGGCTTCTGGCCTGCTCAGCAGTGTCACACCTCCAGAGGGATTTAGGGACTCACACCACCATGAGTGAGTTCACCCATGAGGTGGAGTGCATGTGCGTGACCTCAAGGAAAGGGAGATTTTAAGCATAACAGCATCAGGCTGAGATGCCTACAAAGCAGGATCCAAATCCCTCCTTGGGGTTTGCCTCCAAACACATGTTCCCACAAACAGGGAAGTTCTCCTTGCCCTGAGCCATTTCTAGTGCAGAAATGACACTTTGGGCCAATGCAGTCTGACTGCAGAGGGTTCAGGTGGGATGAAGGACCTGCTGGGCTCTGCAGGTTGACAGCCCCTGCTTTCCCTCTGTCCTGCAAAATCCAGCTGCAGGCCTAAGCAGCTGGGTGGATCTATGCACTTTTGAGGGGTTTGGCTTCAGCTCCAGCCAGGTCCCTGGCTCTGTCTCCTGCTGCTGGACAGGTGATGAGTGCAGGAGTGTGTCTGCTTTATCCCAGACCCTGCCACTGTTGGGTGACCGAGGGGAAGGAGCTGCAGGCATTAAGAAAATGCTTCCTGGTGGAAAAACAAGTGATTTTTGGTTCTGAAAACCTCAGTCTTCCTTCTAGCAGCTTATGCAATGCATGGAAAGAAGCTTGACCTCTCCACCTGGCCCTTGGTGAGCTCCCACCTCCCCGTGTTTCACTGGTGGAGCCTCCAGGACCTGTGTGCTGGCATGGGCTCCTTTCCAGGCGCTTCCCCGCGGAGTCTCTGCCGGCTGCTCAGTGCCTGAAGAGTTCTGCATCCCCCTGCAAGTCTTCCTTGCTTGCCTGCAAACAAGTTTTTAATATCCCAATGCCTTCCTCAGCTGTACAGCAGAGTGTGGGCTTAATTTGTATAATCAAGCCCTTCTGCAAAGAACTCTTGTGGAGCAAACTTGTTGGAGAGTGGAAATACAGAGAGTGAGGAATAACACTTCTAACCATAAGAAAATTTTCTCAATATCTTTCATAATGAAGTCTGCAGTACACTTTTAATGTAAAAAAGCCTTACCTAACAAATATGACAATGAAGGTGAATTCTCTGTGGTGTTCATCTGGTTGCTAATATTGGAATTCGTGCTTTTTTTTTTTTTTTAAATACCCCCCTTATTTCTTTTAAATTAAGCTTGGAGGTGTGATTAGAAGTTTGATTGGTTGGTTATTTTTTTCACATTGTAACTTTAATTTATGGCTGAGTTTCATTCAGTCCTTTATTCAGAAGTGCAGTATAGCTATTAGTGATGTGTTGCCTGTAACATGGTTCTATAGTCCAGTAGCCAATTTGTAAAAAAAAAAAAAGTACAAAATAGAAAGGAAAACAAACAAAAAAAGCCACAAAAAAGAAAAGAAAAAAAAAAGTATATGGAGTATTTTGTGGTATGTACAACACAAATTAATTTTACACAGAGAAAGATGTTTCTAGGAAAATGAAATTCTGATAATTCATACTATTTGTATGAACAAATAAAAGCTCTATTTTCCGAAGCAGTAGGCACGGCTGTGTTCATTCAGGAGGGCTGGATGTGCTGTCCCTGCCAGGACTGTCCGTGCAGCTGGGCTGGCCCAGGGGCTGTGGAGAGCCTGGGGAGGGGGACACGGTGCTGGGCCAGGGCTCCCTGGAGCTGCTCTGGAGCCAGGGGCACGCAGAGGTGTCCCAGTGCTGCCCAGGCAGGGCTCTGGGGGCTGCCCTGCCCTGTCCTGCTGGGCACACCCATCTGGGCATCCCCTGCTGCACCCAGTGCCAGCTCAGGGTCTGGGGCTGCCCTGTCCTCCCCTGCTGGGCACATCCATCTGGGCATCCCCTGCTGCACCCAGTGCCAGCTCAGGGTCTCAGGGACTGCCCCTGGCCCTGCTGCGAGCACTGGATGGGCTCAGGGATGCTCCAGGACAAACTCAGTCCTTCACAGCTGCAATGGGGAGCCTCTCCAGTGCCAAGTTCCTTTTCCAAAGCTTTACTCTCACTGTAGTGATGCTGATCCAGCCTCTGGGGTCAGTGGTTGCTGCTGCTCCCTCAGCATTTTTCGGCATAAAACTTCATTACCACAAAATTCAGAAAGTCCCAGGCCAGTGCTATACCATGCAGCACCTGAAGAATTAGATTTATATAATGTACCAAATGCCACTAAAAATGAATTTAAATAATTTCATTTTTCTTTGCAAGCCTTGCATCTGGTGCAGAGTAATTGATGATACTCTTTCAGATTGTTCATTTTTCAGAGACCTTCTAGAGAAGGAGTCAGAAGAGAGCAAAAGATTTAATTTAGCCATTTAGGAAGAATTTAACCTGGAAACCTCCAGCTGGTCCAGGGATGTAATTAGTTGTTCCCAAACTCTGGCAATGCTTAAACTCTATAGGTGTCTCATTTTTAAAATATGTAGATTTTACTTTAACATTCCCATGTAACTCTCAAGCAGCACAGCTGGATGACCTCAGCTTGATGGAGTTGAGCTGTTCCTTACCTCATTCTCACCTCCCCTTGATTTCATTCCAAACCAGGTGTGAATGCCCCAGCAGATGTCAATCCTGGAGGCAGCCTGGATCTGAGTTCACCCTGATTTTACAGCAGCTCATGGAGCCCTGTCCCTCATTTCTGCATTTTATGTGAGCTGCTCTGTTCTGGGTTGGAAAGCATGTGGGTGCCGTTCCTTCACAGGGAGGTTGGTGCTGCAGAGGAAAGGGAAGGGGATTCCTCGAGTCCTTGTGGGGTTCAGCATCTACCCTGTCCTCTGCATATCCCTGAAAACTGTTCCCAGGTGTACCTGGGCTTGTGGATATTGTGGATTCATTCCCCAGTTTGGTTTGGGGACCATTCTCAGGTGCTGTTTGGCAAGAGCATCCAGAAGACAAGGATGAGGATGTCTGTGGCTCATGGGGGCCTAGATACAGAGAAGGGTTTGCTCTGAAGAAGACGGGCTGAAGGGTCTACTTGTAGATCTGGAACCTCAGCTGAAGGAGGAAGTTCCTGAAGGCAAATGGATTGATGAAGAGGTAGGTGAGACTGCTGTGACATTGCTGCTAACCGTGGTGATAGCCAGTGGATTTACTTTTTCTCTTGGCTGATACAAGAAAGGTGAGAAACAATTTCTTTAACATAGAAATCAAACAGGTCTCCAGGTTGTGCAAGTGAACGTGGCATTTCTAGGGGAGATGCTTGGGCTGATGGCAGCATCCCCGAGAAGCATCACCTTGTAGAGATGAGAATAGACAGAGCAGGGAGAAATCCACCTGAAAGGGTGCAGGCTGCTGCCAGGAACATCTCTGTGCAGCACTCAGGGAGTGTTGAGCCCTCCCCGAGGAAGGTGAGGGAAGGGTGAAATGACAAAGGATAATTTGGAGAGCATGTAAGCACTAGGGAAAGATCTGGGGAGGGTCTGTGAGGGCAACAAGTGCTGGTAAATGTTGGAGTTGAGTCCATGCTAATAAAGACATTGAAAAAGTTGGTAGATTTCATAGGTAGAATCACATTTATTGAGCTTTGGGCCAAAATGATTCATTTTAAAGTACCTTGAAGCTTGAGGTTTTCACTGGGGGCCGTTTTCAGGAAGATATCTTTATTGTATATGTGTATTCTCCTTGTGCCCAGTGTTCAAATGTCTGGGAGTTTGTGCTGCTGGCAGTCCTAGATCCCCAACCACCAGAGCATTGCAGTTTTTGTTATTTTTTTCTCCCCTTCAAAAATGTTACCTAGCCACTAAATCTGTCTGTAAATTGCTTTATTCGAAGCTAAACTATTATCCTCCAATTTCTCTCTGTGGTTAAGAATCATGGTGTTAAAACTTTTCCTAATGCATATATTTAGAAAGGTAGTGGCTAATTGGTTATAAATCATTCAAACATTTCTGTGCAAGGCAATTGTTCAGCACCTTGTTAAATGGCTTTTTTATTAGAGAGAGGAATATCTGTGTCAAATGTTAGGGCTGGTACCTTCAGCTGGGGTAATAGCATATGACCATTGCAAGTCCTCAGACCTTCCTGTAAATGAGGATATCCCCACCCCTTTATTTACAGATTAAAATTAATTTCTTTAAGACACCTGATTGTTGCAGAGTCCTGCAGCCTAATTCACTGTGAGAGCAGGTGGTCCCAAACACTCAGCAGGCTGGCTGGTCTCATTGTCTCTGAGCTCTTCTCACCAAGATTTTTCTCTCTTTTCCTCCTGCTGCTTTCCCTGATTCTCCAGCAGACTATGATTCAGTCCTGCAGAAATTTTAGATCTTGACTTCTGCTTCTGCAGTTTACTCTTTCCCCCTGAGAAGGGTCTTACAAATAGGATTGCAAGAATCAGCCACTCTCACTGGAGCAATTTGCTTGAGAACTGGAGAGCATAGTCCTCCAGGAATGCTATTTGCAACTATTTATACAGTCAGCTCTAAATGTGAGGTTTAATTCATGCTCATTAAGTCCTCTGAGAAGCTTGATGAGCAGCACTGCAGCAGTGCTAAGGGTTCCTGGCTATTTGAGCTGCTCACAGCAGCAAAAGCATCACCGTTTTTCTTGCCTTGATCTTTTCCCCATCCCACCAGGGACTGGTAGGGAGAATATTGGTACCAGCTACCTCAGGAAAAATCTGGATATTGGTCTTTTGCCAGAAATTACAGGCCATGTGCTGGTAGCCACCAAAATGCTAAACAAAGGGATGAATTTTCAAAATAATATGCTCCAAAAATGGCTTGGCAGAGAAAATCCAATTGGCTGCTTTGACATTGAGGTTATTTAGCTGGGAATTGATGTGTCAAAACCTTAAAAGCTACACCAAAGAAAATTTAAGAAAGCGCCATGATTCCAGCTAATTAAGTAATGTCAGCCAAATATAATTTATTTCTCACCATCACTCATGTCTACAACAGAATTATCTCATTTTTGATTTCTAATGACTTACTCTCTGTCATTAATCTGGCCATGAATTATTTTTATATAACTTTTTGGCATTGAAACAAAGATTTTTTTTTCTTTTTAATAAAGAGAGAATCCCTAGATAATTCTGCATCACCCTTGAAAGGGGGCAGGGAGTGTAGCTTAGGTTTCATGGCACAACTCCAGCCTCCCTTCCCAGAAACTCCAGTAGGCTCTAACCCAGGTCTTACCCAGGACTGCAGCTTATCCTTGCTCCCTGTGAAATTCCTTCTAGTATCACGCTGCATGTTCAGGCTCTGGTTTGGGCTTTTAGTCTACCAAAAAAGAGGTCTTTTCCTGAATTTTTCAGGTCAGGGAATTTTTTCGAGTGCTCTTCACTGAGCATTACTGGCTTTTCAGTTTCTCCTAGGATCCCTGGCTCTTCTCATAGGTACAGGGGATTGCTGAGGTTTAAAATTTGGCTCCTTCCCTTGGATCATGCACAATTCTGTCCCAGGCATGTGTCTCCTGGTTATTGGAATTGTTTGTATTCCTGCTTTACTGCTTTGGTTTGCATGTTTGTGTTTCCTAATGGTTTGTTTCTTCAAGTTCAGCTCGTTTCCAAGTCCCTGGAGCAAGTCCCAAGGATGCTCCCAAGCAGGACTGGTTTTTTCATCCAGTACCCCACCTCTGATCCCAGCTAGCTCCAAGGGCAAGGAGATGAACCTTTGTTTCCTGCTGCTCATGGGTGAAGAGGCTGAATCTGAAATGTGGAGGTCTGTGCTCTGCTGGGGTTTCTGTTGCAGTGAAGCCCTTGAGCATAACCTAAAGGCACCAGCAAATACCCTTCATGTGAAAGGACCAGTCCCAGTACAGAGCAAAGAAACTCTGGTGGTTTAGAAGGGCAAGAAGGTGTTGGATGCTTTACATACATTTGGCCTGACCTCCAGAAAAACCCCAATGTTTCCAAGCACTTGAGAAGCAGAGCCTGCTCCCCTCAGCCACCAAGAGCTCTGCATCTCCTGCGGGAGGAGCTGCCTCTTCCAGCCAGCCCTGACTGCTGCAAGGGAACCTGGCGGGCAGGGGACACAGCAGAGAGCCAGGGAGAGCAGCAGGAACCTGGCGGGCAGGGGACACAGCAGAGAGCCAGGGAGAGCAGCAGGAACCTGGCGAGCGGGTGACCCAGCAGACACCCAGGGACAGCAGCAGCAGGGCCAGGAGCGCCGGGCAGGCAGGGTCTCAGCTGGCAGGGATCTGCTGCCTGCAAAGGGCAAGCTGGGAGGGAGCTGCAGGCAGCAAGCACACGGCTGGAGGGGAGTGAGGAGAGTGGCAAAGGGAGCACTGCACAGGGACAAACATGGCTTTGCTGTGTCCTCTGCGTGGGCTGGGGCTGCAGCTTGGGCTCACAGCCATGTGGGCAAGGAGGGAATGGCTTCAAAGTGAAGGAGGGCACATTTACACTAAGCATTAGGAAGAAATTCTTCCCTGTGAGAGTGGTGAGGCCCTGGCACACGGTGCCCAGAGAAGCTGTGGGCAGAGAAGATGTGTGCCCCATCCCTGGAAATGTCCAAGGCCAGGCTGGATGGAGCTCTGCACAAGCTGGTCTGGGGAAGGTGTCTCTGCCCGTGGCAGGGAATGTGGAACTAGGTGATCTTTGAGGTCCCTTCCAATCCAAACCATTTCATGATTCTACATCCTGCATCTCCATCTGCATGGAACAATACTGTATTATTTTTCAAGCCTTTGTATCAAATTCCAATGTGGAGGGCCCAATCCTCAGTTTGGTATAAATCAGCCCCATTTCACATGCTGCAGCTGAAGTTGCCTGAGTAATTTCAGTGGTTCCTGTGGGGTTTATGGCATCTGGTGGGACCTGCATTTATGGAGCTTCTAAAATACCGAAAAATCCTGAATTAATTCTGAAGCAAAAAATACCTTATCCTGAATTAATTCTGAAGCAGCACTTGGATACTACAGATGGATCCATGCGTATCTTTTTTTGCTGTTCACCACTTTCACTCTCCTGTTTTAAAGTTTAAATAATTATGTAACATGGGAATAAACAGTAAATTCAGGAACAGCTTATAGTTTAGCAAAGATTGAGTAATTCTTGTCAAGAGCAAGCTGGCATAGCTGTGTTGACTTCAAGGGAGCAGAATTGATTGATGTTAACAATGTGCCTGGCCCTGTTTCTCCAGATGTTCTGGTGAATGCCTGCAGATAATGAATCCTGTCTGGAAATCTGCTGAAATTTATGAATATTTGTGGGATAAAGATGTTGTTACATGGATTACTGTGACCTGCTCCAGGCATGGCTCAGTGCAGGGCAAGAAGCAGCCCTGCTTGGTGAGGCATAAATGCTGCCAGAGACCCCAATTCAGCTGTGGAGGACAAAGCTGTTGCAAGCACTGCTGCAAGTGGATTTATCAAGTGAGCGATTGTAGCTTGCTCTGTGTGTGTGTGTGTTAGTGTGACATAAACATCTATTACCTTCATTTGTAAAACTTCTCCTTGGCTTACCTCAGGGCAGATACTTCTGAGAGCTCAATTACAGGCAGTTATAGCTGCTTGACAACACTTCCGGCACAGGGCAGGGCCGTGTCCCTGTCAGGGGCAGATCTCTGTTTATTAATGTACTGACATCAAGCAGTGCCTGAAGTCAGCTGGGAAACTGCTGAGCTTCCCACAGGGATGGAAAGAGATGAAGCCTGCAGTGTGAGGTCCTTGTGGCTGTGCAGGAATTTCCAAGAGGTCTTTGGTCACCTTGAATCCTACTGGGATGGAAGGACAGCTTCCCTGTGGAATGGTCAGTCTCCAAAGGCATTGCCATTCAGGCAGGAGCAATCCCATCCCTGCACCACAAGTGCAAAGGGATTTACCCAAGCACGGGCAGGGAGCCTGGGGCAGTGCTTGCAGTCAAAGGTGGATTCCTGGCTCTCAGCCCACAGCTCTTTAAAGCATTTAAGCAGATACAAATCCCATCTGAGGATTGGAGCCCTGCTCTTGGGGGGATTAGAGAGCAGAAACTGTCCTGGTGTCAGAGCCTCCCGCTGAACTGTCGCCATGGAGCTTGAGGGGGTGATCCCTGTCCTTCACCAGTGTCTCCCCACCTGGAGGGACTCTAAGGTGAGGAAGGATCTCTGGAGGTTTACAGCACCCAAATGATGCCGTTTGAAAGAGCTGTTTAGCAGCCTCCTGCTCTGCTAGCTGGCACAATGAGGGCAGGAAGGGGCTAGGAGTCTCCTGAGAGTGGCCTGGGATCTTTTAAAGGTTTATTTTTAAAAATACTTTCATTCTCCTTCTAAAAGCTGGTGGAAGGGGCTTGCATGGCCAAATGACAGCTCCAGTGATCAATCAGGTCTTTCTAATGACCAACATCCTGCAGCAGTGAAGGTTCACAAGCAACCACAACCTATTATTACATGATCATCATCCATCATTACATGATGAAATTGTAATTATAGGAGGGAAACATGGCATAACACTTCCACATCAGACACCCCAGAGCTTCACACTTTGCTGGCAACTCTGACAAATTCACTGAAGTATTTAATGAAGATGCTTCCTTCCCCTCTTCCCTCCCTGCCAGCCCCCCTGCCCTGATTCAAGACAAGTAGGAACTCAGGAGGAAACCAGGAGAGGGAAAAATGTGGGAAGAGTACATCGCACCAAAACTCCTCAGAGCAAATCCCTTGTGTCCTTACTGCTCCTGTGTACCTTCAAAACATCAATGACAGAGCCAGGTGTAAATGTCTACAGCTGTGGAGTCTCAAACCCACCCGTAGGCTCCCTCAGCAGTCAGCACAGCACTGGGAATATCCTAAACTGTGGCTGAGGTGAGCTGTCTGTGGGAGCAGAGCCCTCAGTGCTGGCCCTGACACATTCAGGCCAGAGTTAATTATCTCAAAAAGAGTGATTCTGTTGGGTGTGATTTACTGTTTCACTTGCATTAGCACGTTGACTGAGATGATTTGTCAACAATCCTCTGTAATTTGATCTTGATTTAGGCTAATCAGGATATGTCTAACTCAAAGTGTGTATTTAAACCCCATTGAACGTAATAGGGCATAAGTGCATGCTGAGGAAATATTAAATATTTTCACAAAAAGACTGAACTGAAATACTCAGCCATTTGTTGTTTCAACCATTCTTTCCACATGCAAGAAAAAAAAAAATCTATTATTCTAATATCATGAGCTGTCTCAAATTATTTTGCCAAGCTAGGAAATTTGTGAAAATTCCACTCTGGAAACTTGAAAGCAAAACACACCAGTACATTAAAGTGTTTTAAACCCACTGCTGAAAAAGTGGTGACATAGTGGCTTTGTTCCAATTTTCTATCTGGTTTTTGTTTTTTCTTGTGTCCCTACAGAAATTTCAGGACTGAGTCAATTTTGTAAAAGTCACTTGGATTCCACGAGGACTGCATTTGCAGCCTTGCTAATGTAATTAATGTCTATTAAGTGAGCACGTGCCCCAAGCAGCTTAATAGGAAAATCTAATAATGTTTCCTATTGGAATGTTCCCTGTTAAATTGTCAAAGTGCTTTAGTGTATGTTTTCTGTAGGCAGCACTGTATAATGGAAATGTTACACAAATTAGTATTAGGCCCTTGGTGAAATGGGATCTTTTATTTAATTTGATTTTACAGCCAGGATGCAGAGTGGTTGCTGCTTTGGCCTCACCAGCACGTGGCCAGGCACAATCAGGCTTTGCAGGGACCACCTTTGGAATGACTCCCGCACAGCCCTTGCCTGAGGAGTGGCTGGGCTTGTTTTTGACCTGATCTCTAAATGGCATTAGTAATGTCCTTGTGGAGCAATAGCACGGCAGGATGGGCTCCATAAAAACAGGAATCCAGCACTGCCTGACCAGTGTTTATTTTTTTTAGGAGGGTAACAGAAGAAAATGGAGAGCTCGTGCCTTTGTTTCTGTTTGGTGGCAGAGCTGCAGTGTCTGAATGAAGCCCCCCTTGTCCCTCAGGGGGTGCTGCCCCGTTTGCTGGAGCCCCACTGGGTTCCCTCGGGGGTGGTTAATGGAGCAGGGACGGGCAGAGCCTCGTGCCAAGGTCTGTCCCTCGCCCCTCCATGTGCTGGCGTGGCAGAGACCAGCTGGGTCTGCTCTGGGAAGGGACACAGGGAGCAGGGGCACTGCTCTGCTCGTGCGGTGCCAGCCACGAGTGCTGGGCACGGTCTCTGAGCTCCTGTCCTGCTCCTGGGAGAGCTGAGTGGTGAGGAGGGCAGGGGTCCATCCCCTTGAATCTGGGAAACCGTGAAATCCCAAAGGAGCTGCTTCTGTTCTCAGCACCTACACAGTAACCTTGGTCAGTCAGCTGTAAATGCCCACATTAAATTCTTCCCTCCAAAATCAGAGTGGCAAACGTTCGTGCTGTATGAGGGAGATGCTGGGTTGGCTCAGTCTGGGCTGGTGCAGCTCTGAGAATAGAGTCTCAGCAAAATATTAACTGAAAATTGACTGAGATTTGTTCCTCTTTTAGTTGTTTCTGTTCTGGAGAGGGGAAGGGATGAACATCCCCCTGGATTTTAGGGTAACAAAGAGAGCAATTTGTTGAGGAAACTCTCTGAGATGGGCAGTGCATCTGCTGTTAATATGTAAGGGGAAAGGTTTGCCTCTCTCTTCAGACTGCTGCTTTAACTCACCCCAGGAGGAAACCACCAGGCCAGGGGTTCTTTAATTTTTCATCAGGCAAAGCTGTTTCCTTCCCTAGAATGGAGAATTTCTTCTTCAGTGCAGACCGATTAATTCTGTCCTATGCACCATCTTGTACTTGGGGCTTGCAGCAGAGCTCCTGCAGCCCCTTCTGCAGCACCAGGCACTTCTCAGACACCTCTGAAGCCAGAATCTCCTCCAGGAGCAGCTCTGGGCGGCAGCTGGGCTGACTCTGCTTCAGGAATAGCAAATTAAGGAAGACTTTGCTGAGCAGCCCCCTTGAGCTCTGCCTCCCTTGGAGCCCCTGAGCTGCCCAGCCAGTGTCCAAGTGTCCCTGAGCCTGAAACAGCCAGCTTTGGTTTGGATTTAATGGCAATTTCCCTCAAAACACCACCCAGAAATTCACACATAAATTTTAGCAACCTGGTCTAGTGGAAGGTGTCCCTGCCCGTGGCAGAGAGTTGGAATGAGATGGTTGTTAAGGTTCCTTCCAACCCAAACCACACTGGCATTCTGTGTCTGAGGTTCACTGGGTCTCCCTGTCTTCCAGAGAAGCACCATGATCATGGCAGAAGCTTCCCTGGATACAAATCCTCTCCCAGGAGATGAACTGAGAGCTCAGGAGCAGCCCCAGGTTTCCCGGTTTGGTGAACTGAGCTGCTGTCCTGATCCAAAAGAAAACAAGAAAACTGGAATTTCCAAAACCATTGACAGACATCATTCTCACAGACAGAGTTTTCCTGCTGTCTTTCAATGGCATTTAAGCAAAGCTAGAGCTGAACTGATAGTGCTGGTGTACAAGGGCTGAGGAACAGGGAAATGGGATAGAGAGGGGAAATTGTTTGGGCAGTTCTCAATGGAAAATGACTTTAACAACAACAAACCCATTCTGTCTGCTTGTAAAACAATGAACTTAAAATCCTTGTGTCCGCTCAGTGAAAAGTCCCTAGGCAGGGACAACTTTGACCAAAATCATTAAACAGGGAAACCTACACTTCTTGTGTGTTCCCATTACCAGCTGCAAGAGCCTGTGAGTGTCTTTATAGATTTCTGCTGTTGTAAAGGAAAAAAAGAGTTCTTGGTTTCTCATACTGATGAATCTGTAAAACCTTTGCTTGGCTTTTTTGGCTTAGTTGTCTTTTTAGTTTGGGGGAGAGTTTAATGTTGTTGGGGTTTTCTTTTATTTCCTCATGAAAGCAGTTCTCAGAGGTTGGCTGGGTTCACTTTAACTTATAATTAGAGAAACTGAGGCAAAAATGGGGCTGTACCTTGCCCGAAATCATAAAATGACAACATTTGGGGTAGAACCCTGATTTTTCCTGGTTCCAGCTGGCTGTGCAGAGATGCAAGAGGGCTTCCCTGGAAGCAGGTCAGAACTATTTCCCTCACCTGTGAGCCAGACTCTCTCCTAGCAGCAGAGCCATACACCCCATTTTGTACCATTTAGTACTGATTTTTGTCATCACTGGAACGCCTTAGACACAGGCAGAGCTGGAACTAATGGTACTTGATAAAATCCTTCCATTTTATTGGTTTGGTAACTGATGTCAGGAGCTCCATGCCTGCATGAAGCATAAGCATGAACCATGTGGAAATGATTGATGAGATGTTTGGTCCATGGCAGGAGAAGGAGCAAAAGCTGCCTTTCTCTTGAAGCATTTGGCTTTTATTAGCTACCTGTAAATGCAGTGATACTGGGACTTCCTTGGCCAGGAACCACTTGGTTTAGGTACAGAATAGAGAGAGACATTTTTTATGCCTGTGGTGTTGCTGTCTTGGGTCCCCGCCCATTATGATTTTCTTAGTTTAATATTGTTGCTCAGCTAAATTTTAATTAATTTCTATCTTATGGGGCACTGTATTCCCTGAGAGAAAGTTTGTGTGCTGGGTGAAACAGGGATGTGGGTCCAGGGAGAGGGCTGTGGCAGGGTGTGCGTGTGTGTTTGTCCTCACTGGTGCCACCTGGGCCAACTTGTCCTGGCCTCACCTCTCCTGAAGGCAAGAGATGGCTACAGAAACATGACCTCTATGAGACCTTGGAGTCTATTCCGTGCATTTGAGAGAAAAACATTACTGTTCAGAAGGAAAAGCAACAGCAGCTGCTGTCTGGGCTGGTGGGACACAATGTCCCAGGAGATCCTGGCCGTGGCACATGTTGTGCCTGTGGCTCTCCAGGGAGGTGCTGGTGGTTTTTGTCCTTTAGAGCTGGCAGCTGAACTTCCTGAAGCTTTGGAAGCTTCCATGGCTTGAGTCTTCCTGTGGACAGGGGCAGTGAAACTGAATGTCGTGGAGTGAAAAAGGGAGGTGAAAGGTGGAAAAGGAGAGACAAAGTGGAATGTTGTGCTAGGTTTGTCTGCAGCCAACCCCCAGTCTGTGTGTGCTGTTTGACTTTGTCAGATGTTCTTGTCACAAAGACCATTTTCTGCAGGGACAGTGTCTGGGTGATGCTGATATGAGCAGGAGTCTGGGATTTGTGATGGACTATCTGGTTCGAATCAAATAAAGAATGACTCTGAATCCCTGCCCAAAGCACAAATGAAGCCTGCAGCATGTTAACAAGATGAGAAAGTCTGGCCAACTCACTTAATCTATTCCAGGCTCCTCTTGGCTTCCAGGTGTTCGTCCTGGATCACAAGCCAAAACATCCTGGGAGAGGCTTGCTGTCATATTTCCAGCCCATCTGATAAGGCTCTTGCCTTCAAGCCGGCATGCTGCTGCAGGATTCCCACTCTGCCCTAGCCAGGGATGTCAGCTCAGGGCTTTCAGGCCACATCCAAACTGTAAACAGAAAAATAGAGGATTTATTGTCCAAATGCCTCACCAGCTGCATGCCTTTGACCTCAGAGCTCCCCTTTGGGACATGTGCTTATTTTCTTGTCCAGTGTCCTGTCAAATCCTCATGGCACTTTTCTCTGTTTTAAAGGGTGTGCAAGGGACTGGGCAATGATGGTGGATCTAAAGGAGTCCAAGCTCACTTCTGTCCCTAGAGAAATCTGCCTTGTTGACAGGACATGCTAGGACATGCTGGCTGTGTCTAGGCTTCCAGATGGGCTAAAGGGAGCAGGGAGAGCCCCGTGCTGATGTGGGAATGGGTTTGGGGCTGGTGATGGTCCTGCACTTCATCCACATTCACAGTTCATGGCTCTAGACTGGGACTGCCTTGCTCTTCCTTGGCTTCTGGGCTCTGACTTGCTTTGCAAAGGGCAGGGAAGGTTCTGACAGGACTCAGGGTCCCATGGTGAAGGACAAAGCCCCTGAGTTGTGTCCATGGCCAGCCTCCTCTGAGGAGCCTGCTGAGTGCAGCGGGAGCAGGGGAAGGAAGAAAGGGGAAAGACTCATCCCTGATGATTTTCCCAAGCACTTGGTGGGGGTTGGACAAGGCTAAAACTCAACCCAAGGACTTTGCCACAAACCCCTGGCTTTTCCATAGTTATATGAACGATGCTTCAGACTGACTTTTTGGTGTTTCTCTGAATTATCTGTGTATTCTCCTACCAAACATTACAAGTACTTGCAATTTTTTTTCCCCCAAAGAGCTGAATCTAGTCACTTTTTTCCTCTAGGCTTCAGAGGAAATGGAAAGGTACTTAACTTATGTTTTATTCATTGCAGTCACTATCTCTTGTTAATTTACTTACATTATTTACAGAATTTTAAAGTATTTTGTGTGTCAGGCAGCATCCCAGGTCCTATAAAATGCTAATTTGCAAACTGTATCAGAGGCAAACATCTTTCCTGGGCCTCTAGGTAGACAAAGGGTCATCCCCATTCCTAATTTATTTTTTATGATTCTATATTTAAATGCAATAAAGCCTGCTTGAATGGCAGATCTCAGGCAACCCACTTCTCTGTGTGGTTAAATTTTATGAAGATCCATTGCGGTTGTGCTACTGGTACAATAAATTTAATTTTTGATCTAGTGCCCTTAATTAGTAAGGATGACTGAACCTGGTTTAAGTACAGGAATAACTATCTTGGATCTTTGCCCTCAACGAGAATGAACATAAGGTTCCGAAAGTTCAAGCAACTTTCTGAAAAGAAACTAAGTTTTATTTCCACAATTGCTTCTTTGCACTTCCTGATTCCAATGAGAGAGGAAGTGGGGGAAAACTCAAACCCCAGAAGGGCCTTAATGTTTTAGGTTTTAATCTCATGTCTGTGAGCTCTCAGCAAATTGGTCCAGTTCCCAGCCTTGGGGTGTTGGAGTCTTCTGAAGTGCTGGAGCAGTTGACACCATAAAACTGGGCAGCATGTGAAGATTTAGGGACATTTCAAGGTAGTCTAAATCACTGTGACATGCCTGAACTGTGTGTTTCCTGCTGCTCAGTTGCCTCTCAAGGTTTCAGTCCTGAGGAAGTTTTAGGCGTAACTGGTAAAGTTCTCATGAGGCTGGTTGTTGCCCCAACACAGGTTTTTGGAGGGAGCAGCTGTGGTGTTTCCAGCTGTTATGAGATCTCTTTTGGAAAAATGACAGATACATTTTTTTGGAAATGACTGGTAAACCTTGGAGCTTTTCTGCTGCTGGGAGCCAGGGTCTTGTGTGGCTGTTACACTCTTCCAGTGCTCACTATGAAAAGAAACAACTAAAGAAACACTGTCCATTAGACACTGTGGTCCTGGCCACCCACCCCAAGGGAGCACAAATTCCTTTAGCAGCATGTGCTCATGATGGACACTCACAGGACAAGCTGTTCCATCCTGCTGGGCTCTGAGGGCAGCTGGGTGAAATGCAAGGCTGTGCAAGGCTGAGGAATCTGCTAACCACAGCTAGCTCAGGTTTTGGGTTGTGTCCTTGATGATAGACTTTGTTTTGGGGGAAGGTATTTTCTAAGTCAGCAGCCTGTACACATGGCATTATGCTGCTCAGAATTTCCCTGTGTGTGCACTGTAGCCAGAAGGAATACACTTAACATACAAAAGCTGTCACTCTACTGAGAGGAAAAAAAAATCCCATTTACAAGCTTGTTTGAAAGATTTCCTCCGCCCTTCATCTTAACCAAGAAACTGGCATGTTGATAAATGCAAGCCCCAAGAATCTGAATGCTGCTCAGACACTGTGCACTGTGATGCTCAGCCAGCCCAGCAGCACTCCCTGCCCAGAGCTGGTTCTGCCACCTCCAGTCAAGGCAGGGACACAGCCCTGCCTTGGGGTGTGCTAGATTTATGTGCAAAGCACAGCTGATAGTATATGAACTTTGATAGGAATTAAGAATATGATAATTTTGCAAGTCATTCTTTATGATGTCCTTATGAAGTGGGGAAAGGCATCAAAAGTTGCCCATTGTAAATCACTGGCAGCTAAATTTAAATATGTTCCTCTTCCATTCACAATCTTGCCCCCAGCTTGCTGCTGTGCTCCAGTGGGCCCATGGGTCTAGATCACCTTCTTTCCACCATGAATAAGACCACAAATTCCTCCAAGCATTCTCTTCAAGTTGACTCGAATATGCATTTCTAAATATTCTTCCTTTTTCCAGACCTTGGTTAGTCTCACTATGAGGTGAGAAATTCCTTCCTGATAGTTTCATAAGTACACATGAGGTGTCATTTACCATCATTGGTTAAATCTAAATAAATCCATTTGTTCCCCAAAAAAAGCCATTTCTTCTGTGATGTCAAAGCCTGGCCTTGGTGACATCATTATTCATCACAGGAATTGCTGTGAAGCCCCAGGAAATTACTGGCTACAGCAGTCAGGAGCCAGTTACTGAATGCAGGACGAAAAATACTCTCTTCAGATAAGAGCATAGGAAAAGAAAGAATGGAAATTTAGGACAGGTTAAGGGATCTTTTGATGTGCAGAATGTAATCTTCCCCTCTGTGTGGCAGAGATTAATTCTTTTTTTGCAAGGTAAAGAACCTCTAAGGAAATACATTCTAAATAGGCTGATGTACCCAGATACAACAGGAAGAGAATGCTACAATTCTAAATCTGTGTACCTGGAGATAAATGAGAAGGGGCCGTTCTTCCTCTGAGGGCTACGCTGGAATGCTTCCTGATCTCAGGAACCTCCTGCATGCACATGGCAGCTGAGATATTCCAAGCTGGATCTTCCACTGATAATTTCCAGTGCATTTGCTGCAGTGCATCATACATCCAGGATGGAGTTTGTTTTAGTGAAATTGTCATTTTTAGTCCTAAATAGCTGATGACCAGAAGGCTAAAGACAGCTCTCCGGAAGTGACCTTGAAGATCACACACCATTACTGACTCCTTGTTTAAATTGCAGAGAAATGCTGGGGCTGCATAATAAGATGTTGATTGTCAGGCTGAGCAAGCAAACTGAGGTGAAGATGATGTTGGGAAGAACTGCTGTTTTACATCTCTGCCTGCACTGTTCAAAATGCTTTCCTTGATTCTCTGCACATCCACTATCTTCCTTCAGCAAACTTCCTGGAGATAAGTTTCTGCTCTTCTTGGACAAATATTTTTCAGAATAAACAGGGAGGCAGAGGGAAAGTGTTTGTTTTATACCTTGGTGAAGTGATAAAAAAAATCTCCATGTTCTGCAGCCCTTGAACCATTGTTCCTTTGTGCTTTTGGCAGAAATGTTTGGGCTGTATTGATTTCTTGTGAAATGAAATGTTAACAAATGTGTAGCAACAATGGAAGTTGTTTCCTTCTCTTTCTTGTGAATTTTCTGAGCCTGGAGGATTTTTTGACCTTTATTCCCTAAGCTCCTGGTTGGAAATTGAATGAGGTTCACGGAAAAATAGTATAACAATTAGTGTGGTGTGTTCAGCTGGCTTCTTTCTCCCTGTACTGTCTGTGTCACATGAACCTGCCTGAGATGTCAAAAATAACAACAGTTAAATATCTATGAAACACTGGACATGAGGCAGCATACAAGTAATGTTGCTAACTTTTTAAAATTATTACTTCAAAATTTAATAATATTCTCTTGGAGGGGGAAACTCCTTGTCAAGTAAATCTCATTCCTGGCTTAGCCCAGGGTTTTCTGCAGTGCTATGAGCCCATACAAGCTTTTCAGTGCCCTACAAGCTCAGGCAGCTGCTGGCAACAGCCTGGGAGCAAAGCTGGTCCCACACCAGCTCCAGAGGTGCCAGCAGCTGTGGGGGAGAAAACCTGAACCTCACTGTACTATTTTCCATCTCTTAACAGGAAAAAAAAAAAAAAAAAGGCTACCAAGGGGAAATTAATGGGGATCAGCTCCTCCTGGAACTCCCACTGTACAGTTGGTTTTAAGCTGCAGATCTTATCAAAATCTCGTCAAGGCACATCCAGGCCCTGGGCTTTGTGTTGCAGCACCCTGAGCTGCCGTCCTGCACTGCTGGATGTTCCTGCTCTGATGAATCAATCCCATAACATCCCACTCCTCTGTGTGTGACCTCCCTGCTCTGCAGGGCTGTTTGCAGGGTTATCCAGGTGCACTGCTCCCAGTGCAAGCTCCCAACACTCTCTCCCTCCTGTAGTTTATAGCTCTCACTGTTCTGGCAAGGAACAAAAGGATCTGACCTTCCTGAGGGCAAGCAGGGAAGTTACTAAATAACAGAGCTCTCCTTTCCCCAAAAGGCTGTAAATTGTGCTGAAATAGTGGTTTCACGATATGCCAGATGAGGAGCTGCTGTCGGCCACCAAATGATTTTTAATTGAACATGAAGCAGAGGAAATGCTTTACCCTGGAAAACTCCCACCTTCTCTCCCCTGCAGAGCACACATGTGCTGCCTGCCCTTGTCTCAACCTGATGGAAGCACTGGCAGCATCCCGTGGGTCGGGGGAGGTTCTGGTCTGCCCCCAGAAAGGACACAGAGGTACCACCAGCTTTCAAACCGCTGCTGCTGTCCCCTTGCAGTGCTCAGGGACAGCTCACGGCCTTTGGACTTGCTGAAGGTTTGGACACGTGCTTGTTGTCAGGCAGGGCAGTGCTGGAAAGCCCAGAGCCCTTTGTGGGTTTGGGTTGCTTGCTTTGCTTTGGGGACAGCCTGGAAGGGGCATCGAGCAGCCTGGTCTAGTGGGAGGCATCCCCAGCCAAAACAGGGAGATGGAACAAGGTGCTCCTGCAGGCCCCTTCAAACTCAGACTTTTCTGGGATCGTGTGGCAGGTCCACTGTGCCAGAGGGATGAGAAAAACATAGTGGAAATGGCTCTGCTCTGTTGAGAAAACTTTCATTAATGGTGGAAAACAAGGTCCCAAAACCAGAAGGTGAATGAACTGGATTTGTGCCGCCTCTCCTCCAGCTGCAACTAGTATTTCTGAAGAAGGCAAGACAACAAGTGCCACAAGACACTTCTTTTTTCATCTGTGCAACTTCTATTGAACACCCCAAAAGTATTCCCTTTTTAGAATTTAATCCTTAAAAAATGCTCTTGCACACTTTTTCTCCTCCTCTTGGTTATTTTCTTTCACGCTTTGATGTTATTATTTGAGGGACATTACTGAGTCCCAAAGTGTGGAAGAAATGGTTCAGAGCCAAAAAGTTCTACCGGAAAAAAAAATTAAAAAGTGTTTCCACGGCTCCTCTAAATGCAGCCAACTTGGTTTTCAGTGGCTCCAGTTTTATAGGAGAGATTTCTGAAGTTCTACCCTGAGGTCACCAACTTGTGGGAAAGTACTTGTGATTTCTCTCTCCCCAGCCAATAAGTATCAGTGCTACTTTTCACACTATTGCAGAATGACCCTAATTAGGCTTATTAAAGTTAGTTCTGTGCTAATGTTGTGGCCACAATCCTGCAAACACCTCTGCATATGTACAGACATTATTGATGTTGAGTTCCTGCTAAAGGCAGTGAGGCTGGATCTGTGCTGAAAACTGCATGTCAGGGATGGTGAGAACAAAAGCTGCGGCCAGATGGAAGCAAGAGTTTTACATAAAATAAGTTCTGAACCAATCATTTCCTCAAATTAAAGCAGAATCCTGAGGGTTGGGGTTTTTTCCTGTCAAGGAAAAGATGAGTTTAATATTTTTATAGCATGTTATTGTGACTGAGCACTATACTGGCCTTGTCCTTCCTCCCTACCCAGTGTTGCTGCTGCTGCACCCGTTGCAGTTTCCTCATGAGCATCTTCCTCTCCAGAGCAGGGGCAGCTCTGCTCCCAGGGAGCCCCCAAGCCCTGGGAGGGCTGGCTCGTGCCTCATGCAGCTCTACCACCCAGAAATGCTGTTCCTGCCCACCCTGGTACCCCCAAAGTGAGCAGCAGCTGCAGGAGGTGACCAGGGGCTTGAAGCTCTGCCAAGCCTGGGTGCATCCAGCTGACCTGCAATTAATGCTGGCCTTGCACCCTCCAGGGCTGGGTCTCTGTCTTGGCTTGGGGTCACTGTCCCCAGGGATGACAGTAGCCCAGGGATGACAGTAGCCTGTCTCTCACTCATGCTCCACTAATACAGAGCACTTTTTTCTCATGCAATTTTGAGCATTCTCCTTATCAGGTCTCTGCTGCTGGGTTGTGACTTCCAGGAAAGGCCTCCTGGTGTCTGCCTTTGTTTGTTGGCTAATTGGTGCCTCAGGAAGGAGATGTGCATGGTGGACACGAGCGTGCCCAGGTCTGATTTGTTGCAGCAGGTCCTATTGAGAAGTTCTCAAGCTTCGCCACCGTTCTAACTCATTGTGTGTTTTCTCCTCTGGGCTTTGGCTCATTAAGCAATGAAGCAAACTTACTGTGCCTTGGACAGAGGCTACATGAGAACTTCCCATTGAGTTTCTTAAGAATTCTTGGTTTTGGTGATTCTGAGCTATTCAGAAGCCTAGTGTTGAATGTGTTAGAATAGATGGAAAGAGTTCAATTGATTTTGGGGGAAGTTTGCTTTAGCCCATTCACAAAGAAGAAAGGACACCACCTAAAGATGTTCCCTCAAAGTATTTCTTCCTTCCTACTAATTTCCCAAGAGCTGAGGAAGTGGGCAGTCAATTATGCAGAAGAGCCACTGTGGGTCAAGGGAGCCCTCAGCCCTTGCCCAGACCCAGTGGGCAGCTGCATATGAACAGTGGCTGCTCTCACAAATCCATCGCTACCCTTTGCTGTGGAGATCCCTAATTAGACAGGAGCGCTGGAACCTTTCCAACACGTCTCCCCTGCTGGCTGCCCTCCCATTTGGTCATGCTAAACGAGTAGGTAAATAGGCCTTTCATGAAATCTAACACCCGCCCTACCTAATCCCCCCTGCCTTCAAACTGTGGGGCTAATCAGTTGTTTTGACATAACTGGGATCCAAATTCTATAAGGAATATTGCCAAGAAAAGTTCAAATCCAAGACCAAGATTAATGAGAACTTCAAAGAAATTTGCCACCAAATGTTACTAATTTAGTACACCCTCTGTTTGAAACCAATGACCTAATTGGAAACTATATTCTTTCAAAGCCTTTATGTTCCAGCTCTTTAGTATTCAGGAGGTGACTTCTGAGATCAGAGTGGGTTTATGTCATTTGGTGGGACAGGACTGTTGATTTCCACTCCCACCTCCCTAAAACTGGGATAAAATATCCAGCATTAGGTGATTGTGCTCTTAATGCACAATAAATAACAGGTTTGTAATCAGACAAACAATTTCCTCCTGTTCTCCAATAACTGAGTATAATGTTACAAATCCCTTAAAGCTGGTTAGAGAAATGAAAGGTCTGACTGACTTTGCTCCTTCACATGTTGCCAAAAAATCAGCACATCAAAAAAAATTATACTTAGCGTAATGATGCACGTTGTTTCACAGAGCTGTTGGTACTACCTCTGCCTTCCCAGTTTCACCAGGGTCTAAATGGCTGTATACTCTGCACTTGGCTATGGATTTGGGAAGAAAACCTGAGGAGAACATCTGGTCATTGATGCCTTTAGCAAAGATCAATCAACCTGAGGTGGAGATAATGCTCTCATTAGCTCAGGTGCTTCTCTGTGTCTTGGGCTCTTCCTAGAGCTCCACAGAGCTCCACGCTCTCCTGACAGGGTCCTGCTGTCACCCGTGATGGGGCTGTTTGTCCTGCATCTGACTGTGCTGATCCTCACCCCTGGGGCTAGACAGAGGCAAGCTCATCCTGGAGACCCTGCAGGTTCTCCCAGCAAATGAACTTCAACAGAATGAGGTCAAGGTGGGACTTGTCATGCCTGCTGCTGCAGGTCAACATTTTGTGTAGATGTACATTCTAGATCACTGCTTTCTGTATATTAGGAAGAGGAAAGTTTCTCCAGTTCAGGTCTCTACTTTAGTGTGAAATGCACCATCCTCTGGCACTGGCTGTTTCACTGCTCTGATGGCAGGGAGACTGCATGACAGCGCAGGGTTGTATCTTCATGTCCTGAGCATCAGTGAATCACAGAATCCCAGAAGGGTTTGGGTTGGAAGGGACCTCAAAGCCCACTCAGTGCCACCCCTGCCATGGCAGGGATACCTCCCACTGTCCCAGGGACACCTCCCACTGTCCCAGGTGCTCCAAGCCCTGTCCAGCCTGGCCCTGGGCACTGCCAGGGATCCAGGGGCAGCCACAGCTGCTCTGGGCACCTGTGCCAGGGCTGCCCACCCTCACAGGGAAAATGTCTTTCCAAAATCCCATCTAACCCTACTCTCTGTCAGTGTGAAGCCATCCCCCTTGTCCTGGCACTCCTTATAAACAGTCTCTCTCCATCTTTCCTGTGGAGGCCACAATGAGGTCACCCCAAAGCCTTCTCTTCTGCAGGCTGAACAATCCCAATCCTCTCAGCCTTTCCTCCCAGCAGAGCTGCTCCAACCCTCTGTGACAGGAAATATAAAGCAAAGTCTTTAAAAAATCCTCATTGGTTTCTGGACAGAACAACAGCTCTGGAAGGATCTGCAGAGAAGATTTTGGTCCACACCCCTGAATAACCTGTAAGTGAATTATTTGGGACGTACTGCAGCTCATTTCAGATGCTAGAGGAGCCGGGATACCTAATTTGCCAACACTGCCATCTCCCATTGAGTATGTACACAGCTTCCATGTGCTGAGGTGACAAACACATTGCAGAGGTAATGCCATATTTTGACATAAAACCAGGCTTGAGCTTCTTACCTGCCACTGCACAGTGGGCTGAGAACCTTCTCTGGAGTCAGGGGACACAGCATTCAGACCTGACACACTCTGAGGATTTTCTAGTAATTTGGACATAAAAGTCATTTCTTAATGAAGGTTACATGATCTCTCAGGCTGAGAGCTGGTGTTTTCCATTCCTAAATCACAGTGGAATTCCCCTTTTCTGCATAAATTAAAATGCAGAGAGTAGTTACCAGTTCAAAAATGAATAGAGGAATAGCGAAAAAGAAAGGGCTGGAGCACTTTGGCTACATTCAACCTTTAAGAAAGATTCCTTGTTTTCACATCAGTGATATTTTGCCAGTAACAGCTTAGTGAACATCAAGGAAGGTTTTTCTTGGGTTGTTTTCAGAAAACAGTTTTAAAAAAAATTAAAAAGCCTGAACCAAATGGGGTCCTTTGCTGGCTGAGGAGCTGATTCCTGCAGGGTGTGTTACCTGCTGCAGGCTGGACACACAGCCTGCTGGTCATGGGCGAGCTGTGAGCAAGGGCAGCTCAGTGATTCTCCCCCACCAGAGGCGTTTCTGTGCATGCCCAGCTCTCCCAAACTCATTTATTGGGCATTTACCAGTTTCTGCTCACGAGGATCCCTCCCACGGCAGTGAGGGCAGTGCTCAGGGCTGTGTTAGCAATCCTGCAGCTGCTGAGGGGAGCTGGAAATTGCAGTGATTTCCTCTCCAGCCCTTACAGGCCTTGCGGGGTTCGTGCCACCTCAGGAGTCTGGGCAGAGTTTGAAAGGCTTGAGTGCGGGACAGACCAAATTTCCCAGAAAAGGGAAATTTGTGTTTTATAAACCCCGCAGTACCCATTCTGCTCACATCCATTTTATGATTATAATTACTTAGATCACTTTTTAGATTAAGAAAAACAATAATGAAAGAGTAACTAAATAAAAAAGCTCAGAAAAAAAAAGAAGGAAAACACTGTGGTTTCTGTTCAGAAATTTTAACCCTTCAGCAAGCAGGAAGGCTGAATTTTTAGAGGTGAGGGAAAAGGCTGGCTTGTAGCTACACATATTCCACTATTTCAACCGGCTCTTTTCTTTATTCCTGCCCTTAAAGAAAGGTGAATCTCCCATGCTTTTTCTGTGCTTAAATGAGTTGTGACTCTCCAGATGTATGCAACAAAACTGGGCATTATAAATACATATACATATAATAAATATTAGATATGTGCACACACATGATAAGTACACATGTATAATGCAGTTTAAGTGAGTTTAGAGGGCAGGTCCAAGCTCCAGAAGATTCTTTGTACCTTTACCTCTAGAAAAAGTTTACCCCTGGGCTCTGTCCCTCTGGTTGCTCCATCCCTGGTGCACATGGTGCTGCTGGGAATTTGCAGGAGGCTGGTGGGAATGAGCCCAGGATTTCCTGCCACGGAGGTGTGATTGCCAGAGGAATTGCAGAGACCCCCCTGTGTCCATCCCTGCTGGGTGCACTGAGGGGAGCGCTGAGCTCAGCCCCGGAGAAGGGGCTGGGAAGGGGCTGGGGCTGCAGCACTTCAGCTCTGTGGGGTGACAGAGCACCAACGGACCACGCCAAGGGATGGGGCAGCTGTGTCCACCCCTTGTCTGCATTTCTGCAGGGCTCACTGACCAATGTTCTGTGTGTGGGGCGGCACCAAATATCTGTGACCCCCTGCCAGAGCTCCCTGCTGGGCTCTGGGTCTCAATGAGGCTTTTCAGCCTCAAACAAGCGATTTTATGTGAACTAGGTAAATAATTAAGATAATAATCAGTCTGTTGGTGTTTCAGGCCCCATTTCAGATTCCAGCAGGGAGATTATAATCCTGTAAGTGCTTTGGAGTGTGATGATTTCCAAAATAAGTGATTTTCAAACCAGGGACTGATGATTGCTGGAGACCCTGTGTCCTCATAAAGACCCCTCATCCCTTTTCCTGTTCTCTCTGGTGGAAGCTGCTCTTCCTTCTTGTGTAATTCCTAAAACCCCACAACATATAGGGAGCTTGTTCTTTCCAGGGGCTTCCTGGGCTGGGCTATGCCTGTTTGAGATGCCCAGAGGTCAGAACACCACAGGCATTGCCTGAGTCAGGTTTGCTGAATTTTATCGATTTTTTTTCTGGGTGTTTAACCCCAAAAAAGGACACAGCATCCTTTTCTGGATCGTGAGCCCTGGGAAGCAGATGCCATGAACCTTTACACCCACTACAAAGTGCATTGCAGGCTGCAAGGAAAGCAAGCACACTTATTGGTTTCTCTGCAGTGGCAATCAGGAAGGGAATTAAAATTATGACATGTTGCCATGGTAATGAAGTCCCAGGATTTGGCTAGGAGGAAAAGTGAGGTTGTAGTTAGTTGCTCATGAATTCCTCAGTAGGCTTTTCAATACTCTGTTTCCTTTAAATGAAATTGGAGAAAGACTTGCAGTTCATAGTGGGGATAAAAATTTTATGAAGCTAAATCTAGGCAGTGTTTTAGTGTCAGTCAGCATTAACCCACAGCATGAACACATAAATAATTGAAATTTCAAATACCCCTGGATTAGAGCACCGGCAGCACTCGAGGGCCAGCGTTCCATGGGTATCCCAGAACCTCTCCAGCCTCCTCCTCAGCATCCTGGGATGAAGGCACCGCTCCTGCCTCCTGCCCTGCCCCACCTCTTAGAGCGTAGAGCGTGTCTTAGCACAGACCCCTGTGCTTGCTCACTCTGCCTGCAACCAATGGTCTGCAGATGCTCACGGATGCAAAAGGGGGCAAGGGTGCTCAGTTAAAACAGCTTTTCTTTTTGCTGCTATGTTTGAATGACTTCTAGAGCTGGTAGGAAACAGAAAATCACCATGAGGTGATCTGTGATGAGAATCTCCTGTGTAAATCTTTATCTTCTGTAAACCTCCAAATTTGGCTTGTTTTATTTAAATTAAAAAATCATAAATGCCCCCATGAACCTGCTTTCTTTTTTTTCCCATTGTTTTTAAATAACATTTCTCAATAACAGCTTAGATACAGTTTCCATTTTCAATACAAAACTTTAATATCAGAATGAATTTGAACAGTACAAACAGAATTAGTTGTGACAGGCAAATTTACAAGGTGCTGATCCTGGACAGAGATGTTTGAAAACTCTTTCATTTGAAAGGTTTGTCATTCAAATGTTGCTAAGTCAAAGCTGACAGTCATAAATCTCTAGAAGCATGTTTAAGAAAGGTGTGTTAATAAATCTGAGGTTGGGATTGCCTCCAATTTCCTGCCAGCAACCATGCTGCAGAAACTAAATAAAATAAACAGGGAGAAGTTAAATCTGAGCAGGACTATAGTGCTATTTAAGAGCAATTTTTACTTATGCATAAGTCTTCCAAAACTTTTAATGGCCTTTTGTGATAAAAGCTCCCATTTAGGTAAGTTTCTCTCAAAGTTTTCTTCAAAACAGTAAAATTACACTGTTAAAACCCCAGAGGTAACAACGTGCCACTTCAGCCAAAACAACTAAAGTTCCAGCTTAAAAACAAACTGTATTTTACAGGGAGAATGAAAACTTCCAAAGGAAATATGAACTGCTTCTTCAGGAAAAGTGGGAAATGGGAAGACCCCCCACTTACTGAATGTGTTCTTCCAGCAAAAGCACTCTAAAACAAATTCCCATTTCCCACGAGAAATGTGCACATCTCCTATCAGCTGAAAAACATTGTGTTTTGGCATTAAAAGTAGTTGCTAAAAGATCTTGACCAGGAACAGGAGGTGGACTGGATCAAGGGGAGCCTCCATGGGACGTGTGTGGCTTCCCACTTGCTGGAGTGTCCAGAAGGGTCTGGCTGGGGCTGTAGGGCTGCAGTGCTGGGCTGAGCAAGGAAAGCTGGGACACAAACACAGGTCTCTCATGGCAAGCCTGCAAGTGTCAAATCTTATTACACTCATCTCAGGGGTGCTCATTTTAATCAGAGACTGGATGGTCAGATTAGGTCTGTTCGCTCTCTTTTGTGAAATCTCTGCAATTCAGCATTAGTGCAGGTCTAATTTTAGTGTTATTGTTACAGAAGGTAATACAAGCCCCAGAGTACTGGCAAGGAAATAAACTTATGAGGTCCACGCCAGTGGTCAGTTTTCTGAACTAGTTGATTTACTAACTGGTTGGTAAATGAGATCAAACAAAACTTTGACGTTCAGCTCAAACAGAGCCATCACCCATTTCCATGAAGTCTTCCCCAATGCTTCTTAATTATACTTCTGTTCTTCACAGTTCTCTGGCAAGAGAACCTCACTGAAGGGGAAGGACCACAGCTCCTTGTGGGACCATCAGTGCTGATTAGACCTGGGAAGCAACAGAAACTTCAAAATGCCCCATCTCCTACCAGGGGGCTGTAAGGACCTTGAGCCCAGAGCCTTGTTTTGACTGTGCTCATTGGAGCTCTCTTTGCTTATCTCTTGGCAGCCACATTTCCATAGAATCATAGAAAGGCCTGGCTTGGAAAGGACCTTAAAGCACATCTCATTCCAGCCCTGCCATGGCAGGGACACCTTCCATTGAGGTTCCATTGACATTCCACCTTCCAGTGTTCTCCAAGCCCCAAACAACCTGGCCTTGAACCAGGACTGGGACAGCCACAGCTCCTCCGAGGAGCCTGTGCCGAGTCCTTACATCTCTCCTGCCCCAAAATCGTGTGTGATGTGGGCAGAGGTCACTGTCCCACTGCTGCTGTCTCCTGCCAAGGCCTCTTTGTCCTGGCTACCCCTGATCCACGTCTGGCTGCACCTGGAGATGGGTGAGCTCTTCCTCCAGTCGCGTCTCCATCTTCCCAGGGGCACTGCCACAGAGTGAATAGGAGGAAAGCCTTTCTGCAGCAGGCCCTGCAAAGGTGTTCTGGGGATGGCTGAGCTGGTCCAGGTGAAGGTGGGACTCAGGCTGAGTGCACATCAGGACAGGTGATGGTAAGTCCTGGGGCTAATGGTGGTGGTTGCCAGCAGAAAGTCCCAACTCCCTTTCTCTTGTGGAGAGTCTGCATTGAAATAGAGCAGACATGGCCAATGCTTCTTAAAAATTTTCTTCATGCTGTGCTTACATCTCTTTATTTCTTCTCCAAGTCTGTCCTTATTTTGAGAGGAGGTACCAAGGTGAATCCAGGCATAACATCCTGGGCATCGTGTTTCTCCAGAGCCCACTGTGTGTTTGACTTGGCTAATGTTTCTTTCTCCAGATCGATGAATGCCCATCCTGTTTGCCTTTCTCTCAAGAAAAAACAGATAAAATAACCTCCCTCCCAGTCCTCCTGGGATGAGATTCCAGATCTGGCAGCCCAGCTGTGACAAAGGCCATGTGTGGGTCTGCAGGCAGGACAGGGCACTGGGGTGTCCCTGTGAGTGCTGCTCTTGCAAGATGAACTGTCTTCCTGACCGTTCCAATTAGGAAGGATCTCTGCTCCCTGTCCTGATCAGCAGGCTCCGTTTGTGGAGAAAAGTTAGAAGAGGGGTTGAAAGGCATTACTGTTTGGGGGAAGTGCAGAGGGGAGAGTAATAGATGTGAGGAAGGAGGGGAAAAAGACAAGAAAACATTCCAGGAGTTGCATTAGGAATGGACAAACTGATAGTGTGCAGTGTGAGGCAGGCAAGGTTTCTCATTTTGGTGCTGTGCTTATTTCTCTAAACCCTCTGATTTCTCTTGCTTGCGTTCAGTCCTGTGCTTGTTGGGAAGGGCCTGGGAAGCAGAGGATGCCCGAGGCTCTGCAGTGTCCCTGGGAAGCCAAGCACAGCTCACTGGGGCTGAGGAAGTGGCAGAGTTACACCCAATGGGCCAACAGTACAGCCTGACCCAGACCTGGCCTTACCCCTTCACTCATCCAGGCTGAAACAAAGCCCAGCACTGCTTGTTGTAGCCAGGGAAAAATCCAGAGCTGAGCTGGGACCAGCTCTTCTTGCAGCTGTGTGGAGCAGGATGCTCTCCTGCACTCTAATGCCAAAACGAATCCCTGTTCCCAGTGCCAGCACAGAGTCTTGCAACAAGGCTGAGCACAAACCCTACACTGAAGGATTTTGGTGCAGCAGATGTGACTTGTCTTTTCCTGCACTGCTACTTAGTTTATGTGCCATTATAGATGTCCCTGCTGTGGTCTAACACCAACAACGCTGTGAAGACAAAAAAACCCCAAAAATGCAAATTCCCTTGACCAGTTATGTTTGGAGGAAGGCAGAGAAAGCAGAGAGAAACTGCAGAACTTAACCTAGGTTAACTAAACAGACTCTTAAACTCTGTTTCAACATAAGGCTTCTAACATTACCTGCTTGGCATGTCACAGACAGGAATAAGAGCCACCATCCTGTGCACAGCTAATCACAGAGCCAGCTGCCCCCAGATTCTCAGGGACATGAAGCTGTGAGGCAGAAAGGGGGGAGCTCTTTCTCTGACATCATGACACATGGAGAAAAATGAATAAAGGATGGGAAATCTCACATGACAAGGCAGGCACCAGTCACTGAATGGAGCTGAAGTGCAAATCCTTCTACAGTGTCTTGTGCCATATAGTCTGATGGGGGTTTTTCCCCCTTTGTTTTTTTTTCTCTGACTTTGTGTAGCAGTGTAAAGGGTAGCCATGAACTTGGTTCTTCACTTCTTTCAATTCTGCACAAAATAGGTCCCACTGTCTTTTTAATGTGTCAGTCTTTATTGGGAATGTGGAACTAAACCAGGTGTATCCTGGTGCTACCACTGGCACACCAAAGGCAGATCAATTTTAACTCTTGCATCATCTCATCCTGCCCTACATTTTTCTTGCTTTTATTTCTTGGAGAGGGATGTGTTGACCACCAGTTCCCATTTTTTTCTGTTAATATGGGCACTGAGGAGCAGCTCTGGGGCTGCTTTTCTCGACTTGTGTGTTCTGAGTAGTGGAGTCCAGGCTTGCCGGTTTGGGTCTCTGCTTTGGGACTCACTTTGGTGAAACTTCTGCGGTTTCTGCCATATCCCTTTCAGAAGTTCATCTTGGAAACCAAGCCTCTCTGAATGTCTGCACTGATTCCTTACGGCCTCCTTTGCTGGGCATCCCTGCAGGGACCTAAATGAAACGCTGGAGGAAATACAGGCTTTTTTTGGACCAGCTTCATGGTTAAAGACACTTGACAGAGACTTGAGAGTGTTTTTTCCCCAGCTCTGTGTCACTGACCTCCAGCAAACCATTTTATCTCCCCGTTTCCTATCTGTGACGATGACAGAAATGTTCCCTTTCTTTCTCCCTTTGTCTGTCTTATCTATTTATATTTTAAGGTCTTTGGGGCAAGGACTGACTCTTGACTGTACAAAGGCTGACAGACAAAGGCATTGACCTTGCTTGGGATCTCTAAGTGTTAATGTGATAACAGTACCAGAGCAATGGATGAATGCTAAATAGTAGCACAGCCTATTTTGGAAAAGAAAGCAAAGTATTTTCCCTTCCTTCTAATAGCTTTTCTAACAGCAATAATTAAGGCATCAAATAGAAAGTACATAGGGCTACATGAAAAACTGCACATTCTACAAAACACTCTGAATGAAACAGTTTTGTCAACATTGAGGTTATCTTCTTCAGTTTTCTAGGGAGTTTGATTGTTTGTTTGATTTGTTTTGTTTTATTTTTTAAAGCAAAATCCACTCTCTGAGAATGAGAACACTTGTAGCTTGCTAAAGCTTTTAGGTCACTTTGGGCATTGCAGACTCTGAGACAGCAGCTTTGTCTCTGAAGAAAGCTTTTGGGAGTCCACAACCCCCTTGCTGAGCAGGTGAAGTGTGGTGGCTGTTTCCTGGCACTGCAGAAATGGCTCACACCATTTTCAACCATGTGAACATGTTTTGGAATTTACTCATAGAGGAGGTTTTTCTTCTGTTGCAATACTGAGAAAAAAACTTCCAAATCTTTCTAGAAAATGGAGTTCTTCCCCTAGAGAAGGAAAATGTCTTCTCATCTCCACAGGTAACCTGTATTTTCATGCCACCAGGAGAAAAGTGTTAATGCACTGCTCATTAGGAATCTAAAATTTCTGCTATCCTCTCCTGCATCCTAATCCAAACACATTTCATCTCTTTCTTAAACAGAGATCCAAACAAAAATTTAAATGTTGGTGTTAAAAGTAAACTCAGCAGGAAATCCAGTTTCTCTCTTCAGCTGTAGATGTGGTTTTGACCTCCTAAAATGTGACTTTTTGTGTTAATTTAATACTACATTCCCATCAGATTAAGCACAATCTGAAGACACAACAGGAGAATGGCAGAGGAGGGGAAGCCAAGCAGCACTTAATGTCATCTTTACTTGTGTTTCCTGCTGAAAGATCAGATCAGGTAGTGAATTATTAATGCTGCAGTCTGGCACAATCCTGGGCGTGCAGCCTGCCAAAATGTAAGAAGTCCATTGCAAAGGCAGGATATTGGATCCCATCGGTGCAAGCAGGCATGCTTCCATGTTTGAAAGTTCACAGTGGGAGAATTCAAATCAACCTCTGAGGCTGGCTGCAGATTAAACTCCTCTATTTTTAATTAGATGCCATGCAAAGGACCTCAAGTCAGGAAAAAAAGTAACACTAAACCCATGGACATATCCATAATAATTGTCCTACAGACTCAGTCATTGTCAGTGGGGTGAAACATTAACATCCTTTTATCGTGCTTAAGCATTTGCTTGGTTTGGGTGTTTTTTCTGCAGTCCAACAACTTTAAAGCCTAATGAGTTAAGAATTGCCCAGGATGATAATGGGGCTGCTCAGAGACTTTAATAATTGGCACGGCTCAGGAAGGGGAGAAACAAAACTGCAGGAGGCTCCCTGGGGAAGGGGGTGAGGCCACAAAGGGTTGAGTGGGCAACGTGGAGAAAAGGGCTATTGCTTTCACACTGCTTGGTGCTTAAAGCAGGACAAACCCTGGCCACAGCTGACTAATTTTAGCTAATTGGAACCTGCCTAGAGGCCTTGCTCCTGTTGCGTCAGGGCAGCATCCATCCCTGGGCTCCCCACAGCCTGTGACAGCAGTCACGAGATGGCAAATGGGTGGAAAATTATTCCTTGAGGAAGATCCTGTTCCACACATTTGTCTTTGCTTTCCCATCACTGGGATGAACCAAACTCATGGGCTGACCTGGCTTTTACAGGGCCATGCAGTGACAGGATGAGGGGAATGGACTCACACCTGAACTGAGAGCAGGTTTAGATTGGATATTATGGAAAATTCTTCCCTGTGAGCGTGGGCAGGCACAGGTGCCCTGAGCAGCTGGGGCTGCCCTGGATCCCGGGCAGTGTCCAGAGCCAGGCTGGACGGGGCTTGGGGCAGCCTGGGGCAGTGAAGGAGTCCCTGCCATGACAGTGGGTAGAACAAGATGCTGCTAAGATCCCTTCCAGAGCCGTTCAATGATTCCTCCTGCTCAGGGCCAGCAGGTCACTGTGGAGCCTTCCTTCTCTGAGGATTAATCAGTTGCCACTCACCCACTGCTCCTCTGCTGCTGAAATCCTCATTGAAAGCTTTCAGGTGATGCTGGTGGGTTTTGGTCCTTGGCAGGGGTTGCTCCAGTACAGGGCTTCATTTTGGGAGTGGAGCTGAGCGACTCAATTCGCCTGTTTGCATTTTTGCTTCCAAAATGTGAGTAAAAGAGTAAAAGAGCCTTTCTTATGCAACAGCACTTCCATAAATATGGACTGCCCCTACAAAAGGGTGGAGGCTTGTGTGGGGTCAGCTATGGGGAGAGCTGGGTGCTGGGCACGGGCCTGCTCGCTCATGCAGTGTGAGGACTGGCCTGGTGTGGGGCAGTGATTTCTGCTCAAATACATTAATCCCAAAATATCTCAGGGGAAAATATAATTTTGATGATATCTCTGCTCAGTCACCTTTTCACTGCCAAAAAATAATCACACTGTGCACTTATTTGGTGGAATTCATGCTTCTGGTAAACACAGTGAATTTCTTGGACACCTTAAAGCCTGTTATATGTTATAATTAATAATACCATTTTCACTGAGGTGTAGGACAGAGTAGGAAGGATTGTTCAGATATTTCCAATATAAATTTCATGGTGACCTGAGAATTATGGCTAACAAAGAGTTTCCCTCTGTCTTTTTTTAATGCTACTGAAGTATTAGTTTAGGGGGATTTTGTCATTGTTAGTAGGGGTTTTGTACTTGTTTTGGTTTTTTAAAGGAAATACCAGATGGACTTGTGAATCTTTCTAACAAACTTTAAATCAAATCCACTTCTGTGCTCCATTTTTTGTATAACTCAATACAGGAGGGAGGCTGTCAGATAGTCTGGGGTGTCAAAAGAGTAGAGTTTTGAAAAGTCTCTATGTTAATGTTTCCACCAGCCACTTGCTGGTATTCAGTACTTCAAGGGATTGGGCAGTGATACTAAATCAGAGCTTTTCTTCAAAGTAACCATGAATATGAAGTAAAGCGAGAAGAATTTGGATGGGGGATGTAGAACTATTTCAGATGTTATTGGTCCCTGCTGTTTCCCTTTTCAGCACTCAGTTTCTGCTACAATGTTGTTGCCCTTTGACATTTGCTCGAACCAGCAAGTGGAGGAAATGGCACTGTGGTATTTATTAACCTGCAGATGCTGAGCAGAGGAGGTTTCCCTGCGAGCAGGATGGAGCTGCCCTGTGAGAAACAGCCCTTTAGAGCTTACCTGGATGGCAAATACAACAGAACAGCCTGGTTATGAACACGGTGCTGGGCTGCACTGGAGCTGTGTTTGCAGCACATTGCAGCAGCTGTGCCCGAGCCCAGCACTGAGGATGTGCCAGCACAGTCCCTGCGTCCCCTGGGCAGCACACGTGGCCAAATTGCACTTTGAACACTCATCTTCTGAAATAGTTCCACAACGAGACAAAATTAATCCTGTGAAGACCATGGTGTACCTGGAGAAGGTGCTGTAGTAAAATGGGGATGGAAAACTCACCTCCTGTGGCTATGAGCTCAGTTTGGAGAGGAGAATGCTGAAATGCAGTGTGGGAGAGGCTTGCGAGGTGGTGAAGGTGGCAAGTCAGCAGATTCAGAGGGGCATTTTTAGAAGTCATGCAGGAGTGGTCAGGCTCATTTCTCTGATCAGCATCTCCTGCTGCCACTGCTGGACCAGTGATTGTCCAGGGCAAGGGAGTTTGAGCCAGTACAGCATTTTTATGTGATATAAAGCAGCTTTAGGAATTGTGGAGTAGTGAAACAAATCTGTGTTTAGGACCTATGCTAAAGGCAAAGATTTGCTGGCAAATCTAGTTTAGCTCAGCCCAAACCCCTTTGCTACAGAGCAGCTCAGAGATCTCTTTTCCATATGGAAAGCTGGAGGGAAAGGGCAGATGTCAGGCTGGTGTCAAGTGTTTTATACATTTGGAAACATTCAGGTTTTATATTGAATCCCAGCTTTAATTGGCTGGGTTTTAATCACGCTGAACACTTGGAAAGAAATGCCTTTTTATTAGATTGGCTTTTGTAATTTCTCAGCCCTACTTGAAGCAGGGAAACCTGCAACATTGCTTAGTCTCTCAAATCCACCAGCTCTCCTTACACAGCCAGAAAATCTGTGCTGTGTATTCACTGATTCAGGAGCTGAAGTAGCTAAAAGAGGAAAGAGTGAAGCGGAACCTGAAGGTTTGTCATTTATCTGAGGAGATGCACATTTCTCTGCTCTCTAGAAGTAGCAGTATTTTAAAAGACTCTAAGCATGAAATGATTAATCAAACAGAAAGAAAAGGGTGTTTCAGAGAATTTTGGCAAGGCATACTTGAGAAACTATTTTCCATCCATTGAAATGTAAATACTCAGAAGCACAGTCCCTTTAAAAGCCCAGCTTTTTTTCCTGGGGATCCTTGTTTTATGTGATTATTATCCATTTTCTGTGATCAGAAGCGAGGTAGGGAGTGTTTCTGTCTAAGCATGGCAGCAAGAGAATTAAATTAATGTCACACCACCAGAGACACTATGGCTCAATTTAAAAATTATTTGGCTCCTTATCATGAAGGTTTGCATGTTATGTCTCTTTTTGCAGACCCAGCCTTCTGACACCAAAGTGGCAAAATCCATTTCAGATGTGACAGCTGTAAACAGCCCTGAGTCAGAATGATTTCATTTTGCAGACACATTTAGAGAAGCAGAAAGCCTCGGACTGTGCTGTGAGCATTCCCTGCCCAGCCTGGAGCATCCCCTGTGCATGGAAAGGCTGGCCCAGGTCCTGGTTCTGCAGGCTGGGCCTTGGCAGGACCCAGAGTGGCTCCAGGGCAGCCCAGGGCCTCTGCAGGGCCTGGAGCATCCCCTGTCCATGGAAAGGCTGGCCCAGGATGTTCACCAGGCTGGGCCTTGGCAGCACCCAGAGCGGCTCCTGGGCAGCCCAGGGCCTCTGCAGGGCTGGCACTGAAGCTCTGGGGGTGGGAAAGCAGGAGGGGAGATCAACACCAGCGCTGATGGGCCAGCAAGGCTTGGAATGAATGTCACCCCCTGTGCAGGCTTTGGGCAAGTTAGCTCAGGGTGAAATCCTGAGGCCCCAAAACCTCAAATGTGCTGTGGACCACACGGTTCCAGGGAGAATGGAACAGGGACAATTATTTCTCTCCTACTGGGGTCTGTGACCCCAGTCTGGGTTCTGGTTTTAGTGGGACTTGCTAAAGTTGAATTGGGTTGGTGTGAACTTTTTTGGGTATGGAAAGAGGGAAATTATTGCAATGAGTTTGATTTTTTTTTTTTCATTTCACCATCTGATTATGAGTAACCCAGTAAATATTCTGCTGGGTTTAAGTTTTCCATTCTTTCAAATTCTTTCTATAAATAAATATTGTTCTCACTTCAAAAACAGAGGCACCATTTCAAAAGAAAACTGAAGTATTTTGCTTTACAAACACCAATAATTTTATTTTATGGATTTTTTTTTTCCTCAAGCAAGATATATTTCAAGTATAAACAATTTGAGTTTGCAGAAAAGTGTGTTTTTTTGATGGATAATACATTCATTGGGAATGCTTGCCCAGCTCCAGATGGCAAATAACACCTCTGGGAGGTAGCAGGGATGATGTACCTTGAAATCCCCCTCAGCTGGCACGGGGGAGCTGGGGCACTCAGGGCTGGGCTGCCCAGCCTGGTAACCAGCACTGAGGGCTGACATATGGCCAGGGGCCAGAGGGGCCAGATGTGGGCACACGTGATTTACTGCCTTGCCCGGGGAGATGGGCCCAGCCGGGCTGTGCCTCTGCAGCAGGGGCCACATTAAAATCTTTTGTCATAAGGACTCCGAGTTTGCTGCCAGGCACCAGCAGATCCCCATTTTTGCCTCTGACTCTGAGCTGCCTTTTCCCCCCCAACGGCTGAATTTTGGAGTCTTTCTAATGTGGGTAGGCTTTAGTCCCAAACAAGCCTTTATTTCTCCGGGTAAAAGGCCAAAATTAATACAGGTTTGTAATAATTTACGGTGGCCCAGGGAGATCCATCATGCCAAAGGCAACATTCACCCAGTAAGCAACATCAAGTGAGACCTTGGTCCCACTGCTGGGAGTGGCTGTGGTCCTGCAGCTTTATGGGGTCGTGTGTTCACCCTGCTGCTCCATGAATGAAACTGGGGATCAGCAAAGGAGCTCATTCTGGGATTAGCAGTTAGACTTTTGGGTACTCCTCCCTGCACTGTTTAGGAAGCTTTGATTTGTAAGTTTCTCAATGACTGCTCTTAACACAAACACAAACTTTGTGTTTTATTGCCAGTTGAAATGGTAGTTGGCTCCTTTATTCTTCCTTTTTTTTCCCTTTTTTTACTTTTTCTTTCTTCTTTGAAAAAATGCAACTGTGTAAATTCTGCTTGCTTAGAAATCTTCCTGCAAGCAAAACCCTGAGGTGGACTATAGGGTTTGATCAAGAATAGATTGCATATAAAAAGGCTGGTAATCCAAAGATCTGGGTGACAATGCTAGCTCTCTTGTAGGATCTCTGTGAGATATTAGGTAAAGCACTGAAGGACTGTCTCCCTCTCTTTCCACAGCTAGGAAACCGTGATGGATAATGCTCAGCCCGTCCACACAAGGGATCTGAGGCTGGGCTGTACGATGTTTACACAGCTCCTGGGAATCCTTGGGTGTGGGCTGGTCCGTGGGTGCTCCTGTAGCAGAGAGCTGGGCCAGAGCTGTCTCTGGGATCTGGCTGAGGCACACGTTCACACTGAGCTGGCTGCAGGGAGGAGGAGGAGATGGAGGCCAGGGCTTCTCAGGCAGCACGGGGCTGTGAAATTGCAATTTGAGAACTTGTTTCAATGGACTCATGTTCAGCTTTGTCTGGAGGGGCTTCTGCCTCTTGTCCTGCCCAGCAGCAGCAGGTGCTGCCTTTCCCTGGAGGGAAATGCTTGGAGAGGTGACCCTGGCAAATTCTGTGCCTGGTCCTGCTGTGCAGACACGGAGCTCATGTCCATAGTCTCACTTTCACATCAATGCTGGGTCCATACAAACAGAGCTGGGGATGCAATAACAGCAAAACATGCTCCTTTAACCTCCTCAGCACCAGCGTGTGAAATAATACCCCAGACAGGTACCCTGAATGCTTTTATAATTTATTCATTCAACAATTTCTTTTGATGTAGTTAATGTTGTATTTCCCTGGCCAGGCCTGGCACGTGAAGCGTGAGAAATCCTTATGGACAGATTGCTTTGCCTTTCAGAACACAAACTCGTGTTATCTGCCGAGTGGCCTAAATGAGCCCATTCCTCTGGGATGGGCTCCAGGCCAGGGGGAGGCACGGGAGTGCTCAGGCTCACCTAGAGCCAGGGAAGGGGCAAAAGAGACCAGCTTCAGGGAATTCTGATCCATTTTATCCACTCTGGTCAGCACCTGAGCTGTTTCTTCTCTCCTCCAGAATTTAAAATTTATGCAAATGCCAATAAATGGGAAAAAAGCATAGTCCATGTCCCCAGTGCACCAGCTTCTATCCATGAAAACCTTCCTTTTCTCCCATTTCTTTTCCTCACTAAGAGACTTCCTTGTACAAAACTGCGCCTTTATCCTTGTTTTATCTTTATCCTTCTGTCATGTTTTATGCTGCCTTGGTCCTCCTGCAGCAGTGAGTGGTTTACTCCACTTGAATTTGAGGAAGTAGATTTCCATGGCCTAATCTTTAAAATGCCAAGACAGAGGAATCAAAGAAGATGAATGTATGTCAATGGTTTTCTTTTAAAGGGAGATTTGAATTTTTTTACTTTTCACAGCCTGTCCATTGTAGTCCACTGAAGAAACTAGAGGTATTTTTAAACAGAGGGGTCCCTGAAGCTGTATTTTACCCCCAGAGTGAGAACTCCAAGGCTGAGTGTTAATCTCAATCTGATTTCATGTGCAAAACAGCTGTTTGCATCTCTTGCCCTGCATCTGTCTCAGATGGGGCTGGTTTCAACCACTATGGTTAGTGCAGCCAGAAAGTTAATTTAGTGCATATTGGGAAATTCCTCAAACACCATGAGACTTAACACCATTTTTTCCATCAAACCCTTGAAGTTTGTGTTGATATTTAGAGGTGTGAGGCTGCAGGGCTGGGAAGTGGAATGTTTCACTAATTTATTGGAGGGAGCTGATCTGGGGTGTTATCTCCACAGACCAAGCTGTTATTGTTTCACTTACAGGCTAAGTGCAATATAACTCAAAGTCACAAAGTGTTCCCTGTAACGCAAGCCCTGTAACACTCTCCTGTGGCTGACACCTGAGGTAAAGAATGTGCCTGCCAGCCTCCTTGAATAGCTTGTCAGTGTATTCTAATTGGGTTTACACGAGGCCCAAGTTTATTTATAGATGTGGTATGGGTGCTGCTTTGGGAATCGTGAGATGGGAACCCTTGGGCTGGCTCTGCTCCTGCCTCTGCTGTGGTTTTGGGTGGCTGTGTGGTGGCAGATGTGTCTGTGGGTCCTTCCTGGGTCTCACAGCGTGAGCAGCTGAGCGTGACCCAGCGCAGTGCCCAGTGCAGGCAGTGGGAAACGCCAGGAGCACAATCAGAGTTACAGAAACGCCAGTGCTCCTTCAAGGGAGAGGCCTGAGAAGGCTGCTCGTGAGAGAAGCACTCTCTTCAGCACACAAGAGGAAACAAGGGTCAGGAAGCACAGGGCTGCTGCTTTGGAGTTCCCAGGGCTCTGTGCAGGGGAGGTTTCCAGGAGCTTGGCAGAAGGGAGAGGGGACCCATCTGGCTCTGTGTGTGAAAACAAGGCTTGTTTGGAGAGCCTGATAACAGCTCATGCAGCACTAGAGCAGGAGCTGGGTCATTCGGTCCCTGACCAGCTCTTCAGGGAGGCAGAATTCAAGCTCAGGTCACCTGTGGCAGTGCCAGGGCTCCCCATGCCAGTCAGTTGCAGGCACTGGCTGGCTCTGTGTGAGGAAGGGCTGCAGAGAACGAGCAGCAGTCCAGGGAGGGGTGGAGGGCACCAGGGCTGGTGGCACATCAGTGTCTCTGCTGTGGCTAATCCCCAAACACCATGGTTATTACAGAGAGGAAGGGCATGGCAGGAGGTGGCCTGCAGGAGACAGCAGATGGGAAAGCAGCAGGAGAAGGAGCAGCTGTGCCCCACGAGGGGCTGCTGGACAGGGCAGGCTCTGCAGTGGGTTCACAGCGATTGGGAAATGTTCCTGTGACAAACAGGCACATCAGAGGGGTGCTTGGGGCATGGCAGAGGGCAGGGATGGCCTGGGAGGTTGTGTACACCTTCCCACCCTGCTGCTGGTCCAGCCAGCAGCTGCACAGTGCCCCATTGTCACCCTGATATCACACTCATCCAACCACCGTGGGCTGGGGGAAGCTCTGACCTCAGGGTTGTTAGCTAGGATATCTTGTGCCAGCACCATGACTGCATGTACACGTGTTGTTATTTTCTCCTTCCCTCTCCACTTCCCTCTCTTCAGGGCAGTTCTGCTTTTGTTTGGAGAAAACCCCAAACCAACCCTGACTTGTTTTCCCATTTTCCAGGCAGCATGGAGCAGGTTTAACACACCCAAAGATGGGTGGGCTTGGGTGTTTCAGGGGCACTTTTACTCCAGCCTGTACAGAACAATCTCAGCTCCCTTTGTCTTGGGACCCAAAAGCTGTTTTGGACCTCAGTCCTACCAAAACCCTGCTCTGAGGATAGCTGATAGGCGGAGAACAAGCAAGCTGTGGAGACACAAAACGGAGCCTCAGGATCCTGACTTGCATCGTTTATAGGCATATTTTTTTAAAAAAGGAGAAAAAAGCTCAATTCCACTCACAGCTTTTTATGGGGATGGAGGAGGTTACTCAGTAACCCACATGTTCACAAAGGCACTTTTGTTCCTAATAGGGCCTGAAATGTTACGACCTAATGTGTAACTTCCCCATGTACTGGTGTAGCAGCACCGGGGTTACTCTGTAGGGACACGAATAGCTGCTCCTGAGGACACTGCAGAGCAGCACTGCCTCGGGACGGGGCTGTGCCACCCTGGGCACGCCAGCAGCAGCTGCCCCGAGCCCGGCAGGGCACAGCCATGGCCATCATCATCCTCCTCATCCTCCTCAACGGGGCTGCTCACAAACCGGCTGCTCACAAACGGGGCTGCTCACAAACCGGCTCTGAGCACGGGCTGGGGCAGAGGAGCTCAGCACCCAAACAGCTGGGATGGGATGGGAAGCCACCTGGCCATGCCGGGGAGTTGTGATAAATGGGAACTGGCTCTGCCTGCAGCCAGAGGTGGTGGCTTGCTCAGGAAAATGCAAGATCCTCACACTTCTAAGGTGCTTTAGATTTTTCAGCTGTTGGCTTTAAGGAAAAGTTAGGCATCCCCATTAGAGACAGGAGAACAGAGCCCGGGATAACTAAAGCGGTCCATTGGAGAAGTGAGTGCAAAAGTAATGCTTCATCTCCTTCCCCAGCTCATGCCTGAGCCCTCCTTATTACCTGAAGTTGTGACTGTCACTGAAACAGAGATATTGTTTGCTTTTCTAATCCCAGCAGGGGATTAGTTTGAGTCACAGGGACCAGGAGCCTTCATAATATGAGACCTAGGCAGCGAAACTGCAGCTGATGCTGTTATTCAACTCAGTAACTGGGTCTTTGAGGAATTATTCTGCATTATTTGCTTCTCTTGTATCGCATGGCAGGAAGCGCCACAGGATAATTACTCACATTAGAAATGCTTCCTTTGGTCTGTTTTGAGCACTTCATGTCTCATCTTCCTGGGTCCCTGTGTCAGAGAAGGGTTCCAGGGGCTGCAGGGCTCTCCTGGGGTTTCCATGGAGGGGCTTCTGCTCTATTGCTGGATTTTGCACTTGCTTGTATTTTACTGATAATGTCTCATACACACCTTTATGGGGGAAAATTACTTTGTTAAAGAAAGTGAACTGGGAAATGAAATGGGGCAGGAGGGCACAAAACTGCAGAAAAATTAATTTTGGGGGCTTTGTTTTCTGTCTTTTCCTGGACATACTTTCAGCAGCTTTTATCAGGATGCCTCATCCCTGGAAGTGTCCAAGGCCAGGCTGGATGGGTGTTGGAGTAGCCTGGCCTAGTGGAAGGTGTTGTTGCCCACAGCAGGAGGTGGAACTGGATGAGTTTTAAATCCCTTCCTCTAATTCTTCTATGATTCTATCATTTTATTTTATCAAATCCAAGTTTAGAGGAAAAGCAAATTTTCTTAGGTAATTTGTACTGCCCAAGGGCCTGTCAAGGACCTCTGGGGGCACCATCTGCAGTGTGTGGTCCCTTCTGTGGCCCTGGGTGTCTGGAGATGTGTCATCAATTCCACAAAGCCTGCTCATCCCTAAGGCAAATTCCTGATTAGCTGCAAGCATCAATTGACCCCAAAAGCAAACTGCAGCCAGTGGGAGAGGTGAACATCCCCTCCTGGCAGCAGTTTCCAGTCCCACATCCATGGATTTGCTTCATACAGACACTCTGACCTTGTTTACTCTTCCTTTATCTGCCTGGCCTTTCTACAAATATTATTGCATTCGTTGGAATAGACCAATTAAGTGGCCAGAGCCCTTAATGAAAACCTTGACTTTTCTTTAACCTTCCTGAGGAATTGCTCATTAGTGGGAAATGTTGCTGCTGGTTTGTACACATGGGCAGAGAACTCTCCAAACCCTTCTCCAGGTGGGATGGTGCCAGCTCCCAGCAGTGGGAATCCCAGTTGTCCCATTCCTATAGATGCTGATAGCTTAGAAAAGGCAAAAATAGACCTTTGGTGCACTGCCAAAGATGTGCACCTGCGAGATCTATGAAAGAAACAGCTGAAATAAGTGCTTTGCAGAATGATGGCATCTCTGGTTTCAGGTCTTTAGCCAAAAATGGTTCCCACTGATGCACAGGGAGGGGAAAAACTATTCGGCTTCTCCCCGTTCTTCCTCCTTTGCACCTCAGTGAGAAAATGGGTCATTTTGTCCTGTGCCAAAAGCAAAATTATAAGAAAAGCTTTTTTTTTTTTTTATTCTGCCCTAATTTTAGACTCCTGAGTGCTTTGAAATGTTGGACTCCTAACAGAGAGCACAAGTTTCCTTTGCTCACTGTCTCCAGCTGCTCTGATTTCTCATGCAAGCAAAGGACTCCTGCTCTCTACCCCCTCCCCAAACAAAGAATTAGACCCCTGTATGCATATTTCACCAGAGTCCAAGCACCTGTGTGAAGATCCTGAAAAACTTCTGACAGAGAGCTGTTCATAGTAGTAAATTTTTAAAATGAAGCTTCTTTTTTTAAAAAAAAATCATTAATCCTTGAGAAAATATTTCTCATCTTCCAACTTGTTGTGATATCACTTGGAACCCACTAGTTTAGCAAAGCTATTAGACACAGATCTTGGAATAATTAGAATCAGTGCAACTGAAGCACAATTTCTCAAGGCTGATGTTTTTCCCTTCCTTTCTCTCCTTATGTTCCACACAGCAATTGTTCCAGTGGGAAACAGGTGGAAAGGAACTTGAGGTTTCATTGCATTCATTTCTAATTATTGCTTTTTATCTCTAATGGGAGTGGAATGCTTAATCTTTGAACTGCAATGTCAAAATATATTTGCTAGCGAGATCAAATTAAAAGAATCCCTCACTTTATTTCTTCCAGCATGGTAATTGCTCTGTTTTATTTATATGCCATGGACAGATTAACATTTAATCCCTCTTGTTGTATTCATATCCCAAATGACCATGCCCTGGCTAGGAGAGGAGGCAGGGGAGCAGGTGTGTTACAGTTCTGGGATGGGAGATGTTCTCCTGTACCTGCCATGGTGACTGAGTGACACCAGGCCAGGTTACTGTGAGGAGGTATCAGAATCACAGAATGGATTTGGGTTTGGGTTGGGAGGGCCCCAAAGATCATCTCCTCCCTATCCCCTGCCATGGCAGGGACACCTCCCCTGTCCCAGGGACACCTTCCCATCTCCCAGGGACACCTCCCACTGTCCCAGGGACACTTCCACTGTCCCAGGGACACCTTCCCATCTCCCAGGGACACCTCCCACTGTCCCAGGTGCTCCCATCCCCAGTGTCCAGCCTGGCCTTGGGCACTGCCAGGGACCCAGGGACTGCTCTGGGCACCCTGTGCCAGGGCCTGCCCACCCTTATCCCGTCTAACCCTACTCTCTGTCAGTGTGAAGCCATCCCCCCTGTCCTGGCACTCCTTATAAACAGTCTCTCTTCAACTTTCCTGTGGGTTCCCTTCAAGCGCTGGAAGGCCACAATGAGGTCACCCCAAAGCCTTCTCTTCTGCAGGTTGAACAATCCCAATCCTCTCAGCCTTTCCTCCCAGCAGAGCTGCTCCAGCCCTCTGCTCAGCCTGGTGCCTTCTCTGGGCTCCCTCCAGCAGCTCCAGCTCCTCCCTGTGCTGGAGCCCGCAGCTGGAAGCAGCTTTGCTGGAGGGGTGTCCTGAGATCAAGATATTCTCTTGTACTGAGGGATGGAACCAAAACCAGTATGTGGTAACCTCTGAGCCAGTTTTATTTGTATTTATATCTGGCATCTTGGTTCAAATTTATGGTAATAAACCAAAGCCAAATCTAGATGTGGTCTTGAGCTGAGCCTTGGTTAGACCAAAGTTAGGGACAAGTGTCTGGATAGGCAACCTGGTCACCTCAGAAGGTGTCCCTGCCCGGGGCAGGGCTTTGGGATGAGATGAGTTTTAAGGTCCCTTTGAACCCGAGCCATCCTCTGAGGGCACAGGGCTAAAATGTGGCTCTGGTGAAGGGTGGAGGTTGGAGAGGTTTGTCTGTAGAACAGACACAGTCCTGACCATGTGCCCTTACCAAGAGCCCCGTGGCCAAGACAGGGCACAGCTGTGGAAATCAAACTATTTTTCCATGCAAGATGAAGTCTCTGTTGAGGGATAGTAGATCTCCTTTCACCTTTATTTTCTATCTGTAGAGGCGAAGAGCGCCTTTTCCAATTCTGCTTCCTGGAATTTTTTGGGTTTTTGTTTCTACGTCCCCTAGAGAGGGATTGAGGCTGAATTTGGGAAGTCTCCTAGCTGTTTCTCTGAAATTGTTTCTTTTCTGTTTCCTGATCTAGCCTAGGAGGGAGCATTTGGTCAGTGCACCCAAGCAGTGTCCATCCTTTGTTACTTCTGCCCTCCAAGGCCCCTCAGCAACCACTGCCAGAGAAAGTTGGCCCCCAAGGCTTGAATTACAGTGAAGCCATGGATAGAAAATACACCATGAAATTTTATGGCTCCTGCAAAGGGGCTGCCATCTGCTTTTTCTTCCCCCCTGCCTTTCTTTTTTTATAGCCATTCCACAGTCTATTAAACCATTACTGTCTGCTCCCCCACTTCCCGCCAAGATCTGTGTCCATTTCAAAATACAACACTTTCAAAGTAGCCCTTGGGAATTCCCCAGGTCATTCACATGGAACAGACCTTTACTGGTCCTTTATTTAAATTGGAATCTATTTGCTCACATGCATAGGTATATATTGCTCCGAGCCCCTCGCCCCTCCACCTTCTCCTTCTTCACACAAACCAGAAAAAATCTTGCTATGATGAGCCTGAGCAAGAATTGTTGTATCTGGTTGTTCTTTACTGGTTCTGCATGGAGGTGTACTCTGAATTTCCAGTCTGAATGATGCTTGTTAGGCTCCTCCTGTGATGGGAGACAAAGGCTACAGGTACGGGGCTGCTTTGCAAAATTATCTGTACTCCTACAAGCTGCAGGGCTATGAGTACTTTCTGCCTAAAGACGTATCTGTCTCCAAGCATCAAGCATGATCCCAGGAGCTCTGTCTCCTCTTGCTTTCCTGTGCTGCTTCTATTCCATCCCTTTCCTGACTGTTGTTTTATGAAGAGGGAACTGGATTCCACTTGTTTCTGAAAATCACTTTTGCACGGGGTGAGCTTTGCTATTTCTTGTGATGGGAGGGTTTTCCTTTCCTATAAACAGTTGGGTAGGTTTCATGTCTCCTTCCCCTGAGTTTTTCATTCTCGAAGGTGGAACAAAACTTCTTCAGCTGTGGCAGGTGGGCCCAGGAGGGAGCACCCAGACTCTGCAGGGCACTGGGGAGGTTGGACACTTGTGCAAGGCACTCCTGCTGCTCCCTCCTCAAACTGACTCAGCTCTAAACCGAACCACATTCCCACAGCAAATGTGCCTTCACAACTTATGCATCTGATGGAAGGGGATTGCAGGTGCCAGGGGTGTGATTTGCCTTTGGCTGCCAAATTGCTCCTTTGTGGTCCCTGTGTAAAAGCACAGGTTTTTCTGAAGGTGATTTTGCACCCCATCCTTGTCTCCTTTCCTGGCTGGTCCTGCACAAGCAGCCCCAGGGACCTGGGCAGCCTGGAGCCCCAGGGCAGAGCTGCTGCTGAGGCACAGCCCAGCAATGCCCTGACTCCTCTGTGGAGCACAGGGCTCAGATGTGTCAGTGGTTTGTGCTCCACAGCCATTTGGAGATGCTGTGGGATGGTTTAGGGCCACCTGCAGCATCCTGGGGAGGAGGAGAATCTCGGTGTTTCCCCAGCCACATGGATACGTTCTCTTTATCTCCAAGCTGTGCAAACAGGGCTCTGGACAGGCAGCTTGCTGCAAACTCTGCTTCCCCTGTGGCTCCTGCTCTCCAGGACGATGCTGCTGCCCAGGCACAGCTGCCTGCGGGCAGCTCAGAGCCCTGCTGGCCCCGGGGAGCTGGGGACCACTAGAGGGAGATGGGAATGACTCCCGATATCTCCAATTCTCATGTTCTCTCTAATAATTAACAATTAACCTTTGCAGCTCCAGTTGCTCTCCAGGACCTTCTGTACCCGGAAGGAGGAGCTCAGCCAGGTCTGCCGGGTCCTTGTTTTGGGAAACATTTTTGGTTTTTTCTTAATATAAATCACACAGCCTCACTCTGTGCTTGAATTCTGAACCTAAAACTTGGTTGGATGCTTCCATTTATGCCAAGTAGGAGTTATTCATGTTCTCTGAGAAGTTTTATGTGGGGCTAATTTGCTCTTCTTCAGTTTTTTTACCTGGGATAAAAAGTGTTTGGGGGCATCTGCAGTTGAAGGCAGAGTACAAAGGTGTGCCTGCATTTCCCCATCCCTGATTTAACTCAGAATACAGGGTTTGTTTTTAAAGCTAAGGTTAGTCCATGCTGCCAGAAGTTCACCAGCAATTTGGAAAAATGAAACTAGAACGTTAAATACTTTCCATCCCAAAATGTGGATCTTTCTTGATAATACTTGGAAGCACACAAAAACATTGGATTAAAGTAAGTTCATACGACTAAAATGAAGAAAATAATTGTTTTCAGTGTGTTTCTCTCAAACATGGATTTTCATTTCTTCCCTCTTTTTCATCTTTATACTGTGACTAAAAAAATTTAAAGACACAGGAAAAAAACTAAAAGCAGCAGTGTGTGAGTGTGTGAGAGAGAAAGATCGTTGAAAACTGAGACACAGTTTCTTGGTTTGAAACAATGTGAGAATTTTCATTACTTGCATTTGGAAAAACACACAACGAAACCCCGAGCAAACTGAAACCTCATGTGCAAACTGTCAGATTCTTTCAGAAGCTATTTTTCACTTGAAAGCACTTGCTCATAGAAAGCATCTTGCCCAGCCTTATTATGGACACAAAAGCTGCACCTAATTGGTTCAAATGTTGACAGGCATCTTATTAGGGAGAATAACAGTGCATGTGCTCCCCCTCGCCACGCGGGATCACGGCTGGACCCCGTCATCCTCCAGCCTGGGGTTTGCTGCTGCAGGGGGAGGCAGCATTTGGGGCCTTCATTTCTCCCTTTTCCATCCCAAATCAGCTCTGCAAATGTAACCTGGGTGCTGGCAACTGCACGTGTCTGCTGGCTGGTGTGTGGTGTCTGCGCCGTCAGGGTCCATTGTGCCCCAGCTGGGACATCAGTGCCCTGCTGGAACATCAGTGTCCTCCTGGGATGTCAGGTGTCCTGCTGGACTCTGGAACTGTTCCGTGGGGGAGCTTTGGGGCTGAACTGGCCCAGACTGGCGCCTGCTCTGTGAATCCATCCCGGAGCTGTGGTGCTGGACCGAGCAGAGCCCAGAGGCACCACACTCTGCCCTGGTTTCCCATCTCTTTATGTGGTCAGAGTTCACAGCTTGGATACTACAGTACTACAACACAACCCTAAATACAGACAACATGTAATTGTGTTGATTTGCTCTTCCTCAGCTTTTTCACCTGGAGTAAAAAGCGGTGGGTGCTTGTCTAGCCACAAGCAGAGTACAAGGCTGTCTTCATTTCCCCATTTCCCCACCCTGATTTAAGCCAAAATTCAGAGCTTATCTCTCAGGTAAAGGCTAGTCTGTGCTGCCAGTGGCAAACCAGCAATCTGAAATCTGAAATTAGGATGGTAAATACTCCCCAGTGACATTGTTATGGTTCCCTGTTTGCTGAGCACTGACATGTAGCTCACACACTAATTACACACTATGTGGGATTTTCAGAAGTGCCTGCACGAGGAAGGTAGCTGAGACCACAACAGCCTTGGTGTTTTCAAAAGCACCTTTGCCTCTCCAAATTCTTGTTCTCTGCTGGGGACTGGCAACCCCCACTTGGTGGCAACCTGATGGCCCAAAACAACCTCCTGCTCAGAGTAAATTAGAAGCTGTAGTGTAAGCCATGCAACAGGTTAAACTCATCTCCAAGTGGTGCAAAGAGAAGTTCAGAGACTCTTCATTAGTTATAGAGCTAAACAAAAATCACAGGTTACAGTGTTCATTACCTCTCAGGCACCATGGTGAGAATCTTGGGGGTCATGTGCAGTGCCAGGAGCTGGACTCAATGGTCCTTTTGGGGCCTTCCAACTCAGGATATTCTGGGACTCCAGGAATTGGGTGCTTTTAATTCAAATCTACTGCCTGATGTGAGACAAAGTCTTTGCATGGTTGGAGGGGTTGGTGCCTGGCACGGATGGTCAGTGAGGGTGAGTTGGTGACCAGCTGTGCCAGTGCTGCCCATGGGGACAGCCACAAACCCCACGGCTGGGACAGAGCCAGCTGCCAAACACGGCTGAGTTTCTGCACCTCAGTGAAGACTGACACTGCCCCAGGAGCCAGAACCCACCCAGGGACTTGTGAGCCTTCAGCCGCTTTGACTGTCAGCAGCAGAGACTCTTTTTGTGCAGAAATCATGTCTTTGCTGTAAAATGGGTATGTTTGCTGGCATATGCTTGACTGCACAATGAAGATGTGCTGGGCTACTTCTGTCTCTCTTCCTTTGAGCCCCTGGGCATGTCCACTGCCATCCCTGAGCAGAGCACATTGAATAAACAATGGATTCCACACCGGGCTCACAGGCCCTTGCCAGCCTTTCCCCAGGGCTGGACAACGGGCGGTGCTGGGAATGCCATGTGCTGTTCCCAAGGCTGGGGCTTCTTTCAAAATCAGTCAAATGTGGACTTGATATAGCAGCAGCGAAGCTCACCAAGGATTTACTGCTGGATGGGTTTCAGCATGCCTTCCACGAAACTAGAACTTTGATTAAAAACCAAATTCCCATCAGGAAAAACGTGCCAGTGTCTTCCACTCAGGTCTTGCTGAAATGTTTCATTTCTCAAATGGAATGGAAAAAATTTCAATTCTAGAGTAATTCATGTTTACTGCCTGCAAGCCACCTCCTGACCTGGAATATGTCCCTGAGGACATGTCTGGGCTTTGCTGCTGTGAGAGCAGATGGCCCACAGCCTGGGCAGGACACCTGGCTCCAAGAGGACACGGGCAGGAGGCATCCTTATCTGGGTGCAATTTGGGGCAGAACTGACCCAAACAGGCATTGAAACAGAAATTCTAGTTTTTGAGCAGACTTGGGTATTGGTAAAGCCACAAACACATTTACAGAATAGTCATAATTTCAACCTCCCAGGCAGTGAAACTGGGGTTTAAATGGAATTATTTGCTTACAGAGATAGGGGGGAGTGGCATGAGTTTATAGTAAGAAATCCTCAACACAAGGACCTCATGTCTGTGGTAGGATTTCTCATCTAATGCCAGTCTCAGCACTGAAACCAGAGGATGTTTTCCTTCAGGCTGCTAAGGGAAATGCTACCCTGGAAAATTTTTAATTTTAAGTGTTGAAATTCAGCTATTTCCTGTGCTATACATTTGTGTGACACATACATGACATAATTGAAACTTCTGGAAACTCTTAGAAAATTAACCCCCTGTCTCGACATCATATAAACTGGAAAGCTGTTTGGAAAGTTGAAATAGTGTGTGGGATGTGAAATTAATGCATGTGTGCAGAAAATCCTCGTTGGTGAAGGGGAAGGGTTTGGTTTTCCTCAGCCTGGCTATTTCTTTTGGTGGCCAAACTCTGCTTTAGGCCGAGGCTCTGTACATGGGGCTGAGATCTTGTGTGGAATTCAGCCATAAAACACTGGTGCAAACAACAATTCTTCTCTGCTCACTCCACTGATAAAATATTCTTGCCGGAGTACATGCCTAACCATGCTCTCCAATTAGCCTGCTAATTAGACCCCCAGTATCTGTTTAGCTTATTAATGGAGCTGAAAGACTTTTTAAAGCAACATTAGATATAGCTGGGGAGATTGCTGTGGGCAGTGCAGATCCTGCAGTGTGGGTCCTGCTTTTTCTGCTTTGCTGTGCTGAGTCTGGGGGATGTTTGTTCAAACACTGTGGGGTGAAGGGGCTCCCCAAGCCCATGGTACTGATGCTGCTGGGAAGGGTTTTTGATGGGAGGAGTAGTTTCTAAAGGGATCACTCCTGGATTGAAAATAGGTGCATGTGGAAGAAGGAACTTTCCACTATGTTTTTAGAGTGCCATTTTAAAATAGAATATTTCAAGTAACTCCAACAAAATGAAATATTCCTTCTTGGCTTAAGCTTGTCCGAAAGGAAATTTTTCATTTTGATTTGCCCAATGAAATATTAGTTTGGGGGAAAATAAAAAAAAAAAAAAAGATTGCTTCTCATGACATAGTTTTACTTTGTAATAATGCAATTTTCTACGAGAAAAAACAATTCCAGTAGAAAATTCCCTGCTGACTCCTGGTGCAACCTGTCCTGGCTGCTGGAGAGGAACTGGGGCTGACTTTGACAGCCTTCAGAGCTGACCCTTTCCCTTTGATCAGCGCTGATTCACTTCCCAGCAGTGGGTGCTCTGCTGCCCGGAACACTCCATTCTCATTGCTGCTCTTTGTTTGGGAAAGTTGCTATAAGCTTTTAGCATCCCAGTGGGCATGGAGAAAGGACCTTTATACAAGTTCCCACTCGGCCTGAAACAAGCCCAGCTCTTCTTTTACACGGGCTCACCCCAAAGGAAAAGCAGCTTTTTGTGACCTGCTGCCCCAGAGCTACCTTTGTTTGCAGCACAGAGTGTCTTTATCAGTTCTGGCACGCTGGGCCACCTTGTTGGGGCAGCAGGAGGCACGGCCCATGCTGAGCAAGGACAAGCTGCCTGTTCATCACCAGCACAGAAAGGACTGTGCAGCCCCAGAGACCCCACAGCCAGGCAGGGCTGCGACGTGGCTGCCCCCTGGCACAGCTGCCTCGGGGCTGGCGCTTCCTGGGCTGCCCTGGGGTCAGAGAAAAACAGAATCACGGGATGATTTGGGTTGGAAGGGACTTTAGAGTCCATCTAACCCCAGCAGGGACACCTCCCACTGACCCAGGGACACGTCCCACAGTCCCAGGCTGTTCCAGCCCCAATGCCCAGCCTGGCCTTGGGCACTGCCAGGGATCCAGGGGCAGCCCCAGCTGCTCTGGGCACTCTGTGCCAGGGCCTGCCCACCCTCACAGGGGAGAATTTTTCCCCCACATCTAATTTAAACCTACTCTCTGTCAGTTTGGAGCCATTCCCCCTTGTCCTGACACTCCAGTTCCTGATGAGGAATCCAGCTTCATCCTCTTTGTAATCCCTTCAGACACTGGAAAGGGCTGTGAGGTCTCCAGGTGGGGTTGGATGGTGGACACCACGCTCACAAGCAGAAGAAGAAAGGTGTTGAACATCAGCAGAAACTGTTGGAAAGCTTGACATTTGCTCCTCCCTTGTCTTGTTCTTGTCTCTTGAGCTCGATATGGATGAGAGCAGCTCTGCCTCAAACCCTGTGGATGCAAAGTTAGCCACATCATCAGGTCTATTGTCCATTTGCACATAAATTATTATAATGTTTTAAATCAATGTACATATTTAGGCACAAGTGTAAATAGACATATTTAAGGTCTGTAGGGTGCATGGGATGGGGATAATGGGGGGAGAGACTCGGGCACAGCTCTGGGCCACCCTTGGCAAACAATCTGTGGCTTTTCAGTGGAGGGTTCCAAACTGTGTGGATGCCATCTGAAGTTTAGCAGCAGAGGAAAATGCAAAGTAGACTGGAAAGTTTCAATCCAACCTTGTTGGTTTATTACAGAAAAAAAACCAAAAAATCCCTCAAATCTTATCAACGTGCTGCACATTTTCTTCCCAAACTTACATTTTTTTATCTACAGTGATGAGGTTTTGTTACAACAGAAAGAATCCATTTTTGGTTTGAGGCAATGAAGAACTGGGATTTTGGGGCTTTTCTTTCTTTCTTTGCTTAAAATTGGAATATTCTAGGGCCTTGCTGCAAAGCAAGATCCAAATAGCACCAGATATTGACAAGGTTTGGAGAGCTCCAATATGCCTGAGGGAGCACAAAATATTCCAGTGTTCAGATCTGAAGACAATTCCTGCCTTTCCTCCTCAGCCTTTACTTTTATTAGGTCAGTCTTTTTTGTGCTTATAATGAAGAAAAATTGAGCAGGTTTTGAGGTAGGGAGGGGCTGAAGATATTAACAGAAATAGGGGTTAAGTGTGGCACAATGTGCTGGAGTCTACTGGCACATTGTGAGCTGTCTTAAGACCCAACAAGAAATAAATTGGTTTTGGGGCTCTGTGGAGGACTCACAGGCGGTCTGGCTGTTTGGGAGATCGATGGCACTGTCCCAAGGGCAGTTTTCATCACCACACAGAGGCTGTTACAGCAAACACTGGGCTTCTTGTCAGTCCAGAGTGCACCTCTCTTGCACAAAATGAGGAGTACAAATTGTCCTGGTCATGCATTGGAGGACACTGACCTGGGAGTGGCGTTTGCAGTACCCAGCATCTCCCCAAGGTCTCCCTGATAGGGACGTGGGGCTCCTTCTGTTTGTGACCCACAGGCTTCCTCCTCTCTGAGCCTTTTTCTGGGTCCAGCAGTTCACCCTGAAGTCTTCCCTTTGCCTGCATTTTCTCCATTCAGAAATTCATCCCTCTGACCCTGGTTTTATCAGATATGTTTTTTCCTCTGTTGTTTGGGTTGGGCAAGAACTGCACAACTCAGCTCTGCATCAGCATGACAGCCAAAACACTGATTTAGAGCCACATGTTTCCAAAACACCCTTTTTGTTTATCTCACTACTGTGTTTGCCTGTGTTGCTCTGCCGTGCACAACTGGAAGGGTTCCTGCCAAAATACCTCGAGCAACTTCTTTACAAAATGTTGCCTTTCAGAAGCTTTTCTTTAGTGATTTGCTGCCTAACCCTGCCAGATCTCAGGAAACGTTTAGGCTTTTACTCTAAGTAGCATGAATAACATCTTGTAATAATAATCATTAATAAATAGCATCTTATAAATAGCTATAAATAACATGATTTTAAATTGAAATCAGTTTTGGTAAAAGGTTATTAGCAGCAAATCTGAAGGAGATCAAGTTGAGTTTGAAAGAATCTCTGCAGCTGTGTTTGGCAGCATCTAATCAAACCTGCACTTTGCCTCAGCTCTGCCAGGGCAGCCTGTGGATGGACTTCAACCTGCAAAGAAAATCCCATGGGCATCACTGCAAGTTCCTATTTCTTAAACTTGAAAAATAGGAATTCAATTTGCAGAAAACCTGCCAACATTCCAACATTTTCTTCACTTGAAGGTGTGAAAGGTGTTGCTTTTGTCAGCCTTTGGGAGAGTCCAGGCAGTGAATTGCAGTTTCAGTTGATCTCACAGAATCCCAGAGTGATTTAGGTTGGAAGGGACCTTGAAGATTATCTCCTTCCATCCCCCTGCCATGGCAGGGACACCTTCCACTGTCCCAGGCTGCTCCCAGTCCTGTCCAACCTGGCCTTGGCAGTGCCAGGGATCCAGGGGCAGCCACAGCTGCTCTGGGCACCTGTGCCAGGGCCTGCCCACCCTCTGAGTAAAGCTATATCTCTTCTCTTTTCATTTATAGTCATGCTCCCTTGTCGTATCACCATATTCCTATGCGAAAATTCATTTCTTTGACTTGCCCGCGGCTGTGGTGTGATGTGTCACCTTCTCAGGATTGTGTCCCCAGGGCCCGGTGTGGAGCAAGAGGGAGCTGTGGCTGATTCCCCAGGCTGAGGCACTGCCCAGGTGTTGGTGCTCACTGCTGCAGGTGCACAGGAGCCTCAGAAGGAGCCAGGGGTGCTAGGAGAGCTGCCCTCTGTGAGCCATGAGCACATCAGGCAGCCCTGGAGGTGCCACATAAACCAGCCATGGTTTATCTGGGATCTCCTGGCATCACAGGGCAGGGGCACCTGCTCCGCGCTGCCATTCCCATGATGGATGGAGGGTTTGCAGCCCTTGGTGGCCATGATCCGATGGAGACCTGGTGGAAAAGTGCAGGCAGCTGTGGTGAGGGCAGTTTGTTTACTGCCAGGCTGAACTCAGCCCTCAGCTGCTTGTTCCTCCTGCTGAACAGGATTGCAAAGCTCTCCCCAAACACTGTAACTGGGTCAGCCTGAGGAGAGGGCTTTGTTCAGCCCTCCAGATGTCTATCTGTCTATTTTTGTTCCCTTGCTGTTTTTAGGTTTTCCAAAGCAGAATCCTTTATTTAAGCTCTCCCCTGAAACTGGGTGAAAACAAAGACCTGGAAGTTTTATAAACCTTTGTCTTTTGCCTAAACACCTTTCAGCCACAAGTATAAATAGATCACCTCAGTGGTTAAGCAGAGGTGTTTCTTTTCAGCATTGCCTTGAGCACAGAGACTCCCCAGGTGCTGTGGGTGAGCAGCCTGTAGTCCCATACAAGGGGACTGGCATGAGAAACAATTTCTTGCAAGTCGCCATAGATGCAAATGTTCCCTTTGGATGGTTCTTGGGCTCTGAATCTGGGGATGGTCCCCCCATTCCAACTCTTGTGCCTTCCCTGGAGCTATGCCCAGCTGCTGCCTGGTGAGTGCAAAGGAAATAATTGGAGTGTAGGGACAGAACCTCAGTTCAAAACCTTGCTTTGAATACATCTCTAAATGTAACTTCTCTGCTTATTCCCAAACCCCAAGTGCCTCTGGCTGCATGTTCTACCAGTGAGAAAATCCTAAATCCCAGAGCAGGGGCTGACATAGGTGGAGGTCAGGGATGGGGATGAGCAAGGTTGCTATGAAGCATATTCTCAGAGTGTAATCAGGGCAGTGAGAGGGAGAATGAATCAATGTCACCTTGAGTAAGCATGGAGATCAGCCTGGCCACATTCCTGAGATAGCTGTGTGAGATCTGACACTGGTATTCATGGGAGACTTAAAACAGAGGCCAGAATTAAGGGTGTAACCTAACCTTGGGAGCAGTGGGAACATGGAGAAGATCAAGGTAATCTCAGGAGGTTGCAAAAGAGAAGGTCAGATGTGGTTCAGCAAGGGCAGAGGGGCTCAGGTTCAATTCCTCTGTGATATCCGTGGCTGTGGAAGGAGCTGCCATGCTCAGCCCTGGCAGCACAGCCTGAACTGCAGAGCAGTGTCCTGTTTTCCCCAGGGATCATCACTGGAAGATGGGCATGAGACAAGCAGGGCCTGCTGCAGTGACTCTGGGAAAAGGGAAGTCTCTCTGTGCTCTTTGCAGAGTGCCAAGTCCTTCCTTTGCACCCAAACCTTCATGGAGTTGTTTTAGAGAGCATTTTGTGCTTTAGTAAAGGGGACAGGGAGCAAAGGTTGGTACCTTCCACTGCCTTTGGCAACTGTGTGTTAGACAGCTTTGAGCTGGAGCTCTCATGGCTCTAAAAGGATCAGGATTCACCTCATCCCTGAGAGGTGTCTAGGGAAGCACCAGCTGAATGGCCATGGGGACTGACCACTCTGCAATTTCCCAAATTTTTAATCTTTCTGCCAGGATGTGGCTGCAGGGAGCTCCCTAAGCAGGGTCCTGGAGCTTCCCTGGAGCTCACAAGAGCTTTGGTCCTGCTTAAGACAGGAACACCTGGGCAGGAACCTCCTTATGGGTCCCTCACACCACCTCCCATGGGGACAATCAGTTAAAGCTCCTGGTTGAGCTCCAGTTTACCTTTAGTTCTGCTAATACAGCACAATCCTCCCAGCCCTACTGAAGACTTCCAGGCTCCTTCACTGCTTGTGGGGGCTGGGGGAAATCCATCCCATTTCTAATTGTCACGTTCGAGTCCTGCGCAGGCAGATTCATTCCATATGGCAAAAAGGGATCTGAGCTGCTCAGCTTGGCACAACCAGGCACTTGATGGGAAAATGATACATTTAATTGCATGGACGTCACAGGACTGGGGTTGTTTGCCTAATCCTGGAGCTGGGAATTAAATACAGAAAATACTGAATATATCGTTGGCTGGGGATGATTGAGAGCATTCCAGCTTTCCTTGTAGTGAGGATTTAGAGGGCATCATGTGAAGGAGATTCCCATTTTCAATCTGCACAGGACATATCTGAGCTGTTTGTAAGTTTGCTGGGTTTGGCTTGTGGACATTTCAGCCAGCTGTAAATGTGGCCCCATGCTCTGAAATGAGTCAGATGAGAGGCTCTTCTGTTTTTTAAGGAAGCAGTTTTGATGTGTTGAATTGGACTATAAAACCCAACTGAGGGAGAGCTGCCCTGGACCCAGAGCTGGTCCATTCTGCTTGTGGTCAACACAATGTCTTAAATTTTCCCTGGAAATCCAATGTGCAGATCAGCTCCTCTGCCTGCTGGAAAAAGCCACATAAGAGCCAAAATCTCCCTGATTTACAATCTTCTCCTCCTGTATATCTGCATTTTCTCTTCTCTCTTTTATTATTTGCTGGTGGTGACAATTCCTGGGGGCAGAGAATGGCAGGGCGGTCTCTCCATGGAGCATCCCAATCTACAGGTGGAAACCAAAGTCCCCATGGTAGGACAGGAATTTCTGTACCATGAAGCAGCACTTTGTGAGACCACGGAGAGGGGTTCAGGCATGGGAACAGAGGTGTCAAACCTGGTGTTCTCCCTCTGGCTGCCAGTACCCAGCACTGCTGCTCCTTTGCTGAGGGTTTCTCAGGCAGGTGTGAGATGTGGGGCTCCTGTCCAGCCCCTCTGCAGGCTGACAGGCACTTGTGGTGAGGCCAGCATTCACCAGAACTGACACAGCGTTTGTGTCTTGCTGGTCATCAGCCTGGCTGGGAACACAGCACATCTGCTCTGATCAGGACACCTGGAAAAGGAGAAACACAGGACTATGTCTCCCCTCCCTGCTAGAAAATCTCAGAAGGAATATCCAGGGAAACCTGAAAAAAATAATCTTGCTGAACCTGCTGCTTCTGCCAGGCAAAGATACAGAATGCCTGGAGAAGACAGAATGTGGTTATCAGTGACCCAGAGTAAATTTGCCTTGGTTTCTAATAGCCATTAGTTTGAGCTCTGGAGTGTGCGGTTTAGCTTCACTTCCAAACTGTTTATTCCACTGAATACTCCTGATAGCCATATCAACATCCTACTTGGGCTGCCTTATTCTTGACACAATTAGCAAGCCCAGCTCTTGCCAGCAGAGATAAAGGAAATGGCTTGTTCTGACCTAGGGCTGGTCACTCTCAGGTCACTCCAAAGCATCCTCTCCATCAGGAGTGGATCAGGGTCTCCTGGAGGGATGGGAAGGGAGGCTGAACACACTTCTCAGCCTGTGCTGTTATCGCCATGAGTTGCACTCTTCATTATTCATTTCCAGCTGCAGATCTTGTAGCTCAGGAGGTGCTCTGCTGTGCTCTGCTGTGCCTCCATGAAATTTGGGCTGAATTTGTCTCAGGGAGCACGGCAGTCACTGCTAGGAGGGATTTATCTCCTCAATTTGTGAGGGGTCAGGGCTGCTGACAATAATATCAGTGACCCACCTTCGCTTCTGCTCCCAAGCACTTCATATTCATCCACCTGGATTCATTCTGCTCCAGATGCTTGGGGCTGTTTCCTGGGAATAGTGAATGACATGGTTCTCATTCCTTCCCTTCCAGTCCTTCCATTTGGTACCAGCTCTAGTTAATATTTCATTTTGCATTTTCATAGCTAGGCACTTATAGACATAAATTATTTAATGGCCACATTTCTTGTATTAAATGTATAGATCAAGGTAGCTTGATTTCTAAAGAGGGTGTTCACTAATCGGGATATGCTGCTCTTCCAACTTTCAAATAAAAATCTCAAAGGTCCCTTTTTTTTGTTCAGCATTTTCAAAGCCTCACTTTCTTGTTCAGTGCTGGATGGTACCTTCAAAAGCACTCAGTGTTGTTGTCACCACAGTCCCTAAGAAAACAGGGCTGAGCCATTTCAGAACCCTCTCCTCTCCCCCACCAAATCCAGCACTGTAGCAACATTCCCAAGCTTTTATCTGCAGTTACATCAGGGGTAAGCAAGCAGGAAAGGCTGGCTTTTTAGCCTCATTTCTGCTCTTTGGAGAAATTCCATAGCCTCAGAGGTGTTGCTCTGGAGGTACAAAATGTGTGAGGGCAAGGTGGGATTTTTCCATCTAACTAAAGGTTTTTCTCCCCTGTCCCATCAGCTGGCCTGGGTCAGGTTTGGATGGCTGAGGAGGGAGAGGGTGGTGGGACAAGCCATGAAGGTGTGTGAGGGTCTGGTTTTCCTGTAGATGGAAGATAAGGGAATGGAGGAGATTAACCAGTGGGATGGGAATTCTCAGCATGCCAATATCAAAAGGCAGCTGATCTGAATATTGCTCTCCAACATGAATTCCCCACTCACAGTCTGTGACTGTGTGATGCCTCTGTCTTGGGAGCTCAGTGACATTTGAGGCTCTGTATTGTCCAAGCAGCTGGGCCCTGCATCTCTCACAGTGGGAGCTGCCTGGGTGGGCACAGCACACAGTCTGGGACAGCCCCTCAGCTCCAGCTGAGCTGGAAATGCCAAATTTAAACTGTTCTTCTTTGGAGAAGAGAGATTTGCTTCCTCTTGATGACTGATTTGCTCAGAACTTTGTGACTGAGAGAAAGGCAGTCTTGTGAACGCACTCCTCTCCAACTCAGCCTCCTCCTGCTGATGTTCCTTCTTGGTTCTCCATCCAGCACCACTGGATTTTGGCTTTGGAACTGTGGAGACCAAGAATGTGCATCTTTTGAGGCAGCAGTCCAGTCAGGTCTGGGTAGGGGAGACATCTCCAAAGCCTTCCTGGAATGCCAAGCTCACCATGAGCAGCCAGCCTCCCTTCATTAGTCCCAACATGACGGAGCAGGGTGGATTTGCTCATGGGTGGAGCTGGAAGAGAGTAATAAGCTGCTCTTAATGAAGGCAGCACTCTGGTTTGCGGAGTCTGGCAGGCTGTTTCATCCTCTGCACTTCTGGCAGTTGGCACCCGGGCAGGACGGAGGGCCTGGGCTTTGGGAGGGGTTGGGCATGCACCCGATCTGCTGCCTACCCCTGGCACGGCATCAAGGCTGGAATTTTCATTACACTTGCTCTGCCTGCCAGAAAGAAGCACTTTGATTTAATTCTGGTGGCTTCTTGCTCAATGCCAAGCTTGGAATGTGATGCTCTGATGTCTTCCAGCTTCTTAAAGCAACCACAATGTCCCACCAAGGAAATTTATATTTATATAACAGAGGAACTGCATTGGAGTGTGGAATCACTTTATTAGGAGTGAGCCATATTAGAGGTGGATCCCATGGTTTGGAATATGAGACTGGCTCCTTTTGTAATCCTGTGCACCAGGCTCTGATATGATCAGAGATTCCTGATTGCCCAGTAACTATTCTTGGAAATCTCATCTTGTTAAAAAGCAGCCGCCGTGTCGCTCTCCCTGGGAGAGGATGAGGGATGTTACAGGACTGGTGGAATATTTTCTGGCATCAATGTCCTTTGAGAAGGGAGACTGTGCTTTTGACAAGATGACATTTTTCAACACAAAGCATCTGCTCACCTCAAAATGTAGCTTTCATGCCAGAAGAATATCTCAAAACTCAATTGTATTATTTTCTGAACAAAAATTCAAAAGCTTTGGGGTTTTAGCAACAGATTTCAAGGATTCAAATGAAGAAAAAAGTATTTGTTTCTGGAAAACCAAGAGGCCAAATTTTTTTTTTCTTTTTAGTTCTATTTAAAAATTTAGGAAAAATGTGAACACATTTTCCATGTGATAGAAGGGATCCTCTTTCAAGCCTGCTCTAGATCTTCAAACAAAGTAAGTGTTAGTGGGTACTTCACTACAGCAAAATTCTGTCACAAATCATGACATGGGAGGATGTGTGGGAATCCGTACAACCTGTAAGGTTTTTATTCCTTGTGGCACTCTCTGAGGTTGTTTAAACTGATCCAAAGTGGGAAGAACAGATGAAATAAGAGGCAGAAACAAATCGTGAAAATGTCTGAGGCCATGAGAAATTTCAGTTTCGTTTGGACTCACACATTTGGTTGGTGCAGTTATTTCCATTCATTTTGCATTGACTGTTACATTATCCCACAATATTAATGTATTAATATATTAATAGAATGTCAACATTTATATGTAATACAATTAGTGTTTTAATATAAAACTCAAAAGGAAATGAATCAATATGACATTTGAAACAAAATCTTTTAAAATTTCATCTATTGAAATAAAATGGAAAGAATATAGTACCCTGCACCCTATGGTACAGATTCCTACTTCGGAATTTCAGCAGCTGTGAAATCCCATGCCCCAGGCAACCCTTTAGCCCTGCCATGTCTTTCCTTTCTTTTATTTTCTACCCAACTTGGACCATGACCTGAAGTTTGTATTAATTTGTTCTGGTTAATACAAAATTGCATGCAATCCAAACATGATGTTATTTTCAAATGCTACTTTCTGGGAAAAGCAAAACAGGAAAAGATAAAGACAATTATTTATTTTTCTTTCCACCAAGAAGCCAGTATGGGATCTGTTAAAATCTAGTCATGCTGGATTCCCATCCAGCTAGGGAAACAGGCAAGGAATTAAAGAACAGTGTTTCACAGCAAAATAATAACATTCACTTATTGACATATTTATATACGTAAGTTTATGTGTATTTATGAAGAGTCCAACTCTCTTTTCATTTGCAGTGGCTTTGTTTTACCCCAAGAGCCTGTGGAAGGAATCTAGAGGTACCATGGTGTACAGGAGAAACCCCTGGCACTTATTTATGCTGTCCATCCCATAATTTCAACCATTCTTCAGCTTTCCCTTCACTTATTTAGGGGTTTGGGAGCTGCAGCCCTGTTTGGGACATGTCACAGTAGGTTTGGGGTTATTACATTTCCACATGACAGCAAAGAGCACCCACTGTCCCTACAGAGCTGGCAGCTAGGAGAGCCCTTGGGAGCCAGAGCGTTGCTCTCACCATTGCTCTCACCATTGCTCTCACCCCTGCTCTCACCATTGCTCACCCCTGCTCTCACCATTGCCCTCACCCCTGCTCTCACCATTGCTCTCACCATTGCTCTCACCATTGCTCTCATCCCTGCTCTCACCATTGCTCTCACCCCTGATCTCACCATTGCTCTCTTGGTCCCTGTTTGCTTTATTTCCACCAAACCCAGCTCAGCTGGGCCCACACCTCACTGCACCCTGGCACAGATGGGCAGAGCCTTTCCCATGGAGTGTGAGGGGCAGCCACACCGCTCCTGGGCAGGCACGGAGCTGTGCCCATGCTGCTGATGCCAGGCTGGCAATGCAGGGCTGCACCAGCCTCAGGGAGCCCCGGGATTTGGGAGCTGCACCCAACAGTGCCTGACATGCAGCAGGAAACTGTGTGTGTGTGTGAGTGTGTGGATGTGTGTGTGTGTGTGTGTGTGAGTGTGTGTATGCGTGTGTGGGTGTGTGTACGTATGTGTGTGTGTGTGTGACTGTGAGTGTGAGTGTGTGTGTGAGAGAGTGTGTGTGTGTGTGTGTGTGTGTGTGTGTGTGTGTGCAAGGATTCCTGTGAGCACGAAACAATTTAATCCTCATTTCTTGATGGAGAGTTCACTGCCTTCAGCCAGGTTTCCTGCACAGGCCTTTACTCTGTGACTGGGAGCACCAGACCTTGGCTTGTGAGGCTCCTGAGCAAAAGAGCCACACAGCAGGAGCACCCAGAGCACCCCATAATGGCTGGGGCTGGGTGGAACCTTACAGCCCATTTCATTCCAACCTGCTGCCATGGCAGGGACACCTTCCCCTGTCCCAGGTGCTCCCAGCCTGGCCTTGGGCACTGCCAGGGATCCAGGGGCAGCCACAGCTGCTCTGGGCACCTGGGACAGGGAAGGATTTCTCCCCAGTTCCCCATCTAATCATACTCTCTGTCAGTGGGAAGCCTTTCCCCCTTGTCCTGGCACTCCAGGCCCCTGTAAATTGTCTCTCTCAGTGTTTTTTGGGGGCTTCTCCCATTACTGAAATGCCTCAATCAGGTCACCCCAAAGCTTCTCCTTTCCAGACTGAGCAATGCTGAAGCTCTCCCAGCAGAGCTGCCCCATCCCTCTGCCGATCCCGGAGCCTCCTCTGGGCTCCTGCACCATCCCCAGGTGTCCCTCCCGGGCCGGGCCCCATCGCGGGGAGGAGCAGCAGGGCTGGGCAGGTCCGGGGCTGCGGCCCTCACTGCCTGCGAGTTGGAGTAGCAGGGCCGGGCAGGGCAGGGGCTGTGGCCCTCACTGCCTGCGAGCTGGAGCAGCAGGGCCGGGGCTGTGGCACTCACTGCCTGCGAGCTGCAGGGGCGAGCACAGGCATTTCCAGCGGGGGAATCCCAGATAACGCCGCGATAAAAGGGTTTGTCAGCAGCCCTTCTCTGCCCTGCACCACGAGCAAATCCCCCTGGCACCGGCAGCTCTCACTGACCTGTCCTGTGTGTTTGTTACAGGAGCACAATTTATTTTAAATCAAAGGTAAATGAGTGAGTCCCCAAATTCCTACTGTTCCCCCCCGCCAAGTGATTATAATTACATTTGCATATATGATATACAGATATAAAGAGATTTAATCAAAATGTAGCTGCCAAGGGGAGACCCAGTGAGTATACATTCATCAGAAAATCATTATTAAAGGCTTTCCAGGTTGGCAAACTTCAGTTCAAAATTAAAAGTGAGTTTTGTTTTTTTTCATTACCCCTTTGAATATTTTCAGTTATTTCAAATGCAAGAGCCAGAAAAATAAATCAGTGCCATCTTACAGAAATATGAGTTGATAGAATGGTTATTATTATTATTTATTGGATTGCAGAGAAGCATCTTGGGGGGGATTTCTTGATGGGGGATTTAGAGGAGTATTAGCTCTGCAATGGGAGGTGCAGGGAAAGGCATTTACATTCAAGATACTGCTTTGCTTTGCCCATATCAGATTTAATTTCTGTAGCAGAAATAGGGAAAAAAACCTGAATAGATCTTTGAAATTGCAGCTGTTAACACAGAATTTTGGTTCAAATCACTGGAGGAAGGATGTGAGCAGGAGAAGACAGGTACCTTGACATAATTGTAAAGAGAAAAAGTTTCTTGTATGTGTTTCTTGCACCTTCATTTGGTTCAGCTATCTGTAAAACCTGTGACAGTATTTCACGTTCTCACAGCTGGAGACATTTAGGGCAGAGGTGTGGTGGTATGGGAGACCTTTGGTGAGACTTAATCGAGACAAATCAAGTTTATGATTCTACCTAAACCCTTGTCTGCCAAATCCTTCTCACCAGGGCTACACTCAGAGAGAGATGGGAAAGAATCCAGCAAAATGAGTGCAGGTCCCCATGAAGAGGGAGGCAAAGGGGTGAGGCTTGTACGGACTCTGACGTGGGTAAATCCATTTGTTAGAGCTCACTGTGCAGGGCTGAGGCCACAGTGGGGACAGGACAGGTGGACAGCTGCATGGACAGACATTTGTGCCTACCTGAATGTGTTAATGACACAAACTGCACCCACAAACATGGGAGTGGAATTCAGCCATGGGAATGTTTAAACATAACAAATATTATTTCCCAGATGAGATAGGGATGGAGTCTGGAACGGGAGGTTGTTGATCCCCTTTGCAGAAGATAATGAAGGTCACAAGCACAGGAACAGCAGTATAAACAACAAATGTGTACATTTGGCTCCAAATGAGGTTGAGATAAAACTTTTTTTGTGCAACAGACCTCACACAACAACCTGAAATGTCTGAGCAGCAAATATCTCTCCCCAGCAGTGGTAAATCTTGCAGCACCAGATATTAGGGATATAAGAGGTCCATTCCAAGTAGCTCAGAAAATACCTCTCTGTAGGAAACATTTCAGTGGCACCTTTTATTAAGTGAGATCCAGGAGGAGTTGGACAGGAACAATAGATACTTGCCCTTCATTAAGAAGTTGTGTGAGCCAAAAGCCATGAAGCTCCTGATTCTCAGTGCTGGGGGCTCTGGAGGGGCTGCTTCACTCTGCTTCTCCCACTGCTTTCCAATTTTCCCATTCCTTTACAATCCTTCCAGGGCCCTGCCTGGCCAACCTGAGATTATCTTGCTTTACTGATCTTAACAGTTGATCTTTAATTAAGGCATGGCCTGTTTTGGTCATTAATTTAATGTATCAGGCAGGGAATTAAACCTCATAAAAACTCCATCCTAGCTCTGATAGATCACACAGAACCTCAGGGGAACCCCAGGGAAAGGGGTGCTCCATGGGAACGCCCATGGGAACAAAAGTCCTCTGGAGCCTGACCCACTGCCACGCTGTGGGTTTCCCACGTCCCTCCTCAGGGAAGGTTTTCCTAGAGCTGGAGACCAGCTAGTTCAGTCAATTTGTGATTATTGGAGGTTTGTTGGGCACTGGCCAAAAGCTGATTGAATAAGAACTGCCTCAGAGGGTTGTGGGGCAGACCCAAAGCTGAATGTAATTATCAGCTTAATTCTAAATTAATATTTTGTTAGGGAGTGGGATAGACTTTGCTTTCCCCCACCCTTCCTCACAGCACACACCACTGATCTGGGTTTGTTGAGCCTTGCAGGGTGCTCCAGGTTATACAGCCTATGTCTGAGATTGTTAAAGCCTGTGAGGCTTGGGACCATTTAAAATCAGAGCAAAAATAAGGGAGGAAAATAGCTGGGAATGGGTGAACGTCATATAAATAGCAGTAAAACTGTTAAATCTATTTGCATTTCACACCCAATAATTTTCAACTCCACCTCGAGAGCGCTGCTTGAAAGTCAGCACTTTTAATTGTCCAGTAAATTTCCTTTCAGGCAGCTGCTGCAAAGACTGCCTCTGCCTGCAGTGAGGAAAAGCAGAGAACTGATTTATCTGAGCATGGAGACAAACACGGCCATTCGTGTGCCATGAGTTCCCCCTCTGTTTCACTTAACCCCGTGCCTGAGTTGTGGCTCTGCCATTTGTCCTCAGGCACCAGCAGCACCAGCCTGCGCCTCTGGGATGTCACCCCAGCCTGGAGCAGCCCCTGAAGGTGCCCAGCCCACCCTGCCCACCCACGCCCCAGAGCTCACTGTGCTCTGCTGCACCAGTGAATCACCCTCTGCCAGGCAGGGAATATCGGGGATTTGAGCAAGCAGCTGTAAAGTCATGGCTTATAATTCAATTAGAGCTCAGGATAATCAGCTGAGTTGTGTCACATCTATTTAGTTTGACATTGGTTTCTTGGAGGTCCAAGAACATGGCCAAAGGGGAATTGAGCTCCTTATTTTGTTTGGGTGTTTGTTGACTGGGATTTTGGGGTTTTTTTGGTTGTGTTTTTTTTGGTTTTTTTTTTTTTTTTTTTGAGACTTTTTTATTTAAAAGAAAAAACTGAAATTCTGGCCATACCTTTATATGGGATTATTTCAACAGTTGTGGAATTGTTCAATGCTCTTGGAAACGGGCTCAGAAAGGACCACACTTGTTTGATTTGTCAAACAGTTTCAAAGAAAGCTTTCGCCCCTGGTGTTTCTATGTCCCATCTGGGAGCCTTTATCTGCATCTCTTCATGTTTGAAAAGTTCATTTCTGCCTCTTTCACTTCCCCTTCCTTTCCCATTGTCCTGCCCGTCTCTGCCCTTGCTGCCTTTCCTCTGTCCCCGCTGGGGCAGACACTGCCCTGCCAAGCAGCCCAAGCACAGGGGTTTGCCCAACTTCTCCAGAGCCACTCAGTGATGAGCACTGACAAGTGGATTGTCCAGCAGGGTAAAATCAGATCTGGTCAGTAAAGGGAACTGTGATCACACATGGAAAACAACTTTTTAGCTATTTCAGTGGTAGAAGTTCCATCTGAAATCCATGAATCTTGGGAAGCTCCCTATCTCCAGAATCTGGGGCTGTGTTTAGGCTTCTGTGTAATTTCTCAAACTTTGAAGAAATCCAAACGAATGAATGGAGCAGTAACTTTATATGAGCTGTGGGATATGTTTCCTTGGTGCCAAGCCTTTACTCACCAAATTGGATGGGAAAGGAGGCAGCAGGGGCTGAGGACCCTGCTTGTGCCCCCATCCAGCTGCTCCACCCTCGTCTCTTCTCCCCCAGCTCCCAGCCCAACCACAGCTGCTGGGTTTATTCCAAGCTGTTGTACCTTTGGGTGAGTGTGGGTGAAGGGTAAACCAGGCACAGCAGATGTTTGTACACAGCTGTGAGATGGGGGAATGAGGGAGAGTCAAAGCCATCAGTGGCCTCCAGCACCACTGAGAGTGAGAAGGTGAAGCAAAGAAAACCAGTGGGACTGGGAGGCCACAGGCTGGGGAGGAGATCCTGCAAACATCACAGTGAAGAGAAACTGGCTGGAGAAGGTGGGGAGAGGCCAGTGTCCCCTGCCAGGTGACAAAGATGCGATTTAGGGATCCTTTCACTACCATGGATGTGCTCAAGGCATTTTGTTGCTTTTTCTTCATTCACTGCAGGTGGGGCAAAAATATACATAAAAGAGAGGAAACCTTTATAGAGCATGATCATCCTGCTTCATCTCAGAGGCTGGTTGGGTGGGAAATCAGTTAAAAAGAAAAAAAGAGTAGAGAAAAAATATCTTGCATGGTCTCCTCTGGCACCTTTCCCTGCTGCTGAAGATAAGACCTTGCTCCCATGTGCACACACATACCTGCACACACCTGGGAGAGGCCAGGGGCTCTGAGCAGGTTTGGAGGCAGCTTGTTTGCAATCTCAGCATCTGACCCACCTCTGCCCTGCAGTCACAGCTGCAACAGCAAAATATGTGTGTGTGCACAGGGTGGTAATGCTGGCAAGCAATTCTTTTTTATATATCTGCTTAATAATTACTGCTTCCTTATTCCTCTTAAAAGGTCCTGTGTGATCACAAATAGATTCATTTATGAGTTATTGTTTAGAAAGGTACAGTAAAGTAACCACCAGCCTCATCTATTGATGCCTGTGCTTTATCATGCGTTTAATGGTCTTATTTCTCCATAATGAATGAGTTGTCCAGTGGGAAATAAACTGAGATGCCAGTCTGGGGATCAGTCAGTGCACACACATGGCCTCTGTAATGGGATGCTCAGGATCTGTAGTGAAGGTATTTTTCTGGAATGTCCTAACTGCTCATGGCAGGAGCGTGGAACTTTGAGGTCCCTCCCAGCCCAAACCATTCTGTAATTCTGTGATCAACAGACCAGAGAGAAATCCAGTGTGACTTTGAATTCTTCTGCCTTCTGTGGGGCAGGGACTTGTCCTTGGGGTAGGTTCATCTCATGGAGCTAATATGAGCTTTCCCGAGCTTCCTCTGGAGTCAATCAAGGCAGATGGACAAAAGGAGAGGGCAATTAATCTCCCCATATTACCCTAAATCCCTTCCACTGCCATGGGGGAGCTGCCAGCCCTCATCCAGTACTGTCCTTGCAGCTGGTGAGGAGCAGGGAAGTGTCGGCTGTGCATGTGATCTTAACACAGGGAGAGAAAGAACATGTTAAAAGTTAATTTGCCATAAAATATGTCCACGTCCTTTTTAGCTTTTACAAGGAGTTTTTAAGTGGGTAGGTTGAAGTGGCTTGCAGCAATAGCAGGTCTGTCCTAGGGGTGATAGATTTCATTCACTGATGGGAAAACGATGTGAATCAGCCTTGTCTGGCAGCGCCATCTCCTCGTTCAGGGGAGAGTTCAGCAGGGCCACGGCTGATCAGGAGGCTGGGGCTGATTCCTCTCCCGGCTTTGTCACTCAGCTCGCAGGGCTGAGGGGAGATGTCAGGGGCTGTGGGAGGAAAGGAGCTGCCCCAGCGTGGGCAAGTCGCCCTTCAGGGCTGAGGGAGTGCCCTTGGACAGTGCCTGGGGAAGGGAGGGCAGCACGAGGATGGATGGATGGATGGATGGATGGATGGATGGATGGATGGATGGATGGGCAGAACTCTTCCTGCGGTTGCAGTGTTATTGATCTGCTCATTAACAATGGGATGAACCTTAAGTGAATTTCAGGTGTCAGTGCCAAGGCAGGTTATTTCTGTCATAAATGGCATGTCAGGCAATCTGAGAACTCAGCTGTTCAGAGGGATGGAGGGGAGAAGGGGACAAGGACATGCTGCTTCTCGGGAGCCTGTGCTTTGCAGGTGCAGGAGAGCTGCTTTCATCTTAGGCCAGGGGGCCAGGGGAAGTTCAGTGCTTCTCCAAACTGGAGAACTCTCAGTGAAACACCCTAAAAATTCACAAGTGGCCTCATTTTCCCACAAGTAACTGCAGCCTCTCCCAAGGCTGTGCATCAGCCTCTCCCTCCCTTGGACCCAGGCCCTGTCTTGTGCAGCCTTCCTCACTCTTTCCATTGTCAATATTTCTCATTTTTAGTGTCATTTTCCTTGACTCCGGGGAGTTCTTTTCAAATACTACAAAATTATGATGCTTTTATTTTTGTCTGAAAAAAATTCAGGCTTCCTTCTCTCTTCAAAAAGAGCTGAACATTTCTTTTAAAAGCAGTACTTTTTGCCAACATACTTCTCTGTGTAGTAGACTGCTCTGGTCTCACAGTCCTAGATTGCACTTCTGCAGCCAGGAGCCTGAAGGTTCCGTTAAAAAATGGTGACTCCTAAATGGAGATGAGACCTCTGCCTAGGAGGTCTTCAGGTCCTCCAGGTCCTCATGCCTGTTTGGGTCACCAGGTAACGGTGAGTACCTCAGAGTATCCTGGAATAGAGTCAAACTTAGGGCTGTCCAGTGAAAGCCTTAAAGATCTGCCCTCCCTGTGCCTACAAAACACAAATTATCTTTCACTATGTTTCAAATTCATGTTTTTCAGCTCTTTAATTTTAGGCTTTATTGGTGGAAGGGTGGAAGGTTTGAGAAGTGGACAATGCAATGTGTTATTGTGTCTAACTGCTGTGCTGCAAAATATTTTTGCTGATTTTGGGTGTCTTAAAACAAATTTGTGTAATTCGCAGCCAGTACCCAGCTGGGGATGTGACCTCAGGCTATGGGATCTTTTCTGCAACTCCCACTAAATTCTCACCAGCCTCCTCAGCATCCTGTTAGAATATTTATTGCCCTTGCCCTGGAAATGGAGCCGTGTTGGTCAGAAGATAAGGAGCTGGGGTGAGCAGCTGGGCAGGTCCAGCATCCCCGAGGATTTGGGCTCTCGGGATCCGCGGGGCAGCGCTGCTTGCTGGAGGCCACCGAAGCCTCTCATGGCATTTTGCTGCTCACTGATAAACATGTGCAGGTCACTGGCATTCCAGATCTTATGTTTGATCTCTTTTCCCATTGCAATCCTTCCTAAAGGCCTTTGCTGTGAAGCGTTTTGTCCTTCTTAAGGTTCTTGGAAGACACGAGAGACCTGTAATATTTCCGATGCCTTAAAAACATGCACTGGACCCTGCAGATTATAGCCTTAAAATTTCCTTCCTGGAGCAAATTTCTTCTCTTTTAGCATTCAATGAATACTGAGGTTGCTTTTCTGGGGACTCAGGGAAATGCAGATATGTGCTCCAGATTAGATGCTGATACAATGCAAACACACTACAGAGGAAATCCTGGCAGGGTCAGGTTCCCTCCTCAGATCCTATCTTTGCAGTGGCTTACTCAGTGCAGTAACTCAATCTTATTTAAGAGTCCCCTTCAAACCAGGATAATGCTGTTTCCCAAAGCATTAAAAAGCTGAAGCCAATTACATCTTTATTTCATTAAATATCCTGAACATTGCCCATATATTTCAGGGAATGGCATGACCTGATTTACAAACATATTGCCACATGTGCAGTGTCCATGAAGGCAAATTCATAAACACTCCTTTCTTCTTTCCAGCTTTCTGCCCATTTCCAGCGGGGTTTGGTGGAAAGATCCTTGGTGGAATGAACCTTGGGGTTTCTTTCCTCCAGGAAAGCCAAGCAGTCCTGGACATTCCTCTCCTGGATAATGGGTCACTTTAATAATATATAGTGGAGATAATGGAGAGCTTTGAGACCAGCAACCCAGGAGAGGCTGGAGAATGTCTGCCAGCGAGGGGGAAACATCCAGAAAGGAATCATTCCACAGCTAGATGTTGTCCTGTGGGATATGGACAGGGGAGGTGCAGCAATCCCCATGTTACTGTTGGGCAGGAGTAATGTGGAGGTGTGGGAAGAGGGGAGAGCAGGGAGCTCCTCAAAATGAATCTGGGATTCTTGGGCCATCCTGGATAGTGAGAGGGATCTACACTGTGATTTTGGGACAGAAGGTTTTTGAAAAAACAAAAAAAAACCCCATCCAATATCACTAGAGTGAGAAAAGTCTGAGCTCATGCAAGTGTAGCAATTTTGCTGTTTTCCTCCAGTCTCCAGCTCCTGGAGTTTTGCCTTTAGGTGAAAGCGCTGATTTTCATGGTTGTACTGAATGTGTTTTTATCACAATGGTGGGAGCAAAGAGGATGTTCAGGGTGGGCCAGCTGGTACCACCATTCATGCTAAAGCCTGTTGTCACCACAATCCATCCTGAGCCTGAAGTAAGTTAAACAAGCCAATAACTTACATACTTGCTCAAACTCCCTGCTTAGGAGTTTTTACAGCCTTTTTTTACGGGCAGAGTCTGATCACTTTGTGCTCTCAGTCTTGGTCCTACTGCCCTAAACTCTGTGAGTTTCAGATTTGGTGCTGGTGCCCTGGTGGGACCCGGGCAGACACCCATCACAGCCCTTGCCTTGCCACATGACAGGGTGCTGGTGAGATGCATCTGTCTTCCTTCTCCTCATGGCAAGGATCCAGGTGCAGGGAGCTGGGATTGCTCCAAAGCTTCCCTCAGTGTTGCAGTCATTAGCAGTAAAATCTACCCCCCACCAGAAGCAAAACCAAATAAACATTATTCCCCCTCTCCCTCCCAAGCATTTTCTTACAAAAAAGTCATCCCCTTTAAAAAAGAAATTAAAAAATCAAATCAGCTGCCTTCTCCAAACAAAGCTGAGTATGACAAAACCGTTCCCTTTTTTTAATCTGCAAGAAACACGCCCTTGCCCAGCCCACCAGCTCGGCCTCCCACCCATGACAGCCCTTTCCTCTCCCAAACAGGCAACAGATTTCAATTTAGCTTTGAGCGAGGGAAGCTCAATTGGGTTATTAAATTTCACACACTAATTGACACGCCTGCCGTAAAATATAACTTGCACAAACACAATTTATACTAATGACACAGGGAGGGGAAGCTCTCTGCTTCCAGTGCCCCTCTCCTTCCCTCTCCCCTGCTCCCATGGGAATCTGCCTTAATTGCCCCTCCAGCGCAGGGAGGTGAGCAGGGCTGGGAGGTTAAAGAGAAATAAATACTGAAATGCTGATGGGATGTTTCCTGTTTCAGCAGTGCAGGTTTCAGAGCTCACTCCCCTTCCCAAGGCCTCCCTCAGGCTTTGACTTCTTCATCTGTGATGGCAGCAGAACAACCTCAGCCCAAAGCCCTGAAATAATTCGCCAAGGATGTGTCACAGGAGGCTGCTGCAGGCTGCTGGGACCTTCATTCCCCGGGACAGCCAGGCTGGCAGCTCCTGCCATCCACACCTCTGGATGCTGCACCTGCACCTCCTGCTGCTGCCAGGGAAAACCCTGCAGCAAGCAATTCCCACCCGGGGCTCTTTGCTGCCCCACTGCAGAGCTTTGGACACAAAGCTCACAGCAGAGTTTTGGCCACTCTCCTTCCTGGTCAGCAGGCTGGACAGAGGCAAACTGACAAAGTACTGGTGTGCTCTGTTCAGGTGGGTGACGACCCCAAAGGATGGGGCAGATGCTGACCAAACTCCCAGGAACGTCTCAGCTGCTTCCTCAAAACTTATTTTCCAAAAAAAGTTAAAGCACAGCCACTTTTCTTCTGGAAGATGTTTCTAAATAGTTGATGACAAAATCTTAGCAGTGCCTGGCAGTTTAGCCAATTCTGTTAGTTAATTGTTACTTTCCCCAGCAATTTAAAATAGGTCCTCTTTGTTAAGAAATAGAGAAATCATTTTTCAATTTTATTTTTTCCAAACATGCACATGTTCTTGCATTTAAAATTCCACTCCCCAAGCCTAGGGTTCTGCTGGACAACAAGGAATGGAGTTGGCATCCTTAGGAAGGGGATATCACCATAGTAAGGGCATTTTCCAGCAAGGCATGGGGCTGCACAGCTGGTGCTGGAGAGCTGTTGGAGATGCATCTTTTGCTGTACCATGAGAGCTTTTCCTAAGTCATAGAATCCTCCTGAAGCAAAAATCAAGTGACTTGCAGAGCCATGGTCTAATTTTAGCTGTGTCTGAGTCACAATGCCAGAATTTAAAATTGGTTACAGAGGCAGTGACTGGGGAAAAAAATTGAGTCAGTTTAGCATCTTTCTCCTGCAGGTTTTATTCATGGGAAGACTTTTCTCAGTAGCATGGAGCCATGGAATCCCAGAGAGGTTTGGGCTGGAACGGACCTCAGAGCCCCTCCAGTGCCCATCCAGGTGACACCTCCCACTGTCCCAGGTGCTCCAAGCCCACTGTCCAGCCTGGCCTTGGGCACTGCCAGGGATCCAGGGGCAGCCACAGCTGCTCTGGGCACCCTGTGCCAGGGAACAATTCCTTCTACATACCTAACCTAAATTTCCCCTCTCTCAGAGTGAGCCCTTTTCTCCTTTTCCTGTCACTACATCCCTGTCCAACCTCCTGGTGGGTCCCTTCAAATCCTGGAAGGTGCTCTGAGGTCTCCACACAGCTAATATCTACCAGGGAAGGTACAGGCATAACTCTAAACCCTTCATGCCTCCTGGTGTTCAAAGAAAAGGAGCAGGAATTTATGGGGCAAAACAAACCCAAAACTCTGGTGGCCACAGAGCGCCCAGCCTGGGTATGGCCCCATTTTCTGAGGGAATGAAGAATTCTTCTAGACTTCACCCCTTTTGCCCACCCTGGGAGAAGGGAAGGCTCAGCCTCTGCTGCCTCGACCCCTCATTAATGCAGAGCATGGATTTCATTACACTGATTGTCCAATTCTGTTATTAACAAGACATAAATCTCTGCACTGGTCACTCTCAGCCTTCGGGTCACAACCCCTGGGAGAGGTCAGCAGTGCTGCCCAGCCCAGGTCATGGCCCTCAGCCCATTGCCTGTCCCATTAGCTGGGGCTGCACTGTGGGCTGGGGGCAAGTACTGGGGCTGACTGCCCCCTTTACTCCCATTTCCAGCTTTCCCCTGGGCATTACTCTGCTGGAGCCTTTTAGATTTTCCCAGTCATGACTGGGATCTGGGAGTCTGCCATTGGAGACCTGAGCAGAGTCTGAGGGATGACTGCACAGAAATCAGTCTGTCCACCTTCACCAAAACCATGCCTCTCACCCTCATGGCCGTGTCCCAGAAAAAATGGGAATTCATATAAACACAGAGACACCTGCCACCAGCCTCTTTCTTCCTCCTGCTTTTCCTACCATCTTCCTTCCTCCCTGTTGCTAAAAAACAACTTTCTTCTGCTCTGAACCCAGCCTTGGAGCAAATTATTTGAGGTTCCCTACAGATTTTGTCATCAGAGCAATCAGCAAGCAGCTACTGAACTTCATGCACTGCTCATATCCCCCCTCCAGCCAGAGGCTGAAGGTCCCCGCTCCCTGCACAGCCCATGTCACCTGCAGCCCCCATCCCCTCACGCCCTACTTGTTCCCTGCATCAGTGTGTACTTCCCAACCCATGCCCAGGTGGGTGATGCACTGCAGACCTTGAGAGGGGAAGCATTCAGGGCTGGAAGGGATGTCTGTGCTGCTGGAAGAGATGTCTGTGGTGCTGATTGGCTGGGGATGTCTCTCAGCAGGTAGAGCCAGGTGTGCTGTGCCACTGGCCATGCCCTCAGCTGTCCCAGAGTGCAGGCAGGACAGGGACAGGGATGGGACAGGGACAGGACAGGGACAGGGACAGGGACAGGGACATGGACAGGGACACGGACAGGGGCAGGGGCAGGGACAGGAATGGGACAGGGATAGGGACAGGGACAGGGACAGGGGCTGGAGCAGGGAAAGGAGCAGGAGCAGGGGCAGGAGCAGGGGCAGGAGCAGGGGCAGGGACAAGGACAGGGACAGGGACAGGGGCTGGGGCAGGGACAGGACAGGGACAGGGCAGGGACAGGGACAGGGACAGGGACAGGGACAGGGACAGGGACAGGGGCTGGGGCAGGGACAGGGACAGGGGCTGGGGCAGAGACAGGAGCAGGAGCAGGGGCAGGAGCAGGGGCAGGGTCAAGGACAGGGACAGGGACATGGGCAGGGACAGGGGCAGGGACAGGACAGGGGCAGGGGAAGGGACAGAGCTGTGGGGTTGTGGGTCACTGTGAGATCAGAGTCCCCCTCAGCACGGCTGCTTCCGCTCGGCACAAAGTCCCACCCTGCAATAATTCTGCTTCGTCTTGGCACGTTTTTTGTCACCCAGTGGGGGAGGAAGGGCCGGCGGACCAGGTGGCATCCATCCAAAATGGGCAAGCATTTCATTTTTGTCTTTATGGGCACTTTGTCAGGCAGAACTGCAGGCGGTAACTCCACAAACAGTAATTAACCACAAGCTGTGGGCAGTGTTAAAGTGCTTGCCCCCTAACTTGCTGGTACACAGGAAATCTGAGATGCTGCTAATAGGTTTTCAGCAGCTGAGTCCATTTCTGGCCCGAACCTATTTGATATGGCATTCAGATAACACTGTTGATGATTCTCCTGAGCATTCACTGGACCCTTCCTGTGTGAGTCTTGAGTGCAAGTGCAAACTAACAGAGGTGGCAGGGAGCTGGGCAAACCCACAGCCCAGCCCTCAGCAGGAGCTGTGTTAACCACAAATGCAGCTATGCAGCAGCAGCATTAATTCCCTAAAATGCAAGGCAAGCTGACAGCCCTAATTAAGATGGGGACTGACAGTCTGGGGATCCCTGGACTGCCCAGTCCGTTTTCTCAGGGCTTGTGATATGTGGAGAGATCGTCCCTCCTGCCCTCCAGGCGGCCAGATGGGAGAGCCAGGGCTCCCGGGATCAATAGCTCACCCCAGCCATGCCCTGCAGCTGCTCCAGGGAGGCAGAGGAAGGAGAGGCAGGCCTTGGTGGCCACAGCAATAACACCCTCCCTCCCTGCTCCATCCACAGGGAACTTTCCTCCTTCCTCCCCAGGGGTGAACTTTTGCTTCCAAAGCAAGAGCATCCAGCACCAAGGGGGCTGTTGAATGATCCCTCTCCAACTCTGGCTGCTCCAGTTACTCCTCTGAAGGACCATATGATTTGTTCCACAGTGGTTTGGTTGTGCCTTGCAGCAGGGAGCACCACAGGGAAATGATTTCCTGGGGAAATGTTTGACTAACAGTTCACTCTCCAAATCCAGACTCCTGATCCTCTCAGTGCTGGGATGAGCTCTGGAGGGTGACACCAGGGTGTGGAACACCTTGGCCAGCTGCCTCCCTGTCTGCAGGCAGAGTCTGCTGGTGCCAAAGGTGGATCTGAGCTGGTGCCCTGCCCTTGCCCAAGCCTCTTGTGTCTCACCCTCCTGCCTGATTCTGCCCCACTAACGCTGCCCAGAGCACCCTGCCAGGAGCTCACAGCTGACTCCTTTGGGCACAGGACCAATCCCCAGAGGGGCATGCTTGGTGTTCCTTCTGACACTCAGATGTTGTCTATGCTGGTCCCATGTGATGCCTTCCTTTCAAATCCTATTGTTAAGGTGGTGTTTTAGGGGATTACCCTGAGGAGCTGACACACAGACAGGTCTGTCAGTCTGTCTGCTTAGCACTCTATCTTTTCTGCAAACACTCTTGCTCCATAGCATGTGAGCCAAGGATTAAATGCACAGAAAGAAACAATTCACTGTGACTTGGCCCGCAAAGTCTTTTGAAAGTGAAGCTCTGGCTGTTAAATGTTAACACCATATAATGCCTGTCTTTATGGTATCTTTGCAATAAAGTGATGACATGGCTCCATTACAGCCACTCACACAGGAGCTCCCAAACCTACAGTGTTGAGATGGCATTTAATCTCCTGAGGTTCTCACACAGGCTTTGTGCTCAGCGTTCCTCTGGGCTCGCTGACATCAGGGCAGAGACATTTTACAGACAAAAGATGAACTCTGCAGCCACCCCCAGCTGGACAAGGCCTGGGAAACCCCACACTTCCCCCAGACAGCACCACCTGTACTCCTCCCAGCCCCAAGGACACTGCAAAGTTGCTTATCAGCCTGTAAATCAGCCGTGGCAATAAAGCCTGGCATCCAGAGCAATGGCTTTTGTACTAATGTACTTCTTTGCAATTGCTGTGCAAATCCAACATATTAATGACACAAATTCATTACAATAAATGAAGACACCACTGGCCGGGGGCCAGAGGTTACTGAAGACCAAAAAAGAAAAAGAAAAAAAAAAGTTGGTTTTGCTCCTGGCAGTTGGCAAGTTGGTGTTGTGAAATTGGATGTGTTGGATATGGAGTGCTTTTGGTGATGGGAAGAAGTGACTGTTACATAATAATAATAATAATAATAATAATAATAATAATAATAATAATAATAATAATAATAATAATAATAATAATGGTGTCAGGGATTTGGGGAGTGCAAAGGGAGGCTGCTTCCCATGTGATCAGTGAGAGGAGGTGGAAAGAGGCAAATGTCTTCATTACTGGAGTGATGGATTATGTGAGCCAGCTCACAATTTTCAGGTAAGAAAAGGTGTTCACTAATGTGAAGGACTCTTTGCAGCCTGGAGAGGGGGACTTTGCCAATTAATTGATTTATCTATTGCTCCCCTCATCTTTCTGCTTTTAGATCAATCTCTCTCCATTACAGATCCAGCTATAACCCCATGTGCTGCCTTTTCTATTGGTGGTCTATTGATCTATGTATTGACAGTGGATACAGAAATCATTGGAAATCTCAGATCCTTTATTGTGAGAGATTTGAAAATCTTTATGTTTAGTTTAGCAGAGGAGATGTGGTGCAGTACGTACCACATCAAAGACAAGAGGGCTGTTTAATTTAGTAACAAGAGCAAATGCCTTCTTAATTAAAATTAGAGCTATTCAAAAGAGAAATAAGGCATAAATGTTTAAGGATGAGGAAAATTAGCTATTGGAACAAGTGATCAAGTGAACTGATGTATTCTGTTGTGTGCAAACAAAATCTTCATAATTCTGGAAGTGAAATTATAATCAGCTACATATTACTAGGCTAAAATTTGAAATAATATTATATTTATGACCCTTGTTCTACCAGAGTCTTACCAGATGATAAAGCTCTTTGGATGTGAGCTCTGCAGTCACGAGCATGGACTGGTGATCCAGGCTGAGAATCCTTCTATCATCAGCATCAGTCCCAGTCACTTATTGGAAACTGAGCAACAGTGCAGGAGAGACTGGTCTGGAAATCACTGTCTGCAGGTAAAACCTGCCCTCCAGAACCTGCTGTGACATCAGCCAAGGGCACTGCAGGATGATGGAAGCACAAAAAGGAATTTGTTAGTAAAGACTGCAGGCAGCCCTGCCAAACTCCATGGCTGTTTTTGCTAGGAAACACCTTTTTTTACCATCCCCTGATTGCAGATTATTTTTTTTTTCCTCCCAGGGTACACAAGTGACACGTTCCAACCAGGGCAGATGTTGTTGAGCTGTTTCCTGACCCAGCTCTGCTGGGGCTCCTCCAGCAGCTCCCAAGCCCCCATTCATTGCAGCAGACAGAAAGTTTCTGTTCAGAGCAGTGAGGCACTGGAAGGCTTTCCCCACATGAAATGCCAGCGTGCTTTGGTGCTCCAGAGGAGCTCCAAGGTTTGCTACAAACACAGAGGCAAATTCAGCCCCAATGCCGCTGATGAAAGCTCCCCGGTAGAGACTCGTTCAGCTGCAGAGCGTGTGCTCCAGGAGTGCTGCACAGCTTTCCAAAGGCTGGAGAGCCCAGCCAGAGCTGCCAGGGCAGCTGCTGTGCCAAGTGGAGCAGCGCAATGATATCAGTAACAGGAATTGTACCCCAGGGAAGCAAACACTCAGCCCATACAACTGCAAATCTGCTGCAGCCCCGCGCCACCGTGCCCCTCCGCCTGTGCCTCCAAAGGGGGCTTGGCTGCAGCTGAATGTACAAGTGGAGGCTTTCTTAGGCTCCTGTGTTTGAGTTTACCCTTCCCTCCTCCCCTGCCCCTCAGTTATTTACAGGAGGGTTTCCTGGTTGTGGTGTGAATGTCTCATTCTGCTGCAGGCAGCGAGGAGCTGCCACACTGGAGCTGAGCATCTGTCCATGCTGGGTGTTTGGGAACTAAAGTGCTTGTGCTCATGGGGATGTGAGCCCTGGGATGTGAGCCCTGGGATGTGAGCCCTGGGATGTGAGCCCTGCGATGCTGTCCCTGGGATGTGAGCCCTGGGATGCTGTCCCTGGGATGCTGTTCCTGGGCAGGGGACAGGGCTGGGAGCCTCCTCTGCTGAGCTGAGGCTGCTCTGGCCTGGGATCAGGCTCGTGCCAAGTGCTGGGTTAATTAATGAGGGAACAGCCTTTGCTGTGCCCACCACTCTGGGGCCCCTCAGCAAACATCACACAGATCTGGGAGGGTGCTGAGGTGCCAGCCAGCACCCAGACCTACAAGGTGGGCTCAGGCCAAGGTTTCTTGCAGGAGTGAGGTCTGTGCTGGCATTTCAGCTACATCGTGAGGACCTCAGCAAGCAGCAGGGGACTCAGCTTTGCTTGCAGCTCAGGAGGTGTTTTGGCTCCATCTACAACCCAATTTACAGGTATTTTTGAATAGTTTCTGCTGTGAGGTGCCCAGCATCACTTGCACTGTTAGGGTGGTGCCCTCCTAGACCAGCAGCACTCCAACAGCTCAGGCTCTGGCTCCCAAATGCCAGGACAAACAGAGCCCAGCCTGGCTGCTGGCAGCACCCTCCCCAAACAGACCCCAAACACACCCATGGAGCACAGGCAGCCATCCCAAAGGAAGAATTGCCCTGGCACTGTGGGATTAGAGTGGAGCAAGCATTTTAGGCACCATGTCATTATCCACAATTTCCAGGCCATCACAAATAGCACTTGGGGTCAGTTGTCCCCTATTATTGCGGAGGGGGATGGAGGGGGCTCAGCAGAGCTCAGAGAAGGGCTGACTCTATTAGCACACAAATTGCAGGCTTTCACAAGCTGCCTTCTGAAGGGCTCCTAAATACACTCAACTCTAACTAGGAAGTTAAGAATGTTAATCTAATTGTCACCCAGACATGTTTGTATTATGTGAGTTTGTCCACTCCTTCAGCCCCTTATTAGCCTAAAACATGAGTGCAAGAGTCAGTTTTGACATTGTGTGTTGAGATGAGTGCTGCTATTTCATTTCTCTCCTGTCCCCTACCTCTCCCTCCAAGCCTGACTGATGAGGCCTTTAATGCCATGCCTGATGCACTGGGATATAAATGTCACTAAAATAAAAAACAGATAAAGATTCTGGTTATAGAAAAATTACATAAATATCAGTACCTGTTAAGATAATTTGTTCCATTAGGTAATTTGCCTCATTCGTGGCCCATTATTTTAAGAACAGTGCTTGATGTAAGGGCAAAGTATCCTTTATCTGTGCTACCTAGGTGATGTATTATAAAAATACCTGGGATGAAGCAATGGAGTGAGAACTCAGTGATTTGGGTGTGCAGGAATCAAGTCCGATGCTGAAAGTTTGTCTTTTTTCCCTACAAGGAACTGGGTAGTTTCAGAGCTGAAATTTGTATTTTTTGTAGTATATTAAAGCTTTCCTGGAGAGTTTCAGCTCCCTTCCTTGGCTCTAGGAGCCGGGCAGAGCTAGCTAAAATTAAACAAAGTATTTTTTTGAGAGCTTCTCTGTTCAAGAAGGCGGCTGCAGTACCGACTGTGAGGAGCTCACAGGGGAAAAAGGGAAGGGAGTGCCAGGTGAGCAGAGCTTCATTTTCAGCAGTCATTTAATCCAGTTACTGCTGAGCATAAACAGCGTGAGTGGGAGATCTTTAATTTGGAAGAGGGGAAAGCCCAGAAAGGGGAAGGAGAGCTGCTGCTATCAATGGAGCCCTGGTTGACTGAACTTCACTAATGACTGGTTTTTCCTTTCCAGAGGTTATTGGAGGCTCCTCAGTGAGGATTCTGTGCTTCCATTGGGCCCAGAGCAAAGGGAGCCTTCCCCTCCTGTACCGAGTGTTTACCCGGAGATGCTGATACTGCCAGAGTCTGTCACTGCAGGATCAAAACCAGGACTGCACAGGCCCTGATAAAGGGCCAGATGTGCCACTGTAATTAATGCAATTTGCTAAACACTGCAACAATTTAGTGCAAGGCGATAGCACAGCAATCGCTGGGGCCAGGAGGCACCGTCCCCAGGGCATCCCCAGCTGCTCCAGCTTCCTGCTCCACTCTGCCCTTTCCACTCATTGAGAAACTTAAAGGGTTTGCAGGGCAGCCAAGACATCAAGAAAAGGAGGGAATGGAGGCATGTGGGCAAATATAAATGATGGTGAGGGATGTGCAGCAATGGGCGGGTTGGCTGGGGACAGTGAGAGCAGGGGACAGCACACACACGCATACCCTGTATAAACACAACCCCAGGAGCACCAGGAGACATAAACAGAGGAGCTGGGACCCCCAGATCCCCCAGGCAGAGCAAACACAAACACAGGGTGCTGCACCAACAACAGAAGCCTAACCTTAAACCAGAATCTAACCCTGCCCCTAAACCTATCCTAACCCTAACCCTAAACCTAACCCTAACCCTAAACCTAACCCTAACCCTAAACCTAATCCTAACCCAAACCCTAACCATACCCCTGACCCTCACTCTAACCCTAACCCTATCCCAAACCCTACCCCTACCCCAGGAGGGCACCAGAGCCAGGCTGGGCCCTTGATCCTCCCCTCCCAGACAGGGGCTCGTCCCGCAGGCTCTGCTCCTGGCACTCCCTGTGAGTTCATGCAAGAAACACAAGAGCTCCAAAGTTTCTGATTGAAATCCTCTGGGATTTTTCTACTTAAGAACTGGAGGAAGCCAAAAAGAAACAATAATGTGGGAAAAATTAAGAAATTTCTCTAAAAGCCCACACATTTTAGGGGAAATGATGGGAAACTAGAAGCCTGTGATAGATGGGCTAATTTCCCTAACTGACAACCCAGACAGCTCCCTGCAAAAAAGCCCCAGTGTTTGGGTTTGATTTGTGAATTTGTGCCGCTTATTTAGAAAAGTACCCACACTTCTTGCTTGTTTCTTTATTTTCTTCATCTTTTTTTTTTTAATCAGCATTTTTAAACATAGGACAATTAAAAGGCAGAGGACAATTAAAGAGTGAAGATGAGCAGGAACATTGCCCTCTCCAATCTCCTCAGTGTGGGAAATGCTCTTGCTAACTTAAATAAGTTTGACAACCTTTAAGTATAAACAGCTGATGAGAACTGCTGGGAAATCTTTAAAAGAAGAAAATGAGAAAAAAAAAATCAGGTTTCGAGAAGCTGAGTGAAGGAGTATCAACCCTGTCACCCCTTTCAGCACTGGACAAATGAGAAAGATGAAGGGACATAATCAGGTATTGGAAATAGCGTGGGCTTGCAGGGGAGGAAGAGCCACAACAGCATCAGGGTAGAACATTTCATGCAAAAATCGCATAAAAGTGCAAATGTGTCTGGCTGAGCCTCGCCTGCAGCTCCTGCCCTCCTGGGCGTGGGAGGGGGTGGTGCTGGGGTGAACTGGCTGTGCCAGGCCCTGCTGTGCCCACGAGGACCTGTCACAGCTCCAGGGGTGGCAGCAGCACCTGGGGACTGGTGTGGGGCACAGCTGGCATCACCCTGTGAGCAGACAGGGAATGGTGGAGATTGTCCTTCACTGGGGATCTGCTGGGCACCAAAGGGCTGGGATGGGTTTCAGTATGGAAATTCTGAGGCACCTCAAGCCTCCTTTGGATGGCTTGAAGCATCTTTGCAAACAGGAGGGAAGCTCCTGGGCCACTTGCTTACATTTAAAGGCCCTTTTTGGGCCATAATGTTTGTTTTTGTTGCCAGAAATGATGCTGGTGAAGGCAGGACTCTGTGTGTGTGTTTTGCTGCATAACACAGAGTCCAGCCTCCAAGCTGTAAAACTTTGAAAGCCCAAATCCACAAATCCTTTCCTACACCACCACACTGGCTTCAGGAAAATGCTACCTTTCAAGTAGGGATAGGAAATTAAGGGAAATTAATATGTTACTCAACAAGATTAATTAATTAGCTAATGTGAATACATTACTTAGGATCGGTAAAACCCCAGATAACTTTTTATGGCTGAGGAAATATGGCCTAAAGTGGTTTGATTCCAGCCCAGTAAAGCCAGCATTCATGAGGGAAGCTGATCCAGAGGGGAAGGAGCAGAGGGGCTGGGTGCCAGCAGCTACCTGGCAGCCACAGGATGGAACAGGAGGAAGGACTTGAGGTTACAAGATCATAAAACACAGGAGTCCATAAAGTTCCCGAGCTCTGAAGGCAGCCCTTAAAGTTAATATCATGCAGTATGCGAGCCATAACAACAAGTCACCTAGAGCCATTTATTATTCCTTGAGAGTCACCCACACTACACATATTCCCAAAGTCCTTTAATGCCTCAGGAACATTCCTCTTATCTAAAGATTTATGGCAATATTATTGCATCTTAAGGAAATACCAATCAATTACTTTAAGGCTAATTTCTGCCATTTTAATAACTCTCCCAAGGCACAGGCTGACCATATTTGACAGGGTAGCTGTTAAGCTGCAGGAGATGTGGATTCCCCTGGGTAATTGGACATTGTGCCAGTCCTGCTGTCGATAAGGGCTGCATTATACAACCATAGTTATGTGTTAAATTGCCATGTAGTTCATATTATAGCCCTGTGTTATCCTCTAAACATCCTCTGGAAAACTTTTTACACGTTGTTCTGTGCAGAGGAATGGTTTGACACCAAATTCATCGTGTTTGCATCTTAACTAAAGGGAATTAGGTGCTGACATTCCCCTGAAGTACGACAGAAGCCGGGTGCTTCAAAGCATTCAGCTCTTAAAAATTACTCTCCTCTTCAGAATGGATATGTAGCCCTCAATGCTTTTAAGGTACAGTTGACTGTTAGCTTGTCTAAAATGGATGGGTTTCATTTTTTTTTCCAAGCAAACCAATACATTATATTAAAAACCCTGAAGAAATTACCTTTAGGTGACTTTGAAAATCCAAGCCCAAATACATCACAGTGATTCTTTAGGAGGCACCTTATGTCTGTGAGTTACACTTCACCATTTGAGGTTGAACAGCATCCATCTATCTCTGCATTTCCCTCATGCATCAATGGAACAGCTCTTTCCTTAACAACCCTTCTGCACGCTGCTCCCTCCAGCACCCCTCTGCAGCAGGGCCTTTGCTTGTCATTCATTAGCAAATTAATCCTCTTCTCCTGGACTGCTGGATCTCACTGCTGGCACCACTGACCAGATGGAGAGTGACAAGTGGAGTGAATGGTGGCACCTCTCCTTCTCCTAATGCATTAGGTGCCCTTCAGTGAAAATGCTCTTTAGAACAATGAGCAGCTCCCTGCCCGTGCTGTGACACTGATCAATGTGGAGCAGGGCACTCAGAGCTCTGTGTGCAGCAAACCCAGGCTGGGACACAGCAGGTGCCAGCCTCAAAAGGAGGAGAGGGCTCACTGATGTGAGAGCCCACCTGGATGAACTCTCTGACCTCCTTGTCTGGTCCATGCTCCGCTCCCTTCCTGCTTATCCTGGCACTCTAACCTTGATCCTGGCCGAAATTCAAGGACAGGACTTTTCCCTTCCATGGACAGAGCGTTTGAGGACTTGCTACATCTTTCCCATTATTTTAACACTGCTCTTTCTTGTCCTGGATTAATAACTGCAGATCCTTCTTGCAGCTGAGGGTTTCTGGGCTCCTAATTGCATTTCCTTGTTACCTTGAACTGTATTCTTCCCCCATACCTTAGGTTTGAAATGAAGTCCCCCAAATTGGAGACACCCTGAATAACATGGAAAATAACCTGGAGAAGAGAGGTTGTGTGAGGAATTCAGAGCAGCCTCCCAGTATCTGAAGGGGCCTAAAAGGAAGCCAGAGAGGGACTTCTGACAAAATGTGGGGAATGGCTTCACACTGACAGAAACAGATTTTAGGGAGAAATTGTTCCCTGACAGGATGGGCAGCCCTGGCACAGGTGCCCAGAGCAGCTGGGGCAGCCCCTGGATCCCTGGCAGTGCCCAAGGCCAGGCTGGAAACTGGGCTTGGAGCACCTGGGACAGTGGGAGGTGTCCCTGGGACAGTGGAAGGTGTCCCTGCCATGGCCAGAAATAAATGGTGTTTAGTTTCCCTTCCAGCCCAAACCATTCTGTGATTCCATAATTGAGCAGACTGGATGCAGGTACTGACTCTTAGTGTGAAGGATACAGCAGCTGGAATGGATGTGAGCTCAGCACAACTCAGTCAGCAAACAGCACACAAACCTTTCCTGGTTCTTACCCATGGGATGTAGGGGGTTTATTTCCAGGTCAAGCTTTGCAAACCAGGAGAAATGCCATCAAAACACAGTGTAAAACCTCCCTCACTCTGTGCAGCTGACTGCATTTCACTGATACATTAAATGATCGCAGGAAATGAACCAACAGCTGCTTGCACTATTGTAGATAAGGTGTCACTGCCTCCCTTGCAAAGCAAAAGGTTCTTTTCCTGTGACTTGTACCTAGGGAATCAAATTGTGTGAACAACCACAAAGAGAGAGAGACATCTGCCTTGGGAAGCTGCAGCTCTCTGGGCTGGCTGCCCTGGGCTGCACAAAGTTCTGCTGCCTCATTAACAACAAGGGAGCAGAGAGCAGTACCTGGCTGGGCTTTGTCCTGGAGCATCCTCAGCGAGCAGGAGCTGCAGGCAGGGACGGGCAGTTTGCTTTCCTAGCTGGGATTTTGCTTTCCCAGCTGAGGTTTTGCAGTCCTTTCACCCTGAGAGGAATCAAAGATGAACACCAAGGTCTTTCAAGTAAAAGCTGTCTGAGCACAGGTCTGGCAGGGCTTCCCTTTTGCAGCCAGCTTTCCAAGTGTTTTCCTATCTGCACAGCCTTGCACCAACAGCAAAGCCAGGAAGATGCTTCTACTCTTCAAAGGGCCTTTTTTCTCCTTGATTCAGGACTTTAAAGATGGTGGTTATAGTATATCTCTACAGGCACTTTCTGCAAAGTGAGAATTTAATATTCAAAGGAGAAAGGATGCTGTCTCTGTCATCTTAATGCTGGAGAAGGCATTGGTCTTGCAAAACAGAGAAGGTGGAGGAAGGACAAACAGTTTTTGGAAATGCCTCCCTGCTTGCTTTTCTATTCAACCATTCTATATTTTGAAGCTAAAAAATAATAAAATCAGAAGAAAATAATAAAGGATTAGTCTTACAGGCAGTGGAGGAGAGGTGTAATATTTACTATCAAATTTGGACTTTCAAAATTCTGATGTGGTGTAAAATATGTGAGATACCTTCAACCAATTCCTCAAATAGAAAGAACAGTAACATTCCTTCTAGAAAATATGCACATGGTGTCTAACAGCTACAGGGACTGTTCTTATTAGTGCCAAAGATTATTGGGATAAGAAGCTTTTCTTAATTTTTCTGGACATAGACTTTTATCACTAGAATCCCAGTTCAAATCATGAACATCCTAAGATGACAAACCAAATGTCCTGGCTGAAGAAATAAGAGCTGAATTTTACTTCTGCCTGTCCCCAAGTCTCCATTAAAATGAGCATATCAACTGAAATATCAAACCATCCAGAACCTGCCAAACCAGTGGAAATGTTGCCACTTCCCTCATTTTCAGTGAATTTAGTTATCCTCAGATTTCAGGAAGGCAGGGGACACCTCCAAGGCCTTTCAGCTTTGTTGTGAAATTTGATCTACCTCTGAAATAAATCCTGTTGTGCCCTGCAAATTGCAATTTGATATCAGGTACTTCCATGTACCTCTCTGTTTATTCCTGGAAAACTGGCAAAGTTCATGGTGTTCTGAAAAGGCATTGCACTGCTGGAATGTTGCCAGGTGGGAGAAGTTCTTCTGGAGTGGGGCGATTCTGCAATATCTGCAGTCAAACTGATGAACAGGCAGATTGACTCTGGGCAAACATTTTTTATTTTCCTTTCACTGTTCCTGGATTTGGAGCCTTTTTTTTTCTTGGTTGGAGTTAATGCATTGCAGCAAAGCTGTAACTCAGACTAATTACATTTCCATGTGAAGGATGCCCGTCCTTGGAGCCCGTGCTGCTGCTCGGGGAGGGCACAGAGCTGGCAGCACCAAAGCACTGCCCTCGCTGACAGAACCAAGGTGCTGCAGCCAGCTGACATTGCAGCCCCTGAGATGCTGATTCACGTGTGTGGGATGTTATTGACCCACCCCACTGCCTGCAGATCCTCTGGGGAGCTGGGCACAGATCTGGCTTTGGTGAACCAGCATAGCTGGACTTAACCTGCCCCACTGCCTTGCCAGAGCCTGCTCCATCATCATCCTGTGAATACTAGGAACTGCCTTGGCCATTTAAAATGCGATACTGCCTGTAAGCAGCCACATCTCTGCTTTATTTGAAGCATTTTTGCCCCTGTTTGCTCCAAGCTGGCCTTGATTCCCATCAGGGATTGATCCCATCCTTTCAGGTTCCTGGATGAATGGGGGCAGATATCCTGGAGCAGACACTGGAAAAAGGGGACAGAATGTCCTGTACAGCCCATGAGCCTGGCCTCAGCTGGGCCAGCTGCAGTGCTGGTGTAACTGGGAGCAGAGTGTGGCCAGAGCCAGCAGGGCACCATCTGCCAAGGGCATCCCTCAGCAGTGACTCTGCTCGGGGAGGCAGCCACATGTAAGCACCAGCAATGAATCTCCTGATGCTTTAATCAAATTAGTGTCAAACAAATTGGGTTTTGGGGGCCCCTCCCAAGGTTTGCTAACCCCCTCACCTCTGCCTCTGTTTAATACATCAAGGGCAGAAATAGGAGACCTGAAGAACAGAACATTTTAACTGCTTGCCCCTTCCCTCACTTTTTCTCTCTTCCCTCAAGGACAGTGTGTGGAACACCCTCCTCCCTAGTGCTGTTTCACCTTCCCCTTTGGCCGTGGGACGACAGATGCCCTTGGGAAGAATAAACAGGAAGGGCCAGGAAGGGCCAGGCTGCCTCTGCTGTTAGAGCTCTGCTGGTCCCTGGGTTAACACTCACAGATCCTGCCCTGGCTCTGCTCAAGAGCCTTCCAGCCTAAAGCTGGAACACCCTCTGACCAGCCTGGCTGCAGACCTGCAGGAAATACAAGGGGCTTTGCTCTCAAAATGTTTTTCAGCTTTCCTGGGACCATGGGAAAAGGCCAAACATGGGTGCCTTCTAGAGCCAGGGACCATGAGAATTCACTATTCAGCCTTAGCCTTCACTTTTCCATGATCCAAAACCCAACAAGACAAGAAATGGGCTTCCTTCCCTCTGCCCAAATGCCAAGCACAGTCCAGGTGAAGAGCACTGAGCAGTGAGACCACACAGCAGCCAGCCAGGAGAAGGGACCATCCTCTACAGCCAGGATGAGAATTTCACTTTACAGCCTGGCAGCAGTGAGACCTGGGCCCAGAGGTACCAGCTGCTGAGGTCTCTTGTGTAGACAACAGTGTTACGTCAGAAAATTGTTCTGCTTTGCAGTTAAGAATGTTTTCCGATGGACCTAGGGCAGATTGAGGGTTCTGGTGTGAATTGATGTCTCTGAGCCATTTTAAGCAGCACCTATTTTGGATTTTCCTCCTGCAGCTCAGCTGGAGGTGTTGGTTGAGCCCTGCTGCACCAGGTGCCATCAAACAAACAGGAAGAGCTGTCTCTTTTTGATATGTGTGATCTGAGCTGAGCAGATCCTGGCTTGAGAGGATTCTGTGACTCACCAGCAGCCCCGGGGGCATGAGACATGTCTTACACCATTCCATGTCCACGTCCACCCACATGGAGCAGCCCTTCCCAGGCTTCTGACAGCTGATCAAACCCCGAGGCCCTTGCAAACACAGGCAGAGCAGCTGCAGAGGCTGAAGCTGGTGTGTGCTCACACTGCTCAGAGCTCCAATGACAGCACAGAGCAGCTCCTGGGGTGTGCCCCAGCTCAGGGAACCAGCTGAGATCAGACCTGTCCGGGCTGAGGGCTGCCCAGCTCTGTTGGTGCTGGACCCCAGTCCTGGACACGGTGAGCAGGGCTGTGAGCAGCAGGGCTGTGAGCAGCAGGGCTGTGAGCAGGGCCCCAAACCTGCGAGGGCTCAGGCTGGTTCTGGGGCTCTGCTCTCTCCCACTGCTCCAGCCCGCACAGCAGCAGGGCTGTGCCTGCTATTAACATTTAGAGGGTAATCTCCCCTAACACCATCAATGCTAACTGCTCTGGCATGCCCTTGACAGCTGTAATTGTCTGTAGCCCTGTAAAACATAACAACCATCTGGCAGAAAGTGCTGCGGCTGGGACAGGAAGAGGGAGACAGGCACCAGTAGGAGCCCAAAGCAAATCCCCCAGAACAGGTTACCTCGGGGCTCACTGATGCCTCACAATCTGCCCTGACCCCCTTTTCAGCTGCTTTCAGTGTCATGGCAGGAGCATCTTCCTGTTTCAGCCTTACAGACAGCACAAGCCCAATCGGAATTTATGACAGACCAGCAAGCAGAAATACTCCTGCTTCACTGGAACTGACAAACTGATAAAAGGAGCTGGCCTGGCGGAGATCAAACCCGTGGGCTACATAACAAACCTCGCTCAGTGTATGAGAGAAATGTATTGCCCTGATAATAGTGTGTTGTAGATCACCTGCATTTGCAAGCAATGACCTGCCTGTTCCTCAGCACCTCTGCCTCTCCTCATCATTACGGCCCTTGGAAAAAATGGCATATTAAGTGCAAAGACCAACAGTCCTGGAAAGGAAACAATCTCTATTATTCACAGAGCCAGAGCACTACAGGCAGCACTCCGGCAGCATCTCTTGGCTTTAACCTCCTCCACAGAGCTCCTTCCTGGGGCAAAGAGAGAATCCAGCTCAGGCAGGCTGTTCATTCACTGCCCTTTCTGATAAGGCTGCTGAAAAAGCCTGTGGAAAATGTGGGAGCCAGGAAAGCAGGATCATTTTCCAGCAGGATCCATCCACACCCTCACCTCTGGCCAGCCTCAGGAGCACCCCTTAGGGCAGAGCCCTTACTTAGGGAAGTGTCCCAGGTGCACTGATCTCCTTCTGGGAGTAAAGTCACACTGCCAGCAGCAAAAATAGAGTTTTCATCCCTTCCTGTCCTTCCAGGGCCCCCACTTGCAGCCCTTGACCTCTTCCAGAAGCTGGTGGCCCATACTGTAATTCCTGGAATGAAAGCATCCAGCCTTTGTGCTCCCCATCACAGCCACTTTCCAAAGTACCTGTCTGCCAGCAAAAGAAGGCCTTTAACGTTTGCAACATGAAGGAACTGCGTATTCTGGTGCTGGGTTTCTCTGGGCTGAGACAGCTCTGGCAGCAGGGGACTGGGGGCTCCATTGTGCCCCTTGCTGGTGTTGCCCACCCCTGGCTGCTGCTGCACCCATCCCACACTCAGGGTCTGGGGGCATGGGAACAGCCCCCACTGCTCTGGGCTGGGCATCACCCACCAGCAGCTGCTTTGGGGACAGATGTGCGTGGACAGGGGCTGAGTGCGTGTCTGTGTGGGGAAGGTAGGGCAGAGGGGAGGAGGGAGGAAAACAAGAGTAAACATGAGCTGGGAGGGTTTTCAAAGCCGGCAGAGGGCCTGGAAAAGGATGGGCTTTGAATCCTGCATGTTCTTTTAACTTGGCCTCTGATTTGAAGAGGCCCCTGAAAGCCTGGTAAGCCTCATTGAACTTGAAAAGCTACAAGCTTCCTTTCTTCCCCATTTGCTTTGTCTTTCTTATCTCATTCATGTGAGACATTGCTCCCACCCTGGCCCTTGCTGGAGAGAGGAGCTGGAGCCCAGTCCCCAGCGCTGCTGAGCAGCAGCAACGTCACATGGAACATCAGCAATGTGACATGGAACATCAGCAATGTGACATGGAATATCAGCAATGTCACATGGAACATCAGCAATGTCACATGGAACATCAGCAGTGTCCCATGGAATATCACCAATGTCACATGGAATATCAGCAATGTCACATGGAACATCAGCAATGTCACATGGAAAATCAGCAGTGTCACATGGAACATCAGCAATGTCACATGGAACATCAGCAGTGTCCCATGGAATATCACCAATGTCACATGGAATATCACAATGTCACATAGAAAATCAGCAGTGTCCTATAAGCAGCAGTGTTCTATGGAGCATCAGCAATGTCCCATGGAATATCAGCAGTGTCCCATGGAGCAGCAGCAGTGTCCCATGGAACATCAGTGTCCCATGGAATATCACCAATGTCACATGGAATATCACAACGTCACATAGAAAATCAGCAGTGTCCTATAAGCAGCAGTGTTCTATGGAGCATCAGCAATGTCCCATGGAATATCAGCAATGTCACATGGAACATCAGCAATGTCACATGGAACATCAGCAGTGTCCCATGGAATATCACCAATGTCACATGGAATATCACAACGTCACATAGAAAATCAGCAGTGTCCTATAAGCAGCAGTGTTCTATGGAGCATCAGCAATGTCCCATGGAATATCAGCAGTGTCCCATGGAGCAGCAGCAGTGTCCCATGGAACATCAGTGTCCCATGGAGCAGCAGCAGTGTCCCATGGAACATCAGTGTCCCATGGAGCAGCAGCCGTGTCCCATCACCCCCAGAGAGCCCTGAGGAAGGGCAGGAGTCATTGCTGAGGGGCTTCAGGCTTTGGATCTGGGCTCATGAGGGCCCAGGGCTCTCCTGCCGTGCCTGGGCCCTGGACCTGCTGCCAGGGGCTGCCAAAGCCAGGCTGGGACCCTCCCTGAGCCCCTGTGCAGGGGCAGGCTCTGGGCTTGGCCCCGCAGGGCACAGACACTGCTCCAGGGGCTGAGCCTGGGGCTGCCCCTCAGTGGGAGCTCCAAAGGCTCCTGGAGGGCAGGGAAAGCCTCACTGGAGCCCCTCCAGCACCGGGGCAGGCTCCAGAGGGCACAGCCATGAACATTGCCAGAGAACAGGCCCAGCTGCTGGGGAATTGCACAGTCACATCCTCTCTGTGGCTCTCCTGTGGGGTTTTGCATAACTTTGCCAGGATATCAAACCCCTGTTCCCACCGTGCTCAAGGCAGTTCCCTGGGCTCTGAGGAGCTCCCTGCAGGCTGTGCCCTGTGCTGAACCACACCAACCCAGGATCCAGGAGTGACTGCGCTGCATGTCCCTAAATCCTTTATGGGATTTATCAGGACCAGATCTGATTGTCCCTTTCAGTGAGGAAAAAGGCACACCCACCATTTCACACTGCTTATCTCACTGGGAAGGGGAGATAAACCCCCAGGTGTCCCACCACAGCACAGGGAGAACATGACACCACCATTTATAAAGAATCACCCTTGTCCATGCCGTTCCTCAGCACTGATTGCTCACAGCAGGTATTTGCAGCCAGATCTTCTCTGCAAGCTGCAAATAAAGCTGAGAACTTTCAGCCAGGTGAGCCTTTTCTGGTGAGTACGGAGCTAAAAGGGAGCTGCCTGCAGCACTTCTCCCACTGTGAGTGGGGAGAGCGTTTGGAGACTCTTGATAAACAAGTGAAAGCTCAGATATCATGAGAAAGCCTTTTGTGACATAAGGACCTCTGCATGTCGAGTAAATTCATTATACACCAGCCTGACGGGCATTCTGAGTGTTAGCTGCAATTACTCTGAGATGGGGATTGTACAGCTGTGCTTCCCTGCTCACAACACAGAGCCAAAGTCACAAAAGGGGGTGACAAGAAGCTGAACCCTTTCACTGGGCAAGGCAGAGCCTGGTGGAGATGCAGGTTCATGAACACCTTGATTTGAGAGTTCACAGGGTTCTCAGTGCAGGGAGAGTGCACAAGCTTCTCCTCAGAGCCCTAAACCCATGGGGATTTCTCCTGTCTGCTGTATCTCCCCTTCCACAGGGATCTATGAAATACACAGAAGGGGACTGCAATGCCCACTCTAACCACAGAAATCAGGGACAACTCTGTAAACTCAGAGTATTTACCCCAATCAGTCAAGTCCAGTGTGTTTTTCCACCTGAGCCTCAGTGCAGGGGACTTTCCTGCTCCCCTCCCATGGCAGCACTGCCTGAATGTGTGGGACAATCACAAGAGTGGGATAAACCACGAGAGTGGGACAACCACAAGAGTGGGACAATCACAAGAGTGGGACAACCTCAACAGTGGGATAAGCACGAGAGTGGGATAAGCACGAGAGTGGGATAAGCATGCAGGGAATGGTAAATTGCCAAAGCCTGGAGAGAGCAGAGACCCAGGGAAACCCTATAACACACACATATAAATAGCACCCCACAGTATTCTGCGCATATAGGCTCAATTAAAGCAACTCTTCCTTCCTCCAATGGCTGGAAAATGAGTGATAAACTCCCACCCCTGCCCACATCCCAGCGCTGTGGTGCATCTCCACTCCTGGCTGGGCTGGGAGATGGCTGTGATTGGAGCTGACAGGTGGGCACCAGCTCAGCCCCAGTCCCACCCCAGTTATGGTCTGGGACACCTGGGTCCCACAGCAGCCACCCCAGCTCCTTTTCCAGCCAAGGGAGGGATGCTCCAGACATTGCTGCCCACCTTGATGTGAGGACTCCTACCTGTCCAGGCCCTGCAGAGGTCAGTCACCTTTCCTTGCTTCTCTTCCACGGGAGGATTGCCTGTTCCCAGGGTTTGCTTTACACCTGTGCAGTCACACCTGCTCACCTGAGCCAACACCACAGCCCAGCGCTGGGACATGTGCTCTGCACTCCAACTTAAACCTGTCCCATAAACTTTTAGTTTAAGCCTTTTCCAAAATGACCTGAGATAACCTGAAAGTTATTTTCTGAGAGGAAAGCAACAGCTTCTGCAGAGAATATAAAACTCTCCTTCCCAGGTGAGACAAGCCCTGGGACCTGCACGCTCCTCCCTCTTTACAGCCCCCAGCCCTGGGCACCAAACAAGGCCTTGCAAGGGAAACTGCACAGGAAAAGACATTTCTGCAGGTACAAGAGATCCTCTGTAACAATACCAAGCAGCAGGGTGAAAAGATTGAATCCAAATTGCCTTTTCAGAGTTCCCTGTTAGGACGTTTCACACTAGTAGTGAATGCCTGAAGAGAGGTACATACTGGCATTAAATTTTCCATTATTTTGAATTTTCATTGATTAACTTGGAAAAAGTAGCACCATGTTTTCTATTTACACCCAGCTATTTGTGCTATATATTAGATTAGATGATAACCTGCTTCTACTGAAGTTATGGCAATAATTTAGAGCTTGTCAAACTCAACAAAAAATTCCAAATGAAAAAAGAAGTTTTATTTTGACCGTGGATGAATTAATTGTATTTGGCTCTGAAGGATTGACTGTCTTCATTATTTTAGTTTTGGCTGGATTAGATTAAATCAGATTAGATTGAGGGATGGGGAGAGGAATGGAAGGACAATATATTCCCTTTTTAAGAGTAATATGCAAAAATGTTGGAGCCAGAGGAATTTCACAGGAATATAAATCTGAATAAACTTAGATGACTGCTGTGGACTCTAACCCTGAAATAGTTAGAGATTTATTGTAAGACATCTGTAATTACTTCTCCACACCATGTACTCCTTTACAATATTTCTATAGCACAAAATCATTTCTAATGAAAGATGTCTCAGTGGATCTCTTCCTGAAAAGTTCAAAGATTTTCCAAACAGCAGCATTTGGCAGCAAAACCCTCCTTGGCTCAGGAGATATCACTGCTTCACAGACTTTTTCTTTGCTATGCCTAAATTCCAAATGATTTTTTGCTAACTCAGAAACACATCTGTCTGCTCCTGCACAGAAGGGAAAAGGATTCTCTGCAGTGAGACAACACCTAGAAGGCAATTCCGAGCTCCACCAAGCGCTTTTCCAGCTCCTCAGAACACAGTGCTTGACTTGGCTGGGAAACCCAGCCAAATAAAATCTCAGAATTCCATTCAGTTGACTACAATTGGGAGTTTATGAAAGAAAATCCATTCCTCTACCAAAACTGAGCCATTTAGAAGCAGGAAACACCAGATGGGATTTCAAAGCTTTGATATTTATTTCCTTTTTTTTTCACTGTGCACACTAGAAAGATCTCCCTCTGTCCAGACTCATCTGAAAAACTATCTGCAATTCAAAAGGTGCTGAAAATTTAGTCCAAACCTGAATTATCAACACAGGCTCAGCTTCACGATCCTTTTATCTGACATTTAATCATGTCTGAGCACCAAGAGATGCATGCTACTGAAAGAGGAATGGTGTAACTAGTCCCAAGGCAGCCTTGCCTGGGGTTTTTGCCAGGCAGGCATTGTTCAGCAAATGCTGAGCTATTTTCTGTCCCAGTTCAGCTGTTGCCTTTGTTAGTCACCTCTTTGGGTAGATGTAGCCATGGCCTCTCTGCTGTGAGCCAGCAATTCCATAAATCAATTAGAGCTGGGTTTTCTTACCCACCACCCTCCAAATACTTAATACAATACAATACCTAATCTTTCCTTTATTGAAACCTGTCTGAAGCCAGAAGATGAGATGGCATAAAACTCTATTCATTGGCTCTGAAGGGGGTTAGATTTTATTTTTAAAGATTATTAAAAAAGCATTTTCTCTAGAAGTGAGTAAACCCAGTTGCAATTAACTTGCAGTGGCTGTGAATGGGTGCCCAGGCACAACTGAGAGCTCAGGAAGCCTTGAGGCCACGGCCAGAGCAAACACAGCCAGGGCAGGGCTGGGAATGGGCAGGGGACGGACTGGGATGGACTGGGAGGGGCTGGGATGGACTGGGGTGGGCAGGGGATGGACTGCTGGGCTGTTGTCTGAACAACATTTCCTTAATCTGAGTCACACTGGGCAAGGACTCGTCAGAAGTTCGTTTTGTGGCAGGACCCTCCGTTTGACAGAGGAAAATCCTGCAGGATTCATGGGAATTTCTGCTGAGCAGATGGAGGGAAATGCAGTGTGGATGGTCCTTAATTAAGATATTTTGTCTACTGTGAGTCAGGCTATCCGCAGAAGTACCCGGGGAGCAGATGTGTTTGATCTTATCACACTTGGTTCTGCCACAGCCTTGTTTAAGGCTAATGAATACAAAGATCGATTTCTTGGGATGAAATGAGGGAAGGAGGGATGACTTGAGGGGAAATACTGAGGATTATGACTCAAATACTGAGTTGTATATGGAGTCCTACAACTTGTCACACTACAGAAATAAAATCCATACGTCTTTTTTTAATGGGATTTCTGAGACTTTCACACTATTTGGTAGTCATGAAGAAAAAATGAGTTTCAGCGGATAAAGCACCAGCTAGGGTTTGTTTTCTCAGTGCTCAAAACTATGTCTTTAGTGTGACATAATTACATTAAAAAATCATCCCTGCCCCTGGGAGCTGCATTATCTGGGAAAACCACCAGCACAATTCAGCTGAGTCCTTTTCCATGCCTGGAATCACAGAATCACTGGGGCTGGAAAGCACCTCCAGGATCATCAGTTCCAGCCTCTTACCCATCCCCACCTTGTCAACCAGAACAGAGCACAGAGAACCCACCCAGTGGTTCCTGGACTCCAACTGCAGCTTCAGGCGCAGCTGAAGCTCTCATGAGCTCCCTCCTGTGTCCTTGGCACCAAGGAGATGCCACATCTCTGTCCCTTCTCCTGCCCAGCTGAAATGACCTCGGTGGAACCACACTGTTCCACTCTGTGCCTCTCCTGTTCTCAGATCCAATTTTGCACCCTGGCTCAAGAACCCCTTTGGGCATGCAGGGAACTAAAAAACAAAGCATCTCCTTCTTTTGAAGGAAATAATTCTGCTGACCCTGCTCTGCTGATCTTGCTCTGCTTATTAGAATGGCTAAAAAGCTGGAGAAAATTTGGCAAGCAGGGGAAAAGCTCTCAGAGCCCTGTCACGTAGTGAAGCAGGAGGTGAGCATCACAGAGCTGAGCAGCTCACAAACACACAGGGAGCATGGGGAGAAGGGAGAGAGTCTCTCTCTGGTGTTCCATAAGCCTCAGCACCCACAGAAGCATTGGCTTTGCTTTTTCAGCCTTGCAAATTTTATTCTTCAGAGCACAAGACTGTCTGAATAGGGAGATTTGATTTTTAATCGAATTATTTTTCTTCCATGTTTTATTCTTTGGGGTCCAAAGCAGGGAAACCAAACATTAAAACATCTCTGTTCTGCCAGCCCGGTTCTCTGGAGACCCCAAAAAGCTGTTGCTGATGTGTCCACCTTACCAGCAGTTATTTCTGGAAGCCCAGCACGAACATAAAGTGTTGCAGTGTGTATCAATTAAAGCCGATCACGCAGCCCAAGCCCAATGTGAAACCACACAGGAAATGAAAAGTTAAGCTCCCTAACAGCTCCCACCCGCTCTCCTTTGCCCCGAGCCCCTGGAGCCACAGCTAAAGCAGCCACCACACGCTCCAGAGAGGCTGCAGCAGCTTTATCCCCGATTGTGGAGAGCCTTCAGCACCTCCCACCTCCCCAGAGCTGTGTGGTCTGGAGCCAAAGGGTCTGGGAGTTGTGGGGCTGGGCTTGGAGGTGAGGGGGAGATGGCAAACAGCACCTGTGAGGGTGATTTGCTCTATTGTTTTCATATAAAATCACTCTGGTTTTGTTAAAAAAGGTGAAATCAAATCTATATGTTCTGGTAGACACACAAACACCCACGTGTATGAAGAGATGGAAAACGTGAAGGGCAACATCTTCAGACTGGAGGAATTTGAAGTAGAAGCTGATGCTGCCAAAGCAGGAAAGGAAACCGGTTCATCCCATGTACCCAGTGCACACACACCCCTGTTTGCAACACTCAGGTGTGGTTACTGAGGGTTTGGCATCATCTCTCCATCACAGGACACCTGTCACTGTATTTTCCTTCAGGACAAACCCTCCTGTCCCAGGTACATGGAGCCAGGCCATGCGTGCCCACCTGTGGAGGGGACCAGAGCTCCCAGCTGTGCCTTCTCCCCCAAGGAGAGACCTTGGCTCCTCCAAAGGGCAGCGAGTGCTGCTCCTCACTGACACCTCCTCGACATCCATGCCCAGCAGGGAAATCCTGGCTTTGCCCTCTGAGCTGGGATCAGCCCCTACCCAACCCTCCTCAATAAAAACTGAGGTGCAGCTTGTCTGAAATCACCTATGGCTGCCACACAGCCAGCCAAACCTTGGCTTGACTGCATTCCAGGGGGCTGAATGGAAGGCAAGAGGCTGGATCCCAGTTTTTTCCCCAGGATTTTCTCTAACACACCCTGCTCTCACTCCATGCCAGGCTGGTCTGCATCCTGCAGCATCCTGGGAACAGGGCTCCTCTCGGCTTTTTGCCCACCAAAAATCCCTTTTCTCATCTGGAGTCAGTGGGAAGAGCTGAGGCTCTGATAGGGAACAGTGAAATCCTCTGCTCTGGGAGGCTAAACAGCCAATTTAGCCTTCAGAGAGTTGCCCATTTCTTCCTGAAATCAGGCAGAGATTTATCAAAATCTCATCAAGATAAAAACCAAACCAAAGTAAACTTCAGGTGCTGAGCAATCCATTTCCTATGAGGGAAACAACTGTTTTTACAGGTATAAGTGAGGCCAGATTTTCTACAGATGAGGGGAAATTCTTCATTTTGCAAGTTGGAATTGGTTCTTTCTTTTCAAGCAGGGAAGGGGGGAGTGAAGGAGGCAGGAAATGTAAAAGATTTTGGAAACATGAAATGAATAGGTCAAGACACATCATTTTGCTGAACCAAAGCAGGAGGCAACAGCTTGAAATTGAAATTAAATAGACCACCTGCAAGAAAAGGAGAGGAAGGAGAGATGGGGAAGAGGGGAGGGAGGGTCAGCGCTGGCATGAATATAAACCACACATTTTTAAAAAGCATCCGTCAGTGAATTATTAAAGATGCTTGTTTCAGGTTTGGACATCTTGGCAGTTGTGATGGGAAACATGCCAAGGCCCATGAGCAGGGCTTGAATACTTATTTTTGAATTCCTGGCAGGCACCTTTCCTCTACTCTACAACACCAACTCCAGTGAGTGGCTGGAGGAAAAGCTCTCACTCTAGGAGCGGAAAAGAGCTCTGCTCCCACCCCCAAGCCTGCAGTGAAGGGCAGGACGTGACAGGGGTGTTTATGCAGAGGGACAGGCGTGGATTTGAAGTGTTATAGACTTTTCTCCCCATTCTCCAGTTTAGCCTGTCCAAATTATCCATTGAAAATTCCCCTTCTTCCCAGAGGCACTCCTGCCTCTTGGCTCTCTGAGCTCCCACCATCCACCTCTCCTGACCAACATCTCACCAACCCTTTCTCCTTTGGGCTTCCTCAGCAGTCCTGTCTCCCAGGAGCATCTCCCTGGGAGCGAGCTCCTCCTTCAGCACATCTTGCTGGAGCAGCCCCATGGTAATTCCTGTCCTCCCTGGCCAGACAGGATAGATCCTGGGGCTCTGAGATAGGCTCAGAGCTGCTGCTGCAAAGCTGTGGCACGTTCCTGGTGGCCTTGGCACTCCTGCCTATCTGTCTGGACCATTGAACCCCGGGCCTAAGGCTCCACATGCTGCTGTAAATCCCATTTGAGCAAATACCCCTCTCTCATTCCCCCTCCCCATTTGATCAGCGTTTTGCAGTGGGGAATGAAGCAAAGCAGAGCTTGGTGGAGGGTAAATTTGATCCCTCCCCATGACAAAGCAAGGGAAACCACAGACTCTGGCCTGAAAACAGTGCGGAGCAGACAGGAGAAAGTTACAAGCGTGTGGGACAAAACGAATCCAAGAAATTGCCAGAATATTTGTAAATAAAATAATAACCAGTGAAGTGAAATAAGCTGACACGCGAAATGTGCATGTTGATTAAAACAGCCCTGGAGACCATTAAATGACAAAGTCTCTGTTGATGCCAACAAAACCCCAAACTGATGCATATTCATAACATGGGAACAGCTAACGAGGCTGGGCTTGGGAACAGCTCACATGGAGCCACGGGGAGACTGCTCGGTGCCTGACAAATTTGGGAAGGCTACAAGCCTTGAAATCTCTCTTTGTTACTTAACAAACATGGAAGTTGGGGAATGCCATACCTCTTGTTATGGAAATGGCACACAGTGCTGAGGATATATGATAAGTCTAGGGGAGAATTACAAACATTCAGGACTGATCCCTTTGAAATCTCTGGGAGTTTTGCCATTTATTTCAATGGGGCTTTACCGAGCCCTTACAATGGACGCAGCCATTTATCTGCAGGCATTGATGCAGCTCCCTTGGCCTTGGCAGCCCTGCTCCTCACGGATACCTGGAAAGGGAGTTCATGTCCTGGGGGGCACACACGGAGTGCCATCATCCCCTGAGCAAAGGGCAGTGCAGAGGTGGGTCACAGGGACAGGTGCAGGGAGGAACATCGCACCAGCCCCTCCTGCTCTGCCCAGCCAGCCCTTGCCACCTTGGGCAGCCCCTCCTGCTCTGCCCAGCCAGCCCTTGCCACCTTGGGCAGCTCCTCCTGCTCTGCCCTTTCCACCTTGGGCAGCCCCTCCTGCTCTGCCCTGTCCACCTTGGGCAGCTCCCTGTCCTTGCAGCCAGAGCATCCCAGGGCCAGCACAGCCCCCAGGCAGGTGCTGGGTTTCTCCTCCAAAGGGCTCCAGGGCCTGGGTGAATTTCATCCCAAACTAGGCAAAAAGCAGGCAATGGGTTTGAGATCCAGCAGGTTGTGTAAGGGCAGGGGGGTGAGAGTTGAAGAGCTGCAAACAGACAAGATTCCTGAAGATGTCCTCTGTATGGACACTTGGTCAGGGCCCCTGTGAGGACAGGGGGTGTGATCCTTCAGCCCTGGGTTTCTGTTGCAGCTGGCCAAAAATTAAGAAAATTCCTCCCTGCACAGCCTGTGCCAAGGCCCTGGTGCCTCCTATCTGACAGCAAAACCCCAAATGGAGGAAAGTCAGGCTTTGCTCCATGTACTGAGATGTGAAAAGCCAAAAGCTGGACCAGAGCAGCCGAGTGCTGCTGCCCAGAGTCTTGTCCTCACAACTGCCTCCTCTCAAGGAATGACACCTCTGGCCTGTTGTCAGGGGTAATTTCTGGGTCCTCCACAACAACATAACAACCTCACCCAACAACACTGCTGTTTGTCCCCTTGTAAAGTTCAGTCCCTGCTATTTCATCGCCAAATGTGTTATACGACTTCCCTCCAAAGCCCTCATTGCAATGCTTATATCTAATCTACCTCTGGGATTGCTTGGTTTATTTAAGGTGCCCAGTTATTTACTGAAAACAAAGGGAACCAGTAAATTATAGAATTACACTGGATATTAAAGGAACTTGTCCTAAAAAACTTGCTTTGTTGCTCAGGTTGAGGTTGGTATCTCCAGCTGTGGAGAAAGGCAGTAGAAGGTTTCTTGGGTATTAATTGCAATTACTACCTCTGACCAACCTGACTATTACCAGGTGATTTGTTCAGCCAAATGCTTCTATTTCCCTTTATGACTGATTGAAAGACACCCAGGAAGAGGAAAGAATAAATCATTTGGGATGGAGGGAACAAAAAATATCCATAAATTTGCCTTGTCACTTTAAGAAGGAGCAAGTGGGCTGAGAGCATTTAGGGAGTGGATTTATTCTGCCTGTATTTTCCACCTCGGGAAGTCAGAGCTCCCAGTGGGGCAAGCAAGAAGATGGAGAAAAAAGAGCTGAGGACTCACAGCAGAAGCTGCTGATGTGAATGACAGCGTACTGGTGGGAATAAAATGTTTCTTGTTTGTTCCAAGACGGAGATAACAGAGTCAAGGGGTCAAGTGGTGTGGGAATGCAAAAGCCCTGTGGGTAATGTAGCATGATAAAAAATGAGGGATCCAGGCACTGGACGTCACTGCCACAATAGACCAACTGGCAATTCAGAAAGAGCTCAGATCTTGTCTGTATTTAAATATTGACTGATAATCTCACTCCATTACCTCGCTGTCCAAAAGGCATGCAGATACCCCCAGCCCACTGTGGTACCCTGAGGGGCACGTCCTGTGTTTGATGAAGCACTAATTGGGGTGGGGGGGGGACTTGTTCTTCCTCATCCATCAATCTTGCAGTCACATGCACAATTAATGGAGCTATTTGGCTGCCCAGGAGTGACCAGCACACAGGAACTGACCCGAAACCTGCAGAGGCAGCAAGGGGAGAGACAGGACAGGGGGAGGGGTGCTCAGGGCTCTCCTGGCATGGTCTGAGGCTGTGGACATGAGAACCCACGGAGAATCTGTGCCCAGGACACAGGGACCCATGGGGAATCCATGCCCATAACAAGGGAACCCACAGAGAATCTGTGCCCATGACATGGGAACCCACGGAGAATCCATGCCCATAATACGGGAGCCCACGGGGAATCCATGCCCATGACCTCCCTCCCTCCCCTGCTTTTGGGCACGGGGCTCACTTCAGATGCACTGACAGAAAGCAGAGCCCAGCTGGAGCCCAGTCAGAGTGGAGGATGGGGAGAGGAGGGCGAAACCAGCCAGGAGCTGTGGGAACCCATGGCAGGCAGAAAGTTATATAAAAAATTATATAAAAAAATAAATGTTCTTTCCTTCCATTGCTCCCTTTTCGCCTGACTCAGTTTGCTTAGCAGGGCCCCACCAAAACTGCCTCCTCCTCCTCCCCATGCCTTTCCAAACACAGGAAATTTCCAGCTTTGGATTATTGCTCTGGCATGGCATGGAGAAGCCCATGAGTCCCAGGCACCCACCAGGAGCAGAAGTGTCTCAGTGTAAGCACAACATCTCAGGGCCCCCACACGCCTCTGCTTTAATGTCCTGCAAAGTGCTGCAGCTGCTGGTCAATATTAATCACCTCAGGTGTCTGGGATGATCTGAATTGCAGCCACAGGCTGGCACTGCCACTGCATTGTGCCAGCAGGGCAGAGAGGCACAGAGAGCTGGGTCCTCCAGGGAGGTGTTAGTGAGTGCCATGTCCTTTTCCATGGGACAGCAAGGAGCACCCCTCAGGGAAAGGAGGAGAAAATCTCTTTATGTGGCTGTAGCACAGTGGTGAGGAGGGTGAGCAGCACCTTCACCTGTATGGCTTCCTTCTCGTGACATGCTGGATCTGCAGGAGATCACTGCATTTCACAGCAGAGAAACTGAGGCACAGAAGTGTTAAACTGCTGAAGTCCGAGGGCAAATCAGAAGGGAAAACTCAGGAGCTGAGCCTGCCTTCCCTCCTCTTTCTTTTCCAGCTTACATCCCCCATGGCTGTGGATTCATTTGCACTGCTGTCATGGGTCTCAAACTGTGCACGTTTACTTCATGGGGAAACCAGTTCTCCTGAATGCAGGCACAAATTCACCAGGAGATGCTCTCAGAAAAGCCACTAGACCCACACCAGTATTTTTCCAGGTGGCTGGCAGCCCTCCCATCACAATGTGTCAGCAACAGAGTGATCAGCTGCCCCATGTAGTTTTTAGTGCTTGCTGTGTTCACCAGAATGGAAAACATGAGGCTGATGCCAAGGCTGGTGTTTAAATAAGGTATCTCCTGCCATCAGACATCTGCCCAGCTGTGGCTGTGCTGTGCTCTCTGTAAACTGCAGCAGCTTCCCTGAGTTACTGAGGCCGGATTACCAGCATGGGAATGTTACCTGTTTAATTCTCAGTGTATGGAACCAGGAGGGAGTGTGGATCAGGCTAACAAAGCAAACTTGCTCCACAAACCCTGCTCCAACAGCACCTTTTTACTAAAAGAAGTGGGAAGTGCCCTCAGCTGCCTTCCCTGGCCTTTCTCAATAGGAACTACTGGGTAGGAGAGGAAAACCTGCCCAGCCCAGGTGGGCTGAGCTCAGAGCCTCTGGTGATGCACTCAGGTCACTGATGCAGAGCTGCATGTCCTGTAGCAGCCAGAGTGACAACATTGCCATGAAATATCTGAACAGCAGAAGTAAACAAACCAAAACCCCCATTATTAACAGAGAACAGCAGGGCTGGGCTTCAATAATTGATGACCAGAAGCATATAAAAGAACCTCCAATGATACATTATTGAAACCAGCTATTTGTAAGGTGCTGTGAAAACAAATGTAGAGAGGGGAGCTGAGAGGGAGCCTGAGGAAAGCTATGGTGAGGCAGAAAAGGAAAGCAGAGCAGCAGAGGTGGTGCAGTCTGTCCCACACCCAGCGTGGGCTATCACCTAAAGGACACCAAACCAACAACCAGGGAATGGGGATGGGCCCTCAACCTGGCAGAAACAAAAGCTCTGTCTTGATTCAGCCAAATAAATTTAACCTTCCCACATATTCAGGAAAGAAGGGTGTGATTTCTTCCTCCCCACTGACTGAGGAGGGTACCTGGGGGTTATTTTGCCTTTTACTTTACTTCATAATTTAAGGGGGGCTGAATTCAGGCTTCTGATCCAGCTTTTGATGAGATTATTTGGTAAGCCCCCAAATTAGCACACACCCATCACAAAGCCACCAAGACCACGAGGGTGTGACACTGGGGACAGCTGGAGGACACACATGGCAAGGCCTGAAGAGAGTCAGGAACATCTGAGGTGCTTCTGGGATTTTCCATTGAAGGATCTCTCTGTCAAAATGCAGATTCATTTATGTCAAAACAATTTGTGGAAAATAGCTGGTTTTGACAAATTTCTCTCTCTCAAGCTTCTTTCAAAGGAAATTTTGCAGTCGTCTTTCTGACATGCTCAGGTTAAAACACCTGGCTCTTCAGTGCCAAACCAAGTTTTCCACTCTAACAGAGTTTCCTTTGGATAAGTGATGTCATATGAAACCAGCCACAAAGACCTCGTTCAGGGAACTTTCTGGGCCCGGACAGAGTAATGGGGATAAGGGCACAGAGGGATATTTTGTGTTGACAAAATAAGCACTTTCTTCCTTGAAAGTTGGCTGCATCATTTATTTAAGCATAGTCAATATTTAATGGAGTGCTAACATGCACATTAAACGTATTGTGAGCACTCTTGGCCTGAGCTGCACAGCAGCAGGGGCTGCTCTGGAGTAACCCACGGCAGCAGTTACACCAACTCCATGCTGCTGCCCTTGGGAAGGGTCTGAGGACCATCCTGAAACACTTGTTATCTGAGAACAGACACTTGGGGCTGGGCAGCAGTGGAGGTGCCAACAGAGCCGGTGTGCCCAGTGGGCTGAGCCCATGAATGGGGTCCTGTGGGTCAGGATCACCTCGTGCTTCCAGAGCAGCACTTGCTGAGGAGACCTGCCCTGGGCACTCCCCTCTGCACCTCTGCACTCCCCTCTGCACCTCTGCACTCACCTCTGCACTGCCCTGGGCACTCATATCTGCACCTGGGCACTCCCTTCTGCACCTGGGCACTCCCCTCTGCACCTCTGCACTGCCCTGGGCACTCCCCTCTGCACCTCTGCACTCCCCTCTAGCCCTGGGCATTCACCTCTGCACCTCTGCACTCAACTCTGCACTGCCCTGGGCACTCCCCTCTGTACCTCTGCACTCCCCTCTGCACCTTTGCACTCCCCTCTGCACCTTTGCATTCCCCTCTGCACCTGGGCATTCCTCTCTGCACCTGGGCATTCCCCTCTGCATCTGGGCACTCACCTCTGGATCTGGGCACTCCCCTCTGCACCTCTGCATTGCCCTGGGCACTCATATCTGCACCTCTGCACTCCCCTCTAGCCCTGGGCATTCACCTCTGCACCTCTGCACTCAACTCTGCACTGCCCTGGGCACTCCCCTCTGCACCTCTGCACAGCCCTGGGCACCACTGTGGGCTTCCCAGAGCAGGGCCTGCTCTGCTGAGAGCATGCTGTGTCAGGTGGGGATGGGTGGGCAGGGGGTTTTGTGAACCCTTGCTTTGACTCCCTGTAACCTCACCTATGGGCAGTCAAGGAGGATCAGACTAAACCACACCATGGGGGGATGACCAGGAGCTCAACTCCTCGCAGAGCCCTCCTGCCTGCACAGCTCTGTCCTCCCTGCAGTTTCCCAGCACTGCTGGGCTCCCCTGCACTGGGACTCTGTGACAAGGAGCTGTTTCCTGCTGTGCCACGGCTGATGCACATCCCTGCTCCGCCTCTGCTGGTTAGTTTTTCCTCCTGTCCCTCTTGGAAAGGCTTGTTTTGTTGGCTGAGCAGGAAGCACAGCACTCAGCCTTATGGCTGCCTGCAGGGATGCTCAGGCATCACTGTGAGTGATGGGAGTGCTGAGAACTGCTGAGAGTCCAGGAGGGATTTTGGGGATCGTGTGTCACCTATTGCACTCCAAATGCACAGACACATGCTATCTGCAGCCACTTCCTTTGTGCTTTATATAAACCCAGCAACAGGACACCACGTTAACACTCAGCCAGCAGGTTTGGAAATATTTGGCCCTCCAGCCGTGCTTTGGGCACCTCTCCTTTGAGCAGAGCTGACATCACCCCCTTTATCCCGCTCCACCCCAGGAGCCAGCACCTTGCTGCCCTGGAGATGTTTGGATGTCACGGGTATGCCCACAGCTGGGCACTCCCAGGGAGCAGTGTGCTGGGTGCCAGCCTGCAGAAGTCCTGGGGAAGCCAGGGAATCCACCACAGGGATCAGTGAGCCTCAGAGAACATCCCGGCTGCTGCTGGGAACTCCTCTCTCCTCTCGTGGCTCAGATCAGTGGAAGGGTCGAGCTCTGCTGACTTCCCTGTGGCCATCCAGCCAGTGACACCTAAATATTTTCCTCCTTCAGGAGACAAAAGGAAGGAGGGAGGCCTGGCTCTTGTCAAGAGTGGGGCTGACAGCTTTACAGCCTCGCTGGGGAGAGGAGCTGAAAGAAAGAGCGTTAGATTTAATCTGTGCTGACAGGAGTGGGTGATGGGTATTTTTATAGTGGAGGAAATGTATCGAACAGGGGAAATTAGACCAGAAGATGATAAGGATCTGAGCCTGACACAGCCAATTAATAGATGTTTACAAATGATTAAAGCCGATAGATCAAAGCAAAGGCATTCCTTTTTGCCTCATGCCTCCAGATTGTTTGGAAGTGCCCCAACTGGTGGTGACTGTCTTGTCCCCAAAGCCAGGGCCCTCTCCAGCCCATGGCCAGCCTGGAGCAGCTGGGCAGAGCAGGTTTCTGCTGCAGCCAAATGCTCCCAACAACTGCACTGCCTCAGCACAGCATTTGGGAGGGAAAAATCTGCGTGGGAAAATTCTCCATCTCCAAAGGCAGCTCAGGGAGTGGAGCGGGCACAGCACCATGCCCTGCACCTGGGCCCTGCCTGGCGCCTCTGCCGTGCTTCCTCCTCTGCCTCTCACACATCCAGCAGGGCCCCAAAAGGCTGGCTGGAGCTCAACAGCTGGAGGGATGTTTGGGATAAAGCCATTTACACAAACTGGCATGGAGGCACCATGGCTCAGCAGCTTCCAGACACAGAGTCCAACACCGAGTTCAGTGAGGTGAAGGGAGGAGACACTGAGGTCATTTTAGGAGACATTATGGTCATTTTAAGGTACTGTCCTGCCAGGGCCACACACTTGGCTCCAATGTGGCCAAACCCTTTAGCACGTGGCTGCATGAGCACTCGAGGTGGCACCAGTCTCACCCTGGAATTCAGCTCATCCCTCTCTGCCACCTCCACCTCTGGGTGCAGCCCAGACACCTGCATAGCACTAAGCTGGACATGGACCTTGGGAAAAGTGTGCTCTGAATCCATAGTCTGAGCTTAGCAATACAGCTGGGCTAGTCTGTTTTACAGTGCTAAATTCATTGGAAACTCTATTTCCCATAAGCCCAGGTTGTATTTTCCAGGATGCTCAGTGACTTAACAACTTACATCTCATACGCTAACATTGAAATTTGGGCTTCAGCACCCAAAACCAGCCAGGAACGTGTGCAGTATTAGTCTGAGCTCCTGACTCCCAGCTAGGACCTGAAGCTTATGGCTGGATCAGGGCTGCAGCATCTAAGTTATTTAGGAAAGTCAGATTTTGGCTCCTAAGTCACCTTGAGGCTTTATTTATATTTAACTCTGACCAGGTCTGTGGCCTGCCCATGTGAGAATCCTCAGCAGCACCAACATTTATTTTTTCAATCCAATCACTGGACAAGGCACAAACCCAGAATCTTGAACACTACAAATATTAAGTTCTGCTAACACTTTCCATGGAGGAGAGGTGCTAACCCCAGGATGCTGGTTGGGTTCCAACTCAAGCAATTGCATTCAGCCTCCAACACTCCAAACTCCCTCTCCAGTTTCTCTTTCATTGTATTTTGTCCCTCTTTGCTCTGCCTAAGCCCTGTGATTTTATTAAATCTCTCCTATTCATTTACAAACTTATTCCAGCTCCACAAGTGGCAGAAGCAGCAGGACTTGTGTTTTTCCTCCCCCAGAAGAATAAATACAAAAATATAGTTTTTCCCTGTTCATGTAATCATTTGATTGGTTCAGGTTTTACTTTTTCATTCAAGGTAGAGCTGAGATTAAAATATTATGCAAAAAAATACAACTTCAGTGGAAGAGATCAGCAGAAAAAAAAGTTTGATGCTTGTGAACCAGTCAAAATCATCAGCAAGAGGAGTTGATGATTTCAGACTCTGCTGTGAGTTGTCCACCAAGGCAGCAGGAGATTTCTCACTTTATTCTTGCGCGATAATTAATAATAATTGATAATTAAAAGAAAAATGAAATATTCCTGTAGGTAACCCTTTTATTTTAAAAAGGGGCATTTTGCTCCTTTGTCCCTGCAGCTGTCTGTCCCTGCAGGACAGGACACACAGAAATCTGTCCTTGCAGGACACACAGCGATCTGTCCCTGAAGGACACACAGCCATCCCTCCCTGCAGCACAGGACACACAGCCATCCCTGCAGGACACACAGCCACCCCTCCCCACAGCACACCCCCTGATCTGTCCCTGCTCTCTGCAGGGCACTGACTCTGCTGCCATGCCTGGTGGCTGCTGGTGATGAAGGCTTTGAAGTGAGGTACTTGAGCAGTGTATTTTGACTTCCCCGGATGACTCATGCTCAGCTCCGTATCTGAGATGCCTTTTCAGCTTCCTTTGACTGCTTTCCAGCAGTTCCCTGTTTGCTCAGCCTGCCCAGGGACTGTAACTTTTCTGTTCAACATTGGCCCTTCTCCTGAGGGTGCATGAACAGCTTCCTAACTCCAAAGGGGTTCAATGGTTCAGGCAGTGTTTTTCAAGAATAGCGGTGCCTAAAGGCATTTTCCCATCAATGGGGCAAACCCTAACCCTCGGTGAGCCCATGCAGTGCTCAGGGAGGCGGCCTGGAAAGCTCAATGAGAGGCACTTGGCCGTGACCCTGCAGCTGATCACATGGCAGAAAATCATGGCATTTACTCAGAAAATCAGCAGCATGAGGGGGGTCTCTACACTGCTGTTGTGACACTCACCATGAGGATATAATGAGGTGTCAGAAATAACTTACAAAGAACAGCAGAGAAGAGGATTTGTAGGAGTGATTCTAGACTTGTGTCTTTCACCCAAACACCTGAAACACCCCCACAGATGCTCTATTTTTATAGACTCACTTGTTTGAATCTAATCCCTTGTGGCTCTGCAGCCTGTCAGGATCCACCCACAGTGCCCCATCCTAAAGGAGCAGGGTCCTGACTCTGCCCCAGAGGCATCAGCTGAGGTCCCACGGTCCAAGCCAAGGAGAAACACACACACATATACAGCCCACACGAGACAATCTTCAAGGTCCTTTCAACCCAAACCATCCCACGATTCTGAGATCCCAGTGCCTCCTCTCACACCTTATGCTTTGTTTAACTGCTCACAGTGGTTGTTCTGACAGGAGTTATACACCCTTTACACTGTAATAAACATTCACAGTTCACCATTCAGAGGCATCTCCTCTCTGCTGATGTTACGAGCAAGGAGGAATAGAGGGGATTTTGGTCAGCCTCATGCTCAGAGACAGCCTCAAAGGAAGGTCTCCTCTCCAGGACACCCCAGCAGGCTGGCTATGATCCCCTGTTCCTGCCCCCATTATCCCAAAGGATCCCCTGGGGCCCTGGTGATCTCCCATCAGATTGTTGCTGTAGCTGTACCCCCAATTCCTCCCTCTTTCTGTCAGCTTGGACATGACTTTTCACTCAACTGCATGCTGCAGTGATGGTACAGAGCTTTTCCCAGGACAGGCTGATGGCAGAAATTAAATAATCAAACCTATTATAGTGAGATTGGGACATGGGAAAGAAAGGAGCCAGGTATGATTAATGACCTTTATCATAGAGGCCTTAGAGGGAACCCCAGAACTGCCAAACTGATGGCCAAAGTGTTCATCAATTCATCCATCCACAGCCTGGAGACATCCCAGATGGGCCATTCCCCAAAGCTCTGCAGGCCACACGAAAGCCTCACTCACAGGCTTAGCTTTGGAGGCACATGGCAGCTCTGGGAAGGGAAAGGTGTCATCCCCATGTGCCCAGGGACTCACCAAGCCCTCCCAAAGAGATCCCTCCAGCTCCAGAGCTTCACACCCAGGGCTCACCTTGGCCTCCCTCTCTCTTACCCCCTGATCTCCCACTCATCTGCTCCAGGCTTAGCAAGAGGAACATGCACCTCACAAGCAGGAGGCGCAGGAAGGAAGGATCCAACCTCAATGGCATTCCTGCATTTCCACATTTCCACATTTTGGGCTCTACATCGAGAGGATGAACCCTCCTCCCCACCCTGCTCCTGTCCGTGTCCCTTTGGTGCAGGGTGGATTTGTTGCAGGATAATTCTCAGCAGCCATCTCCCCCCAACAAAGCTGCCCCCTTTGGATGTGGGCAGATGATACAGAAAATGGGTGGTTCAGGCCGATTTCATGAGGCCTAATAAATCTTCAGTAAATTAAAACTCATCCCCCTTTCCTCCCCTCTCTGGGCCTTTGTCTTGCTAATACACATTAAGCCCTGCCTGGCTACACACTTTGAGGCATTTCGGAGGTGAGGTCTGTACAAAGCTGCAGATGTGGGAGCTTTAAAGGACCTTTGGCCTCGGTGTTACCCATTAACATCAGCCATGCCAACACAAGAATCTCACCATGGTTCTCTCCCCTCAAAAGGGCTCCCAAGGAACAACCTCGCCTTTTGAGGGGGGGACAGGAATAAAAGAACAGAAGGAATGAGCAAGAAAGAATGAGAGAGGGACCTTCCAAAAGAGGTGTTCCCTGTAAAGCTAATTTTGTCCCTAAATCATTGTCTGGAGCTGGTTGCTGTTTAGAAATTGCTTAAGAAATGGGTGCACCTCTTTCAAGGCAGGCAATGCTGACACTCACAGCACTCACTGATATTTGATTCATTTCTCTCATCTCCACTGACCGTTTCCACTCTGACCTTCCTACTTTCAGACCTTGAAATAAAGAGCACTAATGCAGTCCCATATTGAAAGAGACACTTTTGTCCCATATTCAGGTTTTTATTCCTGTTCAGATTTTCTCTATGCTTTCTGCCCCTCTTTAGAAACCAAAATCAAGCTGCCCCCAGAGCTGGACACAAAGTGGCAGGCCAAAAATGTCTCTGTGAATGTAATGGCCCTTCTGGAGTGTCCCCCTTGCCCATGAGTCTTCCGTGGTCCTTTCCCTTGGAGCAGGCTGGTGCCCCATGCACTCACATTCCCTACCCCATACAAGGAAAAACTGCCAGGAAAGGCATGCAATTAATGAACCTGCCCATTTCCAGTGGGCAAGGGTTTGAATAAAAGCTTCAAGGATGTGAACAATCCCCTTCTGTTCGGTGCCCTCACCGAGGTGCATTCAGGTGTGATTTAAACAAGAAGTAACAGCTCCTCTCCCCGGGTTTGCCTTCCATCCCTTCAAGCACTTTGGCTAAAATGTAAAGAGAAACTTTGTGGCCCTATGTGGGTGCTTTAGAAGTTGTACGGTGTGATGAATGAGCTCTAAAAAACACAGATCAAGAGGAAGATAGCGGGGATGAAAGGACAGGCAGTTAGATCAGACTAGACATCCTGGGATGAAAGGAAAGGCGAATGGGTAGCTAGATTAGACAGTTACCTAAGTGGAAGGCAGGAAATCCAAACTTGTAGGTGTTTATCCTAAACTCCCAATCTGCACCTGTAAAGGCTGCTCCCTCACTTCATTTTCATTCAGCCCTTTCATAAACAAATTTCTCTGCTTAATCAGGAGGTGCTCCTGGCACAGGGGCCATGAGCATCAAAGAGGAATGAAACAAACTGACCAACCAACCTCAGTTACAGCTTTTTTTTATTTTAATCTCAAAGGAGAGCTTAGATCTCCACTCCTTTTACATTTTGGAGCCAAGGCATGGCTCAGTTCTCATTCTATCAGGCTGGCTTTGTGCATCCCAGCGAGAAGGGATGGTGCACTTTGAACAAGTGTCGGGCTGGAGGATTAGGATGGGGTTTATCTCTGGAGCGTGGAGCTTGTTAGCTCCGGCCTGTGGCTGAGGCCGGGCTGGGAGCCCTCCCTGGCAATCCATAACCACCATCACCCCTCACTCAGCTCCTGGGAGTGTCAAACCTGGCAGGGTCACCCTGGATAAAGGAGCATTCCCTCCAAATCCAACCCCAGCACACCCAAACCACTTCAGATGTTTATCTGGCGCTGCTCATCCACCCCAAAAGCGCAATGAGACTGATCATGTTTCTCTGCTCTCCTGGTGAGACTGTTGTACAACAAAGCACTTGTCCCGTGGGGATCACAGCACTGTTTCCATGTCCCTTTCTCAGTGTTTCCCATCAGCAGCTGCCAGCCCCTCACACAGGCAGCCCTCAGCCAATTCAGGCTGGGAAGCAGCGTGGGGCTCAGAAATCAGGAGAGGAGGCCCTGGGTATTTGCTGCTTCCCTTTGCAGAGCAAAACTTCAGGGCAGCAGAGATGTGGATCAGCAGTGATGTAAAATCCACTCACTTGGTGGAATTTCACACCAACAGCTTCAATGGTGTCATGGTTTTGTGGTGGACCTGACAGTGCTGGGTTAACTGTTGGACTCAATCATCTTAGAAATTTTTTCTAACCTTAATGATTCTGTGATTCCTGGGTAAATTTGTGCATTACTTTCAATGTTAAACCTTGAATAACAGCTGAAGTTTTGTTTCCTCCTACATGAGGGACACAGGAAAATCAGCAGAACAGCAGGTTTTTTTGCATGAAGACCTTAGTAAAAGTATTTTTCAATAGGTAGGTGAAGCATAACAAAAAACGTAATGTTCCATTTTTTGCCAGTAATTGGGTTGTGTGTCATCCCCCTACGGCTCCGTCTACACATCAAAGATTCCTGCATTTAATTCTATGACATCGATTAGTTTTATTCCAAAATCACTACAAAGCCCAAAGTTGCTCAATACGGCTGTTAAGGCATAATAAAAAGTCATAATGAGAAGCAAAGCTGCTTTCCTCTGAAGCTTAATCATTTTAGCCTTGATCAATTAAGGTTTCTGCACAGTGAAAGAAAAGATCCTCCTGAAGTCTAAACACCTCCTTGAGATTCTTCTGCTTGTCACCATAAAGGGGGTGAAAACCAATCAGATTTTGTTCATACTTCAGTTATGTGCCAGGTTTAGGTACAGAAAATCACCTTTAGGCTGTCTGGAATCAGTTACTGCCCTGACAGTGAGCAAACTCTTTTCAGAATTTGGCTCCTCATCTTTGACCTAAAGAGGAAAAATCGTCTTGTTGCCAGTCAATAGTGGTTTTCACTCCATTAAACCAAACCAGGAAAGCATGATCCAGATTATATTTTAAGGGCATACATAAAACCTCTGAGAGTAAAAAAACTGAAAGAGGGGAAAGATGTGTTTCACTGCAAATATTGTAAATCTTGAGGTGTCTACAGAGCAGTGCCTCTTCTCTGAAGGACGTGCTGAATTTGCTCTGAAAACAGGCGAACTCCATCCCTGACATCCACCTGGCCTGTCCAAAGAGACCCAGGGCCTCATCTTGCTGGACTCTCCCCCTGGTTTGGAGCAGGACACACTTCCCTGGCATGGAAAGCAAACATCCTTTGAACACCCTGGCACAGCCCTTGGCTGCGGGACGTGCTCCAACCTGCTCCACAAAACTATTACTGACTTCAAAGGCACTGGGACTCAGCCCCGGGGTGGAAATTAGCTTCAACATTAATTGAATTAAAAGAGGGGGATTCCCTTCAAAGAGCTGCCACTTCCTGGGCCACGGGACGAGATCTGTACTGAGCACAGTTACAGCCAGGCCAAACACTGGGAGTAGGTGCTGAATGCAGTGCAGGACACCCCAAGGGGCAGAGCAGGAGAAGGAGCATGTCCAAGAGCTCAGGGCAGAGCTGGGTTTGCCTGGACCAGCCCTGCTGAAGGACAGAACCGGGCAGGGACTCCTGGAAAGCTCCACAGCTCCTGGGCTGGGGGTGGAGGCAGGATCTCAGCCCCAGCAGGCAAAGGACACGAGTGGTGTGCTCATTTCTGAGCCTTCAGCGTGGACAGAGAAGGGGAAAAGGGAAAATAAACATCAACTCACTACAACTGACAGAAACAGCTGGCAAACCACAGCCCCCAGGGCTGGAAATGCCACTGGACTCGAGGCTTGAAATGCCCCTTTATGAGGTGTCCAAGAGCCCAAAAACCTGAGTTCTGCCTTGTCTATGTGTGCTTGCCAGCTCCAGGAATGTGTTGGGGCAGGCAGATTTTGAGTAGGATATATTCTGTATTGAACCTTGCCCCTCCAGGATTACAGAGTCCCTGGTGTCTCTGAGACATCTCTGCATGTTTGGATGTGAACTCCAGATCTTTGTCACTTTAATCCCCATCCATACATACCAGCACCTGTGGGTTGGAACATCCTTTCCCAGCCCTGACAAAGCAGAAAATGGATTTGCTTCAACTTCACTCAAAAAATACCTAAGAAAAAATTGTTCAAATCAAAAAACTGGAATAATTCCAGCACCAAATGAGCCCCCAAATTCTCAGCACCCTCTGGCCTCAGGAAGAGTGGAATTCCTGCAAGAACAATTCCCTTAAAACTAGCAGTAGTTCTTCTGGTGGTTCTTCTGTCTCACTGAAACCTTCTCTGTTTCCTCCCCTCCTGGAGAGAAAAAGGGTCAGAAACTGTGATTTGTGGCTCAGGGCAATGCTCAGAGCTGCCTTTCCCAGGCATTTCAGTAGTCCAGGAGGTGAAGGTGTCAGCATCAGATAAAGAGGAATTCACCCAGCTAGCATATCTGATCTCAGCTTAGGTTACCTGCTGAGCCAAGACCAGCAAGATGCCCCAGAGCAGCCAAACCCTGGAAAAGGTGAAGTTTGATGTGGTAAAATGTGTTCTTTGTTAGGTCAGAAAGGGAAGTGGCAAAGGCTTCAGAGAGCTGGGCAAAGCCTCTGCAGACCACAGGGCAGCCTGCTCTGGGGGAGGAGAGCAAACCCAGGGAGCAGCAAATGGGGCCGCAAAATTCCAGACACCTGTTTGTGATACTGGTCTGCTTTAATTTGTGCAGAGAATGGAGCCAAAGAAGGGAAGGGAGTTTCATTCCCAGGAGGATTTGTTGTGTCTCACTGCTGTGTCCCCTCCAGGCCAAGGGCTAGCAGGCCTTGCCCTTATCCCCACAGCCATGTGGTGGTATCTGGGTCTGTTCTCCTTCTGCCTCACACCTTGGATATTCACAGCACTGAGCAAATGCTCTTTAACTGTTGTACAGCTCTTTTCACAGCAGGGGCCTCACAGCCCTGCCCAAAGAGCAAGGTCCCTGCTGCCCCATCCAGGTTCCTCATGCAAAGCAGGCACACCTCACTGGGGCCTTCACCAGGCCAGGGCCAGGAGGGAGCAGCTCCTCCAGGTTTCTGTCACTGCTTTTACAGCACACTTCTGCCAGCCTTCCCTCACAGTGAAGTGAAACAAGTGCTTTTCTGTGATAGAAAGAGTGCTGCACATGAATGGCCATCAGTCCAAAAGGATGTGCTGTAAGGATGGGCCAGATGCCCAGCTTGGAGAAGAAAGGAACAGTGCTGTGACCCCAGCAAAGGGCAGGACCCCTGAGCCCCACCAGTGCCTGTGCTGCCAGTGCCTTCCCCTCTGACACCCCCTGTGCCCTTTCTTTGGGCTCTTTCCACAGCCAGGGCTGCCAAATCCACAGCAGCTCCTGGGGAAAGGCCACGAGTTCAGCTGAGCTACCCTGGCCTGCAGACAGGATCTAAGGCCAAGAGCCTCTGGAGCAGCAGCTCTGGGCCTCTGTGGTTCTGGCTGGGTGCCAGAGGTGAATTTTGCCATGTGAAGGAGGCCATGCACTCAGGATCTGCATGGCTGCCCCTGCACGAGGAGCCTGGGTGCTGGTGCTGTGACACCTGAGTGTCCCTAGAGCCCAGTGTCAGGAGCTGCCCTGACCATTTCCACCTCCTCCCCTGCCCTGAGCCCTGCCAGGTCTCTGTTTGTGACACAAGGCAGTGTTCTGGCTGTCTCCTCCGGGTTCCCCATCCTTGTGCCTCCCAGCCTCCCCTGGCTACCCCAGCAGTGAGGAGCATCCCACCCACTCTGAGGCTGACCTCACAGACTTCTACCAGGCAGGATTTCTGTGCTTTCCCAGGAGAACAGAGCCAGGCAGAGGCAAAACTTCAGAAATACCCCATGGCTTAAGAATGAGTGAAACACAAGCTCTGTTATTTCCATCACTCATCCTGCAGCTATTACCAACCAGAGGTAGCAGAGCTCCAGGTATTATAAAGAACAAGCACCCAGGTGAATGAACCAAAACAGAAGCTCCCTGAGCCAACGTGAGAGAAAAAATCAGGCTTTAAAATTGATACAGACAGAGACAACTTCTGCTCATTTGCTGCTGTGCTCCTGTGTCCCACTCATGTACATCCAGATGTGCAGTGTTCCAGCTCTCCCTCAGCAGCAGCCCAGCTTCCTGCGTGCCTAACTGAGCTCACACTGACCCAAACTCTTCAGCCACTCCCAGGAGTGTGACAAAAGTTCACCTTTTTCCAGGTATGGGATCATTTAGGAGCACACAGCCCACACTCCATCCCCTGCATCATTCCCAGGATGCTGAGAGATGAAAAGTGAGAGGGGTGCCCATGGATCCACTGGCACTAATCCCTTCTCAGGATGGTCTTTTAAACAGGAGAGATTATAAATGTATAAAGCAAAAAGGATCTCCAACCATCACCCATGAACTGGCTCCTTCCCCTTTCCTTCCCCCAGCTCCTGCCCTCCCCTTTCTCAGCCATCCTCTGCATCACTGAGTGGGACCAGAAGGCAGCAAACTTCCACCTCCCCGCTCATGCGGAAAGAAATCGCCTTCCAGAGAGGCATGGCTGCCTTTCTTCCAGCCCTGCACATTGTTCTGCCTGGGGAGCAGGGGGAGGAGGCAGGGATGGGGCATTGTTTGCAATTCAAATGGCTGGACCTCAGGAAAAACCAATAAATTTAAGTCACTTGAGAATTTCAACAAGCAGGGCCACTTTCTCAAATAGGAAGCCTCCTCCCTCAGTGGGGGCTGTTGAGGAGCCACTAGACAAGAGAATAACTAAGCACTCATGGGGCTGAGGGCTTTTCACGCAATGAACTCCAAACCAAACAAATTCCCCCTTCAGGAGACGCCTTTATCCAAACACTCTGAGCACACAGGGAAAGGCGCTCGGTGTCTCTGGCTCTACATGCCTGCTAAGCCAGGCCTGATTCTCCGTGCCTGCTAAGCCAGGCCTGTTTCTCTGGGTTTGTCTGCTAAGCCAGGCCTGTTTCCCTCGCCCCATTCCCTGCCCAAGGCAGGTGTGGGCTGGGGATTGCAAGAGGTTTGGAAGTGCCCCCTTGGCACGCCGCAGTTTGGAAGCCCCACGGGTGATGCTGGTGGGAAGGGGATGTGAAAATTCACTGGCCATAAATCCCCATCCATGCACCAAGTGTGGTGCAGGAAAAAATTTCAGCAGGACTGGATTTACAGGTGAGGTGGCTTGTACCAGCTTAGTGTTTAATTTTCAGCTCAGCTTTGCTTGCTCTTTCTCAGGAGGACTTGGGAATTCCCATAATTCATTCCAGCTGGTGCCCAATGGTGCAGTCGTGTGCCTCCCCTCCCTCACAGAGTTCCCTGCAGCTGGGGCAGATCTCCATGGCATGAGGAAGAGGAGGTTACTGCTGCAGAAGGGAATCTGACACATCCTCTGGCACATTATCTAGAGCTGCTCAAGAAGTCACTCATGTCCAGCCAGGAGTGCTCTTTGTCCCACACCATGGTTCACACAAGTGGGGCACAGATAAAAGCTGTGAACCAAAAGACCTTTGACACCACTCCAGTGCAGGGGCTGAAGCATCTGATAAACCAGGCAAGGGTGGGAGAGGCTATCAATGGCCCGACTGGGGCAGAGCACTGCTGAGACTCTGGAGAAGGAAACAAGGAGGCTGTGCTCCTCCCTGTCCCACCATCCCATTTTGGAGGTCTCTAATTTGGTGCTGACTGTGAGAGCTGACATGACCAGCCTGAGCCAGGAAAGGGACCCCAAAGCCCCTTCATTTCCCCTAATTCAGGCTCCATCCTAAGCTAGTTGCAACTACATATTGAGACTCCTGTTTTCCAGCCCTGCCTCATTACTCTTTTTCTTCCTCCTTACTTACTACACTATTTCCTTTTCCCTCTATTGCCACCTCTCAAGAATATGGTTTTTGTAGCCAAGGCTGCGGGTTGCTGTGAGCAGCCAAAACAAGAAACTGCTCCATCCTGCTGCAAATGGAAGAACCCAAGGCTGGCTTGGACAGGGCCTGGAGCAGCCCAGTCTGGTGGAAGTGTCCCTGCTCATGGCTGGGAGCTCCAATGAGATGGTCTCTAGGGTCCCTTTCAACCCAAAGCATTCTGTGATCCTGTGCAGTTCCCTGCTCCCTTAGAGCTGCTTTTCCATCAGACATTTCTTACAGATGCCATATTTTCTCTTTAATTTCTCCTCTGCCTTCCTTTGCGCTAACATGTTCTGTGGCATCTTCAAGGAAACAGGACCAAACGTGATCTACCAACAAGCATAGCAAATATTTCTGGCCCTTTTTCAACTCTCTTACACTTGACAGAACAATTCTCATCAGCAAGTGAGGAGCTCTAAGAGTGACCTGCAGAATGTGGTGGATGAAGCCACACAACATCCAGGTTGTTTTCACACCTTTCTTGTGCCCACAATCCCACATCAGATCATGGGAAGAGCTGTGGAAATCTCCCAGGATGAGCCCTTGCATTGCCTGGCAGGGCTGGCCAGGAGCTCCAGAGCCAGAAATCCAGCTGCAGTGATGCAGCTCCACAAGTGCAGCCAAACCCAGCAGCTCCCCAGGGGCTCTCATGGCCTGAGGGTGAGCTGGGGTTTAGGGTGGATATCAGGAAAGGTTCTTCCCCAGAGGTGCTGGCACTGCCCAGGCTGCCCAGGGGATTGGCACAGCCCCAGAGCTCCAGGGGCCTTTGGATACCCAGGGATGGCCAGGCTGGGGTTGTTGGGTGTCTGGGCAGGTCCAGGGGCTGCCCTGGGTGATCCTGGGGGTCCTTTCCAATCAGCACATCCATGACTTGCACCTCTGCTCCCGTTGTGCCCCCCTCAACGTTTCCTGCCCTGGCACTGCCTCAGGTCCAATTCAGATGCTCTTTTATACCTGTTCCTCTGGTATCTCCATTCGTGGCAGACGATGAAAAGCTACCAGGGACTTTACAGTCGGTAATAAAATAGATTTATAGGAGGAATTCGATCTATAGTCATGGAGATGTTTGGTATGCAGCAACCACTTAACACCAAATGCTTAATTCCCCAAGGGTTTATGTATAGAGACAAAAGTTTGTCTGAATTAACTACAGAAGAACATTTAAGGCAAAGATGGTAAACTGAAATCAACTCCTGAGCAGATGCTTTTGTCTGGAAGTTAAATCAATATTATGGCTATAAGTTAATACAGTTTATTCCACATTGGAAAGAATCAACCCTGAATAAAAAGCACCTTAGTGATCCTGAAAAAATCCATGAAATAGATCTATATTACATGAAATATGTATGTTATATGAAATATAATACAGGTGTGTATATATGTGTATATATATAAAATCTGTTCTTCATCCTAACATTTTTATGTGACTGGGGCACTCTGAGGTCCAAAGAGAAAGGATCTCTCTGAGCAACACTTCCTTTAGCACCAGGCAAGCTGGGCTTATCACCCACCAGCCATCTCAGGGTTATTCTGCTTCTGTTTCCTTAATTTTGCTGTTCCTGGACCTTATTAATGTAGGTGTGAGGGGGTGGGGGACGACAACTCAGCCCCCATTGTTTATGTCTTGCTGCTAGGATGGGGGACTGAGAAAAAGAAAAGCCAACAATAAAGCAAAGCATTAGCCCAAAGAATACTTTTATTGCCACCAGGAGTAATTCAAACCTCTTGTGGTGGTTTGGAGACAAACTTTATGGTGGTCAAGTCATACACTGCTGTTCGGATTTAAAAACCAGGCAGGATATTTTATGGCCATTAATAAATGTTTGCAGCCTGCCTAGGAACACGGGAGAGGGACTCACACCTCTGGGGCTGATCACCTGCAGTGGTCAGGGAAGGGAATTCCACTCGCAGCTCCTCCCCACAGGAATTCCTGCTGAAGGCATTAAGGAAAGAGCTGCTTTTACTCTTTTTATCCCTTTTCTGAAGGACCAGTGATTGCTGGTTCAGCACACGAGATGCCAGGCTCAGGTGGGCCAGTTTAGGCCAGTTTGGAATCTTGCAGAGCTGCACAGAATTACTCTGGCTCCAACCTGCCCTCGCCCTGAGACTCCAGATAGGATGTGCTTAAATGCATGGAAATTACCTTGTCACCCAGTTAAGGCCCCTTACCAGATCGCTATAAAATGGGGGCACTGACTCCTAAAGAATTGCACTTATTCATAGATTTTAGGGCCTTTGTGATGCTTTAACTTGACCTGCTCACAGCCCAGGTCAGGGGACCACCCCACGTTGATTCCTGCCTCAAAAGCAAGAGCTGTGGCAGAGGGAGAGCATAGTAAAACCTCCTCTCCTGAGTCAACAATTCACTGCAATGAGGAAATAAATAATATATCTACAGGATATATCATAAATATACATCTCTTATTGTACCTCCCAGTGTTGAGGCAGCAGTTCTTCAGAACTGCCACCTCTGCCAAAACCAGAATTCTCATTCCCTACTCTTCCCAGGGATTGTTTATGCTTCTGCTGTGTTTGCAGTGGTGAAGTTTGCACCATTCATGTCCCAGAGCATGAATACCCCATCTGATTTTTCCCAAATACATGACACAAATACTGGCTGGATGTCCCTGGTTTCTGTGTATCACCACCCCAAATATAAAGATGTCAAAACCACTGGTAATTTCATATTTTTTTGTTTAAATACTGATGGAAATCACTCCCTTTTTGACACCACTAGCTATGAATTTACTCTGCTATCCTTTTGCTCCCTTCATCAATTTTCCTGTGATTTTCAGTTTCTAATTTATCCAGATTGATAAATGCCTCCCACTCCCTCTCCTCCATATTTCACTCCCTGGAAATGGCCTGCACTCTTCATTCCCCCATCTCCAGCTTTCACCATGGCAAGCACATTGATTTTAATGGGATTTAATGCTCTCACAAAGCACTCCTGACTGCTCCACGCTCCTGCCTCCAGAAACCCTTCTGTCCTTTTCCAGGTCATTGAAGGAAATATTGGAGAGCACCAGCCCAGATCCCTTGGGATGGCAGCAGAGACACTCAGGGCTGGTGACAAACCTCCAGCTGGGTGTCTGTCAGTGCCTAATCAGTCAAATGCCATATGGAGAATGCCAGGGGGAGAGCCACCCTCTGATTTCAGCTCTGGGAAGGTGGGCTTTGGTCTGACACCCACACCTGAGCAGCAGCAGCAGCAGCAGGAGATTTTCCCCACCACAAAGGAGGTTAAACCTGGAGCAGCTGGAGCTCTGCTCCCTGGCAGGAAAGTGAAGGAGGAACACCTGAGCCAGAGGGGCCTGCACTGAGGAGCTCCAGGTCCAGCACACACCTGCCCAGCCTCTGCCACCCAGCTTGGGAGAGAACAGTGAGGAAAAAGGATCACAGATTCCTTCATCCCTAAGGACCAGGGCCAGGTGAGCACCTGGCAGGGCAAAACAGCCATTCCACAGAGAGACTGGATGGGCTGCTCTTATCACTTCTCCTTTCCTTTCTGAGGGCTGCTGTCCATGTGCCAGATGGATCTCAGGTCAATGGCATCTTCTATCACTTCTCACTTCTTTCCTTTCTGAGGGCTGCTGTCCACGCTCCAGACAGATCTCAGGTCAATGGCATCTCCTAGGCCCTCATTAACCTATCAATTGGGTCACTTCCTAAAGCTGCCAGTGTCTAAAGAACAGACACTGCTGTTCCCGGCCCATCTCTATTGCCCACTTTCTATTTCTAAAACAAATAATAATGAGTGATTTTAGCACTTGGGGCTTGTAATTCTCCCCATGACATGTTGGTGTTTCTAAGAAAATTCTGTTTCCCCCATCCTCTTTTCCAGACCCCTAACACTGGGTTAGGAACAAATCAATAGTGCCTCTTCTTCAATACTTAGTGCTGTGATTAATAACAGTGCTGTTGTTGTAGCTGTGCTGGTTTAAGGATGTATTCATTAATTAACCTTGTCTCCTGATTAACTTTGTTCTTGACATCTTGATTTTGTGCTAAATTAATTCTCGTTTATTTCCCCCTTCCACCCTCCCCTTTCATAGATTGTGCTCCTCACTTCTAATCAGGCTCCCCTTAAATTATCTCCCCCTCCAGAGGAGCTGAAATCCCCCAGGCTGTGCAGCCACTGCATCCCCTCAGGGATGGATTTATGCTCCACAACACCCCCTGCCCACTCCCACTCCCATCTCCTTTCACCTGGAGCACAGAGGACCCTCAGAACAGATCCCATGGATCTCCCTGGGCTCGGGGATCTTCCCTCCAGCACAGGCCAGGACCTTTTGTGTCTTCTCCTTCCACACTGCACACACTGCCTGCCTGAAAACAGGGCCACCCCTGTTCACAAGGTCCCCAGATGCCACCACAGGGCCGCCACCAGCCCTGTCAGCCTGGACTGGGCAATGGAGGCTGAGGCAAAGCCCCATCACATGGAGTCAGGAGCCACGAGCCAAATTCCTGAGGTTTAGCACAGCCAGGTCCCTCTCCAGTGAGCTGCTCCAGCTGAGGGACACTGAGGGCAGTGGCACTTTCCCAGGCAAGCACAGGAGAGCTGTGATGGGGTTTCTGAGTGAGATGTGGGATTTGGAATGCACTCACACAGGAGATGCTTGCTTTCACCAAAGCTTCCAAACCCTTTCCATCAACAGCTCTCCTCCTGCCCTGCCCCAAGACAAAAACCAGTCAATCGGATGGGGTTTGCTGCTTGGAGGCTGAAGGAGTGGAAATGTATCCCCTGGTCCTGAAAACGAGTGGAAATAGCCTGGTGTAAACTTAATTCTTATGTGTTGTGAATAGCAACACATCCCGGTTATTATAATCACTGTCCATCAGTTCACCATCCACTAAATGCAATGGTTGGTGAATTCCATTTTATGATGCAAATGCAGCCAACCAATACAGGGATTTTGTTTGATCAGAGGCTCTTTTTCCTTTTTTTCTTGAGAAAAACACCCTTATTTTGCATGTCCAGCTCCTCAGCTGGAATAGATCCCTATAACTCCACCCATACCAGTGGGCTTTTGCTCATTTACACAAGGTGAAAGACTAGTTAAAATAAAAAGGGGAGATATAACTCCCTGTGCAGACAGAGCAGGACACTCTGCCCAAGTCAAATGGCTAAAGGAGAACTGGGCATAAACCCTGTGGGAAGACAGCAAGAAATCTGGGGTTTGTACATGGTTGGGAATGAGACAGAAAAGTCTATACATTTTTAACCACAAAAGATTTCACTGGACAACATGGTCTAGCAGGAGCTTTAAAGGGGAAAAGCAGTTCACAGACTCTTCTGAATGCATCTCCAGTAGCCGGGTTGTTAAGACATTCAGGGCTGTTAATGTGCACTGTCAGCCCATTGTAACCAAACCTTTAATCCTGGGCCTGTCAGACTTGAAGGAAAACTAAGGGCTGACAGTGCTGCAGCAAATGGATTTTCCTTCTCTGCTCTCATCGCCTCCCCCTCCTCCCATTTAAAGTTAGAATAACACGGAGTCTATTCCTTTCAGGCTTGCAAAGCAACCAGGAAAGAAAGGGGGGGAAGTGCAGGGATGGAGGGATTTGTCCCAGCCTACATGGACAGCCCTCCAAATCCCAGTCTCCAAACTGGGAACTCAGCACAGCCTGATCAGAGCCAGGTGTCCGAGACCTCTCCTTCCTTGGCCCTGGTTCTGAAGTTTTCACGTGGATCTGGTGGGTGTTCTCTAAAGCTGGGGTTAATCAGAGACCCCAGGGATTTCAGGGCAGTGTTTAACAGGGGGTGAACAAAAACAGGTGACATTTTCCTCAGGTGTGGAGCCCTCGGTGAGCACAGAGTCTGTCTCTGGAGAGGAGGGCTGCAAGGGAGGAGTGACTCCATCTCCCCTCTGCTCTTCTGCCCTGCAGATGAACCAGCCGAGGCCTAATGGGAGGGAGGGAGCATTTCTGCATGTGTCCAGGTGTGCTGGCATCTCTGGAGTGGCACCATGATGTCACTGGGTGGGTGAAGGGCTGGTTCCTGCCCTCCTCACACAGAGCAGGGGGCAGCAGTGCCGGGGGGCTCCTGCCTGGTACCTGCCCTGCAGGTGAGCCTGGGACTCATCCCTGGCTGGGAATGGATCCAAGGGGGTGAGACGTAACACTGAGAATATTGTTAAATGGAAATGAGCAAGAGGAGCAAAATCAATTTGAGAAGATAGTTCACGTTCCAAGGGGAAGAAACACTTCCAGAATTGGGTTAAGCAAAGCCCTACTGAGCCACTTATTGATTTCTTAATGAGCCTGGGGGGAGAAAAGGAAAAGAAAAGAGGACAGGGGGAAAAAAAGAGATAAAAGAGCAGATTCCAGACAGAAATAGTCATGCAGTTTCCTTGTGGATGTAAAGAACAAGTCAGCAAGACTCCAGAAAGCAGAGCAGCATCAGAATCCTGTCTGCACAGCAGTGTGTCATCAGAGAGGGGCTCAGGGTCTGGGGAGGGCACAGGGGGGAAAAGGCCCAGGAGAAGGAGGAGGTTTCACAGAGCAGCACCTTGGGAAGGTACTCCAAAGGAGCTCAGGGTGTGCACCTTCCCCAGGGGCTGGTTTGTGTGTGCAGGCACCATCAGGGCTGCACTGCTGGCTGCCAACCCTCCTGTGCAGGATGTGCAGACAGGAACCCCCTGGTCTCCTCAGCTCAGGTGAGTTACTCCCGCTGCTGTAGCCCTGTGTAAGGGCAGGTCCAGCTCCAGACAAGGCTCTGGTCAGCACTGGGGCATTATCACACGGACTAAAGCCTCCAGCACGGAGCTGACCTCGGACAGAGCCTTTGGCAGCTGCAGGGATGGTCCCACCTCCAGCCCCCAGCAGCGTGCAGGCCACAGGGCCAAAGGGAAGGGGTGCCACAGGTGAGAACAGCTCCTCACCTCCCCTGAGCCCTGCCCCACCCAGCAGAGACCCCGGAGAGCAGCCAAGCCCTGCTGGGAGCAGGCACAGCCCTTACAGGCTGCTTAGAGACAGTGTGATGCTCAGGGGCTGCCACTTCAGAGGGGACAGACGGCTGAAAGGGGACTGCCCTGACCCCACTGCCCAGGGCAGAGTCAGGCACAGGGAATAAAAGGGTTTTATACATGCACAGGGAAAGCAAAATATGAGGCAGCCCCACCACATATTTAACGAAATCCACGAGGCACTGCAACTGTGCAGCTTTTCCAGGAAAAATAGGGGGAAAAAGAGAAATCTGGCTGCACTGTAAATAGCTGAGGTGGTAAAACATCTCTAGGTTAAGTGAGAGGTCAGAGGGGATCAAACAGTGAGACTGGATCCTACCAGAGCTAGGAGAGGGGCTGAGACCCTGGGGCAAGGAGTCAGGAACCCTCTCCCACAGGGCCATGATCCAGCAGGCACAGAGGGTCCCACAGACACTTCAATGGTACGGTCAGATAGAGTCAGAGGGGAAACAGCAGGGCCCTGACTGACAGACCAACACCTTACATCATGGAATAACCTGGAATTCTGCTAAAGCTGCTAAAGCTCTGACATAGCTCAAGTTTGGGATAAGAAAAGAGAGGAGTGGGGAGCACATCTCCAACTCCAAGGGGAAAACTACACTTTTTCAGTGGCCAGGCATTTTTCCAACCAGAACTAACACTTTAGAAAGGAAGTTCAATAGAAATTCACCTTGCATCACTCCTAACAAGAGCTGGCCCCCAAAGCAGCTCTTTCCCGAGGGCCTGGAATGCAGCAGTGCCACCCTTGTTGCTCCCCACATGGAATCACAGTGAATCAGCACCAATTTCTCTGTATGCCTGCAAGGTGCTGAGTGTAAGGAAATGGCTGAGGGTGTTTGTCCAGCTGTCCGTCCCTGACACAGCCAGCAGTGCTCGGCAGAGAGGAGCCATGGCAAGCACAAACGGGAGCAGGTCCCCAGTGCTCCCTGCCTCCAAACCCCACAGAACTGGGCATGGGGGAAGGGACAGAGAGCATCTGTTTCCTTACTGAGTCGTGCTCTTTCTCTTCTCCTAATCCCTGGTAAAATCTGAAGGCAGAGGAGGGCAGAGGGAGCCTTTCCTCGCAGCAGGGGATGTGCCCGCTGCCCGCTGGGATGCTGCGAGCCCCGAGCTTCTCAGGGGGACTCGAACAAGGGCACTCAAACCAGCTGCGGCAAGGCAGGGAGACCCGAGGAGCATCTCGAGGTTTAAAATGCAAATTCCTGCACTTTATTTTAGGTGGAGGGGTCAAGGTCTGCCCATTCCTTCCCCCTTCTCCAGTAAGTTTTGTTCAGGAAGGGGCTGTGGATGGGACGGGCTCTTTGTGCTGGCCATTCAGCCCAGTGAAAGGGCCGGGCAGCCCAGCGCAGGGAACAAACTTTGGGGGGTCAGCGCGGTCAGCCCCGATAAATGCGGGGCTTTGTCTGCATTAAGGGCACGATCGCAGCGGGGCGCCTGCAGCCACCGCACAGCCCGGGACTATTGATGCAGCACTGCAGCAGCAGGGCACAGAATGCTGTCCCAGGGAAAGGGAACCGCCCCTGCAAACGGGCCTGCCTGCCCCTTCCTGCAGTGAGACCCGCTGCAGCGGGCAGATGAAGCTCGTTTTATAATGTGCATCATAAATAAGCATGGGTGGCAAGTGAGCTTGGCAAAAACCAATCCTAGTTAGAGGGCAGTGGCAGCGCAGCCAAGTGCCTTTTTATTGTTGCTTCTCTCCAAGAGATGGACAGTTCAGGTCATTAAAGGCCCAAGATAGAGACAGTTTCTCTGCACGCTGTTTGAAAACAGGCTTTGTTTCCACGGAAGTGCCCCAGCCCTTTCTGGGGTTGTTGCTTCCACCGCTGAAGTGGCCTTCAGCCTCGGGGTGGGAGCTGCTGGGGCGAGGGGAGCCCCCAACAAACCCGTGTGAAATCCAGTTGGAAAAGCAGCACAAGGGGCTGGGGAGAGGCTCCAGAACCTGCAGGGCCCCTGGGAGGGATCCACTGCAAGGAGGGGAGCACATCCTCCCAAATGCTCCAAACCCAAAACCCTCATGAAGGGACTTCAGAGCTGCCCCTGGCTGTTAAACGATCCCCCCTCCATCTTCTTCAGTGTTTTCTACAGAGGAGCATGTGTTCCCCCAGAAAATCTCTTTCCTCCCTCATGATCTCACTCCCTTGTTCACACAGGAAGGGGGAATGTGGTTGTGGTGTTCATCCAGACATTGCAAACCAGGGTTTCATTAAATGGAAGGATTTACCGAGAGGAAAAGAACCCCTGTGGGTCAGTCTCCAGCAAACATGGTTCTATCATGGCCAGCCCGCCAAAGTGCACATGGTCCAGGAAGATCAGATACCTAGAGATCCCAAAAAGAAGCAGGTTAATTTAACATATCCATGTGAACTCCAGTGTCCATCACAAATGGCAGCTTCAGCCCAGCCTCACTGGCAAAATAAAGGGCAAATAAAAATGAGATTGTGAGAGTGGTGAGGTTCTGTCACAGGCTGGACAAGGACGTGGAGAGACAGCACAAGGGATAATTGCCTGGGGACGAAGGAGGGTAGATTTAGATTGGATATTGGGAAGCAATTCTTCCATATGAGGGTGGGCAGGCCCTGGCACAGGGTGCCTAGGAAAGCTGGGGCTGCCCTGGATCCCTGGCAGTGCCCAAGGCCAGGCTGGATGAGGCTGGGAGCAGCCTGGGACAGTGGGAGGTGTCCCTGGGACAGTGGGAGGTGTTCCTGCCATGGCAGGGGTGAAGTGAGATTAATTTTAAGGTCTCTCCCAACACAAAGCACTCCATGGTTCTCTGATGAGAAGAAAGAAAAGGTTTTAATCCTGCCAGGAGACCAGCAGAGAAGTGAGAGCCCAGCTGTTTGGGCACGTAAGGTTTGATGCTGAATCTTCCAGGACTCAGCTGACCCGCAGACATCCACAGCTTCCCGGTGGGCTCCTGACTAGAGCTGGGGACTCTTCTCTGCCCGTGTAAACCTGATCTCCCAACAAACGTAATCGTACCTTAAAAAACACGAGCAGCAGCCCTGGGTGAAAATCTGAAATTGAGACCGGCTCAAACACCCATTTTCACAGAGCCTGCGGAGAATCTCTGCTCGTGGGCCCGGCCCAGCTCTCCTGGCAGTCCCAACGTGGGACACCTTGACTTCCACCCCACTGTGCCGCCTTTCCTCTCTGTGTCCCCCGCGCTGCCTTTTGTGCCCAAGTGACACAGACTGATGGGGATTATTTCCAGGCTTCCTCGGGGACAGGGGGGTTCCTGCTGCCCTTGTTCGGGGACAATAGACCCATTAAGCGTCTCCCCAAGGCGAGGGGAGCGGGGCATACCTGGCCCCCGAAGTGGGGACGGCCACTGCCCCTGACTGCCATTAGCATCTGAATGAGAGCGGTGCCTGCAGAACAACAGGCAATTATCCCGCTGAAAAGCTTTTAAGTGGCATTAATTGCTGGCCACAGACTCGGGGCTCTCTCAGAGTAAACCGTGTTGACAAACAGGATGAAGTATATTGGATTTCCTGCCGGGGAAGAATTTGTCGGATTGTGCCTGGTTGAGGGCAGGCTGCGCTTTGATGCTGGGCTGTCTCACAGCACCGCGCACCTGCAGGCAGCAGCACGGCCTGGGCTGCCCCGGTTCGGCTCGGGTGGGTGTGCAGAGCCCGTCCGGCTCCGGAGAAGGCTCCCAGGGCCAGGAGCAGCCCCTGCTCGGAGCTCGGAGTGTCCCAGGTGTCTCTCGAGGCCCAGGCGCACCTTTGTGCACTCTTGCTCAGAGATGCAAAGCGGTGGCACAGCCCTGAAACACAATCTCCTGTCAGAAACAGGCGGTGGCTTTATGTCCCACTGCCCTTTGATCGGTATAAATACCCTGCACAGCCCAGGAATGGGGAGATGTGGGAACCTTTCACAGCGGAGAAGGGAAAAGTATTTTGTTAATGCATATTAATCTTTAAAAATCAACAGTGCTGCTAATAAATGCTGTCCTGTCCATTAGGTACTTGCAAGAAGGTCAGAGCTAACACCTAACCAATTCCCTGGAAAATCACGCTCAAATGATCTTTAACTTGTAACAAATGAAATTATTTCAAAGCTGATTTTGCCCACGTGCAAGGCATTTCTTTCTACAGCTTCTTCCTGCAAACTGCAAGACAATAACCTTAAAAAAGTACTGCAGCACTATTCTTTCCCCAAGAGCATCATCTCCTCTTCACCATCACCTGCATTGTCCTGAGCTGCCCATGGGCACCCAGACACTGATGGCACCGGGCAGAATCACAGGATCATGGAGTGCTTTGTGTTGGAAGGGACTCGAAAGTTAATCTTATTCCACCTTCCTGCCATGGCAGGGACACCTCCCACTGTCCCAGGGCCACCTTCCACTGTCCCAGGTGCTCCCAGCCCCAGCGTCCAGCCTGGCCCTGGGCACTGCCAGGGATCCAGGGGCAGCCCCAGCTGCTCTGGGCACCTGTGCCACGGCTGCCCGCCCTTGCAGGGAAGAAATTTTTCCTGATATCCAATCTAACCCTCCCTTCTGATGGTTTGAAGCCATTCCCTCTTGTTCTGGCACTCCATGCCCTTGTAAATTGTCCCTCTCCATTTTCTTGCAGGCTCTGGAAGGCTGCAGTTAGGAACCCCAAGGGCTCCTCCTTTCCCAGCTTTCCCAATCCAGTGTGCTCAGGAATCCCCTTGGGTCTTCGACTATGAACAGCCCCTCTAACTAGAGAAAGGAGAGAGAAAAAAATGCTCTTCCTGAAGCATTAATTTATACTTATTTCTGATTCTGAAAGCTTTGACAATTGAACCATCACTCATTCACTTCATCCAAGTGAAGATGGGACTTTGCCTGGCACTCCTTTGCATCACAAACCTGACCATGCTCCCTCTGCAGCAGGGCTCGAGCTCTTTTAAGGGATTTCCAGTAAATATGGGTCATTTTATGGCTCAGAGTGAAAACCATGGGAAAAACTCTGGGTTTTGCTAATTCAGACCTCCAGCTCAGCACACACATGTGGGTGGCCTTTTGAAGTTTGAGCAGCAGATCTTCTGCTCAAGCAGAATGGCTTCGTTCCCCGCAGTCAGTGGCGCAAGGCCAGCCTGCACCATCTGAGGACAAGCCCTCTCACATTTATCCAGCACAAAACTCCGACAGGAACTCAGGAATCGTTCAGGCATCTGTGGAGAAAGCTTTGAAAGAGCCTGTGTAAAGTCCAGTCAACTGAGACTGCAGAGCTTTGCCTCCAGTGTGTGGCGTAGAATAGACTGCACAGTCAGAAAGCCAAAATATTAATGCAACCCCCCACAACATGTCTGTCCAAGAGAGACAGTGCTAAAAAAACCCAGCGTGGGCCCCAGCAAACAAAAGACGGACCTCATGTGCTGCTAATAATGCCCAATCATCAGGACTAGGCTAATTTCCTCTCACAGTGCCAGATTCAGACCACAAATAATTAACTTAAGTGCAGAAAAGATGCACTCTTTGTGTTGGTTTGGTTGTTGCTGTTGTTGTTTCAATGAAAGGAAAGAACCCAGCTCCACAGGGCTGGACTCTAGTGGAGTGTCAGGGCTGGTCTCAGTTGTTCCTGCTCAACATTTGGTCCTTGGTATGTGCTGATATTGGCAGGATGATGACAGGTAAGAAATGCCATGTGTTACGTTATGGAAAAGCAAACAACTGAAGGAAAACCTGGGAAATAGAAATGCTGTTGGAGGAAGAAGCATGAAGCAGGTCTGTGTGAAGCAGCATTTCATGTACCACCTGGTGCACACTGATTCTGGGGAATCAGTACCAGGCCCTTGTCCCACCCCTGATCATTTCTCCACTGAGCAGTTGAGTCATAATTCAAACCTGTGAGGATTTGGCACCTGAAACAGCTCAATAAAATTTCACTGTTTCCCAGTGCAGCCCCAAGAGCTCGTGTCCAGCTGCTGAGTGCATGATGGAGTGACCCAAACACCTTTATGAGGAACAGCCCCTCTGGTCCTTGCCCTGCTGGGAAAGCCGAGGGAGCAGCACCTGGACAAAGGCTGGAAAGAGAAATCCTGGCAGGAGCAGCGTCAGAAGGTGCACAAGCACACAGCTCCATACACAGGCGTGTTCACAGAGCACAGGGCCTTGCAAACCCCACACTTCACACCTCTGGGCAGGTCACACGAATATCCCCTGGGATGGAGGGAGAGTTTGCAGCGTTGGTTTGGGTACCTGCCCGGGGCCCCTCCCATGCTGGGCTCCTGCCCAAGGAGGGCCTGAGGATCTGCCCCAGGCCAGGCCATGACCCCCTGCCCACGGCTGTGATTCACAAGCAGAGGGACCCCAGGGATGGGGGCATGCCCAGGTGCACAGACCCAGTTTATAGAGGGGTGAGGATGGAAGCCAGAGCTGGATGAGGCTGGGCAAGGTGGGCACACACCCCCTGGGAGGCTCTTGCTGGGCACCAGCAGCTGGCAGGTGCTGGTCCCTCTAACAAGCTTTGACAAGCCCCTGGTGTGACCCTTTCAGAGGGGCTTTGGTGTGAACCACGGCCCTGGAGCACTGGCTCTGCCCCCAGGTGGGTGAATTCTCAGTCTCCTGGGGGAGATGGCACAGGGGCACGGGCAGAGCCCTCAGCCTGGGGAACAGATCCTTTGTGGGGTTCAGCACACAAACCTCACAGCTGCCAAACCTCCTGATCCTGCCAGCTGCTCTTGCTTAACGGGGCAACAGGGACTTGCAAGCAGCAGGAAGAGCAAGGGGAAGTAGTGAAGTTGGAATTAATTTGTCACTCCATATTTAACTGACCTCAAAACTATTAAACAAATCGAATAGGAAATATCCCCCAGATTCCAAATTCCTCTGTGCTGCCTGCTGGGGAGCAGCCCCTGTGCTGGGCTTCAGCCACCCAGCAGACTGCTGCAGGGAAGGGGGCTTCCCTCCTCCCACCCCAAAGGCCTGGTTTAATTCCTGCAGGACAGTGGGTGAAGGGAGCACAGAGAGCATCCAGCATCCCGGGCTAAGGTGCTGGGGAAGCTGAGGGATCCTGATGCAGGTATGTGGCTGTGGGCTCTCCTGGCTCCTGCTGGGAGGAAGCACAGAGGATGTTCAGCAGTTAGGAGCAGGGTCTGGCTGCTCAGGAGTCATCAGGGAGTTTTCCATCTCTCAAGCAGAAAAAAAAATCCCAACTCCTCGCACATTAGTTGCAATTATTCCCCTCTCTGCATCTGGAATAAGGAGGGACTTGGGAGATTTAAGGCTGCAGACAGAGTGGAACAGGATTTTACTGCTAAAAATTCACAGACTCAGCAGCTATACTGTGGAGAGAAGCTAAGGGCAGAGAGCTGGCATAAAAACAAACAAAAAGCAGCTTTTTCTAACAAATAGGTGAATCCAGGCCAACCCCCATCATGGCTAAAAACACTCGGTGACAGCACATTTCTGGCCGTGGTGGGCTGTCCGTTCTTGCCCCAGGTCTGTGCTCGGCTGCACAGGATGGCACAGGATGGCACAGCGGGGCTGTTCGCGGCTGAAGGGAGCCAGGAGGGAGCAAAATGACCCAGGAGGGATCCGGGCAGTACCGGGCTGAGCATGGCGGGGCGACGGGGCAGGGCTGCGGGCGGTCCCCGGGGCTGGCCGCGCTCCGAGTGCCCTCTGCCGGCCCGGGAGCGGCTCCAGCCCCGGCACCGCTCCGGGCTCTGCAGGGACCCCTCCGGCCCCGGGACCGCTCCGGGCTCCGCAGAAACGAATCTAAGTTCACTCTTAATTCTTCTCAAAGGAAAACCCATGAACCCTAATGAAGCGAATTAAGGGCTATTTAAAGGGAGTACAGCTCCTTTAAAAAAGAATACAATTTCTACGAGCGGATAAATATTGACTTCTCAGTTATACTGTGGGCCCTCTGCAGGGTCCCCTCCCGGCACGGTTCCCTCCCGGCTCTGCAGCCCCGGCTCCGGGCTCTCCAGGGTCCCTTCCCGGCTTTCCACCTCCGGGCTCTCCAGGGTCCCCTCCCGGCTCTGCAGGGTCCCCTCCCGGCACGGGCCGCTCGCAGGACCCACGGCCGGGCCGGAGCGCCCCTGGGAGCGCCGCCCCGCTCAGGTATCCGGGATGTGTCCGCTGGAATTCCCCGGTGAGGAACCTCCACACCCTCTCTGGACAATCTGTTCAGGGCTCAGCCACTGCCCAGGGAAGAAGTTCTTCCTCCTGTGCAGGGGGAATTGCTGGGGTCAGTCCCTGCCCGGTGCCCTTGTGCTGTTGCTGGGCCCCATGAGCAGCGCCTGGGCTCTGACACCCTCTCCCAGCTGTGTCTGTGCTTTGAGAAGGTCCCCTCCCAGCTGTCTGCTCTCGAGGCTTGCAGCCCCAGCTCCCTTTGCTGGGCACGGAGGAGCTCCAGGCCCTTCCCAGCTCCCTTTGCTGGGCACGGAGGAGCTCCAGGCTCGCATCCCCAGCTCCCTTTGCTGGGCACGGAGGAGCTCCAGGCCGTTCCCAGCTCCGCAGCCCCAGGACCCTCCTGTCCCGAGGAGCCCGGAGCTGGACACTGCCCTGCAGGCAGGGAAGGGAGCATCAGGGCCGAAGGAGCACAGGACAGCTCCCTCCTGCCCCTGCTGCCACGATCCCGCTGCTGTTCTTGCCCCAGGACCTTCTGCTGGCCAGGACAGCTCACTGTCCCCCAGGAGCCCAGTCCTTGTGCACAGAGCTGCTCCTACAGGTCACCCCCAGCCTGGGCTGTGCCTGGGGTTGATCCTGCCCGGGTGCAGGACCCTGCATGTGCCTCTGTGAGATTTCAGAGTGTTCCAATCTGCTCATCTGCAGCCTGTTGAGACCCTCAGAATGGCTGCACAGCACCTGCATTGCTTCCCAGCTAAACTCAGGTTTGCATGGCTTTTGGAGGCTTCTCCTTGTGGGCTTGGTCAGCAGCACCGCAGTGAGTGGGGGGCTGGACTGAACCCAGCAGCCAAATGCCCTTGTACTGACTCTGCCTCCCTTCAAGTCTGTCGTTTGACAGAAAATGAATTTAAAACCAGGAAAAGAAGGCAAAGCAGTAATGCTGACATTCCAGAGAGCATTTCCTGCTTGAGAGCTGATTCTGACCATCAGTGCCCTGCCCAGGGGGAGGATGAACATGCTGTTCCCACCGGGGGGAGATCGCAGAGATGAGATGTCTTGATCAAGGTCACTCCTAAAGCACTGGGAAAACAACTCCAGAGCTTTGGCACACACGGCTTCCTGGGTCAGAAACCCTGCAAAGCCCACGTTCATTTTCTTCCCCAGAAACCCAGAGGGATCCTTTGCACTGAAGGACATTGTCACATCTACGTTTTGAGGAATATGTTTTAAACAAAAGCCTAAATACATTTGAGTTATTCAAACTAAAATTTCGCTATCATAGGGGACTTTTGTCCTTTATTTTGTAGGTAGCAAGAATTTGTGGAAGTCTCTCCAGATATCCTAAAGAACCCCATGAAGAAGACTGTAGTTACAAGGGAAGTTTGAACAGAGAGGGCAGTTATTCAGTCCAAGTGTTGCAAACCCAGCGTTGGTAATTTCCCTGTACCCAGTAAACAGGTCAGAGCAGAGATGTTTTTGTAAGAGGTTCCTCCACTCCCCCCCATCGTTGGTAGGTGCTGGGTCTGGGCCAGCTCCCAGTGATGTATGCAGGCAGACTCCCTGCTTTCCACAGCACAGGATCAGCTCCCAGTCCTGCAGGCAGCGCTCTGGCAGGCAGCCAGCCTTCCCCCTGGACAGCAGAGATGCTGCCTCTGCTCTGAGCAGGCAGGTTTGGGCAGGTTTCAAGGTGGGAAAGAAGCTTTCATGTTTCCTTCTTTTTTCTTTAACTGTTAAAAGACACAAGGCCACCGTAGATCTGTCCACACACAGCACTGGAAAGTCAGAGGTGGCTGTTGTTTGAAGGTGACACTGATGCAGAAAGGCCCCAGGAGGAAGGGGAACCTCAGTGCAGGAATCCTCATTTAACCTTTCCCAGCTGCCACATGTCAGTCCCTTCCACAGCCACCCCCAGGAATCCCAGGCACTCCTGACATCACAAAATGCACATCCTGTCTGCCTCTGTGCCCTGGGACAGTGTGTGTCCATCCCTGTCACCCTGGGGCTGGCATTCAGCAGGAGACACCCACAGCTGGTAGAAACCCTGCTTGTGCCCCGAGAGAGGATGTCAGGTGTGAGTGCCACGAGGCTGGGGCACAGATTGGATGGAGAAAACCTCCATTTCATCCTTTTCCTGCACACACCTCCTGAAGGTCACATCTCACCCCTGTCCTCTCCCAGGGCAGAGCTGCAGCTGCCATTCCAGGCCAGGGCCAAGAGAAATTCAGGAGCTGAGGTCTGGCCAAGCCAGCTCCAGGCTTTTCCCAGCAGGCAGAGGTGAAGGTCAAGGAGTGATGGCCATGAACCAGAACATATTTAATTCTACCTCAACATGAAGAACTTCTTCCCACGGAGGGTGGCAGAGCCCCAGCACAGCTGCCCAGGGAGGGCGTGGAGTCTCCCTGTTTGGAGCCATTCCAGTGCCACCTGGATGTGTTTCTGTGTCTCCTGCTCTGGTGACCCTGCCTGGGCAGGGCTTTGGGCTGGGTGAGGTCCCTGCCAGTGCCAGCTACCAGGGACACACTGACAAGATGGCTTTACACCACGGGATGCTTTGATTTAAGCATCAAGAGGACAAAATACACTTTATATTCACAACTCTTCTACCCCAGGGCTCCCTCACCATCCTGCAGGCCTGGACCAGCTTTAGCATCTCCAAACAGAACCACCCCACAGGGATCACCCTGGGACAGGGCTTGGCACAAACCCTTTTTTACCCAGCCAAAATTCTTTTGTTTTCTCACTTCTTAAGGTTAGTTTGTGGTTTGGTTTTGCCTTTCTTTAGTGTCACAGAAAAATAGGAAAAAAAAGAAGGAAAGAGTTTACTAGGGCTTCACATTCTGTGCCAGTGTCTCTGTCCTAATCCTCCAGGAACCCTTGAGAGTTTGGTGTCAAGTGTTTTATCCAGAGCCACAGTCTTTATTTCATGTCTCTTTTCCAGTTGAATAGCTCCATATATTCATATAAGGAAGACAACAGAAACATACACACACTCCAGAGATTGCATGGCAGCACCACATTCAGTGTAGGCTGATTCCAGCTCAGGATTTGCAGGGAGCCAGGATGACAGTCTGCTCCAAGGATGTGCTGGTACATTTTTCAGAGGAGAAATTCCTGAGCTCCCCAAGGGCAGAAAGACCCTTTGTGAATATAGGATTTTTCTGAGCTCTTCTCTGAGGATAAACCTCTTCATTGAGCTATTGTCAGATAAGGAATAGCTGGAAGAGGTTTAGAAATGCTTTCCCAAAATCTGGGATTTAACCTAGAGCATGATTTCAGTTAAACAATGCAGGAATTGCCATTGGAGGGAAGAAGACAAATCCATTTCCCTGCAGTCATTTCCCAGAGTAATCCCCAGGAGCTGCCTCAGGACACAGAGCCGGCAAGGCAGGACTGGTGCAGGAGCACCCGAGCATCAGCAGCTCCCAGTCAAGCTGTATCTCATTAATTCACCCTTTCCTTTTTCCTCTTTTTTTTTTGACTTTGTCCCCCACAGGATTCAGCAGCTGGGAGTTCCACAGTTTGATGGCACAGGGAAGAAAAAATTGTTTCTTTGTCATCTCAACCTGCTGAGGGATGGTTTCCCCACGCTGAGCTGTAGGAGAAGCTCGGCTGCCTTTGCTGCACCTTCATCCCTGTCCCTTGCCTTGGACAGCCCCAAGCTGCCTGTGCTTCCTTCCCTCTGTGTTCTTCACCTTTCCTAAACCCCCTCCCAGCACAGGGAGCTCTGCCAGGGCCCCAGGGGCAATACTGAGAGGCTGAGAGCACCAGTGCCCCGAGCCCCACATTGCTGCTGCAGCCCCAAGCTGCCTGTGCTTCCTTCCCTCTGTGTTCTTCACCTTTCCTAAACCCCCTCCCAGCACAGGGAGCTCTGCCAGGGTGCCAGGGGCAATACTGAGAGGCTGGCAGTACCAGGCACCCCATCCCCGCCTGCTGCTGCAGCCCCAGCCCACACCTGGGCCCAGGCCCAGAAGGTGCAGAAAGCCCAAGAAAGCCTTGGAGCATCTCTGTGTTCCTGTGGGAGTTGGGAAAATGCAGAATAAACAATAAAAACAATTATTCCAGCTGGAAAATATTATTTCTCCTGGTTTGTTTTCTGCCTGAAAGCTGGTTGGAATTACACAAAGTATGGGTGATTGAGGAAAACAGCTTTTCAACAGGAAAATAACTTCTCTGCAAATGTTTTGAAGTTACTGTTATTGCTTAACACCTAAAATTAAACATTTTCTCTGTTTTCTTTTAACTGAATTCCCCATTCCTTTGGTTTTCTGTATTAAAAGAGAAGACTCTCAGAAGAATAATTTGCATTTCCCTGGCTGGTTCAGATCCTTTACAGCAGAAATAAAGAACCCAATGACTACACTGACCTGATGGCTCCAGAGGCTGAAGTTTACTGGGAAAAAGCAGAATTTGGCCCAAGCCACTTGACCTGTCCAGCTCAGGAAACTCACAGCTGATCTTGCTTCCACTCCACATTTCATGGTGTATTTTCTCCTGGTTTCAAAGAGAAGCAGGGCTTGTGCTGCTTCATAAAGGAAAACACTTTTGGGATCTCAAAAGGCTCTAAGCTTCTTAGGAAAAGAGGATTAAGGCATCTGCTGGGTGCAGTGGGTACCTGTGCTGGTTTGCACTGTGGCAGCTGGTGCAGATTACAACAGACTGGGCTTGAACCCAGGCTGGGCTTCAGAGCCCCCAGAGCTCCTGTGCCCTGCTCCCCCAAACCCCAACCCATCCATTCCCTGCCAGGGACCCCAGGCTGAGCTCCTGAGCTCCCCAGAGCTCCTGTGCCCTGTTCCCACAGACAGGAGCATCCATTCCCTGCCCCCAGAGCTCCCTGTGCCCTGCTCCCCCTAACCCCAACCCATCCATCCCCTGCCATGGGATCCCCTCCCACCCTAAGAGCCCACAGGTGAAGGTCCAGGCACAGCCCTGGAAGGTTCCCCAAGAATCCCTTCCCAGCTCACGGCTCTGGACGTGCAGGGAGGGGACCAGGGCTGCTCCTGCGTCAGTCCTGGCAGGCTGGGCACTGGCAGATGCCCAGTGCAGCAGCTCTGTCCTGCCTGTGGCTCCCCAGCCCTGTCTGACTGATGGCAGTGGGGCTGCAAGGTCCAGCCCTGCCCACACTCACACCACGGGGCTCTGAGCCATCACCCAGAGCTGGGCAGCGCTGCCTTTCAGGAACAGACACAGACTGGGGGCTTCTAATGGCACAGCAAAGAGAGAGAAAAAGGATTTGTCCATCAAAGCTTGCCTCAGGCGGCACATTTACTGCTGCTCTCCAGAGAGCCTGGCAGATACTAAAGGCACAAACAGGCAAACAGAACAAACGAAAAGCTCTTCGGCTCTCTGGGAAACACAAGGGCTTGGCAGACAAATATTTCATAGCAGGCCGTCCCCTTCCTTTCTGCCTCCCCCTCTCTGCCCTGTGCTCAGCAGGGATGGGAAGGGCAAGGGAACACACTCCAGCTGTGGCCCCCAGCCCCAGCACTGGGGCCAGGGCAGCCAGGAACGGGGTGCTGGGGCTCGAAGCCAGCTGGGGACCTGGGGCATGTGAGGTAATTTCCAAAAAGGCTTTGGGACAGCTCTGCACCTCTGCCTTCCAGACCTGCATGAGTTCCATGGCCTTTGCCTCCAGGCCATGGATGTGCTTTGTGTCTGTTCTTCCCCAGTCCCTGCAGGGAGCCTGGCAGGCAGCAGTGGGAAACCTGCCTGGCAGAGGGGTTTCGGCCTAGCAGAGGGGGTTTCAGCCTGGCAGGGGGGGTTTTAGCCTTGCAGAGGTGGTTTCAGCCTTGCAGAGGTGATTTCAGCTTTGCAGAGGGGTTTCAGCCTTGCAGAGGGGGTTTCAGCCTGGCAGGGGGGGTTTCAGCCTTGCAGAGGTGCTTTCAGCTTTGCAGAGGGGTTTCAGCCTGGCAGAGGGGGCTGCCCCCCATAGCCAAGCCCCCAGACATCTCTGTGCACTGGAGAGCAAACCCGAGAAGCCTGAGCTGTTTGGAACAGACCTGGGGGCACATGTCCCAAATAAAGAGAAAAATGCCAGTTTTTGACAAAAGAAATGATTCATGGAAGTGGTGTTTTCAGCTTCATTCTGGGGGCAGGAAAAATGAAGTAACTTGGCGGCAGCTGGGAGGGCGGCAGCTTCAGTGGAGCAGGAAGGAGACATCTGACTTTTGGAGGGACTTTCTGCAGTAAAAGGTTTTGAAGCACTGACCAAGCAGGCTTTCCCCTGGGCCCAGAGGAACATCCCCAGCCCCGGTACGTGGCAATGCCTGACACATGAATGCTGCTGCGGAGGTTTGTGGAGTTTTGATCTGTTTCCAAGTGCTGGAGAAGGATGCAGCCGTGCAGGCACAGAAAGCCCCAGTGCAGCTGTGCTGGCTGCATCCCCAGCCCAGAGAGAAGGAGCATTTCTGCATGGTGACCATCTGTTCCTCCCGCTCTGCATGGGGATGGAGGGGGCAATTCCAGCAGCCTTGGGTCTGTCACCCACACCAGCCTGGGCGTCATCCCCTGGCCAAAGGGATGGGGAAACACTGCAGCAGCACAGAGACACGGTGGGACAGGGTAAAGGCTGAACCTGGGGTACCCATGAGGGCCACCAGCGTTCTGGTGAGCCCTGTCCCTCACTGGGAGGAAATTCAGAACTGGAGCTCCTCTCCCAAAGCTCAGGAGTCCCTCTCACCATGCCCATGGCACAGAGAAACCTCCATGGCCCCCAACTGTAGAAGAAACTCATGCTCTAGGAAAAAGAAAGCAATTTAAAAAATCAAAATAGGCTGAAGCTACAAATCCAGCTCTCCTCTCAGTTAATATTTAATGTTGCAATTGGGTGCTTTTCAGAGGGGGCAAAGCACTGGGACTTCTTTGCTGCAGATTGACCTTGTGAAACTCCGTGTGTCAAGAAAAAAAGAAAAAAAAAACAAAAGAGAAAAGGAATTTTGTTGAATATTTCAACATCTGGAGCCACTTAGTGGCAGAAAAAAGCAACTTCTTGAGAAGCACTTTTGATCTAAAGCAGAGGTTTTAAACCTTTTCCTATTTGCAGACCCATAAAATTTGTCTCTGCATAATAAATACAAGTCTACTTACACTCCCTTCTGGCATGCCAGTCAATTCTGGAGGTTCCTTAGATGTTCAGGAGTAGGAGAGACAAAGCTGTGCTTTCCCAGGCCTGCCCAAGAGTCTCCTGGACCACTTCAGTTCCCAGCAAGGACTGCTGATCACTTCATTCACAGAAATCCTGCAGAAAAGTGACCTTGCCTCTCTTGGTGTGGTGTGGCCTTTTCCTGGACCTGAGGCTGATTTTATTTGTGGAACTGGCACCAACAGCTCTGTGTCACCCTGGCAAATCTGCTCACCTCTGCCCACAGAAAATCAGAGTATTTCTGCATGTAAAGGTCTCTTGGAGCTGCTCCACAGCAGAGTTAATTCAGGCTGTGTTGCCACCATCTCTCCTGCTTCCCGAGCCTGCTGTGCCTGGATCTCGGGTGCCTTGGGCTCAGGGCAGGTCCTGGGCGCCCATCACTAATCTGCTGCTGGAGCTCCTGCAGCCCAGAGGAGGCAGGGGCAGTCCATGGGGACAAGGCAGCGCCTACTGCATTTGGGAGCAGAGGATCTGGGCACCATCCTCCACCCTGGGGAGTTTTTCTCATGCTGTGATGTTTGGACATCACCTCTGCCTCCTCACAGCTCAGGTTTTGTGCTAAACAAGTCAATTTGACTCATTTAACTTCTCTGTCCCAAGGTCCATGCACTGCCCAGGAGGAGATGAGTCTGTCCCTGCACGGCACCTCCGAGTGACAGCAGAGGGTGGAAACGCTTTAAGTTATCCCAGGGGAGGACTTCTTACTCATCCAGCCACAAATCTGCCTTATCCAGCCACAACCCTGCCTTCACTGGTCAAGGATTTTTTAGCACATCACTGGCAAGTCTGCTCAAAGGACTGCAGGAAATCACATGAAAAACAACTGCTGTGCCCAACAAAGAGTTGCATGGATTGGGTCTTTGTTCCCATTGTATTTCTCCTCAGCACATTTGATTAGTTTGGTTAATTGAACGTGTAACACACTCCATTATCATGCACCAGCAAAAGAGGTTTTATGACTCAAACAAATATTGCCATTATTAGTTGCTTCTGACATAACAAACCGCACTATTAGCTGTGGAGAGGCAGTGTTTTATGGATGGCTTTTTGCTAAATGGGCTGCTTCATCACTTTTTTTCCTGTAAAACCACTCCTTGGTGCTGCTCCCAGCACTGGGTGCAGGACTGAGAGGGGACACGAGTCACAGCACTGTTACAAGGTCTGTGTGATGCATTTTCCCTCATTTTCTCACACAAGGAGATAAACCTTGTTTATCCAAGATAAATCCATCACAAATCACTCGAGGCACCTCTGGCAAACATTCACTCTTCATAACACCAGAGACCAGCTCAAACCAGGCCTAGGCTCATTCAGCAAGGGATGAACGAAAACTCATCTTCATCTCAACATGCAAATATGTACAAATAAAATACATCCATACAAATATGTACAAGTATAATGCATCCATACAAATAAAATACATCTATACAAATATGGACAAATAAAATGCGTCCATACATATATGTACACGTAAAATACATCCATACAAATATCTGCAGGGTGTGTCAGAGGATGTTGCCAGATTCTTCTCCGTGACAGGACAAGGAGCAGTAGCCATGGACCAGAACATATTTAATTCCACCTCAACATGAAGAACTTCTTCCCACGGAGGGTGGCAGAGCCCCAGCACAGCTGCCCAGGGAGGGCGTGGAGTCTCCCTGTTTGGAGCCATTCCAGTGCCACCTGGATGTGTTTCTGTGTCCCCTGCTCTGGTGACCCTGCCTGGGCAGGGGGCATCCAGAGGTCCCTTCCAGCACAAAGGTTCTGGAGTCTGGGATTGGTTCCAATGTGCTCAGGGAGCAGAACCAAACCCAGCCAGCCCCTGCACACACCTCTGTCTGTCCTGGCAGCTTTTGGTGCCGTCACCCCTCGCCTGTGGCCCTGGAACTGCTCTGCTTGTGAGGAGCTGTTTGTAAAAATCCTGTGGGTTCTGCAGTGCCAGGTGGGGAACTCTGCGCTGGAATGTTCCCAGCCCTGGGGGACAATGGGGAGCACTGGCTCCACATCCTCTGAGCCCCTCTCAGCTCTCCTGTCCCCATCCCAGCCTGGGTGGAGATCAGGGGAGCCAGGAAAGATCTGCTGGGTTCCTCCAGAAACATCAGCTCTGCTGCTGGCATGGCACCGACCACCCTGGGGGAGAGAAAATCCTGCCCCAGGCACAGAACAGAGGGTTTGTCACAGCCCTGCCAGCTACAGGGAGAGCAGGAGGCAAAACCTCCTCATATTCACTGTGGAAGGCACTTCAGAAATAATTACAGTTAATATATATATTTAAGTAGACATAATTTCTTCCTTTTTTCCCCCTCATTGCTTCAGTCCAAGTGAGAGATGTCAGCCAGAAACTTAAAAAGCTGAAAGTCTCTTTATTTCCTTAAACACAGCAAACCTGCAGTACTTACACATTTGTTACAAATCACATTTCTCTGGAATCTTCCTGCTTGGCCTTGGGTGTGTGACATATGCAAGTGCTGACCTTGTTTGCCACTAGTTTGTTTTGTTGGTTTGTTTGGTTTTTTTATTTAGAAAATGGGGTCATGAAATTGAACTTTTCATAGGAAATGATGCATTTCACCACCTTTCTTGCTAAATGAGGCTTTGGCCTTTTGAAACAGAAATTCAGTGTTTCAACTCACATTTTCAGTTACAATAGTTCAAAGAATTCAGTGTGAAAACGTTTTGTAATAAAATAAAAGTCAAGTACTTGTTTTCAGATGTCTTGGATTGGGATTTTGAACTTCCCATCCAGTTACAGAATATTGTTTTTGTTTAGTACCAAATATTCATATAAGGGGACAGGTCACTTCTCTCCAGTCTGTTCATACCAAGGTACCTGAGTAAAATACAGTGGCTGAGCCATCAGAAGTGGGATGTAAATGTTTCTCATGGTTTTAGATTCTATGGGTTTGTCAATGACTATGAATCTGCACTACCTAAGAGTGGGCAATACTCCATTACACCATTCATGTGCATGTCAATGGGAAAATGTTTAATTGTTTAATGACCTCCTGTGCTGAAGTCCCTCTGAAATTTAGAGCTGGTGGGTGGAGTAATAAACCCTGAAGGAATGTCTGCATCTTCAGAGCCCCCCTGAGCTCCACAAGTTATCTCAGAGAGATCCAGAGGAGGCTGATTGTGGATCAAAATGCAATTTACTACAGAGCACCGGGACAATTCTCTGCTCCCCAGCTGTAAAGGGGGTTGATGTTTTCACACTCCTGACTACAGTCACTCCAGTCCAGATTTCTAGTTTTGCTTCTTAAGCAGCTAAAACTGTTTCACAGTATTTTCTAGGCAGAGGAGGATTTTCCACTCAGAGAGATCTCCTGGCAGCTTTTCAATTTTTTTACAAAACCTTTCCTTTTCCACATTTGGCCCACAACCAGCATTACCCATGGAGAATAAACTCACTAAGAAATAACAACTTCCATCTTTATTTGCTAAGATTTTGATCAATTCATGCCATCCTGTTATGCCAGGTTACCTGATCTCAGACCTTTCAGCTGGGGATGTGTAAAACCTGGGGACAGCTCAATAATGTGAGCACCTGATGAAAATGGTGAAATGCAGGGCAAGAAGTGCCTGCCACCCTCATAACATAACTGTGTGATCCCCAAAACATTAAAAATCCCCTGTGGATGCTGGTAACGTTTGTGGATGCGACTCCTTATGCTCTCAAGTAAAGGGATCTTGGTGTGAGTGGCTCAAAGTCAGACAAAATACAGGAAAGAGATCATGGAGGTGGGGGTCAGCTGCTATTTCTTGAGAAAATGATGGATCCAGTGGAGGCACAATTTGCAGAGGTACCTGAGAACCAGGGGAATTAGCCAAGCCTGGCATGGAAGCCAGCTATATCAGCTCTGAGAAAGAATTATTAAAATTGGAGCTGAGGAACCAACTCACTCTGGGGCCATTTTCCTGTCAATGGAGAGAGGAGCCTTCAGAGAGCAATTCAGAGCCAGGAGGGACAGGAATGTGGGGGGACCAGCCCCTGTCCCCTGCAGAAAGACAGCCAGGCAGTCCTGGTCCGAATGGGGAGGTGCCTGTTTCCCTGCACACAGCAGGAACACACCTGAGTTACCCCAGCCAGGGCACAAAGCAGCACAAGCTCTGCAGGACTGAAGGGAGCTGCGCTGAGGCCATGTGTACAAAGCACCATGTGACATTCCAGATGCTTTGAACCATCTTAAAATGACCCTTTAAAATGTAATGAAACAAACTGACTGAAATTTGTGCAAAGGTTTCATGAGGAGGTGCCAGGTCATGTTTGTCACCAGCGGAGGTCCCAGGCTGGCACTGCCATTGCTGAGCTGCCCCTGCTCAGCAGTGGGAGGAGGTTTGGCTTCCATCAGGGGCTCAGGAGCCAGAGGCTGGGAACCTCGAAAGGCAGAAACTTCTCCTGCTCTCACTGTGCTTCTCCACTGCTGCACTGAATGTCTTGAACTCCAAAACGAGAGCGAGCCCTGCTGCCCCTCACACCTTCACCCATCACTGCAGGAAGCAGCTGCTGTTTGCTCAGCATTGCTGGGGAAGCCCTGTCCCTGACTGAGAGGCTCACCAGTGCAGGGTCTGCTCTCTCTGCATTGCTCAGCACTCCCCCCATCACCAGCCCTTGCACAAACCCCTGACAGACAGAAAACACAGTTATCATAATAAGAACAGAACATCTTCTGCCTGATTCTCTGCCCAGGATCCTCTCTGCTCTACAGCACAACCCAGCCCAAAGGTTTCACGTATGCCTCAAACTACACACCCTGCCTGCCAAAAAATTAATGCAAGCAATTAGTGTGGCAAAGCACTTCAACAAATAGTCCCATTCATTGCAGTGGTGTCCCACAGTGGAGCTGGCAGTGACCCACACTTCCCGTCTCCTGCACTCGCACTCCCCTGTGCAGACACCCAGTCCTTACTCAGTGGAAATATTGAGCTCACAAATCCCCACTCTGAGCTGTTGGGGAGAGACTTCCAGACTTGCCTAAATGTATTTTCTTCCTTTTTTCTTTTTTTCAATTCAGTGCTTCAGCACTAGTGAGAATTGCCAGCCAGAAACTCTTAAAGCTGAAAGCCTCTATATTTCCTTAAACATAACAAACCTGTGTTCCACATCCCTGAGCAACACCAGGATCCGGACCCCTGGGTTCCTCCTCCCTCTTGGCTCGATGGAGTCACCCCTAAGGACCACAGGGCCAACTCCAGCAGCCCCTCCCACACCTCAGGCTCTCTGCTGACATCTGTGCACCGCAGGGACCCAGGGAGACAGAGCCCCGAACCCTTCCTGAGCCCCAAACCCTTCTTGAGCCCCAAACCCTTCCTGAGCCCCGAGCCCTTCCAGAGCCCCGAACCCCTCCAGAGCCCTGAGCCCTTCCAGAGCCCCGAACCTTTCCTGAGCCCCGAACTTTCCTCAGACCCGAGCCCTTCCTGAGCCCCGAACCTTTCTTGAGCCCCGAGCCCCTCCAGAGCCCCGAACCTTTCCTGAGCCCCGAGCCCTTCCTGAGCCCTGAGCCCTTCCTGAGCCCCGAACCCCACCAGAGCCCCGAACCCCCCAGAGCCCTGAGCCCTTCCAGAGCCCCGAATCCCCCGGCAGCGACTCTCGGGAACCGCCCCGCGCCGGCAGCGGCCCCGCGGGCGGCTTCAGCACCACGGACAGAGCGCGGAGCGGTTTACACACGGTTTGCACGCGTTTTGCACGCTGTTTACACGCGGTGCACACTCGGTTTGCACGCAGCTTATAGGCAGTTTACAGGCAGTGTACACGCAGCTTATGCACAGTGTACACATGGTTTACACCTGGTTTACACCTGGTTTGCACGCTGTTTACATGCAGTGTACACACGGTTTGCATGCAGTGTACCCAGGGTTTGCACGCTGTTTAGACCCGGTTTGCACACAGTTTACACTCGGTGTACACGTGGTTTGCACACGGGTGACGCACTGTTTACATACTGTGTACACACGGTGTATGTACCCTGAGTGCCAGCACAGAAGTAATCTCTGTAGCTGCCTGGCTAACAGTAAAAAGGACGACTTGCTTGTCTTAAACAAAACACAATAAAAAATATCCTTGGAAGTATTTTATAACCTACTTCACCCCCAAACATATACAGCCCAGAAATGATGGGGTTGGATTAGAAGTGAACAAGTCCCAGCACAGTAAAACAGGGCCCAATAACTGCAAGGTCCTGATGGAGGTCAGAGCCGTTTGAGTGGAGACTTGTTTGGATAAGGGCTGGCCTGAGGATGGGCTGCTGCACAGGCTCTGTAAATTATCTGGAGCCCCCTGTTCTGCCCAGAGGGGCCAGCGAGGTGGCAGGGCTGGGCTCCTCCCTGCCTTGATGCATTTCAGACAATGGGTGGCAGTAACTGGGCTGACTCCACCGGGCAGGGGAAAGGTAAAATAACTCCACAAGATGATAATCCAATTCCTTTGCACAAGAAATAAATCTCCATTACTGCTCCACACCTCTCCTGCAGTTTCCAATCGGCCTCTGTGTCAAAGGAACTGTTTTTATGATGGATCTGGGGCATTTATTATGACAGCAAAAGGCATAAACACTGCCCAGCATCAAACAGCTTGAGAGCTCTGATTTCAAGCTAAATGCAATAAGAGAAGAGAACTTTCCTACACCAGGGAAATGAAGACTGTTTGAGTAGATTATGGTGGGAGCATAATGTTTTCACTACAGAGAATTTCATTCCCCCATCTAGCCCAGGGTTCATGAGGAATACTGTTCCTATTTCAATTACCCTGAGCCTCAATCCCTCTCCCAGAAAACACACGTGTCCTGTCTGTGAAGGAAACACCAGAACACAAAGGCAATAATCTCCCTTTTACAGCACCAGGCCCATCTTTCATGGGAGCAGATTTCAAATGCAAGTAGTGCTGGGTCCTGCTTCCAGAGTCCCCAGGTGCTGAGGAGAATGATGCAGACATGCCAGGACACAAACAGGTGGTTACCAGTTTGACTGGTGCCAGTCAGAGACCATTCCTGGAGCTCTACAGCTCACCCATGGTGGTGTCCTGTCCACTCCTCCTGTTCCAGCAGTGCTGCCAGGCAGAAAAGATGCAAACTCCTCCAGTTTCTGAGTGATCCTGTGAGCAGGGCTCTCCAGCCAGAAGAATTTGCATGGCAGGGTCATGAGTCAGTGTTCTTCCTCAAAACTAGCTCTGCCAAATGGGGCCAGGGCAAGGTCCTTCTCCTGTTTGCTGTGGTAGAGGAATTTCTTTGCTCTCTCCTTCTTTTCCATGTAAGACTTATTTTCAGCTGGAAAATTTCCCACCAGAAAACCAGCCCAGTCTGAGGCTGAGAGACTCCTGCATCTTCCAAAGGCATTGTGGTCATTTGTTCTTCTCAGCTTAAAAATGAAACTCTGCCTGGAAATGCCCTGAATAACTAATCCAGAGCCAGGAATTGTGTGTCCAAGGGCAGGGCTCCCCTGTGCACACCTGCCCTGGAAAAGAAACCCCAGACACCATTGGGCTCTGCTGTGCAGAGGTCTTTTCTCACCAGGCAGGCTGCACGAGTATCTCAGGGATAAAGTCCCTCTGGCAGAGGAATGGGTAATTTGGGGATCCTGGCCCAGTTTCTGGGCATGGCAGCCTTTCAGCTGCCTGGCCCCTTCTCGCAGGGATTTTGTGCAGGGCAGGAGCACCATGGAAACATAATAAAACCCCTGGTGCTCTAGAGTTTCAGAGCCCATGAGGTTGGACTCCACCTAAAAGGGGTTTTCAGGATGGCACCATTCAATTTAGGAGCCTGAACTCCACCTACTCCTCTGCACACCCAGCCCTCGGCAATAAAATCCAACTACCTAAGGCTGGAGAAAGCGTTTTCACTGGAGCACGATGACCTGCACAGCACAGTCCCCTCTCTGTGACTCCAGGGCACCTCAGCTGCTCCTAAATCACCTGGGGCCAGTGATTTTCTAACCAGGCTGAACCCTGGGTGCTGAACCCTCAGCTGCACACAGTCCTGCTGGCAGTCCCTCAGCTCCCTGTCCCTGGGAATGAGCTGCTCCATCTGAGCTCTAATCACACTCTGCTGCCCGGAGCACTCCTGAGGTCAGCACGGAGCTTTGGGGCAGGATATCACCCCAGCCAGGCTCTGTGCTCCCCCTCCCATGACAAATTGTATTTTTCCTCCTTTTCCTCCTGCAAAAGAAGGTGGAAGATTAAATGTAAGAGATGAGAGAGAAATTGAAAATTGCTAATCTCTAATTTCAGCTTGATAATTTGCTTTGGCCTCTGGGGTATTAAAATTATAACACTTTTAGACTGTATTAAAAAAGGCATCAACTCTATGATTGACAACTTTCTTAAAGACATTTTTCTTTTCAGAAGGCATTACACTGAGTTAATCTTTAAATATAGTCAATTACCACTTCTATCTATAGGATCAAATGCTCTCTTAATCACACAGGGGAGAAAGAGACAACACTCCTATGTGCTTTGTGTGGGGGTTTGGGAGGCACTGATGTAAACTAGTGAGGAATATGTCACACCTCATCTCGAGGGGATGGGATCAAGCTCCTGGAGTGACCTTTCCTTGAACACCAAACCCCATCCTTCCGATGAGTTTCTCTAATGAAAGACTCCACAAATACAGAGCAACCAGCTGTGTTTGTCTCACAAAGTTCTCATTAAATACCCAGGGGCACAGCCAGGCTGCACTGCCCGACCTGTCTGAAAGGGTTTTCCTTGCTGTTGGAGCTGCAGCAAAGCAGGAGAATGGGACACCCCAGTGCTCTGCACAGGTTCTGTCTGCTTTCCATGCAGGACAGGGATTTGTGCCAGGGCTGTTGAAGGACTTGCTGAGATATTATTTTTTCTTCTAAGAAAAAGCTGATTAATGAAATTAGGCCACTTAGCAAGAGTGTAAATTCACTTTGCTTTTTAATGGGAAATCACCAAAACATTTTGTTTTGATAAGCTCAAAATACTTTGCATGGACTTTGATATCACTGTAAGAATTAATTTTTTTTAGAGTAGATCAAAACTAAATGGTTTGGCTGCACTGAAATGAATCATAGAATCATAGAATCTGCTGAGTTGGAAGAGACCCATCAGGATCGTCACAGACTCAACACAGGATGGCATGAGCAGGAAGAAAACTCAAAGCTCCTCTCCATCCATCTTCCTGCCATGGGCAGGGACACCTTCCACTGTCCCAGGTGGCTCAGAACCCCATCCAGACCACTCTGCACAATTCCAGGGATGGGGCATATCAAAATAATGTCAAAACTCAGTAGCAGAGGAAAATGCTGACTATTAAACAAACAAACAAACAAACAAACAGCCCAATTGAGCAAAAGTCCAGCTTTTTCCCTCTGTTTTGGCCTCAGTAAAATCTTGCTGTCCCCCAGGGAGCTGCCTTGCCGATGCAGAGGTGTCCTGAGGGCTCTGAGCATCACCAGTGTGGGAAGGGAAGGCAGCAAACTCAATCCTCAGTCCCTGGCTGGGGGCTGGGACCATCAGGGATTTCCAGCCAGGGCCCCTTCCCCAGGCAGCTGAGGGGGCTGAATCCCTGCACCCTGCTGCCAGCAGCTCTGGGTGCTGGGACAGCTTCTCCTGAGAGCTTCCCCAACACACGCTGCTCTAGGGTGGGGTTTGTGCTGCAGGCAGGAGAACCAAACACCATCTCCTGCCCCCAGAGCTGTGCCACAGCATGGGCACCAGGGCACAGCAAAGCCTTGACCTGCAGCGGCCTCTCCTTTCTACACTCCCACCCTTCTCAGCTGCCTCTGGACAGGGGCTGGGGCCACCCCTCCCCAGCACAGCCCAGCAGGGCCCAACAGAGCCCAGAGAGTCCAACAGAGCCCAACAGGGCCCAGCAGAGCCCAGAAGAGCCCAGAGAGCCCAGCAGAGCCCAGCAGGGCCCAGCAGAGCCCAACAGAGCCCAGCAGAGCCCAGAAGGGCCCAGAGAGCCCAGCAGGGCCCAGTAGAGCCCAGCAGAGCCCAGCAGAGCCCAACAGAGCCCAACAGAGCCCAGCAGGGCCAAACAGAGCCCAGCAGAGCCCAGCAGGGCCAAACAGAGCCCAGCAGAGCCCAACAGAGCCCAACAGAGCCCAGCAGGGCCAAACAGAGCCCAGAGTGTCCAACAGAGCCCAGAAGAGCCCAGAGAGCCCAGCAGGGCCCAGTAGAGCCCAGCAGAGCCCAGCAGAGCCCAACAGAGCCCAGCACCATCCAGTGCCCATGTATCAGTGCCCATGCCATGCAGGGAGGGTCCTGCAGCCAGATCAGTTTGCAGTCAGGGCTCGGGGCAGCCCTCCCCAGGCTTTGCTTGGCTCCCAGTAAGGGAATCTGACCGGGAGCAGGCAGGGCAGCTCCAGCATTAGGGGGGGCCCATCCGGGCAGCTCCTGCCCTGCTGTCCCAGGGGTTGGAGCAGGTGCCTCTCCCTGCATTCCCAGGGGCTCCTGCCTGGCCCCAGCCAGTCTGAGCACAGTCCCAGCAGCTGTCCAGGCTGAAGGGAGCGCTGGACATTCGAGTGTGCACATGTGTCACCAGGAAGGACAAACGCCACCACTGCCTCCCTCTAATCTGGGATAATTCCCTCTCAGAAATATGATCAGGTTTACAGATCCCCAGCACCCAGATCCTGGCTAAACCCAGGTGGGGAAGGGCACTTCTTCTTCTGGCTTGGTTAAACTATGATGGGTGGTGAATGTTTTCTTCTCAGCACCATGCTGGTAAGAAAACAGAGGACAGAAGTCCATGAAACACTTCAGCCCATTCTGGTTTCCCAGCACTCCCCTTGGAGAAGCCTGACAGCATCTGAGCAGCTGAGGTGACACTGGTGTGGTGAAAGGCTGAGCACTGAGCAGAGACCTGGACCTGAGAGATGAAATAAAGGCTTTAAGGGCAAGCTCCTCAGTTCCACACATGGGGCTTATGTCTGTGGACACCATTTGGAATTTTGCAGCTGATAAGAAGGGATAGGAGAAAACAATCAGATATAAAGTAAAAATACAACCTCCTTTGAAGCTGTCAGAAGCTGATGGGAAAGCATTTAGTGGATGAGAGGTGCAATGTTTGTGCACACAGGGCCCGTGGTGAGAGCGAGTTCTGTCACTGCTGCCCGAGAGCCTTGGGAAGGATTTCACCCTCCCAGACTGCAGTGCTGTTAATAGATGATGTGTGAAATATCTCCTTCATCTAACCACAATCAGGGCCTGATGCAGGAATCAATAGCAAAGATCCTGCTCTGTTAGGAAGAAGGTCAAATTAAACAACCGCAGCGGACTCTTCAGCTTTAAGTTCTGTTAGAGCAGGGAAGAGGGAGAACATGCGCAGCCATCAGAGAGAGCATTTGCCCTACTTTTGCCTCTGCAAATGTGAAGATTTAAAAATAAATAAAGTCCAGTAGTGCAGTACACCAACCTTTGTGCTACCACGGGAACATTGTTCCCTTTAGGAGACAAACCATCTGTGGTTACACAATTCATCTCAGGTCAAAAGCACATCCTGAGTGAGGACATGAATCCATCAAAGCTTTTACAGCTGCTCTTCTCTGATGGGGCTGGGAAGAGAGTGCAGGTTAAGGAGGAAACCCAAATTCTGTTTCATTTGGGAAATCCAGGACAAAACAATATCACAAAGGGAGCCTTCAGAACAATTCCAAGCATTACATTAGTTTGGCAGACTCCACTCAACAGTTTCTACTTCATCATTTGCAGATTATGTCTGGCCAACGTATTTTTAAATAAGAAACACCAAAAAGCAAAGGCAGCTGCTTTTCATCTAAGAAACTTCTGTATCTGCTGGCTTCTGTTATTTGATGGCAGGGGAGGAGGAGGAAATCGTGGAGCTGAGAGCTGTCCCTGAGAAGTTCTCTGCTGAGATGTGCTGAGGATGCTCAAGCCAGAAAGAAAGGGGAGGCAGCATCCCTTGTGCACTGCTTCCCTCTGACCCCAAAGGCCATGGAAGTTTCTCATTGCTGGTCTAGCCTCCCTCCTCAGAGCAAAACCAAAGCCAGAAGCTCAGTCCAGCCTCGTGCTGCCAAAGCTGAGCTCAAACAGGGCTCCAAGGGTGAGCAGCCCACCCCACCCAGCCTGCAGTCCCCTGGATTTTGGAGTGATTGGATTTTCTCTGAATATCCCTGCACAGCATCTTTCCCACATCAAGCAGTCTGGGTGCATTATTTAATTTTGTGAGAGCAAAGGAGGGGTTGTGCTGCATGGTGTGGAGCCTGAAAGGCGGCAGTAAAAGAGAAAAAATCAGGATACCATAAAGTTATCAACATCAACAAAGTGAAGAGTGCAAAACCAGGAGCAATTTCCAGCCTCCTCCAGTGGAATTCATTATGTATTCACTGCACAGAAAATTTCAAAAACTTTCTTTCAAATGGACCTGTTTAAATGTATAAAATGTGTAGCAGATTAGGTGATTCTGTAACCAGGCTCCCAATGGGGCTGACTTAAGTGGAAACAGCTCTTTAGAGGAACATCCTGAAATTTGTTTTGACTTATCTCCTGAGCTGTCTAGAGATTTAAATCGTCACTCAGATGTGGTCTCCTAACTCTGCCTGCAGCTTAAAATAGCGCAGGAAATGGGTTTCTAAAAGGCTGTTAAATAACACAAATGCTGGCAAAGAAAAAAATAAAAGTTAATTTTTCTATTCCTCTCCAAATAGGGGAAAATGTTATTGACCCGCTCAAGCTCCAAAGAAATTTTCTCCCAAGTTTAAAGAACTTGTTGTTTGAGCAGATTGCATTACCCAAATTGCCTCCTGTGGGAGACTTGATCACTTACTGCCTTCTCTAAGAGCTGTTCCTTTTCCAGTACATGCACATGGCACCCTCCTTGAAACTGCAATGGAATAATTAAACCCATTCCAAAAAACTTCGGTTTCCCAGAAAAATGGGCAAGCTGTGCCAGGGCAGGCTCAGGGTGGGCACAGCAGGAATTTCCCCATGGAAAGGGGGCTCAGGGAATTGCCCAGGGAGGGTTGGAGTGCCCATCCCTGGGGTGCCCAAGGAATTCCTGGAGGTGGCACTGAGAGCTCTGGGCTGGGACAAGGTGGGGAGGGAGAGCAGCTGGAGCTCACCTGGAGGCAAACTGGGGGTGTGCTCCAAAATTACAATTGTCCTGTGAACCCAAACTCGCGGGCAATTCATCCATGCACAGGCAAAACCCCAGAGGTCTCACCCAAGGCAGCTGCCAAGGTGCCATTTGGAGTCCCTGGGAAAGACGACTCAGAGGGTAACATGAAGAAAGCTCACCCTTTAAAAGGGTATTTCAATGCCTCAGCAAAGCTGCCTGCAAGTTTTTTGAAGATTTGATTAGAAAACCTCAATTAATCTGTTTCATCAAAAACAACTTTTCCTGGGAAAGCATCTGTTTTGATGTTGAGGCTTCTTTTCTCTCTCTTTTTTTTTTTTAATTTAGAAAAAAAGAGAGACAGAAGTTGTAAGCAAACAAAGAATCCTGTTTTCTGGTTTAAAAGGACTTTGAAATTTAAGCTAATTGCAATAAAATAAATCTTTTAAAAATAAGAAACATTCAAAACCAAAATGGAACATGACCTTTCTGGGGATTTGCATCTTCAGAAGGAAGAGTGCACTTTTGGAGATGTCATCCATTTTGTGGGTAAAAGAAAAAAAGGAGCTGTATATATATGTACATATATATATGTATATATATATGTGTGTAGATATATACATATATATATGTGTATATATATATATATGTATATATGTATTTTAAGCTATTCTTAGTTAAATCTTAGTAACAATCCACAGACTGTATGTGACGTCTCTTTGGCATCTCCAGGCCCCTTTAGGGCAGTGAGGAACCATCTGAGGCTCTGTTATCTCAGAGGGCCAGGGGATGCCACCCTCACCCTGAACCTGGTGCAGACCCCAACCCCCCAAGTTCCCAGGAGCATCCCAGAGCACCTCTGCTCGAGTTCAGACACCCAAATAAACAAACAGATAAATAAACAGAGAACGGCCCCACCTCGTGCTTCCTCCCCTTCCCTCAGCCCTCCCAACGCTGCTCCACAGAGATAAGCCCCTGGCATTTTCCCTCCCAGCCTCCAATCAGCCATTATCATAAAAAAGTGCAAAGCATCTATCAGCCGTGCAGCTCAGTGATTTATGTTCAAAGTTAGGATTATCTATTCTGCTCAAATCCCTTCAAACAGCAAACTGGATAAAAGAGAGCCGTGCTCCGCAGATAAAATTGGAATATGGGTTCGTGCAGGAGAATGACAGGCAGGTTTTTATCTCCCACCGCTCCCACCACCTCATTTTGTCAGGAATTGTTCATTATCCGCAGCTGGGGCGTGCAGAGTGACCTCAGTGACATTCCTGCACCTTCTCCTGCTGCTCTGGGTAGGGGCAGGACTGGAGCAGCTCTGCCCAGGGCTGGGCAGTAACCTGGTAATACCCCAGTGGGGCTGGGCAATAACTCATCAATAACCCAGTGGGGCTGGGCAATAACCTGGCAATAACCCAGTGGGGCTGGGCAATAACCTGGTAATAACCCAGTGGGGCTGGGCAATAACTCATCAATAACCCAGTGGGGCTGGGCAATAACCTGGCATTCACACCAGGCTAAGACTGAAACCAGCCCTGGGCACAGGACTGGGCAGTGCCAGGGCACCTCTGCACAGGGGGCACCTCTGCCCGTGAGGATGAGCAGCTGATCTCAGCTCTGTCCTGATGCCTCAGTTCACTAAAAGGAGTGAAAAAAATAAAAATCTGTTGAGGCAATGCACAGATAAACACAAGCCTGGGCTGAAACAAACAAACACCAACATGGGCTGAAACAAACAAACAAACACCAACATGGGCAGAAACAAACACCAGCCTGGGCTGAAACAAACACCAACCCAAGCTGAAATAAACACCAACTCAAGCTGGCCAATTTATCAAACAGAAAAGCAAGTTTCCAGTGTTGGCTCCTTTTGACTGCACCTCTTCCAGCATCCAGGACTCGGGAGTCAGTAATTTGTTACCTCCCCCTGACAAATAACTTCTCCATCCTGTAACCATCATGCTTCATCTCTCTTTATTCTGCTTAATTAGCCGCTATGATTGCTGGCCTGGTAAGGAGCCCAGAGGAGCAGCAGGGGCCAGGGCAGAGTGCAGAATGCTCTCTGTGTGCAGGGCAGCCCTTCGGTGCCCCCCAGTGCCCCCCAGTGCCCCTCAGGGCTGGCACACAGCTGTCTGCAGCTGGGACTGCTTTCATTTACTCCAGGATGAGGAGCCCACCAGCATGAAAGAAGGAAAGGGCCACAAAGACCTTTCCTTACCTTTCCTCATTTACTCAGAGGCTTCACCTAAAGATCCAGAAAGGGCAGGAGATTAATTGTACCAGCTGCCACCTCTGGTGTGTGCAACCACAGACTCAGGACCTTCCTGCTCTTTCTGTCTGGGGCCTGACAGAGCTTTCAACCCAGGCTGGGGGAAAATGTTCGCCTAACACACCTAATCAATGCTTTCATTACTGCAATTTCATTTTTTCTGCTTTACTGAGACATCAGAGAAAGCAGAGCCAAAAGGGAGTGTTCAAACCCAGGATCAAATCAGCCCAAACCACTCAAAAAAGTGATTTGATCTAAAAAGTTGATTTGATAGATCTGATCTGAAAAGTCCCAGTTATGCAGATTCTTCTGCCTCCCCCTGTCCCAGCAACCCATCCCACTGACCAAAGTATAGAGAAATTTGTGCAGTGGTTTAAAGCCCTTGGGATAAATCATGCCACATGCAAAGGCAGCCCAGGGAGCAGCAGGAGCAGCATCCCAGCCCTCGGGGGCTCCAGCACCCCAGAATCCCCAAGAGTGGCTCTGCCTTTTCCACATCCCTGCTCGTGGTGTGAGCCCAGAGCACGCAGGGACAGGGTGGGCACAGGCAGCAGGTCCCAAGGTGTGCTGACACAGCTCCACATTTCTGACAGACCCACAGCATTCCTATCCTGCTGTGGCACTACAAAATGGGCTCTAGGGAGCAGCACGTGGGACCTTCCTGAGCCTGCCCTGCACTTTAAGAGAGATTGAGGAGGAAAATTGAAGCCCAGAGCATCCAAAGACATTTTTTGTCCCAAAGGTGGGAAAAATCCTCTTGGTAACAGGGAGCTGCCTCTCCTTGGTACATTTAGGGCTTTAGCTGTTGAGGCTTGGTTCCAGCAGCTGTGGGGAGGCAGGAGGCCAAGGCCCCTGAGCTCTTGTTCTTTACATGGAATGGGGCTTTGGAGCTGCAGGAATTGTTCCTTCTGGGCTCTCAACTGTCCTGGGATGAGAACTGTTCCAGAGGGGCAAAGCATGGCTGCTCAAGAAACACAAACTTCAAAGTCCTTCTCTGCAATGGGCTGAGGTGCTGATTTGAAAATATTTCCCAAACATGTTTTGCATCTGGAGCAGCCCAGCATTAGAGAGAGAAGCTGTAGAGCGCTCCCATGCAGAGGAACATTTGCACATGTGCTAGCAGAGTCCTGGAATCATGGAATTACAGAATATCCCGAGCTGGGAGGGACCCCCAGGATTACCCAGTGCAGCCCCCGGCCCTGCCCAGACCCCCAACAACCCCACCCTGGGTATCCCTGGCAGCGCCTGGAGCTCTGGCAGCCTCAGGGCTGTGTCCATTCCCTGAGCAGCCTGGGCAGTGCCAGCACCTCTAGGGCAGGACCTTTCCCTGATCTCAGCCCTTCCCTGGGTGCTGTCCCTGTCACACAGAGAGAACAAATCAGTCCTCCCACTCTCACCACTCGGTCAGACTTCTTTGGAGACACGAGATTGGAAAAATCCACTGATCTCAATTCTTCAAAAGCCATTTTCAGTAAGGGACAGAAAGGAAATAAAACCCATTTCCCTTCTGCAACATCAAACAGAATTTTGCTGTTGCACTTCTTCCCATATTCCAGCCTCATCCATCCCCTCTTCCTATGGTCTTTTTTCTGTTTATTTGGTTGGTTTTCCCCAGTAAAAAAATATTCATCATTCCCTGAACCCTTATATTTGCCCTCCCAGAGGCAGCAAGGAGCTAGGAAGGCTTTTACAGTTTTTTTGGTCAGAGTCCCTGAAACACTTAGACCACATTTCAGCTCACCCACATCTTCCCCCTGACGTACAGCCCCCAGTATATTTAGAAGCAGTTAATCAAATATCTGAAATGAGAAAGCAGCATTTTACATTTATTGCCACTCTCAGGTGCTGTACAGTTTTTATCCCCTTGGCTATTACCTGATGCATTTGATCTTTCTGTTTAATGCCCACTTCCCCCATTAACTTCTTAACTTCCGCAGGCTCCTGTGCTCCACAGAACAGGGAGCAGCTTTGATAAAAGCTCACATCAGTCAAATTCCCTTCCTTGGAGCTTTCACTTGAAAGGGACACGACCAAGGTGTTTGCCATAATGTTTAAAGTGCGCTCCCCACCCCATCAATCTGTGTTTGCAAGAAGCCTTTGAAAGCTCCCAACCGGGATCGCTTCCCCCAGTAAAAACTTCTGCCCCAGCCTGCAGGAGAGAGGCTGGAGCAGGAAACAGCAGGGCCACTGTTCTGCTTTGCATTTGCAGTGCTGCCACACATTGTGCTGAGCCAGCCCTCTCCATCCTCAGCCTCAGCCCCTACCCAGGGCTATCTGATACCCCTGCAGAACCCTCAGGAAGCAGGAATAATTAATAGTTGCAGGATGTTCTGCGAGCCTTGAAAGGCAGAAAAGCAGAATATCTGTCTTCTTGTGGCTAATTCAGTATGACTACCCGGTTACTTGCAAATGTGTTGGTATTTATTTAATCAGATGGGATAAGACAGGGGGAAACCACGGGGGGATATTTGCTGTTATTTGCTGTTATTCAGAAATCCCACAGGCTGAAGCAGAAGCCACCAGGAGAGAGCCCACACACCGTAGATTTTAGCTGGGTTAGACCTGAGCTGGGAGGCCACACGGTGCCCATGGGGAGTTTTGTGTCCTCAGCAGCCCCTGATCTCACAGGGGCTGATCACAGTGCCCATGGGGGGGTTTTGTGTTTTTGTGTCCTCAGCAGCCCCTGATCTCACAGGGCAGCCCCAGAGCACCCCAGGCTTACTGGGATGGGTGCAGAGGGTGGGAACAGCACCACAAGGGCACCAGGAGTGACCCTGGGATTCAGGAGCTCCCTTTGTCCCCTCACAGACCCCTCTGCCCCCTGGGGCCATGCACTGGAGTGTTGGACACGCTCCAATGGAGATGAACCTTTGGATTCAGCCGTCTCAACCTTCCAGGGGCTGCTGCCCCATCCAGTGCCTGCATCCCACCCTGCAGCCCTGCTCTGTTGTTCCATCCCTCCAGGGCAGGGTGTTCTGGCTGAAAGTGTCTCCTGTATCAGCAACAGCCCCGTCCTGCCCCAGGGCCTGAGGGACCAGGCTGGGGCCACTGAACTCTCTGCAGTTGCCCAAGCCCCAGTGCTGCAGAGGGGGCAGATCCAGGTACCCCTGGGCAGACCCCAGCCCACTCCCCCCCAGCTCCATCCCCTGCTCAGAGACACCAGCAGTAGTGTATTTATTTTTCCCTGTAACATGCTATAAGTTCTGCTTTAGAAAGGGGAAACCAAGGCATAAGACACCTTTAGCTAATCAAGAAACCTCCTGTATAATAGGGAGAAATTGAGTCTCTCCATCCCAATGGAATCACATTCCATTTATTCCTTTGATGCTTTCTTATGAATTTGCTTTTGCCCTCCTCTCTCTCTTTCTCCCTTCTCCTTTTTAAGACATTCCTCTAATATTTTCCTGGCTGCTTGAAATTTATGGAGCCTCTCAATGTTGTAAAACCTCTTAGGAGTGGGCTGGGAACTCTTCTATGCATGTTCCCAGACAATACAAGGAAATGCAAGATATTTATCCAGTCTGGCCATAATATTCCACCTTGAAAATACCATTTCCCCAGTAAAACTGGGCCCGTGCTCCTACTGCTGCCAGATGATATGGAGGGGAGGTTGTGTTGAGTTATTGGTGTTTATTAAAGGGAGGAAAGTTTCGCATTGGTGCTGGTTAAGATTCATCTGGAAGCAGCAGAAGAGCCTGATGGAGATAAGTCTGTCCATCACCCCAAGTCAGCAACAGAATTTATTAAGACTTCACACCCCCGCATTACCCTCAAACTCTGGATCTTGTTGTTATTTTCCTTCTGACCTCCTGTAAATGGGACTAGGTAATAAATTCTTGTGTCATATAAGCTTTTCCTATCTCATCTGGGCACAGCTCCCCCTTCCTCGGTGATTCTGCATCAGATCTGAGCCCCTAAACCTCATTTGGGAACACGGGCAGGCAGCAGGAGCAGCGTGCCTGACAGGTAATTATTCCCAGCACCAAGATCTTTCAGGGATAACATCACCTGGAGATGGGCTGGGGATCCCTCACTGCTGCAGGGCAGCAGAGCAGGGCTTTCCCAGGAGGGCAGATATAGTCCTGTTATTAAAACCCCTGAGAAATTGCTGCATTAATGACAAGAGACATCAGCCCATGACCTTGGAGTTCTGCTCCTTCCTCTGCCCCACGAAGCTGATGACAAAAATCCCCTTCTGAAGGATGGCACAAAAATCCCCCTCTGAAGGATGGCACAAAAATCCCCTTCTGAAGGATGGCACAAAAATCTCCTCTGAAGGATGGCGCAAAAATCCCCCCCGAAGGATGGCACAAAAATTCCCTCTGAATGATGGCACAAAAATCTCCCTCTGAAGGATGCTCTGGACATTTGGGCACTCAAGTGACCCCAGACTGAATGGGAATTACCACAAGGTGTTTGGCACCAGCAGCACCCCCATTTCCCAGGGTATTTCTGGCAGGAGATGCCCAAGCCAAACTCCAGGTTGCAGGGCAGACCTTGCCCCACTTCCCAGGGTATTTCTGGCAGGAAATGTCCATGGCCAGGCCAAACTCCAGGCTGCAGGACAGACCCTGCCCGTGCTGTGTGAAGCACAGGCTGGGCTGGACGTGGGCTCTGCTTCCAGGGTGGTTTTTGCAAGCTGCAGTGAGTGAATGAGAGAACTCCAGGTGAGGGCTGGGAGCACCAGGGCTGCTCCCAGGGGCACTGCAGGAACAGCTGCTCTGACCACAGCACATCTCCAAAACCCCACCCTGAACAAAGCCTCCCCTGGGCAGCAGCATCGTGGGGAGAAGAACCTGCTCCCAGCCAGAAGTGCCATTAATTTGAAACAAGATCATCAGGATAAGGATTTTTCATTACAAAAATGTCACAATATTTTGTGAAAGGGAGAGGAGGGATTCAGTGACCCATTTCCAGTGACAGAGGTGCTCAGGGGATCTCTGCAGCCCATGGCCAGTAATGGCCAACCATTGGGTCCTCCCAGTGCCATGGCAGGAAAAACCTCCAAGGGACTCAGCAGAGCCCTGAGGGCACCACGAGCAGGAGCTGATGCTGGGAGGGCACCCGGGATGCTCCTGGGTGAGATCACGACTCCAGCTGGAGGGATTGGTGCAGCCTCTGTGCTCGGAGGGCTTTGGGAAGATGCTGACTTCAGGCTGTGGGGGCGAGAGGGGATTGGGGTTGGCATCTCTCCATCTCCTCGTAATTGCTTTTTATAAAATTCTGCACCTGCACGACGAGGTGATTGATTAACGTGCTTCATAAATCTCAGGCAGTTCAGCAGCTACGACACGGTTACAATTTTCTTCATAAAGTTCTAGCCATGAAAAATAAAAGGGGTTTCCAAGGGAACCCAGGAGTTTCCACAAACGTAGTTGATTTGGTTGAATTCTTTTTCTAATGAAAACTTTCAAAATGAAGCAAAATGATAAATGTTCATTTTGAAAGGTGTCATTTTGGGGTTGTTCTCCAAATCTGGAAGGATTCTGGCTTTTCACTCCTTTCTTCCTCCCTTCTTATTCTTCCTCTTTAAAGTTATCTCTCTTTCAAAGACTGGAAAAATACCCACAGAACATTTTCCTCTTTTTTCCTTCTTAACTTCCCTCATTCTTGCAAGTGGAATATAAAATGAGAAACAAATTGAAAGGAGTCTAAACACAACTTTAAATAACAACAAAACCTGTCTTCCACGGGATAATTAAACTCATCATCTTCTTTTAAGTATTTCATAAAATAAGCAGCATTTCCCAGGAGATTTACTTTCTGTGTTCATTCATTATCTGACACTGGATCTCAAAAGGGATTTGGGGGATGGACGTGGCTGTGTCCCCTTCAAAAGGGGCACCATGAATGCACAGAGCTGTGAAATTCTGGTGAGTGGGGATTCCCCATTGCACATCCAGGGGAGAGATCCAAGGTAGAGCTGAGCACAAGCACAGGATTCCTGGTGATCTGAGCTGGATCAGCACATCCTGGGGCCCTGGACACAAACACCCCCTGCAGCATCTGAATCCCACCCTGACTGACCAGAGCTCAGGGAGAAGGCAGGAGCATTAAACAACACAGGGTTAATGTGAGGTTAATGCTGCAAAAGCAAATCAAACCAACTCCACCAAGAATTTGGGCAGTAGGTGTTACCACACCAAACAGTCCAAATGGAGACACAGCCCAGGGCAGTCTCCACACCGTCTCTCTTTGTCCAGCAGGACTTTTGGCTCTGCCCATGTTTGTCTACGGGATTTATTTTAAACATGAAAAATCTGTTCTACAAGAAAAAAAAAAAAAAAAACAAAATAATCCTTTTCCCCCCTTCTTTGGAAGTGTCTCCCTGAAGACATTTTTATTTTAGTTACTCACATTTAAGGGTCCCAAAGAAGCTGTAGTTTAACAATAAATAATACAGTTTATACCTCAATATTAGCTCAACCCTTGCAGAAGGCTTTCAGCAGTGCAAAGGGCTGCCCCAGTGCAGCACTGAGCTGGCACACCTGGGAGGCAGAGGATGCTGCAGGCTGACCCAGCCCTTCCCAGACCTCAGCAGTGCCTCTCCCCTCTCCACCACTCTGCCCCTTTTGCTGCATCTCCCTCCCAAAACTCCTCTGATCCTCGTGGCCCTGCAGGGATGCAGCAGGAAATCCCAGCTGCCAGATGCCACCCAATATTTCTGAGCAGCTGAATGGATGCAGCTTGGCAGAGAAGTCCCCAGTTTGATCCAATTGGCCCCATCTGTCTGTCCCTTATGGAAACTACAAAGCTGACACTGAATATTCTCTGTGCACTCGACGATTTTCCCTCTCTCTCCATTTTCATGGGTGCAATTGTGCAATCTCTGCTATTTTTATGTTGCTCTACAAAGGTTTCATGGCCACATCAGAGCCCTAACACTTCATTCCTGGTGCCCACATTCTCCCAGAGCTCTGTATGAAAGGAAGATCTCGGGGCAGACGATAATTCCAAGCAGCAGGAGCTAAAAGGGAGTTACTAGAGAATTGCACAAGCACATGGTCATGGAGACAGGAAGGGTAAGGTGAAGGCTTTAAAAAAGAGAGAACAATATTATTTTTCCCTTTGCACTGGGGGGGAAACATTGATTTCATTCCTTCCTCTGGAACACCTCTTGCTTTTTCCTTCTGCACATAAATTGGATGAGAATTCTTAGCTGAAATGGAAACATCATTCAGGGAGCAATTTCTTCTCCATTGTTATTATTATTTGAGGCCAACTCCATGGGCTGTGCAGGACTGCTCATTTCAGAGGGGCAAAACTCCTTTCTGCAGCGTCTGAGGCTGCAACCTTTCCCTGACCTCTGCTCGGAGGGTTAACGTGAGGTTAACGCTGCCAAAGCAAATCAAAGCCCAACGACAGCAGTTCCCTGTTCCGGTTTGTGTTGCTTTATGGCTCCGGGGACCCCATGGCTGAGCGCCTGCCATCCCCGGGGGCTCCCCGGGAATAATGGCTCTTTATTTCCTGCCTGCGAGCAGCCCCTGCCTTCAAAAACAACCAAAGAAATGTCTCTCTTGCAGGCTTTCATTGTGAGCAGGGCGAATGCAAGTGGAGATGATGATAACCTAATCACTGGGCTCTTTTAGTACGGGGAATTTCCTCTGAAGTAACGGGGTTGAGCATCTGCCAAGCACCAGAGCTCCCACCATGCCCACCAGGCAGCCAGCCAATGCCAGGAAAGCAAATGGAGGAGCTGCTCTGGGTTTGGATATTGCATGAGCTGGTCCCTGAACAGGAGGGTCAGGCTCTCACCCCGTGCTCTCCTGGAAATGGGGTGCAACTCTCCCAAGGTGCTGAGCCTTGGTTTGGAACAGTGACATGGGGTTAAAGCCAGGAGCAGGCCAGGGAAGGAGGAAGGTCTGGTGAGGTCATTGTGATGTGCACCAGGGACATTTCCTCGTGGATGCTGTTTTTGGAGGGGCTATGGGGATGTGCCCAAGGCTGCAGAGGGAATCTGGGCAGAGGAGGGGTTGCTCAGGACTCCCTGAATGCCAGCACTGCCTCTGGCAGCCAGGCACCAGATCAGGTTCTAAACACAAACTGGAGTGCCCTGCTCGGAGCACGTTTGATGATCTGGTACAGAATCCCAAAAGAGGAATAATAGGAACCATAGGAAGCTGCTTTCCCATGCTGCCAAGTCCTTGATCCATTTGCTTTCATCTCAAGCAGAGGAATTTTTCATCTCCTGCTTTATGATCTCTTTTCTCAATAGGTTGGGGCTGGGCAGAGGGGTTGTGTGTTCTCCTTGTAATGAGAACAATCAGAGCTGAGCAGTTATTAATCACCCAGTCATATGATCCATTACAACAAATTCTTATTAACCACAAGACATATGTTTTTCTCCTGAACTCCAGAGATAATGCCTGGAAGCAGATGGAAGAGCTGCTCTCACAAATTAAATTTGATGGGGCTTTTAAAAATAAATTAAGGCTGACAGGCCTCTCCCCGTTTAATTAAGCTGCAATGTAACTTTGAGAACGTACTTGTTGTTTGCTACAGGTGCTGATGAGGGCCTGGGTTCTACCTGTTCCTTCCCTGCTGGCTGCTCCAGGGACCAGGGGCTCAATCCAGGGCTGGGGAGCAGCAGGACACCCTGGTGAAGCAGGGCAGCTGATGTGACCTCCAACCAAACATCCCAGAGTTTGACTGGAGCCTGCAGCCTCCAGCAGGATGGATTTCTGCACCCAAGTGTCCCCATGGTTCTCCAGTGAGGGGCTCAGGGTGGCTCCTGTGCAGGGGTGCCAGGCTGGGGAGCATCTCCCTGGCCACACCATCCCAAACAACTGACTTAATAACAAATGCCTCATTTTTGGTAGCTAAAAGCTTAGGTGAATGAATTATTTTGCCTGTGTATTGCTCCCTAGATGAACATAGGAGGGACTCAAACTAGTGTAAAATGTTTCTACAAAGATTCAAATCAATATTCTCTAGTTGGATTTTTTTTTTTTAATACAGCATTTTCTCCATTTATTCCAAGCTTAACTCAGGAGGAAAGTGTATTTTCACATGGAAAGGCAAGGTAAAGTAATTTTGAAGAGTGAATTTAGGAGGTAGATTCTCTCACATGATACAGGGAAACTTAAAAGTCAAGACAAGGAGAAGAAAATGCCTCAGGAACAGTGAGTGATATATCAAAGGATTTCTGCACTACCTTTATATCCTCTTTTCATCCCCAACCCTCACTAATCACCATGATTTCCATTACCTAAGAAACCTTCTCTGCCTTTGGAGAGTAGAACATGAATTGCTCAAGTATTTGGGAGGGCTATTTATAGAACATACTAAAATTAGTCAGGCAGGTTTCAATCCAAGGAATCCACTCCTCCTTTAACCCTCGCAGAGCCCCCTGTGCAGAGTGAACATCAGGTAATGGCATGTTTAATCAGGGGAGTTATTTGAACAGGTTTGTTCAATATGCCTGGAAGTATTTAAGGTGTGTACACAGGCATTTCTCAGGGGTGCTAAACCAGAGCTGGAACAGACACTTACTGCAGTGGAAAGCCATTTTCCCTTGCTCCCAGAAGCTCTGGAGATATCCCCTCTGTCAGCCCAGACAGGAAATACACATTAAAACCTGACTGAGAACCCTTCCCCTGTGATTGTCCATTTGTGAGTATCATCTTTATTATGTGGATCTGGGAGGTTTCCTCAGTGGAATGGCACATTGCGAGGAGGCTCCTGGCTCTCCCTGGCGCTGACTGGGGATTAAGGACCTGAGTCCCAGCCCTGGTGCTCGGGGACAGGATGGCAGGAGGTCCCACAGACAAACAGAGCATTTCCATCCCTACCAGTCAGCATCAAACCTTCCACCAAGAAGAGCATTTCCATCTCCAGTCAGCACCAAACCTTCCACCAAGCATTTGTGGACACAAAGATCGAGCAGATTTATTAGAAGCTCCCCAACTTTGTAAAGATCCTCCTAATTTCAATCTGAAGCTTTCAGTGGTTTGAGACTACCTGGAGCAGATGACCTGGTCAAAACACTTCATCACTCCACAAAACAAAGAATTCCACCAAACTGTTCCCCAAAGCCCTGCCCAGTGGCAGCTGGCCTAGAGGCAGAGCAGCACAGAAAAGCCAGGGGAAAGCTCAGCAGCCTGCAGGAATCTGCCCAGGCCACACTCTGTGAGCCCCTCTCCTCCCAGAGGGTGCTGCAGCAGCAGGGAACCATCAGGTCACCAAAACAGCACAAATGGCCCCAAATGGATATTGTCATTCCCAGCAGAGACTTCATTTATCACTGAAGAACCACTTTAGGATCAAACCAGAAAGGCACTAATCACTCTCCAAGTGCTTTATGCCTGTTTAATAAGCAACCTTCTTGCTCTGCTTTATGGCAGTGCTTGCATTCAGAATGTAATAGAAAGTTTGTATAATAAAACAGGAATTTCCCCAGCTGTGAGGGACAGCACAGCTCCTGAGGCCCCTCGGGGGGCACTGCCTGGCTGGCTCTGTTTGTGTGGTGCCATCCTGCATCTCCTGCATGCTGCAAAGCACTGCAGCAACCCCTGCAGCAACCTCTGCCTCCCACCAGCCTTGCTGGGACTCAATAAATGAAATTCATGCTGGTTTTATGAGCTGGGATGACCTTGTCACAAACCAGTCCAAACAAACAACAAAATCCATGAGATTCAGCCCAGACCCTCTCTAAACTTATCCCATGTCTGATATTTACCATCCATGAGCAGGGGCTGCAGTGAATGCAAGGCCAAGGTAAACCTGCCCAGGCACAGGTCCTGCTGCCAAGCCAGCAGCAGGCCAGTCTCTGCAGAGGTTTGATTAACACCAGACAAAGTGCCAGGCCAGCCTAGTGCCACTGTAGTCCAAATGGAGCACTCACACTCACACTGAGCAGGTCTTGGAGGTCTGGCTTGAATGTCTACACGCAGAGCTCTCTGTCAGGAATGCTCTGAACTCTGCCAGAGGTCCTGGCTGTGCTCACAGGGATTTCTGCTGCTGCCTCTGCTGCCTCTTGCTTTCCTGCTGCCTTTGGGCCCCCTGACCCTGAGAGCCTCCCAGGAGCCTCCCATGGCACATTGTGGCACACCCAAAAGATAAACCCACTGCAGCAAGAGCAGCGGGAAACTCCTTCGTGGTCACCTGAAGCATTTCCAGTGAGGAGCCATAGCTGCTGCTGCTGTAACGCCAGGGGACACACACAGGCTGCAGAGCCAGGGGACACACACGCACACAGGCTGCAATGCCAGAGGACACACACACACACACACACTGCAGTGCCAGGGGACACACATACACACACTGCAATGCCAGAGGACACACACACACACACACACTGCAGTGCCAGGGGACACACACGCACACAGGCTGCAATGCCAGAGGACACACACACACACACACACTGCAGTGCCAGGGGACACACACACACACACACACTGCAGTGCCAGGGGACACACATACACACACACTGCAGTGCCAGGGGACACACAGGCTGCAGAGCCAGAGGACACACACACACACACTGCAGTGCCAGGGGACACACACACACACTGCAATGCCAGAGGACACACACACACACTGCAGTGCCAGGGGACACACACACACACTGCAGTGCCAGGACACATGCTGCAGTGCCACCTGCTCAGGCTCCAGGAGCGCCTGCAGCAGCAGAGCCCTGGCACATCCATCCTGTGCCATGCCCCACACACAGCCTGGAGCAGGCTCTGTCCCTGCAGCCATTCCTGGAGCCACCTCCCCTCTCCCAGCCTGCAGGAGCTGGCCTAGCCCAGCTCAGAGAGGCCTGGGGGGTTCCTCACACAGGATCCTGAGGCCAGACTGAGCACTGTGCTCTGCCACCCCCCAGCTGGAAAGCAGCTCCTGCACCAGCGCTATTCCCACCACAGGAGCCAAAGGGCTGAGCTGCCAGCCAGGCTGAGAAAGCGAGATTAGCAAGAAATGCACTGTGAAGGAATGTTTTCCCTCTGATTTCACAGCAGACACAGGGGCAGGCTCCTGCTCCCTGCCAGGGCAGGCAGGACCAGCCCCAGGGGAGCTCCCAGCCCCGGCAGTGCTGCACTGCAGCTCCCAGGAGGACAACGTGGCAGCTCAGCTCCCAGCTTGCTCCTGAAGCCTCCCTCATTTGTAGCACTTAGCCCCATTGCTGCCTTTGGGAGCATCAGAGCTCTTTTTTTAATCCATCCTCACATCTTTGTCTATGGCTTCTTTTAAGTTTCCAGCTGGTGGGACCTGCCCTGCTCTTTGTTCAGATTACAATAATTTGTCGTTTGTGTGCAGACGGTTCCTTAACTGCTCCTGTGTTGGAAATAACCTTTGAAGGAATATTGGCTCTTTTATCTCCAGGGCCCTGCAAAGCACATAGCTATTGAATGCTGAGGCATTAAGGATGCAAAGGAAGTCCCACAAGGCAGCACATTAAACGTGAGCTCTCTTCCCTGGAAATGCAAGGGTTGCACAGCACAATCGCTCCAGCCCAGCCTGGGTTAGGAATAAAGCCCTGCTTGAAAAGTTCATGGCACCACTGCTGTTTTATCATCTGCAGCCTTAATTCTGGAGGCTGCAAAGGCACGGGAATAGTTTTATTTTAATGACAATCCAGGCACATTCACTCATTGCTCTGCATTTCCTTCCTTCCAGCACAGTCATTCCCAGAGCTGAGCAAGGCAGGAGCAGAGCTGGGCTGGCCTGAAGAGCTGAGGGACAGAGGGGAGGGACAGGGAGGCCCCAAAGCCACCTCAGATCCACTGACAGGGACACCCCAAAGCCACCCCAGATCCACTGACAGGGACACCCCAAATCCACCTCAGACCCACTGACAGGGACACCCCAAAGCCACCTCAAACCCACTGACAGGGACATCTCAAAGCCATCTCAAACCCACTGACAGAGACACCCCAAAGCCACCTCAGACCCACTGGCAGGGACACCCCAAAGCCACCTCAGACCCACTGTGCAGTCACTCCCACGAGCCCCCAAAGAGCTGCTGGGAGCTCTGGGCCTGGGTTTTTTATGTGTAACTTTTCAAGACTACAGATCCTGAGGGATGATGTTTGGAGCAGAGGATTAAAAAAAAATGGGGGGAACAAAAATCCCAAAGCTGCTACAGATTTCTACTGTCTCCACCAGCATTTCACATGTTAGGGCTCCTCAGCATCTCTCATTATCACAGCCTGGCTTACAAATAATGTCTTGAGATCACTTCATTACCCTGCCCCCACTTAATGCAGTGTTTAATCCACAGACTCTGTTTTTCCTTTTTACAGTATTTGCCACAACAGCATTCCTATCAACAAATGCAATCTGACACCTCACTTCTGTTCCAATTCAAGCTGAAGATTGACTTAAGTTTTAAAATAAAACTTGCTGATGTTTCAGGACAGTTTGATTGCCTACCCAGTCACTGGGGCAATATGAACCAGCTTTCTCCAGCAAGCAGGAGCTCATAAATGGAATTACAATCACAGGGAAGGAGGAAATTTAAAATGTGGTGGTACAGATTTTCCTTTCAGCCACAGAAACCTTTGCACACAGCATGAACCAAACCTGTACAGCTTTACAGCACGTTTCCCTGTGAGCAGCTCTCTCTCAGCCAGGTGTTCAATGAGAGCAAAGGAGCACCTGGGGACGCCTCTACCACCTCAAACTCCCCCAGCACTCATGCAAGGAAAAGACTTCAGAGTGAAATAACAGCCAGGAAAGCCCTCATGGATTTCCATGCCTTCCCAGGCAAATCTCCCACATCCACCCCCTCCATGCTCACCCTGCTGCAGGAGCCCCCATGGATCTTCCCAGCAGCTTTATCCCAGTGCTGCCATAACCCACCTCCCTCCATCCCCAATCCCAGCTGGGGCTGCTCCACCCCATCTCCCCCCAGCACCTCCCAGCTGGAGCCCAGCAGCCAAACTGGCCCCCCAAAGGGGCTGCAGCCCCTCTTCCATGGCCCGGGGTGGCCAAGGGATGTTCCATGTTGGGACAAGCCAGGTGCCAGCTCCAGAAGCACCCAGACCCCTCCTGCCTGTTCCCCTGGGTCAGCAGTGCTGCTTCAGGCAGTGTTAGAGCCTCTCCCCACACACACTCCATCCTTTTCTCCTGTTTTCCTCCTGCTCTATTCACTACCCAGAGGTTTAGCAACCCACTGCAGTTTGGAATGTCTTTCTCCCTCTTGAAGTAAAGGTTGACTTTATTTTTATGCCTGTCATCTGGTTCTTGAGCCCTAGAACCTTCCAGCTGAGCCCCAGGGTGGCTGCTGAACCATCCACAGGAGGTGAGGTTGCTCTGCTCTGCCCTGCTGGGAACAGGCCCAGCACCAGAACCAGCTTCAGTGGCATGGCAGAGATCCAAAGCCTGGGCAGAGAGAAACCCCAGGGATTTCCATCCCCTGGTTCATTTCAGGCCACCCCTAGCCCGGAATGTTCCCTGGACCAGTCCCTGCAGGAACAAAATGTGGGAGTGCAGTTCCATAATGAGCATCCCCTGCAGCCCAGAGCAGCCAGAACACTCCAGTGCTGCTGCTCCCTCCCTGCAGAGCTGAGAGAGCAGGGCTGCAGCTCCTGAGCCCTCTGGGTCTGCTCTGCAGGGCTTTCTGCAGGCTCCACACTCGGCAGAGCAGCATCACAGCCCAAATGAAGTAATCCTTTGATAAAGTGCACTCATTTATTTGAAAAGTGTAGTCTTGCCATTAAAATGCAAATGAAATGAGTGCTAATACATTAAGTGGGGATGGGAGCTGGAATGGCTTATGACATGTGTGCTTTCATGTGGAATAGAGCTGAGTGATAACAGTGTGAGTGAGAGAAGTCATGTTCAGATGTACATGTTTGTTTATTGAAGATATTAATGAAGGGCACTGCCTAAAGAGTGTTATTATTTCCTCATCTTGTCTTTCTTTTGTGCCTGCCTGGTTCAAGTTTCCTGCTGAGGGGACCCTCCCGAGGGGACTCTGATCAAAAGTCACCTTTGATGGATGATCTGAGTCCACGCTGCAGCGACACAAAAGCTGAAATGTATTTAAAGCTCTGCTTTGAAGAGGAGCAGCAGGTCCCCCCCGGTGCAAACCCCATGGGCTGCAGCTGCTGTGACAGCTGATTCAGAAAATACCAGAAAATACCTGCAAAACCAGGCTCCATTCCTTCTCAGGGATAACCCTTGGGAACACAGCTGTGTCAGGGTGGCTCTGGGAAAAGGCAAAAGCCAGAGCTGGGATGCAGGGAGAGCCCCAGGGCTGGGCCAGCAGGGCCCTGAGAGAGCAGGGAGCCCATTTGGGGTCTGTCACCTACAGGGGGGTCTGTGGGGGCACAGAGGAGCCCCAAGCAATGCCAGGCTCTGCTCGGGCACTTGTGCTGCTGCAGGAAGGAAAGGGGAAACAGGGAAGTTTCTGCAGTGCTGGTTTTCTTTGCCATGTGCTGTTCACACTCTCCAGAGCTGGCTCTGAAAGTGGAGGGTGTTGGGTTCTGTGGCTGTGGGTGACATCAGCCCCTGGCATGGTGTGACATCCCAGCACCTCTGTGCCAGGGCTGCAGATCCCTCAGGTGCCCAGGCCTGGCAGGAACAGCCTACACCAAGGTGTTCCATACAGAGAGCACTGCAGGGCCATGGCCAGGGAAGGGCAGAGTTTGGGCCCTCATTGTCCTGCAGGGACACCAGGCACACCCTGGCTTCACTGCCACAGCCCCAACAGCTCTCCAAACGTGTGGCTGTGTGGCTTTTGCCTTCATCTCACCCCCCTGACCTCCTTGGCCCTTTCCAGAGGCAGAATGAGCAGGGAAAATGCTCCCTGTCTCTCCTTTGTGTGACACAGGCTGTGGGCAGAGAGCTGCAGACTTTGCCTTTCCCCCTGTCACCAGGGCAGGTGTGCCAGCATCTGAAACAACTGTGTGACACTTTGAAATGAAATCCTGCTGCTGCTGCCACCCCTCCCCATCCCCTGTGTTTGTGCACACACAGGTTTGTTTTTGTAGGGTTGCTCATAAGCGCTCTGGCTTTGTCTCCATTACACAAAAGGTTTTTCCCATCAAAACAACTAATTGAAGTTCATTCTCTTGTTGTGAGATCATTGTCTAGACAAAGAATTATAGATTTTGCCCAGATATACCTAGGGAAGGAAAAGCCAGCCAGTGCCTTTTAGGTAACACTATCTTATCACAGTTTGCAATGTACACCGAGGTGGATATCTGCAGTAATTATCTGTGTAAAAACACCTCTCCTTTCACAGTGAAGACATAACAAGAGATACACATGCTTGATCTGCCTGCATTTTGTTGTTATTATAAAGTTGTCATCGCCTCCACGTATGTTCTGTTGGTGCTGTACTGCTGTGAGCCAGGATGAGGCTGCCAAAATTATTTGAAGTTCTCAATTTGCATAAAGAAAAGCAAACTTATTACAGCAGCCCTGGAATCAGCCATCCATGGGGAGAAGTGCTGTCTGCAAGGACATTTTTGGAAATGAGAGTCACACCAGGACGGGGTACTTTGGGAGGTTTCTCCAAACCTGAGTGGGAGCTGGGAGCAGTGAGAGCCTCAGTCTAAAGGAGGGGAGGGAAATCCACGAAAAGCTGCTCCCAGTGACCCCAGCCCTCCCCAGCCACAGTGCTGGCTTAATTGGGGATGAGTCTGTGCTTCAGGCAGACTGGGGGTCCCAGCCAGGCTGCAGTGCTGTTCCACCCCCATCCTTCCCCAAACCAGCCCCAAACCTTGGGAGATTTGCTGTTCCCCTGTCCTTCCCCAAACCTTGGGGATTCGCTGTTCCACTCCTGTCCTTCCTCAAACCAGCCCCACACCTTGGGGGATTCGCTGTTTTCCCCCGTCCTTCCCCAAATGAGCCCCAAACCTTGGGGAATTTGCTGTCCCCTCGTCCTTCCCCAAACCAGCCCAAACCTTGGGGGATTCACTGTCACCCCCGTCCTTCCCCACACCAGCCCCAGACCTTGGGGGATTCGCTGTTTCCCCCCTGTCCTTCCCTCCAGCACCTGGGCAGCTCTGCCCTGGATGCTTTGGGGCAGCCCCGTCAGCTGTTCCAGCTGTGCCACATGCTCAGTAACCTTAGAAATGAGAGAAAACAAACCCAGAGTCCCGCAGAGCTGCTTCCATGGCTCCCATTCATCCCTGAGCAATCACAGAACAGGCTTTACAAAGCTCAGCCCAGCCTGGTCCCTGTGCCCAAGCTGAGCCTTTGGGGGCAGAGGTGCTCGGCCGGGCCCTGCCAAAGCTGGCACTTTACAAAGTTCAGCCCCAATCCCTGTGTCCTGTGCCTTTGGGCAGCGCTGTTAGGCTGGGCTCTCGCTCCTCTGGGCACTGGCAGGAGCAGGCCCTGCCAAAGCTGGTACTTTACAAGGCCCTGGCAAAGCTGGCACTTTACAAAGCTCAGCCCAGCCCAGTCCCTGTGCCCAAGCTGAGCCTTTGAGGGCAGTGCTGCCTGGCCAGGCCCTGGTTCCTGTGGGCACTGCCAGGACCAGGCCCTGGCAAAGCTGGCACTTCACAAGGCCCTGGCAAAGCTGGCGCTTTACAAAGCTCAGCCCCAATCCCTTTGCCCAAGCCGAGCCTTTGGAGGCAGTGCTGCCCAGCCAGGCCCCGGCTCCTGTGGGCACTGCCAGGACCAGGCCCTGCCAAAGCTGGCACCGGGGACACAAAGGGCAATTGTTCCCCAACACCCGAGGGAGGGAGCCCCGAGGTCCCGCCGAGCCCCTTGATTTATGGCTTGCAATAATATGTGCTGGAGCCCCGCAACCCAGAGTGCTGTGCGGGTGACCTGGAAAAATAAGTCTATTAACCCTAATCAATCTCCCATTATCCAGCCTGGGCCACGACTGAGCCAGCGAAGGAGTCACCAAGGCCCCTCAAGTGGGCTCGAACTAATCCCATTGTCTTTCCTAATCAGGGGCCATGAGCGAGGAGCGGCTTCTCCGGCACAGAATTATTGCTCCGCGTTCGAGGGGAGAGAACCGGGGGGACCGAGGCTCTTCTCTTTCATCTTTTAATGAGAAAGTGCAGGATTGTTTTCCTTCTGAATCGCTGGGGTCCGTGCAGCCCCGGGCACGGTGGGTGTCAGTTCCCAGGGTCTGCAGGGCACAGCAGCAGCAGAGCAGCTCTGCCAAAACTGCAGCGCAGTCAGCAAAGCCATGGCTGCACATTAGTGCTTCATTAGGGCAGCTAATTGTGGAGTTCATCAGGGCTGGGGTGCGGCTTGGCTCAGCTGTGGCACCCCATGGAAAGGACAGAGGGGACAAAGGGACCTGGCGTGTCACTTGGGTGGACTTAGGGTAATGGATTCAAAATGTCACTTGAATCTGGACCAGGAAAACCAGGAATACAAAGCCTCTTTCTGATTGAGCTCTTTTCTTTCCTTCCCATCCCTTCCCCCCTAGGCTTTAAAAAGATTAAAAAAATAAAATAAAACTGGAAGTCCTATCAACTCGGCAATGCCCAAAATAGCAGTAAATCAGGGAACCCTGCCATGCTCCCTGTCAGCATCCTGCAGCAGGGTAGGACTCAGCAATCAAAGGATGCTCCGTGGTGAAACATCCACCAAATTAGTCCAGCAGCAAGCTAATTTTCCTTAGCCCTTTTATGTTAATCAAAAAGGAAAAGAGAAAGTGGGGACATTATCCTGCTAGAAATGAAAACAATCGTTGCAAAATTTCCCCCCTTCGGCATGAATTAGAGTAGAAACAAACACACCACAGGGCTCCAGCAGATCTTCCAGGATTAATTATTATATTCACAGCAGCTCAGCATTTTCTTAGGAAATTAAATTTTTCAAAGCTCTCTCATGTGCACACAAGCCCGTTGCCATCTCGCAGTGCTCCTATGCAGCTGAAGAATGAAAATTCCCGTGTTTTTGGGGTGCTTCTCTTTCGAGGGCACATAAAACACCTTGAGTGGCCTTGGAGCAGGGAAGGGAACTTCCCAAATGCCCTAAGTGCCAGCTGAAGGCATCTGCAAGCAGCTGAGCAGCTGGAGTGAGGGCAGAGACAGCCCTGCAGGACAGGGAATATCAGGGCAGCTGTGAGAGCCCCAGGACAGGGACAGGGGACCTCAGGGCAGGACAGGGGGATGCCCAGCCCCAGGACAGGGACAGGCTCCCAGCCAGCATCAGGAGCTGTTAACCGAGCTCTGCAGGCAGGGCTCTCCTGGAGGGACAGAAAATAGCAGGTCTGGCCCACATCTGCCCTGGCCCACTCCTCAGAGCCTAAGAGTGCTTCAGGTGCCTGCACAGACACAGTTTTCTGTCTGTAGGTGTGGATAAATCCACCTGTGCCTGTGCCACACGCACCTCAGAGAGAGGGAAAAAGCACTGACAGCCTCGTTAGAAGGAGACTGGAATATCCTGGGTGTTATGGATTGGGCGAGGCATCAGATTTATTTAATGAATTAGGATCCTGACATGTTATTTACAGGATGCCTTTGGAGATAGAGTTGTAACTCATGGCTGCCATGGGAAATTCTCCACTGAGGCCTTGAGGAGAAAGCATTCACTTTTTTATGGTGTCCATTGGGGAGGGAAATTAATGCTAAGCAGGCAGTGATAATTTGCTGCTTTATAGGATTGAATTATCGCCCTGTCAGCACGGAGATGAAAACCCTGAGCCATGAACAAATACACCTTTGCACCTGAAGCTGCCTGGAGCAGCCACCGTGAGCTGCCAGGGCGGCTCTGCTGTTCCAGTAATTAATTCTGAATTTCGCCTTGTCCCTTCGATTGCTGGCCATGCCTTCATTTGGCACTGCAGCACTCCGTGCTCCTTCGCCAGGCTCATAAATCACACACAAACCCTTCCTGAAAGCAGAAAGGGGATCTGTTCTGCTCTCCATGCAGAGGCACAACTTCCCAGAGTTAATGCAAGTTTGGCACGTGCGCGGGAGAGGTGGCTGAGCCCCACGGACAGAGAAGTCACTGGCATGGAAAAATAATTGCAGGAGAAACAGCTGCCTGAAAAGCAGCAATACCATGACTTGGATCACATACACTGTGCTGTATTTTGAAATAGCTTTATTTAGCACTATCTGCTCTGCATTTGCTGGAGGGCAAATCTGGGCCTGTGATCAACCTCTCCTTGCTCCATTTCCTACTGTCCCTACTCCCCACTGCAGCTACTGACACGGGGAGAGGCTGGGTTGTCTCTAATTTTTCCCAGATGTTGAAGAAAGGTCTTTTGTCCTGTATCCAGCCTGGGGCAGAGGGATGTGGAAAGAGAGATGAGGTGCTGTGGGCCTCAGTCTCCCCTTCCTCAGCCTGGGCAGTCCCTGCTGATGGAGCTGAGGTTGCCAGAGCACTTCTGAGTTCTACTCCAGATTCCCAGCAGGAGAGGTGTGGATTTATCCCAGGTCCAAAGGACATCCCTCTTTGCTCCAGGAAAAGCCTTGTGTCCAGGTGCAATCCTGCCAGCACCTGGGCTTTTCCAGCTGTGTGCATTGGCCTGAGGCTGTTCCCAGGTAGATTCCAAGGCCAGGAATAGGCCAATCACCCCCTCAACAGCAAAAAATTCCCTGCCTCTACTTACAGCAGCTCTGCTTGTTTTCCAGGGCACAGGGAGCTGTCCCTGTCTCTTCAGCACCCTGTGCAGTCAGCCTGGCCAACAGAGCTGCCAGAACTCATCAGGCACTTTCTGGTGACCTGGGCTGCACCTTTTTCTCATCCCCAAAACACTCACTCTTTCCAAGAGCAGGATTTACTCAACTGCCACAAGCAGACAGTGCTGGATTTTCAAACTGGAGGTACTTCACTCAACGCAACTTGGGCTCAGACAGCTCTGGCATTTCTACAGCAAAAAAAAAAAAAATAGTAGCCTTAAAAATGTCATTAAAATTGAGTTATTTTTCATGTCTCAAGGTCTGAATTGTATGTGCCCATTTGGAATTGGAGACTCTCAAGCTCCTGGAAATCCTTGTGTGTGTGGGGAAAAGCCATCTCCCACCAAGCCTAGCTGCATTCCAAACTGGTGGAAGGGCTGCTGGGGATTGGGGAACAACCACCCTTTATTCCTCAGCATTTGCACACTCCCAGCACCCCTGGATGGGTCCTGGGTGAGGGTTTGCACACAAGGAGCCAGTGGGACAATGCTGTTCAGCCCTGCAGTCACTGAGCTTGGCTGGGAGGTGCTGGGAGGGAGTGTGAAAGCTGATTATCCATCCTGGGCTCCCCTGAGCCCTTCCCATGGCTCCCCTTTGGCTTTTATTCATTCTGCAGGAGCCTGGCTGTAAATCAGGACCAGCCTGACATGGCTCAGCCATTTATCCGTGGGGCTGGTGCCCCTGATATCTCGTGCCATGCACAATCCTGTTCTCCTTGCACAGGCTCTTGCTTTAGTGGGATTACTGTAAGAACAGGCATCCCATGGCAAAAGCCCATCTCCAGCCCCAGGCAGTGCCCTGGACGCAGGGGACAATCCCCCAGATCAGGGCTAATCCACCCTGGGCCCCATCCTGTGGAAATCCAGACAGCCACAGAGAGCAGGCACAATGCAGTGCTGCAAACGTGAGTGCCCAGCACAGCATCCCCACTTCTGCCTGCAGGTTTTAGTCTCACACAGCAGCAATTGCTGCACCCAGAGCCAGCCAGGGAGGCATTCCTGTAACATCTTGGCCTCAATGCAGTCACTGGTGGGCTTTCTGAGAGTTTCTACAGGGATAGTATTTATCATTATCCCCATTTCACCACAGCACAAAGGAGCCATGGTGCTTGCACAGCTGCATCTGCGAGGCTGAAGGGAAACCCAGCTGGGTCTCAGAGATGCAAGAAAAGCTGGATAAAGCCATGCCACCCCTCCAGTTTGGCTTTTCTGCCCATTATTTATTCCACACACAGATCTCGCTGCACCACAAGACCAAGGGGTTCCTCTGTGTCCCAGCAGAAACTCTAAGGAAAATGGAAAAGCAGTTGCTGCTGCATCCTTGTGTTCCACTCATCTCTCCCTGCCTGGCACAGCAATGCTCAGGTTCTCTGTTATATCACCTCTCACTCTGGAGAAAATGCAGCAATGAGGAGGGCAAGGAAACGGTGCTTGGAGGGAGTTCCCAGGGCAGGTAAATTCCAAGGCAGGAATCAGCCAACCACACTTTCAGCACCCAGGGCCACAGCAGGGCCACGGCAGTGTGACAGCCAGGGCCACAGCAGGGTCACAGTGAGGGCCACTCTCCTGCACCTGTGGTACGGTGGCCAAGGCTGGAATCAAGAGTTTCCTTCTCCAGGGTGCAGTGAACCCATTCCTGAGCCAAAACCCCATTCATGCCCCAGGCTGAGCCAGCCTTCAGCTGTGAGGAGCAGTGTGTGCAGGGCAACACCACCTGCCTGTGTGCTCACTTGGATTTCCAGGGTGCATTTCAGCACAGAAATGAAAGGCATTTACCATTGGGTCTTCCTGGCTTCTGAGTCCATCAACATCATCATGCATACATTGATTTTAGGCAGGGATAAGTAGGGCAAAACTTCTCTGCCAGATGCCTGGTTGGCATTATTCCTCTATTAAATAATTATATGTTTTAAGACGGGACCCTCTTTATTTACAGTGATTACCATGTGCAGAGCCCTCGGGAGGTCAGCACTCAGTGAAGATTCAATTAGAGCACCTCTGTGGGGCTGGGGATTCTCCTGCTGATCTGCTCCACACCACTCTAATTGTGCCAAAACCTGCACCAGTTCTGCTAATAATTAGCACAATTAGCACAGCAACTGCACCTTCCACCTGGCTGGGGGGGACAGGGGGCACAGAGAGCTCCCAGCCCATTGCACCCACCCTGGAGTGTTGGAGTTGGGCAGTTCTGGGCTGCCCCAGCAGCCCCTGACCAAAGCACACGGAGGAAAATGAGAATTGCTCTGGAGATGTCCAGGAGTGACTGCAGCCCCAGAGCAGCCTGGGTGTGCAGGAGCTGCCTGGGGCTCACAGCTGGCAGGGCTCAGCTTGGCCCTGCCTTCTCCTGCACCCTGGGACTCCTCAATTCCCAAAGCAAACTCCCATTGACAGAACATCCAGGAGCTCTCGAGCTTACCAACAGTCACAAAGCCCAGGACACCTCCACAGACCCCTCAGCACCTGCAATAGCATCCGTATTTTTCAGGAGTGCTGGCACCGTCAAAGCTAAAAGAGCAATATTGTTCCTGCTATAAAAGCAACTAAAGGGAAGATTTATGGAGAAAAACCCAAATTAATTGCAATCTAATGATAATAAAGGATTGATTTTCCACATTTGCCTGTGCCATCCATGTGCAGAGCTCTCATGCACGTGTCCCAGTGTTCAGCACTGCTGCTGAGACCTCGCAGGAGCGCACACAGCCTTTGGAATGAAGAGATCTGACCTATCACAAAGGATTTGTTTTCTGTTTTGACAGTTGAAAATCAGAAAAAACATTGCCCCAAATTTACTGAAAAGTAGGTCAAAAAAACGTTTCAGGCAAATGCTTGTTTTGCTTATTAGCGTTCTACATCCAGTTATCATTCACAATAGGGGGAAAAAAAAGGGAAAAGAGCCAAAGCCTAAATAAATCCCACTCAGTTTCCAAAAAAAAAAAGAAAAGAAAAGTTACTTAATCAGAACCCTCTGCCATAAAGTTTCATGCACTTAACAACCCTTAACAACCAACCAGCACTGGGATCACTGGAATCAGGGATAACCTCTCAGATCACCCCAACAGGTTCCACAAACATTCCTGATTTGTGACATTCCCAGTTCCAAGTCCCAGCTCCAAGCCCGGCCTCTCCTCCAGGGCAGCCCCAGCCTGGCACCACCAGCCCAGGGACTGCCAGGGCTCCCCTCTGAGGGCTGAAACACAGGGGAGGAGGGGAAGGCTGGGAAGAGGCTGAAATAAAGAATAATTTATAATATGATGGAGATTGGGGGAAAAAAATCCAATTGGTTTAAAACCAGATGAGCTGGGAAAGGGAAATATTAACTGGTTAAAACAGAATATGTGAGGGCTGGGAGTGAGGGGAAGATGTCCCTGCCCAATATTGGAGCTGATTGAAATGAAACAAGAAGGCAGCAGAGGCAGGGAGAGAAAAGCTTCTCTCTGAGCTGGGCCCTTTAAAACCAGCTGCAATTGAAGTGGAAGAATAAAGCACAGCAGCTGAGGGCTGGGATAAGATTGATTTAAGACAAGATACAATTTAAAGGCAAGGCAGAGGTGGAAGCAGAGGCTGCAATGAAATCAATTTACACCAAGATGCGATTTAAACTGATGAACTCGGCTGGGAAAACAGGAGCTGGGGAGGGACAGGGGGATGGGGAACAGCAGGGTCAGCAGAGATGTGCCCTGAACCTGCTGGAATCAGGTGATGGGTTTGGGACAAAGGGCTGGTCCTGGAAACCTGCACAGAGCCAACATTTGATGTGCAGGGGACAAGGAGAGAGCCTGCCCAGGCTGTGTGCCCCGTGAGCTTGGGCACACACCAAGGACTGGGTTTCACTGATCCCAGCCAGCTGGGCATGGCTGAAGTGTTCCTTACCCCGAGCTGTGACTGTCACTGGAGTTTTCCTTTCTGGTGGCTGCGGGTTTGGTTGAAGGTTGTTATATTTGGTTTTGGTTGTTATTTTTGGTTTTGGCTGGGTCTGTGCCAGCTCCAGGGTGGCACAGGGGGAGCTCTGCAGGGCAGAGCAGCCCCAGGGCTCCCCAAGGTTCCTCTGTGGAGCCTGGCTGCAGAGCAGGAGGCACTGTGGGTGTGAGATGTGCAGGAGATGCCCTACAAATAAACCTGGCACTGCCTAGAGGAGAAGCAGCCAACAACAAAGGCAGAGCAGAACACAGAACACGATGTGTGAAACCTGAAACGCTGCAGGGAAGGGGCTGCATGGGAAGGAAAGCAAAGATAAAGAAAGCTTCATACCCTTGGGAAGGGAGCTGTTTACACTGCTAAGACATTTATGGGAAGAGAAAACTTTATTTTAAGTCAAGGCAGGAATAATTGCTGGTCCATCCACTGCTGCCGGGGCGCTCTGGCTGTAGCTCAGGACCAGCAGCGGATGCTGAGTGTTTTTCTTGTCAAGGTACAAATTTATTCCTTTGCACACATTCCAGCCCAGTGCGGGGTTAAAGGGAGGGTTGGTGGCACTGGGGGACACAGTGGCCTTTCCACAGGGATAACAGGCATTAGTTCAGAGCTTGGCCTCTCCAGGGGCCATGGAAAGGACTGCCAGAGAGCTTCTCCCACGCCTGCCCAGGAGCTGAGACAGAGATCTCTCTAAAAGGTGCTGTGCCTGGGGCTCCCAAACCATCCCAGGGAGCCCTGCAGGTGAGCCAGGAGGCTGCCCAGGGCTCAGCAGCCAGGCCTGGCGCTCACAGCCATAAATACCCACAGCCAGCTCCAGTAAATCTCTCAGCAGCCCCTGCAGTCGCCGCTCAGTCTAAGAGCCGAGACTAAACAGAAAAACCCGGAGGAGCTCAGCCCAAAGTGCTCCCAAAAGGATCCATTTGCTGCCTCTGCAGGGGCAGGGCTGAGCCAGGGCTGGGCTGAGCCGGGGCTGAGCCAGAGCAGGACTGAGCTGAGCCAGGGCTGGGCCGGGGCTGGGCTGAGCCGGGGCTGAGCCGGGGCTGAGCTGGGGCTGAGCCGGGGCTGGGCTGAGCCAGGGCTGAGCCAGAGCAGGACTGAGCTGAGCTGGGGCTGGGCCGGGGCTGAGCTGGGGCTGGGCCGGGGCTGGGCTGAGCCAGGGCTGAGCCAGGGCTGAGCCGGGGCTGAGCTGGGGCTGAGCTGGGGCTGGGCTGGGGCTGAGCCGGGGCTGAGCCAGGGCTGAGCCGGGGCTGAGCTGGGGCTGAGCTGGGGCTGAGCCGGGGCTGGGCTGGGGCTGAGCCGGGGCTGGGCTGAGCCAGGGCTGGGCCGGGGCTGGGCTGAGCCGGGGCTGAGCTGGGGCTGAGCTGAGCCAGGGCTGGGCTGGGGCTGAGCCGGGGCTGGGCCGGGGCTGGGCTGAGCCAGGGCTGAGCTGGGGCTGAGCTGAGCCAGGGCTGGGCTGGGGCTGAGCCGGGGCTGAGCTGAGCCAGGGCTGGGCCGGGGCTGGGCTGAGCTGGGGCTGAGCTGAGCCAGGGCTGGGCGGGGGCTGAGCCGGGGCTGAGCCGGAGCTGAGCTGAGCCAGGGCTGAGCCGGGGCTGAGCCGGGGCTGGGCTGAGCCAGGGCTGAGCTGGGGCTGGGCTCTGCAGTGGTGTGGGCTGAGCTGGGTTTAGCAAAGCCGTGACAGGAGACACCGGTCAGCCAGTCCCTGGCTGCGGGGACATCCCTGCACATGGGACCAGAGCAGGGGTGAATACCCAGCCATGACGTGCAGCTGCTCCCCAGCCCCACGCAGGTGTTTGTTTCCACCCGGAGTCCTGATGAGGGGGTGCCCGCTGTCTGCAGGGAATGTTGGCAGCTGGCGGGGGAATTCAGGTGTTCCCCTTCTGCCCTGGCAATCAGCAGATCAAACATTTAATCCCAGCCTAGAGAGGGAACAATCCCCCAGAACACCTGGGAGAGGGGAGCTCCAGCTGTGGCTCTGTGTGCAGAGGGCACCTGGCCGCTCTGGGGACACTGACCACACCTGGGGTTACTCTGCTCCCTCCAGCACATCCCCTTCTCTTTCAGGACCTGCCTCAAGCTTCAACTCAGCTTTCAAGGCATTTTAACCCACCCTAAACTGAGCACTGCTGTGGAGACCAGTCACAAAACACAGGTCTGATGTGGGAATAAAGCCCCTCTGTCCCCCCCCAGGGACCCAATACAGTGGCTCAAGGATTCCTGTCCCCAAGAAATGTGCATCAGAAATGTGTGAAGGACTCCCTGTGCCTCGTGTCCCCTCTCATAGCCCATGAATGCAAAGCACTTTCCTTGTCCTTTGCAATTAGCTTGATTTTGAACAGGCTGAGTATGAAAGAAAACCAGACATTTCCAGTACTTTTAAGCCCCATTTAGTCTGATTAAAGAAGTCTTTAAAAAACGAGAAAGGAGGGAGAAAGCAATAACTTTTTAAAACTTGTCCTGAATGCAAAGGAAAATGAAGTGCAGTGTATGAGTAATTCAGGATTAATTGTGGAATTACGTTATTCATGCAATGCTAGTTGAGGGAAAGAACAAGCCCTTCTGAAGTCATTAAAGGAAATCCCAGTAAAATATGACTTAGCTGCTGTGTGCAGGGTCCTGGAGGGAATGTGTGCAGCAGAAATGTCCAATTTATAGCTCTGAGCTGGGGGAACACAGAGGCCACAGCCCCCTCTCTTTGTAGGTGCAGGAGGGGGAAATGTTTATCTGTAGGATATTGTGGCTGACCTAAGACAGGGAAACACGGCTACTCAGGAAAGTATGGGGCACGTCATTAATTCAGAGCCATTGGGACTGAACCCAGGCTTCAGGCCACAAGCAGTTCCTTTCTTCTGCAGGGATGGTTTATGTGCCTGCCTGACGTGTGAGTTCAGGCCCAGCTCTTTGCACAACAGTGATGTAAAGGTGTCTGGGTGTCAGAGTGAGCTCAGAGTGAGAGCAGCATCCCTACACTGCCACAGCTCCCTCCTGCACCTTCTGCCTGTGAGAACCGAGGGCTTTCCTCAGCCAGCTCACACTTGGCAGGGTGGGGAAGGGGGCTCTGACCTGAGGGAAACTGGGAAACCTTTGGCTGTGCCCAGGGTGCGTTTCAGCACAGGCAGGAAGAGCCTGGGCAGGGGGATGCAGGGAGGGAGGGAGGGAGATGCTCCTGGTGGGATCAGAGAGGGCAGAGCTGGACTCAGGGATCAGCAGCTGGGAGATGTGGGGCACGTGGGAAACTTCTGGTGCTTCCCAGTGGGGATCAGCCCATGCCCAGCTTCCATGGGGACTTGGCTCCTGCAGGCAGTTTAACAAACATGGGCATTTCTGCCAGGGTACAGACACAGATGTGAGAGCATCCAGAGAGGGAGCACAGGAACTGTGCCCAGCAGAGATGGGTACAGGGATGGGCAGAGCTGTCCTGGGTTTGGACAGGGAGGCTGGAGCAAGGCACAGAACTGAGCAGGGTTTGGAGATGGAGGCTGGAGCACCAGGCACAGAACTGAGCAGGGTTTGGAGAGGGAGGCTGGAGCACCAGGCACAGAACTGAGCAGGGTTTTCGGAGTGGGAGTGCTGCCTCCAGGCCTGCAGGGTGCTGAGTGGTTTCATCACCTGCTAAGCCCTTCCCAAAGCCTGTCCCGAGTATTTTAAGGAGCGTTCCAGTTGTGGTGCAGAAACGTCTGTAGAGCACTGGCAGCTGCCCAGGAAGGGAGTGCCTGGAACCCCCTGGCTGTGGGATAATCACTGGGATCATCACCTGCATCATCACCTGGATATCTCACCTGGATCGTCACCTGGCTATCTCACCTGCATCACTCACCTGGATCGTCACCTGGATATCTCACCAGCATCACTCACCTGGATCATCACCTGGCTATCTCACCAGCACCATCACCTGCATCACTCACCTGCATCATCACCTGGATCACTCACCTGGATCTTCACCTGCATCATCACCTGCATCACTCACCTGGACACCTCTGACTGCTCCACCGGTGTCATTCAAGGACAATTCACTCAATCACTCCCAGCAAACTCCATTAACTTCTCACAGGAGCCAAGAGGGTTCTGGAGCTCCCGGATGCCCCATGAGCCTCTCCATGACACCAGCTAATTATCTCCTCATTAACAACAACATTAGCATTCCATTTGACATATACAAGATAATTTGTTAATTGCACTTTAATTACAAAGTTATTAAGAGCTCAGAGGCATTCAACAGAATACTGCAATTACCACAAGCTGCAAAATCGCTCCCAGCAATTTGGAGATGTTATCAGAAACTGATTCCCCGAGTTCAGCTGAAGATGGAGAAGAGACAGGAGATTTATGGGCTGACAGCACAAATTCCTTCTGCTGCCCCTGAAGATGCCTTCAGTTGTGCCCTGGGAGCAGCAGGAAGGAGCTGCCATGCTGGGGCAGTGCAGACATCTCTGATTTCTGGGATTCCTGTTCCCCAGGCTCCAGCCCCGATGCAGGAGGGAGGGATGGGGGCACAGGGGGGACGCCCGGGGCTAAATGGGCTCAGGAGCTCCCAGGATGGGTTCAGATATTGGGGAGGAATTGTGCCCTGGCAGGGTGGGCAGGCCTGGCACAGGTGCCCAGAGCAGCCCCTGGATCCCTGCCCCGGGCTGGGGATGCCCCAGGGCCCCAGCCCTGTAAGGGACACGGGATGGGCTCAGGTGTGTGCCTGGGCACAGGATGGGCTCAGGTGTGCTGATGGGGCACAGAATGGGCTCAGGTGTGTGTCGGGGCTTGGGATGGGCTCAGGTGTGTGCCAGGGCACAGGATGAGCAGGGAGCAGCCCAGGCCCAGCTGATCCCGGGGCTGAAGGAGCTCTGGAGGAACTCAGGGAGCCAAGGACCTGTCAGGCTCTGTCCCAGGGCAGGTTTGCCAGGAGCTCCATGAACACCTCCTTGTCTCTCAGTGTGGCTGAGCACACCCCCCTTGCTGGGGATGTGAGGAGCAATCTCCCTTCTGCCCAGGGCTGGCAGCCCCTGGCCTTTCTCAAACAATAACCGACTAAATGGAAAGAGACAGAAGCCCTTACTGGGCTCTGTAACCAATGCCAAGGAAAATGAATAATTAAGAGCATATTACTTGCAATAAATTCCGATAGATGCTTTTAAGTTAGGACCCACTGAGATCATATTTGAAATTCATCATTTCCCCTTCATCTTTTGTACAGAGTTCATACTCCAGCCTAATATGTTAGAGCAGCTACTGTTTATATCTGATTTTAAAAGAAGGCAGGCCTTGGGTTTCTGTTGGGAGACAGAGATGAGCCTGGGTTAGAGGAATGAGGCAGTTTTTGTGTTCTGCTACCTGCAGCAGCCCAGAGGCACTGGGGATCTCCAGTGCCAGAAATGTGTGCTAGGAGGGAAAGGCTGGGAGCTCCCCTGGAAAAGTTCCTTACCCTGACACTGCTCTGCCGTGTGAAAGAGAACAGCAGACAGACTCCCCTGCAATCCCGCACTGCACTGAGCATCTTTGCTCTTCCCACCCCACAAACACCCGGCACTGCTGTGCCCAGGGAGGATGAGCACACCGGCACAGAAAGCCGAGCTCAGCAGGCAGAAGTAACCCTCTCCTCCCCAGAGACTGTGGATCCGTGGATCCTGTCCCTCCCAGGCCAGCAGGGATCCAGGGAGCTCAAACCCTTCCCTGCTCAGAGCCCCAAACCTGAGCACAGCTGGGGTTAAACCACCCTGCTCAACCCAACTGCTGCAGATGACTGTGCCTTCCTTTCCACCCCAAAGCAGCCTCATAATGAGGTTTTAAAGTGGAAAGCTCCTCAGAGGCAGGAGTTTCCAGGGGCACAGGGAGCAGCTCCAGGGCTCCATCCCAGAGGCGTCAGGCACACGCCCTGCACCAGGGCAATTTCACATTTCTGTTTGAATATCCCTGCAAGTGCCACTCCTTAGCTGATTTAACACCAGGGCTGTGGTGTCTAACAGCTCTCCAGTGATTAATAACAGCCATTTGTTCAAAGCTAACAGCCCCAGTGTGACAGTAACAGATAAATTAGCAACATTAAAAATATGCTAAAGAAAACATTTATGTACTCGCTGAGTGTAGTGTGGGATGGGAGCACACATCAGTTGTGCCAATAACAAGCTATTAACGAGGAGGGCTGGATGTCTGAGCCATTTTTGCCCTGTTCTCCCATAATCATCCTGACATGGTTCATATTTAGCCTGATGAGCTGGGCCAGTTCCTGTGGACACGAATGTTTTCATGTGCTCGGGCAGGAATATTGCAAGCAGATGGTGGGAGGAGCAAGGGGAAGGTGGAACATTGTTCCCCTCAGCTCCCTTTGTCACGGAGCAGCCAATGTGCCAAGTAATATCTGGGCATCAATTACAGGGCTGTTTCCCAAATTACATCCCCAGCTCGGATGTCATGCAAAACATTTTAATAATGCCAATTAAAATTCTTCTGCTCAACAGGTCCCGGGATGCTCGTCCTGCCCCCCAGGAGCCTCAGCAACCGTTCCTGTGCCCAGGAGGGGAGCTGAGCCCTGCTCTGGGTCCCAGCCCTGCCCCAGCACAGAGGAAAGCTGCTGGACTGGAGCTTCGGGGGAAGCTGGAGCTGAGTCACATCCCCAGAGCAATCGGACACATCTCCCCTTGTTCCATGTGGGAATCATCCCAGGGCATCACTGCGCCTCTGACAGAAAACTGCAAACCAAAGTGCAGCCCTTTGTCACAGCCAAACCCCAGACTGAGGAGTTCTGTTCAGCTGTTGGGGTGGGAAGGTCCTTTTGATGAAATTCCACGTTGCAGTACCAAGCCCCCCGAAACCTGCCTGTTCCTATGGATTGGCTTCTATTCCTTTGTTCCCAGCCCTGATATTCAGGAGCAGGCCGTGGGGCAGGGCCATGAACAACTTCATTGTACAAATGAGCCCCAGCAGGTGAGAGATGCTGGGCCTGCTGCAAGCAGGAATCCTGCAACGCTCTCAGCAAATCCTGCAAGGCAAGCGGAAAACTCCAAATTCAGGACTCGGCAGTGGAAACACTTGAACAGAGTCCAGCCCCTGTTCCCAGCTCTGCTCCAGCCCCTGTTCCCAGCTCTGCACAAACAGCCCCGGGCACTGCTGGGGGAGGCTGAGGGAAAATCCCCCCAAGCTGAGCTGCTGGGGGGCTCTGGAGAGGGGCTGGGGGCTCTGGGGATGGGGCTGGGGGCTCTGGGGGTGGGTCTGGGGGCTCTGGAGAGGGGCTGGGGGCTCTGGAGGGGCTCTGGAGAGGGGTTGGGGACTCTGGAGAGGCTCTGGGGGGCTCTGGAAAGGGGCTGGGGGCTCTGCAGAGGGGCTCTGGGGCAGACCCGCTGTCAGCCCAGCCCAGCCCGTGCAGATGGGAGGGCAGCCCCCGTGACAGATTCGGAGCTCCCTGAGCTCCCCTGACAGGGATGCTCAGCAGCTCCTCATCTCTCCTGTCAGGAGTAATGGACCAGCGTGATTGGAGCTGTTTCATTGCCCCTAAACGCCACTCCCAAGTTGTGTCTTGCTCTGAAGTGTTTGTTTAAACACTCCCGTGTTCCATTTGGAAATGTTCTTTGAAAAAACCCAAATGGTTTTCAGCCATAAGCTTCCCATTTTGCTGATAATTACTTCCTTAGTTAAAAAAAAATTAAAAGTACTACTTTAGGGGGAAATTTCCCCCTCCCCTTTCCCTGGGTGTTGTCCTCCCTGGGTCTCTGGTGGTTTTTCAAGGTGGGGGGGGGCTCAGAGCCACCTGCTCCCTCCCCTTCCCTGGGTGAGCTCATGGGCCAGGCATCCCCCAGCATGAGCTCACAGCTCAACACCCCTGGCTCCAGCCTGTGGGAAAATGTGAGCCTTTCCTTCTGCTCCTGGCTCCAAAAGCCACAGCTCTGTCCTGCCCAGGAGCCAAAACCACCATGGGACTGGCCCAGGGAGCAGTGAGGGCTGGTGGGCAGGGGATGAAGGCTCTCACCTGCCCGTGCTGGGTTTGCTCTCACTGCCCGTGCTGGGTTTGCTCTCACTGCCCGTGCTGGGTTTGCTCTCACCTGGCTCTGCTGGGTTTGCTCTCACCTGCCTGTGCTGGGTTTGCTCTCACCTGCCCCTGCTGGGGTTACAGGGAGCCCCTAACCCAGCCCTCATTCCTGTCTCTACAGAGGCTTCACCACCCAGACCTTGCAGCCTTGCCCTGCATTACACCCGAGGTGTGAGTGGTTTCAGGGCCCGACAGGGGTGTGACACGGGATTTGTCACCTGAGCGCAGTGCTGAGCTCCTGCTGCCCCACAGCACCAGCCCTGGGCAGCAATGCCAGGGAGGGGCACTGCCCACAGCCCTCTGGACACCCACACAGGAGAGTCAGGGATTAAAGGCTCTGATGTGAGGCAGGAAAAGGCCAGGACATGTAACTCCCTGAGGAGAGAGGGCAGAAGTGTCATTCCATGAGGAGAGAGGGCAGGAGCAGTGACCCCAGCCCGAGTGCCTGAGCTGTGGGGCTGAGCAGCACCAGCCCCAGCACAGCTGGGCAGTTTTCCTTCCTGGTTACAGGATCCCATTCTCTCTGAAGCCAGGGTTCTGAGCCTGCTTTCCACCTGAGGCTGCTGCCCAGCCCAGCCCTGCAGCGTGCCAGGCTTTGCCATCCTACACCAGCCCTGCCCGTGCCAGGGTGATTCAGCAGCTCTGCCCTCTGCTCCCACATTTCCCCCCAGCCCTTTGCCTGCAGGAGAAACGTGTGAAGGCTTTTGGTTGAAGGAGAAACGTGTGAAGGGTTTTGGTTGAAAGCTCCCCTGGCAGAGCAACCCTGCAGCCCGGAGCTGCTCTGACCCAGCTCCCCAAAACCTTCCATGGACTAACCAGGCAGCCAGTGTGGGATGAGGCCGTTTGTGTGCCCTGCAGATTCCTGGGAAGGGCAGCTGTGATCAGAGGGATTTGCAGGGGGTGCAGCAGACAGAGAGCCCTCTCCAGGCTGGGTGGGCAGGAGGAGCTGTGCTGAGCTTGGCTCTGTTTGGAGGCAGGAGCTGTGCTGAGCTTGGCACCCTGGCTCTGTTTGGAGGAGCTGTGCTGAACTTGGCTCTGTTTGGAGGCAGGAGCTGTGCTTGCTGCCACACAGGCAGGGCAGATGCAGCTCTGGATGCAGATGGTGCATCAATAACCCACTGCTGCTGCTGGCCACTGTTGGGAAGGAGCGAAGTTGGGGCTGGCTGTGCTGCTGCTCAAAAGAGAATTCCAGATTTCATTCCTTCAAGCCAAATCTCAACCTGGCCAAGAGAGCAGGAGCAAAGCAGATCAGACCCATCAATGGCTTGGGTTGGCTTTGACATTTCCTACAGGCAGCAAAGCCTTAATAAATATCAACTGCAGGAGCTTCCTGGCATTGCTGGAGAAGCTTTCCAGGTTTCTGGAGGAGCAGAAGTTAACTGGATCCCAGTGCAGATGCTGGAGGAATGGAGAGGGCCACGGGGACCTGAGCCACAGCCAAGTGAGCACAAACCACCCAGAGACTTGGGGTGTGCAGGAAGGACACCAAAGGGAAGAACTAAAAAGGCTGGAAAAAGCAGACCAGGGAATTGCTTGGTAGCATTGGAGGACAATAAACCCCAAACTGTGCTGTTCAGACCCAAATTAACTCCTCATTGCATAGGAGATGGAGACAAAATTCCCCTGCCTGTTCTGGAACCCAGAGCCCACCAGAGTAAGTCCCTGTGCACAGCCCATTCCAGCCCCTCTGGAACCCGAGCTCAGGCTCACAGCACATCCCTGTGCATGGGGTTAGGCTGGGCTTAGGCCAGACAGCTCAGGCTGAGGCACATTGGCCAAGACACAAGGGACCTGTGAGGGCTTGCAGAGCCAAGGACACACCTGGACAAGGCTGTGCCCCCAGAGCTGGGCTGGAGGAGCTCTGCTGCAGCATTCCCCCTCTCCTGCTCCTGCAGGAGCTGTGCTGCAGCTCTGCCCTTGTCCTGCTCCTCTCCACAGGCAGGGGTTGGACACGGCTGAGCAGCAAGTGCCCAGGTATTTCCTGGAGCATTTCTAGCAGGAAATCTGCCTCTTGAGCAGGGCTGCTCATGTTGCAGACCTTTGCCCCCACGGTGTGAGCGCTGCAGCTCCCCCTTTCCCCAGCTCCAGCCCCGTGTTCAAGGTGCTTATTCTGGCTTCTTTCAGACCACGACTCATTTGCAAGAGCCCAACAGTCATCACATTTATTTTTCTTCCTCCTGCTTCCCCTGGCCTGGGCAGGGCTGGCATTGGGGCCCCTGGGAGCCCAGATGTGCCCTGGGATGATGCAGCAGCATCAACATTTTTCCTGGGAAGGGATTTGTGTTTGTGCCATGGCCAGCTCCTCTCAGTTCAGGGTGTTCAGGGGCTTGGGGAGAAGGAGAGCCCTGATGGGAACACAGGAGGGAAGGAATGCTTGGGTGCAGTGGCCAGGGGGAGATGGGTTTGGCAGGGCTGACAGGGATGCAGAAATGGAGCTGGTGGGAACTGGCTGCCCTGGATCGCTGCTGATAAATCTCTGGGAGCACCTCGGGAGCAGATCCAGCCCAGGCACATTCCCTGAGCTGCTGCACAGGCACTGCTCCCACAGCCCTGCAGGGATGGGCTGACCCTGCCCACTCAGGGCCCTGCTGGGCTGGGAGCCCCTCACTGTCGCTGCAGGACACCAAACAACACGAGCACACACCACTGCTCTCAAGGTGAAAAAGGGAAGTTTATTATCTGACTTCAACATTTACAGTTCTCCAAAAGTGGCAGTGGGTCGGAGGGTGACAGTGCCACCTCTCCAATGACACTGCACAAACCAGCAGTCCATCACATTTCTCCTCCTCCAGAAGAGATTGTGAAACGATGAGTTATTTACAGACAGTGTGTGAGAAAGTTCATTACAAGAATGTCAACATCAGAAGGCTTAGAAAATCTTAAAAAATCAGGGTGACACCTGACCACCCCACAGGCTCTCAGGTCTGAGGCAGAGGGGACACCTTAGAGGGAGGCTCGGGGGACCTTTGGAATGCAGGCAGCCCAGTAACCACAAGCTTTACCAAGAAGGTGATTGCCTGTGCCAGGATTGGTGGATTGGCCAGAAAAAGGCAGAGAAATCCAGGCCTGGGGAGCCGCCGGGGTCACAGGCACAGCACTGCCTGGTTTGAGGTGGCAGCAGCTGGAGCAGCCTGGCACAGCTGTGCTCCTCCTGTGAGGGCACACCAGCACCCATCCTGCCATCCAGAGAGAGTCACAGGATCCTGGAATGGGCTGGGATCACTTAAAGATCACCTCATCCAAACCCCAGGCTGCCCAGAGGCACTCTTGCCTCATTTCCCCTTTGGAAAGTGGGAGCAGCAATGCCCTGCACTAGTTTCCAGCCGGTCCCACCATCACATGGGTGATGTTCCTGTGTTTTTGTGCTTGGTGCAGTGTTGTCATCTGCTGGTCCCAGCTGCAGGAAAGCAACTTTGCTGTGATTATTAAATTTGAGCAAGCTCTGAGATCAGGAGCAGCTTTGCTAGAGCTGTGTAACATGTGTGTGCTCTGGAGAAAGGAATTACACACATCTGTAACGTGTGTGTGCTCTGGAGAAAGGAATTACATCGGTAAGTTGTGTGTTCTCTGGAGAGAGGAGTTGGTGTCCATGTAACCCAGCCCTCTGGGGCTGTAAGAGGAGCTCCCCTCATTCCCAGCGCTGTCTCAACACCACAGCTCACCCACAGGAGCCCATAACACAAGATTTTAATAAACAATTTATGTTTTCTCCACCACATCATTTTGCTTAAGTCCAGCTTAACCTTCTGGACCAAAGAAATGGCAATAGAAAAACCAGAGTTTCCCCTTTGAGTGACTCATGCCTGATTCACCAAAAATGTATTGAAATCCAGGAATTTTCATCATGAAACTGCAGGGAGGGAAGTGGGAAGGACTTGGGCCCGGAGCTCCTCAAGCATTTTAACCCAGAACTTCATCTCAGTTCCATGAGAATAAAGTAAACTACTGACCATTAGAGACTCCCCTTTATAATCAATTCAGAGCTGGGCTTTGAATATTCATTTGTTGGTTCTGCTGTGCACATTTCTGTGCCTGAGTGGAAGTGCACAGAGAGGATTTCTGTGCTGGTTGGCAGAACCTTCCCCAGGCACCTCCTGGAGCCTTTCAGACAGGAGGCAGCCTGTGACGGTGCTCACAGGGGTTTGAGGATGAGGGAAGAGACGTAGGTCTGACTCCATGTTACAGAAAGCTTGATTTATTATTCTATGATATATATTACATTAAAGCTACACTAAAAGAATAGAAGACAAAGTTCTTAGAAGGTTAGCTAAGCTAAGAATAGAAAAGAAAGAATGATAACAAAGGAAGCTGTCTCAGACTCTCTGTCTGAGCCAGTTGACTCTGATTGGCCATTGATTAGAAACAACCACATGAGACCAATCACAGATGCCCCTGTTGCATTCCACAGCAGCAGATAATCATTGTTTACATTTTGTTCCTGAGGCCTCTCAGCTTCTCAGGAGGAAAAATCCTAAGGAAAGGATTTTTAATGAAAAGATGTCTGCGACAGCAGCCCTGGATGGAAATCCCTGCCCCAGGCTGCTGCCCCTGTCCCAGCCCAGGACTGACCCAGTAAAGCCCATTCCTGACCAAGGAGAATAAAACCCCAGTGCAGAGGCTTTGATCCCAGCTGCTCCTCCAAACACCTCCTTCCACAGGCTGGAACACATCCCAGCAGTTTCTTTTTTGTGTGGCAAGGAAAAAACATCGATTTTTAACTCATGCAAATGAGGAACAAGATCCTTGTATAAAACAAACAGACAACCCATTTTTCACCTGTAATTGTTTCTTTGCCACATTAATAAGAATATGGTGTGTATTATGGTTAATGAATATGTAAATGAGATATGATTAATAACTCATTTGGAGAGAAATGGGAAGATTCATTTGCCTTCTGTAATTTCTCTGTGCCTTCTATCTTCTGTTGGATGCCTGTGAGGTGAGAGGTGCCCAGAGGGGCTGGGGCTCCTCTGGGCCATCCTTGCACCCTCTCACCCTCACGGACCCTCACAGACATCCCCTCATTGCTGGGGGAGCCCAGACAGGCAGAAACTCAGCGGCAGAGCTGGCTGTGCACTCCCCTTCCAAATGGAAATTTGGCTGCAGACGTGTCACTGGAAATTACAATTTTTGCAGGGGAAAAAAAAACCCAACAAAACTATGATCAATCATTTGTTCCAATTTTCATTAAAAGCAAGAATTTTCATTAAAGTAAATGTTGGTTACAGAAAAGCAGCTGTTAGTTTTGTTTTCTGTAACCAAAACCAGAAGGTTACCCTTTAAAACATTTTTGAAAAGCAACTGCTTCGGTCAGCAAAGCAAAAACAAAGGGAAACTGTCGCAACGACTAAAATAAATGTTTTCCTCAGAACTTCCAAGAACATAAAGGGAAGACACGACTCGCTTGTGCTGCCCTGGCTCTGCTGCAGATGCTGAGTGTTTGCAGCCCTTTCCTGCTCTGGGAGCACTCAGCAGGATGGACAGTGACTCTGCAGGAACAAACCCTGCCTGTGGCTCTGCAGGAACAGAACCCCGTCTGTGGTCCTTCAGGAGCAAACCTTGCCCATGGCTCTCCTGGAGAAAACCCTGCCCGTGGTTATCCCAGAGCAAACCCTGCCCGTGGCCTCACAGCCCTTTCCTGCTCTGGGAGTGCTCAGCAGGATGGACAGCAGCCCTGCAGGAGCAGAACCCTGTCTGTGGTCCTTCAGGAGCAAACCCTGCCTCTGGCTCTCCCAGAGCAAACCCTGCCCGTGGCTCTCCAGGATCAAGCCCACACCAGGACAGTGCCTGGACAGAGCAGGGATCCATCTGGAGGTGCCTCCCAGCCCTCCCTGGAACTGCTGCTGGGCAGGAGGGAGCCGTGGGCACAGCCAGGGCAGATCCTGGCTCTGGAGCAGGGCTCTCATCTCCCCTCCCAGCACAGCTCTGCCGGCCCCAGCGTCCATCCAAGGCTGAGGGCTTGGTCAGGTCACCCTGAGAGACGCCTGGCTGTGGCTTGCTTGGGGCATTGCAGGCACTAAGAAAAGGAAAGAACAAAGAGGAAAGAGGAATGGGGATGGGAGAAAGGCAAAGGAAAAAAATGGAAAGGAAATGGAAAAAGGAGAGGAGAGGAGAGGAGAGGAGAGGAGAGGAGAGGAGAGGAGAGGAGAGGAGAGGAGAGGAGAGGAGAGGAGAGGAGAGGAGAGGAGAGGAGAGGAGAGGAGAGGAGAGGAGAGGAGAGGAGAGGAGAGGAGAGGAGAGGAGAGGAGAGGAGAGGAGAGGAGAGGAGAGGAGAGGAGAGGAGAGGAGAGGAGAGGAGAGGATCGAGATGTCTCTGTGGTTCTCAGGTTATTCATTGATTTTTCAATTTGGACAAACAAAGTGTCATTCAAAACCCAAACTCTTCCTCCTTAATGCGCCTTCACTGAATCAAGTTCTACAGCACTCAATTAACACATCAATAATTAAAACACTTCCAATGAAAAGTTCTGTCCACAAGAAGACCTCAGTGTGTGAAGTGCAGGGCATTAATTCATACCCAGCCTTCTTAACGGAGCTCGACCTTCGGCCTCGTGTCTGGCACAATGAAGTGGGAATTAATCCAGTGTATTTCATGGGCTGTCAACTCATCCCAGCCCCCTGGAGCACAGTCCCCCAGAGGTCACCTGCATCTGTGGGGACAGCAGCTGTGCATGGTGTCAGCTTTGGGAAGGGTTGGGCTCCACTGCATGGGGTGGCCCAAGGCTGCAGGGGCACCAGGCTGAGCCTGGGACCACCTTCCCTGCAGTTGGGGCTTCACCAGCTCAGCTTTGGGCACAGCTTTGGGTTTGGGATGCCCTTGCAGGGGAAGGCTGCAGGGGAAGGTTTCCAGCAGCCTCCCAGTGCTGAGGCAGGAGCTGTCCTGATGGTCCAGCCATGGGGTGCAGCCAGGCCAGCCCCAGCCACACCCCATAGGGCTGGGAGGGCAGCAGGGACCCCTCTGCTCTCCACCCAGGCCCTGGCTCCATGGCCAGGCAGGAGCAGAGCCCCTGAGCCTTCAGCCCCTCATCCCCAGCGTGCAGGACCCCGGGGCTGTGCTCCTCTCCAGGCAGCAGCTCCACCCAGCAAAGGCAAAATGCAAATTCTATCACCCGTCCCTCAAGGCCTGCTCCATTAAAAATCAGATTTGGGCTTGGAACATGTCTGTGCTCCAGCACTTTGAGATGAGCTTTAATTAAGAGGTAAAATTATTAAAGCTGCAAGTTATTATAGCCTGAGGACCCCAGCCCAGTGATATGAAGCAGATGGTCCCGGGGCAAGCAAAAGCCCTTTAATAAAGAAGCGTTTGCAATTCATGAGCATTAATTATGTCCACTTCTCTCATTTTAAAATGTTCTGCTTGTCAGCCCAGGTATTGTGTGCGGAGCAAGCAGGATGAATTAGGCAAACCCCTTCTGGTTCAAGACATGTTCTTTGTGTGGCGAAAATGAAAAGTATTATCTCCCAGAAGATGGGGTGATTGGGATATTTAAGCACTTGGGGACCCCCAGCCCTGCTCCCCAGTGCCCCAGTTCCCTGGGCAGGTGTGGAGGGCACTGCTGGGCTGCAGCCAGGGGAAGCATCACTCCGGCCCCTATGGGGGGATGCAGCAGGCAGAGGGGTCCTGCTGCCCTGGGGCTGCTGCTCTGCCTGAATTCTGCCTGGATGCACCACGGTGCTGGTCCCAGTTGGACTGGGAGGGCTCAGCCTGCCTGGTGGGATGAGGGGGCTTGGGCAGAGCAGCAGGGTGCTCATCCAGGGCACTGCCCACCCTGTGAAGCTCAAAGCCAAGGCACAAGTGGCCGGTGACCCTGGCACACCAGGAAATCCTGCAAACCCCTGGGAAGGTGCCAGTCACATTTATTCTTGTCATTTGCTTCTTCTCCTCGTGTCTCTTTGCTCTGAGCACTTGAAGAATTTGCTTCAAACCACCAATAATTCCTCCCACCAACCCCAGCAAAGGGAAATTCCTTTTGCTGCTGTGATTCACAGTTGAAAGGTCTCTCCTTTCATTCCCTAGGTACAAATCCATGTTTTCCCTGCAGGGGAGTCTCACACCATGCCTGATGATCCAAGATACCCCCATGTGACCTGGAGCCAGAGTCACCTGCCCGAAATCCCTTCACCCCCTGCACACCTTGGCTGGGGACATCCTTTGCTTTCACAGAGATTTCTTGGCTCTTCCATCTGCCCTGGATGAAACCCCACCAGGGCACTTCTGGATTAAACCCCACCATGCACTGCTGGATTAAACCCCACCATGGATCTTTCAGAGAAGTCCAGGACAGATGAAATCAGCACAAGCTCCCTACACAGTCCCAGCAAGGGCTGAGCACCAGGCTCTGGCAGGACACGAATCCACTGTAAATGAACCAGTCAGCCCAAAAACCAACCCCGCAGGCTGTGCTGGCCAGGCTGAGCACAGGCTGGGCTGCTCTGGGTTGAAGAGAATCCTCAGCCACAAAACTGCTGCTATAAAGTAAAAATGCTCCTGCCTGGGGATCCTTACGTGGGCTAAGCAAAACCAAACACCCAGGTTAGGCTTTATTCATCCAGCCCGGGGAGGAGAGGAGGAGGATGCTCTGGGTGCTGGCTCAGTGCAGGGATGACTGGATTTCTGGTTGTCCCAGAGCCTGGCTCTGCTGTTCCCTGTGTCCGGTCAGGACTGCGGGGCCAGCCTGGGCTCTGAGCGGCTCCCGGAGCTCCAGCCCGGCTCTGCGGGTCCCTACCGCCCCCTCTCGCCCAGCTCCGGGCTCGGGCCTGGCTCTGCTCCCCTCTCCGTCCGTGCTGCTCGATTTCCTTTGGCCCTGATTGACTTATATGCAGGCACGCTGACGAAACGTGCCGCCCTTGTGCAGGCTGTGCTCACAGCAGCGCCTGCAGGACCGAAATCGCTGCCTCGGGACAGCGCCAGGGGACCCTGCCAGGCTGCCGTGGCCCTGGGGACACCCTGCCCTGACCAGGGCCCTGCCAGGCTGCCCTGCAGTGTTACCAGCAGTGTTACTCCTGCAGTGTCACCAGAGAATTTTATGCTCCCATCCCATCCCTGCCCTGCCCAGCCCAGCCCTGCTGGTCCCTCGGTGCCAGGGATGCAGCTGTGCCACAGCTGAGCCCAGAGCCCTCTGCACACTCTGCCACCGCATGAAGATGTTCCAGCACCGTGACAGCTCTCCCGGGGCGTCCCCAAGGTTTGCTCTGAGACCCCTCAGGAAGAGGAGCAGGTGACCCTGCTGTGGCTTGGTGAACCCCAAATGTTGGTGGCGGCCCAGGGGGACCCAGGCAGGCCCTCGGGACAGGGCACGGAAGCATAAATAATTTCTTTCACAGGTGTAATTTGCACATGCAAACATCCCTGGGCTTCCCTTGAGCCTGCCCAACTTGCAAGGGCACCACGTGCTGCTTTCCCAGCTCCACAGGGCCAGAGGACCCTCAGATTCCCCTGGCACACCCCAAATCCCCACCACGAGCTGCCTTGACCAAATAAACCCAGCACAGCTCAGCCCCGTGGATGCCAAAGGCAGCCTGGCCCTGCAGTGCTGGATGGGGACGCCAGGGGCTGGGAGAGCCTTTGGGGACCCGGGAGGGCCTTTGGGGACCCCCAGGAGCTGCCACAGTGTCGGGGGCTGGGAACCCACATGAGGAATTGTCACAGTGCCACAGGGCTGGGAGAGCCTTTGGGAACCCCACCCGAGGAGCTGCCCACCTTACAGGGCTGTCACAGCCCGGGGACACAGGGAAATCCCCCCGGGTCTGTCACAGCCTGGGGCAGGGCTGGGATGGCTCAGGGGGGCTCTCATTAGGGGGGATAAGAGAGAAGCAGCAGCAGAATGGGACACTGAGCACAAGGAAGGGGAGGTGGGAGGTAATTCATTACCCCGGCCCATTAACCCCCCCATCCCCTCGGAGCGGGGATCCTGCCCGGGGCAGATGGGATCCCCCCGGCCACCCCCAGGTGTTTCACGGTCAATTAGGGGGGGGAGCAGGGACAGGGGTTAAAGATTGCACCGAGGGCCAGGCCAGGGACACAGCGGGGCTCCGCTGCCCATCCATATCATAGACACTAATTTGGTTTAATTCACTTCAAAGGCTTTCCTGGGGCTGTGGCGCACGCCGGGCTGGGATCTGTTCCTCCCCAAAGAGGTTTGAAAGGGGGCAGGGGCCTTTCTCTTGAAAGCAGCCCAGGGACAGAGCTTTGAGGTTTGATTTTCCTTTTTTAAAATTTCTTTTACAAGGGCTGCCTCCAAAGGCAGATAAGAGGGAGCCCTGGGAAATGAAAGCTGAAAAAGTGGATATGAAAGGAGACAGGACCGACAAAGGCTGTAACGAAGCAGTTAAAGGAGTTTAAAATAAAGCCTCTCCCCAGCCAGTGCCTGCAGAGGAGCAATAAACCCATCCTACAAAGTGCCAGCCAAAGATTCCCCCAGGAAAACCCACCCTTGGGGAAAGCTAAAAGTGTTGAATTATCCCCCAGGAAGCAAATAAACCAGGGACAACACGGAGCTTTTATCCTTTCATCAGCCTGGGGGAGTGCCTGGTAAATGCTGGGAGCTTAGGGAGGCTGGAGAGGCAGGAGCAGCCTCGGATCTGTGGGGTGGGAGCAGGGGATGGATCCAGAGCCCAGCCCGGATCTGTGGGGTGGGAGCAGGGCATGGATCCAGAGCTCAGCCTGGATCTATGGGGTGGGAGCAGGGCATGGATCCAGAGCTCAGCCCAGATCTGTGGGGTGGGAGCAGGGGATGGATCCCAGAGCTCAGCCTGGATCTGTGAGGGGAGCAGGGGATGGATCCAGAGCTCAGCCCGGATCTGTGGGGTGGGAGCTTGGGATGGATCCCAGAGCTGAGCCCGACTCTGTGTCTGGGAGCAGAGGATGGATCCCAGAGCTGAGCCCGACTCTGTGTCTGGGAGCAGAGGACAGATCCCAGAGCTGGATCGCAGGGCTGGAGCAGCTCTGCCGCTGGGGTCTCACCTGAGGGAGGCTTGGCTGCTGCAGCCCGCACTGGGGCTGAGCCGTGTCCGGCCCCATATCCCGGGTCCCGTATCGCATGTCCCGGGTCTGTCGGGGCTGGGCTCAGTCCCGCTCGGCTCTGCTCGGCTCGGCCCGGCTGCCCCGCAGCTCCCGTTCCCGGTCCAGGGCCGCCCCCGCCCGGCCGGAGCGGGGCTGGAGCCGCAGCCGTGCACGGGCTCCCACGGCTTCAATTCCCACCGTAATTTTTCAATTTACAAGGCAGTAAATGGAAGAGGGAGATGAGATCTGCTGAGCGCATTTTCCAGGAGTATTTACTGCTGAGAACGCCGCAAAAGCCATTTAAACAATTGCTTTTATGACACAACACACATTAAAGAAACTTCCCGAATTTTTTTTCGCCCCTCTGCCGGTTCCGTGACGCGCTGCTGCTGTTGTGCTCCGCTCGCTGCTTTATGGGCTGTTCGGATTTTAATTGGGCTGAAGCCCCAGGGAACGCTGAAATTCGGCTCGTTTAGCTCAGGGAGGGCTCACAGCAGATCGGGCAGCGAGGCTGGTCCTGCCCCAACCCCGCTGTCCCTCCGGGAGCTGCTCCAGTCCTGGGGAGTTGATGGAGATGAGGGGATCAGCCCAGTCCAGCCCAGCCCAGTCCGGGCTGGGGTGCCCCATCCTGGGCGGGTGCTGTGCCCAGCGCAGGCAGGGAGGGCGGGTGAGGCCGGGGGTGTTTGGGAAAGGCTTTTTCCCTCCAGGGGAGCGCTGGGGACTCTCCATACCTGGAGGTCTTCAAGGCTGGTGAAACAAAGCCCAGCCCAGCCTGGAGCTGGTGTTTGTCCCCAGTCCCGGCTCTGTTTGTCCCCAAGCCTGGCCCTGTTTGTCCCCAGCCCAGCTCTGTTTGTCCCCAAGTCCAGCTCTGTTTGTCCCCAAGCCTGGCCCTGTTTGTCCCCAGTCCCGGCTCTGTTTGTCCCCAAGCCTGGCCCTGTTTGTCCCCAGCCCAGCTCTGTTTGTCCCCAAGTCCAGCTCTGTTTGTCCCCAAGCCTGGCCCTGTTTGTCCCCAGTCCCGGCTCTGTTTGTCCCCAAGCCTGGCCCTGTTTGTCCCCAGTCCCGGCTCTGTTTGTCCCCAGCCCGGCCGTTTTTGTCCCCAAGCCCGGCGGGGCTCGCGGGTCCCGCGGCCGCCGCTCCTCCCGCAGCCACGGGAGGGCGCCCGCGCTCCGCGCTCGGCCGGGACCGACGGGTACGGGCTGGGAAATAACAGGGAATAACGGGATCAATAGCGGGGGGAATAATGGGGGAATAACGGGGGAATAACGGGATCAATAGCGGGGGGAATAATGGGGGAATAACGGGGGATAACGGGGGAATAATGTGGAGAATAATGGGTGATAACAGGGGGAATAACGGGGGAAATAAGGGGGATAACTGGGGAATGATGGGGGGAATAATGGAGGGGATAACGGGGGAATAACGGAAGTGATAACGTGGGAGATAACAGGGAAATAATGGGGGAAATTACAGGGGGAATTACGGGGGAATAACGGGGGAAATAATAGGGGAACAACGGGGGGAATACCAGGAAATAACGGGGGATAACAGGGCAGGGTAACAGGGGAAATGGGCAAAGGAGGTGCTGAAGCACCATGGCGCAGGGGTCACCCAGCAGCTCCCATCCCCACCGAGCTGTGCTATGTGTTTGCAGCCCCAGTGGAGAGTCAGGGAAGCAGGATGGGCTTCGGGGTCCCTTCCAACACAAATCACTCTGCGATTCCATGATGCCATGGGATGGCTGTGGATGACTTGTGTTGCCAAGCTGACCAGGCTTGGACTCTGCTCCAGGCCAGTGGAGCAGAGTCCAGCTCCAACCTCCCAAAACCCCAACAAGGAGAAGCACCTGAGTTATTCTGACTTTTATTTCATTGCTTCTTAGTCCACACAGTCGGTATAAAATCAGAAAAGCAAAGCAAAAAAAAAAAAAAAAAAAAAAAAAAGGTATAACCCCAAAAAACCCTAAGATTAACCAAAAAAAGCAACAGTGTCTGGAGTCCTCAGAGGCAGCCCGGGATGTGTGCTGGTGCCTGTTCCATTCATGGCCAGACTTGTTGCTGACAGACAGAGGACTCACATCTCGCTCTTGTGCCAGAGCCCCATGGGCTCCAGCCAGAGCTGCTTCTGTTCCTCTGCACCACGGAGGGGAAAAAGGAATCTTGGTTATAAATGCTTTATTAAAAATAATAGTAAAAGCAAATCTAAGTACAAAAGCAGTTATAGCTCATTTATATTACACAGAATTATTTCTCATTTCTAGCTTGGTTGTTTACCTCAAGGTCGTTAACTGAATTTCCAGTGACTAAGGTTAAATGGCGTAGCAGGGTAAGGAATGGTAAATAGATAGCACCATTTCATACATCTGGTATTGGATTTCAGGGACAGGCTGGGCTGGCTGCCTTCTCAGGACACCTCAGCTCCATGGCAGGGGCTGGGAGCAGCAGTTCCCAGCTCAGCTCAGCTCCATGGCAGGGGCAGAGCACGTTCCAGGCTGAGAGCAGCAGTTCCCAGCGCTCGGCACAGCCCAGCCCCAGCAGCCATGCAAGGGAGAAGGGCCCAGGCTGGGCTGCAGCTTGGCCTAAGTGATTTAAAAGCCCCAATTCCCAGCGGGTGTGGCGGCAAGGCAGTGGGACTTAGGCACATAAGTCATTTAGGCACTTGGGGCAATCAAAGCCTTTGCTCCGAAATCCTTCAAACCTTTTGGAAGCGTCTCCCGTCAGATCTGGACGTGCCCTGTGGATCACAGCATGTGGCAGGAGCAGGGCCCAGCCCTGGCTGTGGAACCAGGCGTGGATGATCCACGCCAGCCTAAAACCAGAGCTGGGGGCTCTGACGGGCCGGGACAGGGCAGGAGAGGTCAGCTCAAAGAGGATTTTGCATGAGAGAGAAATCACCACGCTCTGTTACACTGTTAGGAGTGAGAGTTCCTTAGGCACTTGCTTTAGGCTTTAAAACAGCGCATGGTCAAACAGAAGCAAACAAGACTATGTACATATATGTAAAAAGTGTTATAAATAGGTTTTTAAACCATAGATACTATATACATCTTCAATTAACAAGGAACCCTTTGAGTGTTTCCTCTGGGGGGTCGGTCGGGTTTGGTTTGGATGGGAGGGTCGATTCCTTTTTTGGTTTTTTTTGGGTTTTTTTGGTTAATTTTCTTTTCCGTTTTCTCGTCTATTCTGCCCCGTCCCTGGTGAGGAGGTCACGGTGCCGCGGCCATGTCCCACGGCGTCACTCGCGCTTCCGCAGGATGACGTAGACGATGCCGCTGGCCAGGGCCAGGGGGAAGGCCAGCCACGCCAGGATGTAGGCGAAGCCGTAGGAGGTGCTTTCCGAGGCTTGGTGCCAGTCCGTGTGCCTCACGGTGTAGATGGCAGCGCCGCTCATTACGCACAGCCCTGCGGGGCAGCACGGGACAGTCAGCGACAGCATGGGACAGTCCCTGCTGGGACCTGAGTCACACGGGGCAGCAGCCAGGGGCAGCATGGGACAGTCAGTGAGGGCACAGAGGGACAGTCCCTGCTGGGAGCCCCAGTCACACAGGGATAGTCAGTGAGGGCACAGAGGGACAGTCCCTGCTGGGAGCCCAGTCACACAGAACACCAGCCTGCACCACCACGGGAGCTGGCTCTGCTCTGCCCCCTCAGGTCCTGTCCCCTGGGATGTTTGAGAGGGGATGCTGTGGGCTCTGGCCTGGCTGGAGGTGAGCAGGGATGTCTCTGCCACGCTTAGCAAGCAAAGCCAGAGGCTCTGGAGCTGACCCATCCCTCAGGCAGACCAGGGATGCTGCTCCAGACCAGTTCCACTCCCCTGGTGCCCCATGTAAAGCCCTGGCCTGAGGCACCTCCCTGCAGTGCTGCAGGAGAGCAGACAGAGCTGGGCATTCAAAGCAAGGCATCTGTGTCACTTCTCTAGGTGATAAAAACCACAACAAACCCAGCTGGGCCTCAGGATGCTCTGGCTGTGATCCCCCATCCTTCACAGCTGTACCAGAAGCTCAACTACAAACCTCATTCCCAGCAAACACTGTTCCTTGAAAACCCTGCTCTTTGAAAACTCTGTTCCCTGAAAACCCAGTTCCTGGAAAACCCTGTTCCTCATAAACCCTGTTCCTTGAAAACCCTACTCCCCACAAACCCCATTCCCAGCAAACCCTGTTCCCAGCAAGCCCTGTTCCCTGAAACCCTAGCTCCCTGCAAACCCCTCCATGCCCAGGGCTCATCCCTCATGGCCCCCCTGCCCAGCCAGGCCTGTAGGGGTCCCAGGGGTGCCCAGCCCTGGTGGGCAGTGTTTAAGGGTTTGTTGTTGCAAACCGCCCCATCAGGGGTGGGCACCGCCCCGAGCTCACACAAAGCCACCTCTATTCCTGCCCCAAACAAGCTCTTTGAGTCCATCCCAGCAGTTCTATTATCCAGCTGTGGGGCTGTTGTTGGAGCCGAGTTCCACATCCCCTGCCCGGCCCTCAGGACCACCTACATTTCAGCACGGTGATATTTGAGCTGCAATTCCACTCAACACTGCTCCTTTTGTTCAGGGAAAGTGCACAAGTGGGAATTCACTTCATTAAGGAGCAGTTTCCATTCTCCGAGCACGGGAGCCAACTCCCACTGCCCGGCCCAGGCACAGAGAGCACAGCCATTGTCTGGGGACAGGGGACGGGCGTGTGGCCACCAGTCACCTCCAGAGGCCAGATACAGCAGTGATTGTCCTCAGCAGGAGCCTGGCCATGGCTGCACGGCACTGCCGGGGCACCTGCCCTGCTCTGGGCCCAGCTGCAAGCAATAATGCACCCAGCATCCCTGCAGAGCCTGGCTTTGGGAGCATGCTGCTCTGGCAGGTCAGGAGGGCAAACGCTTCCCAACATTTGTTCCCAGGGTTTGTTCCTGCCAGAGCAGCCCCGGCCTGCAGAGGAACCAGGGCAGCTCTCCAGGACAGGTGTTTGCAAACAGCTGTGGGATGAGGGCAGGCACAGCCCTGCAGGCTGAGCCCCCCTCTGCAGGGCAGCAGCTCTGGGCTGAGTGGGGTGGGAGGGAGGAGATGAAAGGGATGATGAGAAGGATGCAGGACTTGGGTCAGACCCCGAGGGGCCCAAACCCACATCTGTGCCATGCACGAAGATCTACCCATGGATATGCTGGACCCACCAAGGATGCAGGGGAGCCTTTGAGGGCCTTTTGAAGCCCTTGAGCCCATCAGGACAAATCCAGCCGGGCTTTGGGGGTGATTCCAAGCTGCGTGAAGGTGCTGGGGATGATTCTGCCTGGCTGCTGCACCACAGACCAAAGTGGCCTCACCCTTCTCTTTCTGCCCTACCCTTCCCTCAAGGGTGGGTACAAGCCCCTGCCCTCCTCCCTGGTGTCCCTGCAGTGGGTGCCAGCCCCTGCTTTCCCCTCACTGGTGTCCCTGCAGTGAGTACCATCCCCTGCCCTCCCTGGTGTCCCTGCAGTGGGTACCAGCCCCTGCCCTCCTCCCTGGTGTCCCTGCAGTGGGTACCAGCCCCTGCCCTCCTCCCTGGGGTCCCTGCAGTGGGTGCCAGCCCCTGCCCTCCCTGGTGTCCCTGCAGTGGGTGCCAGCCCCTGCCCTCCTCCCTGGCTCCCAGGGCAGCTCTGCCCAGCTCTGGCACCCAGCAGAGCCCAGTGCTCCTGCCCTGGCTCCCACAGCAGCAGGGAGACCAGAGCTCAGGAGAGAAGCCTTCTGCTCCCAGGTCTACTAGAGAAGCTCTAACAGAGGTGATTGCATTATTAATGCCCATTTCCCCTCCTTGGCTCGAAGGGGTTTCCATACAGCTCTTTTTCCAGAGATGGTGAACTGATCTGAACTCCACCTGCACTGTGGCCAAGCAGATCCACTCATCATGGAATTCATGCCAACAAAGCTTAGCTCTGGATTTCACCAGGGTTTGGGAAGGCCAGTTGCTTAGAGGATGCCCAGAAAGTTTAATGTCTAAGCTCAGTGAATGAGTTTTTCCACTGATAAAATAGCAGGACCTTGGGTGGCTTCTAGTCTAACATCTAAAGCTCTAGGAAAGAATCAATCTCCTCCCCAGACACTCTGTCCTAATGCAGCCAGGACCTCAAAGCACAATTACATTTTTTAGCCTGAACGCTTGAAAATCCTCTCCACTGGTTTCATGCATGGAAACATAAACAGAGCCAGTGGCTTTACAGCATCGTTACTTGGGGAGCTGCAGCCTAGGATGTGAGCTGTGGCTCCTTTCCAGCACTGAGTTCTCAAAGAGTTAAAAATAGCAGCTGACAGTCCAAGTCAGAGCTCACACTGCAGCTCCAGGGCTCTGTGCTCATGGGGAAAGCACCAGGTCCCCTCATGGCAAGGTCATAAATAATCACCGAGCCCTCTTTTGCCAAAACAGGATTGTCACGACTTTCCCCACCCCGCCAAGCTGTGGAAGCCTCACCCAGCCTGGTGAAGGGTCCTAGAGCCAGCACAGCCACCCCGGCCACCCAACATCCCATCCTGGGGCACAGGCACAGCTCTCCTTCCAGCATCCGTGTCATCTACTGCCCCCAACTCTGCCCCAGTGCTCTGGCACCCTGTCCTTCCAGAGCCTCCCTGGCTGGGGCAGAAACCCTCTGGCACCTCCCCTGTGCAAGGGCAAAAGAGCCTGGATGCACAACGGCCCAAGAGCTGGATCCCATCCTCAACACCCCCGAATTGTTCATCCCCTTCCCTCCTTCCCTCCCCGTGGCACCGGGTGCCCATGACAGTGCCACCCTCAGCCCCACTCACCTGCCAGGATCTGGAAGACTCCGGTGATGTAGAAGCGGCCGCCCTTGGTGAGTGTGAAGAGCTGGCAGAAGAAGAGGAACAACGACAGCACGCTGAAGATGACGGAGAGGATCATCATGGCTTGGACAGCCTGAAGCCATTCTGGGGACAGACAGACACACGGGCACCTCAGCGTGGGCACATGGAGCCCCTGCTGTGCCCAGGGCCGTGCCACCAGCCCAGCCTGGCTCCCATGTGTTTGGGAGCACCTGGGGACTGTGCCCAGCCCGGGCACAGTGCTGCAGCATTTCGGGTGCCAGGGGATGCAATGAATCAGCTGCTGGAACGCAACAGATCACAGGCCTGGCACTGCCTCGGGAGTGTTTGCCACAAAACAGAGTAGAGACAAAACCCTGACACCAGGCTCTGTTCAGCTGTGCCTCAAACACCAAACCATGGGCACTGAGCTCTGTTCAGCTGTGCTGCAAACACCAAACCATGGGCACTGAGCTCTGTTCAGCTGTGCTGCAAACACCAAAGCCATGAGCTCTGATACACCACGCTGGCCGAGCTCTGAGGGTAAGTAAACACACAGGAGGGAAAACACCCTGTGCCCCTGTGGAGCTGGACCTTTTGGAAGTCCTCCCCAGCCGCCAAACGCAGCTGTGTCCCAGAGCAGGCCAGCTAAACCAGCCTGTGTGAGTCACTGCTCAGCTATTTCCAGCCTTAGTGGGTGTGTAAACCCCACGTAAAAAAAAATATAAATAAACAAGCAAAATGCAACTCCATGCCGAGGGCTGCTGCAGCTTGACAGAAAGAGGCAGTGCTCCCTCTGCCTTCCCCTTCCCTTTTAAGGTTTGAAATCAAAATGCAGGACTCAGTGCAGGTAAACTGAGGCACAAACCACCCAGTGAAAGGCAGAAAAATCCTGCTTGGGGCTGGATCCTTCATGAGGCAGCCCTGAAGCCTCAGACTCAGCCCCATGTCCCTGCCCAAATCCTTGCTCAGATCAGACCTCCAAGTGCTTGGAGGATGTGCAGTGCTGAACTGCACTTGCCTCCATTCCTCAGCACAGACAGCGCTCCCACCCCAGCTCAGAGGGGAAGCTGAGCTCAGCTCTGGGCACAGTCAGGGCTCCCATCCCAGCTCAGAGGGGAAGCTGAGCCCTCCTCTCACCCTCTCCCGACTCTGGGCACCGGCTGAGCCGCAGCCAAGCCCTGCAGGACCAGAAATCCGAGTCCTTTGTGATGCAAAGGCCACAGGATCCGGCCCAGAGGAGCCTTTCTGCTCGAGGTGGATGCTCCCACTGCTGGTTATTTTAGGAGAGGGCTGTCTAGACAGAAAGCCGAGCTGAGCTGAGCTGCCCTTTAATTGCATCCGCCTCCCCTGCCCGGTTTTTGCTTCTGAATGCAAATGATTTACGGGGGCTTTGCAGAATCCCATTGTAATAAAGAGCCCTGTCAGAGGCACAGAAAGGCAGCGTGAGGGGGGAGCCCACCGTGGCCAGAGGGTTTGGGCAGCCAGCCTGGGAGCAGGGAAAGCAGGAGATGATCCCACAGCCCGGAGCTCTGAGCTCACATCCAGCCCTTTGCTGACTTGTGCTGGCCTCCTCTGCGAAAACAAAGGGCAGGATCCCAGCCCAGGGCTGAGACCCACGAGCTCCAGAGCTCCATTAACTCCAGCTGTCCACAGACTCCAGCTGGATTAGGACAGCTAATTGCCTTTAATACGTTTAAAACCACCCCTATAACTGCAGGTGGGGTTTCTGTGGGCTCAGCCCCACGTGCCTTTAACCCTTTGCTGTCGGTGCCGTGTCCAGCCCTGGAATCCCAAACACAGCAAGTTTCCCAGAGCTGCAGCTGGGCTGTCAGCACTGTTTACTCCCAGGCTGTTATTTGTGGTTTCCCCTGGGCAGTGAGCTGGTTATCCCGTTTTTCCCCTGCATCTCTTCAGCTCTGTGTTTACATCTGTGTCCTTCAGGAGGAAGGAGGAAAGGAAGCAGCGTGGAAAGGGCAGATAACACTCTGCACCCGCTTCCGGAGCAGAGCCAGTGGGAGGGGGCACAGCCCTGTCACAAAGGCAGCCAGACACAAGACAAGGAGTTCTTACAGAGCAAATTTGAATTTTCCTTTAGGTTCTGCAGGCCCTAATGTGCTCACAGCACTGCTTACAGCAGCAGGGAGAAGACTTCAGCCCTGGGAAGATAAAGACCATGTTTCACTGCCCTAAAATCCAGCAGGAAAGAAAGAAAGAAACCCAGAGCAGGAATTGGAGCCCAGAGCAGGAATTGCAGCTGAATCTCCCAGAGAGACAGCAGCCAGCCCAGCCCCGGGCAGCAGAGCCCCAGCCCTGCTTGCAGGGAGCTTTTATGCCCTGACACGACTGACAGGGCAGTGAATACGTGCCCTTGGCCAGGAGCAGAGGCCTTGAAGGACAGGCATTGCCTCCCCAGGGCTTCATTCACACCCCCCACGCCCTCTTTGGCCCTGGCCAAGGAGGAAAACCAAAGTGCTCACTGAAGACACTCACTAGAGCTCAGCTTATCCTCTGCTGTAAGAGCTCCCTAAATGAGTGCTGGGCATTAAAACCCCTCCGTGCTGGGATCTGCAGCTGATGGGAACGTTCTGCAGATGGAGTTTTCCCTCTGCCAAGTGTGTACACTGTGCGTTTAAAAAGCAACCACTTCTGAGGAAGAAAACATCCATTAAGGAGGCAACTGCAGCACATAACACAGCCAAAGCTGGAGGGAAGGAGGGCAATTCATGGCCCAGCTGTAAAAGCTGCTGCTTCCCTGCTGCAAGTTGAGTCTCAGCAGGGTCAGGAACAGTGCGGGTACAAAGGCACCAGCCCAGACTGCCAGGAAAAGCCAGGCTTTCTGAGCAGAGGTTTTCCAGAGCAACTCTCAGGTGTCACGGCAGGACCAAGACCCTGAGTCCAGCTCACATCCTCCCCGCTGAAGTGGCAGGTTGCAGCAAAAGGCTGGGACTTGCAGGGGTTTTGGTACTCAAACATCCCCAAGAGGCTGGGAAAGGGGTGAATTGGAGGTGCAGAAGCACCAGCTCAGCTGCAGCTCTCTGGGCTGCCCTTCATACAGAGCCCCTCAGGACCCCCAGGGCCAGAGAAACTCCAGTGCCTGTGGGGCTGCAGGGAGGCAGAGACTGAACACAGAGCTCTGAGTCCTCCAGGGCCTCCTGCTCCTCTCCCGAGCTCCTGCAGATGGACATGAATCCCTCAAATCTCTGTCTTTTCCTCTCCTCCTCTCTTTCCTTCTCCTTGAAGCTCCATCCAAGCAGCCCACGAAGGCAGGAGATCCAGAGCTCTCCAGAGCTGCCACATCCCACGGAGCTCACATCCTGCAGAGGCACTCCTGATGCAGCCGAGGCAGCAGAAAGCTGCTGGCACCACAAAAACTCCTTCCAGCAGCTCCACAAAGCCCAAGGCAGCTCCTCTCCCTCATGGTGGTGGCTCTGACCTCCTGCTGGCCTGTGCTGAGGTGGCAGATCCATCACTCCATGCCCAGATCCTCCCAGGGCTCCAGGGATGGCCATTCCAGCAGGAGAGTGGGCAGCACTGGTGCCTTGTACCACAGACCTCGGGCAGGGTCACTCAGCCTGAGCCCATAGGGACATCCAGGGGGCTCACCAAGGCCATAAAAAAGCAGTTGAAGGTTTTTCCAGCACCACACTCTGCAGGGGACACCCCCACCCCTTCTTCTGGCTTGGCAGTCATCCTTTGGCCACATGCTGCCCTCTTCCTCCTGTTCCTCTGTGGGCCACAGCACAAATATGGCAGGTAAGGCTGTCTGAGCCCTCCTCTCAAAGAAGAAATGGGAGCCAAAGACATCTGGGGCAGCTGAGAAAAAACCAGCACAGCCCCCAACCTCTCCTTAGCAGATGCTCTTCGTAAGAAAAACAAGCAACAATAAAAATTTGGCTTTAAGCAGAGGAAATCCCTTTCCTTCTGAAGGCAAGAAAGTTATAGGACAAACTGACCCGAAATAGAAAATATTCTCTTGGAATGGGAGATTTTTAGATTTTAGGAGCAAATTCTTTACCCAGAGGGAGGTGAGGACCTAGCACGGAATGCCAGAGCAGCTGTGGCTGCCCCTGGATCCCTGGCAGTGCCCAAGGCCCGGCTGGACACTGAGGTTGGGAGCACTTGGGACAGGGGAAGGTGTCCCTGGGACAGTGGGAGGTGTCCCTGCCATGGCAGGAGTGGCACTGGATGGGCTTTGAGGTTCCTTCCAACCCAAACCATCTGGAATCCTGTGAATGCCCCTCAGGTGATTTCAGAACACCAAGGGATGAGTTTCAGTCCCCCAGGGCTGGAGAGGGTTCAGCCCTGAATGGGTTGAGCTGGTGTCACCCATTATTAAAAACGTTAATAAAATCTGCTCTGGGCAAGCACCTGTGCTTTTCTTGTGGCCTCCACATCAGCAAAACAGTGCAGGCATCACAGGGCCCCAGCACCCAGTGATGGGGCACTTCCCAAGGTTTAGGGGCTCCTTTTCCCTTTAACACAGCCCCAAACCCCCAGCCTGCCTGTGGACAGGTCAGCCACAGGAGAAGCTGCCCTGGAATATGACCTGAAACAACAAAGCTACCCCCTACACCCAACTAAAACATTTACTGGTGCCAGCGTAGGCAATAGAAAAGACACCACTGGCATGACAGAGACTACATACCATAAGGGAAAATGAAATCATAATGAATAAACTAAGGTATAAACAGCAAAGATCAACCCTTGTGCCTTTTGCATCATGGTCTAGCAAGAAAAACCAAGCAAACTGAAATTAAGTTTTGATAAAGTGAATTCAAGGGGGAAGACAACAGGAAGGAGAAACATCTCCTGGCCCTGCAGGAGGGTGGGGGATCCCATGGACGGCCCCATGGCCTCCCCACTTCCACACTCCCGCCACAACCAGAGAGAACACAGCAGAAAAGAGATCTCCCTTCCTGCACAGAGCATCCAGCTGAGGAAAGCAAAGGCCATTTTTGGAGGAGAGGCCATGGCAGCCTGAGACTCTGGGCTGGAATCTCCTGGAGAGCCCTGCTGGGCCGGGCTGGCATGGGGCCCTGCGGCCCACAGGCCGCGCTCCGCTGGATTCCTCAGATAAGGCTCCTCCAGGAATGTCTGACGGCGCAAACCAAGCTAAGATTGCTACATTTTTTCCATAGTTCTCGGCCTCTTGAAGAAAAAAAAGTATTATCTAACAGCAGATGCAGAAATCAAAGTGACAAGGAGGCGTTGTATGAAGAGAGGGAGTGGGAATGTGCCCGGGGCTCCTGCGGGGATGGATCAGCCCTCACACACCGAGGGCCATGGGGAAGTGGGGAGGTGGGAGCACTGCTCCATCCTCACAGGAGGGTCTGCATGGTGAGGAGCACAGCCCAGAGCCTGCCCAGGGCTGCTGAGAGTGCTGAGTGCTCAGCTGGCATCACTGTGCCCAGCCCTGGCACTGCTCCATCCTCACAGGAGGGTCTGCATGGTGAGGAGCACAGCCCAGAGCCTGCCCAGGGCTGCTGAAGTGCTGAGTGCTCAGCTGGCATCACTGTGCCCAGCCCTGACACTGCTCCATCCACACAGGAGGGTCTGCAGGGTGGGGAGCACAGCCCAGCCTGTGCCCAGGGGGAAACCAGAGCAAATCCTGCTGGCACCTAGATTTAAAAGTTCTGCTTCTCATTGGGCATCCACACCAAAGCCACTAAAGAAAGGGCCCCTGTGTGACAGGACAGGGGAGGAGGCTCAGCTGAGACCAAGGGGGCACTATAGCATCACCAGCCCCCAAAATCCCCATCCATTATGAGCATAGGTGGCCCAGCACCATCTAAGTCCCAAATTCCACCCACTGAGTCCCACTGCCTTCTGAAAAGGGAAAAAACAAATAACCATGCCGTAGAGGCCACTGTGATGGCTGCAGCAAAACCTGTCCCCATGTGAAGACTGGAATTCTGCCAGAATTCACAACGAGGATTCCTTGCTGCTCCCCAACGCACCTTGGCATACCAGGATTAACCATTCAGTGCCATCCCAGGCACAGGGAAATGAATTCTTATCACTCTTTGGAGCCCAATGCTCACAGCCTCTGTTCTGAGAGCTGTGACGTAGGATGGTGTGTGGTATTTGTATGGGATTGTTTCTGATTTTGAAAATAAGCATATTGCTAGGAAGAAGGTGAGGATGAGGCAGGAGACAAGCCTGAGCCTCGGAGGTGGCTCTGCCACAGTGTCCTTGCCCTGTGACCTCAGTGCTGCTCCAGAGAGTGGCTGACAGCAGCTCCTGCAGCAGTGACAGGGGAGGGAGGACCTGCTGGAAAGGAAACCATGTGGCATTTTTGTTGTTTTTACAAACAGACCTGAAAAGCCCTCCATAAGCCCAGGAAATATCCTTTGATTTATGCTCCTACAGCAGGGTGGGCTCTGAACCTGCATCCAGGGTCCCACAAGATGAAGGCAGGTGCTCAGCAGCACTGCTCCCACTCCCTGGCTGCAGGATGAATGGGGCACAAGCTTTTGTCCAAGCAAAACCCCCTTGTCCTGATGCCAGAGCAGAGCCTTTGGATGAGTGAGAGCTGCCTGAGAGCATAGTGAGCTCCTGCTCACAGGGCAGCTCACAGGGGCACTTTATCCTGGAATCCCAGACTGGTTTGGGTTGGAAGGGACGTCATTCCACCCCACCTGCCATGGACCTTCCACTGCATCAGGGCTGTCACCCCAACTCAGCTGCCCGGCTGCATTTCCAACAGGATCATCTTGGCCATTGTCCCTTTAACGATGAAACATCAGCGCTGGAAAGGCTCCAAAGGCTCTGGGAACGGGCAGAGGACACTCCCAGCCCGGCAGGACCGTGGGGTGTGCGGAAACCACCCAAGCACATCTGGGACAGGGCTCTCTCAGCACTGACAGCCCGTCCTGTAAACATCCAGAAAGAGCGGGGCGGGCGTGAAAAGCCAAAAGGATCTGGGGCGGCTTTAGAGCTCCGGGGCTCTAAAGGGGCAGGCGCTGCCTTTCATCACAATCAGGGGCTCAGCACAACCCGGGGCTCAGCACTTTCGCAGCCCGCATGACTGCCCTGCAGCGGGGCTGCCGACGCTGCAATAGTCGGCCCGGCCGGCTGCTGATGCGGGCCCGGCTCCAGGGGCTCGGGATGCGATCCAGCCGCTCCCGGCTGGCCCGGACACCAGCAGGCGTCAGCAGAGACCTGTGCAGGGCCTGGACTGCCGGAGGAACCAGAGCGGGGACAGCGGGGACAGCCCGGACAGCGTGGGGACAGCAGGGCATCGCCTCCCCGCGAGCGGTGGGTGCACTCCCAAAGGATGGGGGTTCTGATGGGAACCTCCAAAAACCCTCGCACAGCCTCCCTTCACTGAGAGACCCTCCGGGGGTATGGAATGCTCCCCGTGTGACTGTGACCCTTGCCAGGGCCACATGGCATCGCTGTGCCTGTGTCCCAGTGATGGCACTGGGATTCTGGCACTGGAGCTTGCCCTGGGACAATCTATTCTCCCAGCAAAGCAAAACCAGGCTAACAAAACAAATGGTGGCCCCAGCACCACTGGCATTAGCTCTGTCTTCCAGGGAAACTGAGGCACGGGCTCTCCCAACTCTCTGACGCGGATTTTGTGTTCCTGGTGCCACCCTGGGAAGTGCGTGTCACGGTGTGTCAGCACACTGTCCTCCCTTGCTGACCTCAGCAAACAGCTCAGGGGTGATGTCACCCGGTGTGACACCAGTCTTCACCAGCGGGGTCCCGAGGCAGCCCCAGCTGTGCAGGTGCAGGGGATGAAGGGTCGGGGTGCTCAGCTCAGCCCCCACAGCAAACCCTGGGGCCAGGGCTGCGCCCAAAGCTCAGCCCGTGCCAGCACAAAAGCAGGACAGATTCCCAGGTAGGGGACAGGTGTCCTCTGGATCAGGTGTCCTCAGGGCCCGTGTGCATCCCTCAAACCCCTCACAAGCAGAGCAAGAGGGAGCTGTGCCAAAAGGAGCCCCACAGCCTCCAGCAGGGCAGCAGGGCCCAGTGGCCTGGCGCACCAAGGAACACCTCGTGTTTGTGCCATCAAGAAGAAAGATGTGCTAATTACAGGAGACCCCCCAAAAGGGCTCTAGCCATCACTGCCAGTGTAGCTGAGCGTGTCACCCTGCCCTGGTGCGGCCAGGAGCTGCTCCTCGGCCCGAGGGCAGCCGGGCAGAACCATGGCCAGCAGGTCCAGTCCTCGTCCTAGAGGGGATGGGGAGCAATCCGCCACTGCCGGGCCAGCCCCGTGTCCCCACACCGGGACACAGCAGAGCCAGTGGGGCACAGAGCAGGGCAGGCAACGGGATGGGGAAGGGAAAATCCAAGGAGGAATCTCAAACAAACCGTATGGGAAATTCCTCGTGAGTCCATAGGCACCGTGGGGAGGAGAACAAACACGGTGGGAGGGAACAGCCCTGATCCCGGAGGGCAGCCGTGATCTATAGGTGCACAGCCCCGATCCATGGGGGGGCACAGCCCCGATCCCGGGGGGTAAAGCCCCGATCCATGGGGGTACAGCCATGACCCATGGGGGGCACAGTCCCGATCCATGGGGGGCACAGCCCCGATCCATGGGGGGCACAGAGATGATCTCAAGACACGGCCCCGATCCCGGAGCACTCACCGTTGGAGGAGGATGCCATGCACTGGAAGGGGTCGCCGGTGGTGCAGTTCTGCCACAGATCTGCCGCACGCTCGCCGTTCACCAGCCATTGCTGCGGGACAGACACAGCCCGTGAGCGGCTCCCGCACCCCCGGCCGTGTCCCCCCAGCGCCACCGCGTCCCCCCGGCACCGAGCAGCCGCAGCCCCGGCGTGCCTGCCCCTCCCAGGGCCGCGCTTTTCCGACCAGAGGGGTTTGGAAAGGCAGCCCCGGTATTTGCTTTTAACCGCTTCTGCCCCGCGGCGCAAGAACAGAAGCTCTTTATGCTCCTTAGCACGGAGAGAGTCCCGCGGGGCCGCGCTTCCCTCCCCGGGCCGGCCTCGCCCGCTGCCTGGCCGGGATATTTGAATGATTCCACGTGATTCCTAACGGCTCGGAAGATTTTTGTAACGTTTTCCGTGACTGTTACCACAAAAAGAAAAAAAAAAAAGAGAGAAAAAAAAGAGAAAAAAATCCGGGAAAGAAGCCCCTGGTGAAGCAAGCTTGGAAGCCACCAGCTCCTCAGAGCAGCTGCCTCGAAGCCAACTCCAGCCTCTCCCCAGCAGCTGACGTGTTCACTGGGCTGCAGCCCCGGGACAGGGCTTGGAAGCCTCGGGGTTGCATCCAGCCCTCGCTCCTGCCGCTGCTCACAGAGTCAGCCTTAGAAGCTGGGCTAGGAGAAGAGGCTGTGCCTTATTCCCAGCCCCGAGGAGGAGAGCCGGGCAGCAGGAGGGCTCTGCTGAGGAGTCAGTCGCCAGCCAGCCCCGTCCTTGGGCTCCTGGCTGTTCTGGTCCTGTGCCTGGAGCTCAATAGCAGGTGGAGCTCCTTTATGAAAGGGGAGAGCAGCATCACCCCAAATGGGGGATTTGGAGTGCTCCGAGACTGCTCCTCGATGTGAACCAGTCTGGGGAGGATGAGGAGATGGTTTCCAGCAGCCCTTGTGTCTCTGTACCAAGGTGGATGCCCTGAACACCACCAGAGAGCGCAGCCAAGCGTCCCAGCAGCTTCCCCTGACAGCACAAACTCCCAGGCACCCAAATCCCATCGTTACTGAGACCAGCACCCAGCCCGTACAGGCTTCCTGCTGACAGCCAGGCTGTAAACGCAGCCATAACCAAGAATAACTCCTCCTGCCATTGCCCCGCCACGGCCGTGCCCGGTGCTCGCCCGGGACAGGGAAATCCCAACTCACACTGACGATGGTGGAGACGAAGAGCAGCACCAGCACGGTGACGTGCAGCACGATGATCCCCAGCAGCAGCAGCAGCATCTTGGCGGTGCTGGAGGCAGAGCTGCGGCGGGACAGGGATGATGCTGAGTGCGTGTGTCTGTCTGTCTGTCTGTCCGTCCCGGGGGCAAGGGATGCTGCTGGGGCAGTGCCCGGCGCTCGGGCTCCCTCCGCGGGCCCCACCGACGGAGAGGGGTCCGAGCCCTCTGCCAGCTCCCCGATATCCCCTGGGGTCCCCGAAACCTTCCCCCGAGCCTGCTCTCCCCGTCCCGCCGAGGGCTCCTCCCAGTCCCCTCCCCGGAGACCTTCAAAGCGCGGATGTCCCTAAGGGCTCTCCCAGCCCCTCTCCCCGAGAGGGTCCGGTCCGCCTCTACTCCCAAGGGAATGTTCGCTCCCCTGCCCGCCGGGCGGGAGATCTCGGAGCTCATCGTCCCCGAGGGGCTGCCCGGGATCGGGCAGCGGGGAAAGGAGGCCGGGGGGTGCCTCGCCCACCCACCCATGGGAGCAGTGTGGGTAATTCCGCCGGCCCCACCCCTGGGGGAATTTTACCGGGCTCATCTGCCCTGGCGACCCCCGGGGACAGGGCAGGGGCGGGGAGCAGGGGGCGTCTGCCCCGGCCCCTTCCAGCCCACCGGGCTGCCTCGGCCCCTCTTCTCCTGGGGCGCTCTCAGCCCATCTCCCCTCGGCTCTCCCGGCAGAGCCTCTCCGGGACCCTGTCCCGAGCGGGGGGGACCTTCCCCAGCCCGCCTGTCCTCGGTGAACAGGGGACGGGGCTGCCCTGACCGCTCTGCTTGGAGAGCCCCAGAGCGGGGGTGCTGCTAGGGGTGCTGCTGCCCTCCCTCTCGGCTGCGGGCCCCCGACTGCTCTCCCCAGCCCTGTTCCCGCTGTGCCCGTTCCCCAAGGGTCTCTCCGGCCCCGTTCCCGCTGTGCCCGTTCCCCAGCCCTGTTCCCGTTCCCCGTGGGGACGGGCGCTCCGTACTCACATCGCGGCGGAGCGGAGCGCGCTGGCGGCGGCGGAGCGGGCGCGGAGCGGAGCGGGCGGCGGCGCTGTCAAGTTTCTCCTTTAACCGGGGCCACCGCCCCGCTTGCGTCTGCGGCACGGGGAGGGCTCAGCCTCCGCCCGCCGCCCTCCTATAAACGGGACAGGACCCGGCCCCGCCGCCTCCCCCTGGGAACCGCTCCCGGAGCCCTCGCCTTCCCCGGACACGGCTCCCGAGCCGCTCCCGCCCCACAGCGAGGAGATTTGGGGGGGACAAGAGACGAGCAGCCCGCTGTCGTGAGCCCGCCTGCCCGGGCAGCCGTGGAGGAAGGCGGGGGAGCGGTGGCCGTGCCCTGCTGTCCGAGCAGCCCCGAGGGTGCGGCTGTCCCTGTCCCGCCGCAGCCCCGGGCGGTGTGAGCAGCACCGGCCGTGCCGGGGAGGACAGAGCTCGGGTTATGCAGCCTCAGACGGGATCCGTGGCACAGGATTTGGGGAACGAGCGTCTGGCTGAGCTGAAGGGATTCTAGCTCTTGGAGTCGACCTTTCTTAGCACTCGAGAGGCAAATTAAGTAGAACTGAGCAACTTTTCACTAAACAGAGGGTACGATTTTCCACAGCTCTGGAGAACACTCAGAGTTAGGGCTGTTCTGCCTGGAGAAGGCTCTGGGGAGAGCTCAGAGCCCTTCCAGTACCTAAAGGGGCTCCAGGAGAGCTGGAGGGGGACCTGAGACAAGGGCTGGAGGGACAGGACACTGTCCTGTGGCTTCCCACTGCCAGAGGGCAGGGATGGATGGGATATTGGGAATTAGGAATTGTCCCCTGTGAGGGTGGGCAGGCCCTGGCACAGTGTGCCCAGAGCAGCTGTGGCTGCCCCTGGATCCCTGGCAGTGCCCAAGGCCAGGCTGGACAGGACTGGGAGCAGCCTGGGACAGTGGGAGGTGTCCCTGCCATGGCAGGGGTGGCACTGGATGGGCTCTGAGGTCCCTTCCAGCCCAAACCACTCTGGGATTCCATGACTCAGGCGCTCGGGAGAGAAGGGGTGGCTGCACTGCTGCCCTCGCTCATTCCTCGAGCACAGCCAATGTGTTCAAACAACCCCCCCACACACACACAGAGTTCACCCCCAGCTCCCAGACAATCCCGCCAGGATCCTGCACTCTCCTGAGCATTCCCACCGACCCCCATCGCTCCCCACTCCTGCACCAGCTCCAGACTCGTCCCGCATTGTTGCACAAACGAGGGATTCGGCATCCAGCCACCGGGACTGTAAATGCTGGGAGAAGGGAGCTGGGGAAGCGTGCTTGGCTCCACTCTCCTGGCAAGCAGAGGCGTGTTCCCCAGCACGGGCTCCTCGCTCACGGAAGGGGTCCCGGCACAGGCATCGGCCAGACAGCGGGAGCGGAGCTCTGAGCGGCTGAAACGAGATTCCAAAGGGTGCAATTCCCTTCCCGTCCAAAAAATCCCGCCGATTCCTCTGCTGCTGCCGTCCCTGTGCAGCTTGTGACGCCTGTCAGTGCCGTGCACAGGGCTGGAACCTCTGCGCTACCATCAGAACATTCCTGGCTAACGACACTGATGGGAGCTGTCCTGCCCCTCTGGGCCGGGTGCCTGGAGGAGCCCCCGCGCTCGGGGCTGAGAGAAAGGTCTCAGAAAGGTATTGGAAAGATCTTGGAAAGGTCTTGTCCGCAGGGCTGCCATGCAGGCTCTGGTACAGACCATTCTCTGAAGGTCTGAAGACCATTTGTGGCTCTGAAGGCACAGGGAGTCTGGGGGTCACAGACAGCTCCCGAGCCCCTCCGTGAGCCTGGCACAGCAAACCACCCCCGCTCTGCTTCTGAAAAAGGTGCCAAAGCAGCTTCTTAGGCGTGGGGAGAAATATCTGACAGTCAGACCAGGGAAAAGAGCAGTCTGTGGATAACAAAGCCAGTTTTGGCTGAGAGCAGTGGGTTGGAAACGGTGGAGAAAGCCCTGAGAGAAGAGCACAGGACTCCCCTGCTCCTTGAACACTTCTTTTGGGAAGGTGAACTGTTCAAACCGAGCAGGGCTTTGGACAAACATCAGCTACTGCTGGGAGTGCTGTGACAGAGCTCTGGGGCTGGGGCAGAGCTCCTCTCTACACTTGCTATCAGCCCGAGGTGCTGGAGGGAGCCTGTCCAGGGAGAGGAGGAGAGGAGGGAGTGAGGATGGTCAGTGGAGCCCTCCGGGCAGTGAGGATGGTCACAGGGCAGTGAGGATGATCTCAGAGCAGTGAGGGGCAATGAGGGTGGTAACGGGGCAGTGAGGAAAATTGAATTGGAAAAATGTTTTGTGTACAGCCAGGATTCACCACTGGTTGCGCTGGGAATACTGGAAGATTGACAAGTTGTATAAACTCAGATTCTCACTTGGAATCTCTTCCATGGGACTACTTTCATTGTGATGCTTCAGCTTGAAATTCCAGGATAAAACTATGAGAACCCAGGAGGAAAAGTGGGGTTTCTATCCCTTTATGGGGCTCAGATGCTGATCTGACCAGGCATGGATGGGCCGAAAGGGATCTAATCCTCATTTAGCTGTGACATCCAGTGACCCAGCACTTCAGGGCTCTGCTCATCCCTTTCCTCGGGCCAGGTGAAGGAAACTCCTCTTAAGACAAACTGAAACCCCTCTTAAGACAAACCGTTTCCAGCTACACAAAAAGGCAACATTTCCTCTGCATGTCCTTGTGAGGATGAACTCGTTTAACCCTGCATTTTGCTCTCTCATCACAATTTTAGGGACTCGCTTCCTGTTCCCTACCCTGGTGACTACGGCCATTCCCGAGGAGGGTTTGAAATGCAAAGGGCAGGGGCCAAATCTGCGCTGCCATCAGCAATCCCCTCCTGGGGGCTGGGGAGGGAACGGGGCGGGGAAAATCCTGTTTTCAAAGGACTGGGCCACCAGGAAAAGGAGGAGAGCAAGACTTGGTTTGGCCGCACTTTGGGCAAGATCTATGGTGCTCCCTCAAAGAACACACATGCAGACGTGTATATGTATATATACATATATATACACATATATGTATGTGTGTATAATATACATATATTGTGTATAATATACATATATTGTGTATAATATATGAATAATGTATATATAAGCATATATAAATATATGCATATTTACATATACATATATGTAAATATAAATACATTTACACAGGTGGAATGGATATTGTAAAATATATTTCAAGCAGGAAAAAACCATGAAGAGAGACTTTATATTCAGCAAACTTCAATTACAAAGGGGCTAATGTATCTTGGAAGCTTATGGACTTATTTTTTTTGATTTTTTTTTCTACCAATTCAAGAAGAATTTGTGAAATACTTTAGACCTGTCTACATTCATGCCCCCAAACCAACTTCATCCAACTTTTTGCTTTCCACTCCTGGGCCATGTCAGCACTGATAGAGCCAGGCTGAAATCACAGGAGAAAGTCCCACTGACTTCAAGTATACCAACATTCACCCATTGACCCCCAAACCCTCAAAAAATCACCTGAGCTTCCCAGCTGGGACTGGAAACATCCTCAGGTACTTTCTGAGCTGCTGCCTCGTGCTCCTCTCCTGCATATTTATAAAATAGAAAGTATTTTACAAATAGCACAGAGCAGACCCTACAGAGGGCCCAGGTCTAACCCAGCTTCGAGCCTCACCTTTGCCCAGAGCACTGAGTTTCACACCTTTGGCCCCAGCAGTGCCAGGGGTGGCCCCTTCTCTGTGCCCTGCAGGGTCCCCAGAGGGGCCAGGGCTGCCCTGGGCATCCCTGCTGAGGGACACAGCAGCAGCTGCATGAGCTCCCAGAGAACTGGGCCCAGAGCATGTGAAACAAATCCATGGGGGGATATTAAACCCAAGGACAGCCCTGGCGGCTCAGGAAGTCCTTGGGATTGCTGGAAGCTGGGAAAGTGGGCTGGGAGAATCTCACAGCATTCTTGCTGCCTTCTGCTGCTTTTATCTCAGCATCTCCTGTTGGCTCTGGCAGGGGCTGCACCAGAGGCTGCGCTGTGCTCTGAGCCAGCACAAGCATTTCTGTGATCCTACACTGCCCAAATTTTCCTTTAGCATTTGGCCAAAGTTTTCTCCCTTTTTTTCCATAATAGCAATGAGTTTAGGGTTGGTTTTTTTTCTGACTGCTGATGCTGTTTGGGGAATTCTCTCTCCCTTGAGCTCAATAATCTGCACTAGTTATGCAATACATTGTTAACATGGTTTTTGGCAAGATTTGATTTCACCCAAATTCATATCAGACCTTTCCAGGACATTCAATGATTTTTGTTTTCTTAAACAACAAAATCTCCTTTCTGAGAAGTTTCTTGCTAGCCATGCCTGGAGTGTTCACCTGGATCCTGGACTGACACAAAGCAACGGTGTCCTGGGTTTATTAATTTATTGTCTCTCCTCCAGTCAGTAAACAATTAATTTACACACCCAGCTCTGCAGCAGTGATGCAAATGGAATGATGCAGAAGGGTGGGAATATGGCTGTAAGATGCAAAGGAATTTCCACAGAGTAACTTTCTCAGCACTTGGCTGATAGAGGCAGCAATAAACCAGCAATAAATAGCAATAAAAGCAGACACGTCGTTCTGGTGGAGAAAGGAGCCATCCCCTCAGTACAGAAAGGCAGATGACGGGCCTGGGCTGTGATTTAGAAATGATCTCTGAAAGGAAATCATTTAATGGCATTGCAGCAAACGCAGCTCAGCCATCAGCAGGAGGAGGCAGGGCTGTTGTTTCATCTCCCCAGCACATCAAAGGCTGCTCAAATCCCAAAGCCAGCCCTGCAGGGATTACATGGAGCAGCTTCCCTCAGCAGCAGCTCTGTCATGGAAAGCAAATCCTCCCTGTGCAGGAGAGCCTGGTGTTCACTGGAACTGCACCCAGACCCATCCCTGGGACCCCTCTGGCAGGGCTGTGTGCCAGGGCAGGCTCCCTCGGGGCAAGGAGAGGGTTCACACTGAAACTCACACTGAAGCACACGTAGAATGCTCTGACCAACGTGTCAGGGGGGCTGGGGGATATCAGCTGCCAGAAAAAGTAACATCAGTTCTGTCAACTTATGGAAAACTGGCGTGGAGAGAACACAACCCCAGAGGGACCTGGGAATTCTCTAACGTCTGGGAAACTGCTGCAGGAAAGTGGAAAGTATTTGTGAAAGAAATTAGACGAGCTGAAGCTGAAATTCCTCTGGTCATGGCTTGAACAGAGGAAAGAAACTCTTTGGCAGTGCTGTGGAAAGGAGCATCAAGAGGCCAGGACAGCAAGAGAAAATGGAGTTGAGTAATTGCAGCACCACATAATTGCTGGCAGTTAGGAGAGAGCCCTAAAGGAGCTGGCCATGGGAAAGATCAGTGTTTGGGGAGCTCTGAGAGCAAACTTGGGGAAAAGTGGAGACTGATCCTGGTGTGCCCTCACTGTAAAACGGAGCCCAGATATTTCTGACATGACTCAAACCAGAGGTGGAAGTGAAGTGAAGGCAAAGCTGTTGCTGGTGCCAGGACTTGGCTCCAGGTGCTCCAAGGCTGGAGCCTTCCAGGAAAGGGCTGTGGGTGCCTCTGCTGCCCCACACTCAGCTGGGACACACTCCTGGGGCCCAAAGCCTGGCAGCTCTGCCTGGGAACATCTGGAGTGGGTCTGCAGACGAGGGGAGCAGCCAAGGTCAACGGGGCTGGGGACAGGAGCACAGGCAGGGAACAGCACGGGGCAGCCCGAGGCCACTGAGGGTGCTGACAAAACCCGAGCTCAGCTGGCCCTGGCTCCTTTGAGACCCAGGGGAGTGCAGACAGGGAGGGTGAGGTCAGCTGGGCAGTCTCTCCTGCTCAGGCTGTCTCTTTCCTTTGGAAGGGTGGCTGCTGCCTCCGACGGACTCCAGCCCCAGGACACACACAAAGTAGAGGAAATCTATTTTTAGTCTCGACAAAAGTGCTAGTAAAGAAAAAAAAGGTTGGAAAGACAATTGCTTCCTGTTTAGGGCTGGTGCTGGGAGGGAGATCCTGCCAGGGTGGGGAGGCTGGGCAGGGCAGAGGGTCCGTGGGGTGAGGAGGAGCCATCGGGGTGGCACACAGGGAAAGGGCTCCCATCCCCTGTGAGCCCACGCTGGGCTGGGGGTCCCTGCCCTGGATTCCCGAGGGAGGGAGGGACTCGAGACTTGGCCCCTTTGGGATTCCTGGTGCCCACGGGCTTTAGGCTGAGCTCAACAGCTGAGGTTAAAAGACTCAAGAGCTGTGATAGCCTAAGGAGACAAACGCAACGTGACTTTTACACTCAGCCTCAGACTGATTGAAGACTTATCCCTCTGGAGATTCCAGTACTTGGTAAATCAGGATTTACAGCAGGAGAAAAGGCTCCGTGCAGCCAGAGGGGCTTAAACATCGATTAATCTCTTTATCTTCAAAGTGCTTTGGTGCTCCCGCCAAAGAACTACAAGTGAGAGGTTAAACCAGGAAACCAAAATTAAACCCACAGCATTTTCTTCAATGAACTTTCTCTAAGTCGAATCTACTTCCTCTTTTTAAAACCCCAACACTGACATATTTTATGGCATTTAACATTTTTCAAAAGCAAAGCAATTATCATTAGAAATCAGCTTAAAATGCACATTTTTCTATTTTAGGAACAGCACAAACTGCAACTCTTTCCGGGACAGTTTGTGTTTCTTCTGCTGCACCATTAAAAATCCATCCTGGATGTCAGCAGCTCGTTATTCTGACAAGTGGCTTTACTTCCCCTTGTGCCTTCTCCACATCACACACACTCAAAAGGAGGAAGACACGACAGTTTTTCTCCTGAAAGCACAGCCTGGAAGGGTAGGGATGGATCCCCGTGGGTGGGTTTGGTGACATACAGGATATTTTCAGCTCCTTCCTGGCACGCGGTGAAAGAGAAAACACAAAGGAAAAAAGAATCATCCTGGTAACCCAACAAACAAAACACCCGTTTAATTTCCATGCGGAGTTTACAGCAGGAAATGAAACGCTACCAAAGTTGTGAAATTGCAACAATATATTTGCAAAGCAGCGGGGGGAAAGGGGGGACGCGTCGTGCCGTGGGTGCCGGGCGCTCAGGTGAGCCCGGCCGAGACGTAGCCCAGGATCTGCACGGTGCTGGGGTAGCTCTTGCGCATGCCCATGCAGCGCTCCTGGTCGATGAACAGAGAGTTGTTCTTGACCACCAGGTCGTGCTCCAGAACGCCCTTGGAGCGCACCAGCATCTGCAGCATGTCCTCGGAGGCACGCAGGCACTGGTGCAGGTTCCGCAGCGTCTCGTTGATCTCGTTCACCTCCTGGACAAGGCTGGAGAACAGCGGGACAATCAGAGACCCCGTGGGGTGGTGCCCACCCAGATGGGCCCTCTGGGCATGGGGTTCCCCATCAGCACACTCAGGTGATTCTCACCCTCGTGCCCTGCTATGGGAGAGCTCCTCCCAACCTCCATGGGGAGGAGTGGAGAAGTTTATTCCAAAGCTCTGGATATGCTCAGCCACGTGTGCCAGAGCAGCTTGTGCCACCAGAACAGGGACGAGCAGCTCTGGTTTCCTATTTCTCTGGGCTTGTGGCTTTGTTTGTTCACTCTCCTGGATTTCCCTGTGCAGGGGTTCTACACAGGACACACACTCAGCAGGACAGGGCACTGGGAGAGGTAAAAGGGAACTTGGAACACGTGGAGGATGGGAAAACCAGCAGTGTGTGAGATGCTGAACCAATTCCGCGGCTGCGTTTAAACCACTTTGAAAAGGGAACTGTGCTCAGAGGGCTCCCAGGAGGAGCTGTGAGCTTTGGGTGCCTCCCAGAGCTGCTACTAGGCACTCCCTGAGGCACAATCCCAAAGTCCTTGCAAGGATTTCCAGTGTGCCCACTGAGGGGAGGACAGCTCCGCATGTGCATCCATCCTTGGAGCTACCCAAAAGGAAGGGGCTCTGTGCCCTCAATCTCAGCCTGTCAGAGAGCGGAATCACAGAATCATAGACCAGAATCCCAGATGGTTTGGGTTGGAAGGGACATTAAAGCCCATCCAGTGCCACCCCTGCCATGGCAGGGACACCTCCCACTGTCCCAGGCTGCTCCAGCCCCAGTGTCCAGCCTGGCCTTGGGCACTGCCAGGGATCCAGGGGCAGCCCCAGCTGTTCTGAGAACCCTGTGCCAGGGCCTGCCCACCCTCCCAGAGAGAAATGCTTTCCCAATATCCCATCTGTCCCTGCCATCTCTGCATTTAAAGCCACTGCCCCTTGCCCTGTCACTCTGCCTGTATAAAAGCCCCTCTTCCCTCCTTCTCCTAAGCCCCCTTAGGGTGCTGGGGGGACAAGGGAGAGCAAGAGGTTTATCCTCCAAAACTGAGCACAAGCAGCCAACTGGGTGAGGCAGGAGAGAAGATGAACCCGAGGGTTGGGACACCTGCTCAGTGCTTTAGGTTGGAGCAGGGCACTTATGGAAGGAATATTCAGGGAAAACAGCCATTTTGCCATGCAGAGATGCTCCTGAGTGCCCCTGGGCCCTGGCACCCGGCCTCACCGAATCTGGGCGGCGTCCCGGCACAGCTCCACGTTGGGTCTCCTCGAGCGCTCATCCAGCCGGGTCTGGGCCACCTTCAGCTGGACCTCTTTGTCCCTTATGGTCTTCTGGATGACTTGGATCTTGGTCTCGAGCTGGAAGATTTCCTGCCGTGTCTGGGGTGAAACAAACACAGGAATCAGTGAAAAGATATCTTCTCAAGAGATCACATCATTCCCTTCTCTCCTGCTGGTGCAGGAGAGTTCAATAGTTCACAAGTTCAATAAACAGCCCCTGGGCTCAGGCCTCTGTTGCTCTGCCACATCAAGGCCCAGATCCAGCAGAGTTTTCAGGGAAAATCTCTCTGCTCTCACTGCCACATCAGAGGATAGTTAGGAGCAGAAGAAGTTTAGGAGTGGTGATGGATCTACTGAATTACCAGCTTCCCAAATTTGCTGCTCATAAGAATGGATCATCCATCAGGGAAAGGTTTTAATGGCTCCTCATTTAAGGACATGCCATCAGCCCCTAGTGCTGGAACTTCACGGGTCTGAGCCCTTCCCAGGAAGCTTTCCACAATTCCCACAGCTCTGAGCCAGAGCCCATCACTGCTGTCCCTCTGGCAGTGGCAGAGCAGGGCAGGGAGCGCAGGGACAGCCGCCGTCCCTGGGGCGGGCGGGGCCGGTACCTTGGCCAGGTGTGTCTGGATCTTGCTCTTGGCGTTGGCGATCTCGGTGATGCGGCTGGTGAAGGCGTCGTTGACCTTGCTGAACTGGCGCCACATCTCGTCGGCCGTGCCCATCAGGAGGCTCTCGGTGCTGGCGCGCAGCTTGGCCGAGGCCGCGCGTGCGCTCTGCGAGCGGAAGATGTTGTTGTCCGTGAACCTGGCCCACGTCTCGGGCACCGAGACCCTGCGGGGAGAGCACTGCCCTTGGAACACACTGCACACTGAGGGAGGGAAACCTGTGCTCTGAACTAAATTATGGGGAACTGAAACATCTGGACCCCATCCATTCGATGACATTTATCAAATGAGGGCTGGACTCCGTTCATTTGATTATATTTATCAAATGAGGGCTGGACCCGGTTTGTTTGATGATATTTATCAAATGAGGGCTGGACCCAGTTCATTTGGTGATATTTATCAATTGAGATCTAAAGCCCACTTGTTTGATGATATTTATCAAATCATGGCTGGACCCCACTTGTTTGATGATATTTATGAAATGCTCACAAAGATAACTTGTAAAAGTTCGGACAAACAAGAGATTCTCCCATAAAAACCAGAGATTCCAATCGGAGCTCTGTTTGCACCTTCGAGGCATTGAGTGCCAAGGAATTCCCAGCCTCACAAGGACACACAGATCACAGTTCAGACAATTCCTTTTGCTCACAGCCCATCTCAGTCTCCCACTAAACCAAACGAGCTTTAGATCCCACTCCATTCCCTCTCTGTGCATTTGGGATGAAGTTCCTGCCTGTGCAGTAGTCCAGAACAAGATCAACAAAAGACTTAAATACCACATAAGCTCCATTTGAAACCTGCTGATTCTCGGCACATTTTACCCCGCTCTGAATTTCAGCCTCAATCCTCTGCAATCCATTTGCCTGTCTAAATATGTCTGAGCTCCACTGTGAATAATTATTCAAACTACTAGAAAAATTGTCTCAATCTGTGCCTCTCCATAAACTTCATGGGTTTGTGTGAGCAGATTTATTCTCTCAGCCCTTTGCCACTTGGGCATCTCTCTGTGAGTGCTGGGTTAGGTCACTGTTCATTTACTGCAAAGCCAAAGCTGAATTCCTGGCACCCAAAAGCAGCAGAACCCTGTCCCAGGACCATGTTCTCATTTCTGGATTTTCTGGGTCATTTCAGCTCCCTGCCAGGCCCTCTCCATACAGGGCTGAGCCCCCAGACTTCCCATCAGTGAGGAGCACTCAGGCAAGCACTGAGACATCTCTGAAAATATGCACGAACTTAATGAGCTGTGCAGAGGTGCTGGGCTGAATTCGTTTGCAGGCTGAGCTCTGGGCCCTGATCTAATGTTTAATTAGGTTGGGCTCGCTTTTGCCCGACGGGTGTTGGGTGTCCAGCTGAGAGCAGAGGGTTCCTCTCCCATGGAGAGCCCAGGGGTAAAGCTCCCCTCGAGTGGTGTCTCTAGGAGGGATGGATGTGCCCCCAGAGAGGGCTGGGCAGCCCCAGCTCCTGCTCTGCCCCTGCCGGGCCCCAGAGCTCACGTGGCATCCATCCTCTCCACGCCCTTGAAGAAGTGGATGCCTCTGGAGGTGTTCTTCAGCTGGTAGCACTTGTTGTCGATGTGGTGGCCCAGCTGCTTGTCAGCCAGGTCCTTCTCCAGCTCCTGCCGGGCCTCCTTGTTGCACCTGGAGCACGCCAACAGCAGCCTCAGTGGGGATGGAGCCGTGGGATGGTTCTGTGCCCATCCTGTGCCGTCAGCCCCTCTGTGCTCCCAAAGCATCCCAGAGCCTCCCCCAGAGCCTGCAGGGACTGAACCCGCAGGGCTCAGCTGGGGCACAACTGCAAACACACACCAGCCCCGCAGCAAGGGCCCAGCCCTTCTTACATGATCTGGGCATTCACCGTGTCCAGGCACTTCTGCAGCCTCTCCCGGCAGGACCTGATGATCTTGATTTCCTGGGCAAAGGCAGAACAGCCCCATCAGCATCGTGCTCAGACATCCTGGGCACTCCTGCCCCGGGGGCACACAGCAGGAATTCCGCTTCCCGCACAGCAAGCACGGGCCAGTGCCCTGGGCCAGTGGTGCCGCACATCCCCATCCCCATCCCGGGGCATTTTCCTCCCCACAAGAAATCCCATCCATATGGGACAAGAGGACTTTGGTGTAAACCCAGTTTAGGGTTTTTCAGTTTCAGGGGTTTTCAGTTCTAGGCAGGGTTCAGCTCCCCCGGGGGAAGGCTGGTGCTGCTCTCAGCTCCCTTGGTCCAGCACAAGCCTGTTGCACCCATAAGGGTTTCCAGACAGGTTATCAGTGCTCCAAACCCAGGGGTTTTCAATCCCTCCTGGATGCAGAAGCCAGCTGAAAGCACAGCCTAAATGCATCCCAAACATTAAAAAACCCAAATGGCATTATGGAGATACCAGCTCTGATAATTTTCCTAAACCCTCATGACCTTCAAACTAATCTTTTAATTTTTCAGGGCCTGACTCATAACAAAATATCTTCTAAGAGAGCAGTGGCTTCACAGGCCCAGGGGCTACAATTTCCTTCCCAGTTCCGTGAGGTTTTGCAGTGATTATATTTCACTGTACCCTGCATTAGGATCCCATTTGCTGTGCCATGCTTGCTTTTAATTCATAATTTAAAGCAGCTTAGATAAAGGCAGGCAGGAGTGCAGGTTTTTGTTATTTCTATTAAATCCATTGCCTGAGCACGCAGTGACAGTCCTGCTGCAGCCACTCTGCCCTGAGCAAAGCAGAGCTGGGCAAGTGCAGTTAATATCTTTTATTAGCCCAACGAATATAGCTGGGGAAAGTAGACATGCTGTCGGGCACACCCTGCCCTCTCCGTGTGTGTGTGTAATATACAGAATGTGCTGCAGACACAGATCACACAAAAAAAGCGATATCTGTGCAGGCAGGACTCAGAAAGGCAGAGCCATCTCACGGGCTCCCCAAGGAGGGTCAAAGGACCCTGATGAGCCACCCAAACCCGGCTCCTTTCCAGCTCTTCCTTCCTGTCCCGGGGCCACGCTGCTGGGTGGGAGCACCAGCCCCTGCCCAGCAGGTTTGGGGGTTGAAGAACGTTGGGTTCTCTCAGCAGCACTGAAGAGTCAGTGAGGGAACAGGGCTGCCAGACTTGTTCAGGGGAGTTTGGGTAGAACCAGCTGTGTCACAGGCTGGGTGTGCCACACTCACTGTGACAAGCTGTTTCTCCACGTCGTCATTCACCAGGTCGATGCCCATCCTCTTCTCCCGATTGAGCAAACACTTGTGAGCGACCTGGTGGGGACAAGGGGTGACATCAGCGCTGGCTGAAGGCACAGGGCTCCCTGCAGAGACTGTGCCCATGGCAGGGGATGCAGGAAGGGAAAGTGCAGGTGGGCACAGGATGGCAGCATGCAGAAAGCTGCTGAGGCAGCAGGGTTAGCTGACAGCAGCAGCCGAGTGCCACATCAGCAGGGAACCAAAGGGACGGAGCCCTCATGTCCCCAGCCACCACAGCAAGTTCAGGGACCCCTGTCAGGCCCGGTAAGGACCTCCCCAGAGCCTTGTAGTACGACAGGCTTTTGTGTCCCAAGCCAGGATTTGGGATACAGAAATATCTGCTAAAACAAACACTGCAGTGATGTGCTCAGCATGTGCTGGAGGAGGATGCAGCAGATGCAGGGGATTTGTTTATCACTGACTCAGCTAATGGGCTCTTCTTGAAACCTTTCCAATGTTACAGGGCTTTATGAGAGGTTTGAGTGGCTGCAGATGTGTGGGCTGGGGATGCAGGGTCCCTACCTGGAAGGGGCCCTCGGTGTCGGCCAGGGCTCTCTCCAGCCGTTTCTGCATGTCCATCAGGGAGTTGGTCTCCCTGATCATGGCGTCCAGCTCGATGCAGAGCTCAGACTTCCAGTACTCGATGTCATTGATGCGCTCGCCCAGGTTCTTGGTGCTCTCCCCCTGTGTCCTCTTGGCCTGCTGGTACACGTCCTTGATGGTGCGCGTGAGGTCGGCGCGCAGGCGCTCCGCGTTGTGCCGCGTCGTCTCCGACTCCTTGTAGTTGGTCATGTTGGACCTGTGCCAGTCGTCCAGCGTGTGCCGGGTGAAGACCCCGCTGGGTCTCTCAGAAATGAAAGGAATCATCTTGGTGGGGGGCAGCCCCGGGAAGCTCTCGGTGAGGGGAGACAGGGTGGGGTTGAGGGCAGCTGCTTTGTAGTAGGAGTTGGGCATCCATGGCATGTTGAAGCTCTCGGAGGGGTTGAAGGGAATGCGGTTCTTGTAGCCAGCGGCCGTGTGGGTCGCTGGCAGGACCTTGGGAGGGGGTGGCCGTGGCTGGTTAAACTTGGCTTTCAAGGGATAGCCGTAGAGTTCCATCCTGGAATGCTGCTGGTGCGGGTCCTGCACAAAGGGGGCAGAGGAAAATCTTGCTCAGAAAGTTCCTGTGCTCATGGTACCTCTTACAGTAACACCCAATGGGTGATGGGACCAGCCCTGCCCAGGGCACCCACACAGCCCCTAAATCTCCTGAATGCAAATCCCCTCTGACATCATCCCAGGCATCTGGATAGGGAGGGATTTGAGACCAACTTTGCTGTTGGTATCTTGTGTCAGGTCTTGAAATGAGGAGAGAGACAAATCATGGCTGCTTTGCCATGGAGGATGACAGATTTATACCTTCATTTCCTTATTCCTTGTTTCCCATTGTTCCTTCATTTTCCCTGTCAATCTAATGACCTCCCCTGGCAGGATGGGCAGGCCTTGGCACAGGGTGCCCAGAGCAGCTGTGGCTGCCCCTGGATCCCTGGCAGTGCCCAAGGCCAGGATGGACACTGGGGCTGGGAGCACCTGGGACAGTGGAAGGTGTCCCTGCCATGGCAGGGATGGTCCTTTCCAACCCAGGCCAGCGAGTCTGATCCCAGGACCCAGCCTGGCCAAAGGCTCTGGGATGGGCAGTGGGACACTCATACCCCCAAATTCAGCACAAAATCTTTCCCCGGTGTGACTGGCTCCGAGTCACCTTGGCAGAACCGAGGAGGAGAGGTCTGTGCTGAGCTCCACCAAAGCCCCTGCATGTGCTGCTCCCACAGACCAGTCCCTGCAGCCCTTTGTCCCTGCTGGGGACAGGCCACTGCCATTCCCTACCTTATTTACCCGGGGAGCAGGACAGTGGGGGATGCTTTCCCTGGCTCTCACCCTGCCACCAAATCCTTCCCCTTCAGACACCGACAGACAAGTGTTTGAGAGGGGAAAAGCTTTGGGAATGGGCTGGATTGCTTTTCCACCATTTCCAGCTGGAATGATCACCCTTACACGCCCCTGGGGATGAGCCAGGCTGGGATGGGAGCTGCCAGCACCCCTGGGCACAGGCACACGGGGCTGGGTTTGGGGCTGGGGTCAGTACCGGCCGTGCGGGCCTCCCTCGGCGAGCACAGCTCCCCCTCAGGCCTGGGGGCGCCCAGGGGGGCTGCTGCTCATCTCTGGCTCTGGGGTGGCGCTGGCACTGCCCACCTCTGTGTGCCCGTTGCCATGGATGGGGTTCCGTGCCCAGGCTGGGTTCTGGGTGGCTCTGTGACGCTGGCTGGGCTCTGTGACCCGTCCTGGCCATTGACCCGCCCTGCAATGGCCTGGAGCAGGGACAAGAGGGGCTGGGATGGGTGCTGGGTGAGCCCAGGCACCCCAGCTCACCCAGGGGTCTCTGCCCAGCCTCTGGGAACACCAGCTCTGCTGTGGCAGCTTCCACATCTCACCTTCTCCACAGGGGCATCTTCATCTTCTTCATTGCCCAGCTGTGTCCACGGCTCATCGAGGACCCAGGCTGGTGTTTCTGCCCTCTTACAGCCTCAGTTTCTCCTGATTGCCCCAACTCCTGCAGCTGCAGACTGGTACTGCATCGAGGGCTTTCCCAGGTCCTGGTGACCCCAGGCCACCCTCCTGAGCTGGCTTCCTGTGGCAGCTCTGCCTCTGGCCAAAGAGTGACAGAAAATGGAACACAGAGTGCTTGGTGTACACAAAGTGCAGCACATCTTCATTTCACCCCAAACACACGTCCTGCCTCAGCCGGGGCAGCAATCAGCTCCATCAACCTGAAACAAACCATTCAGCCCATCAGCTGGCTTTTCTGCAGCCTGAGCAGATAAACGATGGCAGTGAAGGCCTGCCAAGCCTGTCCCCAGCAGGACACCCACCCTGAATTAGCCCAGCTCTGCTCCCTGCACGCTCGCAACTCAGCCCGGCTCTCATGCCCTGCCCGTGCTAATTCTGTTCAGATGAATCACTGCCCGGCCAGGGACACCACTGATGTGGGAGGCAACCCCAGGGCTCTGGAAGCATTTGCTAAATTAGGTAATAATCATTTGATAACGTTGTAAATGGCCCAGGGGTGCTCTGTGCAGCCGGGCAGGACCGTCTGGGGCAGCACAGGGGGCCAAGATTGGTCCCACAGAATCACAGAATGCCCCGAGCTGGGAGGGACCCACAAGGATCCCTGGGGACCCCTGGCCCTGCCCAGACCCCCAACAATCCCCCCTGGGCATCCCAGCCTGTCCAAGCCTGAGCTCTGGCAGCCTCAGGGCTGTGCCCATTCCCTGGAGAGTGCCAGCATCTCTGGGGAGGAACCTGTTCCTAGAATCCAACCTAGAGCTCCTCTCACACGTCCTAAAAGCTGCAAAGAGAGGAATTGGCACAGGTAACACAGACAAATACCACAATGACTCTCAAACAGCTGCCAAGTGCACAGTCTGTGATCCCAGAATCCCAGATCTCTGAGTACCCCAGGGAATTGGACAGGCTGTTTACACCACTGCCATTTATTTGAGTAATTAAACCTTGTTCCTTGATTCTGACTACAGCTCCAACAGCTGCAACATCTAACATAATATAACTAAAATTACACACTGTCCCCACCCAGTTGTGCTGGGGCACATCCAGTCTGGGTGGACACGTGAGGACACAGCTTGTGCTGAAGCCTCCACCAGTTTAGCACAGAATGAAAGAACAAAACCAGGCTGAGCCCAGGAAGCTGATGGGAAGCAGAGGTGCCAGTTCTCAGCACGGCAGCCCAGGCTGGCCAAACTGGAGTTTCAAGGGACACATTTAGATACCTGAGTACAAAATCTGCTGCCAAGAGCTGTCAATCCTTGTGTCACAGCTCTGCATTCTGCTGTCTATTAATACAGCATTGCACTGGGTCAGAAGCCGCCCTGCTGAAAATACCCAGCTGCAGATGCTTTGTACAGCCCTGTGAGCCTGCACGTACCCAGCAGAGCCCAGGCACTCCTTCACTCACTGGAATATTCCCCTGGCCCCCTTCACTCACTGGAATACTCCCCTGGCGCCCTTCACTCACTGAAATATTCCCCTGGCTCCCTTCACTCACACTGGAATATTCCCCTGGCTCCCAGGAGTGCTGCACCTGCCTGAAAGGGATCAGCTGCTCATTCACAGAACCCCAGAACCCAGTGTGGCCTGGGATGGATGGGGCTGGAGCAGCCTGGGACTGGGGGGTGTCCCTGCCCATGGCAGGGTGGGGTGAAATGGGCCTTAGGTCTCCTCCCAGCCCAAACGATTCCATGATTCCCTGCGATGATTTTCACCTCTGAACACGAGGCTCTTAGAGAGAAAGCAATAAAGAGATCTAAACTAAACCTAGAGTAGACTGGCAGCTGAATTATTCAGTCTAACCAAAGCAGCATTTGAGTGAGCTTTCCAAACAATAAAAGTGGCATGAATAAATCATCACAAATCCCTCCCCGAGCTCTCGTGGTGTGTCACAACCACCAAACCACAGATGCTCAGGGCAGGCTCTGCTCATCCCCAAGGTTAAGCCTGGGATCACTCCTGTAATTACAGCAGTGGTGGCCTCAGAAAATGTCATCGTTTACTGGTGATGCTCTCAGCAGTGCCCAGGAACCACCAGAAATCAAACACTGGGCTCAGGGAGATCCTCCCTGCACCCTTTCAGTGCCTCTGAGCTGGGGGAGCTCGGGCTTTGCTGCCTGCCCTGGGGCAGCATCCCCAAGGCCAGGGCAGTGGGGATGGTGTGCCCTGCACTGCACCAGCAGGGCACGGGGCTCTCAGAGCCCAGAACCCCCCAGCTGCCCCATCCAGCAGGTCTGGGGGCAGGAGGAGCCCCCTGAGGCACACAAGGGGCAGTCCTGGCCTGAGAGGGGAAAGGAGCCCGAGCAGGGGGTGCAGGGATCCCCCACAGCTCTGTCCCTATCCCACAGGAGCTCTCCAATCACAGCCTGGGGACACCCCCTTGGCACTCAGAAACCATCCTGAAACCATCCCCAGCTCCGTCCTTGGTGCTCCCCACCTCGCTGCAGCCCTGGGCTGTCACTCCCTGCTCCTACCCTGGGGCTGACTCCTGCCCAAGAGGGGCAGGCACAAACTGCTCCAAAAACTGATGGAGGGAGAAAGGGAAATGAACCCAGTCTCTCTCCATTTACCTTGAAATATCCCACCTGTGAAAGTGCTTAGCCACGTGCTGTTTATTAACATCAGCCCCATTATTTCAGGGCAGTTTAAACACAGAATTTAAATGTGAGCCCCACATCTGAGGGCTCTGTAGAAGTGGATGGCTCTGGTGATTGATGCTCCACACATGCTTTAGTGCTCAGCTGCAGTGAGTTATTGGTGGCCTCTCCTTGCCTTACACACTCCTCAATTCAGAGCCAGATGTGAAAGCAATTAACACACTGAGAGGACTCTCTCTAGGTCTGTGGGGCTTTTTATAGGTTACTGTTTATTTCTGGCCCTCTTTTCTTGAGGTGAATTTTGGCAGACAGCTCTAGGGCTGGTTTATGTCATGACTGGCCATTGTTTAAAGTTTTTTATTGCTCTGGCAAAGGGCTTGCATTGGAAAGGGGAGGCAGAGTCACTGTATTTTTTTTTGCCTCTCATCGTACTCGGGCTGTGACTCCACAGACAGCAAAAGGATCAAAATGTCTGCAGAGCTGACAGGAGCAGCCTCAGCTCCTGCACTCAGGAAACAGTGAGGGATGAACACAGCCCTGGTGTGGAAGGGCCCAGAAAGCTCAGCTGGGAAGAAAACAAACCAGCATTCATGGAAATTGCTTTAAAAAATTAAATAAATAAAAATCACAGAATGGTTTGGGTTGAAAGGGGAAAATCCTCTAGTCCCAACCCCAAATGTCTCTCCTCACTTTTCAGCTCCCCCTGAGCACTGCCAAGGTGCTGCCCCCATCCCAACACCCTTCCCCAGGCAGGGAGGGAGAGGGGGCTGTGCCCTGCGCTGTCCCCTGGCACAAACGGGGGTGTCCCCAGGCTGGGGCTGTCCCCAGGCTGGGGCTGTCCCATGTCCTTTTGGTGCCACTCAGGACGTGAGCAGAGAGGAGCCTTTGCTGCAGGAGTGCCCCTGACTCCTGGCCTGTAGGATCAGGATACAGGAGCTGTGACAATCCCAAATTAACCCCAGCAGCTCCAGATAGCCCTGAGAGCACTGCAGCCCAGGATGGTCCATGCAGCTCAGAATGGTCCCTGCAGCCCAGGATGGTCCCTGCAGCCCTTCCCAGGGCTGGATCCTCCATGGAGTGGGGAAACGGGGCTGGCTCTGCTGCCCCGCCCAGCCCTGAGCTCCAGCACGGATGTTTATCCTCCAAACAAAGGGAACCATTCCATGCCCAGCTGAAAAGTAATTCAGACAGCTGCCCTCAGATGAGATCCTGCAGATGCCTTGGTGTCCTCTGTCAGGTTTTGCTAGAAAGGCAGATCACATTTCCCAATAAAGGCCCCTTCCTGCCCCTGCCAGGGCTGTTCTGTGCCCTGTCCCTCCCTGTGGCACTGCACAGGAGCAGAGCTCCTCTCTGCCCTGCCCTGCCCTGCCCCAGCAGGGATCGTTCACATTTCATTACATAAATATTCTGCTGATGCTTTCTCTCATGTTACACGACATTTCTATCCCTGGAGCCCGTGTCCACTCGGCCAGGCTGAGCACACAGTGCTGCCCATGGAATGGCAAGCAGGGTGAGGCCATGGGCTCCTTCCTCTGGAAGTGACAATTATTGTCAAGGAGTTTCAGCAAATGGTGTTTTGTGGTTGCATCCCGAGCTGCCTGCAGGAGAAGGTGAATTCTGGCTTGTTCTGGAGAGATGGATGTCACTCAGAGTGGCAGGAAAGGATGGAAATCACTCAGGGCTTTCCTTCACAGAGCTTTGCTCCAATTCTCACCTGCATCCCCACCAGCCAGGCTCTCAGTTCTCCTCTATCTCCCATGGCTCCTTCCCAAGTTTTGCCTCACACATTGGTAATCCAGGCACAGACACCTGCTCCAGGCTGTGACACGGGGAGTGAGGAGCCCCAGGCTGGGCAAGGAGGGTCCTGCACACCAAAATTCCTCACCCAGAGGAGCCAGGGTGGGCAGGGGGCCTGGAGAATGGTGTGCACCTTCAGCCATGAGCTGGACAGAGCAAAACAACCACCCTGGCTGCACCTTGGAACAATGAGAGCAGATAAAAGCAGATAAAGGCAGCGCAGCAAATAATGACCAGAAGACATTTGCAATATATCACAAAAGCAGGAAAAACACTCCAGGAAATCTGCATTTCCCCACACTTCTCAGAGAAATCATTTCATGATCTGCCTGTCCTGCTCATCTGCAATCACCAACAATTCTGGAATCACAGAATGGTTTTGAAGGGACCTGAAAGCCCATCCAGTGCCACCCCTGCCATGGCAGGGACACCTTCCCCTGTCCCAGGGACACCTCCCACTGTCCCAGGTGCTCCCAGCCCATCCAGCCTGGCCTTGGGCACTGCCAGGGATCCAGCGGCAGCCCCAGCTGTGCCAGGGTTGCCCACGCTGCCAGGGAACAATTCCCAATTCCCAATATCCCATCCAGCCCTGCCCTGGGTCATTCTGAAGCCATTCCCTGGGTCCTGTCCCTCCCTCCTTGTCCCCCGTCCCTCTGCAGCTCTCCTGGAGCCCCTTTGGGCCCTGGAAGGGCTCAGCACTCACAGAGCTATGTTTGAGTCCTTATCCCATGGGAAAGGTTTTTTCTCTTGTCTCTGAGGAGGGTTCATCCCTAAGAAAGGGCCAGAGGCAGAAGGAGCCAGCCCTTCCCGCAGCCCTCCCTGCCACAAACAAACAAACCCCAGAAGGTTTCGGGTTTGCAGCCTGGTGGAGCTCACATTTTCCCACCTGATTGTTTCCCCTCTTTCCAGAGTGTGAGATTCAGCTGCACAGGGGTTGGTTGAGGCCTCTTTCAGATTTGGGGGTTGTGGTTTCATTACACCCATCTGGAGATTTATTTGAGAGGCCCCAAAGAACCAAGTGAGTAATTGGCCAAACCCAGTGGGTTTTGCCTGGTTTTACACCAACATTTTTCATCCCACCTGATATATAAATCACCTCAGCTGTAAAGCTGGGCTATAAAACAGAGCCCGCTCATTTGCTTTCTTATACATTTAATATCAGCATGGCAGGGAGTGATTCTGCCCCAAAATTTCCTCTTTCTGCCCCCTGAGAGCTGAGGGAATCATCACAAGCAGTTCCCATGGGGAAACTTTCCCTGCAGACATGAACTGGGACAAATGCCACCCTCAAAATGCTGCTCTCAACCTAAAGCTGCAATCTGGTAAAGCCAAAGTCAGGATATTTGAGGTCTGGCACACGCTCATGCAAACCTTGGGTTGGTGTTACTGAGTGTTGAGCACCACCAGAGCGCAGGGAGGGATTTGTGGGGAAGCTCAATGCAGTGGGACACTGAGGCTGCACAGAAAAGCCCCCAAAGGCTCTGGGAGGGACGTCCCAGGAGCAGGTACAAGCTGCAGGAGCTGGGGAGGTGCAGTGGAACCTGCAGGAGATGCTGGGCTTGGCTTCTGAGGGTGTTTATAACTTGGGAAATTGCAGTTGCACTGCCAGGCAGGAAATGGGGTGAAGGAGCTGCCTGGGCTGTCAGGTTTTATTGTTCCATTGCACTGCCATGGAAATTCGGGGTTTTATTAAAGCCACAACTTGGAGGCTATGAAGCTGTTTGAGAAACTCATCTCTCAAAGCAGGACTCCTCTCTGAAGCTCCCACCTGCACAGAAAAGTGACCCCTGAAGGGGAACATGTAAGTGAAAATGTTCAAATGGTGCAAAACTGCACTTTGTAGGGAATGGGGGTGGGAATGCAGACCCCATCCCTCTGGTATCCTGTGGAACACTGTGGAGCCTGGGCTGCTCCAGCACTGGGCCTTTCAGGCTGCAAGAGATGGGAATGAGAGTGGCAATGAGAGTGGCAGTGAGAGCCTTCCTTGGCCAGCGCAATCCCTCCGGCAGCTCCTGATCTGGGATAACTCCCCCTGCAAGCAGGGCCACGTGTCCCAGCCCCACCACGCCCAGGGGTGCCTTTGCCTCTCTCCATGGGCACAGGGAGCCTGGCTGGGGCATCCCCTTCCTGCCTGGAGCACGGCCCCACTGCCCCTGCCCAGCAGCCCCCAGCCCAAGGAGCAGCTCTGAGCTGTCCCTGTGGGTCTGGGTGCTCCAACCCCCTGAGCCAAAGCTGAACCCCATCCCCTCCCAGTGCCAGAACCCCATCCCTTCCCAGTCCCAGCCTGCTCAGGGACAGCACCCCTGGTTTTCCCTGACCCAAGGAGCAGCTCTGAGCCACCTCCAGTCCCCCAAATGAACCCCATCCCTTCCCAGCCCCAGCCAGTCCAGGGACAGCACCCGTGGTTCCCCCCAGCCTAGGGAGCAGCTCTGAGCTGTCCCCATGGGGCTGGGTGCTCCAATTCCTCCAACAAACCCCATTCCTTCCCTATCCCAGCACCCCATCCCTTCCCAGTCCCAGCCAGTCCAGGGACAGCACCCCTGGTTTCCCCCGACCCCTTTTCCTGCTGGCAGCATCCTGCCCTGCCATGGGGAAGGGCTAGGACGTCTATTTTGGGTTGGAATGCTGGAATTAAGATCCTTCCTTCCTTTAAAGAAAATACTCCTGATGATTTTTAAAAGCTTCGCCCCAGCTCGAGGCTCAGCCCTGGCTGCTGAGCCAAGCACATTTATTTGTTGGTTTAACATTTACCCGGGGCTGGGATGAGCCCAGCCCCTCCAGGACCACCCAAACACCCTCCAGGGGCCCTGGGAGCCTGGGATATTCCCTTTAATGTGCCCAGGAGCAGCTTCAGGGGCTTCACTCCTTCCCTCTGTCTTGGCACAGCTCTGAATCAGTTGCAAACAGATTTAGTGAAATATTTTCCATCAAAACCCTTTCTGACAGAAAATGGCTTCTGGACACAATGGAAACTTTTGTGGAGAAGAAAAATGAAAATAAAGCCTGCTCAGCTGATGCTGGAGGCCCTTATTAGAAACAGAAAGTTGTTTTCCTTCTTGAAAGCTTTTTGGGAAGGTGCTGCTTCTGCTGCTGTTTTTATCAAGGTGAACACAAGTTTGTCATGGAATGATCAGAGCAGTTCTCATGGCGGTGTCATGGAATGATCAGAGCGGTTCTCGTGGTGGTGTCATGGAATGACCAAAGAAATTCTCATGGCGCTCCTGGAGCAGGGATCACAACCACCCCAGCCCTGGGAGGAGCTCAGGGTGTGAATGGCTCAGGGCAGGGGCGTTTTCCAGCTTCCCTCAGTTATCTCCTGCTCCATCAGACTCCAGGGAATGATTAACACCGACAGCATCCCGGCTGGGAGCCGCTTCCACTGCCGAGGAAATCCTGCCTCGAAGGGAGACATTGACTCTGACTCTGCGCTCAGGGCTGGGATGCTTGTGCTTGCCAAGGCAGAGCATTTCCTGCAGCAGCAGCAGCAGCTCAGGGCCGTGCCAGGGTGTCACTGCACTCTGTCCATGATCCTGTCCCTGCTGAGCTTTCCTGAATCACTGCATGGGCAGGGGTGACCCCATCTAGAAAGACAATAACATGAAAATGCACACTCTACATGACGTGAAATTAACTTAATGACAGAACAGAAACATTCTGCCTCTGCTGGAGCTTCTATACTGTCCAAACAAAATATTTCCACTTTTTTTCTTTTTTCTTCTGCTGTAAAATGTTGTTGGACTCAGCACATTTCTACTGCATGGCTCAGGTTCAATTAACCTGCTAGTTCATACGGAAAGTTATCCTGAGAATAACTTTTTAGTGGCTTTAATATCTGAGATACTCCCATCTACTCATTCCCACAACACCCCCACCCATCTTTTATGTGCTGAGCTAAAATGCTGTGCCACAGGTAAGCAGCAATGACAGAAACTGAGGCCATGTTTTTCCAACTTCTTATTCCTGAAATTTGCACAAAAAACCGTTCAGACTAATTCCTTCCCCTTTTGCTTCTCCTCATGATTAAATAAGCCTGGACTTGGGATTTCAGCTGCTGGCACTCGGGTGTTCTGGTGGGGCCTTTATGCAACACTCTGGAAACACCTTTAAAAAAGCCCACAGGTAAATGAGCAGGGAGAAAGAACCCTACAGAGATAAAGTAAAAATTGTGAGCTTTCTTTTGACTTGACTGTGCTTCACCTGCCTCCAAACAATTTTCATTAAAACACTTTCTAATGGAATAATAGCCACATTTAACTAGCTCTGATTTTTCTGCAATTAACAATGTTATTCTGAATGGCTGAATCAAACTGTGGCAGTGTCACCCTCCCAGCACACACCACCCATGGGATCAGTTCACCAAAGCCAGGAGAACTCTCCCAGACAGAACGGGGAGCAGCAATTGCAGTCTTATCTGTTGTTATCAGCCTTGCACAAGTGATTGAGAGGGATAATTGCAGCCAGAGTCTGGGCACGAGTCCCAGCCCCTCCTGTGTCATCAGGACAGTGCTGCTGGATGGTGACACTCCCTGCGTGGTGACACTCCCAGTGCGGTGACATTCTGGGTGTAGTGACACCCCCGGTGCAGTGACAGTGACATTCCCAGCGCAGTGACAATCTGGGTGCAGTGATACTCCTGGTTCAGTGACACTCCTGGTTCGGTGACACTTCCAGTGCAGTGACACCCCTGTCCCTGTCATCCCCAGCCCTGGTGCTGCAGGGCAGGAGCGCAGGAGATCCTGGAATTCCAGCCTGGTTTGGGTTGGGAGGGACCTCAAAGCCCACCCTCAAAGCCCACTGTGTGCCACCCACGCAGTGACACACACTGAGCCCATGGCACATCCAGAGCCAGTGCCACACACACAGTCCCCACAGTGGCACACACGGTGGCACACCCAGAGTCCCTCCAGTGTCACACACAATCCTTGCAGTGTCACACACAATGGCACACACAGAATCAGTGGCACACACAGAATCAGAGTCACACACAGAGCCAGGGGCACACACGGTGTCACACCCAGAGTCCTTCCAGTGTCACACAGACCCCGCTGCCCGTGCTCCCCTCCCCTCGGAAGGAGCCGGGGCATCCCCCGGCTGCAGTTCCACAGGGGCTGTTTATAGCTCCAGGCACACGGAGCTCTGTAACGCGAGAAGGTCGCGCTGAGGCTGCCAGGGCCACAGCAAACGCTGCCCCCGAGAGCAGCCGAGCACGGAGACACGGCCTTGCCACCACCAGCCACGGTGACACCGGGGACAGGGTGCCAGCAGCCCTGGGGACACAGAGCCATGGCCCCAGGGAAGGACTGGGGCTCCCACTGATGCCTCATCCATGTGCCAGGGAGGGTCAGCCCCATTCATGTGCAGTGTGTCGGAACTCAGTGCATCCCTCCAGCTGTCCAGAGTTACCGAGGACCTCACTGGGGGGCTCGGAGACCCTAACACACTGCCCAGAACACCTGGGGATTTGATTTTGACCCCTGAAGCAAGATGCCAACCTTGTATGAGGATCTGAAAGTCACAGAAGTTTGAATAGTGTAATAACAAAATAATCACAGGGTGAAAGTGTAGATTTTAGGATTTTTGGTATGGGGGTTATGGAGACAAGATGGAGGAATTTGGGCATGTCCAGCCTTTCTTCTTCTTCTTCTCCATTTTCTGCAGTGATGTTGGCACTTTGGGATTGGTTTAGAGTAGAAGCGCACTGTCTAACATAGGTGATAGGTATTGGGAATTAAGTGTTAATATGTTATATGTAGTTTGTAGTATAAAAGGACAACACAGAGTGCCCGTGGCTGCCCTGCTGAGCAGATCTCAGCTGGGCAGAAAGAAAATTTTATAGATAAGAATTAATAAACAACCTCAAGACTGAAAAGGGAAGAGTCCAGACTCGTTCTTCAGTTGTGCGGGCTGAAGCAGAGACACCCTGCACATCTGGGGCAGCAATCATCAACAGCAACCCGAGAGCAGTGAGGGTCAGCCCGTTCATGTGCTGCTCACCAGGAGCCCCGTGCCCAGGTCTGGTGGGCAGCAGTGCAGGGCAGGCCTGGAGTGGCTGCTCCCGAGTGCCAGGCAGGGCTCGGGGCTGCTCCTTCATTTCCACACCACAAAGCTCTTGGAAGAAGCTCTTGGCTCCGTGGCTCTTTACCTTGGATTGCAGAGAGCATATTTGTGCTTGAGTCAATATCAAACTGATTGTTTGGGCAAGGAAAGAATTCAGACCCCAGATTCTGTTCCTCTCGATGCGAGGAAACTTCAGGGGGAAAAAAGCTTGGAAAAAAGATTTATCCAAGTTGGTTGGAATCTGCAAGAAAACTGTGGAGGCTCAAGAGCAAAACCCAAAGTGAGAAAGGAACTGGATGTATCCTCTGAGCAGCTGGGAATGGCAATGCTGAGGGGCTGCAGTGAGGGCTCCAGGGATGTGTGTGCAGCCCACCTGGCCCTCCCACCCTTTCCAGAGTGCTTGTTCCCAAATCCTGCCCAAAGTGCAAAGGGAAACAGGAAAAGCAGTGAGGGCTGAGTGGAGCCTGACTGCAGCAGCACTTCCCACCACCCACTGGTGCTCTGGGATGTGTCTGGAGCCCCAGGGAATCCTGAGCCACCCCCAGCCTCAGTGACCATCAGGACAGCCCTGGTTTGCCCCAAGGGAAAGGAGCAGGTGACGCATCCCCGTGTAAACCCTCAGCCAGGTGATGGGAGAAGCTGCACTCGGTGACCCCAGCCTGTCACCAGCCCCAGGAGCACAGGGACAGCCCCACTGAGGGGATGGCGTGGGGCTGGCAGAGGGTCCCAGAGCCCCCAGGAGACCCCCAGAGCTGTGCCAGAGAGGGAGGGATGGGGAGAGGACAGGAGGGGAGGTGGCACACCTGGAATTCAGGCCCTTGGGACTGGCGAGCTGTGCTGCTCCAGGGAGGGGGGAGGAAGAGTTTTCCAGGGCAAAAGTGATTATTCATTATCAGAACTCTTCTGGAAATTGTCCAAAACATGGCTGTTTGAAGAGGTGAAGCCTCTCTTCAGCACATCCCTCCTGTGACATAACCCTGGGAAAGGTTTCTCCTCCCTGCAGGAGGTGGCAGCAAGGCAGAGGCTCCCCTGGGAATGTCCCCCCAGGCAGGGCTCACTCTTGGCTCTTGATCAGGAAATCTGAACCAGTCCCAGCCTGGGCAGCTGCAGAAAAAGAAGTTGAGTTGTTGGGGAAACTCACTTCCTCCAGTCCCTGTCCTGGGAGCCCAGGGAGCCCAGCACAGCCCAGCCCAGCCCAGCACAGCCCAGCCCAGCACAGCCCAGCCCAGCCCAGCACAGCCCAGCACAGCACAGCACAGCCCAGCCCAGCCCAGCACAGCACAGCACAGCACAGCCCAGCACAGCACAGCACAGCACAGCCCAGCACAGCCCAGCACAGCCCAACACAGCCCAGCACAGCCCAGCACAGCACAGCCCAGCACAGCCCAGCACAGCCCAGCACAGCACAGCCCAGCCAGCACAGCCCAGCACCAGCACAGCCCAGCACAGCACAGCCCAGCACAGCACAGCCCAGCTCAGCACAGCACAGCACAGCCCAGCACAGCACAGCACAGCACAGCCCAGCACAGCCCAGCACAGCCCAGCCCAGCCCAGCCCAGCCCAGCCCAGCACAGCCCAGCCCAGCACAGCACAGCCCAGCACAGCACAGCACAGCCCAGCACAGCCCAGCCCAGCCCAGCACAGCCCAGCCCAGCACAGCCCAGCACAGCACAGCACAGCACAGCCCAGCACAGCCCAGCCCAGCACAGCCCAGCACAGCACAGCCCAGCCCAGCCCAGCACAGCCCAGCACAGCCCAGCCCAGCACAGCCCAGCACAGCCCAGCACAGCCCAGCACAGCACAGCCCAGCCCAGCACAGCCCAGCACAGCACAGCCCAGCACAGCCCAGCACAGCACAGCCCAGCACAGCACACACAGCACAGCCCAGCACAGCACGTGGGTCAGCTTAGAGCTGTCCCAGGCTGCTCCCAGGCTGTCCCCAGCTCCTGCAGCCCCCCAGGAACACAAACAGTACCCTGGGGAGGGCTGGGGGTGGGCTGGAGGGATCTGCATGGAAACCAGCCCTGGGATGCCTCTGCTCCCAGAGGAGTCTCTGCATGGAGCACATCAGCTGGAATGTTTGCCAGCAAACTGAGAGCCTGGAACAACGCCAGGGCAGCCAGGAAAGCCATTTCCACTTTCTGTTTCACCAGAATTGATCTGCCTCATTTGCAGCGCTGGAAGCAAAGGGCCTGGCCAGAATCTGCAGGGAAGTTCAGTTCTGGGGGAAGACTCACTCTGCCTCCTTGGAAATGTCACCTCAGTCTGGAGGAGCAGCAGGAGCCTCTGCTCAGTCCTGGCACAGCCAGGGCACACCTGGGCACAGCCAGGGCTCTGCCAGGGCACAAGCAGGGCATAGCCTGGGCACACCTGGGCACAGCCTGGGCACAACCAGGGCACAGCCAGGGCACAGCTCTGGCACACGTGGGCACAGCCAGGGCACAGTCAGGGCACAGCCTGGGCACAGCCTGGGCACAGCCAAGGGCACCCGGGCTCCCGCAGCTCCTGCCCCACCCAGAGTTACAGCCCAGCCGTCATTCCCCACCCCGGGGCTCCGCAGGGAGGAGAGCCCCGCTGGCAGCGCTGACTCGTGTCTGCCGAGCCCCACGGCCGCCGGGCAGGGCAGAGTAGGGGCAGAGCATCCCCCAGGGGTGAATCACAGCTCTGGCATCCACCCCGGGCACAGAGCAGGGGCAGAGCATCCCCCAGGGGTGAATCACAGCTCTGGGGCCAGCTGGCTGCCATCAGCTCCCGCTACCGAGGACCGGAGCTCCTGGGCTGGACTTTGCCAGTATTGCAGCCCAGGGAGCCTGGCCAGGTGCCAGAGCCGCCCTGGTTCTGGGCCATTGGGAGCTCTTGCTGCCCGGGTTCTGGGCCATTGGGAGCTCCTGCTGCCCGGGTTCTGCCCCAGGTTTGCAGCTCCCCGAGAGCTCCCGCAGCCCGGGCTCTCGGCTCAGCCACTCCCAGCTCCAGCGATCGATGCTGATTGAATCGCTGCAGCATCTTCCAGGAAATGTGCTGGGGCTGCTGCAGCCACGCGTGGGCAGAGGGAAGGCACAGCAGGGACCTGCGGGCACCAGGGCAGGGCAGGCCGTGGCTGCCATCCCGTGTGGAGCCCCCAGAGCCACACACAAATTCCTGGAGGAGAAAAAAAGAGTGGGCGGGAGACTGAGGAGGGGATGGTGCCCCTGTGCCCCTGAGCTCAGGTGAGACCTCACCTGCACAGACCCGACCCCACCTGCAGAGAGAGACCTCACCTGCACTGACCCACCTGCACTGATCCCATCCCATCTTCACTGACCCACCTGTACAGACCCCACTTGCACAGACCCACCTGCACTGACCCCACCCCACCTGCGCAGACCCACCTGCACAGACCCCACCTGCAGAGCTGCCCCAGCACAGGGAGGAGCTGGAGCTGATGCAGAGCCCAGGGAGGCTCCAGGATGATGCCAGGGATGGAGCAGCTCTGCTGGCAGGAGAGGCTGGCACAGCTGGGATTGCCCACCTGGACAGGAGGAGCTTTGGGGTGAGCTCAGTGTGGCCTCAGAGAGGTTGGCACAGCTGGCATTGCTCTCCTGGGCAGGAGGAGCTTTGGGGTGAGCTCAGTGTGATCTTTCAGGACCTGAAGGAGCTGCAGGAAATGTGGAGAGAGAGAATTGTCAGGGGCAGGGGACAGGACCCAGGGAATGGCTTCAGACTGACCCAGGGCAGGGCTGGATGGGACATTGGGAATGAGGTATTGCTCCCTGGCAGGGTGGGCAGGCCCTGGCACAGCTGGGGCTGCCCCTGGATCCCTGGCAGTGCCCAAGGCCAGGCTGGACACTGGGACAGTGGAAGGTGTCCCTGCCATGGCAGGGGCTGGAATTGATGCTCCCAAAGGTCCCTTCCAACCCCAGCCCCTTCTGTGGCTCTCTGGCTCTTTGATCTGCCTTTTCCAGAGGAAGAGTCGCTGCTTTTCAGTGCCATTGCTCCTGGACTCGCCCTTTGTGGCTGCTGCCAGTGCAGGGGAGGACCCAAATGCCAGTGCTGAGGCAGCAGGGGCTGTGGAGCGGGCAGGGGGGCAGCAGGCAGGGCTGGAGCCTGAGCAGCGTGGGGAGCTGAGCTGAGGGCTGGCACAGAGCTGGGCTCTGTGGGGGCATTGTCCTGCTCCAGCAGCCAGGGAACAGGCCAGGGGTCAGCCCAGGGCTCGGGGAAAAGCGCTTTGGGGAGAGATGGAGATTCCTGGGCACGCTGTGGAGACTGCCCCTCAGAGCCAGGCTGTGACCCACTGCTCACCAGGGTTATTCTCCCTGTCTTTAAGGTGCAAGAGTCAAATCCCCCTGGATCCCAGAATAGTGACCCTGCAGGGCCCTGAGCCCACTGCAGAGCCTTGCAGCATTATCAGCCTCACCCTCCTGCCCACAGGACTTTCCCATCACATCCAGCTGGGAGTTCTGCCCCACACGAGTCAGGGCCACCCCTCTGTTAGCTGCTCTCCAAGGTTCCCCAAAACCCCAAACCCAGGTTCCCAAGGCAGCCCCAGCACCACAGGGGCACCAGAGCAGTGCCAGACCCAGGCAGCAGCCCTGGCCAGGGGCAGCAGCACAGCCTCAGTGAGAGAACAGCCCCCAAGGCTCTCCAAAGGCTCTGCAGAGCCACCCTGACCTTTGGAACCCCCTCGCCTGCCTGGGAGCAACTCCCAGGGCATTGCAGAGCCAGCCCCGACCTTTGGAACCTCCTCACCTGCACCCACACCTGAGCTCCCCCTCCTGCTGCAGGGAGAGCAGCACCTGGAGAGCTCCAGCTGGTGAGAGCAGCCCCAGAGCTGCTGGCGAGCAGGATCAGAGCCTGAGGGGTGGCTGGGGTGAAACAATGCCCTGAGAGAGGCTCCCAGCACCTCAGAACTGTGCTGAAGCCTTTACCCAAATCCCACAGTGAAATGCAGTGACTTGGACCTTCCACAGCCAGCAAGGAGTGACCTGAGGAGATCTTCCTCACCACCCTCCTCATCATCAGAGACCTTTCTCACCACCATCCTCATCATCAGAGACCTTCCTCACCAGCACCCTCATCATCAGAGACCTTCCTCACCAGCACCCTCATCATCAGAGACCTTCCTCACCGCCCTCCTCATCATGTTCCAGAGACCCAGAAATGCAGGCTCAGACCCCAGGGTGCTGCAGCCTGCCTGGGGATGAGCAGGGTAGTGGTGCCAGGGGATGCAGATCCCTGTGGGATGATGCCAGGGATGGAGCAGGTCCTGCCTGCCTGGGGACCCTGCTCTGGGGATGAGCAGTGTGTGCCAGGGGATGCAGGTCCCTGTGCAGGTGTCCCTGCCTGCCCTGGGATGAGCAGGGCAGGATGTGCCAGGTCCCTATGGGGTCCCTGCCTGCCCTGGGATGAGCAGGGCACTGTGTGCCAGGTCCCTATAAGATCCCCACCTGCCCGGGGCCCTGCAGCAGACCCTGCACAGGCTCCCCCTCCCTGAGCCAGGGCCCAGAGCTGCCTGCACACACCCCGAGGGTCCAGGGCCATGTGCTGGGTTGCAATTGGAAGCAGATTCACAAAGAGGGCCTGTGTTCAGGAACCGAGCTATAAATATTCATTTTTGAAAAGGCATAACTGGAAAAATGTCTAAATGTCTATTTTTGCCTCCTCTGCTTCACCCACTCAAAACATTGACATCATACCAAGCTCCTACAGGGGCCGAGTCACTGGGAGAGCTGGAGCAGCCCAGCAGCTCCCAGCACGGAGCTGGGACAGGCAGAAAGCACTTTTGTGTGCTGGGGGACGGAGCAGGGCCTGGCGAGGGCAGGAATGGCAGAGTTTAGAGCTCCTGCAGGAATGGCAGCTTCTCCCTGCCCTGTGATGCCACACCAGTGACTCAGCACAGCCCAGCCCGGGCTGGCCCAGCCCTGCCCTGGCTCTGCTGAGGGCCAGGGCTCCTCCAGGAGGCTTCCAGCACCCGGGCTCAGCCCCAGAGCTGAACCCCAGCACTGTGGGTCAGCCTCAGAGCTCAACCCCAGCACCGTGGGTCAGCCCCAGAGCTGAACCCCAGCACCCTGGCTCAGCCCCAGAGCCAGACATGAAGGGGTTTCCTCCAGCAGAATCGTGGCAATGTTTGGGCTGAAGGGACCCTTAAAGCTCCAGCCCCTGCAATGGGCAGGGACTATCTCCCCAATTCTACCCACCCAAAGCTGAGCTCCTCTAGGACAGGACCCCCTTAGCCCCCTGTCTGTGGGACAATCCTCCCTCAATTCCACCTACCCCAAATCCCCCCGAGCTCCTCTAGGGCAGGACTCCCTGTCTGTAGGACAATCTCAATTCCACCCACCCCAAAGCCAGGACCCCCTCTCTGTGGGACAATCCCCCCTCAATTCCACCCACCCCAGAGCCCCCTAAGCTGCCTGAGGACAGGACCCCCTTAACCCCTTGTCTGTGGGACAATTCCCCTCAATTCCCCAAAACCCCAAATCTCCCTGAGCTAGGACAGGATCCCCTGTCTGTGGGACAATCCCCTCCATTCCACCCACCCCAAAGCCCCTGAGCTGCCTGTGAGACAGGACCCCCATCTGTGGGACAATATCCTCAGTTCCACCCACCCCAAAGCCAGGACCCCCTGTCTGTGGGACAATCCCAATTCCACCGGCCCCAAAGCCCCCCAAGCTGGGACAGGACCCCGTCTCTGTGGGGCCAGGGCGTCTGAGCAGCAGGGACCCCCAGCATGGGCACAGCTTTGGGGAGGGCTGCAGGGATGGCAGAGCAGCAGCAGCAGCAGCTCCATCCCAGCCTGTCCCTCCTGGGAGGGGGAGCTGGGGCTGATCCTGCCCTGGCCTGGGCACAGCTCCTCTTCAGCAGCCCTGGCATCTGTCCTGGCACTGCTGGCAGCAGGGCAGGGACGCTCCAGCCTGGAGCTGCTGCTGCCAGGGCTGGGGACAATCCCAGCCCAGCCCCAGGCGGTGCCCCAGCCCCTGCTGCCCCCTGGGTTCTGTGCCCCAATAACCCTCCCTGCCCAGCTGGGCCCCGAGGACACCTCTGGGGTATTTTGGGGCCTCAGCCTGCCTGGAACACAGAGCTCAGCTGTGTGAGGAGCCCCATGGCACCCCCAGAGCCCCCCAGCCCCAGTTCAGGGTTCTGCAATGCCAGGGAATGTTCCAGAGCAGAGCCCCAGAGCACTGCACCGGTGTGCAGGGGCACGAGTGACACAATCACCCCGCTGCCATCTGCACCTCTGGGGAGGCCCCTTTTACCCTCAGCGACAGCAGAACAGACAACATTTCCCATAAAGCGGAGTTACTGAAAAACTCATTTTGGGAACGGCCAAAGCCAGCAAGTCTGGGGTTTGTTGGGGGTTTGGGTTTTTCTCTCTTTTGCCTTCATTGTGGGTTTTCCCCCTTTGTTCCCACAAGTGCTTTCCAGAACACTTGGTTCCGCCTGTTTCCATTTTACTCTGATTTGTCCTGGAGAAACAAACTTCAGCCTCCACTAAGGACATAATGCATTTCCAACTGCTTTTTAATGATAAAATCATTCCCTGATCCTTCAGAGCCCTGGCCTTTTGCAGTGTTCAGCTGCACTTCCAGAACATTGCCAAGGTGGCTGTAAGGCTCCTGAGCTGCACACAACTGACCTCTGCACATAACTGACCCTGCTGCAGGGAAAACGAGACCAAAATCTGCTCCTGGAAGGAAGAGGAGAGCAAGGAGCAGCCCATGGCACCTCCATCACCCTGAAGCTGGCAAGGACAGGACTCCCCAACTGCAGGGAACTGTCACAGGTGCCCTGGGACACCTTCCCCCAGAGCCCAGCATGTGTGCAAACCCTTCCACACGCCCAAGAAAAACGGGAATGTTCTCTCAGCCACCTCAGCTGCCGTTCCTGGCTCTCCAGGGATGATCCCAACCTCTTCCTCCACCGTATCCTGCCACAGAAGTGCCTGTAAATAGCTCTGGCCATCCACCTGAGGCTGAGGAGGAGCAGTGTGGGAATGGTTTAACACCATTAAGACAGATCCTGGAAAAGGCTCTGTGCAGCCAGGCCAGGGCAGGAGAGGGGCTGTTTGCCTTCCCCCATCCCTCAGCAAGCACAAACTGCTCCCAGCTGCTGCAGCAGCCTCTGCACGGGCAGGGAGGGCTGGCAGCACCCTGGGGGCAATGGGGGAATGGGAATTGGGGAATTTGGGAAATGGGTAATTGGGGGAAATTGGAACATTCCTGCTCCCTGGGAACGTGGGATTGAGCAGCAAACCCCAGAGCCCTGGCCAGGGGCTCCATCCCATCACCCTGCACACCCTGGGGCTCAGTGGTGCCTCAGCCCCAGCCCCGTCCCCAGGGGTGACAGTGACCCTGTCACAGGCAGACACAGCCCCTGGGTCCCCGTGGCTCTGTCCCCACCCTCAGCAGGGAGGCAGCATTTGGCCACGTCCCTTTCCAGGACACCCCAGACAAAGCCCCAGGGAAGGGCTGGAAAGGGAGCTCCATTTATTTATTTACGTATTTATTTACTTTTATTTGTCTCCAGCTCTGTGGCTCGTGACCAGCCCTGAGGGCCTCTCCTGAGCACGGGGCTCGTGACGTGCTGCAGGCACAGTGAGAGGAACCAGGCTCAAAATAGGACAGGGAACAAATTTATTTATCCAACCCAGAAAGTGGTAGTTTCTCTCTCTCTCTTTTTTTTTTTTTTTTTTGCCACATTTTCTCATTCTTCACATTCTTTCCCTGCAGAAGCCAAACACCCTTTCCCAAAGCCCTCAGCAGCCAAGTGGCACCAGTCCCACAGCAGCCAAACTCCCAGGAGCTGCACAGCAGGAACCACACGCTGGATGCAGTAGAAAATACTCAGGACTATCAGAGAAGTTGTTTATAACTCCAGCAGAGTTTTCCAGGACAAACGGCTTCCTCAAGCAAATTTAATTTTGACAGCAAGAAAAGGGTCAATTTTTTTTTTCCTCACTATCACAAGTTAAATATTTTATTTCAAATGCAGAGCTGTGGTTTGCTCCAGGCAGGAGCAGAGACCAGGATGCATTTCCACCCCCTTCTGCTTCCATTCCAATCAACCTTTTAGGAAAAGACTCCAAGAGCTCAGTGCTGCTTGCAGGGATGTTTAATGAGTCTGCAGAGCACTCAGGAGCAGAGTCATAAACTCAGGAGCACCTTCCTCCTCTCCTCGGCCTCAGGGTCACTCCCTGTGGCTGGGGCAGGCAGGGCTGCTCGGGGGCAGGATGCTCCAGGGAGGTTTTCTGGCAAAGATGGTCATGTGTTGGTTTTCTGGATAGATGACCCTGTGGAATTTTCCTGGCAGAGATGATCCTGTGGAGGTTTTCTGGCAAAAATAGTCATGTGGCGGTTTTCTAGATAGATGGTGCTGTGGAGGTTTTCTGTCAGAGATTATCCTATGGTGGTTTTCTGGCAAAGAGGATCATGGGAGGTGTCCTGGCAAAGCTGATCCTGTGCAGGTTTTCTGGTGAAGATGATCATGAGGAGGCTTTCTGGAGAGGATGATCACGGGAGATTTCCTGGCAGAGATGATCCTGTGGTGGTTTTCTGGCAGAGATGGTCAGGTGGAGGTTTTCTGGAGAGGATGATCATGGGAGGTGTCCTGGCAAAGCTGATCCTGTGTTGGTTTTCTGGCGAAGATGATCATTGGAGGTTTCCTGGCAAAGCTGATCCTGTGTTGGTTTTCTGGAGAGGATGACCATGGGAGGTGTCCTGGCAAAGCTGATCCTGTGCAGGTCTCCTGGCGAAGATGATCGTGTGGCAGAGCGCGGGCGGTGCCGGGGCGCGCCGGTGCCGGGGCGGTGGCGGGGGAAGCTTCAGGGCCGGAGCGGGGCCGGGAGCAGGGCCGGGAGCGGGTCTGGGCTCGGAGCGGGGCCGGTACCAGTGCGGGGCCGGGTGCGGATGCGGGTGCGGCTCCGGGGCAGCCCGGCCCGGCCCGTCCTGCTGCCGCAGCCACCGCACCAGCGGGCCCGTGTGGGTCACGTAGGCGGGCCCGGGCGGCTCCCGGGGAATCAGAGCGCTGGGCAGCCCCACGTTGGGCGAGGGCAGCACATCCTCTGCGGGAAGAACCCAAAAACACCGCCTGAGAGCGCTGCCCGGGGCTGCCCGCCCTGGCAGGGGCACCGAGGAGCCCTTGGTGGCACCACGGACCTGCAGGGGTGGCTTTGCTGTGGCCAAGGGACAGCACCGAGGGACAGCGATGCCTGTGGCCGCTCTGCATGGAGAGCCAAATGATCCATGGAAGAAAGGGCTGCTGGGCATCACAGATGTCCCAGCTCCAGGTGAGGAGGCTGGCTGGGCTCACACATCCAAGACAGCAGGACATGTCCAGGACAGCAGGACAGGCTGCTGTGCTGTTTAGTCCTGGATAAACACTGCCACTCACTGACATTCCCGAAGTTTCCAGAGGGCCTCAGGCTCAGCTGCAGAGCCCAATTGCCACAGCAGCACCTCACAAGGCAATAAAGGGGTTTAGGAACACTTTCCTAAATGGTTATAAAGCAATGATGGAGAACATCCCCAGGCTGGGTTTTTGATGGTGTGGGAATTTTGGTGTAGGGGAAAGTTTGTATACCAGCAGCTGAATTTTCCTGTGTGGTTGTGGGTGCTAAGAACCCAGACAAGGTCACAAGATCTCCCAAAGTTCCCATGCTGGAGACCTGAGACAGAGGTGAATGCAAATCCCAGACATTTCTCCTGTCCTTCTCCTGTCCACAGACCTTCGCTCTAACCCTTCCCAAAGCAGAAACGCTGAAGGAGCCACAGGGAGAGGACACATAGACATTCCCTGCCTGCAGGGACGGGTCCAGCAGCTCTCCCTGTGTCACATCCTGGGGAAGCCCCACAGAAGTGATTCCTTCACACCCTGAGCGTGACAGGAGAGCCCTGGGAGCGAGGACGGGAATGCAAAGCACTGCAGAGAGGATGCCAGGGGAAAGCCCAGAGCTGACAGCATCCCAGAGCAGAGTGAGCTGGGCTCATCAGCCACACTCGGTTATTTACAGCCTGGGCTTGGCTACTGGCCTGGAAGTGACTCCAGAGGCCGGGGAAAAAGGGCTCCAGGACATCCCTGGGAATGCTCTGAGCACGAGCTGCTCTCCCTGCAGCACCTGCCAGCCAGAGCTGGCCCTGCCCTGCCCGGGGCTCTCCTGGAGCTGCCCACACCAGGGATCAGGGATCGGGAGCTGCCCTGTTGTGAAAGATGAAACAGGAAAGCCTTATCAATATGATTGCCTGGCAAAAGATTTTGAAAATATAGAAACTATAAGCGAGATTGAAATGAAAGCAAGCTTTGAGATACCTCAGTTACTGAACAATTGGAAAACAATGGTGTGGCCAGCCGAAGGTAATCCCCTTTTGATGGAACAATACCCTCTGCTTGCAGACAGCTCCAAGGGTCAGAGCAGACCCTGCCAGCTTGGCAGAGGGACCCAAAGAGGAGTTTTTAGGGTTAAAAATGTAACACAGTATGGTAATGTAATGATTCTTATAGGCTGTAGGGAAATGCTATAGGATTTGTATCTTGTGCTAGATTGATTAGTGAGAATTAGAATACTCAGCACAGAAGAAGATTTATTGTGTTGTAACAGGAACTTCGCTCTTACCCCTTTTACTCTCTTATGCTTTTACTCTCTCACCCTCTCTACCCCTCTCTTCTCTCGGGCCTGCTCTGAGCTGTGGCTGCAGCTCCCAGCAGGGCCCTGCACCCAGGCCCTTTGCAATAAACCCCAAGTTCCAGACCTGGCTGCAGAGATCTCTCGTCTGCGTCTCGACTGTGCTGCCCCTAACGCCCCTACAGAGAGAGTCCCTGCCATGGCAGGAGTGGACAGGGTGAGCTTTAAGGTCCCTTCCAACCCAAACCACTCTGAGATTCTCTGCCCCAGCCCAAACCTGAAGCAAAAAGGCTCCTTTGTGCTGCCCCCTGCATCCAGCTGTGCTCAGAGCAGAGCCAGCACTCCCCAGGCTGCTCCCCCTGCTCTGGCACAGCAGCCCAGGCTCAGCCCAGCCAGGCTGTAAATCAGCCCCAGGCTGGGGGGATCCACTGGAGCCCCCTTTGCAGGGCAAGGTGTGAGGAGCCCCTGCTCAAACAATGGCCCTTTTGTGATGCTGAGAATGGGCAAACCCAGCGTTTTACAGCTCGTGATGGAATTATGGTTTGTGGGAGAGTGGGGACACACGTGGCCACTTCAAATCCAAATTAATGCTGATAAAAGACATTGACAAGCAGAGTCCCCACTATTTTAACACCATCCAAAAAGGCACCACCAAAGACAGGAGCACAGAGAAACACCATCACACAGGGAGCACAGCTCCTCCTTATCAGCTTAAAGCGCACGCTGAGATCTGCTCGGGCTTCCCCCAACTTCCAGACATAATTATCCATTCACTCCATCAGCAGACCGTGCTGCATCCCTGCCATTGTGTGAGGCTTCACCTGGCTCGTTTGCTCTGCCTTTTCACGAGGGTAATTAAAACAAAACCTGAGCCCAAGCCCTGGGCTGAACCTGGCTCAGTAAAGCTGTGCCTGGTGGTGCTGAGCCCAGCAGGGCCAGCCCAGAGCTAAGCAGGGCTCAGAGAGCACAGAGCCTGCCCTGCTGCCATCACCCTGGGCAGGGCAGGGGAAACCTCTGCCCAGGGAAGGAGGGAGGGAGGGAGGCTTTGCTGAGAGCACAGAGCATCCACCAGCCCTGTGCCTCACCCAGCCCTGTGCTCCTGCTGCAGCCCAGGGGCTCAGCCCTCAGAGCTGCTGGCACTGGGACAGGTTTCACACCCTTATATTTAGAGAGCCCTGCCTGACAAACAGCCAGAGCTGTCGCCTGTAAATCAGGGGGCTCTGACAGGGCCAGGGCAAGCAGTGAAAGCAAATGGGGGAAATGAAATTACAGCCTGCAGAGGGACCTCTGCAAAGAATAGGCTTTTATTTTCTGTTCCTAAAGTTCACAACCATTACAAATATTCCTCCCTCAGTGCTTTCATTTGTTTTTAGGGCAGCCCCTGCTGTCAGGCCCTGGGCCCCCTCAGCTTCCCTCATTCCTGGCTGGGGTGGCCTGGCCTGCAGGAGCTGACACATCCAGGGCTGGGCAGGGGATTCCACTGGGGCTCCCCATGGCCAGGGGGGCAGGAGCAGCCTGGGCACTCACAGGTCCCTGCAGCCCCTCCAGGGTGAAGCACAGGGTCCCTGCAGCCCCTCCAGGCCCAAGGTCCTGCCTGGGGTGCAGATCCCAGCACTCAGAGCCCTGGGGTGGAGGTGGCACTGTGGCATCCATGACTGGAGGCAGCCCTAAAGGCCTTTCCAGCACTAATGGCCCTACAATCTCCCACTGACTCAGGGTTTTCATTCACACTGAAACATCTCAAACAAGCAAGCAGAAGCACAGAAATCCTGGAGCACCCTGTGAGGAAGCACGAGCTGAAGTCTCCCTGCCCCAAAGCCTGGGGGCCAGGAAGGCACTTTGGGAGCATCCTCATGCTGTATTTCACCTGCTGAGCCTCAGCACAGACTTCCTGCCCCAAGGCCCCATCCAAGGGTTCTCCAGCCTCTGAGCACAGCAAAATGAGCAGAACCAAGTGCTCCTCTGCCAGAATTCAGAATTCAGCCCTTCCTTGTCCTGTACAACCCCACAGCACCCTGCTCCCATCTCCAGCAGGATTTTAATTTGACCCTCAGCACAAAGATGGAACAGCAATTGCAAAATCAACTTCTGGGAACCAAATCAAGCTGATGAAAGGATAAGAGCAACAAAAATCCCCTTTATTCATTCATCTGGTTGTGCTGTTTGAAGCTGTCCATGAGCAGCTCCGAGCCAAGCTCCTCCCTGTGTGTGAGAGGGAGATGGAAAGAGAGGATGAAGGCTCTGAAAGGGGAGGAGCAGGAACACAGCCACACAAGAGGCAGCAGGGCAGATTTGGGAAGTCAGGATCCTGTGACAGATTCCAGGGAAGGTGAAAAACCTCGTCTAGGTGCTGGGGCTGCAGTGAAAAGCCAACAGAGGAACAAATAGCTCAACAAGTATTCTGCTCCTGCTTATCCCAGGACAGGCTCAATCCACCATCAGGGGGAGTGGACAAGGGCCCATCAGGGCCCTCAGGGGGCTTTGGATGCACTGGGCACCGAGCCAGGGGCTCACTGGGGGGATGATTGACCACAGTCCTACCCCAGGCCAAGGCACCACACTCCCAAACACTTCCCAAGAGGGACTGAGGTGGGAATGAATCCCTGGGGATCACAGCCCCCTCACCTCTCCAGGGCAGCACTGCCCTCACCCAGTCCAGAAGCCACATTCAGATTGTGGGAGCACCCCCAAAAACAGCCCCAAGGCTGGAAAGTGCTGGGGAGGAGGAGGAACGAGCGTGGGGGATCCCCCAGCAGCAGAAAAGGCAGCAGAGCATCCCCAGCTTGCTGGGACACTGCTGGGATGGGCAGCAGCCAGGGCACAGCTGGGAACCTGAACAATACCCACGGCAGTGCTGCTGCTTTCAGTCCCGATCGATACCCACACCAGTGCAATAACCCTGAGCAACAACCCCAGCAGTGCTGCTGCCTCTGCTGTCACAGCCCCCGATCAATACCCATGGCAGTGCTGCTGCTCCTCATTTCAGCCCCAATCAATACCCACAGCAGTGCTGCTGCCTCTGCTGTCAGCTCCTGATCAATACCCACGGCACTGCTGCTGCTCCTCATTTCAGCCCCAATCAATACCCACAGCAGTGCTGCTGCCTCTGCTGTCAGCCCAGCTCTGCTCTCTGCAGACCATCAACCCTGTCTGCTCTTCTGCTCTGTTCCTTTCACAGAGAGCAAGAGATCACACACACCCACACCGGGAAGGTGGGCTCAGGACACAGATCCCTGGTGCTACACCCCAAATGCTCCAGCACCCCACAAACACCCCCAGGAGGGCAAGGGCAGCCCTCAGCTGCTGCTGCTGCTCCTTGGGCAGGCATGCAGGGATGCTCCAGCTGGAGCAGAGGCAGCCCCTGGGCCAGGCTGGTGTGAGCAGGGACATTCACCAGGCTCTGCTTCTTCAGCCAGCCCAGATCTGTGAGCAAGAGCTCGTCCCTGCTGGCAGACAAGCAGCAGAGCCTGGGATTAAACCCTGCTCCCCAAGCCCAGCATTGGTCACCTTCCCTGTACTCCCTGGCAGGGAGATGGGCAGCAGGGAAGTGTCCATCCCCCAGGAGTCACGGGCTGGGGGAGCCACCAGAGCCCAGAAACCCCGCAGAAAGTTCTTGTTTATGTGAAAGCACAAGGAGGCAAATAGTTGACATTAAGCTTTTGGGGAGGCTGTGGGACTGGGCTGTTCCTTTCAGCCCTCACACAAAGGGCCCCTTTTTGTCTGGCTGTAAAACAGAAACCATATTGAAGGGTCTGTGGAATTTCTGGGCATTTTTCCCCCGGGGAGACACAGTGCCCTGCACTCCAATGCAGATGAGGCAGGATGCAAAGGGCAAGATGCTCAGAAGTGGCTCCACATCCGCCTCCTGCCACCCAGAATCCTGCCCCCAAAGCCTCAGTGCTCCAGCAGGCTCAGGGCAGAGCCTGGGGCTGCCCCAGGGCCCCCAGAGCTGGAGATGCTGCAGGGAGCCCGTGATGAGCCCCAGGGACAGGAGCCCTTTGGAAAGGACAGCAGCTCCAGCCTGCACCCGGCCCTGCTGATGCTGCAGAGTGCTGGGGCTGCTCCTCCCGAGGTCCCCAGCTGTCCCCAGGGGTGACACTGTCCTCAGCCCCTGTCCCAGCACGGCCCAGGCTGTGCTGCTGCTCCAGCAGGGCTGGGGACACCTCCCGGTTTCACTGGGGCAATGCCACACCACAGCTCTGCCCCCAGAGCTGTTTCTGGCCTGAGCCCTGTGGGGCAGCAAACTGCCAGGGATCCCCATCCTCAGGGCAGGATTCCCTCCTGAAGGAGCTCAGAGGATCCAGGTCCCACCAACGCCAAGGCTGCTGTGGCTGTGTACAGAGGTTTCCCCTCCTCAGCACCAGGGGACAAACAGCAGCACCTTTCCTTTCCTTAAGTTTCTTTTCCCTTCCTGAAATTTCCTTTCCCTTCTCCTGGAGCCCCGGCCCCACTCCAGGGGCAGGAGGGCAGCTCAGGCCAGCCCTGGTGCCAGGACTGCTGACCCGGGATACAGAGGGGGACACAGAGCCCCGCTGTCCCCCGTGCGCCCCCCGAGCTGTCCCACCACCTGCCCCTCCAGGCAGCGAGGGCAGCACGGGAATGTCCCCCCATGAGAACGGTGGCACTCTGGGGGAGGCCAGGGAGCCCAGAGCACATCCACAGCTCCATCTGATGGAAACATCTGGAAAGCAGCCGGGCCCAGCCCAACGGGGCTGCCTGGGGCAGAGGGAGGAGCCTCAGCCTCCCAGGGCAGGGGCTCTGCTGGGAACCACAGCCAGGGGCCCTCGGGATTACCCAGTGCAGCCCCTGGCCCTGCACAGACCCCAACAATACCCCCATCCATCCCAGAGCGTCCAAAGGCTGGAAACCACAGCCAAGATCACCCAGCCCAGCCCAGCCCCTGGCCCTGCCCAGACCCCCAACAATCCCACCTTGGGTGTCCCTGGGTGTCCAAAGGCTGGCAACCACAGCCAGGGAATGGCCTGAGCTGGAGGGAGCCCCAGGATCACCCAGCCCAGCCCCTGGCCCTGCCCAGACCCCCCAGCAATTCCCTCTGTCCATCCCTGGCTGTCCAAAGGCTGGGAACCACAGCCAGGGACCCCCAGCATTACCCAGTGCAGCCCCTGACCCTGCCCAGACCCCAAAAACCCCATCCTGTCCATCCCTGAGTGTCCAAAGGCCCCTGGAGCTCTGGCAGCCTCGGGGCTGTGCCCATTCCCTGCAGTGCCCAGCAGGTTTTCAATAACAAAATGGAGACTCTTCTGCTTTGTGGTTTTTCCTGCCTTCACTAAAATCCTGCTCTCCAATATGGGAAAAGGATTCCTGTGTGAAGGCACTCATGAGGAGACATCCAACCCCAACAGCTAAAATGAGTGGAGCTGGCTGAAAAGGAGTTGGGAAGAAAGAGCTCCAGCCTGAAAGGATTTTGCTGGAATGAATCTGCTTCTGAGAGCTGCTGACTATTTGACAAGATGAGAAACTGGAAAACATCCACTCTGCATCAAAAACGTGTTCAGGCAAGAGAACAGAAAATCTCACTTTTCAGTGAAAACAATCCCTCCAGATGGAAAACTCGCCCTGTTTGTTTTCACCCTGCCATGAAATCCCCCTCAGCACGGGAAACATGGCCAGGCAGCGCCTGCAGCACGTGGGTGAGAGGAGCAGGGACAGGACAAGTGACACCAGGACATTCCAGGCACAGGGCTGGGCTGTTCCTGCTCATCCCGGCCTCACACGCTCCCAGCCTGGCCCCTGCTGGGCTCAGCCCCTGCAGCTGCAGCCGGGAGATGTCACTGCCCAAACATCTCCTGAGCTCTGGGCCAGCAGCATCGCTCCGGGGCACAATTCCCTGCTCCAGGGCAGAATTCCCTGCTCCAGACGGCTCCAGGACAAAATTCCCTGCCCCAGGCAGCTCCAGGCACTTGGCTTTGCTGCACTTAGTGTTTCAAACCCCAGCCCTAGCCCTCTGAAATCAAAGATCCATGGAATTCAGCTGGAAAAGCCCCAAGATCACCAGGTCCAGCCATTCCCTCAGCACTGCCAAGGCCACCCCCACGCCCTGTCCCCAAGTGTCACATCCAGAGCTTCTAAAGCAGAGGGATGGGGACACAGCAGGCCTGGGCAGGCCGCTCATGGGGCAGAGAGGGGGGACCAGGCCGTGCCCAGCACCCAGCCCTGCCCCACCCCGTGTCCCCAGGAGGGGCCTCTGGACACAAACTGTCCCGAACACCTCGGGCAGGGCAGGGACAGCAGCTGCTCTGAGCAGGGAGATGCTGCAGGGCTGGGACACGTCCCTGCCATGCCAGAAATGTGAGACAGGAACATTCAGTGTCCAACCAGCTCTGGCTCTGTTTGTGCAATTCCCCTTCCCTGGCCAGGAGCCTCCCCCTGCCCAGCCCCTCATTCCTGCACAGCAAACACCAGGGCAGGAAAGGAAACCCTGCCCAGACCCACCACCAAATATAACCTAGGCAGGGCTGGGGCACAGAGCCTGGCCTGCACACGGGTTATCCCTGGGGCTGTCGCATTCATGGTTTCATTAAACGCCCTTCTGCAGGGCTGCAGCTGCGCCAGGCCCTCCTTTCTGTTGTGATTTCCCCCTGCCCCACTGCACAGATCCCCCCAGCCCTGGGCTGTCCAGAGTAGCAGCTGCCATGAGGATAAATATAAAATTTACAAAAATTTTTTTGTAAAAATAAAATTTACAGTGAATTTTTTGTAAAAAATTATTTTTATCCTCCTATGCAGCAGCTGCACAGGAGGATAAAAATAAAACTTACACATCCAGGGAAGAAATTCCCCGCAGGAGTTGTGGTTGCTGAGTTCTGGTGGGGGCTGTGTGTTTTTGGGAGCCTCCCTGAACGACCTGAGTGATCCGAGGTCAGGATGACATCGCTTTCCTACTCCCTGTCCCTGTGGGTGTCACACACCCCAGACACATCCATTTATCTCAGAGAGGGAAGGACAGGCCTGGATTGCTTTGGGAACATCCCAGAGGCAGCAGAGTCCTGTTCCAGACCCATCCATTCATCTCAGAGAGGGCAGGACAGGCCTGGATTGCTTTGGGAACATCCCAGGGCAGCAGAGCCCTATCCTGGCCCAGCCTCTGCCCTGCCATCCCCAGCTGGAGGCTCTGTGAACAGCTCTGTCATCAGACAGCACTCAGAGCACTCTGTCACCACTTGTGTCACCACTCTGTCACCCTTTCTGTATCTGCCACCAGCAGCAGCTTTCTGTCAGCCCCAGCCTCACTGAGCACAGGAAACTCCCCCCATTTCACACCACGGCTCACCAGAAGGGGAACCAGCACTGCCAGGGCCCTGCACAGACCCAGACCCTCCTGAGGAGCTTTGTGGTGATTTCTGTGGAGCTGTTCTCCCTCCTGCCCAGAGGAGAGGCTGTGCACAGGCTGCTCCAGCAGCCCTGGACACACCAGCAGCTGCTGGGGACAGAGGGGCAGCAGGGCATGGATGGCACATGGAGACCTTCAGGTCAGCCACCCACAGTGAAACCCACACTCTGCTCCTCTACAAGAGCTGTGTTTGCCCTTTGCTGCATCCCTCACACGTTCCTGCACGGAAATTGGATGGGATTTCCAGGAGACACCAACTCCAGAGGAGCCTGGGCACAGGAGCACAGGTGTCCCAGAAACAGGAGTGTCCTCCATGGGACAGTCACCACAGCACTGTCCAGTGTCCTCCCCAGGACAATCCCAGCACTGTCCTTCCTTCCTGAGCTGTACTCAAGGAAATGCCTGCCTGGAGAACAGCTCAGCTCTCCTCTGCGCTCCCCAGCTCAGCCTTTTCTCCATTGCACAGGACATGAAGTGGGAATCAGGACGATCTTCCCAGGGGCAAGGAAGGCAAAGTTCAAGCACAGTCACACTGAGTGCCCCCCCTGCCCTTCCCTGAGCTGTAGGAAGGGATGTCTCGGATTAACACTCCATAAAGATTCCATAAAGAATCCCAAAAACAGAGGCACCCTCAAATGAAAGCACAGACCACTACGTCCAAGAGCATTCAGAGATTGTTCCTGCCAACAGTGACACACCCTTGGCAGGAGTTTCCTCAGCAAAAGGTTAATCCCCTCCAAATGCTGGTTTTCTTTTGCAGAGGAAAGTCCTGCCCGAGCCATCAGGCACAGCCAGGCCCTCACCTGTGGGACTGCCCCACACAAGAGCCATTTAACACCCCAAATCACCCATTGGGTCCCAGATGCTCCACAGCCAGGGGAGCCAGATCAGGGCATTTGGATCCAATTAGTTTCCCCAATCTGCCCTGAAAGCCAGCCAGGGCTGGGGCTGCTCCAGCTGCACACATGGCCTGGAGCCGGGAAGGCACAAGTCCCTCAGAACATCCTCTCCAGCCTGGATTTCCCAATAGTGCTGCTCCTCTCTCCAAGAGAAAAATCACCCCACTGAAGTGTTCCTGCTCAGCACAACTGATCCCTCCTCCCTGCAGCAACCTCTGTCTGCTCTCTCAGTCCTGAACCACCAAACCCCTTTGGAAACCCTCAAGCAGAGCCTATGGGCGAGACAGAATAAAATTCCTATAAAATTCCTGATGCTCTTTTTTTTGTGCTGCTGAGAGCAGAGAAAGCCCAAGCTGCAGAAAGCCTTCCAGCTCCCCCAGCCACCTCCTGTGCTGCAGGAACTGCTCCTCTGCCACATCCCAGCTGCAGGAGCCAGGGCTGGCAGGAGCAGGAATGTCTGCAGAGCCTTGAATTGGGATCCCTTTTCATGGGGCAGATACACCAAGCATGAGGTGACACAGAAAGGGCAAAGGAGAAGCAGGAGCATTCCCACTCCCTAGCTGGGGGAATCAGGGAGGTTTGTGAAGCCCATCAGGGTCTTTCTTTGGGAAGGGATGTGAGTCTCTGGCCCAAACCCGTGGGGAAGGGCCCAGATCCCCAATGCTGCCCCAGAGAAGAAGCAGGGCTGCTCTGGGTGGGCAGGGGGGACTCTGGGGGGTCCCACACCCACCTGCCTGCAGTGGCCACCCCGGGGAATCCAGAGCAGCTCCAGGCTGCCCTAGGAGCAGGGAATGGCAGTGGGAGCAGCTCAGCTCCTGATGGTGCCTCAGCTCCTGTGTAAAGGCACTCCTGGCTGTCCCTGTGCTCTGTGAGCGCCATGAGAGCAGAGAGCAGGCATTGCCTTCACCAGGGCTGCACCAAGAGCACAGAGAAGGCATTCCCCTCAGCCAGGGCTGCACTGAACCCATGAGAGCAGAGAGCAGGCATTGCCCTCAGCCTCAAGCCCCTGTATCACAGCACTCCTGGCTGTTCTTGTGCTCTGTGAATGCACAGAGCTGACATTCCCCTTGGCCAGGGCTGCACAGAACCACCAGAGCAGAGAGAAGACATTCCCCTCAATCAGGGCTGCACAGAACCACCAGAGCACACATTCTCCTCTCACCAAGGCTGCACTGAGCCCCCGGCCCCAGCCCTGGCCACAGAGGCACAGGAGGAAGCGAGGGGCCAGAGCTTCTCCAGCAGGTCCCAGCCCAACATCTGCTTTCCATGTTCCCCTGGCCGTGCTCCAGGTGCGCACAGCACGCTGTCTGTCTGCACACAGCAGGGCCCTCTGTCTGCTCCAGCACCTCTGTCTGCCCATGGATCTGCAAACCTGGGAGGGGGCACGGAGCAGTTCCTGAGGGACACACACCCCATCCCCTGGGACACTTGAGGGGGCAAAACAGCTGCTGTGAGCAGGACGGACCCTGCCATGGGGCTGGGAACAGCTCAGCCCCACAGGTACAGCCCAAACCCCACAGACACAGCCCAAACCCCACAGGTACAGACCAGCAGGGCCACCCAGGGCTGGGAACAGCTCAAACCCCACAGGTACACCCCAAACTCCACAGGTACAGCTCAGCCGGGGTACCTGGGACTGGGAACAGCTCAAAACCCACAGGTACAGCCCAGCTGGGTCACACACAGGGCTGGGAACAGCTCAAACCCCACAGGTACACCCCAAACTCCACAGGTACAGCTCAGCCGGGGTACCTGGGACTGGGAACAGCTCAAAACCCACAGGTACAGCCCAGCTGGGTCACACACAGGGCTGGGAACAGCCCAAACCCCACAGGTACAGCCCAAACTCCACAGGTACAGCTCAGCCCCACAGGTACAGCTCAGCAAGGGCATCTGGGACTGGGAACAGCTCAAACCTCACAGGTACAGCTCAAAACCCACAGGTACAGCCCAGCTGGGTCACACACAGGGCTGGGAACAGCCCAAACCCCACAGGGACATCCACGTGCAGGGAAAATCAAACTGCCCAGGATTAAATCACAGATTCCGTGATCGCTTCACTGTGCCACGGAGTCGCTTCCCACGCGAGGGAAGGCACCGCACACCCTGCAGAGGATGTTCCACACGCCAAATTCCATGTTCGCCACTGAAACACCCTGGAAATCATTTCGGGTTCACCCGGTGCGAGCACAGACTCCCTGCCCAAGCAGCCGAGACAAACGAGGCGCTAATGGCTGCAATTAGCCACTAATTAACATCAATTACCCGCAATCAGGGAGGGGAAAGTTACACCTGGGGCAGCGAACTGCCACAGGAAATTAGAAGTGAGGATTACTTTAGTGGTGCGCTGCCTGAAACGAAATCCGAGTGCTTCCCGATATTCCAGGGAATACATCCCACATTCACCAAAACCCTGACTCTCCTGGGAGCTGCCGAATTACCGACCCGAGAGCTTCCCGCGGGGCTGGAGACACGCAGGGCAGCAGAACCGAGGGAAACACCGACCCCTCAGCCTGGCACGGCACAAACCATCTCCACCTGCAGCCAGGAGCGGAGATTCAGCCCGGGGAGATTCGGGATTATCAGTAAAATAATCTCCACCTACGGCCAGGAGTGGAGATTCAGCATTATCAGTAAAACCACCTCCACTGCAGCCAGGAGCGGAGCTTCAGTCAGGAGCTGAGATTCAGGATTATCAGTAAAAACGCCCCAAAGTTTAGCAGGGAAGCAGCGTAAGGACAATGCCCAGGCTGGGGGATGCTCTGCTGTCACCCTGCCCATCGCTGCCCTCACCTGGCTTCAGCCCCTCGAAGATGCTGAGCCGAGGCTTTTCCATCCACGTCAAGTGGTCAAACGCATCCTCCTCGGACGGCTCCAGGATTTTCTTTAAGAAACTCGCCATGTGTCTCACGGAATCTGCGGTGGGGCACAAAACAGACGAGTCAGTGTTGGGCTGTGCGGCCACGAGGTTTTTCCCTTCGGGACAGGTCAGCAGTGTGTGAAAAATCGCCATGAAGGGGTAATGTCCATAGAGGAGATGGAGTCTGCAGCTTTACTGGAATAAAGGGAGAGTCCACTGGGCCCCAACCTGTGAGATTTTGGGGGTGCAGCCTCCTTTTATCCCCAGCTCCCAGCCACGTGTTGCTGTCTTCTGTTCCCCTCGGCTCTGGAAAGGTGCAGCCCTCCTGAACTGCCCACCCCACCCCACATCCCCCCTGGACACCTGTGGACAGCTCCCCCAAATCCGGGGAGCCCAGGCTGCCTGGGCTCTGCAGGGCCTTTGCACGGACCCTTCTGTCCCTTCCCCTGGAGTTCGGAGGGTCAGACTCGCTGGGTCTGTGACCAGCCCTGGCAGTGAGGCCAGCAGGGACACCAGGGATCCGTGTCAGGGACACCTCAGAGACATCAGAGACCTGTCTCAGGGACACGAGGGGCCAATTCTCCCAAAGACCCCTGGAGCAGTACAGAACCAGCACCAGCCGTGTTCTGGCCCTCTCCTGCCTGGCTCGGGAGCGCAGCTGAGCCCCAGGAAAGCCCTGGAGCTTCCCATGGGTATTGAATGCTGCACACCAAGCTCAGGGCTCTGGAAAGCACAGCCAGGTGGCAAAGTCACCTCTCTAAAGAAAAGCCAGGGCGGGAGTTGGTGATGGATATTTCAGCCCCATCCTCCCTCTCTGTGCGCTCCTTAAACCCGGGCTATGAAGGGAAATTCCCAGTCTGTCCAGTCAGGAGCCGTGCTGGGAGCCACAGTCGCACCCAGCCTGGCTGCAGTGGGGTGTGAGATGCTGCTGGACACGGGCACAGCTGGGCTGGGAGCTGGGCAGTGCCACAGGCTGGGCTGCAGGCACTCCCTGGGGCTCCCTTCTCGTGCCCTCTGTGTCTCTGCCCGGTCTCAGCTCCCCCGGCTCGGCTGCCCGCTCCAGTCTGCGGGTGCCAGTCCCACCAGCCCCGTCCCCCCCGGTACCTGGATGCTGCAGCCGAGCACGGGGCAGGGCAGCGGCCGCTGGAACCCAGGCCCGGGACACGCCCAGGAACGCGGCCGGTGCCGGGCGCCGGTGACAGCACAAAGCGCCCCCGGCCCCGTTACAGGGGGAGGGGACGCCCAGCCCAGCCGCTCTTATCCCCCAGAGCCACCCCTCAGTCAGTGCCACCAGCTGAGCCCGGCCCTCACACCCCCGCACGCCCTAAAAGGGTTTTTAAGGTGTTGGTCTCCTTTGCTGGGCTCCAGCTGGGTCAGCCAGGTGCTCTGGGGGCTCCCGGGGCACGGGCACCCGCTGCTCCCCGCTCATTTCCTTAGGAAACCAGCTGAAAGTCAGCCTGACTGTCCCTGCTGTCCTGTGCACGGCCCCGGTACAGCCTCCTCTGTCTGTCCAAGTGTTTCTGTCCCTCTCCACCAGGATGTGCCTTTCCTGGGCAGCTGACACAAACCCTACAGGAACCCCAGTGTTGGTACCGTCTCCTGAGTCCTATAAAAGCTGCTCCCTGGTCCTAACCATGGAATAACAGCCCAGGTGCTGCTGCTGGCCTGGCTCTGAGCCCATGCCCAGGGTTCTGTCCCTGCAGAGGGGGCAGAGCAGCCCTGGCACAGCCGCGGGCACAGCCCTGGTCAATGCTGCTGTGTCACCTCACAGGCCCTTCTGAACATTCTGCTTTTATCTCCACATGCTGAAAAAGCCTCCAGCCCAGCCCCAGGAGCTGCAGCTGGGTTCAGGGCAGATCCCACCCTGCACAGAGGATCCATGGGGGAGAGGTTTTGCAAGGGCAGGAATGGGGTGACCTCATGGAGGCTTTCTACACAAAGCCTTGGGAAGCTTGTGATCCCTCCCAGAGCTTCCAGTTTGCTTTTTACAACAAAAACTGGAGCTTGTGATCCCTCCCAGAGCTCCCAGTTGGCTCCTTAGGAGAAGTGGCAGGAGGAGCCTGGTCACCAGGGAGTTCCGGGGATTCCATCCTGTCCCTGATCCTCCTTCTGCAGGGCTTGGGGTGCTCTGCCCAGGGTGCCGTGCTCGCCCTGCTGGTGCCCGTGTGGGGCACACGGGGGGACAGGAGGGGACAGCAGTGCCCCAGCTCTACCCGCAGCCCTGTCTGTGCCGTCCCTGCAGGCACAGGACAGAGGTTTTCCCACCGAAACCCTCGTGGCAGGAGCAGAATTTCACCTGCAGCAGGTGCCAAGGGCTCCCCGCGGGCCCGGGTGAAATTCCTGCTCCGCTCGGATGGGATTTGGCCGCTGGCGGTGTCTGCATTGAGTAACGTGTCTGGCAGCGAGCAGCGAGCGTGGGCAGTGTGCCATGGAGCCTGTGTGTGCCACGGGAGCCTGGCGAGTGTGCCATGGAGCCTGTGTGTGCCACGGGAGCCTGTGTGTGCCACGGGAGCCTGGGCAGTGTGCCATGGAGCCGGTGTGTGCCATAGGAGCCTGGGCAGTGTGTTATGGAGCCTGTGTGTGCCGCGGGAGCCTGGGCAGTGTGTTATGGAGCCTGTGTGTGCCACGGGAGCCTGGGCAGTGTGTTATGGAGCCGGTGTGTGCCATAGGAGCCCGGGCAGTGTGTTATGGAGCCGGTGTGTGCCATAGGAGCCTCCCTCGGGGAGTGCCTGGGGCAGGGAGGGACGGCCGGACCACCCAGACACTGCCTGCCCTGTTGCGAGCCCGGGGACAGCGCTGGCAGTGCCCGAAGCGGTGTCACAGCCCAGAGCGGTGTCACTGCTCACCCCCGGGGACAGAAGATAACCTCCCAGCCCAGGGCACAGCGCTGGCAGTGCCAAAGCGGTGTCACTGCCCAGCCCCGGTGACCTCCGAGCCCGGATACAGCGCTGGCAGTGCCCAGAGCGTTGTCACCCCGCGGGGACAGGCTGTGACCCAGCCGTGTCCCCAGGAGGGGAGGCGGAGCCGCACACGGAGGAGACACAGCACATCTTTATCGGATTTGGGGGCGGATTTTCACAATCGCAATCCTGAGCGCTGCAGTCAGAGAGCAGGAGGGGCCGGGGCAGAGGGTGGAGCTGCAATGGGCCGAGGTGGGACAGCATGGGAGGATGCTCCCGAAAAGGCAGCGGGAGAAACCGACAGATGCAATCGAGCCGAGGAGCTCCACCCAAAGCAGCGCCGGGAGCGGGGCTGATCCGTGCCCAGGGCAGCCCCGCACGGGTGGGCAGGGCTGGGGGTCACACGAGCTGCCAGCATCTCCATCCCCACCCCTGGCAGCCCCTGGCACCTCCATCCCTCTTCCCAGGGATGCTCCTGCACAGAGCCCCTGCTCGGTGTCAGCCTGCACAGAGCCCCGCGGATAAATCAGCTTTGGCTCCCGGTCCTGCCGGGGCAGCAGCTCGGGCTGAGCTCACTCCTGTCCCGGCCCCAGCGCGTCCCCGCCCGGAGCTGGAGCTGGAGCTGGGAACGAGGGCTGAGGGTGCAGCCAGCTCCCCCACCTCGGGGACAAGGGCAGAAAAGGGATCAGAGCTGAGCAGGAGGTTATCCCCCCTGGAAAACTGCAGGATTCCTGCTCGGGGAATGCTGCTGGGCCGGCCCAGGGGGATGAGAGCAGCAGGGGCTGAGGGGAGCAGCTCCCAAGGTCCCAAAGACCCCCAAGGCTGTGCTGTGAGGGCAGGGGGTGCAGGTTCAGAACAAGCAAAAGGAGAGGTTTGGTTTGTGGTTTCTCTGTGACAGGCTGGGTACAGGTCCTGTGCTTGTCAGGGAGCTCAGGGAAAAGGCTTCCATGGGCAAGAGGTACCCGCACTCATGGAATCAGCCCTGGCTCCAACAGCCCCTATATGAAACACATCCAGCACTGAGGAGGAGTCCAGGAGCTCCGAGTGCATCAAACATTCCTGGAAATGAATAATCCCTTCCTCTGGGAGCCCCCTGCCCTGGGAAGAGCCTTGCAGGACAGGGAGCCAAGGGCACTCCTGGTGTGACAGGAAGCCGGCCGGGCTGGGCCAAGCTCTGTGTCACTTGCACCAAACCCCAGTCCCTGCAGAGCCAGACACTCAGCATGGCCCTCCCCAGCTGGGCTCCTTTCCAGGTGCCTTTGGGATGTGCAGGGAGAGTGGAGCCCCGGGACAGCTCCCACCGCTCCGGGGTGACTCAGATTTCCCGGAGATGCTCTTATCTCTCTTATCTCCTCCTGCCCTCTGCCCGTCCCAGCGTGCTGGGCTGTCCTGTGCATCCCACAGAGCCGGGACAGCCCAGGGAGGGCTGGGGTCAGGGCAGGTCTGTGCCCCAGCTCAGTTCTCCTGCCAGGAAATGTCACTGTAGGACACGAGAGAATACAAGCACACACCGCTGCTCTCAAGGTGAAGAAAAAAAGGAAGCTTAATTTCTGACTCCAACATTTATAGTTCTCCAAAAGTGACAGTGGATTGGAGGGTGACAGTGCCACCTCTCCAATGACATCGGACAAACCAACAGTCCATCAATTTTCTCCTCCTCCATAAAAGAATGCAAAACAATGAGTTATTTACAGAAAGTGTGTGAGAAAGTTCATTACAGGAACATAAACATTAGAAAGCTTAGAAAATCTTAAAAAATCAGGGTGACAAGGAAAGGCCACGTGGAGCTGGGCATGGCTGAGCAATCCCACCCAAGAACCCTGGGAACCCCCCCAGAGCTCAGCCCAGCCCTGAGGGTCCCCTCAACCAGGCACAGGAGGAGGAATGTGTGTGTCATACTGCATGGAAAGGGAATTTTGGGACTCTGGTGAGACTTCTTGGATGTGATCCCAGGCAAGGAATGACTCGGAGGTGGCCCCACAGGCATTTCCCTGTGTGTCCCTCCCAGAACGTCGGTGAGTGACACTGTTCAGCTCCTAGCAAATACCGGTCAGGAATGGCAATGAATTTCCATAAATTGCACATCTCACAGTGTCCCGGCAGTGCTCCCACAGCTTGGATCTCTGTCCATGTTTCCAATTCCCTCCAGACTGTGAGACTGTCACCGTTTCCCCTCGCAGCTGTGACTCCTGCACACTTCCAAGGTCCCAGCCCTGGAGCTGGGCTCGTTTTTTATTCCCTTTCCTTGAAGTCCCCGGCTCATCCCCGGCGGCTCCCGCTGGACGCGTTGGGCGTTGCTCAATCACATTTTAGGAAAACAGCTCTGAGCATCCCCCGTGGGCCCAGCGCCTGCCAGGGCTGTGAGCTGCAGCCAGAGTTTGGCTTGCTACTCGGAATGACACAGGGAAGACGGAATGTCTCCCCTCTGACCCCAGCAAGGGTCACACAGATGGCGTCCAGCCCCGGCACACGGGACAATTCCCGTGCACATGAGCTGCGCTGCTTCCTCTTGTGTAACTGCAGGACTTTTGCAGCTGGAAGTCAGAGGTCCTGCGGCTCAAACCACGAGAGCAGAGCCGAGAGCTCTGCCAAGAGGGGCCAGGGCTGGAATTTCCTCCTGGTACATATTTAGAGCAGGAGAGACCTGAGCTGTGGGTTCACATCTGGGGCTGAGCATGCTCCTGGCCAGAGGAGGATGCTCATGAGGCAGAGCTCGAGTTATTCCCTGAGGGAATTGCAAGGCTCCCGCTGCTTCCACACCCTGGGTGGTGTTGAGCCTAAGTTAGGCAGGCACTGAAGTTCAAAAATGCATGTAATCCATCCCAAATACCATAGATCACAGGACCAGCCATGATCCAGGATCCCTGATCAGCCAGTCAGCCAGGATCAATCGATCAGCCCAGGGATCAGCCAAGTCAGCCAATCAGCAGAGATCAGCCCATGGATCAGCCATGACCAGCCCAGGATAGCCATGGATCAGCCCATGATAGCAGAATCAGCCCATAGATCAGCCCATGGATCAGCCCAGGGATCAGCCCAGGGATCAGCCCATGGACCAGCCCATTCCCACCCACTCCCATTTGTCATTCCTTGCCTGGACTTTCTCTTTTTTTGCAGAAATCCTTACAGGATGACAGCTCTTCCTACAAATGCCTGTATTTGCTTGCAGACTTGGATGCAGATGGCAAATCCTCCTTTGGCCATTTGGACTCTGATTTTTAATTTCCACCTGAGGCCCTGGGCCAAATCCTTTCCCAGGGATCATTTATTAAATCACAGCTTATTCCCCCAAATCAGGGCGGGCCCAAGGGCCGTTTGAGCAGCCAGCCTAGGCAGTCGGTCCCACACACACAGGGCTGGCAGCAAATTCACTTTGTGCTGCCTTTTTCCAGCTGCAGGGCTGCTCCCAGCCCTGTGAGCAGAGCGGTGAATCATGTTCCCGTTATATCCCTCACATTCTGCTCTGGCCCTGCCCGGCCCCGGCCCTGGTGCCCGTTCCCCTCTTTGTCACCCCTCTGCATGGCCGCGGTGGCACCGGGGAGGTGGCACCGTGCCCAGGGCAGTGCCACGCCCGCAGGTGGCTCTGGCGCCGCTCAGGGCTCAGGATTGATCCCGGGACTCATTCCCAACGAGGCCGACCTGGAAACGGTCTCGGCTCGGTTTTAAATGATTATTTATTTAATTGTTCTTTAAAGCACAGCCTAAGGGCTCCCTCTGCTGCCATGCGGATCTGGAGAGGAGAGGGCTGGGGAAATCAGGGTCCGAGCCCAGGGGGCTCCAGATGTTCACTGTGAGGCTCCAGATGTTCGCTGCTGCTGCTGCTGCCCTGACAGCAGGGCCCTGATGTCCCCCAAATGGCCCTGATGTCCCTGTTGTCCCCGATGTCTCTGACGTCCCCCAAATGGTCCTGGATGTCCCTGATTGCCCTGGTGTCCCTGATGTCCCCCAAATGGCCCTGATGTCCCTGATGTCCCCGATGTCCCCTGAGGCTGCCCAGCCGGGTCACTGCCCAGGGGGTGCTGCCCACCCCATCCTGTTGCAAACCAGCGGAAAGTCCCCCAGGCCGTTCCCGGTCCTGCCCTTTCTCACCGTGCTGGGGATCGGGGCTCTCCCGGGTGACGCAGCTGCCCAGGGGCAGGGGGAGGTCGGGCTGAACCCCACAGGTGCCTGGGGGTGCCTGGGGAGGCTCCCCATCCCAGAACTCCACCTGCACCCAGCCCTGCCCTAGCTCCCACCAGGGATGGAGCAGGACCCAGGCAAAGTCCTTGCCCCATCTCCATCCAATCCAGTCCTAACTAAACCACACTCTTGGGCATAACCCTGCAACTTCAAAAATGGGAAATGAAGGGCCCACAAAAGGCCAGGGAATCGTTTTTTCCTCATCCAAGGAGATTTTTAGATGAGGGTTTGGGTTGGGAAACAGAGACCAGAGGGCTCTCAGGTGCTGGGAAGGAGGTGTGGAGTTCCCAAGAGCAGAGGTGACACAAATTCCTTCCACAGCAGGGTCTGGGTGTGAGGGAGGACTCCAACAAAAACAAAACATAATCCAGGTACTGGTGGAAGAAACTGAGGCAAGTTTAACCTTGGAGGAGAGGGCACAGGTGACACACACAGAAGGTCACAAGCCATAGAACATAGACAGAAGTGACACCAGCCATAAAACAGGGCCAGGCCAGCCCTCGGGAGGGATGGGTGAGTCAGAGCTGAGCCCTCCCCTGCCCTGGATCACACAGAACAGCTGAGTGACTCAGGCTCCGGGGTCACCATGGAGCTGTTTACACAGTGCGCCGGACTGAGGAAAAACGGAGGAGAAAACTACAGAGCTCACCCAAAATGAACTAAAGGGAAGCAGCGTGGTGACACAGAGAGGGATAACCCAGAGAAACGACTCCATGAGCTCTGGGGATCTCCAGGAGGAGTCCAGAGGGCTCGGGGATGAACTCAGGGAGCAAATAATCCCCAGACTGATGGTTCCCCAATGTCCCAGATGGGTGGGACAAGGCAAGTGTGGTCCTGGTGGTTTTTAAGGATTCTTGGAGGAATGTGATGAACAACAGAGCAGAAAGTGCAATTTCCATGTGAGCAAACTGCTGGGATTTGTACAGAGCAGGGTTCAGTGAGAGAACAGTCAGCTGAAGAGCCTCAGCATGGCTGTGGCAAATATTCTGGGGAGTATCACAGCTTCCAGCTGTGCTTGCACCATCCCAGCCAGATTTCACTATTTCAGAGCAAAGAGTACTATATTATTATTATTATTATTATTAGTAGTAGTAGTAGTAGTAGTAGTAGTAATAATAATAATAATAATAATAGTAGTAGTAGTAGAGTATTTCTGCTCTCCAAACCCTCCAAACTCAGCCCCACCCAGGCCTGAGGTGGGGCCAGCATTAATCACCCAACTGATGCTGAAGAAGCTGGCTCCTTCCATGTGGAGTCCTGGAGCTTGTGGAAAAAAGCACATTCAGAGAATTTCTCTGCTCCGAGGCAACTCCCACTTCCTGCTCCCCAGGAAACCCCAGCACTCAGCGAGTGAGAATCAAACCAGACTCACACCCAGCTGCAGCAGAGATAAGAAATTTGGTTCTGATCCATGACAGGAATGCAATGAACTGCCAGTTTCTCAGAAGCCAAAAGCCTGAATGTTTGCCAAGAGCTAAAAATAACCCAAAGAAGGCTCTATTTAAAGGCACCTACTAAGAAATGCCTCTGTCCTTGGTTAAATAAACTGCAACTTCCAGAAAAGCCCTGTTTTCCAGGAGTCTGGGGGGAGCTTTGGCAGCAGGTGAATAAACACCGGGTACAAAGCTTTTAACACATTTTAGAAACAGCAGCTCGTGGTTGGAGCTGTGCCAGCAGCAAACGGGCTGGCTGGGCTGGAGCAGGGAGGATTCCCACTCCCCCCTGCAGGACCTGCTGAAGGGTCTTCCCTTGGGGGTTGGATTGAATTTGGCCTCCTCACAGTGATTCCCCAGAAATGCCTGGTCCCTTGGATGGAAATGGGCACTGGAGCTCCTGTGTATGTGTGGGACTGAGCAAGGGGCACCTCTGAGTGCCCTCCAAAGGAGAGGAGCCCTGGGGACACAACGACTTCAGCTCTGTGTGCTGACAGCTCCAGCAGCTGGGGCAGAGTTTGCCCAGGGAAAACTGCAGAGCCCTGGCTGACAGAACTGTGCCAGAGCTGCAGGAACAGTTAAAATGGACAAACTCCTGCTAGAGGTGCCTGACAAGGACATGGGGCAGAAATGAAACTGAGCCATGAACCACAGGAGGGAGGTCTGGGCTGGTTAAACAAAGCAGCATTTTATTTTCAAGATTTTATAAATACATATTTACAAAAGGAAGGTATCAATCAGAATTAAACAAATGTACAGCTGCCAGTACTGCAGAGCACAGGGACAGGAACCAGGGCAATGCAACCCCACAATCCACAGCACACAGGAGTCAGAGAGAAACCATCATGTAAATTCTTCACTCACAGTCCTGACCCAGAATGTTCAGCACCTGCTGCTGTGGAAGCACAGGCTCCAGGGCAGAGCCCAGAGAGGGAGCTGAGCTGGTCCCAGGGCAGGGATGAGCTCAGACACAGCAGTGCCACCCCTGTGAGCACTGCCCCCAGCCAGGGCCCTCCCCAGCTCAGGGGCAGCACACCTTGCCAGTGCCACCCTGTGCCAGGAGCTCCCATCCCCACACCCTGCTGGCCTGAGGAGCAGCCCCATGGCCCCAGGGTCCCCTCCAGGACAGGCCATGGCCTCAGGGTGACAGGCCAGGCACACAAGGCTGCTCTCACAGCCCTGCAGCCTTCTCTGGAAACTGCTTCTTCTCTTCCCCTCTCTCCAGACAGGCCCAGGCCTGCAGGGATCTCCCAGATCCAGGGATCTGGAATGTTCTCCAGGTCTGTGAAGGCTTCAGAAACCACGGCCAGCTCACAGGTCACTTTCTGCAGCTGCCATGGGACCTCAGGGATCTTCCAGCAGCTCCACTTCCTTCAGATGCCCCTCACTGCAGCCCTCAGAGCCATTCCAGTCACACAGTGAGGGATGCAGGGCCAAAAATTCACAACTTAAACTGTAGCAACAACCTCCAAGAGCCAAAGCTGAGAGCCCACAGCTGAAAGCACCCAGGCACCAAGTGCTGAAGGAGCAGGAGAGCTCCCAAGGCTTGGCTTGTACATGGCTTTTCTGAAGAATCTCCAGCAAATTTTTTAAAACTCATCCAGTAGCTCTAAACCTCTACGAAACCCACTCAGGTTATCTTTTGATTTAAAGTTTAAGCAAATTAATTCTTGTTAATCAAACTAAAGAGAAGACCTAAACACAAACTGCTAGTGGAAAAGGGAATATAAGTTGCCAGGAGTGTTAACCTCAAGTCTTGCACAATTTATTTACTTCTTTTGATTCACACCTTGTGTGCAGCTCCCAAATTGGTCAGAGCAACTTCTCTGCTGGTCACTGCTGGGAATGCAGCCTGGCTGGAGGCTCCCACCACACTCAGGATGCTGCCTGGTCCTCTGTAGCCATGGTCTGCAGGAGGCAAGATCAAAGAGGGCTGGAGAACTCTGTGAGCCACTGCTGGGATTTTGGGGCAAAACATTCATTTCTGCCAGAGCCTGAGACTGGCCTGGGTCCTGGGTAAGCCCTGCCAGGGCACAGGAATTCAGGAGAAACCAAGAAGGGGATGGGCCCAGCACAGAGTGCCAAGAGAGGTCATCAGTGTTTGAGCTTCTGACCACACTGATGGCAGCAAATATCTGTGAACCTGTGGCAGCCAAAACACCTCTGCCAGAGTCATCAACACAGCCAGAAAAGGCAGCAGTGGGGTGAACTGGGGTGGCTGTTCCTGCTGGAACATTTGTTCTCTTTCCTGCAAGGAGCAAACCGAGAGCTGGGGGAAACCAGGAGCTGCTGAAGAGCTGGGTGGGGGTGGGAGAGAGCACAGAGGGCAGGGGCAGACCTTTCAGCCTGGTGTTACTCCCAGCACAGCAGTCACACTCCAGTAACTCCCATGGCATGGACCCATGGCACCAGCCAATACCCCAGCACAGGGTGACAGCAATTAGCAGTGCTCTGAGCCTTAATTAACGGGGCTCAGGCTCCCCAGCAGCAGCGTGGGCAGGGTCCCAGTGCACAGCTCAGAACACCAACGAGCCCCTCGTGCTTTCCCCAGGGATCCCAGAGCCCTGGGGGCCTCACCTGCCGCAGGAACTGCTTCCCCAGGTAGCTGGTGGCCATGCTGGTCAGGTTCTTCCTGCTGCCAACTTTACACCTGATGTAGCCGTAGAGGTTGGCTCCCTGCAGCACCACCCCCATCACCACCACTGCCTGTGACAGGAAAAGCATCAGCAGCTGCAGCCCCTGGCTCAGACAGGGCAGAGCCAGCGTGCAGCTCAGGGGCACTCACCAACCACTTCACTTTGAAGGAGAAGAGAGCACTGAAGGCAAAGATCACCCAGATCATGGGGCAGGTGATCAGGCCTAGCCAGAAAATTCGGGACTCTGCTTCAGATGAGGTCTTACCCCCTTGTGCTGGTACCTGAAACAGAAAGGAAATGGCAGTGACCAGGCTGCTCCACCCTACAGATCCCCATGTCCTTAAAATCAGGGCAGAATCCCCACACTCCCTGGGATTTCCCTCCACACAGCAGCACTGGGTGCTTCCAGGACTGATTTCCACATCACACAAAGACATCTCTACAATAGGAAGTGTTTCTACTTAAGGGAATCTTTTCAGTTTTCTCTCAGAATCACTGGAGGCAGCAGCATCAAAACCTCTTGGAATGCTCGGGGCTAGAAGGGTAATTCGGGAAAAATGACATTTCCTGCAAGGTTCAGTTACAAAGCTTAGAAACAGCCAAAGGAGTCATTTCCTACCTCCAAGCCCACAGACTTACAGTACTTATATTAAACCAAATCAGTACATCATGAGAACTTTTTAATAACCCAACAATGAAAAAGCTCATTCCCCCCAAAGCAGCCTGCACAGATCTGTGGCTGCCAGCAGAAGTTCCCTGTGCAATCTCCCCTCTCCAGCAGCACCACCCAATACCAGGGGTTCATAAAGCAGACAGGAGTACACGGTCAGAGCCAAATCACCAACCTTCCTGGCCTCAAACACCCAGTGGCTCCTGCCATCATCATCCACCTGGTTCCACCAGCGAAGGCCAACCATGAGCCGCCCTGTGACGTTCTGGAAGAGAGCAGAACCTGTGAGCTCTGGGTGCTCTGCCAAAGAACCCTCCTGCCACAGCTCAGGGCCGGGCTGCTGCTTTCCACAGTGCCTGTCTGCCTCACACTGGGAGAATGAGAGCCACAGCAAGCCATTCCTCAGAGATCCAGCAGAACTGTGGTGCTCCCGAGCTGGTAACAAAGCCTGTGCTGCCTCAAAAGGGAGCCTAACAAATGCTCACCACTGGACCTTCCAAAGGAGCCAAGTGCACAGAGATGTCAGAGTTTATTTCATAAAGCTCTGCAATCCCCCTAGCACTTAGGAGTATTTTGAGGTATCATTTTGTGGGAGAGGCACAAATAAATGACTTTTCTGAGACATGAGCATCGCTGTCAGTTATTTTTACACAGCAAGCCAAAGACAACAAAAAGCACAAGGAGAACTCACCTTTACAGCCCAGAAGTCACAGGACAGGAGGAGGATGATGGTCACCATGCAGGCAATGAAGCTGCTGGTTAGGAGCTCACAGAGCAGGTAAACAACGATGGCACTGACTCGGAAGAACAGGTGGAAAAATGATGCCACTGGGTGCCTGGAATGAAGGACAGGACAGTCACAGCTCCTGCAGACAAGTGACATTGCCAGGGTACAGGTCAGCATTGTAACATGAACCCAGTGTTCTGGAAATATGGGAAATAACTGCCTGGGAGCTGACACAAGGCAGAGACATTCCAGAAACTCCCTCTGTCACCACCAACCTTATTTTTGACTTTTTGGATCTCCTGGATGCATCATCATCTGCATCAAAGAGAGACACATCTTCAATGTCATCACTGCTGTCCTAAGGTGGGGAGCAGAGGCAAAGGGTTACAGGAGAAAAATGAAACAGTTTTCAACATCAGCCTGGGACAGTGTTCATCACCCAGAAAACCACAGAGGGACCTTGGGATCAGAATTCATTTGGGAAGAAGGTGAAGATTTAACCACAAACAAGCCTACAGTGTGATCTCAGAAATGATCATTGGGGCTCGGGTTGGTGAGCTGCAGCTGGGCTGAGCCCCCGAGCTGATCACACACCCTGCTGTTCCCAGGTGTGCAAGGAGCACCTGGCCCTGGCACACCTGGCCCTGGCACACAGCCTCTGACTCGTGCTCTCCTGGCCCGGTAACACCAGCTGGGAAGTTCCAGCTTCTCCATGTTTTGCTGCTTTGGAATGTAATTTGGAGAATTGTTTACCCAGCATGTGAATTGTTTTTACTTGATGACCAACGACAGCCACCTGTGTCAAGGCTGTGAGCAGTCACAAGGTTTTATTATCATTCCTTTCCTTTCTTTTCCTTGCTAGCCTTCTGATGAAACCCTTTATTCTGTTTTTTTAGTATAGTTTTAATATAAAATTTTCTTTTAATGTCATATATACCATAAAATAATAAATCAGCCTTCTGAAACATGGAGTCAAGATTCTCATCTCTTCCCTCGTCCGGGGACCCCTGTGAACACGAGCACATGTGCCAGCAGCTCAGTCGTGTCACACAGTGCCAGGCACGGCCGTGTCACACACCGTCCGTGTGACACACCGCGGGGCACCATGCGTGTCACACACCGCCCGTGTCACACACCGCCCGTGTCACACACCGCCGGTCACGGCCGTGGAGCCCGCAGGGCCCTTGGTATGGACGGGCGGGCCTGTCAGGGCAGGAAGCGCCTACGAGCCCCGCAGCTCGCCCGGGGCCTGTGGGAAAGGGGGTCCCGCTCCGGGATCCTATGATCCGTGCCCAGGCCCCTGCTCCGGCCCCGGTCCTGAGATACCGGTCCCGTGTTCTATGTCCTATGTCCAAGCCCCCGATTCCGATCCCGCGTCCCATACCCAAGCCTCTGATCCCAGCCCGAATGCCGCTCCCGTGTCCCATGGCCGAGCCCCCTGTCCCGGTCCCGGTCCCGTACCATGGTCGGAGCCGCCACTTCCGCCCCGCCGCCGCGTCACAGCCGCGGACCAATCACGGCGCGTCCAGTGACCCCGCTCGGCCGCTCCGCCCCCTGCGCGTGCGCGCTAGGCGGAGCCGGGCGCGAGACGTGGCTGGGGCGGGTCCCGCTCCCGCCAACGGCCTTGAGGGGAGAGGGGGGGCCCGGGGGGACCCTGAGGGGCCCTCAGGAGAGCGGGGGCGTCTCGGGATCCGGCACCGGCACCACCTGAGGGGGCCGGGGGGACCCTGAGGGACCGGCACCGGCTGAGGGGATCCGGGGGATCCTGAGGGGACCCCGGGGAACCGGCACGGCCTGAAGGGAGTGGGGAGATCCCGGGGAACCGGCAGCGCCGGAAGGTCCCGGGGGGATCCGGGGTGCTAGCGCCTGCGCGCCCACAGCTGCAGGGAGGTGCTGATGTACGGACCCCCAGTTGAACACAGCCCTGTGATCCTCCTCACGTCGGCATGGCCAAAAAGGAACCAGCCCTTCCATGGTGTTTTTCCAGCGGGCTTTATTGAGGGACGCGTTTCCCGCGGGCCGTGGCGCGGTTCCTTGGCCGCGGCAGGGTGGGTTTATCCGCGTTCCCTGGGAGGAACTGCCATCATCCATCGTTCCGTCCTGCCGGCACGGCCGCCCCGTGGCACGGTTCCATAGCCGCGGTAGGGTGGGTTTATCCCCGTTCCCTGGGAGGAACTGCCATCATCCATCTCTCCATCCTGCCCGGCACGGCCGCGCCGCGGCTCGGTCCCTGTGCCGCAGCCGAGAGGGTTTACTCCCGTTCCTTGGGAGGAGCTGCCATCATCCATCGCTCCGTCCTGCCGGCACGGCCGCCCCGTGGCACAGTTCCACGGTCGCGGCAGGGTGGGTTTATCCCCGTTCCTTGGGAGGAGCTGCCATCATCCATCGCTCCGTCCTGCCCGCACGGCCGCCCCCCGGCTCGGTCCCTGTGCCGCGCCAGCTGCAGCCTCCCCGCGGTCACTTTCGCTGGCTTCATCCCAGCGTTTGCGAGTCCAAGGTGGCATTGAATTAAACAAACCAACGCTAATCACAGCCCCACTGTGGGGACAGTTTCAGAGAGTTTAATTTCAAACCAGAACAGCTGCTGAAAGCCCCTTGGCATCACCATGGGCAGAACTGGCCTCTCTCAAATCTTTGATACAACAGATTTTTGGTACGCCAGCCCAGACGCTCAAAGCTAGATAAATAGCGTTTTTAAAATACTAGAAAGGCTTTTGTCATCCTGTTAAGTTCTCAGCGTTATTGGAAACCACAAAATGACAGAGTAGTTGGGCTTGAAAGAAACCCTGAAGACCATCCAGTTCCACCCCCCTGCCATGGACAGGAGACCTTGCACAATCAAGTACATGTAGGCATTTATCCACAGAAATGGGGAGATTGACCCCCTTACCCCATTTTGCATTTCATAGACATGAAGTCTAAGCTGCTTCCCACAGCTCCTGGGGCTGGAGCTGTTCCTCCCCAGAGTAGCACTGGAGCTTCCCTGCTGAACCTCCCCAGGGTTCCCTCAGCTCTGTCCAGCCTGGCCGGGTCCCTCGGTTTGGCAGCACCTCTGGGGTCAGTGACACCTCAGGGCACCCTGCCCGTGGTCCGGGGCATTAATTAATGGTGATGTTAAACAAAATCAGACCCAGATCAACCCCAGTTACTGGCCTCCAAGCAGACTTTGTGCCACTGATCCATCGGATTTCAGTCCACACATCTTCAGCTTCTACACCGTAATCAATCCACAGAAGTTCTGATAAGAAGTTTTTATTATTGTTCTCACAGGATTGAGCCCATCCTGAGCTGTGCTGGTGTCAGACAGTGCCATGTTAGTAACAACAGCAGGCTTAGGGAGTTACATCCAGGAGAGGGCTCAGTCCATTCACTGCCTTGACAAATGGCTGAATATACCAACAATATTTCTTAGGAAAACTTACAGTGGAGCAGTGTTTTATACTGGTTTTTAAAACCACAGGGAGTACACTTAAATAAACTAAATATACTTAAATGTATATAAATGAATATATCTGTATTTTATACTTAAAGCCACATGGCAGACTCAGCTGGACACTAGACCCCAGGTTGTGGCTGTTGGCTAGACCTGGGGATCACCTCAGATAAATGTGTTATGCCCAAGTTCTGGAGCAGGTGTTTTCCTCTCCCCAGTAAAAGAATCCACAGGTAGGCCTTTAATTTTCCTCAGCCAGGCTTTCTTTCTGGCTCTGTCTTTGTGTTCCGTGGGCTTTGCCTGCTGTGCCTGGTGCTGAGCTGCCACAGCTGCCTCACGCAGCTCCTGCTCTGCTGTCAGGAGCCTGAGCCCACTGTCCCTGCAGGAAGTGTAGGCACAGGAGGGCTTTATTCTCCTGGGACCTCCATTCCTCATCTCTGCAGCCGTGCCAGGTGTTGGTTGGATCAGCTCTGAAGAAGCTGCGCAGAGATTGATGAGCTGATGCCTGTCTTTGGGACCAGGAGTGTCTTTCCCACGGCCACTGGGAGTTCTCCTTTTTCCCAGCGAGACACAGAGCTTGGGACGTACAACACGGGGAGCAGGGATGGAGGATTTCACAGCGGGGCTGTGCAGAGAGTTCTCCAGCCTGAGCCGCAGCAGTTTGGTTTCAAAGGGAATTGAGGTTTTTGTCATGGCCAACGAATGGCTGTGCAGCCTGGCACGCCGGATCTGGGCTGCCCGCTCCTCCTGGTGCTGCAGGGCCATCCTGGGCATGGGCAGCTGCCCGGGGCGCTGCTGCTGCTGCCGGGCTGCCCTGGCCCTGGCAGAGAGCAGGCTGGGGCTGCGGCTGCCACCGCCGGCCCTGCAGGAGCTCTGCAGCGTGCCGATGGTCAGCAGGAACTTGTCAGGGGACATGGGACTCCTTGGGTCTCTCTGGGGCAGCTCGCACTCCACAGTGGCCTCTGACTCCTCAGCTGCAGGGGAAGCAGAGCCATGTTCAGCTTCATCACCTGTAGCCAGAAACAAAGCAACACATTTGGGGTTGAGAGGCTTTCCCACACAGTGCAGAGCACAGAGTCAGAGAATCACAGAATAACTGAGTTGGGAGGGACCCACTGTGATCATCCAGAGCAGCCCTTGGCCCTGCCCAGCAATCCCACCCTGGGCATCCCTGGCAGTGCTGTCCAAAGGCCCCTGGAGCTCTGGCAGCCTCAGGGCTGTGCCCATTCCCTGGGCAGCCTGGGCAGTGCCAGCACCCTCTGGGGAAGAACCTTTCCTGATCTCAGCCTGACCCTCCCTGGCCCAGCTCCAGCCATTCCCTGGGTCCTGTCTTTTACCGAGCAGAGCATCAGTTGGCATCTGCTGGCCTGGACAGCAGGAACCTTTTCCCAGCCCATCACTTCATCTGCAATACTCAGTTTGTGGCTGGAGGATTTGTCATCACGCTGCATTGAATAGCTCTGACTAAAAACGAAATAACATCACTGTGTTACAATTGAAAAGGTGCCTGTTTCTGGGCAGTTGCCTTTCCCAGTGATGGCAGACCCTGAATGTAGGTGTTCTCTCACTTTCCCGGGTGTTTGCAATGAATAATTCAAGCCCTGAATCAGCAGCGTGTTTCCAAGCCCACCAGCTGTGCGAATATGAATACTACTACTGATTTCTGTCTTACTCAGTTGGAAAATGACAGTGCCTGTCTTGAAAAATGTGTTGAAGTTACACCAAACCCTTGTAAAGAGGCAGAAAGGTTCCACAGAAGCCTAGAAAATGACAGAACCATTGAAATGGAACAGCACATCTGCTCTTGACAACAGCAGAGGGTCTGAATATTGGCTGGGCTGGAGGCAGTGGCTGCTTGGTTTGTTACTCAGTTTAGAAAAGCCAGAAAAGAAGCTCAGTGTGATACTTTTGGGTCTTCCATGGCTCTTTGGTCTCTGGCGAGATTTTGAGGACTTGTCTGCAGCTCGCTGTGGCTCTGCACTGGTGCCCTGGCGCTTCCCCTTCTGGGACCTCCTGTCCTGCTTCGGCACCTCTCTGTCAGCGGGCAGGGAATAGTCCCATGCCACCTCCTCGAACTGGAGCAGCAGCAGCCTGCTGGGGGAGTTGGTCACCACCCTGCAGGAGGGAGGGGAGAGCCATGAAAGCACAGCAATCACAGACACAGCAGGTCCTGCCTGAGGGGCTCCTGTACAACACAAACCCCAGGGCCTCCAGCAGATCCGAGATCAGCATCTGTCCTGGAAGGAGCAGCAGCAATTGACCCCATCAATCAGACACTGCACAGTTTAACTTGTGCTCTGTGTGAGTCTCTGGTGCTCTTTTCATTCAGCTCCATGGCAAAATTAATTTAAAAATAATTGGGATGAAAATTTCCAGCAGTGGACAGAGCCAGATCAGAGTAGTGCTGAAGGATGGAAGTACCTAACTACAAATACCATATTGCCAGGGACATCTAATTGTGGATTGAAGGGCTGTGCTGGTCTGGTTGGGATGGCGTTAATTTCTTCATAGCTGCCCATTTATTGCTGTGTTTTAGAGTGTGGCCAACCCAGCACTCAAACCACAGCAATGCTTTACCCATTGCTTCCACAGTAACTGGGAGCCACCTTTAGTTAGAGGTGCAAAAGTGAATGAACCTGGAAGGATTTCTCATTATTGGCCTTTACAAAGAGGCTGTAGGTCAGAGAACAGGCAGGGTATTGGCTTGATTCTCCAACCTCCTAAGAATTTCTGAATTCAGCTTTACAGTTGGGTCTGTATCTTCAGCTGTAGAGAAATAGGAAATTGTACATTGCTGAAGAGACTAAGGAAATCTTTTCAGCCACTGTGAACTAAACCAGATTATTGAAGCAGTTAATAAATAGTGGAGCCCTTTAAAAGTTATTTGTAAGAAGGAAAACCACACAGTTCCTTAAATTTCAGTGTAATCCATAAAATCTGGGCCAGAGCCTGCTGGCAGCAGCTGTCACCCACCTGTTTCCTGCGACACAGAGAGCAGACACGGGGTCCCCGCTGCCGCCGGGCTCCAGCACTCGGAGGCAGGTGCCAGTCAGGAAGTTGAATATCCGAATGCATCCATCAGCACAGCCACTGATGACTCGGAGGTACAGGAACTCCAGGGACAGCACTTCCCTGAAAACACACCAGGCCAGTTGGCACTTCCATGGTGCTTGCACAGGGAGAAATGGTCAGCGAGCTCCTTCAGCCTGCAGGGGAAGCAGAGCTCTGGCTGCAGCATCAGCCTGCACTGAGGAGCTGATCAGGGCATTGCAAAGGTCTGACAGAGACCTCCCGGATCATTCCATGTCCAAACCAACAGCCCAGTGCATCCCCCTCTGGAAGGTGTCCCTGCCATGGCAGGGGGTTGGAATGAGGTGATCTTTAAGGTCCCTTCCAACCCAAACCATCCTGGGATTCTGTGATTCCATGCTCCCCATAGCAACCATATGGTCGTGGCCATCTGCTGCATTTGAAATTTCAGTTTTATGTCCAGGAAAATCAATGAAACCATACGATTCTCCAGTTTTCACAGTTCTAGATACAATTCAAGTCTGAGAGGATGGCGTAACACGCAGTTGGCCAGCATGAAACTGAGCCACCTCTATTCCTGCCCAGGTGATGTGACACCCTGTGGCACACAGCGGGGGATCCTTGCAATACTGGACTGTGCTCTGTCTGCCTTTAGTCATGCCTAGTTGTGATAAAGGGTTATGGATTTGCATGTCAGCTGTTCCAGGTCTTAACTGAAAATGCTGCTTCTGACCACAGGGTGCCTGACAGAGCCTTTGAGATAAAGATTGGTGCAAGTGGGGATATTTCAAATCCTCAGAATGGTAATTAAGGCATTTTCTGGTCCTGTAAGGGGCACTTTTTCTTTACAGTTTCAGTCCACTGTTGAATACAACTTGAAACACATCTGATTCCTACTTGGGATGGAAGAAAGCCATCAGGCATCTCCTGAATTTTCCCAGCATGCTCCATCCCAGGGCATATCCATCACTGCCCCCTGTGACGAGGTGCCACTGGTCAAAGGACAAGCAGAGAACTGGGCCTTGGTGCCTCTCTAATGTCTGCAAAGTAAAAACAAAAGGTGCAATACATCAGTAATGGGGATGTAAATCTGTCTGAGGTGTCCCATAGCTTTCAGGACGCCAGGCTGACATGGTTTCACAGTGGTATTGTACCAGTGCCCCCCATGGATAACTGTGATTGTTTTATAGTCACTGAAATGTTGTGGGCTTGGTGCTGCTGCTGAGCTCCTGGCATGGAATTACATCCCTTTCCCATCTTTATTACATGGGATTATTTTCTTGTTTAGAAAGTCTTTGGCAAATGCAAAAACCCGTGATGAACTAGCAGAGAGTTGTGACCATTTAGCACAGAATTATCCACCCCAGAGGAAACTCACCTTGATCAGAGCCCCTGTCTCAGCACTCCAGACCTTCACCAGCCCTCGGTGGCCCCCACTGACCACGTGGGTCCCGTCCATCCTCACTGCCCCCACAGGGCTGCTGTGCATCAGGGTCCTGAGGCATTTCCCACTCTCCAGGCTCCACACTGCTAGGGCAACAAGGAGAACTAAAAATGCATCTGCCCCAGTGATGAGTTTTGGGAGTACAACATGCATTAAAAATACTATTGGATTACAGTCGCACCTTGTACCTGCAGCTCTGTGAGGAGCTGAGTGCTGGCTTAAAAACCATAATTGCATGGCAAACAATTTAAATGTGAAGTCCACAAAAAGCACATCTTTTCCACCTTTATTCTATAAGGAAACATTGGGCAAAGCTGAAAGGTGATGCCACTTGCCCAAGAGTTGGGATGGCATTACAGCCACAAAGCCATTAATTCTGAATAAAAGCAGAAATTATGAGAATTTAGTCCCTGACACAATCAGAGACTGTGTGTGCACATGTCTCCGGTGTGCCACTCTCCCCAGCCCCCTGCCCATGGTTCTGCAGTGATTCCCTGTGGCGGGGGGATCCCAGTGCTCCTGTCCCTCCCCTTTCCCCATGCCATCCCCAGCTCCCAGTGCTCCTGTCCCTCACCTTTCACCACGCCATCCCCAGCTCCCAGTGCTCTCACCTTTCACCATACCATCCCCAGATCCTGACACCAGGTGCTCCTGGTGGGAATGCAGGCAGGTGATGGTCGCATAGTGACCCGTGAAGGTTCTCACACAGGCCCCACTGTGAATATTCCAGCACCTGCAGAGAGGAGAACTTTAGGTTCCTTCCATGTGGTTCCATTATTATTTCCTATTTATCGTGCCCAACTCTGCTCCCCACACCAGGTTAAAATCAGGAGCTGTTCCACTGAGGTGTCAGAGCAGTTGCAGCGGTCAGGTCAGGCTCAGCATTAACGTTTGCCCCTGTCCTTCCCTCTCCCCCCAGTGTGGCAGGCTGGGTGTCCTGGCACAGTCCCAGCTCACCTGATGCTGAGCTCCAGGCTGGCGCTGCTGAGCAGGATCCCTCTGTCCTCGCGCAGGCACAGGGCTCTGATGAGCCCGGCATGGCCGTGCAGCAGCAGCTCCTCCTTCCCTCCCGGCACTCGGAGCAGCCTCAGCCTCCTGCTGCCAGCAGCCACCCAGTGCCCACCACTGTAGTGGGCTCTCCTTGTCCTGTCACACCTGCCAGGGACGGTGCCTGGGTGAGTTTAGCCAGCTGCAGACCTGGCTCAGCACTGCCCTGCCTTCAGCTGGGCATGTGGGCAGAGCTCTGCTGGTGAATCCTTTGCAGGGCACCGCCACAGCCCCTAAATCTGCACATCCCTTTGTATCAGGGTGGGCAGAGGGGCGAGGGCTCCTCCCAGCCCCATATCCCTTGGGATACACCATGGATCACCAACCCTTATTCCTTTAAAAACAGCTTATCTTGACACCTTTATTTAAAAAATGGAGATTTCTTAATACTGATGCTGAGGGACCCTTCAACCATCCAGGAGGAGGATCACAGGGATCACAGCTTTCCTAGAGCTGCTCTTGGCCCTGCAGCTGGGCACTCTACTCACTGCTCCATGAGGACACGGGTCTTGTAGGGGCCACAGAACACATTCCTCTCCTCCAGCTCGATCTTGTCAGTTTTCAGTTCCCGATAGGCTTCCTGCAGACCCAAATCCTCTGTCTGATGGCAAGAGAAATAAAGAAAAGTAACTCAGAGAGGCAGGAATGCAGCATTATTCCATAGTATTGAACCTAGCAGCTCTAGGGATGAGCCCAGAGTAAGGAAAACCAGAGTGCAGCAAGACCCTGCTTAGTCCAGGGTTGTTCCCAGGCTGTGTTCTGTGACATAAATGGAAGCCCTGAGGGCTGCACCCTTTATTCTGAGGGAAGAGAGCCCTGGCCCCAGGATTGTGCCCTGGCTGGAGACACACAGGGATGAGGCAGAAGTTTGGAAATGTGTCCCCAGCTCCCTCCCTTGTGGGAAGTTGCTGAGCGAGCCCTGGTCCCTATGATCTGCTCAGGATGGGGCAATCCAAAGGCAGGAGTGGGAAAGAACAAAGCAATTCCAAATTCACTGTGCTGTCTCCCACGAGCTGTCTCTCTCCTCCCCAAACACTGACATGCAGCATCCAACAAACCTTGGATTTACGCCTCTTCTTCTGCTCCTTGTCCTTCACTTCAGTGACCTCACCCTCATCATTTAGCTGGGGAATTTGCACATCGACTCTTTTAGCATAGTTTGGCATGGTTTTTCTAGGACACAACTCCTGGAATAAACCAACAGAGGCAGGAGTCACTGCAGAGCCCACGCTGGCAGGGTGTGCTGCTCCTCTCCTCAGATGCTGGGGCTCCTGCAAGGCTGAGCTGCACACTCTGCCTTCTCATTGAGACCTGGCTTACATTTAGCACTCTATCCACCTCAGGTTTAACTTCAGGTGAAAAATAATTGCTTTTTATTATTTTTTTTTCCACACTCTAGTCTTAAGCTTTTAATAAGCAGCAAAATTTTGAGCTCATCTCATCTTTGGCAGGCACTCAGTTGATTCAGAATCCAAACCCACTGAGATGGGAGGCTCTCAAAACACCTCAGTCAACACTCGAGATTCGTTTTTAGCCTGTGAAACCTTCCCTGAAGCCTTTTGTGAAGGCCAGCACAGAGCTGAGTCCAGACTGTCTCTTGGGGGAGGCTCCTTCACACCTGACTCTGTGGCAGGTCCTGCTGGCCAGGCCAGGCCAGTCCCAGGAGTTCTGCATTGCTGTGTTCCAGCCATGGCCCCCAGCTCCTCACAGACCCTTTGCATTTCCCTTGCCCTGTGTGGAGCATGTGGAGCTCAATCCTGAGCTGGCCTGGGAGCTGTTGTAGCTCTGCCCAACCTCCCCCACCTCTGGAAATTTTCATTGTGACCAAAGTCTGCTGTTCTGAAGAATGCTTGGACGCATTTTTAGTCTCAGGCTCTCTAAAGGAGACTGAAAGCTGTTCTTGTGACAGTGTGAAATGTCACCTGACTTTGCTCTGGAGGTGGAAGGGCCATGGCAGAGTTGGGTTGCAGCCTCTGGTACAGGAGTTCCCATATAACAGCTTGGGCAGCACCAAACCCCTCTGGTTTTAAAGTGCATAATGATGGCAGGAGCCCAGGTGTCCCACCTGCATCTGCAGGAGGTTCTTCTGGACTGTGTTCTGACACGCCTTGTCCTCCCGGACCCGCCTGACCAGGAACGCCCAGTGACCATTCACAGCAGAGCAGGCATCCAGGGATTTCTGATCCAAAAGCCCTGGGAAGTTCAAGGGACAGGTTGGCTGATCCCCTCTGGAAACCTTTCCTTCCCCTTAGGGAAAAGCCCTGGAAAATCAGAGCAGCTTTACCCAGGATGGCCATGGACAGCTGGAATGGCAGGGCACGGGTGAAGTCCTTGGGCTGGCTGCCATCAGAGCCTGGCGGAAGCGACGCGGGAGCCATGGTGACATCTGCACCAGCTGGGGACAAAGGTGAGCTGGCCCCTGCATCGGGACCTTCCTGGCAGGGCACTCAGTGCCTTGGGGCCAAAGGCACGTTCTGGTGCTCGGCCACCCGGAAAACAGGGAATTTACAGTCTGGAAGAGCTCGAGTTTTGGTGCCACGGACAGCACCGCTGCCAGCAGTGCCCTGGGAGGGCTGCGTGGATTTTAACTCCTCCCTCTGGCTCTGTGCAAGTCACAGGAAAGCGCTGGGGGCGCTCCTGCTCGGCAGGACAGGACAGAGGCAGCCCCCAGGGGAACAGCACGGGAGGTGACAGCCCCAGGGGATGGACACGGGAGGTGACAGCCCCCAGGGGATGGGCACGGGAGGTGACAGCCCCAGGATCAGCACGGGAGGTGACAGCCCCAGGGGATGGACACGGGAGGTGACAGCCCCCAGGGGATGGGCACGGGAGGTGACAGCCCCAGGGGATGGGCACGGGAGGTGACAGCCCCAGGATCAGCACGGGAGGTGACAGCCCCAGGGGATCGGCACGGGAGGTGACAGCCCCAGGGGAACAGCAGGGCCACTCGTGCCAAGGACATGGCCCCGCTTTGCTGAGAGCAGGGGAAAGCCTCTGCCTTCAGCCGCTCCATTTCCAGCAGCACGAGTACGGCCGGAGCCGTGACATTCAGAGAGAAAGGAAGGGATTCTTCACCCTCCTCACCCTCACCTGCCCGGGGCTCGCCTCCACCGCCACCGGCCCCGCCGCGGCAGTTACCGGAACCTCCAACCGCCCCGTGAGGCTGCCGGGAGCCCGCGGGCACAGCCCCGCAGCGGGCACAGCCGGGCACGGGCGGGGACGGGGCATGTCGAGGGATGGTGGGGTGCCAGGGGATGTCGGGGTGATGGGGATGTCGGGGTGATGGGGGATGTCAGGGTGAAGGCAGGTGCCAGGGGATATTGGGGTGCCAGGGAATATGGGGTTCCAGGGGATGTTGGGGGATGTCAGAGTGCCAGGGGATGCCAGCAGCCCCCCCGGGATGGGCACCTGCGCTGAGAGCAGGGCACCGTGCCAGCCCCGAGCACAGCTGGGCTGGGCAATGGCACAAGTGGCTTGGAACACCCCGGGAAGCAGAGCACGAGTGGCCTTTGGACGCCTGTTTGGTTCCAAACCCGTGTTTGGCTTTACACACAGGAGCCCAGAGGTCACCCAGCTCACAGCACAGTGCTGACCCAGGGCTCCAGCAGAGGTTGAGCAAAGGCTTTGGTCACACACGTTTTTGGCAGGCGGCTCTGCCTCACTGAGCTTCCCCAGATTAATAAAAGAGCTGATTTAATCATGTAAAGGTTACAAATGCACTCAGAGTCAGAGTAAAGGCTGGTTTTGTGCATCATTTGGGACAAGGCACTCCAGAATTAACTGGGTCCTGATGCCACCTCCCTGCAGCAGGGCACAGCCACCTCCCCCAGGGCAGGGTCCCTGCTGTCCCCTCTCCATGCTTGCAGGAGCATGCCAGCAAGGCAAATCCCACCAAAACCAGCTCTGAAACCCCTGGGAACCCCAATTTTCCCTATACCCTGAAATCCCAGGCTTTGCAGGGTCCCCAAGCCCCAGTGCTGACACAACACCTCCGCAGCACCCTCACCCCAGGCAGGGGGAATGGAGGGCTGGGAGCACAGCCCACCCTGCCTGCTCCCCTCAGGACCCCCAGGGTGACTCCAGAGCTGCACACGGAGCGGGACTGGCTCCTGAGGGCAATTCCAATATTGGTGTGCAGGAATCAGAGAAGCACAGCCCAGCAATGAGATAGCAAGAGTGTGTTTTTGGAAGGTGAGAGAATTGGAATTGTTCAGCCTAGAGAAGAGACTCCAGGGAGACCTTAGAGCCCTCTCCAGAACCTCCAGGGGCTCCAAGAGAGACTTGGGACAAAGAACTGAAGTGACAGGTCAAAGGGAGTGACTTTCAACTGCTACAGGGCAGGGTTAGATGGGACACTTGGCAGAAATTCCTCTGTGAGGGTGCCCAGAGCAGCTGGGGCTGCCCCTGGATCCCTGCAGTGCCCAAGGCCAGGCTGGACACTGGGGCTGGGAGCACCTGGGGACAGTGGGACGTGTCCCTGCCATGGCAGGGACATTGGATTGATGCCTGGGTGATTTCCTGGCTCGAGCTGTTCTGGGAAAGGTTGAAGGCACCCCAGGTAGAGCCATGGAGCTGAAATCCTGTGTCTGGGATGCTTGTGCTGGGAAGAACCAGATGCAAGAGGCACCACAAGTGTTCTTGTAAACACCTGCATCCTGTTGTGATGGTGATTTTTATTGCTCTGAATCCTTCACCAAACTGAGGGAGCCCTTGCCCAGCCAGGAGCCCCAGACAGCCCTGCCACAAGGAGCTCAAACAGGGGGATGGGATGGGATGGGATGGGATGGGATGGGATGGGATGGGATGGGATGGGATGGGATGGGATGGGATGGGATGGGATGGGATGGGATGGGATGGGATGGGATGGGATGGGATGGGATGGGGAGGAGAAGCAGTGCCACCTTCCTCATGTTCCTGGCATGGGGAGGGAAGGGCTGGGAGCAGGCTGCTCGTGGAGCTGGTGGCACAGGTGCCTGACAGTTCTCACAGGAGAAGCTCTGAGCTCAAAGTGTCCCTGCTGTGGTGGCTGTGCCCTCGTGGCCACAGGGCTCGCTGCGGGGCAGGGGTGGAGGCACCTGGAGAGCCTTTCCCAGTCCTGCTCTCCCAGCTTAGGGGGACACTGGGCGTGGCAGAGCAAAGAACTTGCCCGGGATCGCCCTCCTCTCGATCTCGAGCCACAGAGAGAACAGATCCAGCTCCCTGTGCTCTGTGGCCAGCTGGAAGGTGAAGCTCTGCAGCAGTGTGGTGAGAAACAGGAAGAGCTCGATGCGGGCCAGTGCCTCCCCCGGGCACATCCTCTTCCCTGGGCACGAGAGAGGGGGGGATGAGGGGACAGCAGGGTGGGCAGGCACCCATGGGGGGTGAGGGGACAGCAGGGTGGGCAGGCGCCCATGGGAACTGTGGGGCCACTGGGTGCCCGTGCTGGCACCCCTGGGCACAGAGCTGGCAGGGTGGGGCAGCACTGACCTGCTGAGAATGCCATGAAGGCCTCGCGCTTCCTGAACTCGCCCTTCTCATCCAGGAAGTGTGCGGGGTCCACTTTCTTGGGGTTCTCCCACTGGGTTGGGTCCGAATGCACAGAGGAAAGGACCGGAATGACAGGAGTGCCCTGTGGGAGAGGGATGGGGCAGGGATGGGACATCAGTGCCCTGCCTGGGCTCTGCTGGGGTGGATTAGTCAGGGGGGAGCATCCAGGGAACACGGGGGAGGCTGGGTGTGCGCCCCAGTACCCAAGCAGGTTCCCATTGGTGGCTCTGTGCCACTGGGACAAATGACATGGGGCTCTGTTGTCCCCATGGTCCTCATGGGGCTCTGGTGTCCCCATGGTCCTCGTGGTCCTGCCAGCCTCTCTGCAGCTCATGGGACACAAATTGCTGAGTTATTCCTGTGGATTTCTGTTAAAGCCTCTCTCACTGCCCCAAACCCGAAGGCAGGAGCTGTTCCCTCAGGGTGGGTTTTGTGCACAGTGCTCATGGTCAGACAGGAGGGGTGGCCGTCCCCACCTCTGCCAAGGGCTGGGGGCTCTGGCCTGACCCCACCCCAGGCTGGGCTCCTGCTCCAGCCCCACAGCCCTGCACGGCTCCATGGGGAGAAGAGCTGTGTTCCAGGATGGGCAAGGAAGGGCCCCGGGCTGTGGGCAGGACAGGCAGACACTCACGTACCTCTACTCCCCTCTGAGAGGTCATTGCTACTGGGATTGGGAAACATCCGGGGCCTCCAGACCAGAGCAAACAGTCCAAGGACAAAGGCAAATGGCCCTGAAGCCCCGCTGCCACCTCTCCCCAGGGCCAGCCCGGTACCTTGGGGATGGTGTGGCCCCTGAACAGCACGTCCTGTGTCGCCATGCGCGGGAAGTTCTCAATGCGGGTCTTGTGGAAGCGCTGCAGCTCGTGGATCACAGCGTTGGTGTAGGGCATCCTCAGCTTGTCCTCCGTGCTGGGGGCACGGCCAGAGCCCACCACGGCATCGATCTCCTCCTGGACCTTGGCTGGGGACAGCAGGGGGCTGGGTGTCTGCTCTGCAACCTCCCCAGTTTCTTACTGGCCTCCTCGGGCACTTACCCTAAACCCAGGGCTGGGCTAGAGGGGGAGCAGCCTGCCCTAATCCCTTGTAAAGCCCAGAACAGTCACTGCCCTCATCCCTCCCGGCACCAGGCAAGCTCAGAGCATCTCCCACATGGTCCAAGGCCATCTGCCGGGCAGGGATGGAGCACAGGGAGGATCCCCTGGCCTGTGGGAGTCTGTGTCTAACAGCTCCCACCCTCGGGTGACCCACAGGATGATTTGGGTCTGCCCCCAAACAGGACCCTCCAGGGCTGGGACCCTCTGCCCCACAAGCACCCTGGGCACAGGAGCAGCTGTGTTTGCTGCTGTACCTTGGATGTGGGGGTGCTTTGCCAGCATCAGCAGGAAGAACACCAAGGTGTTGCTGGTTGTCACTGTCCCGGCCCCGAAGAGGTTGAACACTGACATGACCAGGTCTTCGTGGCTGTACATGGTCTCTGGGCTGCCCTTCTCCTGCAAGGTGTGGCAGGGAGGGGCTCAGGGTTGTCTGGGTGATCCTGCAGGCTGCAGCCAGGCTGGAGGGCAGCCCCCCCTCTACCTTCTCTGCTCTGATCAGGAAACAGTCGATGTAGTCCCGGGGGCAGCTGGAGTCCAGAGTCAACTGGTGGAACTGCACCTTCTCCTGAATGTGGTCCTTCAGCTTCTGGCAGTCAGCCAGAACCTTCTTGTGCGGCCCCGGAAGCCGGTCCATGATGCTGGGGAAGGTGTTGTACACCTGTGGCACAGGGAAGGGACACACATTCCGCACCCGTCCCTCACAGCCATGCTGCACCCCAAGGCAGGGATCACCCTCAGCCCCTGGGGCAGCAGGCAGAGGGTGCTGAGCACAGCGGGCTCCCACCTTGGCCACGGGGGACAGGAAGAAGCTGACGTAGTTCCCCACGGCGTTGAGCAGCTCCAGGAACGCCGCGTCGCTGTAGCTGTAGCGGCTCCCGAACACCACGGAGCAGATCACGTTGGACACGGCGTGTCTGAACATGGTCATGGGCTCAAAGGCATTGCCTGCAGCCACCAGGGGTGAGAAAAGCACCAAAAGTCACCAGAAAGGCACCAAAAGTCATCTTCTTCAAGACAGAAAACACCCCTTCCCCCTGCTCCGAGCCCCTGGTTTTGAACCCTGGCTGATCTGTGGGGCTGCCAGGTGCAGCAAAGAGCCCACCTGAGCTGGGGGCTCCTCCATCCATCCATGCATCCATCCACCCATGCATCCATCCATGCATTCATCCATCCATGCATCCATCATCCATCCATCCATCCATCCATCCATCCATCCATCCATCCATCCATCCATCCATCCATCCATCCACCTCCCCTGCCAGAGCTTGGACTGAGGAGGCACAGGCACCTGCAGGAAACCTCAGGAGATGTGTTGGCAGGAGCTGGGTGTTGCTGGAGAGGAGGAAATCACCCTGATATGCCTGAGGGCAATGTCCTAGCTGGGCGTTCCCAGCCCACACAGGTCTGTTCCCTATTCCTGCTCTTCCAGCAGGGAATGCTCCTCGGTTGGGGCCCTCCCTGCACCGGTTCAGAGCAGGATCTCCCTCCTGACCCCTCAGCCATGCCTGTAGCAAGTCCCTGCAGCTCCTGTGTGGGGTGGGGCTGGATCTCAGCCCTTCCCTGCATGGATCACCCACACCAGGCCCTGCAAACAGCTTGGGGCCCCATATGTCCCATGGGGCTCTAGTGTGTCCTCTGCCTGCCACAGGGCCAGCAGGGCCAGGAGCCACGTCACCTTCAAGCTTTGCCAGCAGCTCCACCAGGTGCTGAGCCTCCTGCTGCACCTTCTGGGACATGGAGCTCTTCCCCATGCCAAAGTCCCGCAGGGTGCTGAGCGTGAACCTCCGCAGCTCCCGCCACTTCTTCTCATTGTCAGAGACAAATCCTGGGGGGACAGGGAGGAGATCAGCCCCTGCCCTCCCTGCTGCTCCCCAGGAGTGGGAACCCTGCTCTGAGGAGCAGCAGAGCAATGAGCCAGGGGATGATATGGGTGTGCACAGTGTCCATGTGTCCAAGGATGAGGATCTCTGTAGCAGCTCAGAACAGAGCTGGAACTGCCTAGCTGGAGTTAATATTGTCCTTGCCCTTGTCATAGGAATTTGAGGGTCTTGTGGATCAGGAAATGGGTGTTTGAGCTCTTGGGTGCTGAGCCCTTCCCTGGGCTAGAGGTGTGGCCATCTGCTCACCCAGATGGATCCAGGAGAGGCCCAGGCACTCACCGTAGTTTTTGGAGAGCTGCATCAGGAGGGGGATGGAGGGTCTGCCCCCAAACTCCTCAGAGTGTCCCACCAGGGCGTCCTTCACCACCTCGTACCCGCAGAGCACCACCACCGGCTTCAGCCCCAGCCACACGGTGAAGATGGGGCCGTAGGTGCTGCTGAGCTGGGGATGGGCAGCTCTGTCAGCCAGGGTCCCACACCAGTTCATTGACTTCATTTCAAACTGGGACTGGAGCCCACAGCACTGGTGAATGCCCAGCAGGGAGGGGAAATGCCTCCCTCAAAGCTGTGACTTTATCCCACTCCCAGCCCTGTCCCTGTCCCTGTCCCTGTCCCTGTCCCTGTCCCTGTCCCTGTCCCTGTGGGTTTTATCCCAGTGCCACTTTGGGTGTTCAGAGCATCACCTCCAGGAGCAGCTCTGGACAGCAGCAGCACTGCAGCCCTCGAGGGGCATTGTCACCATGTGGGTGCCTTACAGGAGAAAGATTTCAATAACAGGGCTGATTCTGCCCCCAGCAGAAGGGATTTAGGCAATTCTGGTAGAGCAAGAGATGAGGGAGGGAAGAAGAGACAAGAAAGGTAGGAAGAGTCAATCGTGGGACTCCCCTTTTATTTTGGCATGGGACTTTCCCGCTGTCTGTCCTGCTGTCCTGCAGATGGGTTCAGCACGGCCACTCGTCCCTTGTCCCTTGTCCCTTACCTTCTCGTAGTGCCTGTAGAGGGGCAGCACATCCTTCTGCCACAGGTTGCCCAGGATGGGCCACGGGGCTGGGCCAGGAGGCAGCTGGCTCCTCCTGGGGTCACTCCGCCAGACCAGGAGCCACAGGACGGAGAGGAGGAGGAGGAGGAAGAGCGGAGTGACGAGCAGCTCGGCGTCCATCCTCACCGCGCTGCTGAGCAGGGAAAGAAACGAAGGAATTCCGGGGAGGAAAGTGCACAGAGAGCGGAGCAGAGGCGGCTGTGTGTGCCCTCCCTGCTCTGTGCAGCACGGCCGTGCAGAACTCCGGGGGCTTGGGGCTGCTCGGGACCAGAGGCGCTGCTGTGTCCCGACCACGCCTATCCCCGCCGGGCTGGGACACAGGCTCGGGGCCGTCCTGGGCACCGGGAGCTCGGTGACCCCGCGGAGCCCCGGGGCAGCAGGACTGTCCCTGCCCGAGTCAGCTTTGCCCGGTGCTCCCGTGCTGCGGCACGTGGCAGGACAAGATGTCACTGTCACTGTCCTGGCCCAGCCTTTCATGTCCCGCTGTCGCTGCCCCGTGGGTCACTGCCCTGCTCACCAGGGCAATGACCCAGGAGAGGCTGTTCTGGTAAATCGAGTGGCAGAGGGGACACTGTGCCTGGCCACACGCCTGTGGGCTTACAGTGTTCCATCAAACTCCTTCCTGGTGGAAAATGGATCAGAAAATAGAAAAAACCATTTTTTTTCTGATATGTTTTGGGGCTCCTCTTGGGCTTTGGAGGAACATCAGCCCAAGGTTATGTGGTTATCGGAGGTGTGGGTTAACTCCTCCCTGCACATCTTGCTCTGAGCAGCTGCACATCTGGCTGCACATGAGCACATCTGGCACAGGCGCAGTCACCCCACGGCTGGGCTGAGCGAGCTGGGCACAGAGAAGCTCCCAGGAAGGGATGGCATTCCTCCTGGGGGAGAACAGGGAGGAGGTTCAGGTCCATGCTGGTCCCTGCTGAGGAAGGAGCCCCTCAGCAGAGGGAATTCTGTGGTGCTGGCAGAGAGGAACCTGACCTGGGGCACTCCCCTGGAGCAGCCAGGCCCAGAGGTGACAATGACACCAAGGCAAAGGATGTTGTCCTAGTGCCACTTTCCCAAGGGCATCCCAAACCCTTCAAGGTGCTCTGCTCACCCCTGTGGGATGGAGGATGTGTGAACACCTCCAGCACATTCCAGGCTGTCCCCTCTGCCAGCCCAGGCTGAGGCAGCCCTGGCAGCCACTCACCATGAGGCCCAGACCCCTTAATGTCTGAGCTGGGAGTATTTTTGGTTGCTCTCAATAATGCAGCAGCGCTGGCTGAGCACAGCCTGGCTGTAATTGCAGGCCCAGTGTCATTTGTCATCAGTGTCACCCTGCTGGCTGCCAGGGAGCTGCAGGGCAGCGTGGTGCCAGCACCCCTGTCACAGCCCTGGGACTGTCATCCCACTGATGTCCCAGCTCTGGTGACAGCCCTGGGCACTGAGTGGGGGTCTGAGCTTTGGTACCTTTGGGTCCAGCCCTGCACCCTCTGGGGCTCAGCACAGGAGCGCTGTCCCTTCCTTCCTCCAGCTCCACATCCCAGCTAAACCAGGCAGACACACCAGGCTTTCCAAGGTGTGCTGGGCCCTTCCTTCCTCCTGCTCCACATCCCAGCTAAACCAGGCAGACACACCAGGCTTTCCAAGGTGTGCTGGGCCCTTCCTTCCTCCTGCTCCACATCCCAGCTAAACCAGGCAGACAGGCCAGGCTTTGCAAGGCGTGCTCATCTCATGAGCAGCATGGGGCTTTGCCCAGCACATTTTACCAGCACATTTCTCCTGGTTCATGAAACATCTCAAGGGTCTCTGGGAGCCCTGTGGGACACCAGAGGTGGGACCTGTTGTGGGTGTGAGGCAGCCAGGATGTTCTGTGTCCGCTCTTCCCAAGCAGGAAGACATAATTCAAGAGGAAGATGAAGCAATCCTCACTTTCCCTCAATAAATATCATCAAACACCGGCTGCTGGTTTTAATTGTGATGGAGCAGCAGCAGCAGTGATGTGTACAGGGGTGGCACAGCACAGCAGAGCACAATCCTGGCATTGGGAACAGGCATGGGAAGGCTGATGGTTAATCAGGGACAGGCAGCCGGGATCCCTCCCCAGTTCCCGTGGGATCCCTCCCCTCCAGGGCTGTGTCCACCAAGGCAGGATGCCCGGGGTCACTGACCCGGTGCGAGGCCAGTGGGATGCCAGGGATGTGCTCACATTCGGGAATGCCCTGCTGGAGCGGGTGATGCCCGCGGGCACAGCCCCTCTGCCCCCGGGCAGAAATCCAGCCCGGGCAGGGAGCGATCCATCCCCAGCGCCGCACCCGGGGTGACAAATGATGAAGGGATAATTAAACATCCCGACAGCATTTCAATTTCCAACCCCCCTCCCCTGCTTCCCCTGCTGCCCATCCGAGGGGTCACGGGTGTGAGGAGAGAAGGGTGGCTCTGGGAGCTTTGCAGCTGCACCAGGCACTGCCCACAGAGCAGGCAGTAATTAATTGCTTAATTAGCCAGCATTCATTCATTTATCCCTTCTGTAATTCCCCGGAGAGCAAGGCTGGCTGCAGCAGGGGCTTGTGGTGGGTCTGGATGATGGGTGAAATTCCAGGAAAGGAGCCTGCAGCTCTCCCTGAGCCCTCACAGGACCCGGGCCCTGCTCCCACCTCTCCATAAACACAGCTCTATTCCTAAGCCGTGTTTGGAGAGGGCAAACTTTGCCCTGTGCTCGTGGAACTGAGCCTAGCCTTGCCACGCTCCCGTGTCCCTGGGGGTGAGATGGATCCCAGCCAGATGTCAGGGAGCTGCTGGGAAATCACCCAAGGTTGTGGAATACAGGGGATTCCTTGGAGCAGCTGCCCTGCCCTGAAACCTTCCTGTCTTGCTGCTCACCTTCCTTCTATAATTACAGAGAGCAGAAGAAATCCCCCCTTCTCCTCTGCTGCCTGGCCAACAGCCCAGGCCCTTAGCCGGGACACGGGGCTTCTCAGCTCCCCGTTTGTGTATTTATCGCATCCATAAACCTCATTGAAATGCGTCCATTCAATGGTGGGAAATCAGCACTCCACGCTGGTGGGGGTGATGTTCACACCCTCCCCATCAGCTCCGGGAGAGAGGCAGCACCGGGGAGCCGGGCTGGGCACCGGGCTGGGCACCGGGCTGGGCACCGGGCACGGCCCTGCGTCCCTACCGGTGGCACCGGGAGCTGCTCCAGGGCCGGGAATGGCAGAACCTTCCTCATTTCTGTGCCCAGTGCCAGCTCTGGGGGCTGGGCCGGGAGCCCCGGAGGGCAGGGTCGCTCGATGTGCAACCCTACAAACCTGTAGGACTTCAGGGGGGCTCGGTGTGCCCTGTGCGACCCCACAAACCACTCACAGGACTGCGGGGGGACGAGAGGCTCTGCCGGCTCTGCCGCTCCTCTCATGGGTCGGGTCCGCCCTCCCAGAGGATGGAACTCCTGGGGCAGGCAGGGAGCCCTGGGGCAGGCAGGGAGCAGGCACAGCCCCAGGCCGAGCGGGGCAGCTCCGGTGCCATCTGTCACTGGTGCCATGGGCACGGCTGGGCCAGGTGGCAGATGGCAGCTCCAGCCGGGAGAGGGGAGCAGGGGATGCTGCAGCACGGGCAGAGAGCCGTGCTGCCAGGGAATTCACTCCTGCCTGGTGCGGGGTAATTCACAGTGCACAGGGACTGAAACACGGAGTGCACAGCCTGGTGCCCCCTGGGATGGGATCCATGGGGTGGGATGGGATGGGATGGGATGGGATGGGGTGGGATGGGATGGGATGGGATGGGATGGGATGGGATGGGATGGGATGGGATGGGATGGGGTGGGATGGGATGGGATGGGATGGAATGCTGCAGAGGTTGAAGGCTCGTGCTCCAGCACAGCTCAGCCAGGACAGAGCAGGGGGTTGCTGGTGGTCTCTTGTCCCCCACCAGGGATAAGGGGTGGGAGCAGCTCCCCAGCTGCACCCCCTGCTCTCCTCCTCCCTTTCCCTGTTTTCCTGCTGCAGAGAGTGCACAGACACCGCTTCCATCCCACCCTTCATTATCTCTGTCTCCTGGAGCAGCAAACAGGGAAATGTGATTAAAGCCTCTCTCAGGGAGCTTATCAGCCTGTGGGAAGGCCATGAGCTCCCGTGTGCCAGGAGAGCGCCCTGAGCTGCTGGGGTGGCAGCAGCACGGCCGGGCTGAGGCTCCTGCTGCCTGCACCCTACGGTGCCCAGCCTGAGAGGCCGGGGGGCTGTGACAGCAGCTGGCGGCGTGTCTGGGGAGCAGGAGGGACAGGAGGGAGGGTGCGGGACAGGAGGGATGGTGAGAACAGGAGGGAGGGCGAGGACAAGAGGGAGGGTAAGGGCAGGAGTGAAGGATGGTGCTGGACAGGAGGGGGGAATGCAGGGCAGGAGGGGCAGGAGGGACGGTGCGGGCAGGAGGGAGCAGGAGGAGCAGGAGGGAGGGTGCGGGGCGGGAGGGATGGTGCAGGCAGGAGGAGCCTGCTCTACCCCCGCGGCTGGGCCAGCGCTCTCCCGCCGGCGCTGCTCTGTCACACGCTTTGCGCTGAAATTCGCTGCCCTGACGCTAATTGGCTTTGACCCATCTGGGCCGCCGCGATCGCATCTTGGAGGTTCAGCGGCCCCGAGATGCTGGGATGGACGGGAGGGGACAGCCCTGTCACCGTGCGAGGGAGCCAGAGGCGCTCGGACTGACCTTATTGGCAGCGCGGCGCTGCTGAGGGCGGAGAGGATCCGCCCTGATGGGGATTTGGAGCTGCCTCTGGGCCAGGGGGAGCTGGGTAGCGTTTCTGTGTCCCTGTGTCCTACGGGGATTTGCTCGGTGCTGTCCGTGAGTGTCACCCTTCTTGTGCCCGTGGAAGAAACATCTTGGTGGCACCGTGCTGGGAACCACGGCTCCGAGCCGTGCTGCTCCCCGTCCCTCCTCAAAGCAGCCACAACTCCCTTCCCACCCCCGGACACCATAAAATATCTGCCTTTTCTATCCCGCAGTCATGGTGCAATTTAGAATGGAAAATCGGGGAGAGGAGTGATGAGCCTGCAGCAGCTAGTGCCAGGGGAGATGCCAGGAGTGCCTGGCTCTCAAGCATTCCCAGATCCTGAGAGAGCCGTGTGGGGCAGCAGCAGCATCCCAGGGAGGGAAGGGCCCACACTGGGCATCAGCAGAGACTTCGGGTTCCTGCAGCAGGAGCCCAGCTCCCTCAGCCCCATGCCCCTGCAGAGGGGTGCCCCGGCTGTGACCGGCTCCTGCTGCCCTGCCCGGGGCTCCTGGGCTGCTCTGTCCGGTCTCTCCAAACCCGCCCCAGTGCTGGGGGTGCGAGCCCCAGGGGCTGGGACAGCGGGGATGGGGGTGCGGGGTGGGAGCGGGGGCTGCAAGGGCTGTCCGAGGAGATGCCCGGAGATGCCGGGGGCTGCAAGGGCCGCGGGAGTTCGGGCAGCTGCCCGGGGATGCCAGGACATGCCGGGGGCTGCAAGGGCTGCGGGAGCTCGGGAGCTGCCCCAGGACATGCCGGGGGATGCCGGGGATGCGGGGCCGTGCCGAGGGACACCGAGGTGATGTCGGGCGGATGCGGGGGATGCTGGAGCGGCGCTGGGGCCGCGTCACGGGACCCGGGGGGATGCCAGGTGACGCTGGGCGTGCCAGGGGGATGCCGGGGCCACGCCAGGTGAGGCCGAGGCCATGTCGGGGGAGGCTGAGGGATGCCGGGGGGATGCGGGGCCACGCCCAGGGATGCCGGGGGGAAGTCGGGGGGTGCCGTGGGGGATGCCCGTCTCCGGGCTCGCTCCGAGACCCTCCCCCGGCCCGGAGAGCCCGGCGGGGCGGGCGGCCCCGGACTACATTTCCCATGTCCGCCGCGGCCGGGGGCGGTGCGGGGCGGCGCGGGGGGCGCGGAGCGCAGGCGAAGGCGTGGAGAGGCGCAGGGGCGGCGGGGCCCGCTCGGCCCGGCTCGGCTCGGCTCGGCCCGACCCGGCTCGGCGCCGGGCGGGGATGCGGGAGGGGCGGCCCGCTGCCCCCGGCCCCGCTGCCCGCCCGCACCGCCCGCACCGCCGCCACCATGAAGAAGCAATTCAACCGCATGCGCCAGCTCGCCAACCAGACCGTGGGCAGGTGGGGACGGGACGGGACGGGACGGGACGGGATGGGATGGGATGGGATGGGATGGGATGGGATGGGATGGGATGGGATGGGATGGGATGGGATGGGATGGGATGGGATGGGATGGGATGGGATCCATGGAATGGGATGGGATGGGGTGGGATGGGATGGGGACGGACCCAGCCCTGCCCACAGCCCCATCCCGCGCCCTGGCTGCTCCCGCCCACCCCGCCACACCCGCACCTGCCCGTTCCCAGCTCCCTGCCCGCTCCGTGCCGGCCCCACCGCCCCGATCCCATGTGTCCTGCCTGCCCCAGTGCCCTGATTCTGCCCCCTCCCCGGGTCCTTCCTGCCCCACTAACCCGATTCTGCCCCCTCGCTGCCTGCCCCACTGTTCCTACTCCCTGTCTGCTCTCCGGCAGCCTCACTGCCCTCATCCCACACTCATCCCACTCCCTGCCTGCCCCTCCTCCCTTCCTGCCCCAGTGCCCTGATGCTGTACCTGTGCCACTGCCGCACTGCCTGCCCCACTGCTCCTGCTCTGTGCCTGGGTCCTGCTTGCCCCACTGGCCCCAATCCCACTCCCTGCCTGCTCCCTGCCTGCCCCACAGCCTTCCTGCTCCCGGTGTGCCCCTTGCCCTGCTCCCTGTCTGACACCCTCTGTCCTCACCGTGCCCCACTCCCTGCCCTGGCCCTGCTCCCTGCCCCTCTGCCTGTACCTCTGCCTGTCCCTCTGTCTGTTCTCTGCCTGCCCCACTGCCCCCGTACCCACCCCTTACATCCTTCTTGCCCATTACCTGCCAGTTAACCCCTGCCTGCCCGCCTACACCTGCCCTGCCCCACTCCGTGTCCCCTTTACCCACTGCTCCCTGCCTGTCCCCCTGTCCTGCCATCCCATCTGTCCCAGGGCTGTGGAGACACAGCTCCGATGCTGTGGGGTGCCCCACTGCCCTGCCCCCCAGCACCCCAGGATGGCCCTGCTGGCTGAGGGGCTGGGGGCACTCTGGGGCTCTGGAGCCGGAGCCGTGCCCACGGGAATGCCCACGGGAATGCCCACGTGAATGCCGTGTGTGCCATGCATGGCCAGGCCTGGGTTTGACAGTGGCTGTTGTGTAATTCCTGGAGATTTTGTACCGGAGGGCGGGGAGGCGGGAAGAGGATTTATTTATTTCCCTTCCCGTGGCGGCACTGGGGCACTGGCACAGCTGGACCGGTGGCTCCGCAGCCCCGTGGCATTGCCAGGGCTCCTGCTGGCACCGCCCGTGCCCCCCGTGTGCCCCACGGCATCGCCAGGGCTCCTGCTGGCACCCCCCGTGTCCCCGTGTGCCCCCGACACCGGCGGCGCTGCCCCGCGGCCCTGAGCGGCCACGACCCAGCTGGCAGCGGCTGCGGGAGCGCCGGGAGGCGCGGGAATGTGGGCAGGTACAGCAGTGCCGGGCAGGGAGCACGGGGCAGGTGCGGGAGTGCCGGGCAGGTACAGCAGTGCAGGCAGGTGCGGGAGTGAGGGCAGGGAGCGCAGCTCGGGACCTCCAGGGTCTGAAGGGAGTGCGGGCATGGGAGTGGTGTGGGAGCACCGTGCAGGTGCAGTGTGGGAATGTACAGTGGGAATGTGGAGCAGGAATGTGGCACTGGAAATGTGGCACAGGGATTGTAGCATAGGGAACAGGGCACAGGGAATGTGGCACAAGGAGCATGGCACCGGGAAGGTGGCACAGGGAATGTGGCACAGGGAACATGGCACAGAGAGTGTGGCACAGGGAATGTGGCACAGGGAACGTGGCACTGGGAATGGGGCACAGGGAACATGGCACTGGAGCGTGGCACAGGGAATGTGGCACAGAGAGTGTGGCACAGGGAGCGTGGCACTGGGAAGGTGGCACAGAGAATGTGGCACAGGGAACGTGGCACTGGAGCATGGCACAGGGAGTGTGGCACAGGGAACGTGGCACAGGGAACGTGGCACTGGGAACGTGGCACTGGGAGTTTGGCACTGGGATCGTGCGGTGGGACCGTGGTGCGGGAGCACCGGGAGCCCGGCAGTGCCTCCGGTGGCGAGCGCCAGGGGGAGGCTGTTCCAGGACTCGGCTGCTCCATGTCCCGGCTCCACTTGGATACTGGGAGCCAGCACGGAGCCCTTGTTCCCACTGGGGAGAGCAGCAGCTCCACAGGAGCTGGAGGGGGAAACTGGAGCCTCTGCTGGGCCCTGAGCATGGCGTTTATTTTACTGTATTTTGTTTTGTATTTATTTATTTAATTTACTTTGGGTTTGGGTGGGGTTTTTGTCATTTCACTTGACAGAAAGAACTGGGGATGCTCAGCCCAGCCCAGACCTGGTACCCAGCCTTGGGAAGAATTCCTGTACCAGTCTGAGAGGCAGGGATATTTATCTCCGTGAGGTGGAAAAAGGAGGAGCCAAAGAGTGGCTGTAGATCATTCTGAGGATGTTTCCTGCAAAGTGCTTTTACCTCTATTTGTGTTTGTCCATCCCATCGGGACAGTGGCACCAGGATGTCACCTCAGTCACTCCAGCAGCCCTGGGAATTTCCCAGGATGTGCTCCGTGGGGATTTTTTCCCATGGGGATTAAATCGAGCACCTGCAGGGTGGCACTTTGGGCTCCCCAGCGGCACCGAGGGGATGCAGCTCACCGGGAATGGTGGCGGAAGCTCGGAGGGGTTGGGTTTTTCCTCCTCGACTTTTCTGAGCATTTCACGCTGTGTCCCCCATCCCGGGGGCAGTGGTGGCCTTTGGGGCTGGATGTCACCTCGCTGGCTTGCAGGGAGATGCTCCTCCAAGCCCCAGGACGGCCGCGCCTCCAGACAAAGCCTTTAAACACCGCGGGTTTGTTCCTGGTGCTGCAGGAATGCCCGGCAAGAAGGAAGGACATTTTCTGCTTGCACGGAATAAGGGCAGAGGGAATAAAAGCACCGCCTGGGATTTTCCCAGCGGGGTTTGCGGGAAGGAACAGCACCCTGTAAATAGCCGGGCTCCCCATCTGCATCTCGGGGTGCCCATGACTGCTGCCAGTAGAACCCCCGGGGCTTTCGGCTCCGGAGCCGGCGGATCCCGGCAGCCCCGGGGATATTTTTATCCTCCTCGCAAAGAGACAGCGCTGGCAGCCTGGAATATTCATGGAGCGAGCGGGCTGAGGGTTCTGTCCCTGCTCCAGCTGCCTCGGGGCTCTGCGCCCTGCAGGGGCTCCTCCATGGCTGCTAAATCGGGATGGAAGCGAGCTGGGGATGCGGCCCCGGGGAGGGAAGCGCCGGGAGCAGAGGGCCCCGAGCATCCCGTGCCAAAGCGATGCCAGCACCGAGCCGGCCGCGGGAAGGCAGCGGGAAATGAGGAGCGGAGGCTTTTCTGCCTTCCAGACTCTGTCTCCCATTTTGCTTTGCTTCCCTCTCTTTGCCCAGCTGTGGGCAGGATGGAGGGAAGCAGCTGCAGCCATCCCTGCCTGCTCCTGCTGCTGCTGCAGCCTGGCAGAGGCAGCCCTGGCCCCGGGTGGGCAGCGCTACCCAGGCTGTGCCCCCGGGCTTTGATCGCTGGCTGTGCCCCCGGGCTGTGTCCCCAGGCTGTGTCCCCGGGCTGTGATCACCGGGCTGTGTCCCCGGGCTGTGCCCCCGGGCTGTGATCACCAGGCTGTGATCCCCCCACTGTGTCCCCAGGCTGTCGCACCGTGTCACCCGCGCCCGAGAAGCGCCGGCCGGGCCGTGTCCCCACGTCGCGCTGGGTGTTGCAGTAGGAGCCGTTTCCCGGGGGAGCTGAGCAGCGATTTGAGGATATCAATATTTGATGTTTTGCTTCTTGCCTGCTGAAAAGACACTGGGAAAAACCCGCGGCTCCGCCGGGGCTCGGTGGGTGCTGGGTTGAGCCGGGATCTGTGTCCCCAGGGAAGCAGTGGCCACGCGAGCTCAGGTGGCGGCAGAAGGTGGGGACAGCGCGGCCTTGGGGCAGATCCAGCCTGGATGAGGAGCCCGGTGCTTCCAGGGCTGGGGCTGACACCAAGGGAGGGCTCCCTCCTCGCTCTGGCAAACGCAGAGGATGCCCAGTGCCTTCCCCAGGGGCTGGGGATGAACCTCACCGTCCAGCCTCCCCTCTGGGCTCTGGGGACTCCAGCGCCTGGAATGTTCTTGTATGAGGGGATGGAGCTGGGCCTGTCCCTGTATCCATGTGGGACAGGAGGGGATGGAGCCGGGCCTGTCCCTGTGTTCATGTAGGACAGGAGGGGATGGAGCCAGGTCTGTCCCCGTGTCCCTGTGGGATGTGGTTCAGGAGGGGATGGAGCCGGGCCTGTCCCTGTGTCCGTGTGGGACAGGAGGGGATGGAGCCGGGGCTGTCCCTGTGTCCCTGTGGGACAGGAGGGGATGGAGCCGGGCCTGTCCCTGTGTCCGTGTGGGACAGGAGGGGATGGAGCCGGGCCTGTCCCTGTGTCCGTGTGGGATATGGGACACACCCAGCCCCGGGAACCGGCACGGCACAGCCTCGGCTGGGTGTTTGTGCCTCCTCTCCACCGGTGGAGCTATTTTTAGGCTAGAGCAAGGAGAAATCAGGGAATCAGCACTGGTAATTAAATAGTGATTAAATATTTCTGGGCAGGCTGCAGCAAGGGTCGAAGGGGTGTTTGGGCAGGAGATGGAGGTGAGGAGCTTTGTGGGGCACCATGGACATGCTCTGACAATGGAGATGGTTCATCCCTGCCCCTGCTGCAGATTCATCCCTGCTGTCCCCACACCAGGGGTGATGCTTTCCCTTTCAGGGATTAATTGCCATGAAATCCTTGGAGTTCTTCAGGCTCAGGGTCAAATCCAAGGCCAGCAGCTCCCTGTTGTGGGTGGCTGAGGCACCAGAGGGGGACAGTGGCAGGGGACAGTGCTGGGTGGTCCAGCCAGGAGAGTTGGCTGGCACCAGGAGATGCTCCAGGGAAGCAGCGGCTCTGCTGCACCTCCCCAGGCCAAGGCTTTGGAAACTCATGTATTTATTTGGGAATCAACAGAATTTGCTTGATTGGGGTTGATTTCTGCTGGCAGAAGTGAACTTGTGCAGCAGCAAAGCCCAAGCATGCCATGGCTGTGTCCCCTCTCGCTGGCTTTGGCTCCCCATGGTCACTGTCCCTTTCCCCAGCTGCCTGCAGGGACAGGGCTCAGGGTTGTGCTGGGAAAAACGGCTCGGGTGGAGGGGGAGGAGCAGGATTTTATTTGCCAAAAGGAAAGACGGAAAGTTGGGAGTTGGGGATGCTGGCTGTGTCCCCAAGGGGTGCTCCTTCAGGATGATTGTAACTCATATGGAATGAAGTTTTGGGGAATTAGGGACCAGACAGAAACTGGCGGGTCCCTGCCCTCTCTCTTGGGAGGCAGAGGGACCATCACCCGTCCTTAAATTGGATTGATTGGAGCCTCTTTACTTTTCCCAATCCATAAAACGCTGCAGCCTGCCTGTTCCCCCTCTTCAAAGCCTAGTTCCTCCCTGGCAGGGAGCAGGGTTGTCTGTGCAGGGCTGGCACAGGGGATGCTCTCCACGGGTGTTTCTCACACTGAGGATGTCCTTTAAAACACATCAAGGCCAGGTTTTTGTTATTCTCTTTGAAATGTTGTTTTCTGCTGCCCAAACACCCCTCAGGGCATAGCCTGGGCTGGGATGTGGCTGCTGGGAGAGAGAGTTGCCCGTGGGACCTGGGATGTGCAAATCCCACACACCTCCTGCCTGGGAGAGTAGAAAACAGGAAAAAATCCCTTCTTCTGCTCAAGTGAGGAAGTGATTCCTGGGGAGTGAGCAGCAGGGACATGCCAGCGGTGCCTCACTCCCTGCCACCTCCCACTCCTTCAGGAGGCTAAAAATATCCCAAGCTGGGACGGACGTGTGGCTGTGCCTGTGGATATTTGCTGCTTTTTTCCCTGTTTGTGCTAATTCTGTGTCACTTCCAATCCTGTCTAAATGAGAGTGAAGGTGATTCCCAGAGGAGGAGGAGAAGCTGCTCATCTCTTGCTCCCAGGTGGGCAGTGCTCCTTAGAGAGGATCTAATCTGTTCATTTCAACAATAATCTTTAAAATTAACATAAACAGGATTCAATTTAATTTAATGTATTTTTAAACCACCTTAAATCAGGTGCTGGGTCATCTTTCATGGCCAAGGCAGATTTAATGCAGTTGATTTGGGCAGCCCTGGCACAGGTGCCCAGAGCAGCTGTGGCTGCCCCTGGATCCCTGCAGTGCCCAAGGCCAGGCTGGACACAGGGGCTGGAGCAGCCCGGGACAGTGGAAGGTGTCCCTGGGACAGTGGAAGGTGTTCCTGCCATGGCAGGGGTGGCACTGGATGGGCTTTGAGGTCCCTTCAACCCAAACCACTCTATGATTCTGTGATTTACACTTTTTGCAAGGCTTTGGCTGAGATGGACTTGTGTGTGAGCCTCTCCCATGTTATGCTCACTGTCTGACCCTTTCTCTGTGTTTGCTCCTTATTTCCAGTGCTCCAACACTTCCCTCCCTGTCTCCAAGCTGAGAATCCAGCTCGGAGGGCAGGAAGGGCCCAGGCTCAGGAAATGAAGGTGTTGTTTGCAGGATGGCAGCACCAAACTCTCTCTGTCCCCTGAGGAACCTTTAGGGATCGATTGGCTGAGTGACAGCTCTGCCCCAGCTCAAACTGACAGAGCTCGTTTTTCCAAGTGAAAGGATGCACTGAAGTTGTTAAAAACCCTGGGAAAAAGAACAAATGATCTGGATGTGATGGTTTAACTGAGCCTGAGCAGCCGTGGTGCAGGGCCCCGGGCTCTGGTTGCTGCAGGTGCAGGGGCCAAGGACGGTGGGTTTGTGTCTCCTGCATCCCGGCGCTGCTCCCTCGAGAAGGCAGCAGCTCTGGAGTGGTAAATCCGTCTGCAGTGAGCAGCAAAGGCTCTGGCGGGGCCCGGGCAGCAGCTGCTGCCTCCCATCCCGTGGCTGCCCCCGTGCGAGGAGGCTCAGCCGTGCGGGGAGCGCGGGGAGCCACAGCCACAGTGCCTCTCTGGGAGCACTGCCCGCTTCCTTCTGGGAATCTGCATCCCTGCTTTCCTGGCAATAGCGGGAAAACAAGGCAGAGATGGGCGGCAGGCCCTGGAGTGGTGTGGCGCCTGGCAGTGACTGTGGAGATGCTCCATCAGTTCCTTCCTTAGGGGATGAGGCATGGCTGGTGGGAGCAGAGAGCCTTGAATCCCCCCTGCATCCCAGAGGAAAAGCACATCCGGGGCTCTGTGGTGTGCAGGGGGTGCTGCTGTGTGTCCCACACCCTTCACCAATGGCTCCTGTCCTCTCTTGTCCTGCAGAGCGGAGAAGACCGAGGTGCTGAGCGAGGATCTGCTGCAGGTGAGGCTCCCTCAGAGTCATCCCGGGGTGTCCATGGGAGCCTGGGCACCTCTCGGGGTGCTGCACTCATCAGCAGCTCCCTGGTGGTGCCACACCATCCCAGCCACTCCAGGGGTGGGATCTCAGGTGGTGGAATCTCAGGTGATGGGATCCTGGGGTGATGGGATCCTGGGGTGATTAGATCCTGGGGTTATGGGTTCCCTGGTAATGGGTGATGGGATACTCCAGTGATGGGATCCTGGATGATGGAATCCCTGGAGGATGATGATCCCCGGTGATGGGATCCCTGGTGATGGGATCCCCAGTGATGGGCTCTGTCACTCCCACAGGTGGAGAAGCGGCTGGAGCTGGTGAAGCAGGTGTCCCACAGCACCCACAAGAAGCTGACGGCCTGTCTGCAGGGCCAGCAGGGCCTGGACGCCGACAAGCGCTCGGTGAGGGCAGCAGGATCCAGGGATTTAGGGATCTTGGGGATTTGGGGATCCAGGGGGATCTGGGGATCCAGAGGGACTTAGGGATCTAGTGGGAACACAGCCCGTCTGTCTCTGCAGAAGAAGCTGCCGCTGACGACGCTGGCGCAGTGTCTGATGGAGGGATCGGCCGTGCTGGGGGATGACTCCCTGCTGGGGTAAGGAGAGCTGGGGCTGCAATGGGTCTGCACTGCCCTGGGATGTGCTGGGAATGTCCCCAGCCGTGCCTGTCCCTGCAGGAAGATGCTGCGGCTGTGCGGGGAGGCCGAGGACAAGCTGGCACAGGAGCTGATCCACTTTGAGCTGCAGGTGGAGCGGGATGTCATCGAGCCACTCTTTGTGCTGGCTGAGGTGAGCTGTGGGTTCTGGAGTGCCCTTCGTGCTGACTGAGGTGAGCCTGGGGTGCCCTTTGTGTTGGCTGAGGTGAGTCTGGGCTCCCTGGGGTGTCCTTTGTCCTGGCTGAGGTGAGCTGTGGGTCCACAGGGTGCCCTGCCATGCCCAGAGCCCTTCCTGCCCTCCCCAGCCCCACAGGAGGTTTGAGTGCCCCAGGGCTGCTCCCCTGGGCCTCTGGAGCTGGGGCTGGGCTGGGCCCATTCCAGGTGGCACACACAGAGGAATCAGCTGGCCCTGTCCCTGAGGGTGTCACGTCCTCAGGGATGTCACCCTGGGAGCTGCATCCTCGCCCACCCAGCCCAAAGCCCCGGGGTGTGACCGTCCCTGGACATCTCTCCAGGGCTGTCCCCTCCTCCTGTTCCCTGTGCTGCCACAGGTGGAAATTCCAAATATCCAAAAGCAGAGGAAGCACTTGGCCAAGCTCGTGCTGGACATGGACTCCTCCAGGACGAGGTAAGAAGTGCCTCCAAGGGTTTTATGAGAAATAAACATTGCCAAGGCATGGGTGGCTCCAGGAGAGCAGCTCCTGAGCCCTGGCACCGCAGCTCCCCTGGGACAGGGAGTCCTGGCTGTGCCTGGTACTTGAGCCCAGCTCTGCAAGGAGCCACCATTTCTGCTCCTGCCTGCAGAACACATGGATTCCTTTTCCTTGCCTGTTCTCTGCAGCAGAAGTGTATTTTTTTTTCTGGCAGAAAGGGTTATTTTGTACTTTTTTCCTTGTCTTGGTGAGTTCTGATGCAGAGCTGGGTGCTCCTGTCCCTGCAGTGACACCAAGAGGAGTAGGGATGACTCAGAATTGTCCCATGGCACCCCTGAGTCGTCCAAACCCCCACTCCAGAGTGTCCTGGGAGAGATCTGAGAGCTGTCCACAGTCCCCAGCATCATGCCCAGGCTCTCCCATGCCCTTCCCCTCTCTTCCCACCTGGATGTGGCTCTTTATCCTGCTGAAGGGAATTCCCTCCCTGCTGTGTGCAGTGCTGTGGGGCTGGGATTGGGAGTGGGGCTCAGTCCCAGCTGGACTGGGATTGTCTCCGTGCTGCTCAGCCCTGGGGACCGCGATGACCCTGCAGGGCCGTGGGACGCGGTCACGGCCCCAACTGTCGCTGTCCCTCCCACAGGTGGCAGCAGTCGGTGAAGTCCTCGGGTCTGGCCAGCAACCTGCAGCCCTCGGGGGCCAAAGCCGATGCTCTCAGGGAGGAGATGGAGGAGGCGGCCAACAGAGTGGAGATCTGCAGGGTAGGGGGCTGCCCCTGGCCGAGGGGTCTGTGGGCTCCCAGACCCTGGGGAAGGCTCTCCTCTCACTCTGGTCTGCATCTTCCTTCCCCTGCCTGTTCTGGCCCTTGTCTGGGCTCCAAACACAGCTCAGGGATTGGGGGTGATGCTCCCCAGCCAGGCAGGACATCCCCACTGCTCCATCCCCATCCTCCACATCCCGGAGCTGGAGGGGCTCCCATTCCCTGGCAGAGCTCAGGACTGGGTTCATCCAACCTTGGCAGAGGTGTTTCTCCACCTTCTCTGTGCTGGGTCATTGATTTCTGCCATTTTCAAGCACTAAGAGGGACTTTCACCCCCTTCCCTGGGAAAACAGGGAGTCCAATCTCCCCTCGTTGTGCACTCTGGGGGGAGCTGGGCCCTGCTCAGGCTGCAGTGGGGGAGCTGAGCTCCCCTGAGCTCCCCTGAGCTCCCCTGACACACCAGCCTTAACCCTGTGCCACCCTGGCTCCCACTGGACCGAGCTGCTCCCTGCTGGTGGCTGGGGAAGGGCCCTGCTGGTGGCACCAGGGCAGCAGGGCAGGGACAGTGACAGTGACATAACCTCTGCCCCCGCAGGACCAGCTCTCGGCTGACATGTACAATTTTGTGGCCAAAGAAGTCGACTATGCAAACTATTTTCAAACTGTAAGTGCCACCGCCCCGGGCTGTCCCTGTCCCTGCCCCAGCAGTGCAGTGACCCTGGTGCTGTGTCCCCACAGCTAATCGAGGTGCAGGCCGAGTACCACCGCAAGTCCCTGGCGCTCCTGCAGAACTTCCTGCCACAGATCAAAGCCCAGCAGGGTGAGTGCCCACAGATCTGTCCCTGCCTGTGGCACCGAGGGGCTGTGACTGTACAGGGACAGCTGAACACCCTCCTTTTGCTTGTCCTGCCTGCATCCCACCTGCCCCAGAGCTGGGAGGGGATCCTATCCCCTTCCCCGTCCCCTTCCCCATCCCCATCCCATCCCATCCCACCCCAAGGACCTTTTGGGGAGGGGCTGCTGGATCTGGCACCACCCTCCCTTTCCTCTGCCCCCTCTGCCCGTCACAGAGGCGTGGGTGGAGAAGCCCTCCTTTGGGAAGCCCCTGGAGGAGCACCTGGCTGTCAGCGGGAGGGAGATCGCCTTCCCCGTGGAGGCCTGTGTCACCATGCTGCTGGAATGTGGCATGCAGGAGGAGGTGGGTGCTGCTGGGATGGGGATGCAGGAGGAGGTGGGTGCTGCTGGGATGGGGCATGCAGGAGGAGGTGGGTGCTGCTGGGATGGGGATGCAGGAGGAGGTGGGTGCTGCTGGGATAGGGGATGCAGGAGGAGGTGGGTGTTGCTGGGATGGGCATGCAGGAGGAGGTGGGTGCTGCTGGGATGGGCATGCAGGAGGAGGTGGGTCTTGCTGGGATGGGGATGCAGGAGGAGGTGGGCACTGCTGGGATGGGGATGCAGGAGGGGGTGGGTGCTGCTGGGATGGGCATGCAGGAGGAGGTGGGTGCTGCTGGGATGGGGATGCAGGAGGAGGTGGGTGCTGCTGGGATGGGGCATGCAGGAGGAGGTGGGTCCCTGATGGAATTGGGGGGTGCAGGAGGAGGTGGGTCCCATGTCCAACCCTTGCTGGGCACAATGGACGGGATCACAGGTGTCCCCAACCCTCTCCTCTGGCCAGGGTCTCTTCCGAGTGGCTCCCTCGGCCTCCAAGCTGAAGAAGCTCAAGGCTGCCCTGGACTGCTGCGTGGTGGACGTGCAGGAGTACTCAGCTGACCCCCATGCCATCGCAGGTGGGGCTCTGGGGCTCCTCAGGGTGGGGGGACCCCTCCAGGCACCTCCCAAGGGCACCCAGAGGGGGATCGGTGGCACCAAGTCCAGCTGGAGACCAGGAACCAGTGGTGCCGTCCAGGGGTTGATGCTGGCTCTGATTTTGTTCAATTAATTTTGCCATTAATTAATGGCCTGGCTAATGGGCCAGGGTGTCCCCTCAGTGAGCAGGCAGGTGACACAAACTGGGAGAGTGGCTGCCATGCAGAGGAAAGGTGCTCAGTGTGGCTGCAGGGTGGCAAGGTGGGCACTGGGTTGGGGGTGCCACAGGCTGCTCCAAGTTGGGGACACCAGTGGGTGCTCAGGGGATGCTCAGGAGGTGGTGGAGGGAAGGCTGGGGGGATGTGGGTCCAAATGCCTGGGAGGAAAACCACTTGGTGCCCAACAGCCAGTGCCACCTGCAGTGCCAATGCTGTGTCCCCTGTGTGCCACAGGAGCCCTCAAGTCCTACCTGCGGGAGCTGCCCGAGCCCCTGATGACCTTCGAGCTGTACGAGGAGTGGATCCAGGCCTCCAAGTGAGTCTGGGCTGTCCCTCCATTCCTCAGTGGCATGGGCAGGGACAGTCTGGGTCCCCAGGGATGCTCTGGGCTTTTCCTGGCATGGTCACAGCATTTGAGATCTTTCCTCTGGGCTCTGAGAGCCATGGAGTGCTGAGAGGAAATCCAAAGGGATTCCTTCTCCTTGGGACAGGTTTCGGGACTTTATTTACTTCCATAATGTTGGTGGCAGCCTGGGGGTCTCACAGAGTCGCCAGGGGTGGGGCTGGCAGGGTCCTCAGCCCCAGGGCAGGGTGGGGATGGGGGATAACGCCCTGTCCCCTCCCTGCAGCATCCCAGAGCAGGAGAAACGGCTGCAGGCTCTCTGGAACGCCTGCGAGAAGCTGCCCAAAGCCAACTACAACAACATCAGGTGAGCCTGGGCCGGAAGGACACGGGGAGGGGACACAGGGGGTGGGGCCCATGCACTGACCCCTTTGGGATCTGCTCTCCAGGTACGTGATTAAATTCCTGGCCAAGCTGACCGAATACCAGGATATCAACAAAATGACCCCGAGCAACGTGGCCATCGTGCTGGGACCCAACCTGCTGTGGCCACAGGCCGAGGGGTGAGTGCTGGGGGAGGGATAGGGGCAAGTCCTGCTGAGAATCCTCCTGGGAAAACTGCTGGGGGAGGTCTGAGGGGCAGATCCTGCTGGGAATCCTGCTGAGAACCCTGCTGGGAAATCTGCTGGGAATCCTGCTGGGAATCATGCTGAGAACCCTGCTGGGAAATCTGCTGGGAAAACTACTGGGGGAGGGCTGAGGGGCAGATCCTGCTGGGAATACTGCCGGGAGAACTGCTGGGAAAACTGCTGGGGATCCCACTGGGTGAGGGCTGAGGGGCAGATCCCGCTGGGAATCCTGTTGGGAAAACTGCTGGGGATCCTGCTGGGAGCCTTGCTGGGAATCCCACTGGGAACACTGCTGGGAATCCTGCTGGGAACAGTGCTGGGAACACTGCTGGGCCCCTGCTGGTGCCCTGCTGGCCTGGGGGGTTGCTGAGCTGCCGTCCCCTGCAGGAACATGACGGAGATGATGACGACGCTGTCGCTGCAGATCGTGGGCATCATCGAGCCGCTCATCCAGCACGCAGACTGGTTCTTCCCGGGAGGTAGGGCATGCCCGAGGCCCCAGGCACAGCTGGCCCTCTTGGCACTCCTGGGGAGAGGCTCAGAGCCCCCAGGTTTGGTTTGCCAGCCCCTGCTGCTGCTGGAGCTCAGGAAGGGCTCTGGCCAGGCTCAGCACGGCACCGAGCCCATCCCTGCAGTGGCAACACCCCCAGTCCCTCCCCTCCCTAAGCACTCCCCTCCCACCATCCTCTGTGCCCCCCAGAGATCGAGTTCAACGTGACGGGGAACTACGGCAGCCCCCTGCACGTGAACCACAACGCCAACTACAGCTCCATGCCCTCACCCGACATGGAGCACGGCGAGCGCCGGCAGCACGAGACAGCGCGGCGCCCACTCAGCGTGGCCACCGACAACATGATGCTGGAGTTCTGCAAGAAGGACGGGTAGGACCGACAGCAGGACACTGGAGTTCTGCAAGGATGGGTAGGACAGACAGCAGGACACTGGGGTTGCGTAGCATAGACAGCATGATGCTGGAGTTCTGCAAGAAGGACAGGTAGGAGAGACAGCAGGACACTGCAGTTCTGCAAGGATGGGTAGGACAGACAGCAGGACACTGGGGTTGCGTCGCACAGACAGCATGATGCTGGGGTTCTGCAAGAAGGACAGGTAGGACAGACAGAAGGACACTGGGGTTGGGTAGGATAGACAGAATGATGCTGGAGTTCTGCAAAGACGGATAGGACAGACAGCAGGACACTGGGGTTCTTCAGGGAGGACGGGTAGGACAGACAGCAGGATGCTGGGGTTGTGCAAGGATGGGTAGGGACACTGGGGACAAGATGGGGCAGCTCTGACACCACCCCAGGGGCAGCAGGGGAGGATGCTTGGCGTCACCTTGGGGTAGGTGGCACTGAGCTGGTGGAGGTTGGGTGGTCCTAGGGTGCGGGGACCCCCTGATTTCCATGCCAGGCTCTTGGGGGGGCTCAGGTGAACCCAGGGCTCCATGCCTGCCTCCAGCCCACTGCAGATGGGAGTGGGGTGGCCCATGGGGTGACACTGGGGCTGTGCCATGGCAGAGACAGGTGTCCTGGTGTCCTCAAGGCCTGCAGCATTTGCTCCAGGGGAAAGCTGCCCATTCCCAGCCTGTGCATGTCCCCCCTCCATCACTCCATCACACCTCACAGGGACCTCAAAGAGTCGAGTGGGCTCCAGAAAACACCCCAAGACTCTGCCCATCCCAAAATGTCCCCATTTCCAGAGGGTATCCCAAGCTGTCCCACCACTGGCACAGCCTGGTCCCTGCTCAGCCCCCCTCTCTCACAGCCCCTCGGCCTCACAGACCCTTTGCCCGGCAGTGACCTCAGTCCCTGTGCACTCTGCAGTTTTAGACGGTTTTCACATTAATAATCGTTTGTTTCTGCCCATGCAGCCTTAGGAAAATCCAAAGGTACCGTATCCTCTGCAGGCTGCTGGCAGGGTGCTGGCAGGGAGCTGGGAGGGTGCTGGGTGAGTGCTGGGTGGGTGCTGGGAGGGTGCTGATGGGTGCTGGTTCTCAGGGAAGGGAGAGGTTGCTGGGGGTGACACAAACCCATCCCATGCTGCCCCCCATGCCCCATTGCCCTGTAGCTTCATTCCCAGCAGTTTCCCGGTGGAAGAGGTGTTTTTAGGGACCCCAAAGGAGTGGCGGGGGTGTGTTGACCGTGCCCTCCCACCGGGCGGGTGCTGACCCCCGTGTCTGTGTCCCCAGCATGGGCGTCAGGGTGATGGACACGTCGTGGGTGGCTCGCCGCGGCACCTCCGTGGGGCGCAAGGCGAGCTCGGCGCCCCCGGCCACGCAGCCTCCGGCGCCGCCCGCCGAGCTACCCCCCACGCCCCACTCGCCCATTCCCGAGCAGCCCCCGGAGATTTCAGCAGCGCCCTCCCCGCCTCCCACCAGCTTTGGCTTCCCCCCGGCAGCCGAGCGGACAAGGTAAGGACGCCTAAGGCAGCTCCTCCTGTCCCCGAGCCGGGCACCGTCCCCACGAGTGAGGCCAGCAGGAAACAACCTCAGCAGGGGAGGGTGCTCTGCATCCCCGGAGAGGAACAGAGTCCTGGGAAAGGACAGGATGCTCAGCATCCCTGGAGAGGAGCAGGGTCCCAGGACAGGACAGGATGCTCAGCATCCCCGGGAGAGGAGCAGGGTCCCGTAGGCAGCAGGACAGGATCCTCAGCATCCCTGGAGAGAAGCAGAGTCCCAGGGGCAGCAGGGGAGGATGCTCAGCATCCCCACAGCCAACAACACAACCTCACCCTGCCATTCCCGTGAGAACCACACTGCCTTCAGGGATATTCCTGAGGGCCCCTTGCCCGGGTGTCACTGGGCTCTAGTGGAATTCGGGCTGGAGTTGCTGCAGGAAGATGCAGAGAAAGCCCTCGGGGAGCCCATCACTCTCTGAGACCTTCGTGTGCCCAGGGTCTGAGCCCGAGTTCAATCTGCACAGCCCACGTGGGAGAAAGCTCCTAAATCGCACTTTTCTGCCCCAAAAGGGAAGCCGAGCCGGGTCGGGGTGCTCACACCTGGGCAGGGGCAGCCCCGGGAGGGTCGTGCCGTGGGACGAGCGGGGGTACTCGGCACCACGAGGGCTCCTGCGCCGCTGCCCCGCTCCCACCAAGGCTTCTTTCTGCTCATTTATGAATTTCCCCTCGCTTTGGTGTCACTTCTGCCGGTTTTTATGGTGCTTCTGTACCTTTGCAGCAGGGCTGACCCCCCGAGCCCCCGGGTGCGCTGCCCGCCCTGGGTGCCGCCGCTGGGGCCGGGCTGTGGCCGCAGCCCCCCCGCGCCCGCCCCGCTCTGCTCCCTGCGCTGTCACCCGCTGTCCCCGTGGCCCTATGCCCCTCTGGCCCCGTGTCACTGTCCTCCGCTGTCCCCGTGTCATTGTGCCCCACTGTCCCCCTGGCCCTGTCTCCCCCTGCCCCGGGGCAGCCGCCCGCCCGCCTCCGCCGCCGGACCCGGCCCCCCGAGGTAACCGTGGGGCCTTGGGGGGGCTGGGGGGGCTGGGGGTGTCACCGCCGCCCGGGGGTACCCTGGGTTCTGGTGGGGAGGGGACACAAGCGCCGGGGGCTGAGGAACCCGGGGGGCGGGAGGGGGACAGCGGGTGCGGAGTGCTGGGTGCGGGAAGGAGCTCATGGCTCTCCCTCTTCTTCTTCTTCTTCTTGTTCTTCCACTGTTTGTTTTCAATTTTCTGTTTTATTCGTATGGCTCATCTTTTGCGTTTTCCTTTTATTGATTTTTTGTTTTATTTTTGTTTTATTTTTTAATAAAATTTTCATGATTTTTGAGTTTTCTTTACTTTGTTAATTTTCCCGCTTAACTTTATCATTTAATTCTCTTGTATTTTCTGGTTTTAATTTTATTTTCAATGTTTAATCTTTGTTTTCCATTGTTTTAATTCTACTTTTCATTTATTTTTATTTTATTTAATTTTTTAACTTTACTTTTACTTTTTATTCTTTGCCTTTATATGCTTGAAACCTTTCCTTTCCTTTCCTTTCCTTTCCTTTCCTTTCCTTTCCTTTCCTTTCCTTTCCTTTCCTTTCCTTTCCTTTCCTTTCCTTTCCTTTCCTTTCCTTTCCTTTCCTTTCCTTTCCCTTTCCCTTTCCCTTTCCCTTTCCCTTTCCCTTTCCCTTTTTCCTTATTTTGTGGGGATTTTTTCCTTCTTCCTTTTTCTTCCATTTCTTTCCCCCCCCCCTTTTCTTTCCTTTTTCCCATTTTGCGAGGTTTTTTTCTCTTTTTCTTTTTCCTCCCCTTTTCTGTCCATCTCTCTTTTGGCTGTTCTTTCCCCATTCTCTGTCTCTCCCCCGTGCCCGTTCCGTGCCCCGTGCCCGCCCCAGCACTTTCAGGCCCCCGGAGCTGTCCCCGGGGCCGCCCCCCGAGCAGAGCCCGCACTCGCTGCGCAAAGGTAGGACCGGACCGGACCGGGCCGGGGGGAGAGCCGGGGGTGCCCGCGGTGGCGCGGCCCTGACCCGCCGCTGTCGCTGTGTCTGTCCCGCAGGGGCCAAGAAGCTGGCGCCCATCCCGTCCCCGGCCAGCCTGTCCCCGACGCCCCCCAGCACCCCGTCCCCGTACGGCCCCCCCGGAGCCCCCCCGGGCGCGGGGCCGCCCCCGCTGCTGCCGTCCCCCGCCGCCGCCGCCGCCCCCCGCGCCCGGGCCGCCCCCAAGGCGCGGCCGCGCCCCGCGCTGCCCCCCCCGCCGCAGCCGCCCCCGGCCGCCCCCGCGCTCCCCCAGCCCCCGGAGCCGCCCCGCACGGACAGCGCGGCGCCCGGGGACGGCGCCATCACAGGTAACCCCGGGGGAGGGTCCCGGGAGGGGGGCAGAGACCCCCGGCACGGGGACAGTGGCCCTGAGGAGGCAGCAGTGTGCCCTGGAAGGTGGGCATGTCCCCTGGGAGGTGGCACCCTCCCCGCAGAGGTGGAACTGGAAAGGCAAAAATGTGCCCGGGAAGGTGGCGGTGTTCCCCAGGAAGGTGACAGTGTCTCTGGAAAGGCAGAACCGTCCCCAGGAAGATGCTGATGTCCCCAGAAAGGCAGAACTGTCCCCAGGAAGTTGGTGTTGTCCCCAGGAAGGTGACAATAGCCATGTACTCGGGAGGGTGGTGATGCCCCTGGAAAGGTGGAACTGTCCCCAAGACGGTGGTGATGAGCCCAGGGAGGTGCCAAGGCATTGGGAAGCTGGCAGTGTCCCCTGGGAGGTGGCAGTGTCACCAGGAATGTGGCATCCCCGGAGCTGTGCTGCTGTCCCTACTGCTCTCCCTGGGCCCTGGTGGTGCCGTGTGCCCCCGGGGTCCCTGCGCTGCTGAGGGGACAGCCAGGGGCGTGCTTGGGAAGTGCAGGTGGCATTGGGGACTACAGAGGACAGAGAGGCTGGTGGGGGGGTCCCAGTGTCCTTTCCATGGGACCTGGCAGGAGTCAGGGCTCTGTCCCTGCGTGCCTGCCCTGCCTGTGAGGGGTGGGCAGGCACGAGTGGCAGAGAGGGAGTGGTCACTGTGTCCCCAGGGGCTGTGTCCTGCCTTTGGGTGGCACTGGCACCTGTGTGGCTCTGCCAACGCATTGCTGTGGGCCTGGCAGGGCACTCTGGCATGGATGCAGCCCTGACACACACCTGGCATCACCCCTGGCTCCCCTGTGCAGCTCCCCTGTGCCATTGTGGGACAAGATCCCTGAGCCACATCCCTGAGAAATATCCCTGGGCAACATCCCTGGGCAATATCCCTGAAAAATGTCCCTGGGCAATGTCCTTTGTGTAATGTCCCTGGGCAATGTCCCTGAGCAACATCTCTGAGAAATGTCCCTGAGCAACGTCCTTGAGCTGGGCAGGGGTGGCAGAGGTGCTTCTTCTGTCTGAGGGGGTTGCTCTGCTCTCAGCAAGGGACAGGGTGACACTGCCTGCTGTGGCTATGGTCACCCTGTCACTTCACACGTGCAGCCTCACCCTGCGGGTCCCCTGGGAGAGGGGACAGAGGTGTCACCTGCGCTCGGTGGGACACGGGCAGTGTGTGGGGACAGCTGGTGTCACCTGCCCTCGGTGGGACAGGGCTTCAGGGGACACGGGCAGTGTGTGGGGACAGCAGTGTCACCTGTGCTTGGTGGGACACGGGCAGTGTGTGGGGACAGCTGGTGTCACTGCCCTTACTCGGGTGGCATCCACAGAGCAGAGGGCGGTGGTGCCACCCCCGGTGGTGCCAGTGACACGGTGCCAGCCCGGTGGGTGTCCCCATCTCTGTGCCCTCCCGCAGGTCTGCTCCGTTTTGAGGTCCCCTCCCTCCACGTGTCCCCGGATGCCGCCCTGTGCCGGGACCCGCCCGAGGCAGCTCAGAGACTCTCGGGGCCGAGCCTGACCCCGCGGCAGGAGGAGGAGGAGGAGGAATCGGAGAGCACAGCCCTATGACAGTGTCCCTGTCCCCAAGCTCATCCATGCGGCACCCAGGGGCAGCCCCGGCCACCGGCACCCAGGGCCACGGGGCCATTTTGGGTGGCAAAGCGCCCGGTTTGGGGGCGGCCGCCGTTCTTTAGTTCATTTTTGTTCGCCTTATCCAGACTTTGCCTTGGAACCGGGTGCCTGCCACCCTGCCCCGCAGCACCCACGACCCTGGGGCGGTGCCACCACGTCCCCCATGCCCCGAGGCGGGTGCCACTGGGTGCTGGCCAGGTGACAAGGAGCTCGCCGGCGCTTTGCAGTGGCATTTCCTTTCTTCGGCTTCTTCCCCCTCCGCTTGTTTGGGAGCAGGATGGGACCTGACCAGCAATAACCTGGGGATGCAGGATGTGCCCCCCCGGCTCTCGGGGTGCTGGCGGGGGAGGCGCACGTCCCTCGGCACCCGCTGTCCCCGGGGCTTGGTGGCTTTGGTCGTGCATGCACAGACAAATTAACCTTTATCCTTTCCAGAGAGAGAAGAGCTGTATATATATATCGGCAGATATATATATATATATTCTATATTTGTATAGAGAGAGAGAAACTATAGAGAGATTTGTTTTATGTGGAGCCATTCCCGCCCGGCCGGGGCGAGAGGGAGGATGGAAATGGCAGCGCTTTGCCCCCGCCCCGCTCGCGCCGTGCCCCCCGCCCCAGGTGGGCACCGGGGGGCACCAGCATCCCAAAGCAATCAATAAATCCAATAAATCCGTGTGCCACTCGCTGAGAACCGCCCGGCGGCGCTGGCCCTTCCTTCCTGCCCCCGCCTTGGGAGGAGGACTGGGAGGTGGGAGAGCGTTTGGGGGATAAAATGGTGGTTTGGTGTTTTATAGGGAACTTTACGGGTCTGGTGCCATGGGATGGGGCAGGGTCCCCCTCCCCCAGAAACAGCCACCCCACATGGCAGGATGCAGCCAGGAGTAACCCCTGATCCCGGGCTGATCCCCACTGCAGGACCAGGACCAGCCCCAAGGGACTCGGAGTCCTTTTCCCCTGGGATGGACGCTGGGTTTGTTTCACGTGTCTTTAATAGAAACCGCCGGCGGTGGGGCAGAGCCCCGTACAAAAGCTGGCTGCAGGAATCGGGGATTGCATAGACCGAGGTGTGGGGGACCCCCCACCCTCAAATAGTCGCCTTTTAGAAAACAAAAAGCGTCTCTGAATAAAACTCTCCTGGTACAATAAATACTCTGGTGCTGCAGAGCTGGGGACCATGCACCCGCCTGCCCTGTTTGGGATGGCCCCGAGCTGGGAGATCCCCGGGTTCAGAGTCACCACTTTGGGATGAACCCGGGTCTGAAACCCCCAGCTAGGGATGGTCCTTGTTTGGAATGCTTCCGGATCGGGACCCGGGGTGCCCTGGGTCAGGCAGGACCCCCCATGTCAGGATTCCATTTGGGAGCCTCTGGGTCAGGGTAGCCTGGTTTGGTTTTCCCCCAGCTCAGAAGTCCCTGGGCTGGGAGCCCCCAGGTCGGGATGTCCCTGGTTTGGGATCCCTGCTTCAGACACCCTTGCGGTTTGGGATCCCTGGTTCAGGCACCCTTGTGGTGAGACACTCCTGTTGGGGAGCTCCCCGATCCGTCCAGGACCTGCTGTACAGCTGCTGGGGTGGTGCTCCCATCCATGGCTCAGAAGCTGGACTCGGGCACGGCCGAGGGCCGCAGGGGCCCGGGGGGCTGCCGGCCCCGCTGCAGGGTGGCCCCGGGGGGACCGCGGGACAGTGGCGGCCCCGCCGCGGTCCTGCCCAGCGAGGCGGATCTGCGCAGCGCCCCCTCGGCCCGGGGGGGCAGGCTGGCCGAGCTCCGCGACCGCCCCAGCGCCGAGGGGCCGGGGGGGCAGCGGCCCGGGGGCACACCCGCGTCCCTCCGCGGCCCCGCGGCCCCGGGGCTGCTGCCGGCTCCCGGCGGCGGCCGGCGCGGGGTCCCCTCGGCGCTGGCGGCCCGGCGGAGCCGGCGGGGGGCGCGGGGGGCGCCCGGCTCCCCCTGTCCCACGGGTCCGGCGGGGACGGTCCGGACGCTGAGGCTGCGACCGTGCAGCCCCTGCAGACCCCGCACCGAGGGCCGCGCCTCGAACCCGCCTGCGGGGAAAGCACGGTCAGGGCGGGCGGGGGGCGCGGCGGGCACCGGGACCCGGCATCCTGAGTCTCACCGTTCTCCGGGGCGGCGACGGAGCCCGAGGGGTCGGGGTCGGTGCGGGGGTCGGCGCGGGGCTCGGAGGCGGCCAGGCGGAACACCCAATGCCCCGCGGCGGCGGCGGAGCCTGCGGGGAGCGGGGCGTGGGCCGGGGGCACCGACCGGGGGGACCCAGCGCGGGGAGCGGGGCGTGGGACAGGGTAGGACAGGATGGGCTGGGGGTGAGCTGGGGGATGGGACAGGGTGGGCTGAGGATGCTCACACGCGTAAGGATGGCGCAGCAGGTCTGTGTGCACACGTGTGCAGGGGGCAGAGGCAGGCGTGTGCACACGGGTGTGGGTCACACGTGGGGCTGTGTGTGAGCACGCGGCAGTGCCAGGGTGTGGGAGCAGGGATCTGGGACTCACCCGTGCCGGAGCCGGCGGCGCGGCGGCGCTGGTAGAACAGGATGTAGGCGCTGCGGGTGCTCACCTCGGCCTCGCGCACCCACTCCACCCGGCTGTCGTCGTAGCTGTACCAGCGCCCGTCCAGGGCGTTGCAGCAGAACGCTGGGGGCGAGGGGGCACGGGGTGAGCGGTGACAGGGGCTCTGTCCCTGGATGCCCCCAGCCCCAGGGTGCAGAGCGGACCAGGAGCCCCATGGTGCAGGGATACACCAAGGGAGTGACGGTGCTGGGGGACACATCCCGGTGCCATGGGGTGGCTGGAGTGCCATCCTGAATGTCCCCTGCCCCCCGGTTCCCCTCTGCCCTGCCCCATGGCACCCCCACAGCATCCCCAGGCACCCCCATTATACCTCCTGTCCCAGTGTCCCAGCTCACCGGTGTAGTGGCCGCCCTGCATGCTGCCATGGTGGTTGCAGACGGCGTACAGGTCGTACAGGTGGTCTCGGGGGCAGCCCGGGGGCAGGCACAGGGTGGGCTGCCAGGGCACCCAGCGCCCCAGGAGCTGCCCCCCGGGCTGGCCCCGCTGTGCCACGTGCGGGGCCATGTCCAGGCCCCGCAGCGGGAACCTCACCAGCGTGGTGAGCTTGTGCCGCTGCTCGGCCACCTGCCGGAAGCGCTTCAGGTGGATGATGAGGATGTCGGGCAGTGTCCACAGGCTGAGCTTCACCGTGCCCTGCTGGGGCACCTTGCAGTGCGGGCAGCGCCAGGCATCGTCCGGGGCCAGCTGGGGACACCACGTCATGGCCACCTCCCTCCCTGTCACCCCCGGCAGCTCCACAGCCACCCCCAGCACTGCAGCCCCTGTGCCAGGGTGGGCAGGGCATGGGCTTGCCAGAGGTGCCCGTACCTGCTCCTCCTTGGTGTAGAGCTGGAAGCATTCATCCAGGGTGCAGCTGTGCTGCTGCCCGTGCGCCTGCTGCTGCCGCCTCACGCTCTCTGCATCCTGCACCACCTCCTCCTGGATGCTCCCAAACAGCCTGGGGGGGGCACGTCACCACTGAGGGTGACTCCAATGCCAGGGTGTCCCCTCAGCCCGGGCACAGGGGACTTACCGCTCTTTGGTGCTCATGTCCCACTCCACTGTCAGCCTCACGTGGGGAGGGCCCCCGGCCCCGCACAGCTGCAGGGCCCTGAGGGGAGGACAGGGTGAGATGTCCCCAGAACCCCTGTCCCCATGGGGACACCTCCTTGCCAGCCCGTGGTGGCAGGCAGGGACAGCCAGCACCTTCCACACTGGGAACACTGGGCTGGGGACCCAGTGCTGGGGCAGCAGAGTGACCACACTGTGGCCACCCAAGGTGTCACCACTGGGCACCCATGGTGACAACACAGCCATGCACAGGGACCCTGTGCCCACTCATGGTGATGCCACTAACCACCCCCAGGGGTTGAGGGGACATCCTGGGGACAGTCCTGTCCCTGCAGCCCCTTACCTGTCGATGGCAGGGTGGCAGAGAGGATGGGGATCCTGAGGGGACAGGTAGGTGCAGGGGGCCGAGCCCCCGGCCAGGCGGATCCGGAAAAGGGCTCCTGTGCCCTGTGAGGGGAGAGGGGGCTGTGGGGCCACCAGGGGACAGGGATCCCCTGCCCAGCAGCAGCACCTGGCCAAGCCAGGCCTTGGGACACGGGGCAAACACAGCCCCCGAATTTGGATGGCTTTGAGGGCACAGGGCTGTTCCCTGGGCTCACCTGTGGCCGGACCTCTCCCCGCAGGACCCCCCTCAACTGGGCCAGGATGTTCTGCTGCAGCTGCTCCCAGGAGACGCCGCGCTCCTCCCGCAGCACCAGTGGCGGCCCAAACCTGGGCACAGGCAGCAGGGACATGGGCTGGGTGTCACATGGGTGAGAAGGGGGCGGGACAGGATGGCAGGACAGGGTGGCAGGCAGGTGGCAGGGAGGTGGGAGGCAGGGGGCAGGACAGGGTGGCAGGACAGTGTGGCAGGCAGGGGGCAGGCAGGGAGCAGGATAGGGTGGCAGGACAGGGTAGCAGGCAGGGGGCAGGCAGGGGGCAGGCAGGGGGCAGGTGGGTGGCAGGCAGGGGGCAGGCAGGTGGCAGGACAGGGTGGCAGGCAGGTGGCAGGCAGGGGGCAGGTGGGAGGCAGGCAGGTGGGGTACCTGGCGAGCTGCGGCCCCGTGCCCGCCGTGTTGCAGAGCAGCAGCAGGATGCGGCCGCCGGGCGCGCGGTGCAGGCAGTCGGAGGAGCGGGCAGCGCTGGACAGCAAGCGCGGCCCCTCCGGCCGTGGCACCGCGGGGGATGTGGGGAGGCTGCGTGGACACCCTGCGGAATGAGGGAAACGAGGGGCTCTTGTTAGCAGTGGGTTAATTAGTGCTACAGTGTCGTGGTTTGACCAGGAAGGAGTGGGAATTCTGGAAGCTGTGGTCAAACCAATGGATGTTCTGAGTTTCATACTGACACCTGGTGTAGCCAGTGGGGTTTGGACACACCTCCGAGAATACACAGGGGTTAAAAGCAAGGCACTGCCCTTGGAACTCTCTCTTTTGGACATCGCGGCGAGGAGTTCAGATCTCTCTCCCCCGCCCAGCCTGTTGCTGCTGGGCGGGGGAGGGGCCGGCCATGCGGTAGGCCCGGGGCCTGGACAGAGATGGGGTTGAGGGGGCCTCGGGGGCTTCGAGGATGGAAGGGTGGAAGATCCCAGAGAGTCAGCCCTCGGGCAGCCAGCCCCCCCAGGAGAGCAGCCAGCCAGGAGGAGAAGGAGGGAGAGTGCCCGGCCGGAGCGGCAGCGTGTGGGCGGCGTGCGTGGGAGTCGCTCCGGACCGACAGAGACTGAAAACTTTTAACCCTTTCTTGCATGATTGGGGCCTTGCAAAAATGCTAATCCTCCTCGAAGCTGAATAAGAAGGGAGATAAGAGATGAGATAAGACAAAGACCTGGCCCGAAGAATGTGGAGATGATTGGATGGGGAGAGATGATTTGGAGTGGCCTTTTGGCTGGACTTTTCTCGTGGCTATGGACTCAGTTGTTCCTGTGACACAGACTGCATTTAGGGGGAGGCAGTGCCTCAAAACCAGGAAGGTTCTTCGTGAGGACCCCCCGGCCCCAGGGGGTTGGAAAAATATGGGGGGGACAGATGTCCCAAAGGCAGAGACTGTGCCTTTTTGGAGTGAGACAAGGCATCCTTGAAAGACAACCCTAGAAGCAGCTCTGGCCATGCGCAGTGGTGAGAGCACTGAGCATGGAAGGAACATGTCACAAGCGGCAAAAGGACTTTTTTTTCCGGGCGGTGCCGAAGTGACAGAGAAGCACACGAGGTTTCAGTGTGTTTCCAGGAGAAGCCTATGGAACAAGAAGGACTCCTTTCCTCTTCATGAACTGATGTTTGAGTATACTAAAGTGTGGGGCCAAGGCTGGGTGTTTTGGGAGAATGTATCGGATTGGGAAAGTCAGGGAGTGGGGAGGAGGAAAGTGGCTTTTTTGTAAGGTTTTCAATTTCTTTTTTTTTTTTTTCCTTTTCCTTATAGTCTCTCCCTATTTTCCTGTAGTGTAGGTAATAAAGTGTTCTTTATGTTTAAGTTGGAGCCTGTTTTGCTTATTCCTGGTCACATCTCACAGCAGACACCAGGGTGAGGCATTTTCATGGGGGGCACTGGCTCTGTGCCAGGCTCAAACCATGACATACAGCCCTGCCCAGCACCGCCGTTCCCACCAATCCCAGCAGAGAGGACACAGCTCCCACCAATCCCAGCCAAAGAGGTCCATTTCCCACTAATCCTGACAGAAACTGCCTCCCCTATTCCCGGTGGGGTGCAGCTGCCTCTGACCAATCACAGCAGGGAGAATCCATGCCCCACCAATCCCAATGAGGGGATCCATCACCTCCCACCAATCACAGTGAGGGATCCACTCCCTCCCACCAATCACAGTGAGGGATCCACTCCCTCCCACCAATCACAGTGAGGGATCCACGGCCTCCCGCCAATTACAGGGTCGTTCCCGCCCCCCGCCCAGCGCCAATCCCAGCACAGCCCGGGAGCTCCCAGCCAATCGCCGCGGGGCAGGCCGGTAGCCGCAGCCAATGGCAGCGCGCGGCGGTACCTGCGCGGCGGGCGGGCGGCGGCTGGAAGGCGTAGACGGGCGCGGCCTCGCCGGCCGCCCGCAGCGCCTCGGGGTCCGAGAGCGAGCGCAGGAGGCCCCGCGGGGACACCTCGGCCAGGATCACCTGCGGGACGGGCGCTCAGCAGCACCGCGCGGGCCGGCCCCAAACCCCGCTACCCGCTCCCCGTGCCCCCTCCCCGCTCTGATCCCCGCTCCCCGCGCCCCTCTCCCCGCTCCCTGCGCCGCTCCGCTCCCGGCACCCCGTGCCCCGCTCCCCGCGCCCCTCTCCGCTCCCTGTGCCCCGCTCCTCCCCCGCCCCGCTCCCGCTCCGCTCCCCGTGCCCCGCTCCCCGCGCTCCCCTCCCCGCTCTGCGCTGTGCTCCCCGGGCCCCGCTCCCCGCCCGCCCGTTACCTGCTCGGCGGGGACGCGGCCCTCCCGCGCCACCATCTCCCGCAGGTCGGCCACGGTGCCCAGCAGCGGCACGGCCAGGCCCACCCGCACGAAGCGCCAGCGCTCGCACTGCAGCACCAGCGTGACGTTCAGAGCCCTGGGGACACGGCGAGGACACGGCTCAGCACAGCCGGGGCAGCCCCGCATGGCACACACCCACCGGGCACCGCTGCCGCCTGCCCCGGGGCTGCCGCCGCCTCCGCGTTCGTTATTTACCCCCAAAAATGCAAATTGCTGTGCTCGGAACAGCCGTCATGCGGGCTCACCTGGTCTGGCGCAGCGGGATGGGCAGCGAGATGCACAGGAAGGGGTCGAAGGTGTTGCTCTGCTTCAGGCAGTGAGGGCACGTGAGGGAGGACCTGGCAGATGGATGGGCAGCGTCAGCACAGCGGGCACAGCCCCCGAGAGCCCACCCTGGGGCTGATCCCAGGTACCGCAGCCCAAACCCACCATCCCAGCAACCACACCCCAAATCCACCGTCCCAGCAACCACACCCCAAATCCATCATATCAGGTACCACAGCGCAAATCCACCATCCCAGGTACCACAGCCCAAATCCATTGTCCCAGGTACCACAGCCCAAATCCACCGTCCCAGCAACCACACCCCAAATCCATCATATCAGGTACCACAGCCCAAATCCACCATCCCAGGTACCACAGCCCAAATCCATTGTCCCAGGTACCACAGCCCAAATCCACCATCCCAGACACCACACACCAAATCCATCATCCCAGGTACCAACAACCACCTACTGCTGATTCTTCTTAATTTGTTTGTTTTGTTGTTTTTTGTTTGGTTTGGTTTTATTTTTGGGGGGGCTGTTTTGTTTGTTTGTTTCTAATTTCTTTTTTCCCCCTGCCTTTTTGTTCAACAGAAAGGGGAAAAATGAATTAAAATCCAAAGCAAAATCCCAAGTCCTCTTTATTTGTCACCTTGAAGAGCCACTGAGCTCCCTGGGAAACAGCCACAGGAATTAATAATCCTTTAGCGCACAGACGGCTCTGGCACGTGGAACAGGGATAATTAAAGTGCCTTTTGCATATATAGGACGAGGGATTAACTGAGTGAGGAGGCAGGGCTTGTGATGCCAGATGTGTGCCCTGCTGCCTGTGGTGTCGTGGCTTGGGGACAGGGTGGCCTGAGCATCTCACGAGTGCCAGGCTGGTGAAGGTGCCCATAGCGGGGCACCCTTGTGCTGGGGCTCTGGAATAATCCCGAGTCCTGTGGCAGAGGTGCAGCTGTGGGCAGGAAAACGCCATGGGCAGGGACACCAGCATGGGCACGGACACTGCCATTGGAGCAGGTCACTCCAGCCCTGTCCAACCTGGCCTTGGACACTTTCACCTGCTTGTAGGGGAAGCAGCAGCCATGGCTGGGGTGGGTGGGATGGATGATGGATGGATGGATGGATGGATGGATGGATGGATGGATGGATGGATGGATGATGGATAGATGATGGATGGATGGATGGATGGATGGATGGATGGATGGATGGATGGATGGAGGGATGGATGGATGATGGATGATGGAGGGATGGATGGATGATGGATGGAGGGATGGATGGATGACAGATGGAGGGATGGAGGGATGGATGGATGGAGGGATGGATGGAGGATGGATGGAGGGATGGATGGAGGATGGATGGAGGGATGATGGATGGAGGGATGGATGGATGGATGGATGATAGATGGATGGATGGATGGATGGATGGATGGATGGATGGATGGATGGATGGATGGAGGGATGGATGGATGATGGATGGAGGGATGGAGGGATGGATGGATGGATGGATGGATGGATGGAGGGATGGATGGAGGATGGATGGAGGGATGGATGGAGGATGGATGGAGGGATGATGGATGGAGGGATGGATGGATGGATGGAGGGATGGATGGATGATGGATGGAGGGATGGATGATGGATGATGGAGGGATGGATGGATGATGGAGAGATGGATGATGGAGGGATGGATGGATGGATGGATGGCGGGATGGATGGATGGATGGATGGATGGATGGATGGATGATGGAAAGATGGATGGATGGATGGATGATGGAGGGATGGATGGATGGATGGATGGATGGATGATGGATGGATGGATGATGGATGGATGGATGGATGGATGGATGATGGAAAGATGGATGGATGGATGGATGGATGGATGGATGGATGGATGGATGGATATCCTCCCCATTTCATGCCTTCCCTGGGCTCACAGTGCCCACCCAGGGCTCACAGAAGGCTAAAGGCTCCTGTGGCAGGATCTGTGCCCCACTGACCTGTACTGGGCCTGGAAGTGGCTCTGCACGAAGCTCTGCCCACGGGGGTGCTGTGTGCCAGGGGGGGACCTGCTGGCACTGCTGCTTCCGTCCTTGCCAGGCTGCAGGGGCAAGAGACAAGTGATGAGTGAGGTGACGGGGTGAGGGCATGTCCTTCAGGGGTCAGGGACACGTCCTAGGGAACCAAGCCCAGCTTTGGTGTCCCTATGGCACGAGGATGGGCTGAAGGTGATGCCAAAGAGACTCTGGCACCTCCCTGCCTGGCACTGCTGCACCCTCCAGGCAGTGTCAGTAAAAACCCTGAGCTGTTCTGGGGTAAGACAGTGACTTTCTTGTGTCTCAATGAGTAAGATTGAAAATCACTGAGGATTTTGGCCGAGAGGTGGATTTTCCTCAATGCCATCTGCTGGCACCAGGTCCTGCTGAGGCTGACGTGTCCTGACGGTATGCCTGGCACTAGGGTCCATCTGGTGTGGCTGAGAGGGGACCTGGATGGTGTCTGTGCCCTACAGGGCCCCCAGAATTCCCCAAAAACCCAAGGGGTGCTCCTCCTCCTCCTGCCTTCCTGGCAGCCAAGCCTTGGTGCCCACTTTGGTCCCCCCTCACCTCAGACACTTATTGGGGGTCCCACCCCTGCCAGGCATCCCTCCCCAAGGACAGGGGCATGTGGATGACACTCGGGTGGCATCACCAAAAGGAGCCAAACCTGGGGGATGGCAGGCAAAACCACAGGCGCTGAGGGACATACCAAGGGTCCCCTCCCGAGAGCCAGGTGGCACAGCCTCCAGGTGGCACAGCCAGTGTCACACCACAGCTCATGGCACACGTGGGCACCTGACATTTAACAGGAGCTGCCAGGCTTTCCCAAAAAGCCTGGGGCATCCAGGTGTGCCAGGGAAGGTGGCAGGGTTGAGGGCAGCTCAGGTCAGGGCAGGGATTGGCTGCAGGGCCCTGGCCAGGCAGCAAAGGCTCTCCAGAGACTCTGGAGATGGGCACCACAGCCAGGCTGTCCCTGAGCTACAGAGCTGGGCTGGAGGCTGGGCTGGGGGTCACCCCAAAGCGGGGAGAGCTCAGTGCTGGGCTGGAAGTCACCCCCAGAGCAGGGAGAGCTCAGTGCTGGGCTGGAAGTCACCCCCAGAGCAGGGACAGCTCAGTGCTGGGGTGGGTGTCACCCCCAAAGCAGGGAGAGCTCAGTGCTGGGCTGAGCTCACGGGTCAAACAGCAACAGCTCAAATCCATCTCCTGCAACAGGCGGCGCCCGGCGGGCAGCAGCAGGCGGGGAAGGAGCCGGGAAGGAGCAGGGAAGGAGTGGGAAGGAGGCGGCAGGAGGAGGCAGGGAGGGCCAGGGCCAGGGCAATGCCTGAGCGCAGATGGATTGAGGAAGACTTAATTACTCATTTTGCCAGCAGCAAAGCCGCCGAGCTGTAATTACAGCGAGCTTAGCTGGAGGCAGGGAGAGACGGGGGGGCTGCATCTCCTCCTCATCCAAGGACCAGGATGCTCCCAGAGCCGGGATGCTCAGCTGGATGGCTCCTGCCGACATCCCCCATTCTCCCAGCACTCCAACCCCTGCCAGTCTCGGCTCCCACCTCGAACCACAGCATCCCTGTCCCCTCCGGGGCGGGGCCCAGCTCCATCCACCGCCTGGCACCGCATCCCGGTGTCCCCGGTCCCAGCCCGGGCCCGAACGCCCCTCCCGAGCCGGGGGCACCCACCTGCGCGGGGCCGCGGCTCTGCTGGGCCGGGGAGGCGGCGCCCAGGTCCTCGTGCATTCGGTCCAGCAGCCAGAGCAGGAACTCGAGCGCGTCGTGCTGAGCATTGCCCCGGAACTGCGAGCTGTGCTTGGAGACGATGTTCTGCAGGACACGGGCGGGGCGGTCGCTGATCAACGGGTTCATGCTCAGCACCCACCCCAAAACCACCCCTGCTCCATCCCTGCAACAGCCGCTGCCCTGTCCTGCCTCTGCAGGGATATCTCGGCCACCCCGGGGCCAGCAGAGCAGGGGGGACAGAGACAGAGGCTCTGTGGTGCCCCAGCTTCCAGCGGCCAGGAGGGGACACAGGGAAAACCGCAATGAGGCCCAGGCGGGCAGGTTCAGCCATGGGGACCCTCGGGTCCCACCTGCCCCGAGCGCTCCGGTGGCACCAATCCCGAGTAGCCCATCCCAGGGCGAGGATCGGCTGCCCGGGAGCTCCCCCGGGCACTTTGCAAAGTTCAGTTTCTTGGCAGCACCGAGGAAATGTCACTCGGGCAGGGCACACGTGTCCCGGAGCGCGGGGAGCTGTCATGCCAGGCTGGCCGTGCTGCGGTGCCCGTGGCACCCTGTGCCCTGGATGCCCCTGACACCCTGTGCCCTGGCACACTGGCAGAGGTGTGACACACCCAGGGACAGAGCCCGAGGCCACTGAATTTGGCTCCTGGCACAACATCCTGCCTTCCCCGTGATCCCAGCCGGCTCCAGCTCAGCCTCAGGGCTCTGGGCACGGCCGGGGCTGGCAGCTCACCCACCCCGGGGGCTCCGGAGACTGGGGCCAGGCCAGAGGGAGGTGACAGCAACAGGGCCGGGGGTGTCCGGCAAGGCAGGGTCCACAGGGAGGGTGAGGCAAGGGAGCAGATGATGTGAGTTGGGAAGGGGTGTCAGGGGTTTGGGGGGTCGTTAGGAAGGGTGTCAGTGGGTTCGAAGGACTGGGAAGGGTGTCAGGGGGTTCAGGGAGTTAGAAATGGTGTCAGTGGGTTCGGGGGGCTGGAGGAAGCTGTGAGCGGGGTTCGCCGATGCTGTGAGCGGGTGTGCCGATGCTGTGAGCGGCGGTGCCGGTGCCGCTGGGGATGCCGCTGGGGCCGGGGTGAGCCGGGGCCGCGGGGCGGGGGCCGCTCGGTACCTTGAACTCGGCGGAGAGCTGCGGGGTGTACTCGCGGGTCCAGAGCGCCCGGACCAGGGCCGCCAGCCGGTGCGTGACCTCTCCGCGGGCGCGGTACCGGCCCAGCGCCAGGCGCTCGGCCAGCGGCGCCGTGTTGCTCAGGCACTGCACCACGGCGTTCATGAAGCAGGTGTTGCCGTGGTTCCGCAGCCCCTGCGCGCCCGGCGGCCGCTCCCCGCCGCCCGCTCCTGCCTCGCCCGCTCCCGCCTCGCCCCCCGGGGCCGCCGCCGGTGCCGCCCCGCCGAGCCGCCGCCGCGAGCCCCCCCGGAACCCGCCCTCGTCATCCTCGGGGGCGGCGCGGCGGCCCCCGCGGCCCCCGGCCAGGCGCGCCCAGGTGCGGAGCAGCCGCCCGGCCAGGCAGCCCAGCGAGCGCAGCGCCCGCCGCCGCCGCCCGCCCCCCGCCCGCGGCCGCCCCGCCGGGCTCGCCCCGCCGGCCCCCGCCCGCCGCCGCCGCCCGGAGCCGCCGCCCTGCCCCGGCCCCGGCCCCGGCCCCGCCGCGCTCATGGCCGCGGGCGGCCGCCCTGCCCCTGCCCCGGCCCCGCCGGCCCCGGCCCCGCCGCGGCGCGCATGGCCCCGGGCGGGCTCTGGGCGCTGGGCGCCGCCGGTGCCGGAGCCGCTGCGGGCCCGGAGGGGCCGGGCGGGAGGTTTTGTGCGCGGCCGGCTCCTCCCCCGGCCGGGCTGGCTCGGGAGAGGGAGACGGCAGGAGGAGGAGGAGGAGGAAGAGGGAGCGGAGCGGAGGCGGGGGGAGCGGGAGGTGCCGCCGCCGGCACGGGCGGCCGTGCCCCGCCCGCCCCGGTGTCCCTAGCGTCACCCCGGCACCGCCCGGTGCCAGCCGGGTGAGCCGTCCCTCTGTCCCCTTTCCCGGCAGTCCCGTCCCTGCTGCCCTGAGCATCGCCTCAGGGTGTCACAGCGGCACTCGGGGATGCCCCAGTTCTGCTCCCGCTGGGCACTCTGAGCTGATAGTGGCACCATGGTCACCTCCGCACCCTCCACACTGAGCCTTGGGGACATAGTGACAGTTCCTGTGCACAGAGGAGTCACAAAACGGGCTGGCAGAGTCCAGAGCCTTTGGCCGCCTCCTGTCCCCCTTCACTGTCTGGCACCACACCCTGGTGTCGGTTTGGGGTTCGGGAGGTGTGGCAGGGTGACAGAGGAAGGGTCAGGCGGTGCTGTTGGGTGTCACGGTCCCTCCTCCCGCAGAGCAGGTGTCCCTGGGCCGGGCTGTGAGCTCGGGGTGATGACAGGACGGTGACCTCCCCGGGGGGATAACAGGATGGCAGCAGCAGTGTGGTGCCCACGGATCGGGCACAGGGCCGTGTGCTGCCCCTGGAGCGAGCTCAGGCTAAATGCAGCTGCCGATGCTGAGCAGATGGAGCGGGATCAGCCGCCCGTGGATCCCCAGGGACGGCTCTGCCGCGAGTGGCGCCGGGCTCAGGAGCTGCTGATCCAGACAGGAGAGAGGATTGAGCCCGGCCGGAGTTTCCTCCCGCCCGCAGCCAGCCCTGATGGGCACGGGATGTCCCTGAGAGCCCGGCTGGGGTCACCCCTGCCCCTCACAGCCCCCCGAGGGAGCAGCCGCCTTGTGGGGACTGCAGCTCCCACCCGGGGCCACCCCGGGCCCTCAGCCTTTCCTCCGGGGCAGATGGGAATGGGGATGGATGAGCCCTGCCAGGGGTGGTCTCTGTGCCCGGGGAGCTGCTCTGGGCTGGGGATGCAGGGCAGGGGCTCAGGGCAGCCCCTGGCCCCCAGAGCCCCACCACCACCATGGGGGCTCCCAGCTCCCAGCCTGCCCGAGGAAAGCTGCTGGCACTGCCGGGGCTCTCTCTGGCCCAGGCACTCTGGGCTGAGCTGAAATTCCATCTACAAAAGCCCCAGGCTCAAAGGTTTGACTCCTGGGCTGACTCTTCATCCACTGCTGGAGCTCATTTCTCAACATCCTCCTGGCCAGAGCTGTGAAATCCATCATTACAAAGCCAAAGGATAAAATGTTCCTCCCTGCTCCTATCCAAAGGTGACAATCCATACACAGAGTGTTCCCTGGGACGCCTGGCAGGCTCCTGGCCCTGCTGCAGCACCCCCCAGTGCAAACCCCACTGCAGACCCAGGAGATGGGAACTGGGATCTGCCAGAGCGCTCGTGTGGGGCTGCGGGGCCTTTCCTGGCTGAATTCTCTAACAAGGGCAGGTTGTGCCTCATGCAGCGTGGGAAGAATGGGTTTATCTAGAGCAGCTCCCGGCTCACTGAGGAGAAAAGCACTTGTTGTTTCTCTCTGGCCGCTTTTGGCTGCACACTGGAGCCCCGAGCATCCCACGCGAGCCAGGGAGGGAGAGGCAGAGCTCCTGCCGAGCTCAGGGCAGCCAGAAACACAAAGCAACTCCTCAAGGAAGGCGAGGAAAAGCCTAAAGGAGAGCAAGGGGAGGGGAGAGTCCAGAGGCAGGAGCTGAACTCAGGCTGGGTCAGAACCTGGTGTTTGTTAGGGTGGGATGGATGGGAAGGGAGAGCTGACAAACACAGCCAAGGGAAATGGCTTTAAAATGAGAGAGTGAACTCAGTCATGCACAAAAGCCCAGTCCTGCCAGGATTAGGAGGTTTGGGTAGTGAAAGCATTTATCCCAGGATCCTCTCAGGCCCCCCAGCTGCTCCCCTGATGTCAGTGCAGGAATCCTGACAGCACACATCAGCCAACGACTGGAAACTGAATCGGGGCCTTTAAAAGCATAGGCAGAGGCATCCCCTGGCTGTCAGTGCCTCCCCCCAGCCCGGAGCAGGCAGAGGTGCCTGCCCCACAGGTAACTCCAGTGCATTCCAATCCAAGGCAGTTTGCACAGCGGAGTGAGCCTCAGGAATGCTCACCGTGTGAATCTGCCTTTCAGTGGCACTGTACTTGTCATCTTCCCTCTTTTTCAGGTCATTCTGAACGTGATGCCTTCCTATTCAGGCTGAATCAAATATTTATCAACGCTGCAGCATCCGGCCCTGCTGGGTTGCGTCAGCACTTTCTCCCTAAAATGCCTTTTTTGGGATCTCCTGCCTCTCTCCAGCTCCTGCCTCTCAAGCTGCCATTTCCTGCTTCGGCTTCAGAGCAAATGTGGGGTGGGCAAAATCCAAGTGTCAAACATCAGGAAAGGATGGAAACACTTGGTCCCTGTGCTGGAAAATTCCTTGTTATGGCATGAACTTGCCCGGGACAGCAGACAGCCAGGATGGGTATGAAAACACGGAGGGGTTGGGTTGGATTAGGGAGACACGGGGACAGGACAGCCCTGGGCATGGACAAGAGTCCCTGTGCCAGGGAGGCACTTGAATTTCAGGATAAAATCCCGAATTGATCCAAGCTGGACTGACTCAGGCCCCAGAGAAATCCATTTCCATGCTGCCAAATCATCGTGATAATAATAACAGCAAAAAAAGAGATAAACTTTCCTCCCTGCTCACTGTGCTCTGCCCTGGGACAATGTTTGCTTTCTTTGAGCCTCTCCCGCTCTCTTGGCACGGGCTGGAAACATCTGTGCTGTGGAGTGGAAATGTGCTTTCAACAGCCCTGTCCCCTCCGAGCCTGGGGGCAGCTGGGGGAGCCCGGGAGGGGCTGGGGGAGCGGCCTGGGCTGGCACTGCCCCCTCCCTGCCCATCCCTGCCCATCCCTGCCCATCCCTGCCCCTCCCTGCCCATCCCTGCCCATCCCTGCCCATCCCTGCCCCCTCCCTGCCCATCCCTGCCCATCCCTGCCCATCCCTGCCCATCCCTGCCCTCCCTGCCCATCCCTGCCCCATCCCTGCCCATCCCTGCCATCCTGCCCATCCCTGCCCATCCCTGCCCCATCCCTGCCCCATCCCTGCCCCATCCCTGCACCATCCCTGCCCATCCTGCCCATCCCTGCCCATCCCTGCCCATCCCTGCCCCCTCCCTGCCCATCCCTGCCCATCCCTGCCCATCCCTGCCCATCCCTGCCCATCCCTGCCCTCCCTGCCCCCTCCCTGCCTGCAGCCGTTTTTGGGCCCAAGGCAGAGAAATCTCCCCCCCGGATCCCCTCCCTCCCCAGCCTCTGCAGCTCGGATTGAATTACAGATAGGAGAGTGAGTTATTCCGTGCCCCATGAAAGATGCATGGGGCCTGCCTTTTTTGGGAGTCTCTGAGGAAGGACAGCATCGAGGCAGGGAAATGCTGCTTGTGCAGGGCTCAGGCTGATGAATGGAGCTGGCCATGCTCCGCTGGTTCCCAATGAAAGCAGCAGATAACCCCGGGCTGCAGGAGCTCCTGCACTTTGTTCACAGCAATTCCCCTCGGGTTTAATGCATCTGCTCCATCCCTGGTGCTTCACTGAGCAGGTGTCTCCAGGCTCTTTCCACCCATTATCCTGTGAGCTGGGACTGTGATCCCCCAGCAGGAGCTGAGCTGGGATCCAGCAGCACTGAGCGGGGATTGTGCCTGGACAGTGCCCCGGGCTCAGCGGGGCTCAGCGGGGCTCAGCGGGGCTGGGGGAGCTCAGAAACCTCACCCCGGGGGTGTCCCAGGGGTAAATGAGCACGGTGCAGAGGTGAGAGCGGCGGGGGGGATGTGTAGGGAGGGACAGGGGTGTGCAGGGAGGGACAGGGATGTGCCGGGAGGGACAGGGATGTGCAGGGAGGGACAGGGATGTGCAGGGAGGGACAGGGGTGTGCAGGGAGGGACAGGGATGTGCAGGGAGGGACAGGGGTGTGCAGGGAGGGACAGGGGTGTGCAGGGAGGGATGTGTAGGGAGGGACAGGGGTGTGCAGGGAGGGACAGGGATGTGCCAGGAGGGACAGGGGTGTGCCGGGAGGGACAGGGATGTGCCCACAGGGATGTGCCAGATGGGACAGGGATATGATGGGAGGAACAGAGATATTATGGGAGGGACAGGGGAACAGGTCCTGCCAAGCTGAGCACAAGCCTGAAAGGTGACAGAGGCACCCAGAGCAGCAGCCTGGGAGGGAATGGCCTCTGTTTCCTGTAGGAATGTGGCTCTGGGAGCAGCCACACCAACACAGGACTCTGGCTCTACAGTGGGTTCTCCCCCTCCTGCAGTGACCGGTTTGGGGTGATCCATGGGGACAGCATGGCTCTACTGAGGTAGAACAGAGCCCCGATCTCCAAACCTGACCCTTCTCCACACTCTGCCCCAGGGGAGCTGCAGTGCCAGAGTTCCTGGCACCCCTGGGTGGCTCACAGGTCCCTGCTCTTTCCCCCACACAGGCACAGAGGTTTTCCAGCCTGTCCCACATTCCAGGGCTGGCCCTGGATCCCCAGCACTGCTGCAGAGCCTGTGGAACCTGCTGGAGGGTTTGTGGCTCACAGCACCAGGGGCTCCAGAGGAGGAGGGGATTCTGCCTGGATTCCTGGGCTGAAGGCTCCATTAGTGAGAGCAGGGGTTTCAGGCAGAAGGAAGAGGATTTGCTCAGGGTTTGATGGACAGCAGAGGGGCACAGGCTGAGAGGATCCCCCTGTGCTGTGAGCAGGAAATGCTGTCAGTGGCACGTGAGGAAAACCAAGCAATGACACCTTTAAATGCCAGTCCCCAGTGCCTTCCAGAGCTGTCAGTGCAGGTGTGGAGATAAATCATCTCCATTAACTGAAACATCTGAGATCCTCAGCATTAAGGGCTGCAGCGTTTTGTTCTGCTGCATTCTAATTGATGACAGAATTCTCCCAGGTCTCCAATGCCTGCAAGAGAAATCCTTCCCTTGCATCACTTCCCAGGCACTGATCTTTACACAAACAGCACTCGAGAGCTGCTGCTTTTAATCCTAGATGTGATACTGAGTTAGTAATAAGCACTTCTGCTGTGGAAATTCAGAGCCTGTTTGAGGAATCAGGCCAAGCGTGCCAGGCTGGAAATACCCAGGCATTTCTAGCAGTGGCTGCACTCCTAGAACAAGGTCCCTGAACAGAGCTTTAAACTGGACACTGCAAAGGAACAGCCCCAGCATCCCTGAGTGCCTTTGGGAACGTGGGGTTAAAATCTTGGCTCGAAAAAGCTTCCCAGTGAATGCCAGGAGCTGGAGCTGATTTTTTTCCTTAATCAGGAGCAGACAAATTAAAATAAACACAGAAGACTGAATTTACACAACAAGTCATTCATTAAAGGCAGGGCAGGAGGGGGGAGGGAAAAGAGAGGGAGTGGAAGAGAGAGGGAGTGAAAGCAAGATATCATCCAACAGGAGCAGATCCCTCAAAAGGGAGCAGGTCCTGAAACAGGGAGCAGATCCTGCAAAATAGAACAGATCCTCCAAAAGGGAGCAGATCCCCAAAAGGGAGCAGATCCCCGAAAGGGAGCAGATCCTCAAACAGGGAACAGATCCCCAAAAGGGATCAGAGCCTCCAACAGGGAGCAGATCCCAGCCAGGCTGTTCCAGGAGCCTCTGGGAAAGGTGGCAGTGACAGCAGGGAAGTGTTGAACAACAGCCAAGCTGCGTTCCCTGTGTCCCAAGGTGATTCTCAGAAGCAGGGAACCCTTCACACCAATCTGAAAGGAACACAAGCCCCTGCTCCCCCTGAACTAGTCAGACCCATTTGTTCAGTGCTGTGGGGGCTCTTGGTGGGGATCTGGTAAATGCAGGACAGGAAATACAAAAATGGACTCTCCTCTAATTGTAAAAGTGCCCTAAATTTGCCTCAGCTGTAAGGAAAAGGATCCCCTGAGAGGCTGAGGAAGCAGCAGCCCCACAGCTCCTGCTCCAGCTGCTTGTGCAAACCTGGGGAATTCCAGATCAGGCTGGCGGCATCTGGAATCTGAGAATCCCACAATGGTTTGGGCTGGAAATTACCTTAGAGCTCACCCAGGGCCACCCCTGCCATGGCAGGGATACATTGCAGTGTCCCAGGCTGCTCCCAGCCCTATCCAGCCTGGCCTGGGACATTCACAGGGGTGTCCAGTCCACAGCCTCTCTGTGCCAGGGTCTCCTCAGCCCTGTAGTAAAATAATTCCTCCTAATTTCTCATCTAAACCTTCCCTGCTCTGCCTGAGCCTGTTTCTGCTTTCCCCACAGGCAGGAAGCACTCAGATGTCCCTTTGATTTCGGCAGGTGGGACAATCACTGCAGGAATTGGGACAATTGCTCCTTTTCAGCTGAAGCAGAGTCAGTGCCCAGCGGAGTTCAGGGCCTGCAGCAGCAGCTCCCGGGGAGCTGTGCCCAGAAATTGGGCCAGGGGCACAAAGGGCCTTCAAAGGGCTCTGAACCAGCATCCCTAACCCAGGGTAAGGAAAAGAGACACAGCAAATCCATGGAGTGAGCTGCAGGCAATGCCCACGGTGATGGCACGGCTCCCTGGGGAGCTCCTGAGGAGATGGCACACGAGTGGCACCATGAGAGCCCAGGGCTGGCTGCAGAGGAACCTGCCAGGGTCCTGGGGGAGGCACCTGGACACAGACCTGAGTGCAGGAGAGCAGAGCTAAACCAGGAGGAGGGCTGGGGGAAGACGGTTCCCTGTGTTCCCTCTGTTCCTTCTGTCCCGTGTTACCCCTCTATTTCCTGTGTCTCCTCTGTCCCCGGTGTCCCCGGTGTCCCCTGTGTTCCATGTCCCCTATGTCCCCTCCATTCCCTCTGTCCCCTGTGTCCCCTCCATCCCCTGTGTCCCCTCCATCCCCTGTGTCCCCTCTGCCCCCTGTGTTCCCTGTGTCCCCTGTGTCCCTCTGTTCCCTTTGTTTCCCAAGTGCCTTCTGGAGCCCCTCCAGACCCTCCCAAGGGCCCTGAGCTCTCCCTGAAGGTGAGCACCCCAAGCTCTCCTCCAAGCTCCCCAGGGTTTGATTTCCACTTTAACCCCATCATTGTCCTTCTGTCCTGCCCAGGCTGTACTCTGGGTCCCCCGGAGCAAACGGGGACCTTTGGGCGGCTCTGGTGTTCCCAGCAGCCAGGCAGCCCCACCAGGGCTCTGTCTGCTGCCATCCTCTCGTGGATGAAACCCAGAGGCTGTGTAGGAGGTTAAAAATATCTCCATTCATTATTTACTCCTTGCAGCAAGAACCCGCTGCTTTGAAGTGTGATTATAAATACAAACACCATCAGAAACCCCGCCTGCCCACCCTTCCCCTGCAGGAATATTTGCTCTTTGTCCTGCTCTGCTCTCCTGTGAACCCTTCCAGCTCACCTCCTTTAAATACGTATCTGAATTTTCTTTGAGTGCAAACCAGCCCTTTCTGGAAATGCATTTCAGGGGTGCATCCCCCTTTGCCTTGGCAGCCTGAGAGCTGCTCAGCTGTGATGGGGACCAAAATCAATTCTGCTGTTTATCCCAGCATTTATAGAGCTCACAGAAATGGGGACCAAACCCAATCCTGCTGTTTACCCCAGTGTTTATGGAGCTCCCAGAAATGGGGACCAAAACTAATTCTGCTGTTTATCCCAGCATTTATAGAGCTCACAGAAATGCACGTACAGATAATCCCACGTAGGTGGAAAACAAGGAGCATCATCATCACCCACTGAAGGGTTCTGCCACTCCTTCTCAAAACACAAACAAAGGAATCTTCAGATCAGCCCGAGGGAATAAACACGTTCTCCTCTATCTGAAGGCAGAGTTCCTTTAAGGTTGACCCGACTTTATTTTCAATAAACATCTTTCCCTCCCCCAGCAGATCTAAACCCTTTCTTTAGAGATTAACTCCCTGTGGGGTGGGGGGCTGTGCATTCCAGGTTTGGAGTTTCGTGGGGAGCCAGGGGCCCATAATTCCCACTGGGAGCAAGGTTTTGGGGATAAAGGGTGATGTTTGCTCACTAAAACGCATCATGGAATGCCCCATCCCTGGCAGGGTGGACACTGGGGCAGGGAGCAGCCTGGGACAGGGGAAGGTGTCCCTGCCATGGCAGGGGTGGCACTGGATAAGCTTTGAGGTCCCCTCCAGCTCAAACCATTCTGGGATTGTATTTTTCAGAAAAATTACAACAAAGTGCTGAAAACAATCCCCCAGGGAGGGAGGGAGGGACAGTCCCAGGGTGGGGCTGCAGGGCCAGCTCCCCTCCAGGGAGGGAAATTCCCCCTTGGGAGGGCAGTGTCCATCCCCAGACCCTGCTGAGCCCAGGGCAGCTCTGCTCTGCAGGCACCTCACAGGGATTTTCCATTCCCAGTACCTGCTGCATTTCCAAGGAAAAGTCCAGAGATGCCTTGAGGAATCACCCAGCTCTGCAGGGGGGAGACAAAACCAGCCCTTGGCCCAGGGTTAGCCATTCCAGGGACTAAATTGTGTGGAAACAGGGATGGAAACATGTTTGTTTTGATAAATGCTGTGGGTTTGACTGCAAGAAAACATCTGCAAAACCCCTCCTGTGGCACTGAAGGCTCTGCTCCAGCTGGAAATTTCTGCCGTGGGACATTATACATGTCTCCACGAGGAGCTGGTGGCAGTGCAGTGACAGGGAATTGTTGGTGTGAGCAGCAGGCGGGTGGGACGGGAGGGGAATCACTGCACAGGGCTGGGAGAGGAAAATGGGAAGGATGCAAATGGATCTGACAGTGGTGGGGGATAAAAACACACCAGGACCTTCTCCCCAGCTGCAGGGACAGGAGGGCCTGTGGATTTCCCATTTCAATGCTCTGGAAGTTGCATTTGGTGAGAGTGAGTGAAGAGGGCAGGGAGGAAGGAAGGTGGGGAGAAGGAGGGAAAGGTGAGCGCTTGTGTCCTCCACAATCCTGGCTTTGAACAGAAATGTCTGCTGTGGGCAGCAGGGGAAGGAGGAGGCTGGAGGCACTGCCTGTCACTCCCATCCCACGCATCTCCTCTTCTCCCCCTTCACCCCAATCATCAGTGGGCATTCCTCTCCCAAGACAGCCCCGTGGGAGCCAGTGCTGGGGTGAGACAGGGATGGTTGGGACACTCTTGGGTGTTCTGGAGTCAGTTCTGGGGTAAGACAGGGGTGCTTGGGACACTTTGGGCCGTTTCTGTCACAGTGTAACTGCCCAGGGAGCACACACAGCCCCTCGGCGCTGCCCCCATCGTGTGCCAGTGTGGGAACTGCTGAGCCCAGCCCTCCGGAGGAGCAGGGCATCCACACCCCCCAGATCTGCAGGGAAATCAGCTCCAAGCCTCACAAAATGTGCTTTTTGTAGCCATTTGCGGAATTGCTGAGCCCGTCCCTCGGGAGGAGCAGGGCATCCACAGCCCCCAGATCTCCCCAGCTTCACAAAATGTGCTTTTTGTAGCCATTTGTGTTATTGCTGAGTGGGGCCCTCTGGAGGAGCAGGGCATCCACAGCCCCCAGATCTCCAGGGAAATCAGCTCCAAGCCTCACAAAATGTGCTTTTTGTAGCCATTTGTGGTACAAGGCAGTGTCCAATAGTCCCTCACCTCGGGGGGAGCAGGGGATGACCCAGACCTGCAGGGAGGGATTGTCCCTTCGTTAATTCCCCGTTGTTCAGAGCCACCCTGAGCTGCTCTATTTGTGCCAAGGCTGGCAGGAGCCCAGAATGCAGCTCAGGGAGCAGAGGTGAGCCAGGCAGGTCCCTGTGCTGCTCTGAGACACCTCTGTGGGGACAAGGAGCAGAAACGCCCCAAAGGGATGAGCTGATGGATATTCCAGCTCCTTCCAGAGCACACGGGGGTTGAAGTTTCCTTTTTACTGAAGATTTCAGTGAAGACGCAAAGTCAAGGGAAATGGGTAGGGGGTGGCAGGGCTGGGGAGCTCTGGGGCTGTAGGGTGAGGGGCTGGGGTGCTGTGGGGCCATGGGTGAGGGTTTGGGGTGCTGACCGTCTCCAGGGAGGTCAGAGTAGGTCCCAGATCTCTTTATTCCCCATCATATGTCCCCTCTGCCTCCCAGCCCTGCTGCTCTCCCACCGTGTCTTTGTGCTGGAATTTCTTTGAATTCTCCAAGAGTTTGGAACTTTATTCAGCAATAAGGGGCAGGAAGGAAGAAGCCCTTTCAGGGTCCCTTTCAGCACGGCAAGGGCTCGGCAGAGCTCGGGCACCCCCCAAACCCCAGGCAGGGCTTTGCCACCCCCGGCAGCACTTCCAGCCAGGGACAGGGGGAGTCTCTGCCGGTGCTGGTGGGTCCTGGGCAGTCCTGGGTACCCACGGAGGCTGCAGAACCCCCTGGGTGCCTGAGGGGCTGTGCTGGGCTGGGGGCTGGGAGGGAAGCGGATCTGAGAACGTTTCTGGTGAGCTCTGGAGCTCAGTGCTGGAGCTTGGCCTCAGAACTCCCACAAGATCTGCCCGTGCTGTCCCTGTTTGCTGAGCCCCACGCTGCAGATAGGCCAGGGAGGTGTGAGAATCCAGCCTGGCTGCCCTCCCCTCCAGCGCCCCAAACTGGGCCAGACTGGGTGGAGTGAGCCAGATCTAAACTGTGAGAGGGGACATTGAATGTCCCCAGGGGCAGCTCGAATGTCCCCAGGGGCAGCACCCGCAGTTCTGGCCCTGGCACTGCCTCGGCCTCTCCCACAGAACCACGAGGGCTGATCTGGTCTGATCTGATCCGATCTGATCCAGTCTGATCCATTCTGCTTTGTTCTGATCTGGTCTGGTTGATCCATTCTGCTCTGCTCTGCTCCGTTCTGCTCTGCTCTGCTCCGTTCTGGCCGTGGAGGGGCCCAGGGGACCGGAGCAGCCGCCCAGGTGGCCCCAGCCCGGCCGGAGGTGCCAGCACAGGGAGGGTCCCGGTGCCCGGTGCCCGTGCCCGCGGGTGGCACTCGGGGTGTCCCCAGGGCCCCTAGGCGCTCTGGAAGCCCCACACCTCCAGGAGCTGCACCTGGAAGTTCTCCCGGCAGAGCGGGGGGTTGTCGAAGGTCTCGCAGCGCTCCGTGTGTCCCCGCAGCAGGCTGGCGTCCAGGGACAGCGCTTGGCCTCCCCCTCCGCCTGCAAGGGCAGCGCGGGCTGGGCTGGGCTGGGCCGGGCTGAGCCGGGCTGGGGCCGCCCTCGCAGCGAGGGAAGGGCCTGGCAGGGCCGCTCCGGGCCCGGGCAGCGAACCCCGGCAGGGTTTGGGATGTGGGAACCCCCTGGGGCTCCTGGGGCTCCCGGGCTGGGGAAGGGGAGCTGCCCTCGCCTGCCCGGACTTCAACCCGATATCCCCAGCTGGAGCTCCGGGGAGCCAATAGGGATCCCCCCCTTATTGATAAGGATCCCCTCTTATCCATAGGAATCCCCCCTCACTGATAGGGATCCTCCCTTACTGATAGGGATTCCCCCCCTCACTCATACGGATCTCCCCTTATTGATAGGGATCCCCCCGTCACTGATAGGAATCCCCCCTTATCGATAGGGATCCCTCCTTATGGATAGGGATCCCTCCTTATCCATATCAATCCCTCCTTACCAATATCGACCCTCCCTTATTGATAAAGATCCCCTCCCTTATTGCTAGGGATCCCTCATTACCGATATCATCCCCCTTTACCGATATCGATCCCCTCTTAGCGATACCAACCCCCGCTTACCGATATCAATCCCTGTTACCAATAACGATCCGCCATTACCAATATCAATCCCCCTTTACCGTTACCGACCCCCCCTTACTGATACCGACCCCCCTTACCGATACCGACCCCCCTTACCGATATTGATCCCCCATACAGACATCATCCCCCCTTACCGATAACGATGCCGTCCCGGGAGCCGGACATGAACATGGAGGCCGTTTTGGAGGGCAGCAGGAAGTGCCTGGTGGCCAGGAACGGGGACAGGCGGCCTCTGCCCTGCGCCGAGGGCACGGCCAGGTGCTGGGGGCTGGAGCTGTCCCGGGAGGAGCCGAGCAGGGACTCGGGAGCGGGGGAAGGCGAGCGCTGCCGGGAGCGCGGCACGGCCTTGGCCAGCTCCGGCCTCTGGATGAGCACCCACTCGTACCTCTCTGCCTCGGGGCGCACCTGGGCACGGGACACACCTGGTGACCTGGGGGAAGGTGCTGCTGCTGCTCCGGGTGGGGCCTGGGGCAGGGAAGGGACGGCGTGTCCTGGCAGGACAGCAATGAGGGGACAGGGCCGGACACAAACCGTGACTCACAGTGAACACAAAGCACTCCCCTGTCCCAAAAAAGCCCGAGGTGGCTCCGCTCTTCTTCCTTTCGGCCCAGTCGGAGGAGAGAAAGGCCCCACACACCTGGGAGAGAGCACAGGGAGCTCAGGGATGGATCAGTCTCACTGGTGGCCTCTCCCCCTCACCCTCCCTTCCTGGTTCCCCAGCACCCCGGCTGAGGTGTGTCCTGGTGGCAGAGGGGCAGTTTGTGCTGCCCTGGGAGCTGGGACAGACCCAAGCCGGGGCACGACAGGGAGCTCACAGCCCGTGGGTGCTCCCAGCAGTGCCAGGGGGGTCACCCAGGCCGTCCCCTTCCCCAGCCCTGCCTGGCAGCGCTCACCTCCCCCTCGGTGGTTTTGATGAGCAGCACCGTGGGTTCGTAGCCTTCACAGCACGTGTAGAACCTGCAGGGATTGACAAGGCTGGGCTGGGGGAGCTGGAGCCCCAGCAGGGTGTGCTGGCTGTCCCTGGGCACAGTGTGCTGGCTGTCCCTGGGCACGGTGTGCTGGTTGTCTCTGGGCACAGTGTGCTGGCTGTCCCTAGGCAGGGTGTGCTGGCTGTCTCTGGGCCACAGTGTGCTGGCTGTCCCTAGGCACGGTGTGCTGGCTGTCCCTGGGCACGGTGTGCTGGCTGGCCCTGGGCAGGGTGTGCTGGCTGGCCCTGGGCACGGTGTGCTGGCTGTCCCTGGGCACGGTGTGCTGGCTGGCCCTGGGCACGGTGTGCTGGCTGTCCCTGGGCACGGTGTGCTGGCTGTCCCTGGGCACGGTGTGCTGGCTGTCCCTGGCTGCTCACAGCATGCTGGCACAGGGTGGCACAGGGGACATCCCTGCCTGGCACAGCCACAGGGCTCCCTGTGCCCCGGGTGGTGCCCAGGGGTCGGTGCCCATCTGGGTCAGCCTCTGCCCTCTGCCCTCAGCCACCCTCGGGACCCCGAACCCAGCCCAGGAGGGTCCCCAGCAGCCCCAGAGGCGTCCAGGTCCCTTGTGCTGCTCCTCCCTCCAGCACCAAGCCCTGCCCAGGTTCCCCCGTGCCCGCCCGGCCCCGGGGCAGGTGAGGCTTCACCTCTGCAGGCTGCAGCCGTCCTGGGAGGTGGAGAAGAGCAGCAGCGGGGGGAAGAGCGAGAAGCGCTCGGGCAGCCAGGACCAGACGAGGCGCATCTCCTGTGCCGTGACCGTGCTGGAGCTGAACTTCTGCATGTCCACGGCCAGGTGGAAGGATGGCCTGGGGGGAGGGACATCAGGGGGCTGGGGGCCTCTGCGTTATGGGGCACAGCCCCTGCAGCAGGTTCTGCCCTGCCCTGAGCACTGTGAGCTCCCTGCCAGCACCCCCAGCTGGGCTATGTCCCCTGACAGGGTCCCCAGCTCTGGCTGGGCCGTGTCCCCTGACAGGGTCCCTGACTCTGGCTGTGCCGTGTCCCCTGACAGGGTCCCAGCTCTGGCTGGCCGTGTCCCCTGACAGGGTCCCCCAGAGGCTGTGAGGGCCCAGCACAGCCACAGCTGCGGGAGTTTCCTGCAGCTCCCCCAGAGCTCTCCACAGGAGCTCCCATTTTGCCAGCTCAGCCCCAGAGCTGGGAGCGCAGAGCTCTCCTCACCTCCTCTGCACCACGGTGATGCCCCTCTCCACCAAGGCCTTCCTGTTGGCCATGTGCAGCAGCCAGATCTCCTTGCGGGAGAAGAGGCGGATGCCGAAGGCTCTCTCCAGGAGTTTGTCCACGCTGACGTGCTGGGCGATGTTCCTGACGAAGGCCTGCAGCTCGGCCTTGACGTCGGAGCCCTGCGGCCCGGCCGGGGCCGCCGAGAGCCGGAACTGCTTGAGCAGGGCCAGGCCGATGCGGTACAGCACCTTCTGGCCCTCCAGCAGGAACACGTCCAGCACGCGCACGGCGTAGGCCAAGGGCAGCCCGGGGAAGAGCCACGACAGCCACTCCGAGTAGACCTCGAGCACGTTGTCGGCGGCGCCGGCGATGAGCTTGTGGGCCGCGGGGCAGTGCTTGCTGGCCAGGTCCCCGAAGGTCATGCAGGAGGCCTGGTGCGCCAGGAAGGACTGGTCGATGTAGGCGGCGTGGGGAGCGTTGCTGGCGATGAGGCGCGAGAGGCTCTCGAAGCACCGGGCCTCGTCCTCGCTGTAGTGCAGCAGCAGCGCCGCCAGCGCCGGCAGCAGCGGGCTGTGCGTGATGTCGGGGAACAGGGCGCCCACGCAGATGAGGATCTTCCTCAGGGCCGTGACCCCGCGCGGGCTGAGGCAGTAGGTGGGCACGGGGCAGCCCTCCAGGAACTCGGGCAGGGGGTGCGAGCTCACGCTGCGCTGCCCGAAGAGCCGGCCGGCCACGTCCCGGTACACGAGCGCGTCGGGGGTGACGAGGCGGCAGGAGACGCGCTGGATGAGCCGGGGGTAGAGCCGGGCCCGGCCCGCGTGGCTCCCGGCCCAGCAGCCTTCCCTCGCCAGCCGCTTCAGCTCTTTCGGGGGCCGGCCCAGCACGTCCCGCGGGATCCGCGCCGGGCCCTGCGCCTCCGGCATCTGGGCCCAGTCCACGAAGGGCCCGCAGCCCCGGCCCGGGGAGGTGTCGATGTCCCACGTGTCGGCCTCGGACGTGACCACGATGGTGACCGGGGGCGAGCCCAGCGCCTCTGCGGGACACAGAGCTTTTATTGATCGCCTCTCCCCGCCCCACCAGCGGCGTTCCGCCCCGGCTCAGGGCGCTCTGAAGCCTCACAGCCGCGTCCTGCATTTCTTTGCTCTGCCCCGCCAAGGGAAGCGTTTCAGCCTTTGCCCTCTCCCGCTCCCATCAGCTCCAGGCCCCGGAGAAGCTGGGGCCAGGTCCCAGCTGGGTGTCAGGGCTGCTTCTCACACCGTGAGGGGCTTTTCCCCGCTCCCAAAGCTCCCGGCCCCGATCAGGGCTCGGGCAGCCACCGGCGCTGGGCAGAGCGGGCTCCGAGCTCCACCCGGACACACGGGAGCGGCATTTCCCCGGGGCTGGACAGACGAGAGCGGCATTTCCCCGGGGCTCGGGAGAGCTGAGCCGAGCCCTGCAGGGGCTGGGGGCTGTCCCCGCGTCGGTGAGCTCTGCTGGGCGCTCATCAGCGGCCGGGGACACTGCCAATTAGCCACTCATTAACTCTCTGGTGTTTGTACCGTGCCTGTGCTCGGCTGCTGGGGGCCAGGGAAGGATTCGCACCGAGACAAGGGGACACGGGGACAGCCCGTGGTGGCACATCGGGACGGTCCCGGGCCGGGTCCGGCTCTGGCTCTCGCTCTCCAGCTCAGTTCGGCGCCTGCCCAAGGCCAGCGGGAGCAGCGGGTCGGGCTCAGCCTGGTTCAGGGCAGGAGCTGCTGGATCCGGAGCCGCTCGGGCCGGCTCCTGACCCGGACACAGCCTGACCCCGGCACATCACGGGGGCTCCTGGCCACAGAAACCAGGCTGAGACATCACTGGGCGGCGATCAGGGGCCGTTCGCAGCCCAAATTCACCCCAAATCCCTCTCTCAGGGCGCTGCCCTGCCCGGGTACCGAGGAGCATCAGCCCGAGCCCACCCGACCGCCGGTGCCCCGGGTGCTGAACGGAGGCTGCGGCTGTGCCCGGCCCGGGACGAGCCGGGGGCTGGGGGCAGGACCTGGCTGTGCCCCAGCCCCTGCGGCTGTGTCCGGCCGTGCCCCAGCCCCTGCGGCTGTGCCCAGCCGTGCCCCAGCCCCTGCGCCCCCGCTCGGTCCCGCACTCACCCGGCCCGGTGCCCGGCACGGGCGGGTCCCGCTCGGTCCCGCACTCACCCGGCCCCGTGCCCGGCTCCTCGCCCGTGCCCGGCTCGGCCATGGGGCAGGCGGCGGCCGCGCCCCCGGGGCAGCGGGGCACGCTGAGCCCCAGCTGCAGCATCTGCCAGCTCGGCCACCCCTGCCGGGTCCGCTCTGCCCCGCACCTGCCGCGCTTTTAAGGTGCGGGCCGGCCCCGGCCCCGAGCTTTGTTTGGGGTAAACACGGCGAGGGGTGGAGCGGCTCCGCGCCCGCATCGCCCCTTCCTGCCCCGATTCCGCGCCGGGCCCGGCCGGGGACCTCAAACACCCCGCGGGCCGAGATAGCATCGAACAGCAACACGGGCAGCAAATGAACCCTTTATTTTCTCCAGGATACCCTTCGTGCTCCGCTCGGGCTGCGGCTGCTGCGGCTGCTGCGGCCCGGCCGCGGGGCTCCGGCGTTCCCCGTGTGCCCCCGGGGAAATGCTCGGTACCGGTCGGTGCCAGCCCCAGAACGCGCTGCAGAGCTGCACAATGAGCGGGAAATGCTCGGTACCGATCGGTGCCAGCCCCAGAACGCGCTGCAGAGCTGCACAATGAGCGCTGTGCTCACCGACAGAGGAGCTGGGCTGGAGAAAAAGCGGCCTCCAGCAGCTGGGAGAGGCTCCCGGGACACCGCCCCGGTCCCACAGCGCTGCTCTCAGCTCGGGCTGCACTTAGCGGGCACTTTTATAGGCATCCCAGCCTTGTAAAGGATCTTTATTTGCCTTTAAAATCGGATTGTTTCTGCTGTGATAACAGAAGCTGCAGGTTGTTCCTGACCAAGTCCGGCTGCACCTGCAGCACCTCCCCGAGCATCTCCTGGCCCCGCGGCCCCTCCCGAGCACACCTCCCTGCTGGAGGAGCCTCTCCTTCCCCTCACCTTCCCCGTGCTGTGCCGAATCCCTCGGGAGCAGCTCGGCTGTCCCGTTACCCCTCCCTGCCTCTGCCCCTGACGAGCGAGAGCCTCGGGAGAGTCAGCAAAGGTCCCCGGGCTGTGCAGGGTGCAGGGGGGCGAGAGAATCTTCCAGTGGAGTTGTCCGTATCCTCATCTCCCTCTCCCGATCCTCCCAGAGCCTGTCCAGGCTCCTGACGGGCGGTTCTGCTCTACAGGCCGCTCCCAAAGGGGCAGTGCCGGCCCCAGCCCCGCTCCCGGGGATCCCCACTCTGCACCCCGCGCTCTGCCCGGTGCCTAGAGGCCGCTGGTTCCCTCTGCAGCCCCAGCCCTGCCCAGCTCCGGCAGCAGCGCCTCCTTCCCGCTGCCTGCGCGGGACCCTTGGGTCGCCTTATCCTCATTTCATCCTCATTTGCCTTTCCCGGGACAGCGGCCGCCCCTCCTGGCAGCCCCCCGCAGCTCTGACACCTCCGGCAGCCGCTCCGGAGATGGAGATGGAAGTGAATTAGGGACAGGGCGAGAGGAAATGTCGCTTCATGCGTTTTTAATGGCGAAATATGAAATATGTAGAGGCCGCGGGGCTCGGGCTGAGCAGCGCAGCCCAAGGCCATGAATGTTTGATGGCCGCGGCCGCGGGAGCATCTCCGGCTGTGCGGGGACCGGGCCAGGGCACAGAGCCCACCCTGTTATCAGCATCGTTATCATTGTTGTCATTGTGCCCCGGGCAGGGAGGGGTTCAGCGGGGTTTAGGGCTGGGGTTTTGGATGGCAGGTCTCAGAAACCCCAAATAAGTGGGGTTTGAGCAGTATTTTCTCTTCCTTTGGAGAGTTTGGAGGTGCAGATTAAATTCCTGCTTTCAGCATGGTGAAGTGTCAGAATTGCACAGAGACACCTCAACAAGAGCAGAGCAATAAAAGATTGCTGCTCAATGTGTCTGTATTTATAGAGGGCAAAGTCCTCTCCTGCCATCAGTGCCACCCCTGAGGAGCCCAAAGCCCAGGGAAACGTGGGGCTGGTGCTGTTTGGAGCCTTTGTGGGGCTGGAACTCTCCGGGCTTGTGTTGGCTTGTTATGGAAACATTGCAGGGGTGGCTGACTTCTCCATAAAATCATTTGTCCCGTGCCCTGTGTTTTCCAGCTTCTTTTAATCCATTAACAGGTAAAGGGGGATATTTGGCAGCGTTTGATTCTACTCTAAACAAGGTTCCCACAAGGAGAGAGGTGTTTCCATAACAGAAATGCCTGTTGAGAAACCCATGGCTGAGCAGTCGCGTGCCCTGTGCCTGCTGAGGGCTGAAATGCAGGGAAATGTCTGTGTACAGAACTGGCCTTTCAGGGAGAATATAAACAGGGTTTATTTCTGTAGTATTTTGCAATTAGCATGGCTGAAAAATTTCTTGCCTGTTGCTGAGCCAAAAATAGAGCACAAAATCTAAAATAGAACAAAAAAAACCTGTAGGGTAAGATTAGAATCCGGCACTTGCCATCTGTGAACTCTGCTCCATTGAGCTGGTCTCAAAGCTTCCACTGGATTCTTTTTTTTCCCTGAAATGGAAATGAACCCTTTTGTCCTGCCCTGCAGCGGGAGGCAGCAGTGGGGTCTGTGCTCAGTGACTTTCTGGGCTGTGTCCCCTTTGTGCTGCTCTGGGGCAGTTCAAGGCAGTGTTCTCCACGTTTTTGGGATTGGTGGGAGCCACACAGGCTCTGTGTCCATAACACACAAACCACGATGGGCACGGACTTGGAATAATTCTCTTTTTCCTTCCACGTGTTTAAAGCACCCAGTGAGTCAATTCCTGGAGAAGAGAGAGGATAAAAGGGATAATAAAACCCCAGCCTTGTTCCTCAGCTGGTAGCCAGCTATGGACAGCGAAGTGACTCTGCCATTTCCTCCTGTGGGGTGAATTCCCACCTGGAATTCCCTGGTCTTCAGGGGTACATGCAGAGACACCTCAGGGCCTGGATCTTGTGCCAGGAAATCCAGCTTTGCTCTCTTGCCTGAGCCTGAGCTGGGACTGGGTCTGTAGGGAAGGGGCTTGGGGAGAGCTTGGAAGGAGTTTGGAGGCATCTTGGGGGGATCTCAGAAGAATCTTGGAAGGATCTCAGAAGGATCCTGGCAGGTGCTGGCAGGTGCTGGCAGGAGCTGGTGCCAGGCATGGAGCCCCAAGCTCTGCAGGGTTCAGCTGCCATTCCCAGCTCGGGGACCCTCTGCAATCCTGGTGGATCCTGGCCCAGCTTTGGGCTCCTGGAGGTGGCAGAGCCCCCCTGGAATGTGCCTGGGGCTGACACTCAGCTTTGCCCTGCATTAGAACAATCAGCACCTGGGGTTTGATGGGGCTGAGCGCTGACACTTGCCTGGCTGGTGCTGCTTTTCCACATCTAATCCAGGCCTGATGTGACAGCCCACGGTGCCCAGGCCCTGCTCTTGCCAGCAGCCCTTCCTTTCATTAACCTTCCTGCACCACTGATCACATGTTTGCTGGCCAGGCCTGGGGCTGGAGCTTTGCCCTGGAATTAAGCTGCTTTACTGTGCTCAGCACTCAGGGAGCTCCACATCCTGTGAAAGCTGCTCTGAAGCTGTTTGGGCTGCAGGGCTGGGCTTTAATGCTCCCGGGGCTGATCCCAAGTGACAACTGCTGCAGGACTCTCCCTGCCTGGGGACAGCATTCCTGCCCCTCCAGCCCTAATTAAGGAGCCCCTGGAATGCCCAGGGCAGGGTTGGGCTGTTTGTGTGCCCCCCTCGAGCAGGGCCAGCTCCATTTCCTTTAGTGGGGATTTAATGACAATTTCAGTGGCTTCTGCCCCTGTTTCTCCGGGAGGGTCTGTGCAGGCTGTTGGAGCAGGGGCTGCAGTGGGGCAGAAACCCCAGGGTGTCACTGCATTCCCAAGGCAGGGCGGGGAGAGCAGCCAGCAATGGGGACTCTCTGGGTGCTGCTCACATTTGTAGGGAATCTTGCACAGAAACAGGGAGAGGGGTGGAAAGAAAGAAGAGCCTGGTGTTTGACAGAAGGGCTAATCACCTGGAAATCTGAGTGTGGGCTGTGTTTTGAGGGGGTCAAGAGGAAAGTCAGACTTGAAATGAAATGAAATGAAATATGAAATGAAATGTGCCCAGGAGCAGCAGGCAGGCTCTGCTTCGGTGCTCGGGGTGGTTAAGGGAGATGTTGTGATTTAAAACAAGTGCGGTTTAGTCACTTTTAGCAAAAAGGGATTTTTTCCTATTTTTCTTTCAGACAAGCCGGAGCGCAGTGCCCGCGCTGCCGCGGCCGGGCAGAGGAGCTGCGGGCTCTGCTCGGGCGATTTTCCAGCAGCGCTGCTCCATCGCACGGCCAGGAGATGTCCCCAGCTGCCCGGATTGCTGCGGGAGCCCGGGATTGCTGCGGGAGCCCCGGCCGGGCCGGGCTGGGCTCGGAGCCCTTCGGTGCCAGCGGGACCCGGAGCCCCTGTGTCCCCGGTGTCCCCCCAGTGACCCCCCAGTGCTCAGCAGGGCAGGGCAGTGCTCAGCCCTCCCTGGGCTCCAGCTGGGCTTTGGGAAAGGGGCTGGGGCTCTGGGACAGGGGCTGCCAGGACCCTGAGAGATCCCCGGAGCAGCACAGGGCACAAGGGCCAAATCTGGGCAGAGGAAGAAGCAGAAAAGATGAGGGAAGAAGAGAAGGGAATGAAAAAATTCCAGGTCCTGGATACAGTGGTCAGTCCCCCTGATTCACAGGAGCTGTCACAATAGGCAGAGGAGCCCCTGGAGCTGTCACAAAGGGTGCAAGTGTTACTGGAGCTGTCACAAAGGGTGCAGGTGCCCCTGAAGCTGTCACAGTGCCCGGAGTAGCACTGGAGCTCTCACAATGGTTGCAGGAGACCCAGTGGCTCTCTCTGGGACTGAGTAGCCACAGGGCTTGTCCTGGTGCACTGGAGCAGCCCCAGGGCCCGAGCAGTGCACAGCAGCCCCCGGGCTGCCCCGAGGCCGGGCCAGGAGCAGGACCTGCAGCAGGACCAGGACGTACAGTGGCCGCAGCCATGGCCCACGAGGACCTGAGCTATTACCGGGGGCAGTACAAGGACAGGCTCCTGTCCCTGCTCAGGTCAGGGCTCCTCCAGCCTCCCCCCATGTCTCCATGGCTCCTTCCCTGCCTTGCCAAGCTCCATCCCTTCCCTGCCGTGCCAAGCTCGCATCCCTGCCCCGCTCCTATCCCTCACCTGCTCCTGCCCCTTACCTGTTCCTGTCCCTTACCTGCACCTCTCCTTTCCCTGCTCCCATCCCTCACCTGCTCCTGTCCCTGCCCTGTTACCCCCTGCCTTGCCCCGGCTGTTCTGGGGGTCCCTGCAGGGAGGGCTGGGGGTTCCGAGGTGGGGCTGGGGTCCTGCCTGCCCCCAGGACACAGCCCAGCTCCGGAGCAGCCTGCCAGGGTGCCGTGTGAGCTGGGGACATGCGTGGCAGGGAGCTGCAGGCAGCCGAGGAGGACTCCACCAACTCCTTCATCTGCGTGCTGAAGAAGATGAAGGAGGTGCGGCAGATGGAGAAGGTTGTGGAGGAGACAGAGGAGGTGAGGAGGCTAGGACGTGCCTGGGGGGCTTTGCAGGGTGGCAGGGCAGGCGGGGAGTGGCTCTGGCTGTGGCAGCCTTGTCACCCTAGCTCTGGTGCTGCCAGGCCTTCGCAGAGAGGATGAAGACCCTCGCTGAGCAGTGGAGGGACCTGCATGCCAGGAGGGCCCAGCTGAAAGCCCACGTGGTGACATCTGGGGCCACTGTGAAGGTACAGGTGGCACACCTGGCACACCTGACACTCCTGGCACCCCTGGCACTCCTGGCACACCTGATACACCTGGCACACCTGGCATACCTCATGCTCCTGGCACACTTCATACACCTGGAACATGTAGCACACCTGATACACCTGGCACACCTGGAATACGTGGAATATGTAGCACACCTGGCACACCTGATACTACTGGCACACCTGGCACAGCTGGCACACTGCCCCTGCTCACTGACTCCTCTCCCCTGGGAGGAGCCTTGGCTCAGCACTCCCCGTCAAGGCCAAGGCTCCCCTGAGCTGTGGGGAGCAGGGATTTGTGCCCTGGTGGGAGAGGGATTGTCTGGAAGGCACAGCCCGGCCCAGGTGCTGCCCCAGGCCAAAGGGACAGGGAGGGGGGTGGCACAGGGACAGTCCTAGGGGGGTGGCACAGGGACAGGGAGGGGAGTGGTCCCCAGTGCTGGCCTCTCCTCCCTGGAGGCTCTCCTGAGTGACCCAGCTCCTCCATCCTGTGCCTCCCTCCCCCTCTGGCTGTGGGTGCTGATCCCCAGGAGAATGAAAGGCTGAGAACACAGGCTCTGAAGAAAGCCAAACAAGAGAAAGTGGAGAATTCGAAAAAGGAGAGTGAGCTCCTGAGGGCAAGGAGGGAACTGGATGACCTGAGAAAAAAGCACGAGAAACTCTCCAAAAAATTGCTGATGTACTCTCCATTCAAGAGGTACCTGGAGGATGTGGTAGAGAATTCACAGGTGAGCTTGGATGTGGCTCAGGGTTTGAGCCAGAGGGAGGAGGCAAGGCCAGGGACATCAACCCCTGACCAAACCCAGAGACTCCAGGTGGGTTGGGAGGGGCTCCCTGGAAATCAAGGCGGGTCACAGGGAGCAGGGTCAGGAGAGGAGAACCAGGACAGGTGAAGGTAGGGCAGGGTGTTCCTGATCCCAGGCAGGGTGTCCCTGACCCCAGGGATGGCTGGACAGGATGTCACTGATCCTAAGCAGGGCAGGGCAGGGTGTCACTGACCCCAGGCAGGGTGTCCCTGACCCCAGGACCTGTGCTGCAGTTCCGTGACATTGATGACATCATCAGCTACTACAAGGCCCTGCTGAGGACCCGCAAGGACCTGCTGCAGTCCCAGTGGTGGCACCGGCAGCTGATGGAGCAGGGCAAGGGCCTGCAGCAGCAGCTCAGGGCAGAGAAGGAGGCTGAGATGCTCCAGTGCAGGAACGACCTGGTGCAGCTCAAGGAATCCTTTGACCAGGCTCAGAGTGACATCCAGCAGTGGGTAAGGAGCTGATGGGTGCCCAGGGGGGGCTGGGGGGACAGGGCTAGCTCCTCCTGCAGCCAGGGGCTCGTGGCAGGGCCAGCAGCAGTTTGGGGTGGGAGGAGGTGCCCCATCCCATCCCATGGATCCCATCCCATGGATCCCATCCCATGGATCCCATCCCATCCCATCCCATCCCATCCCATCCCATCCCAGGGCTGCAGGAGGAGCATGACAGCCCGGGTGAGGGCAGGTTTGTCACCAAGGGAGGTGACAGTGGCAGCGCTGAAGGGCTGGCAGGGAGGGCGTGCCAGGGTGGGCACTGCAGGGTGGGCAGCACAGCCAGGCTGGCTCCTGGCTCTGCTCTGCTCCCAGCACACCGGGCTGCACCAGCCCCAGCCCACCAGGTCCTTCCCAGCCCAGATGAGGCTGAATTTGGGGTCCCCAGTGGGGTCCTGGGGCTGAGGCTGCCCTGCTGGGACGTGTCTCGTGTCCCCAGGAGGAGCGCTGGGCCAAGGTGCAGGACAGGCAAGCCAGGAAGGCCGTAGAGCTGAGGTCCCTCACCATGGCCATCCACGGCCTGTTCCACACCGCCAGCACCCGGCTGCAGCCGCAGGGCAGGGTGGCAGCTGGGGACAGCCACCGGCAGCTGGATATGGTAACGTGGGACAGACCCAGGGACAGCCCCGGGTACAGCCCAGGCACAGCCCCAGGGACAGCCCCGGGTACAGCCCAGGCACAGCCCCAGCACAGCCCAGCACAGCCCCAGCACAGCCCCAGCACAGCCCAGCACAGCACAGCCCAGCACAGCCCCAGCACAGCCCAGCAACCAGCCCGCCAGCACTGCCCAGCACAGCACAGCCCAGCACAGCCCCAGCCAACAGCCCCGGGGCCCTAGCCCGCAACCAGCACTGCCCCAGGACAGCCGGGTACAGCCAGGACAGGCCAGGGTAAGCCCAGGCACAGCCCCAGCACAGGCCCAGCACAGCACAGCCCCAGCACAGCGCAGGTCCAGGGACAGCCCCGGGTACAGCCCAGGCACAGCCCAGGCCAGCCCAGCACAGCCCCAGCACAGCCCAGGGACAGCCCAGCACAGCTCAGGCACAGCCCCAGCACAGCCCCAGCACAGCCCAGCACAGCCCAGCACAGCCCCAGCACAGCCCAGCACAGCCCAGCACAGCACAGCCCAGCACAGCACAGCCCAGCACAGCCCCAGCACAGCCCCAGCCCAGCCCAGCACAGCCCAGCACAGCCCCAGGGACAGCCCCGGGTACAGCCCAGGGACAGCCCCGGGTACAGCCCAGGCACAGCCCCAGCACAGCCCAGCACAGCACAGCCCCAGCACAGCGCAGTCCCAGGGACAGCCCCGGGTACAGCCCAGGCACAGCCCAGCCCAGCCCAGCACAGCCCCAGCACAGCCCAGGGACAGCCCAGCACAGCTCAGCACAGCCCCAGCACAGCCCCAGCACAGCCTCATCCTGGCCAGGACACACAGCAGGAATGGCTCCCCCAGGGCAAGGGGAGCCCCCTGGCCCAGCACAGTCCCCTCCTCCCCTGGGGACCCTGGCAGGAATGGTGGGGACAGCGGGCAAACCTGTCACTCTGAGCAGGGGAGTGGGGACCAGGTGTGGATAGGGGTGCAGGGATATGGGGGTGCAGGGATGTGGGGATGCAGGTATAGGGGATGCAGGAATGCAGGGTTGTGGGGATACAGGGATATGGGGATGCTGGGGTGCAAGGGTTCATGGGTGCAGGGATGTGGGGATGTGGGGATATGGGGGTGCAGGGACAGGGGATGCAGGAATGCAGGGATATGGGGATACAGGGGTGCAGGGATGCAGGAATGTGGGGATGTGGGGATACAGGGTTCAGGGGTGCAGGGGTTCAGGGATGCAAGGATTTGAATGTACATGCGTTCAGGGGTCCAGCCATGGCCAAGATTTGGTTCCATTCCCCCACAGAGGCACACTCTAGTGCTTTCCTGTCCTGTCACTTAGCTCAGGGACATCATCTGCCCTGCAGGAGGGACAGGCTCCCTCTGCCTCCTGCCCCCACTGCTGCCTGACCCTGCCCTGTCCCTGTCCCTCTCCCACCCCAGATCCGGCAGTTCATCCACGACCTCCAGGACTTCACGGAGGACATGAAGGAGCGTGGCCGAGCTCTGTGAGAGCCTGCCCTGCCAGCGAGGCAGCAGCAGGGCGGGCAGGGACAGGAGAGGACGAGAGAACCTGCAGAAATTGCAGACTAAAGAAATAGCAAATATTTAAAGCATCTCTTCATTTCCTGCTGATCTTCCCTGCTCTTCTGTGAGCCCGATACTCAGCAGCAGAGGAGAGAAAAGCAGAAGGGAGTGAGCCCTGCGTGGCTCTCGGAGTCCCAGAGGCCTCACAGACACTGGCAGTGCCACCAGGAGCTGCTCCTGCTCTGGAAAATCAGCTCCTGACTCATCCTGGAGCACAGAGCATGCAGGGCCTTTGTGTCTGTCCATCTCATCTCAGCTGTGACATTTCCAGAGGGACAGGGCCATCCACACCCCCCCGAGAGGTGACTCAGCTGTCCCCAGCCACAGCCACCCTGTCACCCACGGGGGTGCCACCCTCTGGGTGGTGGCAGGAGCTCATGGGACAGGAGCAGCTCTGCCCTGTGACGGATGGATGGGGACACAGCTGTTACTGCCCTGTGAGGGATGGATGGGGACAGGGCTGTCCCCTCCTGTGAGGGGTGGATGGATGGATGGATGGAGACACAGCTGTCCCCAGGGGCTGGTGAGGACACTGAGGGACCAAAAGTGAAGTGTGGCTCAGAGCCAGCAATGGGAGGGTTGGGCTCTTGCGGCAGCAGCACGAGCTGCTCTGGGCACTCCAGGAGCTCCTAAGTGCAGCCCAGCTGTTCAGGGTCAGGTTCTGCTCCTCTCTGCCCACCCTGCTGGGCACACACCCCTTTCCCACCCTGCTGAGCACACACCCCTTGCCCACCCTGCTCTGCCCACAGCTGAGCCATCTCCTGAGGCAGTCCCAGGAGTGAAAACACACACAGAGCTTCCAGCAGACATTTATTGGTTGGGGTTGAGGTGGATGCACGTGAAGCTGTGTCCCTCCATGGGCTGGGCTCCTCTCCCAGCCCTCCCAGCACTTCTGTGTGCCTGGGGAGCAGCCTCAGGGCCACGGAGGGACACACAGACATAGCCTGCCCATCCTCAGGGGACACACAGACACAGCCTGCCCATCCTCAGGGGACACACAGACAGACCTGCCCATCCTCCAGCACTGCCTCCAGCCCAGGCTGCCTCCAGAGGGTCAGGTTTGGAACCCAGGGCTCTCCTGGCCTCTGGCTGCCCTCAGCCCAACCAAACTCTCTGTCTGGGTCACTCACTGTCCCAGTGAGGCCTGGGAGGGCAGGACAGACTGGAGCCTGTGGTATGTGTGGGACAAAGCAAATCCCTGTGGGCCAAGCACAGCAGCCCTGGAGAGTCTCTGGAGCAGCGCAGGATGGAATAGGCTCAAGGCTGGGATCAACCCCAGGCTGGGATCAGCCCCAGGGCAGGATCAGCCCCAGGGCAGGATCAGCTCCAGGACGGGATCAGCTCCAGGGCAGGATCAGCCCCAGGATGGGATCGGCTCCAGGCTGGGATCAGCTCCAGGAGAGAATCAGCTCCAGGGCAGGGTCAGCCCCAGGATGGGATCAGCCCCAGGACAGGATCAGCTCCAGGACGGGATCAGCTCCAGGACGGGATCAGCTCCAGGACGGGATCAGCCCCAGGACGGGATCAGCCCCAGGACGGGATCAGCCCCAGGACAGGATCAGCTCCAGGACAGGATCAGCTCCAGGACAGGATCAGCCCCAGGCTGGGATCAGCTCCAAGATAGGATCAGCTCCAGGACAGGATCAGCTCCAGGGCAGGATCAGCCCCAGGCTGGGATCAGCTCCAAGACAGGATCAGCTCCAAGACAGGATCAGCTCCAGGACAGGATCAGCTGCAAGGAAGCCCCTCCTGCCTGTCCCGTGTCCCCAGGACGTGCCCCTACCACGGCCGTGTCCTGTGCCAGGCGCTGGCAGTGCCCTACATGATGGAGCAGGTGAAGCCACAGCACCCCCTGAGCAGGGCCAGCCCCGTCTTGGTCACATAGGGAGCCGAGGTTTGCTGTCCCCTCGATGTCATCTTCTTCTCTGGGACAGGAGCTGCAGGAACAGGAGCAGCTGTGTCTGGGGACAGGGACACGGACAGCAGGGGCTGCTGCTGGGGACAGGGACAGCCCAGGGCCACTGCTCTTCCTGGGACAGGGACAGTCCAGGGCTGCTGCTGGGGACAGGGACAGCCCAGGGCCACTGCTCTGCCTGGGACAGGGACAGTCCAGGGCTGCTGCTGGGGACAGAGACAGAGACAGAGCTCAGCGGGGGGTGCTGCTGTGCCAGGGACAGACACAGGGACAGCAGAGGACACTGCTGTGCCTGGGGACAGGGACAGGGCACAGCAGTGGCTGCTGCTCACAGATGCTCTGGGGCTGCTGCTGACCCCGAGGCAGGAGCTTCTGCACCTCCATGGCACTGCCTTAGGGCTCTGGGTGTCCCCTGGGGCTTTGGGTGTCCCCAGGGCTGGGAGTGCTTCCCATCACCCTGGGGAGGTGGCAGAGGAAAGGGAAGGGGTGGCTGTCATCAGAGGAGTAGTGTCCATCTGCACCCTCCCGAGGTGGAGCCGGTGTTCCAGGGGAAATGAAAGCTGGCAACTCTAAGAAACTCCCCCAGCCCCGTTCTCGGGGGCCATGTGGGAAATGCCAGGAGGGAAATCAGTCCCCAACATCTGAGCCCCCATGCTGGGACCTCAATCAGCAGCACCCCCGTGCCCTTTGCCCACCCTCCCCCAGGCAGGGAAACCTTGGGGGCAGAGTGCCTGGGAAGGGGACAAACCCCAGGGAGGGTCAGTGCAGGCAATGAACACATCAGCACCCACTCGTTCTCTGGAGGCAGCTTTTGGAGAGCTTGCTCTGCAGGAACTCGGCCATTTCCTTGTCCTCTTCCCTTTCCCTGTGTGTGACAAAGAACTCGGTTACTGCTGGGAAAGGAGCAGCAGGGCCCCAGAAGCCCTGGGAAGGCAGGACCCAGCTCAGGGGATGGATTGCAGAGTCCCCAGCACGAGCAGCAGGTGACAGCAGCTACCTGAGCCTCTCAAACTCCACGTCATCCACCAGGAAATCCCGCGTCTCCACCAGCTTGTGGATCTGCTGCACCAGCTCTTCTTCCCTCTGCTTCTCCTCGTTGGATTTCTGGTTCTCTGCAGCACGGGGAGCACTTTCACATCCTCACAGGGAGCACATTTCACACTCCACAGGGGCCACCCCACCCTCCAAGGCCAGTCCTGCTCTGCTCAGCTCCAAGCATGGGGGCAAAGCCAACCCAAGGGAGCCGCTGGATCCAGGCTTGGGCTGCTCAACGAGAGGAATCTCGTCCCAGCTGCCCTGGCTGGATGTGACAGCTCTTCTGGGGCTCTCCTGGGGCTCTCCTGGGCTCTCCCACCGCCTGAATCAGTGCAGAGTCACCTGGGCGCTGTCTCTGAGCATCCCGCACTGCCGGCTGGGACAGGGCCACCCCAAGGGCATCAGGCCCAAGCACCCCTGTTTGGGGTTCATTAACACCGGCAATTTGCGGTTCATTAACACCAGTATTTGGCGTTCATTAACGCCGGCTATTAGGGTTCTTTAACACCGGTATTTGGAGTTCACTAACACCGGTATTCGGGGTTCATTAACACCGGCTATTCGCCGTTAATTAACAAACTGCAGTCTGAGGCAGAACCTGTCAGGGTTAAGGTCCCCCTGGACAGATGCTGCCCCTTCCCGCTGCTGGCAGAGCCCATCACGGTGACATCTGAGTCACCAAAGGCGCCGTGGCCCTGGCCGGGCTCTGAGCAGCACTGACGTGTTCCTGTCTTTATCCAAAGCTCAGCTGCCGGGGCTGTCTCACCAGAACAGACGTGTGCAGGCTTTTTCCAGCACACACTGCTCTGAGTCAACTCATAAAGACAACAAAAAGCAGAATTTCTGCTCTCAGCTGAGTCTGAGAACACTGAAAAGGCAAGAAATGAAAGCCCAAAGCAGATGAAGGAAAGCCAGGCTCATTTATCCAGATGCAAAAAAACCCCACAATTTATCTCTGCTCTGAGCTGTGGTTTAGGGAAAGGCTTGGTTTAGGGAAAGGATTGGTTTATGGACTGGAAGGAGTTGGGATTAAAGCCCCCATGAGATGTGGAGCAAGGAGCTCCTGTTTTCCTGGCAGGATGCTCCCCTCCCCACTGAGCCTCCATCCACACACCGAGCCAGGTTTATTGCGGGGAGCAGCACCTGAATATTGAGCAGCACCTGAATCTTGAGCAGCACCTGGGCTCTGCCTGTGTGCACTCTGTGGCTGCCAGGCCCAGCCAGCATCGTGGCACTGTGGCACCTGGCAGGGCCACCCTGGCCTCTGGGGTGTGCTGGGCACGGCACAGAGGAGGTGCTGGGGACACAGCTGGGCACAGCTGGGCCTCGCCTGAGCCCAGCACCCCTGTAACACCTGCCCTGGGATGAGGAGTGCAAAACCCTGGGGAGAGCAGCATCCTCAGGGATCCCAGCATTGTCAGGGATCCCATAACCCCAGGGATCCCAGCACCCTGGGGATCCCATCACACTGGGGATCCCAGCACCCTCGGGAGAGCAGCACCCTCAGGAATCCCAGCACTCTGGGGATCCCAGCACTGTCAGAGATTCCAGCACCCTCAGGGATCCCAGCACCCTCAGGGATCCCATTACTCTGAGCATCCCAGCACCCTGGGGATCCCATCACCCTGGGGATCCCAGCTCCCTCGGGAGAGCAGCACCCTCAGGAATCCCATTACTCTGAGGATCCCAGCACCCTGGGGATCCCAGCACTGTCAGGGATTCCATCACCCTGGGGATCCCAGCACCCTGGGGAGAGCAGCACCCTCAAGGATCGCAGCACTGTCAGGGATCCCATCATCCCCAGTGATTCCAGTACCCCAGGGATCCCAGCACCCTCGGGGAGCACCCCCAGAGCCTCACCTGGCAGGTCCAGCAGTTTCTGGAGCTCTGTTTTCAGCCGGCTGATCTCCTGGCAGAGCTGGATGTCGTCCATCCTGTAGGGACACAAACGGGACCTCTGAGGGGGAAAGCTGGGACAGGAGAGGCTCAAACCCCCAGAGCAGCACCCAGGCAGTGCCTGTGGTGGGATCCCAGATTTTCCTGCCTTTCTGCGGGAGATGCCAGCCCACTTCATCCCAGAGTTTTGTTGGGGCTCTGGTTGTTGGCAGACAGAAAGTTAAATATGCTAATGATAACAAAGCCTTATCAAAACCTGGCCCATCCACCAGGCAAGGGCTGCTGTGTTTCTCCTGGTCCCAGAAAAATAATCCCCAAAGAGCAAATTCAAAAAGAATTGGAAGCTGCTGCCATAAAAAAAAAAAAAATCTTTTTTATCCCACCTTCCTGCAGAATTAAATAAAGGTATAAACATGAAACATAACAGAGGGGGTGTGCAGAGCACCAGGAGGCCAGCGGGACAGCAGAGATTGCTGGGGACACACTGATTGAAATGAAAATTACACTCAGATGAGAGCTGGATGATTGTTGCATTTAAATGGAAATTAATTCTGGAGACACTGATAGGGAGAATAAAAGATAATAAATTCTGGTTTCAATTAAAATCAGGAGGGGTTTCAGGGACAAGCAGCCAGGAGGCTCCTCTGGGGCTGGGATTGGTTCCACCCCTGCTGGTGACACCTGTGGCAGCCTCAGCCAGAGCCAGGTGTCCCAGGGAGTCTCAGAGAGCCTCAGGGACCAGGGTGGAGCTGCAGCTCCCACAGAATCCCAACCCTTTCCTTCTGCCCTGGGAAGGAGAAGTGTTTGGTGCCCCATTGTTCCCAGAGCAGGGACACCCAGGAGTGCTGGCATGGCTCATCTGACATTGCCCACAAGAGCAGACTCTGGTTATTATGGGGGTCCCTGCCCTGTTCAGCTGCTCACCCTGCTAGTTCTCCATCTCCCTGAGCCCTGCAGTCCATCCACCCACCTTGAGCATCACCTTCTGTCCCACTGGGGACCAGAAAGGGCCTTGGAGCCCCTGCGTCCCAGCCCTCTGAGGCTGTGCCACAGAGCCCAACTCTGGGCTCCCCCTCTCCAGCAGCAGCGTCCAGGAACTCCTCAGCCTTCCCTGGCTCATCCTGGGCCCTGCAGAGCTGAGCCTGAGCTCCCCCAGGTCACAGAGCTCCCCCAGATCTCCCAGAGCTCCCACACATCTCCCAGAGCTCCCACAGCTCCCCCAGAGCTCCCACAGCTCCCCCAGCTCCCACAGAGCTCCCCCAGAGCTCCCCCAGAGCTCCCACAGCTCCCCCAGATCTCCCACAGCTCCCCCACAGCACCCTCAGCTCCCAGCCAGGCACTCCTGGCCTGTCCCAGCCCCACGGGATCGCTGTGGCAGCCAAGCCCACCAGGAGGTTTCTGCAGCAGATTTCCCTTTGCTTTCCAAGGGAGAAACCAAACCAAGGTTAAGGAAACACCAGAGCTGGAGCTCTGACAGCACCTGAGAGCATCAGGTGCTGCTGCCATGGAAAGCCTTTGGGAGCTGCACTTCTGATGTTTCCACAACTCCTTTTCAAACTCGAGTTCAGGGGCAGCTGTGCCCCCCAAATCTGAGCCTGAAAGCAGCTCAAAGCTTCCACTGCCCAGATTGACCTGACACTCACATGTAGCGCAGAGGGACAGACACACAGCACTGATGGACAGACGCACAGCACACACAGGGACAGACACACAGCACACAGAGGGACAGACACTCACAGGTAGCACACAGGACAGACACACAGCACACAGATGGACAGACACACAGCACACAGAGGGACAGACACTCACATGTAGCGCAGCTCCGACTCCCGGCGCACCAGGATCTCCCGGATCCGCTCGATCCTGAAGAGCTCCCCCTCGATGTCATCCATGGTGGTGGTGGAGTCCGCCATGGACACGATCTCGTCCTCTGGACAAGGAGCAGGGTACAGGAGCGCCTGAGGCAGCAGCAGAGCAGCGGGGCCCTGGGGCAGCCTCGGGAGCAGCAGCAGCAGCAGCAGCGCTTCCCTGCTCCCGGCCCGTGCCAGGCTCTGTGCTGGGACACAGCCCCACATTCCCTGAACAGCAGCAGCCCAAGGGAGCTGCAACCTGCTGGATGGGAGGGCAGGAATGTCCCTTTCCTTTTGCAGAGGCACAGAAACCTCCAGCACATCCAGCACAGAGAGCTGAACCTGCCCTGCACCCTCCTGCTGACCAGGAGCAAACCCGGGCACACAAAGCTCAGAGCTGAGAGCCACGGGGTGAATTCCTGCTGCTGCTCCCCTCATCACAGGCTGGCTGAACACCCCCATCCCTCCCAGCCACTGGGGTGAGCCCCCGTTCAGCTCCCCCACCCTCTGCAGGGCTGAGCTCACATCCAGCCCCCACCTGGGGAAACTGAGGCAGGGAAGGGGGGGGTCACCGGCTCAGGGTGAGGCAGGAGCTTCACAGCAAAACGTGGGATAGAGGGGCTGTGATTTTTGTTTGAGAGGATGCACAGGGTGAAAGCCCATCCACCTCTGGCCGTGGCTCTGACCAGCAGCTCTGCCTCCCCCGCTGTGACTCACACACAAATCCCACTCACTGCTCCTGCCTGGCCTATGGATTCCTCTGGATGCTGTGGGGATCCCACAGGGACTCCCAGCCGGGTTTGGGGAGCAGCTGAGGATTTGGGAACAGCTGAGAATTTGGGAACAGCTGAGGATTTGGGAACAGCTGAGGATTTGCTGCAGGCCAGCTCCCAGCCTGGGCTGGCTCAGACACGATTCTGAGCCTGTCACCTGAGCCTGTCACCAGTGCCAGCAGCAGCACCTTTGTCACATCCCAGCCAGTCCCACATTCCCGGGGGTGCTGGGGACAGGGGCAGAGCCAGACTGGGGGACAACATTCCAAACAACATTCCAAAAACTCCTGCAGGGCTGGGTCTTCTTCCTCTGACCCTTACAGGACACAGCTCCCCTCTGAGGCTTCGCCTTCCTGCAGCCCTGGGACTTTCCCTGTGCAGGAAGAGGGGAAAGCACAGAAGGTGCAGCTGCTCCCAGGAAGAGGGGAAAGCCCAGAAGGGGCAGCTGCTCCAGGAGCAGGATTGCCCAGGCAGGGATGCTGAGAGATGCCAGGCTGCGTGCTCTGGGCATTCCAGGCAGGCCAGTGCTGAGGATTACAGGGCAGGAAGAATCAAACTCCAAAGCACAGGAGCAAACTCTCTGCACTCTGTCCTCTCCCCATCACGAAACACTCCTCAGGAAATCATTCCCAGAGTGGGACACATTCCAAAACTTCCAGCAGGGAAGGTTTATTGTGGAAATCCGATGGTTTGGATCCATGTGTGTGGTTTGGGGAAGACTTTTCTGCTCTTTCTGGCTTGGAAACCCATGAGGGTTCTTGGAGGTTTTGTCCCTGCCACCAGGCAGGAAGGGCAGGGTGAGGCTGATGCCAGGGCGTGACTCTTCCCTTGGTCCCTGTTGGGGTTCGGGGTGAGGCTGGATGAGCCCCCAGCAGCTTCTGCCTTGCTCTGCTCTCCCTTTTCCCCCCTCCTGGTGGTTGCCAAGGGACCGGCCTGTGCCTGCTACAGCATCACCGTGCGGTTGCTAAGGGACCAGAGTGCGGTTGCTAGGGGACCGGGATGCTGAGGTCCTTCATCCCGAGCACTCTGGGGCTCTGCTACCCCACAGCTCCTCTGGCCTGCAGCTGCACCCAGCTGAGCAGCTGGGGATGGCCCCAGGGGCCCGCTGCAGACGCTGCCAGATGTGCAGGGACCAGCACAGTTGGAGTGGCAGGTGGCACAGCTGGCACCAAAAGCTGTGCTGGTGTGTCCCCTCTGTGTCAATAAACACAGAGATACACAAAGCCAGGGTTCCTGCAGCCTCTGTGCCCAGGGACACCCCAGGGACACCCCAACCTGCCCGGGGGCATACTGGGGACACACTGGGGACACCTCAGCTTGCCGAGGGCACAGGGCGGGGCTGGGGACAGGGACTGTCCCTCCTGGCCTGGGAATGACCTGGAACGATCACTGCGCTGAGGTTCCCAGCAGGAATTTCCCGGGGGCAGCGCCAGGGCTGGAGCAGCTCCAGAATCCCAGAATGGCATCGGCACAGCCATGCCAGCTGCGAGAGGGGAATCCTCGGCAGGAGAGGCAAAGGGAGGAGGCAGCGCTGGGACGGGAGGAGGTGACAGGGATGGGACGGGAGGAGATGACAGGGATGGGATGGGAGGAGGTGACACGGCTGGGACGGGAGGAGGTGACAGGGCTGGGACGGGAGGAGGTGACAGGGCTGAGCTCCTTTCCCCCACCTGCAGCAGGAGGCTGGGGTGTAATTCCAGCCCCTGGGCAGAGCCCACAAGGGCAGGAAAGATCCTGGCTGGGCTCTGGGTTTGTTCTGGCACCACCGGGCGTGGCTGGCACCGCCCTGCCATCCCCACACTGCTCCCGTCACCCTTCTTCTGGACACTGAGCAGGTCAGAGTGTGCTGTGACATGGGGACAGTGGGAAGGTCACAGCACAGCCCGGCCAAGGCTGCAGGGCTCAGCTCTTCAGGAGCTGTGGTCAGTCCTGGCACTCTGCAGCCCTCAGGAATTCCAAGGAACTGCTCCCCAAGCAGACAGTGCTGGACAAGAAGCTCTGTCAGGACCTTTGTGTGCCTGGAGCTGCTGAATTCAGGGCAGAAGCAGAGGGAGGGCAGTGCCAGGAGAGAACTGCTGGAAAATTAACCCACAAACCCTGGGATGGAGCACATAGAGAAGGGGACACCCATGGCAGGGTGGTCACTGAAGTTGGGAGCAAGCCTACAATCCAGATCTCCCTTTGGGGACAGACAGGATGGCCCCAAGTGTGGCCATACTGCTCAGGGGTCCCTGTGCTCCCACAGCTCTCCCAGAGCAGCACAGCCACACACAGGAAACCTTACACAAACCCTAAACACAGAAACCCCAGAGCCTGAGCCAAAGGGATCCTGTCTGGCACCACTTCAGGCTGGCAAAGCAAGGACAGAAAATTTGGAGATGCTCTGATCATCCCAGGCAGCCCAGGGAGGGGCCTCAGCTAACGAGGAGTGTAACAGCCAGAGACTTCCATTGCAGATGGTTCGGGGACAGCATTTGGGCAGGCAGCAGCCAGCTGGGATGAGTCACAGCAGCCAACAGTGCAGGGTGAGTTTTGGGCAATTCTCTTCAGGATTGGAGTTGGGAAATCATTGTCAGCCCCTGTGGAGGTTCAGGGCCCTTCATGGGGGCACCATCCCGAGAAACCTCAGCTCAGCCTTGTGTTCCCTCTGCTCCTGCCAGCAGCAGGGACAGGGGACACTCAGCCTGTCCCATCCAGGCCCTGCCCCAGCCAGCAGCAGGGACAGGGCACACTCAGCCTGACTCCAGCAGGACGAGAGGCTCCAAGGGCTCAGTGCTGCACAGACTCAGTCTGAGCTGTCCTGGTGGGGAGGAAGCAGCAGAGCAGCACCCGAATAGCAGACAGGCATTGCTGTTCTTACCTGTCCCAAGGTTCTCACCCACGCCAAGGTTCCCAGGAGCTGGGAGCTCACGGAACTGCTGTGATCCAGCAGAATCACAGCCACCAGCTCTGCCCACGGGCACCCACAAGGGATATCCTGCCCATACCCAGAGCAGAGGACGGGCTGCTGAACCCCTCAGAGCCCCACGGGAGCTGTAGGGGAGGATTCACAATGCCAGGAAAGGCACAAAGGGAAAGGACCCAAACTTCCCACAGCTCTCCCAGGAGCTGAGCAGCTTCTCGGGCACCTCACAGCCCCCAGGCAGTACCAGCAGGATGCTGGAGCTGGTGATCCCTCCGGCCCTGCCCCTCCAGCTGTCTGTCCGAGACCGCTGGGTGCAGGGAGCAGACAGGGGCAGCGAAGGGGAGGGCTCGGAGGGGCGGTGGAGCAGAGGGATCGCAGGCACCTCCCTCGGCCCAGCCCAGCGCTGCGACCCTTCCTCCAGCCCAAGGTCGAGGGCTCTGCTCAAGGCGATTCCCCCGCTTGGCGTCCCCGCTCTCCTCACCTCGGTCCTGCTGCAGGGACCGGTCTGAGAGGGGCAAAGGCGGTGGAGGACAGGGGAGCCCCCCTGTGCCCGCTCACAGCCGTGCCCAGGGCCGCGCACGCAGCGAGATGTGACCGTGCTGCCCCGGTGTGTCCCTGCAGACACCCCCTGCACCCACCCTTCCTCCCCTCCAGTCCCCCTTCCTCCCGTCCTTACTGTCCACCAGGCACTCCATCCATCCATCCATCCATCCATCCATCCATCCCCGCTCCCGATGGCCGCTTGGGGACCCGGGCCGGGCTCCGTTTGCTGGATGAAGCCGCCGGTTCCCCGCCAGCTGCCGGGGCTCGGCTGCCCGGATTGTCCCGGACCCGGGCCGGGGGAAGTTGGGCTCAGGCGGTGCTGGTGCCGGTACCGGTGCCGCAGGGCTCACCTGGCCCCGCGCCGGCCGGCGGCCAGCGGGTGGATTCCATGGATCCGTAGCGGGGAGAAGCGCGGCTGCCCTCCATCCGCAGCCAGCACGCCGTGCTCCGCCGGGGCGGGGGCTCCCGCTGCTTTCACCGCTCCCTCCGCTCCGCTCCGCCGGGGCGGGGGCTCTCACCGATCCCACTGCACCGACCCACGGCTCCGCTCCGCCGGGGCGGGGGCTCCAGCTGCTCTCTCCGCTCCGCTCCCACCGCTCCCGCTGCTCCCTCCTCTCCCTCTGCTCTGCTCTCTCCGCTCCGCCGGGGCGGGGGCTCCTGACGCTCCCTCCTCTCCCGCTGCTCTGCTCCCAGCCCTCCGCTCCCTCGGCGCTGCTCCCGCCGCTCTGCTCCGCCGGCACGGGGGCTCCCGCGGCTCCCAGTGCTCCCTCCGCTCCGAGCCCGCCGCCTGCAGCCCCCGGCCCCCGCAGCTTCACTCGGGGCACATCCCTGCCCCTTTCAGCCCCAAAAGAGCATCATCGGCACCGACCGAGCGGGGCCCGGGCACTGAGGGCGCCCAGGCTCCGTGGGGCACAGGGGTGGGACACGGGGTGCCGGGGGTGAGGCTCGGCACCCAACAACCCCCTAAAACCCGCTGAGCCAGGGCAGCCGTGGTTCCTGGTAGAATCCACTTTTGCCCATGGAAAAACCCAAGAGCAAGAGTTTGAGCCAAGCCCCAAGGGCTGGAGTGCAGCAGGAACCTCAGCAGGACCTGGGGCTCCCTTCTGTCTGGGCCAGGACAGCAATGCCCGGGGGCACTGCCCTAGGCTGGGCACAGCAAACGGCCAGGACGGACTGGGTGTGGGGGGCAAACCCTGCTGTGATGGGGGTTTGTGCCCCCAGAGCGCCTGGCTGAGGATTCACGGCTCTTCAGGGACACATCTCAACATCCCTCCCAAAACACAGCGAGGGGACACACCTCAGCATCCCTCCCCAAAACACAGCGAGGGACACACCTCAACACCCCCTCCCCAAAACACACCGAGAGGACACACAGAGTCCTCTGCTGGGATAGCTCTCGGCCAGGATGTGCCTCAGGGTGACACTGATGTCCCCATGCACAGCTCCAAGGGCTCAGGCACACCCCAGCTCGGCGAGGTGGCTCAGGGACACTTTGGGAAGTGCCTCTGGGTGGAGAGCAGAGACACGGTGACACTGGGGGGGTCTGGGGGATCCAACCCCACCCAGAACCAGCCCGTGGGCTCTGGTCACAACAGCCTCAGCTCCAGCCAGTGCAACACAAACCTGAGCAAAATCCTGGAATTCCCACCTCCAACAGCCAAAGAAGAGCTCCATCCAGGCAAAGGATTTGAAGCAGAACACATGCCAGAGATGGTGCTTCATTCTTTGAGGATAACTGTGGAATATAAACACAACAAGGCAAAAATTAAGAGTCTCTGTCTAAAAACAGGGGAAAAGGATATGGGAGCTGCTGCTCTGAGAAGGAAATGCAGCAGCAGCACCTCTGGAAATGCAGAAGCACTCTCCCAGGAGCAGCACAAAGCCAGGGGGCTATGCAGGTGGGCTGGGAGCTGGAAGGGTGACCCTTGTCAAACGGGGAGCTCCAGCTTTCCAGGGAATCGCTCAGGAATGCCCTAGGGCTGTAAGGAACTGCTGGTTCCCAGCCGAGGGGAGGGACACGGCTGCCCGGGCTGGCTTGGGCGTGCAGGGGCTGCTTTGGGTGTTGGCGTTGGGGTGTGCAGGGGCTGGTTCGGGTGTGCAGGGGCTGCTTTGGGGATTTGGCTGTGCAGGGAAGGAGAACCATGAAGCTGCTGCCTCTCAGCCGATGAAAGGATCAGCGCCCCCAGCCCTGGAGCCAGCGGGGCTGCAGTGACTCACCTTGTTTTGGTCGCTCGGAAGCGCAGAGAAAATGAACCTGTAAATACTTTAATCAGTTCTTCAGGCAAGCACTCTCCAGGATGACTTTCACTGCGAGCAGCCAGATCTGCTGGGGGCTGAACCGGAGTTTAATGCATTTTATACACTCAATTTATCGGAAGTGAATCAGACAGCCCAGAGTCACCCAAAGCCAGGATACAATTCACCACTGGAGCTGCTGGATTGGATGGAATCCTCGGGGCAGAGGGAACTTCAAATCAGGCACAGGAGCAGCTGGGCTTCCTTCCCAGCCCAGCACCTGGAACTCTGAGGCTGAGGAGTTTCAATGGGACCTTCCCTGCTCCTCCTCAGGGAGATGTGCTCGTGCTGTGGACGGGCAGAATTTAAGGGAATGCCCAAAGTCAGTGTGATAATCTTGCACAATGAGGGATTTTTTTAAAGATTATCAATCCATTAAACACATTCGGTGCAGATTCAGGGGAGTCACCCCTCTGCACAGCTCCAGGATGGACAGGCTCCTGTCACTGCAAGGTTTCTCCCCGTGAATCTGGAATCCAGCAGCCGCTGCTGTGCTGAGAATGATGAAAAGGGCACGGCTCACCCAGGTAATCGGCTTCTAACGAAGGCAGCTGAAGCAGCAGCTGCATTTCAAAGTGTTCCAGCTCTTTCTGTGCCGCTCACAAAGGATCGGGATGCGCTGCGTGCAGGGATGAGCCTGACTGCAGGCAGATCCCCCATTAACACGCTTTGTTCCTCGGGTATTACACGACAATAAGACCGGGAGAAATTCTTGACATCAAAATTGCTCCGCTCGTGTTTGAATTCCCGGGAGATGATAACATCTTAATAAAAAGTTCCAGCTATTCTCGGCACGGGGACAGCTCTATCTATGGAGCCACTCCAGCGGAGCATTGTGCAGGCACCCAGGATCGCTGCCAGGAGAGCGGGAGCTAATTACCCTGAAAACATCTGATGCACACATAATGCGGGATCGATGCCTACAGAGGGAGGAATTATCGCCCGGAGCCCTTTCCTTGTCTCCAGCGCTTCCTGCGGAGCCCACAGCGCGGCACGGTGACACACTGCCAGGCCATTTGCATGTGCCACAATAAATGTGCATTTCCATAAATATTCTGCTTTCTGCAGCTGCCTGGCTCGGGGCTTGTGAGCCACTCATGCAGATGTTACTGAAATCCATCCCTGTGCACAGGAATGATGCGATTTCCTGACCGAGGGATACCTGATAACTGACAGCAGCCTTTGCTGTGCCTTAAGGGACTCCAAGGCTCATTTAAGGGGTTCATTTAAACCCCATTTGACATCTCTTGATGACACCAAAACACCGATTTTCCATTGAGAAGCAGAACTTACCTCCTGGAGAGGGGCTGGAATCTGTGCCTTGGAGGTGAAGGCAGGGCAGGTGAGGAGGCTTCAGCCTCCTCTTCAGGGTTAAAAGAGGAAGGCTGGGAACCAGTGACTTCCAGCAGGGAACAAACAACCTGGGATAACTCAGTGTAAAGGAGATCCTCTGGCATGGAGCGAGCGCTGCTCGCTGCTGTGCACCTGTGCCCAGGTGTTGCTTTGTTAGTGAGGGTTAATAAGGGACATAAATTCCCCTTCTCTTTCTGCGGTTGTGCTGTCCCTGCCTGGCTGTTTCAGCAGCCGCAGGAGCCCTGCGCAGGATGCGGCTGAGCGAGGGCAGGTGTTCCGTCCCATCCCAACCCCGGAAATCCCAGCCCGGGCGCCCAAGCCCCTTCCTGCCACCTGGAACGCCGGGCACACCTTAAATCAGCACCGGGAAGTACCCAGGAGGGCCGGGCCAGGCGCGGGCTCTGAGCACACCTGCAGGGCTCTCCCAGCAGATTCCCAGCAGGACACACCGAAATCACAAAGCACGACAAGCGGGCGGTCTGTGGAAAAACCTCCTCTTACAAATGAACCGGGTTTTTATTCACATCCCTTATAAAGTGCAGAGAGTTCACAGCCACCCCGGAAGGGTTCTGGTGCTGTCAGCATGCCAATAATTTCCATTTGGTGGTGTCACAGCCCAGGTCACAACTGTCACTCAGCCTCAGCAGCAGCTCTGGCAGCAACAATCCAAGCTTGGTTTGTGACTGAAAACTCAGCTACATTCATTTAGCCAATGTACACCTGAAATACCCTTTTGGGATTTTGGAAGCAAAATCATCAAGTTAAAAAGGAAAAATTACAAAAAATGTAGAATGTTAGAAAGTAAGAAAATAAGATTTATAAGAGTTTTTTAAAATAATCTCTCCTGTCAGATATAGCAGTATATATTCAGCAGTTTAGAATTGATGGTGATTTGTGGACATTATCATTGCCAGGTTCCCACTCCACCCCACAGATTTAGGTACAGACTAGTTGATCCCATGCTGTTGTATCCAATTCTTGTTAAAGCTCTCATCCTTCATCGCCTTTACCAGCCAGTCCTTCTCGCTCTCCTCCTCAGAGTCACTCATTTCACTGGAATCCGCAGCCAGCAGCCGGGAATAATTAATTTTCCTCTGCCGGGGCAATCTGGATCGGACAATTAGGGAGAAGATGATCCAGATCCCGAGCCCCACGCAGCTGGCCCGGAGCAGCACGGCCAGCCCGAGGTGCTGCACCACAAACCCTGCCCCGAGGCTGCCCAGGCCGGCCCCAGCCGTGCCCAGCGCCCGCAGCAGGGCGAGCAGGGCGCGCTCGGTGCCCGGCGTGGCCACGTCCCGCACTGTCCCCTGCATGTGGCACCGCAGGGCCCCGCTGCCGAGGCCGGACAGGCCCTGCAGGGGCAGCGCTGCCCAGGGCACCCGGAGCAGGGAATAGCTCAGGAGCTGAGCTGCCAGCGCGCCCAGGCCCAGCGCCTCTGCCCCGCCGCCTGGCAGTGCCCGCAGCAGCCGCTGCCCCAGCGGGTGAAGCGCCAGCTCTGCAAGCGGCCCCAGCGCCACCCAGAGCCCCACGAGCAGCTCGCTGCCGCCCTGGTCCTGCAGCTGCCACGGGAGGAAGTTGTGGTTGGCAGAGCAGGCGGCGCCCACGAGGAACAGGGTGCCCGCAAAGAGCAGCGCCCGGCCGTGCCCCCGCAGCAGAGACAGCGCCTTGGGCAGCCCGGGAGCGCGGGGGCTCCGCCTGGGAATGGAGCTGGGAAAGGAGACGCTGACCGTCAGGGAGAGCACAGCCAGGACAGCGTAGGCGTAGAAGTGCACGGCCAGGCGGGGGATGGAGCCGCCGAGGGAGCAGGGCAGCCGATCCACCAGCACGGACACGCCGCACGCCCCGGCGGCTGCACCCACACAGCCCCACGGCCACAGCCCCCCGTGCCTGTCCGTGGCATCCACAAAGTCCAGGTACTCATACACACTCTCATCCATGGCCCATTCCAGGGACGTGGCCAGCAGCTCCCAAAGCACCACGGCGCCCAGGACCATGAGAAAAACCGGGTACTGTCTGTCCTGGGAGAGGCTCTGCACTGCCTCCAAGCTGGCATCTCCAGAGTCTGAAAGGTTTTCAGGCACGTGGGAATCTCCAACGGCGGGAAGAGCTGTTTTAAACAAAGCTGGCTCATTACTCTCAGTAGCATTTAGGCTTTCTTCAGCATTGTCAGCAGGATCGGTGGCGGCAGAACCCGGAGTTTCCTCCTGGAGCCCAGGGGAGGGAGGGCTGTAGGACGCCGGCCCTCCTGGTTCCGGTGTCTGCTGGTCGATGCCTTTCACCGTCCGGCCAGAGCGACCATCCGAGGAGCCTTTTCCTTTTGGATCACCTTCCCCAGCCCCTCTGCCGCGTTCCTGAAGCGCACCTGCTGTGCCCAGCAGCCCCTGGGAGGCTGAACTGCCCAGAGCGGGCTCCCTGCTCGCTGCCACCACGTCAGCAGCCCTTGTCCCGGCTCGCCCTGGCACAGCTCTGGTGTGCGGCACAGCGCTCGGGTTCAGCGCGCTGTCACTGCTCCTGCCGGGGCTGGGCACGGGGCTGGGCACTGCGGTGGGCACCGGGCTGGGCAGAGCGGAGGGGAGCACGGAGGGCAGCGGGGCGGGCAGGGAGCCGGGCAGGCCGAGCTGCAGGCTGCAGCCCGTGTGCGCCGTGTCCCCCGCGGGCGGGACGAGGGTGAGCGCCAGGCTGGCCCCGGCCGAGCCCAGCGCCGTGCCCAGCAGCAGCAGGAGCCGCCCGGCGCGGCCCCGCGGGCAGCACAGCGGCACGGCCAGCGCCGCCAGCAGCCGGGCCCCGGCCGCGGCCCCCACCAGCGGCGCGGGCAGCCCGAGCAGCCGCAGGTAGAGCGGCAGGAAGGGCTCGGCGCAGCCCCGGCCCGCGCCCTGCAGCCCCCGGAAAAGCGCGGCCAGCGCCAGCGCCCGGCCCACGTCCCAGCGCTCGCTCATGGCCCCCGCAGCATGGCCTCACCCGCTGCCAGCGCCAGGACCCGGCCCACGTCCCAGCGCTCGCTCATGGCCCGCTCCGCATGGCCTCACCCGCCAGCAGCGCCGCCGCTCCCCGCCCGCCCCGCTCCGGGCAGGGCGGAGCCGCCGCACCTGCGGCACCGGGGCGGCACCGGCCCGGCAGCACCTGCCCCGCCACGGCACCGGCGGGGGCGCAGCGCCGTCTGCGGGCCGGGCGGGAATGGCCCGGGACTGGAACGGGAATGGTCTGGAACCGACACGGGAACAGCCCGGGACCAGCACGGGAATGATCTGGAACCGACACGGGAATGGCCCAGCACCGGTACTGGAGCGGCCCAGGACTGATACGGGAACAGCCCGGTACTGACACGGGAATGGCCCCGTACTGGCACAGGGATGGCCCGGGACCGGCACGGGGATGTCCCCGTACTGGCACGGGGATGGCCTGGCGCGTCCCCTCCCGCAGGTCCCGGGATGCTCGGGCTGGAGCGGCCACAGCGCTCATCCGGCCCCAGGGCCCCGCACAGGCCGGGGAGTGGCAGCCGCGGTTCCGCTGGGCTCGGAGGGGCCCTGCCCGGGGCTCGCCCTCCTCCCGGCCCGCCGGGGCGCGGGGGACACGGACGGGAGCCACAGGAGCCATGTGCAGCCCAGCCATGTGCAAACACACAACAACCACCAATGGCAGCTTCAGCTGGGGTTTGTCTTTATTTCTTCCAATTGGCACTAAAAGGATTGCACCCTCCTGTGCAAGTCATCCATGACACCTATACAAATAATTTATCATCCATGTACATAAATTACAGCTATACAGAACAAATTCTGACCCCAGCCCAGCTCCAAGCCTTTTAGCTTTCTGAGCCTTTTCTCTGTGTGTGCAAACCCCACAGGGAAGCCGTGAGGAGGCAGAGGGGTGCAGAGGGGTCACCCCTTAAAGCCCACACGATCCCAAAAACAGCAGCTGCTCGTGCAGAGGTTTCCTGAGGCGCCCAAGAGCTCCTGCTGCTCCTCAGCTTCCACCGAGGCACAATGTTTGATGCCCCAGACTGGCACACAGAGCTTGCGAGGTGAAAACCTGAGCCCTGCTGGGCTGTGAGACATCTCCAAAGGTAACATTGCTGCTGCCAGCTGCCCTGGGCTCCCCAGGACAGACAACACCACCTCCCACGGATCTGCCTTGTTCTTCCTGAATGGAGAGCTCTGAGCTTTTCCCTGACCTATGCAAAAGGTGAAAGCTCAGTCCTGTGGCATGGCTGTGCCCTTGGCATTGTCACACATGTCACAGGGCATGGTTGTTCCTTTGGCAGAGGCATGGGGCCATTGTCACACTGTCACAGGGCAGGGCTGTGCCCTTGGCAGGGGCATGGGGCCATTGTCACACTGTCACACTGTTACCAGCAGGGCTGTGCCCTTGGCACGGGTTGTCAGCAATTGTCACACATGTCACAGTGCAGGGCTGTTCCCTCCGAGCCCATTACCTCTGCTTTCCCCAGCATTGCCATGTAAAGTCCCCCCTGGTGGCTTTCAGAGTGTTTTCTCTCCCCATAACTGGGGCCACATTGTAACCCACAGCACCTTTTCCTGTCCCCTTCAGGGGATGACTCCTGCAAAAGTGTTGATGGGCAGCAGCAGAGACTTGGGCAGGTATTTCACCAGCCCCACGTCCTCTGTTTCCTCAGGGCTGCATTTCGTGGTCCTTGTCTTCTGCAGGCAGTAGCTGGGCTCGAGGCAGGGAGACACCTCCAGGCTGGAAGGGCACAGAGCACATTTCCTGTGATGGGATCTGTGAGCAAAGCCCAGCTCTGCCCCTGCCAGCCACAGCTGCATTTGTGCTCTCTGCAGCTGGGGCTGACTGCAGAGATGGGCTGCTGGGTGCCAGTGTCTGACACGCCCCGAGCTCCTGAGCCCAGTGAGACTCAGGCATTCACAGTTTGTGTTGGCTGGGCCCTGAACCCTGAGCACAGCCCGTGTCCCTGCAGCTGCCCAGGCCCATCAGCCCAGCCATGGCCGCAGGGCTGGGTGCTCTCCCCCCCTGCCGGAGAGCCCGGGGGGGATGCAGGCAGTGCAGGGAGCATCAGCATCCTGATACATTCATAGCTCAGGAGATCTGAGCTCTGCATGGCCCTAGCAGTGCCTGCTTTTCTCCTGCCTCAACGACAGCACCTTTTGTGTAAAGGACACATTATTCCTCACACCACCTCCCAAAACACAAATGTAGGAGAGCCCCTGTGTCCCTGCTGTCCCTGGAGAAGGAATGGGGCTTTGTCAGGGGTGAGGACCAGGGCTCCCTGACCGAGGGGAGGCAGGAGATGTGCAGAGCCAGGATTCTCACCCGACCACGTCCCTGTAGGTTCTCCTGCTGTCCTTGTCCAGCCGCACAGTAAAGGGTCTCTGCTCGGAGCTCCTGACCTTGATGCTGCGAGTTCTGAACCTGTGTGCCACAGCCTGCATGGGGACAGCAGGGAGAGCCTGTGAGGGTGTCCCTGCCCTCCCTGGGCTGCGTGCTGGTGTGACAGGGACAGACAATGGCATTGCTCTGGTTTTCTTCTTTAGCCTCAGATGTGACACAGAGAGAATCCTTTGTCTGGATTCAGAACCTGGCACTGACCAGCAGGGATGAGAGTGACCAGCAGGGATGGCACTGACCAGCAGGGATAGCAGTGACCAGCATGGATGAGAGTGACCAGCATGGATGGCACTGACCAGCAGGGATAGCAGTGACCAGCACGGATGAGAGTGACCAGCATGCATGGCACTGACCAGCAGGGAGGGCACCCAGGGTGTCTGGAGCTTTGGCTTAAACATCCAGACTTTCCCACAGAAAATAATTGCAGGGTGGTCCCAAAGCCCTCTCCTCCCCACAGGGTTGCCCCTTTCCCTGCTGTTGAGGGGAGTCTGGCCCTGAGGATCCCACAGGTACTCACTGAGAACGAGCGTCCTGCCAAGTTGCTGGTCCTGATGATTTCAGTGATGGTCACAGTGAGGCAGCCCTGGCCTGGGACAGAAGCAGAGGTTGGGCTGGGGCCAGGGCACAGCCTCAGCTCAGCTCTGGGGGCCCTGCCCCACATTTGGGTGCACTATGGACACACAGGACTGCAGCAGGCTCCAAGGGCATGGGAACTGTGTGGGGTCGTGCTCAGGGTGGAAAGCTGGCCCAGTGCTAAGGGGCAGCTGGAAGAGGAAGACTGGAGCAGAGGGAACATGCTGGAACCCTGTCTGAGCCTCAGACACGTCATTCCTGAGAAAACCCCAACCAGACTGTGGGGACAGCAATATTCCTGTCACTGGTTCCACCCCAGAGCCCAGACACAGCTGGCACCAAGGGCTGTGGGCAGATTCACTGCCCTGAGCACCAGGAACCCCAGAAAGGAGGAAGAACCCACCTGCAGCCTCCTCGGCAGGGATGGCTTTCATCAGCAGGCCCGTGGAGCGCAGGGACAGCGCCAGCTCCTTCTGCCGCTCACTGAGCACGACCTGCGGGCAAGGGGAGAGCCCTGGCAGTGCCCTGGAAATGTCCTGACAATGCCCTGGCAGTGCCCTGGCAATCAATGCCCTGGCAGTGCCCTGGCAGGGCTGGGCACAGCCTGTCACAAGCACAGCGGAGCTCACAGGTCCAGCACAGCCCCCGGTCCTTGCCTAGACAGCAGCTCCAGAGGAAGGAGGGAGGGTCAGTGCCCTTTTAGGAGATGTGTGCCCTGCTGGAGCAGAGATTGGGGGTGCAGGGGCCCCACTCACCCTCCTGCAGGTCACTGTGAGGTCCATGCCAGGCCCATCCAGGGTGCTTTTCCTCTTGGTCGTGCTCAGCTCTGCCAGGAGGGAACCAGGCTGGGTTGGATCTCCCTCCTCTCACCTGTCTGTGCTCAGCAGAGAGGGATCTCCATTGGGCTGAGCCCCCCAGTGTCCCACCATGGCCTCCTGTCACAGTCTGTCCCTTCTGTCCCTGCCTTGGCAGCTGGGGCTCTGTGCCAGTGGGACAGGCTCACTGCAGGCTCTGTGCCAGCCTCAGTGACAAACATCCCCTGGATTGGGCACCAGAGTGCACTGACAGAGGGGCTGGATGGCACTGCTGGAACTCAGTGTGGCACTGCTGGCACAGCCTCCAAGCACTCCTGCTCCATCCCTGGCAGCTGGAGGAGCTGAGTTTCTAACAGGAAAACATCTGGCTGTGAATCCCGGCTTGTTTCCTCAACTAAATCAGGGCTCAGGTCCAGTTCCCGAGTGCCCTGGAGCCGACCAGAGGCTCAGACTGCAAACCCTGGCTGGGCCAGGAGCCAGCGGCCACCAGGGCTCACATCAGCCTGATCTCCTGGTGGAGGTGGTCAGGGAGGCCTGGCCAGGAACAAGGAGTGCTGCCCACGGCCTGGAGCTCTGCAGGCTGAGGGGGGCCCTGGGCATGGCAGAAGCCCTGTCCAGGCTGGTGGGACACACACACCTCTGTGGGAGGGGCTGTCCTGCACCTGGGTCAGCAGCTCCGTCAGGAACACGTCCTCAGCTGGCTCCTGGGCTGGGTCCTGGAACAGCACCTGGAAGAGAGGGACAGCCCTGAGAGACACAATCCTAGCAGGAACATCTCTGACAGGAACAGCCCTGGGAGGAACAGCCCTGAGAGACACAGCCCTGCGAGGAGCTCTGGGAGTAACATCCCTGGGAGCAACAGCCCTGAGAGGATGCTCACGAACATCTCAGGGATGTTCCTCCACATCCCTTACAGGAACAGCCCTGAGGGACACATCCCTGACAGGAACATCCCTGAGAGACACAGCCCTGACAGGAACGCCCCTGGCGACATCTCCTCTGTCACCCTGAGGTGTCACACGAGGCTTGTACCCTGGACAGCCTCTCCAGAGCAGCCCCGGGGGGCTGGGAGCTGACCCTGGTTCTCAGGGTCCCTGTGGTGTGAGGAGCTGCCCTGGCTCCGTTTCCTGAGCTCCAGGAGGGTGGGGAGCCTGGCCAGAGGCACGGGGACCTGGCCAGCCCAGCCACGGGCAGTGTCCCCTGCCACTGGATGTCACTGTGCCCTCGGAGATGAGTCACTCCCATTGCCCTGGCCAGGCTGAGCCGCTGCTGAGCTTCAGGGGACGCTGTTCCTCTCTGACCCAACCTCAGTGCCAGCTCACCCAAACCCTGGGGATTATTTCCTTTTCACGGGCCTGAACTGGGTAGGATGTGCAGAGCAGGTCCTGGAGATCCCGTCCCAGCCACTCTGCAATAGGTGCCACAGTGAGCAGATAAAAGGAGCTCTGTGCCTGAGCTTTGGAGGGGCTGCCAGAGGAGCAGGGAGGGAAGGGTTAATGTTGTATGGTCAAATTTAGCACTTTGCTCTTCTATCAAATGCCAACCCTTGCTCTGATAGCACCTCAGAGCAAAGCTGGCAGGAAATCCATCAAAGGGTGCTGCAGGAAGCCCTGCAAAGCCCCTGCAGGTACAGGGGGTGCTGGCACAGCAGAGCCCTGCTTGCTCCCAGCACTCAGAGCAGCAGGAACAGGGCTCCTGAGCACCCCGAGCCCTGGGGGGGATTTCAAGGCTCCCTTTGCTGGGCTGAGATCCCCAAATGGCCCTGCCAGGGGCACTGGCTCAGCTGAGCTCCAGGGTCACGGGCTGGGGAATGGGGATCAATCTGGGATCAGCTGAGCTGAGCTCCAGGGTCACGGGCTGGGGAATGGGGACCCAGGCTGGGATCTGCTGGGAGCCCCCTCTGGCTCTGCCCAGCTCTGCCAGCCCCCGCAGGGCTGCTGGAGGCCAGGCTGTGCCAGCTGTGCCACCCACCTTGACAGAGTGCACCTGGAAGCAGACGGGCTGCGTGCCCATGCGGGCGTAGTAGGCGATGACGTCGGTGAGGAACGGGTCGGTCACCAGGGCCCTGCTGGGCTGGGGGACAAACCACAGGCTGGCTCAGCCCTGCCACTTCTCAGAAACCCTGCCACGAGGCCTCACACCCTCCTGGGCACCGAGGGAGGGATGAGCTGTCCTCTGGCCCTGCCACTCACAGGGAGTGGGAGCTGCGCCCCCCTCGCAGCCCTTTCTGTGCGGGCTGGCAGAGGCGGCTCAAACTGCCGGGAAATGACAGCTGGGGGGATTTCAGCACAAGGTTTCTTTCTTGAAATCTGCCATTTCCTGTCCCCTGATCAAAAAACCCCACCACAGCAAATGGCTTTTGTGGGCTGGGGCAGTGTCAGACACGGGCACGTCCTAGGGAGGGTTTGGAGGGGAAATCTCTGCCTGGGGTGGAGAGCCCTGCTGGGCCTGAGGAGGGTTTGGAGAGGAAATCTCTCTGGGGATGGAGAGCCCTGCAGGGCCCGGGGAGGGTTTGAGAAATATCTGGGGATGGAGAGCCCTGCAGGGCACAGAGCCCTCCCCAGGGGCTGCAGGTGTTTTCAGGACGTGGGAAGGTTTTCCTCCTACCATGGTGGCCAGCTTGGGGATCATGTGGCCCAGGGTGCTGATGTTGCTCTCGTACCAGGGGTCAGCCCTGCCCAGGTACCCGGCCACCTCACACAGCTCCTCAGGGTCAGTGTGTTCCTGTGGGGAAATGCAGCTCACAGCCACAGCCAACAGCCATAGCCTGGGACCCCGGACAGACAGGAATTCCCGATCCCACCCCCGGACAGACAGGAATTCCCGATCCCTGCTCTCCCCGGACAGACAGGAATTCCCGATCCCACCCCCGGACAGACAGGAATTCCCGATCCCTGCTCTCCCCGGACAGACAGGAATTCCCGATCCCACCCCCGGACAGACAGGAATTCCCGATCCCTGCTCTCCCCCGGCACTCACAGCCGCCGAGGGCTGGGGCTGCCCCGGCACCACGGGGATGTGGTAGAACTGCAGGTCCAGCCGGGGCGTCAGGAACACTCTGCGGGCTTCTCGCTTCCTGAAACGCGAACGGAGATGTCCCGAGGGCAGGGGCAGAAGGTGGCACCTGGGCACGGCCGGGCAGTGCCAGGACACGGCGGCTGCTCTGCCACCTGCGCCCCTCGCTGCCTCCTTCCCCGGGATGTGCCCTGGGCTCCCAGGTCAAGCAAGGGGAGATGATGGGGAGGAGTTTTTATCAGGGCCTGGTGTCCCTGTGCACCCAGCTCTGCTCCGAGGCTGCCCACACTGTCACCCACCTCACCCTAGCTGAGGACAGCCAGCTGGGAAACAGCTTCTCTGTGGGATTTTTCCGTTTGGCACAGGAAAACACCTTGCCTCGTTTGTTGCTCGTTTAACCGAGCCCCGGACAGAGGGGAGGACACGCTGTGTGCATCACCTGGGCCCCGAGAGCCGCCGGGGACAGCCGGGTGCGTTTGGGAGCCGCACACGGGATCAGAGCCCGCCCCGGGCACCGCCGAGCCCAAGCCCCAGCCCCAGCCCGCCCCCAGCCCCCCGGCTGCTCCCACAGCCCCAGCCCCAGCCCGCCCCCAGCCCCCGGCAGCTGCTCCCACAGCCCAAAGCCCCGCTGTGCTGCCGTCCCCCCGAGCCCGCAGTACCTGAGCGAGAGGAAGGCTTGTGCCAGGCGGCCCAGGACGCGATCGTCGCCCAGCAGCACCACGCGGGCGGTGTGCAGCCTCTGCAGCGGGGCCGCGGGCTCGGGGGGCACCCCCGCCCTCCCGGGGGGCTTCCCGGGGGCCTTCCCGCCGCCGGCCTGCAGCAGGGCCACGCTGTCCAGGGGGGACGGCTTCTTCTTGATGCCGCCCTTCCTGTGCAGCCGGGAGCGTTCGCACGGCTCCTCCGGCGCGGGCAGGTCCCGCTCGATGCCGCTGTCCGTGGACAGCACCGAGAAGCGGCTCTGGCCGCAGCAGCCGCAGCCCGGGAGCGGGTCCGGCATCTCCAGGGGCTCCAGCTCCTGCCCCAGGCACTCGGGCTCGCAGCTCTGCGACAGCGGCCGCAGGAACAGCACCAGCTCCTTCCCTGCGGGCACAGGGAGCCTGAGCGGGGACAGGGGCACAGGGGGGCCCAGGGGGGCACAGAGGGGCACAGTTTCCCTCTCCTCAGGGAACCCGCAGAGCTGAGGGCTCCGAGGGCAGCCAGTTCTCAGCCCCACCTCCCATTGAGAAATCTTGGTGCTGCTTCAGCCCCAGAAGCCCAGACTGGTTCGGGTTGGAGGGGACCTTGGGGATCATCCTCATTCCCAACCTTGCCATGGCAGGGACCCCTTTCACCAGAGCAGGCTGCTCAGAGCTCCATCCAGCATCGCCTTGGGCACTGCCGGGGCACCCAGAGGTGCTATGGGCACTACCAGGGGCACCCAGAGGTGCTATGGGCACCTCCTGCAGCAGCCCAGCTCCTTCCCCCTCCTCACCCAGAAGGAGGCCTGGGGCAGGCAGACCCATCTCCACGAGTCTGGCCCTGGCACAGTGGTGCCCCAATTCCCTGCCCAAGGGTCAGGGCTCAGTGACCCCTCTGGGACAGGACCCCCAGGCTCAGAGCCACCCAGCACCCCCGGGGCACTCACAGAGCTGCTCATCCTCTGTCCACAGGTGGAAGCTGATGTTGGGGCTGGGTAGAGGGGTGCCCTGCAGCCCTTCCTGGGGATCATTCCCTGGGAAAACAAGGATGCTTGGGGCATTTCCCCACACAGGAGCACGAGCCCCAGTGCTGAGCGCTGGCTGGGGCAGCCCTGGGGCTCTCCCAGCCCAGAGCTCCTGGGGTGAGGCCAGATGTGAGGCTGGGGGGCCCTGCTCTCACAGAGCCATCACCGAGTGTCTGCAGCAATACTGGGAGGGAGAAATGGAAACTGGGCCACGGGCAGGAGTGACACAGGGACACAGGGGACACCAGGGCTCCCCGTCCTGTGGGAATGTCTGCCTGGGCTCACCTGCAGGAGAGGAGCCCATAAAGCCGTGGTAGATCCTCTCCAGCCGCGCCGTGTGCTGGCCCCGCTCCGAGCCCCCCTCGCTGCCCTCCACGGCCGCCACCACCTGCTGGAACCAGTGCTCCAGGTCCCCCGGGGGCAGGGCCTGTGGGGACAGGGGCTGTGAGCGCCTGGAAACGGGAATGGTCCTCGGGCAGGGCAGCGGGAGGGCCAGGGAGAGCAAACGGGTCCTGCAGAGAGTGATTCCTGCAGGGAGAGCAAATGAGTCCTGCAGAAACTGATCCCTGGGGGATACCAATGTCCTCCTGTCCCCAGCAGAGACGCTGGCTGTGCTGGCTACTCACAGCTCCTTTGGGAGCAGCTTGGCAGCTGAAGGGCACCTGGGGCATCCTCAGCAGTGCTGGCACTTGGGGTGACCCTCGGGACATGGGGACAGCAGGCACACGAAGGTGACCTTGGAGGGGAAATTGCTGAGAGCCCCTGCAGTTTCTGAGGCAAACTTTGGTGCCACTGCAGCCCCACAGCTCCTTCCAGGAAGGTTTGCAGAAGATTGACTGAAACCTTTCCCCTGAGAGGTTCCTGCAGTGCCCAGGGCTCCCAGAGGAGCTGACAGAGTCTCTGTCTCAGCCTTGCTGGGCAAAACCAGCACTAAGACTGAAGGTTCCACCTCTGGCTCTGCTGCTTTCCATCCGAAGGGTGTCTGAGCTCAGCTCTGGGGCTGCCACCAGCACTGGGGAGCTGGAGGTTTCTCCACTTGCCAAAACACCTTTTGCATCTCCAGGGTGTGCAGAGCAGGAGCAGGGGAGCAGGGGATCAGGGGAGGAGCTGCTGCAGTACCTGGAGGCGGGCCCAGAGGCCGGGGGTGTCGCAGGTGTCCCCCAGGGCCGCCTGCAGGGCGTGGGTAACCACGCAGCTCATGCAGCCCCGCGGGCTCTGCGACACCTGGGCAGCCTCGGTGTCCATGGCCAGAGCCCTGCAGATGGCTTCGGGCAGCAGCTCGGGGTCAGCAAAGATGAAAATCCTGCGGGGGAAGGGGGGAGATGCAGCCTCACATCAGAGGCCCCAGGGCTGGCAGGAGCAGCTCCCATCTCACATCTCACTTTTTCCATTGTGGCTGTTCCCCTTCTCCACCCTGTGTGCCCCCCGAGGACAGCTCCCTGCCTCCCAGAATAATCGGGACACAGCAGAATGTGTCCCCCTGATGCAATCCCAGTGTCCCCAAGGCCACGAGGCTCAGCCCCAGGCTGTCTGTTCCAACCAAGAGTGCTGGGAAAGGACGGGGCTACCTGAGAGACCCCGAAATGACAGCACAGCCCCTTCCAAGGGGCAGCACTCACAGCCCACCCCAGGGCAGCACTCACCTCTCCTGGCAGGGGAAGGCAGCGCTGTGCAGGCTCTGCTCGGAGATGACCATCCTTTGGTACAGGGTCCCTGCGAAGCACAGACACACTCGGTAGGAGCAGCACAGCGCTCGGGCAGCCAGCCCGGGCCGCTCCCGGTTCCGCAGCCTGAGGAGGCTCTGCCAAGGCGGGGAACACCCGCTGAGCTCAGCTCAAACAGCCAAGAGCTGGGCCAGAGCTAAAAACAGCCCGGGACAAAGATAGCCCAGGCTCCCGAAAAAGAAACCCCCGTGTGTTCCGGGTGATTTCCTGTGTTTCCCTTCCTTTGTTTGGGGCACTATGAGCTCGGGAGCGGAGGTGCAGGCAGGAGGGAGAGCTCTGTCCCCAGGGCCGCGTGGGGACGGTGTCTGGGGACATCTGAGGAGCACCAGGCGACTCTGAATCAGGAGAGAGGCACTGCCCTGCCCTGCCCTGGCTTGGGGACAATCCCCCTGGGACCCCCGTGCTGGCCCAGGGGAGCCCTGCTGGAGATCCCCCCTGTGCACCCTGAGCCACCCCTGCACCCAAGCTCAGGGGACACAAAGGTGCCCCTTGGAGCCAAAGCAGTGCTGGGGAGGAGAGCTGGGGCTGCTGTGGGGGGCTGAGGCTCCCCATAATGGCACCAAAACTCCCCAGCAGGTTCCTCCTGCTTCCCCTGCCCCTCACAGGATGTCTGCACATGCTCTGCTCTAAAGGATTGTTTGAAAGGCTCCTATCAAAGAAAACCTGAACTGGAGGAGCTTTAATGAGAACAGAGAAAAAGAACACAGGGAAAAAGAAACCAGGTGTTCCCTGCAGCCCCAGTGACACCTCAGTGCCCACGGGCTGCTTTAGAGCTGATCAGCCCTGCCAGCCACCCTTACCTGGGGCTGCCCTCTCCAGCTGCAGCCTGCTGGCATAGTCCAGCCCGATGGTGCAGAAGGGCTTGGGCAGGGTCAGCAGTCTCTTGCAGAAGTCATAAACCCTGGCACAGAGCTCGTCAGGGATGCAGGGAGCCTGCAGGGGCACAGGGAGGTGACAGGCAGTGACCCCTGAATCTGCCTCAGCACAGCCCCCGGGCTGGGAAGGCACCAAACTCACTGCACAGAATTCATTCTGGATTTAAATGTAAAACGTGGGGCAGAATCAGGCCCTGCAGGGGTTTGGGAGCCTCCAGCAATGCCCACTGGAGCCTGGGCACACATTTGCTTTGCCAGGTTGTGGCTTCCTGCAGGCACTGCAAGGCAGAGCCTGGCACTCCCTGTGCCACAGGGACGCGGGAGATGCCCAGCTGATCCCGCCCAGGGCAGTCCCAGGGCTCTGCTGGCTCTGAGTGGCTCCAGGTGGCCTCTCCTGTGCCCTGATGTCCCCGGGTGCTGCCCCAGCCTGTTCCCTCACCTGGATCAAGGTGTACATCAGCGTGTGCAGCAGGGGGATGATGTAGTGCCGCAGGTCCCCTCGCTCTGCCTGTGGGAGCAGAGGCAGCGCAGGCACGGTCAGCTCACTGCGCTGGGCAGAGCAGCCCCAGAGCCCCCGGCGTGGGCCAGGCTCTCTGGGGTGGCACTGTCCCCTCCCCGGAGTGGCACTGTCCCCTCCCTGGGGTGGCACTGTCCCTTCCTGGGGTGGCACTGTCCCCTCCCTGGGGTGGCACTGTCCCCTCCTGGGGTGGCACTGTCCCCTCTCTGGGGTGGCACTGTCCCCTCCCTGGGGTGGCACTCACCCTCTCCAGCTCCTTCACCAGGATGCTGACCAGGACACAGCTGGTTCTGGGGTTCTGGTCCATTCTCTTGTGCAGGGTCCAGCGCAGCATTCCTGGGGGGGGACAGACGGGGTGGGACTGCAAGGGTGACGATCACACCGGGTGACACAGGGTGTGCAGGGGATATCACACAAGGTGGCACAGGGTGACACAGGGTGACAGACGCTGCTGGGGATGTTCAGGGGGTGTCACACAGCGTGTCCTCAGGGTGACAATGCTGGGACTCTGCAGGGGTGACAGTCACACAGGGTGTCCCCAGGGTGGCAGACGCTGCTGGGGCACGGATGCAGCTGATGAAAGATTGGCCCCTCCCGCAGAGGGCTCGGCAGGGCGGGTGAGCGGAGTCAGTCCCCAGGTCCCCGCGGGCAGCGGGAGGAGCGGGGCCGGGCAGGAGCGGGGCCGGGGCAGGAGCGGGGCTGGGGCAGGAGCGGGGCTGGGGCAGGAGCGGGGCTGGGGCAGGAGCGGGGCTGGGGCAGGCGGTGCCCGCTGTACCCGCTGTGCCCGGGCATGGGCAGTGCTCACCTCGGTCACTCTGGCAGGACGGGTGGTGCCCGTCCAGCTCCCGCAGCAGCGTCCGCACCCGCCGCAGGATGTCTGACTCCAGCTCTGCAGGGGACAGCGACACCTGAGCAGGGACAGCACCCCCGGGGTGGGGACAGCCCAGACAGAGCCGGGATAGAGCCCGGACAGAGCCCCGGGAACAGCTCGCACAGAGCCCGCACAGACCCCGGACAGAGCCCGGACAGAGCCCTCCCCAAGGCATCAGAGCCCTCCGAGCCCTCAGAGCTGTGATGGAAACTGCAGAGCTGTGCCCAGGGCTGCTGGAGCGGGTCGGGAGGTGCCACAGAGTGACCCAGAGTACCACAGAATGACACAGAGTGCCACAGAGTGACAGAGTACTCCGGAAGAGTCACCCAGCCTGGGAGGTTCTGCCTGCCTGTCTCACTCCGGCCTCTTTCACTCTGCCTTCCAGACCTTCTCCTGGCAGCCTGCTCCTCTTTACAGGCTTGCAGAGGATAAAAAGCTGAACTTTCTCTTCATTATATCACCTTAAAGGTGATATCACTGCCTGATACATGTGGTTAATGAAATAACTGACTTCTTCGTCCCATTCTGTGAGCAAGCACAGGTCCAGCCTGCAGCTCCCAGCTAGGCTGGCTGTGCTGAACTTGATGCCCCAAATTCCTGCAGGCTCTCTGTTAGATCCCTCAGCCATCTTGCGAAGCAGAGAGAGATAAACATTTGGCCATAATCTCACTTTTGGCTCACAGATAAGTGTGAACTGTTCAGAAATGCCCCTTTGGATGCAGGCTCTGCTGCCTTTCCAGCAGCAGAGCCTCGGAATGACTTCGGGGCTGTGGTGGGGCACAGCCCCAGGCTCAGGGCCAGCAGTGCTGCCCTGCTGAGGTCGGGTCTGTGTGTGCACAGGGAGCCCCATCCCTGCCACGGCACCAAAACACCCCCAGGACTCTGCGTTTGTCTCGTTTAGGAGGTGTCATTGGAGAGATGTGTCAGAAACTGCTCTTTCCTCACCCTTGGTTTCCCCTCAGGGATTTTGGGAAGCTCCCCATGTCCCTCTCCTGTTTATTGGTTTGGGAATTCCGCCTCAAAGGGCTGTTTGAAATGTGCTGCTCTTTTCCTTTGTGAGTGTTTGTAACCAGGGGAGGCTTTTCCTGAGCTCCGCTCTCAGCCCGGGCCTCTCCTGCTCATCAAAGCAGCCCCAGCGCTGAGGGTCCCTCACGGGGCACAGCAAAGAGTCCGACCCAGCACAAACAAGAGGCACTTTGATCTAAAAACAGCAAAAAATAAACCCAGCAACAAAGAGCAGGGGCTTGGAAATGGAATAAAACCTTTCAGCATTGACATCCTGACCCTGGGAGATCAACAGCACCTCTGAAACAGCACGAAAATGAAACATGGGGGAATGGACTGGAATACACACACACAGACAAAAAAAAATAGTACTATAAAATAAAAAATAAAATATACTACTATAAAATAAAAAACTCTAAAATATACTACTATAAAATTAAATAACAATAATAATTTAAAAATTTACTATTATAAAATAAAAAAGAATAATAATAAAATATATTACTATAAAATAAAAAAGAATAATAATGCTAAAATATAATACTATAAAATAAAAATAATAAAATCTACTGCTATAAAATAAAAATATATATTCTAATAAAATATACCACTATAAAATATAAAACAAAAATCATAATTAAATATACCACTATAAAATAAAAAATTACTACTATCAAATAAAGAAATTAAAATAAAACATACTACTATAAAATGAACTACTTTAAAACTCAAATGTTTTGTCAGCTGTGAGTGCCCCTGCGCTGCTCTGTGCTCATTTCCCACCTTCCAGCAGCACCCGGCAGCACCTTGGGCAGCACCCGGTGTTTGAACAGAGGACAGGGGTGTAAGGGGTGGCTGAGGGGGATTCCCCGGCTCCCCCTCCCCGCCCGGGGCTCAGCATCACCCACCTGAGCTGTCCATGGCCGGGCCGGGCTGCGGCTCCTGGGGCACCAGCGCGGGGCTGCTCACGGCGCTGGGGCATGGCCCTGCAGGGAACGGCAACAGCGGGCTCAGGCGGGTGCAGAGCGGGCTCAGGGTGAACCGGGGCAGCACGAAGCGGCCGGGACCCCCTGGGACCCCGTGGAACTCCCTGGGACCCCCTGGGACCCCATGGGACCCCCTGGGACCAGGACAGAGCCCGAGGGGAGCACGGGCGGTGTTTGGGGGAGAATCCCCAGCTCGGGGATGCTGGCACTGCCAGTCCCGGGGCTGGAGCTGCTGGGTGAGCACGGCGCTCGCCGGAGCTGTGAGACCCCCGGAGCTTTGAGACCACCAGAGCTTTGAGACCCCCGGAGCTGTGAGACCCCCGGAGCACCCCAGAGCTCGGAGCCCCCCGGAACTGGGAGACCCCCGGAGTTCGGAGCTCCCCGGAGCTCAGAGACCCCTGGAGCCCCCCGGAGCTCGGACACCCCTTCGCTGCCCCGGCTCCTCTGGGCGCTGCCGGAGGAAGCAGCCGCTCGCTGCGTGCGGCCCAAGGTGTCGGTGGCTCCCCACATCCGCATCCTCCTGGCGCTGCGGGGGCGGGCGCTGCCGGCCTCCCACAGCTTCCAAATTTAGCCAAGAGCAACGTGAGCCCGAGAAACTCCGCTCCCCGCTTCACCTGCCTGCCCCAAGGGGCTCCTTCTGCTCCCCGGCAGCAGAGAGCAGCTGAGGCTGAGCCCTCAGTGCACGGCTTGCTCCCAGTGCTTGGGTGTCCCGGGAAAATCCAACAGAAAGAGATCAAACAGGTCCCCAGCAGGCTCAGAACCAGTCACGCTGCCCGGGGGACAGGCAGGAGTTGTGGGAGAGGAGGAGGAGAGGACAGGCACAGGAACAGGCTCTGAGGAACTCTGGGGTCAGGCAGGGTCCTGCCAGCTCCAGCCGCTGCTTCTCTCTGGCCAGGACCAGCACAGGAACCCAAACAAGCAGAAATTCCCCCGTTTCATGGGGATGTTCCTGACCAACACAGAAACCCAAATGAGCAGAAATTCCCTCTTTTCCCTGGGAATGTTTCTGAGCAGCACAGGAACACAAATGAGCAGAAATTCCCTCTTTTCCCTGGGATGTTTCTGAGCAGCACAGGAGTCCAAAGGAGCAGAAATTGCCCTGGTTCCCTGGGAATGTTCCTGACCAGCACAGCAACTCAAACGAGCAGAAATTTCCCCTTTTCCCTGGGAATATTTCTGACCAGCAAAAGAACCCAAACGAGCAGAAATTTCCCCTTTTCCCTGGGAATATTTCTGACCAGCAAAAGAACCCAAACTAGCAGAAATTTCCCCTTTTCCCTGGATGTTCTCTGCCTGCTGCGCTCCCCAGGGTGGGGGCACAGCCCCTCAGCCCTGCTGTGCCCATTGCAGACCCAGCAGGGCAGCAGGGATGATGCCAGCCCACAGGAAGGGCTCTGGGCACCAGGGCCCCTCTCCAGCCATCCTCTCTGTGTGCCTCAGCCCTCCTGAGAGCATCCCTGACCCCAGGAATGGGAGCTGTCCCCAATTCTGGGCATGGACCCTGCGCTGGTCCCAGCCCCTGCTGGACTCAGCCCCTTTCCCTGGAGCCCCTCCCTGCTCCAGGAGGGCTGGGAAGGTTCCCTGACCCACACCAGGAGGGCTCTGTGCCCTCTGTGTCCTCATTCCCCTCGTCCCCCTCATCCCCTGCAGCAGGCACGAGGCAGAGCTCATCCATCCCCGGGTGTTCTGCTGTCTGCCAGCTCAGCAAGACCGGAGCCTTCTCTGCATTCATCCCATTTCTCTGCAGAGCTGCAAATCTCCGCTTCCTCCCTGCAATTCTTAAAATACCCATGGCATCAGCTGGATTTTATTCCTTTTGAAGGGAAAAAAATGAAAAAGGAAGGGCAAGAAGAAGAAGAGTTGCAATTCTGCCTTCAGGCTTCAATAATCCTGAGATTCATGGGACAAAAACCCCAAATTACCCCAACGCTACCTCCCCAAAGAGTTTGGGGCAGTTTTGGGGAACGCCTGGCTCTAGTCTTAAAAATGCAGGACATGGCAGTGAAAGTGCAGCTCTCCTTTGACCCTGGCAGATAAATTGATGAGTTAAGGGAATTGCAGGGTTAAAGGGAACCCTCCTGTTCCAAACTGACCTGGCTGAGCACAGGGTGCTGAGCACCCCACAAAGCCTCCTCAGCCCCTCCTCTGCAGGGCAGCAGCCTAGGGTCGGAGCAGTTCGTACCAGAGCTCCACCTCAGCCCAGCCAATCCCAGGTGAAGCTCTGTCCCATTTTGGGATCCTCCAGCCTCTGCCTCCTCTCACCTCTCCATCCTCCCCCTGCTCATCCCACTGAGACTCCTTCCTCCCAAGCAGGGATCCCATTTACCGGGCCCAGGAGTGCACAAGGAAATTGTCACCTCCTCCAGGGTTGTCCCTTCCCTAATCCTTATAGGCTGGGGGGAACACTGAGGACACCACCCTGAATGCTGGGCACACCACCCCAGGGCTGGGGACACCCCCAGCTCCCTCTCCCTTCTCTTGGGCTGATCACGAGCAGCAAAGGCTCTGTCACCAGGTGGGTTCCACAGCTCAAACAACGCCCTGGTGGCCTTTGGGCGTTTCTGCGGGGTCCTGGGCAGCAGCAGCAGGGACAGCCAGCAGGTCACTGTCCCTGTGGGGCCATGCTCTGTGTCCTGAAGGGAGGAGGATCCACCCAGCCCTGGGCTCATCCCTGCAGGAGAGCACAGCCCTGTCCCACTAAGGGACATCTCCAACCACGGCAGGGGCTGGAGCTCAGCCTTGGGGAGCCCTCGGGGTGGGACTGAAACCCCCCTGAGGGATGGGGACCTGCCCATGCAGGGAAGCCACTCCAGCCCCACCGTGGTGACTCAGGCTGCCCCCTGGAAATGTGGGGTGGCTCCCCAAAAACCTCTTTCTCTGTGTCACCATCAACACTCGCAAATCACTAAGCCCCAACCACCCCCGGCCAGGTGAAACACAGAAATAGAGAGGCACAGAAATAGCTGAAGAGAGGCAGAAATAGCTGAAGCCACGGAAGAAAACCCAAACCCCTGGGTGCTGGGAGCTGGGCTGGCAGCAACGAGGCTGCCTTGGGAAGCTCCAGCACGTCCGGGCACCTGTCCCTGCTCCCGGCACACCCCAAATGCCATACCTGGGGCCGGGCTGGTCCCTGTCGCCCTCCCCGCCTGCCCAGGGCCAGCGCAGCCCCAGCAGGACGCGGAGCACACCCCGAGCTCTGTCCCGTTCTATTTATCCGCTCCAAAGGCGCCTCCCCACGCCTCCCGCAGCCCGTGTTTAGTTACCAACTCACCGCCCGGGCACGCTGAGCTTTATCCCGGGGCTGTTTGCCAGCTCCGGGACAGGGACTGAGAAAGCCGCGCCTCGCACGAGCACAGAGCGGCTCTGTCCCCTCCCAGCCCATCTCAGCCCTCTCCTCGGCACACCTCAGCGCCTTCCCAATGCCCCTCAGCCCCTTCCCGGCACATCTCAGTCCCCTCTCAGCCCACCTCAGCCCTGCCCACCGCCCCGTTCCCAGCCGGGGGGGGTCGCACCGGTACCATCGGCAGCGGCTCCAGCTCCGGAGCGTCCTGCGGGGGCCGCGGGCAGCGCTCAGCCCGATCCGACCGGACCCGCGTGGGCTCGGTGGCGTCACGGCACGGCAGCAGGGCTGGGACAGCCCCGGCCCGCCCCCCGTGCCGCCCTCCCGCGCTCCTGCGGGCGAGGCTGGCTCTGAGAGCGGCGGCACAGCCTGGCACGGCCCCGGTACCGCCCAGCCCGGGATGGCTCCGGGAACCGACACGGCTGGAGCGGGGTGGGGAGGGATGGGATGGGATGGGATGGGATGGGATGGGATGGGATGGGATGGGGATGGGGATGGGATAGGATGGGATGGGATGTGGCAGCTGAAGGGCCGTGTCCCCCAAGCTGCACTGGGGATCTGACATCGCATCCTCTGGGCTGCCCCAAACTGCAGCTGGCAGCTCCTGAACGCTGAGAAACGGCTCCAGCAGCATCCCTGATCCCTTAACCCCTTACACCCCTCACACCCTCAGCCCTGGAGCTGCAGGGGACCCCAGCAGAGGCAGATGCTGTGTCCCGTTTGTCCCCTCCTCTCAAAGCCTGTCCGTGCAGCATGTTCTGCTTCTGGGCAAAACTTTGCCTATGAAACCCAAGCCCCACAGAAAGATGCCCTGGCCCCTTCCTGGCCCCTTTGGGCTCACTGCTGGAGTGGACAGAGCTGCAGGAGAGCTGGCAGTGCCACATGGGGCACTGGGGCCCAGCCTGAGCCCCTCCTGCTCTCATTGCCAGATTTAACTGCAGCCCTGGCAGGGCCCTGCTCCCACCAGCTCGGAGATGGAAGCAGATGCTCTCCCTCGGGCTCTCACTGCCAAGGAGGAGAATCTGGAGCCCAGACTCGGCTTTCCAGCACCTCCTTGGGGCTCCATTTGCCTGCTGGCTCCTGGGGGAAGGCTCAGCCCTGTCAGGGGGTCCTGCCCGTGCAGGGGGGAGCACGGATGGATCCTGGGGCCAGCTCAGGGGTGAAACTGCAGTGCAATGGCCCTGCAGTGAGTGCTCACCAGCCACAGCTCTGCACGGGCCCCCAGCCTTTGCTGGAGCTGTGCAAGTCCAGCAGCTTCCTGGACACCAGTGGCTGTTTGGAGACTTCCTTGCCAACGTCACATTTCATTCTTCCCAAGGAAAGGAAAGAGTTTTCCGGAAACAGCAGCTTTTTAGATTTAGCATCTCTTTCCATCCCCGGAGTCAACTTTGGAAAAACAATCACAGGGAAAAAAATAGGTGTGATCTGAGAGCCACTGCCAGGACTGTGCTCACAAACAGCCCAGCAAGCACCTGAGGCGGAATTAAAGGCAGGGAGAGCTCACGGTACCAAACGTGGCCCACCTGAGATGGGCCAGGCTGCTTTCCTGGGCTGGGAGGGGCTGTGGGTGGCACAGCTGATCCCAGCCTCCCTCAGAGCCATTCCCTGGGCATTCCCTCCTTTGGACAGCGCTGTCACCAGCCCTGGGACAGCCCTGCCCTGTCACACATCTCTGTGCAGTGTCCCAGTGCCCGGCTCCGTGCAGGGTCACAGCACTGCCCTCTCCATTCCCCAGCCCCTGCTGGCAGCTGCCCTCAGGTGGCCACAGTGGTGACCTGGGAGGGCACAGAGGAACGGCCTGGGGTGACAGGAGGAGGGTGACCAGAGTGGGCCCAGCATGCTGTGCGTGGCACCCAGCCCCGTGTGCCCGGCCTGGGGGGGCTCTCCTGGCACCCTGGGGACACAGAGGGATGTGACAGCTGCGGGCAGGGAGGGCACAGAGAAACCCTTAGCAAGGAAGGGATGAGGGTTTAGGGTTGCACCAGGATAACGAGGTCAAAAAGGGGATTTAATTACAGGGCACGGGCACCAACAGCCCCCTCTGCTTTCAGTGAGCTCCCCAAAACTCCAGCCTGGCCTGAAGAACCACAGCACCCTGCCCCTCAATCACACCTGGCTCAGAACAGATCCTGGAGCAGCTCCCTGCCCCTCAGTCATCCCTGGCCCCTCAATCAAACCCTGCCCAGTACAGACCCTGCAGCATCTCTCTGCTTGTAGAGCTCCTGTGGAAAGGAGCAGCATTCCGAGCAGGTGGCTGGCCACGGGAGCTGGCTCTGAGCAGCCCGGGGATGCCGAGGGTGCACTCAGGGCAGAGCACAAAGCCCTGTGCGCCGCAGACTTGGCTCACGTGCGTTTGTTCGCAGCTCGGCCCGAGCCCGCAGATTTTTGTTTCCCTTCTGGCCGGGGCCGTGCTCTGTGCTCGTTATCGCCGCTGCCATCGCTCTTTATTGCCCTGTCACCGCTGCTCGGCCCCCGGGGACAGCCCAGGCGCCGGGCCGAGGCCAGGGCAGCCACGGGACTGCGCACACAGCCAGTGCCAGCATGGGCATCACTGTGCCAGCATGGGCATCACCCCCGGGCAGCCGTGCCAACACAGCCAGCACAGCCCCGGGCACGGGCAGCGGGCACAGGGAGCCCGGGGGTGGCACTGGGCAGGGGACTGTCCCTTACAGCAGAGCAGAACAAAGCTGAGCAGCGCGGGCTGGCGCCGCAGCAGCCCCCGGCATGGGGTGGAGCTCACACAGACACTCACTCACTCACACACACACACACACACACTCACTCACACACTCACACCTTCACTCACTCACCCAGCCAGGCCGAGCCGGGCCGGGCCGTGCAGGGCTGTCCCGGGGCGGAGCAGCGACCCCAAACAAAACCCGCCCGGTGCCCGCTCCGGGCCACGGGGGCTCCTGCCCGGGACAGGATCCAGGGCCAACCCGTGCCCAGCAGGATGCCCCCGGCTGGCAGGGCAGCTGTCACCCCTGTTCCTCCAGCAGCACCGCCCTCATCTCCCGCAGCACTGCGGCTGCCTCCCCTCGTCCTTCCCGAGAAAACGAACGGCTCTGCCCCAGCCGTGCCCTCCAGGTTCTGGCAGCCCTGGCATTCAGCGCTTGGTGCCAGTCCCAAGAACCCAGTTCTGGTGCCAGTCCCCAAACATCCAGCGCTGGGTCCCAGTTCCCAGACAAACATCCAGCGCTTGGTGCCAGTCCCAAGCACCCAGCACTCAGTACCAGTCCCAGACATCCAGTGCTGGTGCCAGTCCCCAAACACTCAGTGCTCAGTTCCAATCCCAAACATCCAGCGCTCGGTTCCAGCCCCCCGACAGAGCCCTCGGCAGTGCCGGAGCAGCCCCGAGGGCAGCGGGGCACGGCCGAGGCTGAGCCCCAGCTTTCCCCGGGACACCGCTCCCTCCCTCCGGGGCTCTTACCTTGTTCAGGCCGGGCTCGGGGGGCCCAGGGAGCCGCAGCCCCCCCTCAATCCAGCGCGGGGGGCACAGCGGGGTCCAGCAGGGGACATCGGGCAGGGGCGGGGGGTGGCGGCGGAGCCCCGGCGGCTCCCGGGCTCGGCAGCCGCTTCAAAGCGTGCGGGGCCGGAGGGGAAGCGCGGAGTTATTTCGAGACAACTTCCTCTTTGGCGGAGCGCTGCCGCGGTGACGGAGCTGTCCCCGAGCGCCTCTCGCTGCCCCGGCGCTCCCCGGGCGGGCGGCAGCAGCGAGCGGGGCTCAGCCCTGCCCTGGGCGCGGTCCGCTGACAGCAGGTCGGGCTGCCAGGGGATGAGTCTGAGGGCCTGGCACCGCCCCTGGCAGCGGCCCCGGGCCTGGCACAGCCCCCGCTGTGCTGCCAGCCGTGCCAGACAGGGACAGTCCCGGCGCTGCTGCCGCCCAGGGAGGCAGGGGGAGCCTGGATGCCCACAGATCCCAACAAACAGCGTCGCCCCGGGACACCGGCAGTCCCTCCAAGGACTCCCCGTTCCAGGCACGGTGTTTGTGCCCCTGGCAGCGCCTCCCGCCCGCAGCATCTCCCACATCTGCTTTTGCTCAGAGCCCGCTGCCAGCTCGGGCCGCAGCCTGGGCAGGGCCGGCCCCTCCGGAATGCACTCCTGGAGCAGCCTGACTGCCCTGGCCGAGCCTGGAGCGGGTCTGTGCCCGGCACGGTGTCATTGTCACCGCAATGGGACTCAGAGACAGCAGAGCAGGGCTGAGCCCCGGGCCCAGGTGAGGCTGCTCAGGACTGGGGCTCCAGCGGTGCCCTGGCACTGCCTGCACAGCGGCACCTGTTTGCAGGCTGGCACAGCCCCGGGCTGGCACACGGGACACGGCAGGGACACGGGGACATGGCAGGGCTGTGGAGACATGGCAGGGCACACGGCAGGGCGGGATGAGCCCCCAGCTGTACCTAGAGCAGGGTCTGAGGTACCCAGCTTTGCTGGAGGAATGGTTTGGGTAATAAAATGTTTCTGGAGCGAGTGTGGGAGCCGCAGCTGACGCTGCCTCACTTCCCATTCCGTTTGCACGAGGAAAGCCTTAGGTACCGCTCCGTACCTGGGGCCAGGTTTAAAAATAACCTCCTTCCTTCCTGAGCGGGCAGAAAGGCAGCAGGAGGCAGCGAGGGCCAGTGCCTCTCGTTGCGCTGGTGCCAAACCCTGCATCCCTTCCCAGCCCCGCCCTCAGCTGCCCAAGGGCGGGCAGGAAAGCTCCGGGAGCGGCAGCAGCGGTGGGAACATCCTCGTTCCCCTGCCCTGCCCTCCTTCCCGGCGGTGCCGTGCACCAGGGGCACGGACACGGGGCTCTCGGGCAGGCGGGCACGGCCCGGGCACACGCGGGATGCTGTTTGTCCCTGCCTGGGTCACATCACACACGGGACTTTCTGTCCCTGCCACTGTGAAACACAGATGCTGTCTGTCCCTCCTGGGGTCATACACGGGACTCTGTTTGTCCCTTCCAGGGTCACAATTAGCACCTTCAAGAGCCCAGGGGTCAGTGGAGCGCTGTCCTGTGCCTGTCCCCCTGTCCTGATGCCGCCTCTGTCTGTCCCTCCTCAGCAGGAGTTTCCCAGCATGCAGGAGCTGTGGCACGGGCAGGAGCTCCTGCTCTCCCCTGTTTTCCATGCAAATTCCAGCGGGAAGGGGCTCAGGAGCTGCCTCTGTCCGGTTTGCCATGCAAATTCCAGAGGGAAGGGGCTCAGGAGCTGCCTCTGTCCCCTGTTGGCCATGCAAATTCCAGAGGGAAGAGGCTCGGGCAGGGCAGGGCTGGGCTGGCCCCACACTTTGCACAGGACAGGAGGAAGGGCTGAGCTCTGGCTTTGCTGCATCCCTCACTTGCCCCCAGAGATCTGCACTCCTCCCCTCCTCGCTGGGCACTGCAGGCCCCAAACCTTCACCATCCCCTATTTGACCCCAGAACTGGGCTCTGTCCCCTGCACAGAGAATGGGGAGGCCAGAGAGCTCCTCAGACACTGCCCACAGCACACACCCAGCACCTGCTCATTGCCACCAAATTTGGGAACCAAACCCAAAAATCCATTGCACTGAAGGGTCCTGCTGGGACCCCTTCCCCTCCTGCCTTTTCCATCAGTCACAGCACCCTGAACTCTCCTCCTGCTGTGGGGCCCCATCCTCATGGCAGCCCATGAAAGGGGCACCAAGAGCTTGGTTCCCCACATTTTCTGATGTCATTAAACACCAAAACACAGCAGGCAGAAACCCTCAGAGCAGCACAGGGAACTGCCAAATTCCCCCAGATAACGTCAGCTCCCGGCCACAGAGAGAGGAAGGGCCAGGTATGACCCTGCTCACACAAAGCCCTCAGTCAGAGGACTGGGGAAAAAAGGGAAGGACCAAAGTGAAGCAGAGAAAGAACCTCTTGTGTGGCAGTTGAGGGACAAAGCAGCCCTTTGTCCCTGTGGGCTGGGCTCTGGGGTTTACAGGTATTTTGAGCCCTACCTGGTCAGTTCAGTGCGTGGGTGGGGTGCAGGGAGGTTGTGAAGCAGCTGGAATCTTCCTCCCATGGAAAAACTGTCTCTCAGGAGATCCCTGATACCCCGAGGGCTGGAGCCCCTCTGGAGCAGGCTGGGAGAGCTGGGGGTGCTCACTTGGAGAGGAGAAGCTCCAGGGAGAGCTCAGAGCCCCTGCAGGGCATGAAGGGGCTCCAGGAGAGCTGCAGAGGGACTGGGGACAGGGCATGGAGGGACAGGACACAGGGAATGGCTCCCACTGCCAGAGGGCAGGGATGGATGGGAGATGGGGAATTGGGAATTGTTCCCTGGCAGGGTGGGCAGGCCTGGCACAGGGTGCCCAGAGCAGCTGGGGCAGTGCCAGGGGGGCAGCAAGCAGAGCCAGCAGGGCCAGGGCTATTCCTCCAGCTCCAGTCCCATCCCAACCCTATCCCCAGCCCCAACCCCATCCCAAACCCCAGCCCAAATCCCAGTCCCAATCCCAGCCCCAGCCGAAACCCCAGCCCCTGGGGATTTCCATACACTTTGCAAGAAACAGGTCACAGACCAAATACTTCTCATGCTGGGGCTCTATTTTCTACCCTGGCCTTCAGCCCAGTTCTATTCCTAGTCCAGCTCCAGCAAATATAGAAGGTGAGGGGATCTGGGGAGAGGGAAAGCCAAGCTGGCATTAAATCTGCCTTTTCCATTTCTCTAAACTGACTCATCTCCAATACTTTTCTCTCTCTCTCTCTTTGTTTGCCTTTTTTTTTTTTTTTTTTTTTTTTTTTTTTTTTTTTTTGTCTTGAACAAAATCATATTAAGGGATAAAAATATGGTAATAATGAACCATGAAGTGTTGAAGTCTGGGCAGCACCTCAGGCTGTCCTGTGAGGGTGGCAAACACCATTGAACTGACAAAGACTGTGCAGGCTCTACCTGCAGGTTAATCCCAGGTCACCCACCTGAGCAGGACACTCTGGAGCACCTGAAGGAAAAACCCTGGTGCTGTGGTGGGTCCTGGAATTGTCTCTGCCAGTGACTCTGAGCCTTTTCCTGATCCCAGGTCAGCTCCTCGGGGAAGTTTGGGAGCCTCCTCCCCTGCCTCCCTCCCACCCAGGAATTTCTTCACCCAAACACTGCTCCTGTACTGGAAATAAATCAACTTTTAATATTTTACAATTACTTTAAAAGTTCTCTGCACAGTATTTTACAGATCAGCACAGACTTTACACAGATTTGCTGAGGCTACACAAATGTACAAAAACCACCCCGAAGAGACCTGGAATTCTCTCATTTCCAGGAAGTATCAGAGGTCAGAACCTTTGCCAGGATTGTGAGCCCTGGAGTTTAGGCTTGGTTTTCTGGATGGGAATTCTGTTCTCCAGGACTGCTGTAGGGCCAGCTGAGCCCAGAGGGATTTGTGTCCTGGCACGGATCCCTGGCATGGAATTGGCCACAGATCCCAATGAGCAGTGTTTGACAGGACAAGGTGCTGGTTTAGAGCCCTGAACAAGAACAACCCCCTGCCAAATTCCAGCCCCACAGGAGAGAACACACCTCAAACCTGCCTGGGGAAGGCAAAGGCAGAGAGAAAACCCTTTGGGGACCTCGGAGCTCAGCCCTGGGCCAGGCCAGGCTGTCCCCAGCCATGGCACAGTGGGACAGAAGGTGTCCAGCGGCCAGCAGAGCTGGGAGCGGAGCTGGGGGCAGAGCCAGGGCACAGGAGGGGTCCCACAGGGCTGGGGGAGTCCACCAGACACACCTGACCCCACTCCTTGGAGCCCCAGGAGCTCTGGCCCCTTCCCTGGCAGGCTGAACCCCAGGTGACGCTGCTGCTGTGCCACCAGGCTTGGGGACAGCGCCAGGAGCTCACCAGGTCCTGCTTCCTGCAGGATCCCCCTGGATCGACCCCACTGGGGCTGAGCCCTGCAGCCCCCAGCAGTGCCAGGGGTCCCTCCAGACACAACCAGGGGACACAGGACACTGGGATCAGGTCCTTGGAGCCTGCAGCAGCCCTTGTGCTGCCAGCACTGCTACAATCCCCAAAAACTGCCCAAAAACAGAACATTGGGATTATCTCCTTAGATTCTGCAGGAGCCCTTTTGCTGCCAGCACCGCTACAATCCCCCAAAACCACCCAGAAACAGCCTGAGGCTTTTCCAGTCTTATTTCTTCACTGATAGGGTCAGGTTACCCCTAAATATCCTCAAATATTGCACCTTTCTGTACCTGCAGCCTCGCAGAGAGGGGGAAGAGGCTGGAATGCTCGTGGGGGGGAGGATCTCAGATCCTGCTGTCACTGGCAGGTGTCACTGGGTGGGTTTGGAGCTGGGTCTCTCTCCAGCAAAGGTCCCCCTGCAATGGCCCAAAGGCTGTCCTGGTGCTTTCCCCAGTCCTTCCCTCCCTGCTGGGAGTCCAGCACAGATCCTGATGGATTTCCAGCAGCTGCTGAGGGCTCAGCCCTGGGCTGGCTCTGGCACACAGTGCTGGGAGCGGGATGCACAGCCAGGGGCTGGACTGGGAGTACGGCTCAGTGCTGGGACCCTGCAGGAACTGGGACACAGTGCTGGGAGCAGGATGCACAACCAGAGAGTACAGCACAGTGCTGGAACCCTGCAGGGATTGGGAATTCCTCTCCTGGCACACAGTGCTGGGAGCAGGATGCACGACCAGAGGAGTACAGCTCAGTACTGGAACCCTGCAGGAACTGGGAATTCCTCTCCTGGGGGCACAGGAAACACATGGACCCACCAGCAGCTGTCCTTGCCCTGGCATGACCTGTTGCGCTCAGTTCCCGGGGATCCCACACTGCAGGATCCCTGCTCTGCGTCCCTGCAGGACACCCCACCTCCAGAGAGGAAGGGAAACCTTGAGAAACCTGTCCCCATCCCAGGAAACTGTCCTGAGCATCCTCGCCATGTGACAGGCGAAACACCAGCAGGACAGGGGTCATTTCACCAATACCAGGGCTCTGTAACTGCCCTGCACTGACAGACACCCGACACCACTGAGCTGAGGATGTTCCTCTCCCCAAATATCCCCATGAGCTCATCACCCTTCCCCACACCCCACCTGGCAGGGAATATCCCTGTCCTTGCCCTGCCCTCCCAGCAGGTGCTGGATCTGCTGGGCCACAGGCACCTCCTGAGGAACCCCCAGGGACAGCAGAGCACAAGAATTGATCCCATTTCCTGAGGAGGGGCTGAGCCTGGAGCAGCAGCTCAGCCCCCACGGTGACACCACAGTGACAGCACTGCAGGAGCCTGGAGCAGCAGCTCAGCCCCATGGTGACACCACAGTGACAGCACTGCAGGAGCCTGGAGCAGCAGCTCAGCCCCCACGGTGACACCACAGTGACAGCACTGCAGGAGCCTGGAGCAGCAGCTCAGCCCCCACGGTGACACCACAGTGACAGCACTGCAGGAGCCTGGAGCAGCAGCTCAGCCCCCACAGCGACTCTGCAGCAGCAGGAGCTCGGGGACAAGCTGGGCTGGGTGTCCTTTCCTTCTCCTGAGCCTGGGCTGGTGTGGCACAGTCTGCTCTGCAGGGACACGGCTCCTCTAGGGCAGTGCCCCGCTGAAGGTGGCAATGGGCAAACACAGCAGGGACTGGAACTCAGAGGGGTCCTGGGGAGCCACGGGGGAGCCCCTCGGTGTCAGGGGGTCACAGTCCCTGGGCTTGTAGCACACGGAGATCTCACACCTGCAGGGGAACAGCAGAAAACAAACCCTGAGTGAGATAGGGGCTGAGAAACCCTCAGAGGCACCAGGAATGGGCTGAGAAATGAGCAGAATGGGGCTGAGAGCCCAGCAGGAACAGGAACAGGGCTGAGAGCCCAGCAGGAACGGAGGTGCTGGTATCTGAGCAGGAGCCTCCATCCCAGCTGGGCTCAGAGCCTGGGGCTCCTATGGGTGGGTCAGGCTGCCCCATGGCAGCAGCTCTGGCTGCAGCTCCCACCTGGTAACGCTCTGCAGGATCTTCTGCTCGTCCTGGTCCAGGCACACGGCGAAGGAGGACTGGACCCCGATGATCTGGACCTTGTCCACTTTTATCTGGGACACGCTGATCTGCTGAGAGGAAAGGCTGGAGTGAGGGAGCTGAGAGGAAAGGCTGGAGTGCCTGGGCTGGGCAGGGCAGCTGGGGGCAGCAGTGGGGCAGCAGCAAAGGGATGTCCCAAGAGCTGCTCCCTCCAGCCCTGCTCTCCTCCCATCTTCCCAGCTGTAAAAGTTCCAGGGCTGCAGTTACCTGATTGAAACTCTTCTTGGATTTGGAGTTCTGCCTCTTGACCACCTCGGTCATGGTGAGGTTGAGACATTCTGTCTTGGAGGCTGCAACAGAACGAAGCTGCCATGGGGCTCTGCTGGGACCCAGGAGGTGCCTACACCTCACAGAGCATCCCAGAACTGGAGCTCCAGCAGGATCCCAGTGCTGGGGGATGCAGAGAAGTCCCAGCTTTCCTGCCCTGCTGCCAAATGTGCTCTGCAATTCCAGCTGCTTTCCAAACACAGCCGGACAGAACATTTAACCACCCTGGGCTGCAACAGGAAAAAATCCATCACCCATCACTGTGAGGAAAGGCCGACTGTCCCTCCACAGCCTCTACTGAGCCCACCCAGACATAAATCAAAAGTTTTGAGAAAGATTCTTCTTTCAAATATGGATGAAAATATTTAGATGTAATGCAGAAGTCCGCAGCTCAAATATCTTCAGTTAGACATCTATATTTTAATATATTTATGCTATAAGGTGATTTTATGAGTACCTAACTTGTAATTTCTTCTTGAAATAATTTAAGTGCCTTTAGGATTTTTGAATGTATTAGAAATGTTCTTAAAGAAAATATTTCAGTATGGGTGTAGTTTAGACAATTACAACTATATTCCTGTTACTTTAACCAGCTGCTCAGGGTGGGCAGGGGCCGCTGCTCCGGGTGGGCTGCAGCAGCTCTGGAGCCTGGGGTGACAGTGACATCCCGTGGCCAAACTGCGGAACGGGAGAGCCACAGGGCCAGGAGGATCAGGTTCCTCTTGGAGGGACGGAGATTCACAGAGAGGGCTCTCCAGAGAGGAGCTGAGGGCGCCCCTGATGCCAGCCCTGAGCCAGAGCAGGAACATCCAACTCAGCATTCACAGGGGGTGAGAAACCCGTTCCTGATGTTTTTGTCCCAGGATTGGCTCCAGGGATGGGCAGGGGCAGGAGGGACAGTGGGGAGCTCCATGGAGCATCAGGGAAGTCTCCCGGTTGGTACAACACCCTGATTATCCTGCTGACAAACACCTGCAAGGCACAGGCACACGAGGAAAAGGTGCAAACCCACTCAGCTGTCCCAGAACTGGACGTGTCTGATGGCCAAAGCAGCAGCTCTTAAACAAGAACCACCCAAATACACCATGGACTCAGAGCCTTGGAGCTTTGGAAAGGCTCAAAGCCTGATTAATTGTAAACCTGATTAAAGCACAGGTTCTGAGAGCAGGCCAGGTGGCTGGGAGCTGTCTGTGAGCTGCAGGAAGGGCAGCAGGCTGCAGCAGAAGCTCAGCAAGGTGTGCTGAGGGGAGCATGCAGGGCAGACTGCTGTGGATGCCGGAGCAGCACCTGGCCCTGGTCCTGACTCACCTGGAGAGTTTTACCTGCTGCTCCTCCTTGCTAAGTGCTGCTCTGGAGAGCACCACTGCCCAGCGACCAGCCTGTGTCTGAGCCATCCCAGCCCCATCCCCAGTGGATGTTTTTCCAGCTGGAAGCTTTGGGACAGTGGCACAGGACGTGTCCTTTGTCCCTGAGTTGATGCTGAGGACTGGCACACACCCAAGGACCACAGCACAGCTGAGGGAACACCAGGGACTCCCACGTGTCTCCTGCATTCTCACCTCCCTCATTTTCCACCAGGAGATCCACAGGGTTCCCTGCCCCCCCCGGTGCCCCCCAGCCTCCCCTGGCACTGCCCCCCCGTACCCACCGAGCTCCTCGTGCCTCCTGCAGGCCTTGCTGAGGTTGACAGACGTGCAGACCTTCTCCACGTCGTTCCAGTGACTCCTGCCACTGGCAGCTGTCTGCAGGGAGCAGCCAGAGCCCAGCAGAGAGAAGCACACAGCTATTAAGCTTGGAAAAGCCTTTCAGGTCACATCCAACCCTAAATCTAACCCTGCTAAGCCTCAAGCACCAACCACACATCTTCTAAACATCCCCAAGGATGGTGACTCCACCACTGCCCTGTGCACCTGTGCCAAGGCTGGAAAGCCCTTTTAGTGAAGAAATATTCTCTAAAGTCCAATATAAACTCCCTGGGGTGCAGCTTGAGGCTGTTCCCTCTCCTCCTGTCCCTGTTCCATGGGAGCAGAGCCTGACACCCCCTCCCTAGCTGTCCCCTCCTGTCAGGAGCTGCGCAGAGTCACAAGGTCCCCCCCGAGCCTCCTTTGCTCCAGGCTGAGCCCCTTCCCAGCTCCCTCAGCCCCTCCTGGGGCTCCAGCCCCTTCCCCAGTCCCATTCCCTTCCCTGGACATACTCCAGCCCCTTCCCAGCCCCATTCCCTGCCCTAGACACACTCCAGCCCCTTCCCCAGCTCTGTTCCCTGCCCTGGACACACTCCAGCCCCTCTATGTCCTTGCCATGAGTGTCCCAGAGTTGCCCCCATCCCTGGAGGTGCCCAGCAGTGCCAGCACTGACCTTGCTGTATGCAATCTGTAGTGTCAGTGGGATTGCTTCCCTGTCTCCATCTATTCCCAGCCTCTTGCTGCCTGGGCCTGCAGGAACAAGGAGCAAACATCACACAGGGGTTTTCACACCAAGCCCTCCCCGGCACACCCGGGACTGCAGGAAGGGGAAAAGGGCCTGCTGAGCACAGCTGAGGGCGAAAAGGGCAAAACAGAGAAAAGGAGGCTTAAAAGCTGCAGAAAGCAAAGAATCCAGAGAGGAATTACAACACAAAACCACTCAGCAGAACTGAAAGTGGCTCTGGCTGAGCAGGGGCAGAGGGGTCAGAGCTCAGGGAAGACACAGAGCAGCAAAGGCCGCTGTGCTCTCCCTGTTCCTGTTTGCTCAGGCAGATTCCTGCCCACGTTACACCAGCCTGGAGCACTGGGGTGACACTTCCTAACTGTTCTTCTCCCCCTGCATAAGTTTTTGCAGGTGTGAAGCAGTGCCAGACAAGCCAAGGGAAAGCACTGGAATCAGCACTGGTGGTTTCAGGGGTTGGGGGAAAGAAGAGCTCTTTGCCCCAGCCTGGTTTTGGGGAGCAGGGAGGGCACACCGCATAGGGGGTAATTTTATGGGCTCTGCTCCGAAGGACAAGCTGAGCTCACACCAAACCATCTGGGTAAAGCCCTGAGGAACGCATTCGGGTGCAGTGCTGGGGCTGGCCATGAGGTGTCTGTGTGAGCTGCATTTCACCACAGCATCCCGGGCTGGGTGCCCGAGGAACTGCAGCCAGATGTCCCTGCCCCTGCTTCTGCTCTCTTAACAGCACCAACGTTACAAATTTGTGACATAAAAGCACAAAAAAATGACACTCGGAAGGCTCTAAGCACACACACACAAACCTGGCTTTGCCCAGTAAAACAAGGAGATGAAAAATGGGATTTTATCAGTGACACTTCTGGACAGAGCACAAAGAGCAAGCACAACAAGGAAAGATAAAGAGCTGCATTTGGCAGGTGCTGAGGAGAGGAAGGAAACGGGCTTGGAGGTGTTTTATTGTAAATCCATTCTAGAGTTCAGAGCAGCACAAACAATCAGGCATTGCCATGGTTTCACTCCTGGAGGGAATACAAACTGGGATGGTTCTCTCCCAGAGCAGTGAAAACCTGTCTGGATCTTTGCTCAGCCTGGCTCGGACAGCTCCTGCAGCCCAGGCTTCCCTTCCCCCTTCCCCCTTCCCTTCCCTGTTTCAGCCCCCCAGGGCAGCTGGGGGTGCAGGAGCAGTCACAGACCTGAGGCCTTGATGGCCCTGGTGGCTGCTGAGTGCCCCAGCTCCAGGGAGTGGATGAAGACCTCGGTCCTCTTCTCGCCCCCGATGAAGGTGAGCTGCCAGGGGATAAGAGGGGACACGTGGGGGTGAGGGGACCCAGCCCGGCCAGGCAGCCCTCACTCCTCTCAGTCCTCGGGAAATGGGTCAGTTTGGGAAAATCCTTCTATGTTCTCAAAGCACCTTCCAGCTGCAGCCTGGGGTGGTGCCTGCCTAAAACAACCCAAACCCCTCGATTTCACTTAAAACTCCACTGCAAAAAACCCCAATGAGCCACCAGCAGGGTCTGGGAGCTGCTTTGGGAGCACAATTCCCGTGTGGCTCTGCTCACCAAGCCCTGTTTGGTTCCCAGGCACAGCACCAAAGCAGGGGCTGAACCCCAAATTCAGACTTCCTCACCACAGCTGCCCCAGGCACACAGTGAGGTGGGGAGAAGTCACCTCAGGGAGGGGCTTGGTTTGGGAAGCAGAGCTCTGGAGAGATTCCAGCGACCTGGAAAAGCTGGCAGCAGTGCCAGGCACTGCTTTGTGCATGGGGAAACGTGCTGGGGTGGAAAACTGCTCATGGTCAGGGCAGGAGCTGCTCTGAGTCTTGAGCCAGGAGCATCAGTCAGGGCACCAGGGAGAGCCATGGGACCCAGAGGGGACAGAGCTCTGCCTCAGCAACACGTGGTGCCTGTGCCACACCCCCAGAGCTCCACAGGGAGCTCCTGGGCCATGGCACAGTCAGAGCCCCCTCCTTTCCCTGTGCCCACCTCGGTGGCACAGCCAGAGCCCCCTCCTCTCCCCGTGCCCACCTCGGTCTGGTAGAGCTGCAGCAGCACGGGGTGCGAGGCGAAGCGGCAGTAGTAGAGGATCATGTCTGCCAGGATGGGCAGCTGCTCCTGGGCATCCTCCTGGGGCTCAGCCTCGGGCTTGGCACACTGGGGTGGCATAATGGGTCAGAGAGGTGAGAGGGCAGGTGGCACAATGGGTCAGAAATGTGATGGGGTAGGTGGCACAATGGATCAGAGGGGTGATGGGGTAGGTGGCACAATGGGTCAGAGGGGTGACAGGGTAGGTGGCACAATGGGTCAAGAGGGGTGGTGGGGTAGGTGGCACAGTGGCTCAGAGGGGTGACAGGGTAGGTGGCACAATGGGTGATGGGGTAAGTGGCACAATGGGTCAGAGGGGTGATGGGGTAGGTGGCACAATGGGTCAGAGGGGTGACGGGGTAGGTGGCACAATGGGTCAGAGGGGTGACGGGGTAGGTGGCACAGTGGCTCAGAGGGGTGATGGGGTAGGTGGCACCTCCAGCCACACCTGCCCACCCACCCCGCTGGGGACGGGAACCTCCTGCTGACCACCAGGAGCCCCTCCTCCATCCCATGTCCATGTGGCACAGCAGAAGGTTCTCCAGACAGCTCCCCAGCTCCCAGGGAAAAGAGCACCCCTCACCCTGCCCCTGGCACACACGCACCTGGCACAGGACGCCCATGGGCAGACTCATCAGCCCCAGCACGTTGCGCTCGTACCAGGGATCCAGCAGACCGAGGTAGTGGGAGATGTCGTTGGTGCTGCTCCCTGTCCCAGCTGGGGAGGGGTCCTGGAACCGACACTGGGGTCACCCCAGGGCCCCCAGCCTGCCCCAGCTCCCACAGCACCCCCAGGGTCCCCAGCCTGCCCCAGCTCCCACAGCACCCTCGGGATGGGCTCACCCACCTGTGCCCGGGGCGGGGACTCCACCGGGGACGCCGAGGGGTGGTGATAAGGATGAGGATGATGATGAGGATGCATCTGCGGGGTCGATGGAGCCGCGCAGCTCCTCTTGACGGGCACGTAGAAGAACTGCAGCCTGAAGTACCGTGTGATTGAGGGGCAGGAGCTCTCCTGGAGCCTGGCGAGGAGCAAGGGCTGGGCTGAGCCGAGGGGCCGGGCCCGGCAGGGCGGGCACCGCGGCCCCCTGGCTCACCTGGGGAGGGCGCTCACCTGAGGCGGCTGTAGGCGCGGGCCACCTTGCCCGAGATGCGGTCCGAGCCGAACACCACCACGCGCAGCGTGCCCGCCTTGCCCTCCTCCTCGTCGCAGCTGAGGAAGGGGCGGCGGGGCAGCCCCAGGGGCCGGGCCCCGAGCGGGGCGGGGCCGTGCCGGGCCGGGCCGTGCTGCGGCAGCGAGAGCGCGCGGCGGGAGCGCGCGGGGACGCGCGGCTGCGCCGGGGGCGCGCACAGGCTCTCGGCGCGGCGCAGCGGGAGCGAGCACGGCCCCGGGCACTCCCGGCGCTGCACCAGCTGCTGGCCCTTGCTCTTGAGCAGTCTGTAGAGCCGGTTGGTCAGCGACTGCCGCTGCTTGGGCAGCTCGGGCCGGCCCGCCGCCTCCACGGAGCTCTCGTCGCTGTCCTCGGCGTAGCCGCTGTCCATGCAGTCCTTCAGGCTGGACACGAAGGACTTGAGGGACTTCCTGGAGACCACGGTCAGCTCCGAGATGGACTCCTTGGGGGAGGCGAACAGGGACACCCGCGGGGGCCTGGAGCCCTCCTCGGCCAGCACGGAGTACACGGAGTCACCGGGGAGGGCACAGAGCGGCGCCAGCAGCGAGTCCTGCCCCGGGGAGCCGCCGTCCGTCTCCACATCCTCCTCCTCCTCTTCGTCCTCATCCTCCTCCTCGTTCTCCGAGGCCAGGGGCTCGGCAACGCTGCACTCCTTGGTGAGGACATCGTTGAGGATGTCTGAAAGCGACCGGAGGGAGGAGGTGTCAGCCATGGGCTCCAGCAGAGCCCCTGCAAACGTGGTGAGCCCAGACACCACTGCCACTCCCCCTGGCCAAAGCTCTCCTGCACCCTGGTGTCAGGCAAGGGACTGGAAACCTCCTCCCCAGTGGTTTTACATTTACAGTAAAGGCTCAGATGTAATGCAAAGAAAATTGTGTTTCTCTCCTCAAGATTCTGGCTGGGTTCTCAAAAGGCAAACTCCAGTCTAGCTTTTGCTTCTTCCCACCCAGCTTCCACCACATCCTCACGTCTGATCGGGTTTAATCGCAGCCAAGCCAAGCCTTAGGCTGACCAAATCCCCCTGACCCACCCTGGCTCCCTGTCAGGGCTGGCCCTGAGCTCTGCTCCCCCTCGCTGGGGCCAGCAGGGAAGGGCACAGAGCCTTCCCAAGAACTGGCAAGCTCCTTCCAGGAATGGGGAAGCACCAGCTCCGCACAAGGGGAACCTTCCACTTCTCCAAAACTGCCCCACGGCCCAGCTGGGAGCTGGGCCAGGGCCCTGACTCACCAAAGTTGTCCTGGTCCCAACTGTAGGTGTAGCAGCGGGCAGGGGGAATGGGGAAGGGCTGCAGCTTGCGGGGCTGGGCCTCGCCTGCGGAGAGAGGAGGGACAGCAGCTGGTTGGCAGGGTCCCCAGGGCCACCCTGCCAGCTCCCCTGGCTTGGGAGGTGCCACCCACCCACCCCCGTGTGCTTTGGGCAGCCCAGGGCACGCTGCTGTCCTCAGCTCAGGACACGGGGACACTTCACACCTCACGGCCACCAGATGTTACAGCTAGAGCCAGGTTCTGATTTAATGCTCTCATCTCACCCCTCAATGTTCAAGGGCTGGACAACTCATTCGGTTGCTTTTTAAATGACACCGCTTGTGGCTCAGGTGTGATTATTAAACAGGACCTGGGGCAGTGCTTTTCTATCGCAATCCTTGCACTGGGCTGAGACTCTGCAAAACTCTTCAGCTCCCGGCTGCTGCAGGGGCTGAGCCGGCAGAAAGCCCCGGGGAGGAGAGGCAGGGTGAGGGATGCTCACCTGCGGTATCAGGGAGGGAGGCGGGGTGGGAGATGCTCACCTGCGGTATCAGGGAGGGAGGCGGGGTGGGGGATGCTCACCTGCGATATCAGGGAGGGAGGCGGCCCCGGCGAGGTCGCGCAGCACGGCCTGGAGCCGCTCCCGGGCCAGCGCGGGGTCGGGGCTGGCGGCCGCCGCCTCGTGAGCATCGGCAGCGCTGGCGTAGAGCTCCGACAGCTCCTCCAGGGGCTTGGACTGCGGAGCACAGCCGGGGGACACGGTCAGGGTGTCCCTCCAGCGAGCAGCATCATAACGGGGGACTCTGTCCCCACCTCCCTCAAGTCCCCCCAAACTTTTCCAATGAAAATAAAAATTTGAAAACAGCCCAGGGGGTTCCTTCATGGTTTTTTGCCTCTCCCCCAAGTGTTTCTCTGGTCAAACAAACACTTTTGCTGATTTTCAAATCTGGGGCCCTTCCTCTCTCCACTATGGGATGGGAAAGGAGTGGCAGAGACAAAGGGCAGAGAGCCCTCTGCACACACCTCACAAACACTTCAGACCTCAGGTCTAACCAGAGAAGGGGAAAACGTGCATTTTTCCTGCAAGAAGCGTTAACCAAATTCTTTTCCTTTGCCAAGCCAGTGGTGCTTTGTGTAGGAAATGAATCCAGCAGCCCCTGCATGGAGCTGGCTCCTGTGGCAGCCCAGGGTGGGCACTGCCCCTGCCCACCTGGAACAGCTGGTGCAGCCCAGGGCGGGCACTGCCCTGCCCAGCTTGAGCAGCTGCCCCAGCCCAGGTTGGGCAGTGCCCCTGCCCACCTTGAGCACCTGGTGCTGCCCCTGCCCACCCAGAGCAGCTCCCCCAGCCCACCTTGAGCAGCCGGCCCAGCCCATCCAGGTCGCAGCGGGTGCCGAAGGTGGCCTGGTAGAGGTGCTGGAGCAGCAGCAGCAGCGTGGAGTGCTGGGCGGGCTCGCTGGAGCTCAGCCTGCGGGCGATGGACACGAACTCGCTCTGCACCTCCGAGTGGTTCAGCAGCAGCACCGTCCTGGGGACAGGGACACGGCTCAGGCCGGGGTATGGCACACAGACAGCCCTGGAGCCCAGCCCAGCTCTGCCCAGCCCATTCCAGCGCCACAGGACAAGAGGGAGCCCCGAACATCTCCCTCCTGAAGCTGCAGCTCTGAGGAGAAGCTCTAAGGGCAGCCCAGGTCTGTTCCCAGGCTCATTTCCCTCCTTGCAGATGAGGGCGGCAGGGAAAGGCTCAGCCCCGAATAAGGATCAGAGTCTGCCTGCTCAGAGCTGCAGGGCTGGGAGGGGCTCCCTCTGGCTCCTGTTGGGGCGGTGGCTCCCAGAATCACGGATCACAGCCTGTCCCACTGCTCTCCAACACGTGCAGCTCCCAGGGGAGGGGACTTTGCCTTCCCGACATCTGCAGGGTCACTGGTAGGGAGCTCACAGACCCTGTCCCAGCCTCTGGAAATGCCCCAGGAGCTCCCCTCACCCCTCCCACGGCTCAGCCCAGCCCCTAGAGATGCTGCAGCAGTGCCAGCCCCAGGGGATGCCCCAGGGAGCCCCAGCAGTGCCCATGGCCACACTTACACCGTGGAGCTCTGGTAGTTCTTCACAGGCAGCCCCTGCTCCGTCCTCACCAGCCTCTGGAAGGTGATCCCTGGGGACAGAGCAGAGCAGTGAGGCACAGAACCCCTGCAGGATGCCCTGCCTCTGCCCCAGGGCACTCCTGAGCTGGCAGAGCCCCTGCCTGGAGCAGGAACAGCAGCACCGAGAGTCCCCATGGGGACAAGGCACAGCCTCTGTGTGAGGGACCAGTGCAGGGGCAAGGGAACCCAGGGTGTGAAGGGTAAAACCCAGAGAGCAGCTGAGCAGCAGGGGACACACCCTGAAAAAAAAAAAAAACAACCCCAGCCCTGCCCCAGCACCAAACCCAGCCCTGCCCCGGGGTTTGTCCCCTGCTGCTCCTGTCCCACTGCCCCCTTGCCTCCTGAGCCTGGGAGCACACTGTCCATCCCAAAGCTCAGCTTCTCCAGGGGTCAGGACCCTGCTCCCCCTCAGGATGGTGCTCCCGGGTGGTCTAGCACAAGGTGGGCCTGTTCCTCTGCAGGAGCAGGGCAGGCTGCTGGTTTGGTGTGTGCAAGGAGCATGCCCAGCTGTCATCAGTGTAATTAGCCACATGGCTAACAATTTCCTGGCTGGGTTTCTGGAGGGTCCTTCCCCCCCAGAGCCTGTGCTGCTCCCCCAGGCTGCCCTTTGTGTGAGGGACAGGGGGGACAGCAGCAGGGCCATTCAGGGTGGCTGGAGCCTCCCAGGCTGCTCTTCCACGGGGATTTGCACAGGGCTGAGGCACTCCCTGCATTGTTCTGTCCTGCCCAGACACCCCTTGTGACCCAGCTCTGGGCACGGCACGGCAGCACCAGTGCTCCTCTTAATTAAGGGCTCCTTGTGGATGTCCTGTGGTTCCCAGTGGAGCAGCTCTTCCAATTATTTCTCAAAGCCTTCTTGCCTGATCTCCCTGCCTTTTGAAGGGCTGTTATCACACAGAGCACATTGCAGCCCTCTTTAATCCTGGGCAGGCTTTGGGAGGCCTGGCAGGGGATGTGTGCCTGTGGCTGGGGGTATTCCCACCCCTCAAACCGGGAAGGTGCTCTGGGGGCCCTGGGGGTGGGAAATGCAGCAAACCCTGGGGTCTCTGTCAGGGCAGCAGCTCCTGTGAGATGGGAGCTTGGGGAGGGGATTAAAGGTGCTTCCAAAGGAACAAAAAGATTAAAAAATCCCAACCTGAGCTCTGGACTGGCTGCTTGACCCCCAGCACAGCTGGCCATGGCCACCAGGCAGGGTCTGGCTGTGTCCAGCCTTGTCTCAGAGCTGCAGGGCCACAGGGACATGGGGACACCTGTGGGGCTGTGCCCAGGCCAGGGCTGAGCTTTTGCCCACCTCTGGAGGGCTCTGGTGCCAGGTGGGGGTTGCTGCCCCCCTTCCTGTGCCACCCCCAGTGCCCCAGTGCCCTGAGTAGGGACCTTGTCAGGGGACGTTTTCTCCTCCCAGCACAGTGTGTTTGCTCCCTGCCAGGGGTGCTGTGTGGCAGGGCTGCCTTGGGAGCCCTCAGTGAGGTGTGTGCCCCCTGCTCAGCTGCCAGGACCTTCCAGCCTGTTCCAGCCTTGCCTCACATCCCCCTGACCCGCTGGGGACCAAGGGCAAAGCTCTTTATTGTGATGAGGGCAAAGATTAACAACAGAGGATGAGCCGCTGTCAATATTTGCCAGGAGCACAGAGGCTTTGATCTGCACCCTGGGCTGGTGGCCCTGCAGGAGAGTCAGTGCTGTGTGATGTGTGGGGGTCGGGGTGGTTCCTCCCGTGGCTGCTGGGCTGGGGGATGTGGCTCCCTGCAGAGATAAGGGCTGGATCCCGCTGATGCCATAAGGGCTCCTGTCCTGCTGAGGGGGCGACAGGGCTCTGTCCATGTCACCCGCTGTCCTGGGGGGCCCCAGGCTGTGGCTGCCCACAGCAGCCTGTCCTGCATCAGTGTGGGCTCTGTCCCTGCAGGAGGGGAGGTGGCAGTGACCTGCTGGCCCTGTGTGCCAGCCTGGGGGCTGGTACAGGTGGGAGCAGGTGGCAAATGCCATCCTGGAGTCCCCATCCCACATGGGCAGTGGGGCAGCAGGGGCTGGGGCTGGAGCAGCTCTCCTGCCCCATCCTGTGGGACAGGGCTGGGTTTGGTGCTGGGGCAGGGGTAGGTTCGGTGCCAGTTTTGGAACTGGCAGGGCTGGGTTTGGTGCCGGGTTTGATGCCGTGTTTGGAGCTGGCAGACCCCGGTTCGGCGCTGGCAGAGCCCAGGGCAGGGCGAGGCGCTCACCTGGCGCCTTGAGCTCGTTGCTGATGAAGGTGAGCAGCTCCCGGGAGGTGTCGCAGTAGGGCACGGGCCAGGTCAGGAAGCCGTGGTAGACACTGGCGGCTTTCAGCAGTAGCTCAGAGCCGGGGGGGAGGTGAGGAGCCTGCGGGACAGGGACGGGACAGGGGTGAGGGCAGAGAGACCCCGCGTGCTGCTCCAGGGTTTGGGCTGGCAGAGGCAGGAGGAGAAGCAGACCAGAGGGTGCCCTGTGCCACCCCATCTCCTGCCAAGGACGGGCACAGGATCCCCCGGGCACAGCTCCAAGGAGTTCCTTCCCCACCGCCCCAAGCCGGGCTCACGTGCCCAAGCCTAAATATAAATTCCTTTTTAAACCCCACAAGCTGCACAGATGAATTCCACACAGGCTGTGCTTGTGCAGGACCTGGCAGCAATGACTTCCTTGGGATAATGATGCATTGTGCTGGGAATAATAATCATAAAAAACAGTATTTCCTGGGAAGGCTCTGCTCCTTTTCATTCACGTTGCCCGTGTGTTTTGCCCAGCTATAAAGGGTAAAGAAAAGAATTCCCCTTTATTGTCCATCTCCCTTTCTGATTAGCCCAGTCTTAAAAAAACAGCTTCCAAACCCCTGAAGCTCATTGTCTCTCAGCTTGTGCAATGGTTGCTCGATCCTGATCCCTCTGGATTCATACAGAACCTTTCTTTTGGGAGGAACTGATGAGAGCAGGCTGGGAAGGTCCAGCCAAAGCCCCCCTGATTTTGGAGCCTGCCCCGGGCTGGGACGGGTGCAGCAGCCTCAGCACTTACATAGAGCACGGCCGAGTAGAAGAGCAGGGCCAGGGGCGTCACCAGGTCGTAGTCACACCTGTCCTGCACCTGTGGGAACAGCCCGAGGGCACAGGGATGAGCTATGGCCGCCAGCACCGCCCAAAATGTCACTGGAGGTGCCAGGAGACTCCAGCCCTGGCATCCATCCCATCACCACACCCAGGAGATTCCCTCATCCCTGTGGGAAAACCGCCCCCAAAGCCCCAGAAACCAGACTGGGACAGGCAGAGCCTCCTGCTCTGTCTTCTCCTGGCCAGGCACCCAACCCTCTGGGGTTCCTGATGCCTGAAATCCCATGGAAGTGGCTCTGAGCAGGCAGTCCAGGCACTGCAGGCAGACTGGGGAGCTGGGCAGGATGGAGGAATCCAGGGGTGGAATCAATGAGGGGGTGGAATCAATCCAGGGGGTGCAATCCATCCAGCGGTGATGCCCAACAATATGTAACGACCCTAATCCCCAGGCAGCTTCGCCCAAGCCCGTCCTGAGCAAGCCATGGAGCTGCCGGTGCCTCAGAGCCCACGGCTCCCCCACCAGCCCCTGCTCACCTCCTTGGTCTTGCCCAGGATCTTCTCCACCAGGATGAGGTAGTTACCAGCGTCCCGGCTCACCAGCTCCTGCAGGCTCCAGCAGTTCAGGCACAGCCCGGCTGTGGGGACAGAGGCACGGACACCCATGGTCCCACGGTCACTCATGGCCCCGTGGTCATTCACAGAACCATGGTCACTCGTGGCCCCATGGTCACTCCCAGCGCAGATGTGGGGATAGAGCCACTGTCCTCCCAGCCCCATTGTCACTCATGGCCCCGTGGTCACTCCACACAGCCCAGCTTTGGGGATACAGAGCCGCAGTCACTCATGACCCCACGGTCACTCCTGGAGTCATGGTCACTCCCGGCCCCGCGGTCACTCCCAGCCCCAGCCAGCAGCACAGGCAGCCCAGGGCACACCCTGTCCCCACCTGGGGCTGGGGCAAAGGCAGAACTAAGCCGGGCTTAGTCCAGGGCACACGGCAATGCCCAGAGCAGGCACGGCACATGGCAGCACCGAGAGTGGGCACTGCACATGGCAGTGCCAAGTGGCACACCGCAGTGCCAAGAGTGGGCACGGCACATGGCAATGTCCAGAGGCACATGGCAATGCCAAAAGGCACACGGCAGGCACGGCACATGGTAGTGCCAAGAGTGGGCACACGGCAGTGCCAAGAATGGGCACAGCACACAGCAGCGTCGTGGGCGGCCTCGGAAGGATGAGTCTTTGCCATTTCTGTTCTGAGAAGTGCCCCGAGTGCCCTCTTCCTCCCCCGCCTCCCGGAGCAGCTCCTTCCTGGCCCAGGGGGCGGCATTTCCCCTCAGAGCGGGCACTGGGCAGGTTGGAAATCCAGAAGCACCAAAGCAGAAATGGCACCCCCCGAGCTGCCCTCACCCACGGTGCTGGGCACAGGCCCTGGTGCCATCACAAGTGACACCCACGGCGTAGGGGGAAAGCAGAAGGCTCAGTTTCCTCCTCCCCCAGAGCCACTGGCACCATCTCCTCACCAGAGGGAGGTGGTTTCTCCTGGGGACTGCCCCAAGGAAGGGCCAGCTCGGGGCAGCTGGGTCAGGGAGGTGCCCAAGGACTGGCACAGCCCCAGAACCCCTAGGGGAGGGCAGCAAGGCAGCCTGCAGCTGCTGAGACACAGGAGGTGGACATGAATGTCCAGCACAGGGCACCCCCTGGCACTGCCACCCAGCCTGGGCAGAGATTTCCACAGGAAAACCCAGTACAAACCAGGAGAAATCATCAAAGGGAAAAATCTGCCAGGTCCCCAGCACCACCAGAGCCAAGCCCAGGGCTCTGCTTCGCCAAAAACTCCTTTTTTTTTTTTTTTTTTTCTGCTCACCAGCAAGCAATCAAACATTTTTCTTGCTCTTCACACTCTAATTTGACTATGGTGTCTCCTGCAGCACAAAGCAAGGCCAGCCCTGAAAAGGTTCCTCCACAAGGAAAAGGTTTTGCTCCCAAGGACTTTTCTAAGGGATTTTCATGAGTCACACACGATTCATTTTGATTTGGTTTCTGCAATAAGTTCTGCAGAAAGATCTTCTGTTCACACCATCCACGGGCTCATCCAGGCTGTAAATCTGGGATGGCCAAAGCTTCACAACTCTCCTTGCTGACTTCACAGCCCTCAGCTCCTCATCCCTTACTCAGGGGGAACAACGTGTTGGAAACAATTACTCACCCTCTCTGGAGCAACCTTGTGCGAAAGTTAGCACAGAAAAATAAAGCTTTAAGTGATTTACAAAATTCAGCAAGATCTCAGCCAGAAAGCTGTGACATCATGTATGTTATTTTGGTGCATGGAAAGGGTAAAAAAAGAGGGGAAAGCAAAGGAAGTGGGAAATAGAAGTGAGAAATGAGGAAGGTGAAGGTTCCAGCCCAGCCAAGAGCAAGATGAAAATATTCACTGACTTGTGAGGATCAACCCTGCCACAAACTATGGCCTGGACAGGACAGCAATAATGAAACTGTCATTTGTAGCTTGGGGAAGGATGTGGCAGCATCTCTGGCCTGGCTCTGGAAGGCAACAGGGGACAGCTCTGGGCTGAGGGCTCTGCTCTCTGCTTCCCCTGAACCCTTCCTGCCAGCAGAGACCAAACCCTTCAGCCCTGCATGCTGGGATGGGACAGCAGCTCCTCGGGGGCAGCAGGGACAGGGATGGGCAGCCCCAGGAGGGCTCAGGGAGTCCCCAGCAGGGACAGGGAGGGGCAGCCCCTCGGGAGGGATCTGGGGGTACCTGGGGGTCCCCAAGCAGCAGCACCAGGGCTGGGGCACAGCAGAACCACCAACACCCACCCAGGGCATGCTGCAGGTTCCTGGCAGAGCAGGAACGATGAGAGGGAAGTTTCTGAGGTGTAAAATGTCCAAAATTCTCTCAGGAATGTCAGCTCCTTCTGCAGAGGCTAGGAGAGGCACAGGAAGGGCCTGGGAGCCAGGGGACATCACTGGGGTGGGATTCATGAGGGGTCAGCATAGCTGCCCCCAGCACAGCTCCCAGCCCCAACCTCTGCCCTGCACACCCCAAACTTTGCTGATGAGCTGCAGAAACAATGGAGGTGAGGGACTGGGGTTGGAGCTGTGAGTGACACAGGAGCTGATTGATGTAATCACAGCAGAGGTGGGCTCTGGGCACACACTGCCCTGCTCTGGGCACACATTGCCCTGCTCCATGGGCACACACTGCCCTGCTCCATGGGCACACACTGCCCTGCTCTGGGGGCACACACTGCCCTGCTCTGAGGAGACACACTGCCCTGCTCTGGGGGCACACACTGCCCTGCTCTGGCCATGCTCTGTCACCGTGCCAAGCATGAGGCTGCGCTTCCAGGAACCAGCAATGTGGGTCACACTGCAGGGCCTGCCTCCCAGAGCAGGGGAAAGACAAGGACACAGGAATCTTGTGCAGAACTGCCCCAACCCAGCCCCCGGGTGATGCTGCAGCATGGAAGTGGCAAGGGTCCAGTGGCTCTGGGAGCAGGCAGCAGGTAGGTCTGCACCTCTTTGTTGGTCTTGTAGGGGAAAAGAAAAGTAGAAAGGGTTGAAAGAACTACACAGACAAGAAGGAATCAGAATCTGACAGCCCCCTGATTTCATCCACGAGAAGGTTTGGCAGTGATTTAATCACAGCTCACGGACAGCTAGGAGGCAGAAAGGTCAGAATTACTTTCAGGAATTATTTCTGCTCATTGCTGCTCTGCCCTCACCACACCAGCCCAAATCCCTTCACAGCCCCCTGAGCAAGGCTCAGCTCTTTATGGGCACCACCACCACAGTATCTGAGCCAGGGCTGGGCTGATAACAACATCCCTATGTTGATAACAACATCCCCGTGCTGGGTGTGACAATGCAGCACAATCACGGCCCTGCCTTGGGGGCAGCAGCACCGGCAGGGCTGGCTGATTGCACAGAGGAGCTGTTTCTGGGCTGGACAAAGCCCTGTCCTCTGCCCAGCTCACTCAGGGACAGCTGACACCCCACACCACTGCCCTACTCATCCTTACATGGCCAGACCTGTTCAGGGCCCTGGAACACCCTCCTGTTCCAGCAATGTGCCCAGGAGCACTGGCCAGGCTGGATGCCACCTCTGACTGACCACTGGGAGGGGAAAGGCCTGCAGCAGCTCCCTGTGACCCAGAGAGAGCCCTGAGTGAGACCCCAGCAGGGACAGCACCAGCAGGGACAGCACCAGCAGCTCCTCTAAGCCAGAGAGAGCCCTGGGTGAGACACCCCAGCAGGGACAGCACCAGCAGGGACAGCACCAGCAGCTTCCTGTGACCCAGAGCCCTGGCTCAGACACCCCAGCAGGGCTCAGGAGACTCCAGAGAGGGATGGCCATGGTTAAGGTTCACCTACCAGCCCATCTGCTGGCCACAGCATCCCTGCCCAGCCCGTGCAGGCACCGCTCCAGCGCGTGGTGGATCCTGTCCTCCGTGCACGTGGTATGCTGCATTTTAACTCATCTCCTGCATTGAGGGGGAAAGAAGGAGGAGAGTTAATAAAGGGTTGCCCTTGGTGGCTCCAGTTGTCACTGGCCATGGTCACAAACCCACCCCAAGTGGCAGGGAAGGCCCCAGAGCTGTCCCCTTGCTGTCACACAGCCACCGTGAAAGAAATTCCACTTGCCCTTGAGGCAACAGTGGAAAACACGGAGGGGATGTGAGCCCAGCACAGAGGACATTGTGAAATTGTGCCTGCAGCCCTGCCACATCCCACCCCTGCTCTGGAGCCCTTGGCTTGCAGAGCCTGTGCTGCCCAGGAAGGTTTCTCCCAGCCAACCCTCATCAAGTCTGGGACACCAGGAGCAGTACGGGGGATGTTCCTGACCTGAACAAACAGAGGTGCCCAGGTGCCCATTCCCTCTTGCCCTGCAGCCCAGAGGGACCCTGAGGCAGCTGTCCCCCTCTCCCAAGGCACTGAGATGGATCCAGCCCACACATTCTCTGCCTCTTGTTTAGAAGCAACACAAATGCACAAAAATAATCGAGTAAGAAGAAATAAAAGCTGTGAGTGCTAAAAAACCACCTGCAAGGCAGCCCTTGCTTTGAGCCTGGACAGCGCCCATGCCACACAGCCACGTCATTCCCAGAGAAGCTAAAACACTCAATTCTCTGCCCATTTGGCCAGGATTTGGGGCCAGCACCCAGCAGTGGCTGTGGCCACCACAGCCTCACCCACTCCTGCCCCAGAGCCACTGCGACCTGGCAGAGGCTCCGGAGCCCTCCCTGCCCCATGTCCCCAGCATGGCCATCTCCACCCAGCCTCCATTGCCAGAAGCTCCCTGGAAGGGCTCAGCTGAGCCTGGCTGCTGGAGCTCATTGAGAATGCAGGGAGCCACCTCCAGCCCTGCCCCAGAGAGGAGCCACCAGCAGCTCCCCGGAGGTGACAGCAAACACCCCAAGTACCCCTGACCTGCCCAGTACCCACACTCCCCTCACCCCAGAGGGGCTGCTGGGCTCCTCCTCACTGCCAGAGCTGAGCTGGACCCTGCAGTAGATCCTTTACCTGTGCCCGGGGCCAGGAGCACCAGGAGGAGTGCCGCGGTGCCACAAGGCAGCGCGGAGATCGAGCCCAGCCCTCGGCCAGGCTGGAGGCAGGAGAAAGGCAGTGAGTAAGAGCCCAGGGTGACTCACAGACACCCCTGCACCAGCCAGCTCAAAACCAGATCAGTCCTCGGGGGGAACGGGCTCCTCACCCCGCACCAACCCCAGCATCCCTTCCTGCCTGCCTTGGCACACAACGGGAGGGAATGAGAGATAAAACCCACCCTGATATTGCTGTCACTGTCAAACCACAGAACGCACTCTTCCTGCTGTGCCATGGACCACACAGGAGCCTGAGCCTCCTCCCAGGGCAGTGCTTATGGAAGCACTTCCCGTGGGAAAGGCCTGGCTTCAGCCACCACAACGGAGCAGAAACTTCCCTGCTGTCCCCTCCTTGCCACCCACGCTGAGCACAGTGACAGGGGACAGCTCTGGAGAACACAATCTGACTTTCAGGAGCCCTGTTAAGCATCTTGAGAATACCAAGAAAAACAAGTGTTGAGGTCAAGGCTTTGGAAAATGCTTTGCTTTTTGTGAGGGTGTTGAGCAGCTCCACGTGGCACCACCCCAGTGATGGCCCAGCCTTCTCCACACAGCAGGGACAGCACCTGGGTTTAAGAGCCCCAAGTCCTCAGAGAAACCCACCTGCCCCAAGGTTTTGCCCCATTGTCAGCAGATGCCCAACAATTCCCAGCATCAGGGCTCAGGGCTAGGTTGAACCCATTCCCTCTGAAGGTGTGAGCATCCTAAAGGGCAATTTATAATAATTAATTATTATAAAATATTTAATTTTTAAATTATTAGTTATTATAATGAATTTCTAACAAATTACTTTCTTAAAAACCACTTTTTAAAGTGAGTGAGAGAAGGCCCAGCACACCAAAGCTCAGCTTGTGAAGTATCCTGAGATTATCTGTGAAGCTGTCCTTGCATGGGTGCCAGACCCTTGGGGAATTTTCAGCCAGGATTGCTTGGTTAAGAGGCTTCATTCATCTCTGTGGGACACAAAGGTGAGCAGACAAATTAAATATTTCTGTTAATTAACACCAACCAAGTAAACATTTACCCTGTGGTGGGAAGTGGGAACCTGCTAACCACTGGGTTTAGATTTTCCCTTGTCCTGCTTGAGACAAACAATTTGTAAAAATTAAAAAAAACCAGTTTTGAAACAGTATGAAAAAGAATTATCAACAAAACCCATCTTTTGCTGCTGAGCTGTGAAGCCACCAGAGGTCACGGGAAAGCCTTGGGGCATCACAGCTCCCTGACGAGGACTTTCCACTCAGCTGGGACCCGCTGGGGTTCCCCACTTGCCTCCACACCCTGGGACCTTTCCAGGGCTTTCCTGGTGCTCAGGATCTGCTCCATGCCCAGGAGCAGAAGGTCCCTTGGGAGCCAAGGTGACACCAGCAGCTCTGCAGGGCTGGGACAGGGCACAGAGCTGCCTTTCCAGCAAGGACAATCCCTTCTCTTGGGTTGGGGTCCACCTGAGCCCCATCTCCAACACCCAGGGGACTCTTCGGAGCTCCATCTGCAGTGGTGGAGCCCAGGACCAGGGGGAAGAGCTCAAAGAGCCAAAATGAAGCAGTGGAGAGGATCAGACCCCCCTGCAGGAGCCCTCTCACCCCCCAGCAGAGCAATCCCGGGAGCCGGGGGCTCCACCACCCCAGGAAAGGCTCCAAGGGCAGGAGAACGGGGCCAGGTAACACATGGAGTGAGCTGAGATCTTGAGATCCCAGAAACATCTCCTCGGACAGAAAGGATCTGCCAAGGAGCTGCCCAGGACCTTCCAGAGGGGATCCCGCAGCTCCACCGGCACCTGGAAACCCGCGGGTACCCTCGGGCCGGGACAACGCCCTTTCCTGCCCCGATTGTTCTGGGGCTGAGCATCCTGGGCAGGAAATGGGAGAGGAAAAACAAAGCCCTTGTGCCGGGGGAGCAGCTCTGAGCGCACTGCACAAGTTTGGGGACAGTGGCAGCGGGTGCAGGGACACAGATCCCTCACCTGGGTGGGTGCCAGGACGTGGCTCAGCAGCCAGAGGGGTTTGGGCACCAGGGGAACCAGAACAAGGAGCTTGATGACGCTGAAGGAAGCAGGAGCTTGGGCTGATGCTGCAGAAGGAAAATAATTTGGTCTAAAGCAAAGGGATCCTACCCAGAGCTGTCTTCAAGGTGAGATCCTCAGAAAAGAGGATCATTGACTCCTCTGAGCTCCAACTCAGCTCTCTGCCTCCTTCAGCTCATCCTGGGGGGAAAGGACAGGAGCTCTGGGAGATCCTCACTGCAGAGGAAGGGCTGGACATGGAGATGTGCCCCGGACACCGAGCCGGGCCCCAGACACCGAGCCGGGCCCCAGACATGGAGATGTGCCCCGGACACCGAGCCAGGCCCTGGACACTGAGTTGTGCCCTGGACACAGATCTGGGCCCTGGACACCGAGCCGGGCCCAGCAGTGCAGCAGCACGTGCCTGGTGCCTGCTCCTCCAGTGAAACTGTTTTTCTTAGATTACAGAAGAAAACCTTGGGTTTCAGCTGTTTGCTTGCAGGGTTTTGCTGCCTCCCCTCCACCTCGCAGAGCAGCCACAGATAGAAAGCCGAAGCGAGGGAGGGAGGGAGCAGCTGGAGGAAGCCTTTGTGGGGCACGGGGCAGTGCGGGGAGAAAGCTGCGATTTTCAAGAAAAGCTTCACCTCGGTGTTTGTCAGCGAGCGAGAGCGCTGCACGCAGCAGGAGATGAGGCTGATAAGATGCTCGCTCAAACCACAGCAAGGCAGGGTACCAGGGGATCCAGGAGGCAGCTGGGGTGACAAACATCCTCCCAGGGTGCCTGCAGAGGAGGCTGTGCCAGCCAAAGCCCGGCTCAAACAGGGCTGGGACATAGGCTGCTGTGACACTGAGGATGAGCACACACAGCAGGGACCTGAGGGACATTCAGTGCTGGGCTGTGAACCCTCACTCCAGCGAGTCCCCACTCCCTGAGCCAACAGGGGCAGAGGCAGCAGAGGAGGAACACGGAGAATCGCTCCCCAAGAGCTCCTGAGGCAGTGATTTCATCTCAAAGCAGAAGATAAAACTCCTGGCATAAGAAGAAAATCTACTTCTGGAATAACGAAAGTGCCTGTGCCTGCAGGATAATGGTACTGAAGGGCAGGAATGACATGGGACATCCTACTGCTCACAGGAGGAAACAAATCCTGAGTTATGAGTGGGACAGAAATGGTGTTTTGGGAAGAGGAGAGGTACCAGCCTTGGGAGAAAGAACAGGAACAAGCCTTGCCCACGCTGCCTTTCTGAACTGCAACGCCTCATTTACAGCAGAAATGTGAGAACTGGGGAGCTCTCAGAGAGCCCCAACTGCAGAGCTGCCCCAGAGCCAGAGACCAGCGCTCTCTGTCTCTGAGAGCTGGGCTGCAGGAGAGGCTCCCACCGCGGGCCAGGGAAAGCACCTAACGTGCAAAGCGGTTTCAGAGTGCTCCGAGTGTCAAACAGCACTCACAGAACGAGTGTCAAACAGCACTCACAGAACGTGACACAACAGGGGCACAGCAGCACGGGTGTCACACCCAGGGCTTGGTGCCTGCTTCCCCTGTACCAACAGCAGGGTTTTACACCCAGGGCTGGCTGCCTGCTCCCCTGTGCCAGCAACATCACCCAGCATCCCGTAACCCCAAGCAACAGCACCCAGCAAGCCCCAGATCCCCGGCAGGGCAGGGCTGACTGTGGGACCCGCAGGGAGCAGAGGAGAAGCTCAGGCCCAGCCCCAGCCCACAGAGGCAGCGCTGTGCCCGCTCAGCACCCGCGGTTTCATCGCCGGCCCCTCCCGGCCCCGGGATCGGAGCAGGAAACCCACTGGGGGCTCAGAACAGCCTAAGACGAGTCAGCCCCACTCAGAGCCCTCCATTCCAGCCCTGGGTGTCGCTGCCAAGGCGTTATTCAATGGGATTTCCCAAATCCCAGCCCCAGGATTACCTGTGTTACAGCACAGCTTAAGGCTGGGCTCAGGAGGTGAAGGATCTGTGAACGCCAAAAAATAAACTCGAGAGTGAAAACAAACAACAACGGCTCCAAAGGGCAACCACCTTTGTTGGGGAGTTTTGGCGATAAAGTCTCCACTGAAAGAAAGGAAAAAATCCAAAATATCAGGAGCAGGGTCCCAGCACTGCCCTCGGCTCTGGGATGTGCTGTCCCCCAGCTGATGAAGGCACAGAGAGGGTCCTGCAGCATAAGGAGCAGGACTCAGCACTCCCAAGGTGAAAAAAGCCCGTGGGGGCTCCCAGCATCACAAACAGCTGCCAAGGGGGCACCTCTGTCCCATCCCTCCACTGGAACAGCCCTGGTGATAACGGAGATGTGTGACCCCAAATTCAGGATTGAGCTGTCCCAAGGGTGTGCAACCAAAGCTGCAAACTGAACCACAGGAGGAGCAAAACCAGGGCTGCAAGAGGCTCAGCAAAAAGAACAAAAAAATCCAAGAAACTGTTCTGAGGTGAGAGAATTCCTCAGTGAATGGAGAGGACGCCAAATAAATCAACCTGCCCAGAGGGTGCACAAGGAGAGACTCAAAGAGTCAGAACAAAACCTTGCAAGTCATCATTTCAAAACAGTGTTTGCCCTCATCTGCCTGTGATTCAAAAAGCAAAACCTGAGCCAGAAAAAAATGAAACGTCTCACTCCTGACCAACAGAGACATTTTGCTCCACAACCAGTTTAGATTCACACAGCAAAGGGCAAGCCCCCAGGAGGCCAGCCCTCCCTGGGAGCAGTGGGACCCACCCAGGTGTTTCACCTGCCCCCAAGGAGGGTTCCTGTCCTCCTGCAGCACCCCTGAGACATCCCAAACCTGGAGCTCCGGCTGCTCCTGTGTCCCCAGAGCTCCCAGTCACTCAGTTCCACTCCCTGTGGAAACACTGGTGGCTCCCTGGGACCAGGGACAGCTTTAACCCCGTGTGAGGGCAGGGCTCAGAGTGGGGAACCCCAGCAATCCCTGCACAGCAGGCAGAGCTCCTGCCCGGGGCAGAGACCACAGAGGGGCTAGGGTCTCCTCCTGGGGTGTTCAGAGGGGCCTGGACACAGCCCTGGGCCCTGAGCTCTGGCCCTGCTGGAGATGAACCCCTGGATCCCTTCCAGCGTGGCCCATTCTGGGATCCAGGGCACCTTAAACCCCCTCTGAGCTGCAATGAAATCCATCAGCAGAAACGATCCCCTGCTTGTCTCAGCTTTTCCACCTTCTCTATTTTAACTTCAGCACTCACAGCTCAGGTGTCACCTGTGCCCTGCGCTCTGGCCCTGCTGGGATCCCTTCAGGCCTGGCCCACCCTGGCATTCTGGGATCCAGGGCACCTTAAACTCCCTCTGAGCTGCTATAAAATCCATCACCAGAATGATCCCGTGCTTGTCTCAGCTTTTCCACCTTCTCTATTTTAACCGCAGCACTCACAGCTCAGGTGTCACCTGGGCACTGGGGACTGGCTCTGTGAGGTGCCTGGATGAGCTTTTTTAAACATTTCATAATTTTAAAATAGAAACAGCCCAGGCAGAACCGAGGGAGGTCCCTGTCAGCCCAGCGGGGCTCAGGGCACATCCCGACCTCCCACCTGAGCACCGCCGGGCCGGCAGCAGCTCATCCCCCCCCTCACTCACCTCCGGGGCAACCGCGCGTTATTTCTGCGCTTTTTAACCTCAAAAAGCCGACTCAAAGTAGCTACAAGGTTATTTTACCGGAGCTCAGGCTGGTGGCTGCAGCGGCAGCTCCCGGCAGGGATCAAAGGACACCGGAGCTAATGGGGGTCCAGTCCCGGCTCCCTCGGGAATGCCCGCACTCTCCAAATTAACAGGGGAGCTGTAAAGACACCGCTAATTAGCCGGCCTGGCCCCTGCGCGATTACGGGCAGCCAATTAGCGGCAATTCGCTGTCCCGGCACAGGATCAACACTCGCTGCTGCTCTGGAGGGCAGCACCCACGGGGAGAAGGGCAAAGTGCCCTCGGTCCCTGCTCTGGGACACCTCCCGGTATTTGTGCTCTCCTCCCCAGCTCTGGGACACCTCTCCGCTGTTTGTGCTCTCCTCCCCAGAGGAGAGCTGAAAATAATTTTCTCTGTGTCCCCAAATCTCGTTCCTGGAGCCGCGGCAGCTCTGTCAGCACACCCGGGGGCAGCGCTGGAGCTCCTCCTGTGCCGGGCACTTCGCTCCTTGGCACAAACATCCAACAGTGAAACCACTGACCTGCAGCGGTGTTCTGGGGGTGAGGAGCTTGGGGGGCACCCTAAAGCTCCGTGTTTAAAGAGTTGTTGGGTTTGTCCCTGCCCCAGCTCCACCTGTGACTGAGCAGCACCGGAAGCATCCCCCAGGCTCCCCGGGTGTCCCAGTGCCCATCGAGGGGGGACAAGGACCCAGCACCCGTCACCTCCCAGGCTGCTCACCCCTAAAGGAACGCAACACAGGCTGCTGCTGTCCAGAGCTCCCAGAGGGACCCACAGGTCCATGATCAAAGCCCAGAGTAATGTGAGACCTCTCTGCCTCAGTTGCCCCTCCAGCAGGAGCAGCCAAGGCTCCTGCTCAGCAAAGTCCCTCAACTGCACAGGTGAACCAGAACTTTCTTACATCCTCTCACTTTTATCCCCTACTGCAACCTTCTCAATCCCATTTATAAACCTGGCAGAGCAAGACATGCCAAAAAAGCATTTTTATAATAAAACATCCTAATTCTCCACCGAGGTTATTTCTAACCCACAAGAACCACTTGCCTTAACCAAGACATCCTGCCACGGGCACCCAGCCTCCCATCCTCAAAGTCTCTGAGCAGCAAAACAATGACACAGAGCCAGAAGTGCCCATGCAGCAGCAAATTGCAGAAATAAAGCTGCACACGAGAACACCACATGTTCCCAGCAGCACTGCAAGTAGGGGAGCTGTGGATTCGACCAATGGGACCAGAACTGCCCTGGAACTGCTTTGTTTTGTTGTTTTGGTTTTTTTTAAATCCCAAATTTCTCAGAAACACAATACAGAACTGCCTTGTCCAGAGCCCTGCTGCTGCAGCAAGCGCTCAGCTCAGTAAATCTAATTAATGAGCCAGGAAAAGTGTCACTCGTTTGCTAACTACTGCACCCGGGGCTGCCAAACAGACAGATAAAGGATTTAGCTGGGGCCCATTCCAGCCAGAGGAGCTGGGAACCTGGCAGGGAGAGCAGGAGATTAGAGGGGGCTGAAAAGAAAAGGAGACGAGGGGGAAAGGAAAAAACATCCCGCTAGATTAGCACTTTGCAAATGCACGCATGTAAATCAGCTTAGGTTGGTCATAATGCCACCCTTGTGAGCATCTGGGCACAGCAGCAGGCAGGGCCTGCCCTGAGTGGGGCTCAGGGCCCCAGAGAGCAGCTCCATCACAAACAAACAGTAGCTCCCCCAGAAAGCAGCAGCTCCATCACAGAACCAGCAGCTCCCCCAGAAAACAGCGGCTCCATCACAAACAGCAGCTCCCTCAAACACCAGTAGCCCCCTCCCAGAACTCAGCCCTGCTCTCACCAGCTCTCAAGTTTGCACAGGAAGCCAATTAAGGGAGACCTGGGAACAAAGGAAGATTCATAATTGCAATTAAGTCTTCAAAGGGCTGGTCATAAGCATGGCCGTTGCAGATGGAGCTGGGGGAGGGAAAATCCCAACAAACTCTTAGAAACCCTTGGGGGGCTTTAGGATCCCCCCCAAGCTGGAAGAGCTGCTCACTCCCAGAACAAGGCATCACCTGGCAGAGAAGCACTCAGCCCTGAGGGGCCCAGGCAGGACCAAGAGATTTGGGGTTAAATCTGCATCAAAGGAGTCCAGCATTTGTCCCTTACTGCTGCTACTTCACCCCATCCCATCCCAGAGGTCCTCGTGGCTCTGGCCCCAACCCTGGATGTGCTGCTCGCTCCCCTGTGCCCCTGGCAGGAGAATGGATTGAGAAGAGCTGAGAGGAAAGGAAACTCACCCGAGGTGCCAGGGCCACCCCTGGGGATGTGAGCAGAGCACAGAGGGGCTGCAGCAGCAGCTCTTGTGCCACTCAGGACGGCTCCACTGTGCCCGTGCCCGCTGCCAGCCCTCACTGGCACTTCCCTGTGCTGGCACCTCCTCTGCTCACACACTCCCAGCTTCCCTGCAGCCCCTCCCAGCACCTCTGAGCAGCTGGAGAACACCTGGCAGAGCTGGGGAATGGCTGGGGCAGGACAGAGCTGGGGGCTGGGGCTGCTCCCCTCACTGGGGATGCTTCATCCCCCAGGCCCCCGGAGCCCCAGCAGCTGCAGCAGGAGCCCCAGCCCAGCCCAGGCTCAGGGAAGTGCTGCTGTGGGACCCCAGAGCCCACAGGGACAAGGTGACCCCCCAGTCACCCACAGCATGTCCCAAAGTGCTGCTGCTCTCCCCCACAGGTCCAACTCCTCCTCCTCACCCCCCTTGGAGTTGTTCCCAGGCTCAGAATCTGCGGTGTGACCTTGGAAAGTCCTTTGTCGCTCTGGAAATGCTCTGGCTCTGGGTGGTTTTGCATAAGCTCCTTTCCCTGGGATGTTTTGCCCTCGTGCTGAGCACATAGGGCTGGGTAACCAAATGAGGTCAAAGAAAATTCCAGCCAAAAGCCCGGCAGCCTCGGTGGGAGCAGCCAAGAGCATCCCCAGGAGCACAGGCTGAGGGCTCTGCCTCCCCAGCAGCACCAGAGAATCATCCCAAGGTGGGAATATCCCTGAGGAAACCAGCAGCACTGCACAAGATCCAAAACAACCCACAGGGGAGCAGGGACCTGGGATGGTGCCTCCCAAGGGTGGTAAAATGGGAGAAGGGAACTCCTCAGAGCCCTCAAAGCCTGCAGCCCCCCATGCTGGGGTCTCCTGCCATTCCAACACTTCCTAGCTGAGCAGGAAGCCCCAGGCCAGGAGCTGAATCCCAAATCCATCCCACCCACATCCCAAATCCATCCCACACAGATCCCAAACCCATCCCCAACCAAATCCCAAATCCATCCCACCCAGATCCCCCTCCCCAGCCACGGCTGGACACAGTTTCCAAGGACAACCCACACTTCTGCAATTTCAGAGATCTTCTTACCCCACCTTCCGTGTGCTGCCCCAAAAGGAGAAGTGCTCGGGGCCAGGGGGAAGTTGTGGTGCCCTTTCCTATCCTGGAGAGGATTTCAGGCTCCTGCCACATCCGAGGGGCAGCTCTGGCCACGCTACACAGGGCCCTGCTCTGGGGCGAGCAGTTCCAGGAACATCAACAGCCCAGAGCAAGAAAACCCAGAAATAAAGCCCAGACACAAATGATGGGGCAGAAATGACCAGGCTGCCCCTTGCACTCACCAGATACCCCAGCAGGGCACGTGGGCACAGAGGGCTGGGCACGGAGGGGCAGGAAAGCAGCTCCAGGGCCAAGCCAGGATGTGGGCTCTCTTAAGAGATGGCACAGGTGGGCAAACTGGGCAGTCCTGGGCCTTCCCCTCTGGTTTGAGGGGTCAGTTCCCCCCAGGCAGCAGCAGCAGAGCCAAGAGAGCCCCTCTTCCCTCCCTCCCTGTGTGTGCCCACCTGGGCTGAAAGAGCAGCTCCATCCTCAGCAGCTGCTGCCAGATCCAAGGAAAGGCTCTTCCCACCACCATCCCCAGAGCCTGCTCCCTTTGTTCAGCACAGGGCTCTGCTCTCCACTCTGGAGCAGTTTCAGCCATCACTCCTGTCCTGCTCTCCACTCTGAGCAGACTCACTCATCACTCCTGTCCCTGCAGCCACCAAACCTGGATTTCTGCTGCCACAATGGAAATTCCATCCCTGGGTAGAGGGAAAGGTCTCCTGCATCCCTTCCCCAGGGGGTCAGGTCCCGTTAGCAGGTTTCTCCAGCACACCCAGAAGTGGCTCAGGCCCCACTCACTCTTTACAAGTTCCTTCCGTAGCTCATCCCCAGAGAGACACCCGTGGTGATTTCAGAGGGACAGAAATTACAGAACATTAATTAGCAGGGAGAGCATCCCAGCAGCCACAGGGTCAGAACACAACACCCAGAATTCACACCTCGTTGGGGGAGCAGCACACAAGATCTGCCACTAAAAGGGCTCCCATCCCCCTGAACAAGGGGGAAAATCGACTTTCTCAGAGGGACCAGGTCCTCAGGGCTTGCAGAGGAGGACATTCAGCAGGAAAACCCAGTTCCCCTCAAAAACTCCCCAGAGCACAGCTGCTCAGAGGGAGAAACCGCTGGGAGATTAAAGTCCTCACTCAGCACCAGCTAAAGAAGCAAACTGCCACTGCTGCCCCACAGAATATTGATCTCCACAGGGATGCAGCTGAATGTGGCTGCCCAGGTGCTCCCTGAGAGTTTATTCGTGGCATGGCTGGGGTTGGCAGGGACCCTGTCCAGCCTGAAATCCTTGTGAACTTCTGCGCAGCCAACACTCCTGGTGTCCTGTTCCTTACAGCACCAGAAGCTCCAGGGTTATCATCCTGAGCCCCCAAAAATGATGGAGTCCGAGCAAGAAGAAAACCAATAAACCATGCAGTGACTTTGGGGCGCCCCATCATCTCTGTGCTCTGCTGTGGAGCCCCGTGGGAACTCTGGGTCTGTCCAGGAACAGGAGCCATTGCCTCCAACAGCCAGCCTGGATGGGGATGGAGAGGCCACCCAGGACATCACCAACAACCAGCCTGGATGGGGGTGGAGAGGGCCCCAAGACATCACCAGCCCATCCCCACCCCTGCCCCCAAACTGGGCTCTGGGAGTTTGGCAGAACTCAGCCAGCTCTGTTCTCCTCCTCAAAAACCCCAAGGCCAACAGAAATGACACAGATCTGGTGTGAGTAAGAGCTGCCCAGTTTTATAGCTCGGTTTTCAGAGAGGAAATGCTCTTGTTCCTGGCAGCAATTCTGAAAACCCCTGGCCACATGATGCAAGAGTTAATTTTAGCCTCTACCAGTCACTGTCAGCGCAGGGGAGGCTGAAGTTCCACCCCACATCACAGGCAGTTCTGCTCCAGGTGAGATCCCAGGAGTGAGCCTGGGGACAGCCTGGAGGGGGCACAGCCTGACAGGAGCTGGGGGACCCCAGCAGGATGAGATGGGAGCCCCAGGGCTCCTCTCCAGGGCAGGTGGGAGCTCAGCACAGGAGTTTGTGTGTGCCACAGGGAGAAAGATAAAAAATCCAGCAAGTGCATCATTCAGAGAGGGAAAAAGGTGTGTCCCAAAGTGCAACAGCAGCACCAGCCTGAGCTGTTTGTGCTGAGGAGGAGCTGAAGGACTCAGCAGAGGCCAGTGACCCCTCCCAGCACTCCAGGGACAGGCACAAGGGCAATCCCTGCTGGGGGGGGTTCTGTGCCCACTCATGGGGCAGAGCTGGTGAAACCCTGTGTGTGTCCAGGCTCAGCAGGAGACCCCCCAAAAGCCTGTGGGACACCTGGGGTCCATGGCCACACAGAGCAGGCACTGAGCCCCTCCCATGAGCCCCTGCAAGTGCCCCAAGGAAGGGTCTGGATCAGGAGGGTCCCAGCACAGCCCCATGTCCCACATTCCCACAGCAGCTGCCCCACACAGGGCCCTTCTGTGGCCATCCCTGGGAAAATCCCTTCTCACTGTGCAAGGCCACGTGTGGGTGGCACTGTCACCTCCAGAGCACAGGGAAACACCAACACTACCACACCAGGAGAGCTGCTTCTCACCATCCTGCATTCCCCTGAGCCATCCCTGCCTCTCCAAACCCTTCCCAGGGTTCCTGTCCCATCCTGTGCTCCCTGAGCCTGCCCTGCCCCTCCAAACCCTTCCCAGGTTCCTGTCCCCACAAATGTCCTGTGGCTCCTCACTCTGCCCCCCTGGGTCACAGGACAGGGCAGGGTTGGGTCTGGTGGGTTTTTCTATAGAATAAACATCTCCCAGCCTGGACGGGGTAGGGACAATCCCAGGGATAGGGTTGGGTCTGGTGGGTTTTCCTATAGAATAAACATCTCCCAGCCTGGATGGGGTAGGGACAATCCTAGGGATAGGGTTGGGTCTGGTGGGTTTTCCTATAGAATAAACATCTCCCAGCCTGGTTTGGGCCAGGGACCCTCCCAGGTGGCACAGGGGTCCCTCCCAGAGGGGACCCTAATCCCTGCCCCACTGCCTTCCCCTCACAGCTCCCTCCTGTGCAGGCGCTGATCCCAATACCTCCTGGCTGTTTGGAAAAACAAGTTTACACGTGAGGTTTCAATTGGCGCTGGCTCTGCTGAACTCCTCCAGCTGTGACACAAAGTAAGTGAGAGACAAACCTACAAACATGCAGCATGACCATTTCTGAGGGCTTTTTGTGAGCTCTAATGCCAAACCCACTAAACAGATTAACTTCCAGCATAAACAAGCAAGTAAATCTTTCCCCCAAGGCCCTGTGTATCCAAAGGAAGCTTTAGAAGCTGCTTCCTGCCATTGTGGAGGCCCTGCTGGGAACCCAGGAGCCTTTTCAGTCCCTGGCTTGGTTGCCCAAACCCTGTGGATTGCTCCTAGCACCGCTGGCTGCAGCAGCGCGAGGACAGACGGTGGCAGGGATGTTTCTATGCCCATTGCCCTCATGCCAGGGGTAAGAGGGGCTGGATGTCACAGATGGTGACAGGGACATTTCTGTCCCCATTGCCCTCAGGCAGGGGCAGGCAGGGCTGGAAGTTACAGATAATACGTTGTCCCCATCACCCTTGGGCCAGGGGGGCTGGATGTCACAGATCTTGGCAGGGAGTTTTTGTGCCCATCACTCTCAGGACAGAGGCAGGCAGGGCTGAAGTCACAGACCTGCCAGGCGGATGTGAGCCCGACCTGGGGGGGTACAGCAACAGCTCCCCTGTGCCAGCAAGGGCAAGGAAGGAAGGAAGGAGATCTCCAAAGGGGGGACAGCCCAAGGACACGGGCACCCATCCAGCAGTGGCCAAAGCCAGCAGGCTTCACCCCCTGAGCACCCTCACACAGCCAGGGCAACATCAACCCCTCCTTGGGAGGGAGAGCAACGAACTCAGAGCCTGAGACATTTCCAAAGCCATGTTCACCCTGGGAGGCTGCAGGCTCAGCCCTGGAGGCCATTCCCATGTCCCAGAGGTGCAGGGGACAGCACACAAAGGGAAAGTGCTGGCACTGGGGACATTGGGGCAGCCCCACTACAGTGACCCAGCTCCAAGCCAAAAATCCATGGAGAGCACGAGGCAAGAGGTGCCCCCTTCTCCACACAAAGAACCCGTCCATAACTCTCTGTCCCCTCTCCCCAGCTCAGGGACTGATCTGGAGGTGACACCACTGCCACAGGTGACACCAAGAGCAGCCCGGCCCTGAAGAGCCTCCAGCCAGGCTGCCACAGCCCTGACCTCAGAGCGAGCTCCCAAATCCCCCAGGCACCCACCACAGGAGCAGGGAGCTCAGCACAGGAGCTTCCAGCCCCAGATCCTCCCAGGACGGGCTAGAGCTTCCTGGAACAGGGGCTTTTCTCCAAAAGGGGCAGGAAAGGGGCACCTTCATCCCAGCACTGCTGCTGGGGGATGAGCAGGCCCTCATCCCAGCCCTGCTCCATCCCAGCCCTGCTTCATCCCTCCTGGGAGCAGCCCCTTCATCCCAGCCCTGCTCCTGGAGCTGAGCTGACACTGACTGTGGACACCCCATCTCCAAAGGCTGCTCCTTAATCCTAAAGCACCACCCTCATGGTGACCCCTGCTTGGAGCCCACTTGGAGCAGGTGGGACCATGTTTAATCCTCACCTGGAGCAGGTGGGACCATGTTTAACCCTCACCTGGAGCAGGTGGGATGGGGTTAACTCTCACCTGGAGCAGGTGGGACCATGTTTAATGCTCACCTGGAGCAGGTGGGACCATGTTTAACCCTCACCTGGAGCAGGGGGGACCATGTTTAAACCTCACCTGGAGCAGGTGGGATGGGGTTAACTCTCACCTGGAGCAGGTGGGACAGGGTTAACTCTCACCTGGAGCAGGTGGGACCATGTTTAATGCTCACCTGGAGCAGGTCCAACCGTGTTTAATGCTCACCTGGGGCAGGTGGGACCATGTTTAATGCTCACCTGGAGCAGGTGGGACCATGTTTAACCCTCACCTGGAGCAGGTCCAACTGTGTTTAATGCTCACCTAGGGCAGATGGGATGGGGTTAACTCTCACCTGGAGCAGGTGGAATCTTGTTTAACCCTCAATATCCTCCATCACTTCTAAACCAGCACCAGGATCTGGCCGCTCAGGACCAGGGAGCTCCCAGGCTTTGGGCCATAAAAGTGGAGTTTGGGTTTGCAGCCACTGCTCCACACCCAGGAGCTCCCTAAGGGAACAGCCCCTGGCATGGAGACCAGACCAGCCTGGGGACAACTCCCAGTTAATGAGCAGCCCTCGGGGAACACTGACCTTGATGGCTTTGATTGCAAGCCAGCTCATTGATCCACGGAGGCCTCAGGCAGGAAGGATCCCCACAGCTGCATGAGGAGGAGCAGCAGGGATCTCCCACAGCTGGAGGATGAGCAGCAGGGATCTCTCCCAGCCTGGAATTCCCTCATTCCCACTGCAAAGCCCCCACACCTGAGAGATGCTGTGAGTCCCCCGGGCAGCTGCATGCCGTGTGTAGCCATTTAGGAGCTCTATCAACACAAAAACACCGAGAATGAAGAAACATTGGCGGGGTTTCACATGTACAGATTGCCAGAAACAATGAGAAAAGGGAAATGCCACCTGAAAGGATGGGAGCTTGTTTGCTGAGAAGGCTCTAGGCTGAGGGTTTAAATAGACACAGAGCATGGGGGAAGCAGCTGAAAGGGGAAGCGTTTCATCCTAATTTGAGACAACAAAGAATAGGCCTTTGTGGAAGGGATGAAAACACTTCTGCAGGCCCGGAGCAAGGCGCCTTTCCCAAAGTGTGCAGCAGCAGCAGCCGTGCCCCATCTGCACAGCCCCGCCTGGAACGGGCAAACACGGCAGGGAAAGCACCCGGAGCGGCCACACAAACCCTGCAGAGAGCTCACAGCCGTGGCAAATCCCTCCCCCGGCAGCGCTGGGGCAGTCACAGGATCGGGCTGAGCCGAGCCCTTCCTGCTCAGACACAGCAGCTGCTAGCGGCGTGACGGGGACCGGGACCGTGTCCTCTGTGCTGGCACCCCGCACATGGGCTGTTCCTGCCAGCTCTGCTCATTCTGCTTCAACCTGCCCTAAAATGAGCACCTTCACAGAGAGAGCTCCTGCGGCACCCAGTCCTTGACAGTTGTCACCGAGAATTGTCACCGATCACTGTCCCAGCGCCACGGCAGTGCCCCACCCAGCCAGGGAGCGCTCTCCTATCCCCTCCTCGCCCTGCCAGCGGCTCCCATCTGCCGGGCAGAGCCACCTGCGGCCCTTCCCCAGCTGGCACAGCCAGCTCCAGCCCCGTTCCGGGAAGGAGCAGCCCAGGTGGGAGCGCTCAGCCACAGCTGCCCGGGCAGGTCTGGCCTCCAGGCTTGGCTTTGCCAATGCAGAGACTGAGTCTGGGTGAGCTCTCAGGCGCTGCAGGTTCAACGCAGCTGAAGTGAAACCAGCCCAGCCGCGGGCTGCAAACCCTGCCAGGCTCCCAGAGCATCGCTGTGCTGTGGCATCCAGCTCCGGGCTCCAAACCCCGCCAGGCTCCCGGAGCATCGCTGAGCTTCTGCCGCAGGGCCCCAGCTCCGGGCTCCAAGCTGCCCCAGGCTCCTGGAGCATCGCTGTGCTGCGGCTGCAGAGCCCCAGCTCCGGGCTCCAAACCCCGCCAGGCTCCTGGAGCATCGCTGTGCTTCTGCCGCAGGGCCCCAGCTCCGGGCTCCAACCTGCCCCAGGCTCCCCGAGCATCGCTGTGCTTCTGCCGCAGGGCCGCAGCTCCGGCTTCCAATCCCCGCCAGGCTCCCGGAGCATCGCTGTGCTGCGGCATCCCGACCCCAGCTCCCATCCAGCCGCACATCCCTGCTGGCCCTTCCCGCTGTGCCAGCCGCCGGGAGCCCAGCAGCCACAAGCTGAAGCTGCTTTATTTTTCTTTTTTTCTTTTCTTTCCTTTTTTTTTTTTTTCCCCAGTGGCAGAGCTTGAAATCAGAGATGAACAAGTCTGAAGGAGCTCCCGCCTGGCCTCTCATGTATTCCAGATGCACATGCTCCAATCGCCGCTTGCCAAACAGGATACGAGGCGCAAGGAAATAAAGCATTTTATCTTCAAGCTTTTCCAAGAGGGTATTAGAAACAATGGGGAGGAAATACAAAATTAACACTAGAGAAGAGCAATTGGCAGTGCCCTCGCGAGGCTGTTCTTCATCACAAGGCTGCCTATTCAGCGGCTTTCATTAGGAAAATCACATCGCAGAGCCATTCCCAACAGTGTCCCTATTTCCTAATTAGGCTTCGCCAAAGAGCTGCATCTCTCAGTTCCCGCCCGGCGCACAATCACAACAATTACCATTTCATTGCACCCGGCCGCAGAAAACACCGCAATTAAAGCATCTGAGGAGTCACACGGGCGCGTCAGCAGCGAGACAAGTTCTCACGTCGTGCTAATTGGCGGCCAGAGAGGGATCAGAAGGACGGGAACGGCGGGGCTCGGTCTCCGTGCTGGGAAAGGCGCTCGGGAGCTGCGGCCGCTCCCCCCGGGAGCCGCGGACGGGGCTCGGTGCCAGCGGGGAGCGCTCGGGACGGGTCCTGTCCCACTCCGGGCTGCGGCATCGGGAGAGGCTGTCCGGACCCCCGGGAATGTCCTTGGGTCACAGCCCGTCACCAAAGGGCCCTGACCCAGCCCCGGGTGATGCAGCCCTGGGTGGGGTGCAGGTGTCACCTGGAGCGCCCCGCGATGGCTTTGGGTGGGTGGGACCTGTCCTCACACCGGACACGAGGGACAGGACAGGGATGGGGAGTCCTGAGCCTCGGAGGGAAGGGGTGCAAAGGAGAGAGGAGGGAAAGAGCTGCAGGGCCTGGATTGCACCCACAGCTCCCATTTCCTCCAGGCAGCGACATTTCCAGCCCGAAGCAGCAAACCACAGAGCTGCAATGTGGGCAGCAGGGCGATGCCCAGGGAGCTGGGGGGCAGTTTCCGTATAAACCTCATCCTCCCTCCCCATCCTCTCATCTGGAAGCTCAAACCGCTGCTGGGAGCAGAGCTCGGACAAAAAAGGAGCCTCTCGCTGCTCACAAGAACACGGGGCACTCACCTGAGTGACACCCTCAGGCACAGTTCTCCCCTTGCAGAATAAAAATGCAAAACTGGGCAGCCCCACTGCTCAGCGGGCGCCCAAGAAAGAGAAGTGGAAACTGCTCCAGGGTGAGCAGCAGCATGGCAGGGTCCCCACGCCGAGCTGGGCTGTCCCTGGTGCCCAGCAGAGGCAGAGCAGTGACGCTGGCAGCCCTCAGCCCCGCGGCTGCTGCAGCACGGGCAGCTCGCCCGGCCAGAGCAGCTCATCCCGCTGGAGCAGCGCTGCTCCTCTGTGCCAGCACTTCCCACTGCTCTCAGTTCTTCTTTCTCAGTGCTAAACCCACATCTTCATTTCCACATTCAGCAAGAGGGCACTCGGGGCCACTCCTGGTTGGTTTCTGTCCCAGCTGGATGCCCTGATCTCCATGGAGGAGGGAGAAGCCAGTGGCACCATCCCACAGCCCAAGGTGTGGGGCTGCCCCTCACCCAGCCGAGGCACAGCAAACTGCACTTTCTCCCTCTGAAGGGGCACCTCGAACACATCTCCTGCCCTTTCCTCTGCCCTGAGCAGCTGCAGAGCTGCGGGAGCAGGACAGGGGTGCCCACACAGGGCCGGGAAAGGCTGAGCACCGAGCTCACACCCCAGCCCCTGCCACAGCACACCTGGAAAGCTGCAGAGCACCCTCAGCATCACCTGAGCCCTCCAGCCTCACACAGTCACCGTGACTGAGGGACAGAACCACTGCCACCACCACAGCCAGGCTCTGCCTCTTTATCTTCTCACCTTTATATGTTTGAGCTCTAATCTGAGCAGCGCCCAGAGCTCCAAACCGCTTTGCAACCAGGTTTCGGAAACACTTCACAACTCCATCCGTGCGTGTGCTTTGAACAAGAGAAAAACCCAAACACCAAACCAAGAAACCTTTCTGAGAGCAGGAAATCAAAGCCTTGACATCCTGCATAATCCCTGGAGTTTGCAGCGGACTGAGATTTAGAAAACTGACCTGAATGGGAGAACAAAGCAAATTGCAGCTGTGCAGCAGCAGGGCAGCAGCAGGAGCAGCCCCAGCCCGCAGCTGCCTGAGCAGTTTCGCTGCCCCGGGAGCAGCACGGCCCGAAACCAGCCCTGAGCACAGCACACGGTGCTGGGGACAGCAGCCAGCTTGACACAAACATCAAAACAAAGCGCTGGAAGCTCTTTTCTCCCGCTTTCGTTAGTGATTTGAATCAGCGGAGCATTTTTCTCCATCAGGGCTCACACCTCCCAAGCAGCTCTGAGGGAGCTGGGCCGGGCACTGCCCGGGTGGCACTGGGAGGCCACAGGAGCAGCACCTGATGGGAGGGAGATGCTCTGGGCAGGCACAGCGAGCAGCACGGGCTGCTTGAGAGGCAGCGCGGGCACGGCCCGGGGCTGACGCGTCTCCAGCCCCCGGTGCTGGAGGGTGACGCTGCTGAGCTGCTCACATCCCAAACCACATCCTGTTGCCAAAGCAGCGCCTTCCCGGGGCTGCTCCTCAGCCCCCCGGGCAGCCCGGACCCGGCTGAGGGAACGGCCGGTGACCTTTGGGTCCCTTCAGGGAGGGCTCCTGTGCAGAGCCCGGGTGAGTCACCGCCTGCAACCCTGCCAAAGCCCCGGAGGGGAGCGGAGAGCCCCCGGCATTTCCCGGGGACCCCGCCGCAGCACGGGGGTCCCCTGGGGCGGGCAGGGCTCCACACCTGGCCCCGAGCGGCAGCTCCGTGGGGCCACGCGGAGGAAAACAAACACAGAGTCCCGAAATGAGTCACAGCAGCCGGGCCGTCCCCACCCGGGCTGACACCAGCTCCTCCTGGTCAGGCACGGGCTGCAGGGGCACCCTCCAAGGTGCCAGAGAAACCCCAGCCCTGGCAGTGACACCCCGCTGGGGGGTTTGAGAAGTGCCCCCAGTTACACACGAGCCCCGCACGCCGCCGCTTTCTGTCCCTCTCCTGTCCCTCCATTTACAGCGAGCCCCTGCCAGCGGCACTGCCCCCTCCGGGCACGGCCGTGCCCAGCGCACCAAGCCCCAACCCGCGGCTTCCAGGGACACCCGGGAACACAAGAGAGCCCTTCCTCCACGTACACGGGGTGCACGGAGCCCCCCGCCCCGCACGGTCCCCCCGCCCCGGTCACAGGGACACCCCTGGCTCCGTTCGTGCACGGTCCCCCCGCCCCGGTTCTCCCCCCGGCTCTCTCACCTGCGGGGCGGCTGCCGCCGGGGCTCCGTGCCCATCCTCGCCGGCCCCGCCGGACTCTCGCCGGGCTCCGCTCCACGCCGGGCGGCACCGGCGGCACCGGGGCGGGCGGGGCTGGCGACGGGCCCGCCCCGTACATGTGCGCGCCCGCCCCGCCCCGGCCGTGCCCCGGCACCTGCCCCCCGCCTCCCCGCTTCCTCCGCCCGCACAGCCCTCCGTGCTTCCCTCCATCCATCCATCCATCCATCCATCCATCCATCCATCCATCCATCCATCCATCCATCCATCCATCCATCCATCCATCCCTCTGCTCCTGCCTCCCTGCCTGCACCCTGCCCTTCACCCAGCCAGTCACCCATGGATCCCCTCTTCTATCCATGGATCCCCTCGTCCATCCATCTATGGACCCATCTATTGTGGTACCATCACCACTTTCCCTTCCACCCTTCACTCTTCTCTTCATCCACCCCTCCTTCTGTCCCTTGCTCCTGCCATTCTGCCCCTCATCCCTCCGTGCATCCATCCACCGTCCAGCTATCCATCCATCCATCCTTCCTTCCATCAATCTCTCCCTCTTTCCATCCATCCATCCATCCATCCATCCATCCATCCATCCATCCATCCATCCATCCATCCATCTCTCCATTTCTCTCTCCCTCTCTCCATTCCTCCATCCTGTGTGTGCTGTTTTCCTTCTCTCCCCACACTGCCCTGTGTCACCTTTGCAAGACAAGCCTCCAGCCCCTCTGTGCCAGCACCAAGCCCAGGCTGGAGACACCAGGCTGGGACGTGCTCCTCTGGTGGCACCTGGGAATGGCTCTGGTGGCACCTGGGAATGGCCTTTTCCTGTTGCCCTGGAGGCTGCTCCTGAGCAAAGGCTGGTCCCAGCCTGGTTTCTGCCCCTTACCTGTCCCCATCCCCTATCACCTGTCCCCTGTGCTTGGGGCTGGGTCCCGCCCAGCCGGCGCTGGGGTAGGAACCCAGGCAGGTTCCTCTGCGGATTTTGGTTTGTCGAAGAGAGTGACCGCTGCGTCTGCTGCTCCGAGAGTCGAAACCCGCTCGGGGGCCAAAATAGCTGTGGGTTCAGCAGTGAAATTCCAGTGAATTTTAAAAAAAGCAAGCGCAGTCAGAGCCGAAATCCCCTTTCGTTGGTGGCCCACGGAGACAAACGCTGCTGTGCAAAGCACACACGCAGTGCCTGCGTCACCTGCGCCAGGTGAAACCCCAGGGAGGGACATGGGCCCGGCCTCCACCAGCTGAGCGGCCACCAGCAGTTCAGAAGAAATCCTGGGGCAGCAAAAATAGCGGGACAGGGAAGATCAGGTGGCGATGTCACGGTGCCACCTGCCCCAGGGCGCTGAGCTGGGAAACAGCCAAGGGCTCCGACAGAGCTCTGTGTCCCAGCTCCTCCTGGCCACAGCTCTTCACTGGTGCCAGCCTGGGATACCGCTCTGACCTTTCCCACCCCTCCTGCCCATTCCCACCTCCTCATTTCAGAGTCAGCTACTCAGGCTGAGAACTGAACTGAGGAGCTGGGAGGTGTCTGAAGGGCCAAAGCTGCAGAGGCCAAGCTGCTCTGGCTGCTGGGGCTGCAGCGTGTCCCCTCCTGTCCCTGCCCTCCCCACCTGAGGCACGGGCAGCTCCTTGTTTTGCTCCTGGGGGCCCGGGGCAGCTGAGGAAGTTACCAAACATGGCCTGGGGGGGCTCGTGGCGGCGGAAGGAAGCGGAGGAGGGCAGGGAGGGGCCGTGCCAGGGCTGCAGCAGTGACAAACAGCGCGTGGGGCCACCAGGCTGCCGCAGCCAGCTCGGGGAAAGGGCTCTGGAGCAGGGCCACCTCCAGGAGATGTCAGCATCAGCATGTTCCCGGGAGATCCTGGAGCAGGGAGCTGTGTTCCTCGTTATTGCTGGCTGCTCTGAGCTCAGGGGAACCTGGGCGTGCTGGTGCCACAGCAGGCAGCAGGAAGTGATCCCAGGTGGCTTTTAGGGTCACACAGAGAGCAGGAATGGCATCCCCAGTGGTAACCCCCAGGAGGAGGGGTAGCACTGAGTGTGACAGTGGTGACACCAGCAATGATGAAGCTGTTGGAGCTCCAGCCAGAACAGGCCATGGAGCACCAGCAGCTCTGGTACATCCCAGCTCAGCTCCTGCCCCTGGAGCTGCCACCCAGCCCCAGCAGGAGGAGGAAGCTGAGGCTGTGCTCTGATGAGCTCATTTAGACCTCTGGGTTCTCTCTAAACACCCCAGAGACAAAGAATGGGTTGGGTTGGAAAGGACCTTAAAGGTTCTCTTGTCCCAAACCACTGGCAGGTGAAGGGACACCTTGAACTCAACCAGGTGCTCCAAGTCCCATCCAGCCTGGCTTTGGACACTGAAATTCACCTTGCACTGAATTCAGTTCATCACAGCCTTGTTCCCATTCCTCTCTGCCCCACACCCAGACACATTCCCTGAAACAGCACCTCCACCCCAGCCCCACACTGGGAATGGAGCATTTCAGCCCCCCAAAAATGCCAGCACATCTCCCTGGGGTGCTGCTGCTGGTGCCCAGAGTAGGGATTTCCAGCAGCTCTGGGATGCTGAGCTGTCCTTACACAGCCCCGTGTTGCTGCTGGAGCTGCACAGGCTCCGGGTGAGCCCGCTGCTCCCCCGGCCCTGAGCTCCCCAGGAATGGGATCCCAGCCCTGCAGGGCCGCTCTCAGCCTCCTCCTCCTCCTGTCCTCGGAGGGAAGGGGAAGCAGCGTCACTGAAAAGGGAACCTTCTTGCTCTGGTTTTCCCCACAACTTGTGTTTTTCATTTCTCAGAGTACACTCAGAGGATCCTGACAGGTTCTTCCGCAGCCCTTGAGAAATGAAACTGGGGCAGAGCCCTCGCTGTGGGCAGAGCTGACCCCAGACCTTCTCCTTCCACCTGCCGTGGAGATGGAGACGGCAGAACTTTGCATGACCCAGTCTGCTGAGTTGTGGAGGGTTTTGTGGCCGGTTCTGGGCTGGGAGGGCTCCGGAGCTGTCCCAGTTTGGGCAGATGAGTCTGATAGGATCTGATCTGCCCTGGGGCTGCCGGCACTCCCAGCTCTGCGCTCAGCCCCGGCTCCGGGGACACTCAGCCGAGGCTGGAGCGCTCTGCTCACTGCTCAGCACGGCATTCCTGCCCGATCCGTGTCAGGCGGAGCGCCGGCAGCCCCGGCAGAGGCAGAGCGCTGCGAACAGCAGGGCCGGGAGCGGCTTTCCCGCGGGCTGAGGTTTCCACCCCGTGTCCTGTCGGAGAACTGCACGGATGGAGTGGGCTCAGCACCCCCCGGGTGCAGCTCAGCCGGACACTGAATCCCTGGAAAACCCTCGCCAGGAGTGTTCTGCCTCCGGCAGCCCCCCGGGTCAGCCCAGGGGAGCAGGGACGATGTGAGCGCTGGAATTCCCTGGGTGCCGTGCTGTCTGTGGCTGCCCTCTGATTCGAACACCTCAGAGCCTCCATAACCAGCAGCACCTTCACTTCCCAAAGCAGCACAGCTCCTGTGAGCTCCCCAACAATCGAACCGGGCTCTGGGAGCTCGCTCTGGGCACTGCCAGCTCCGCTGTGCCCACAGGAGCTCCGTCTGGGCACTGCCAGCTCGGCTGTGCCCACGGGAGCTCGGCCTGGGCACTGCCAGCTCAGCTGTGCCCACGGGAGCTCAGTCTGGGCACTGCCAGCTCGGCTGTGCCCACGGGAGCTCGGTCTGGGCACTGCCAGCTCGGCTGTGCCCACACAAGGACTCGCTGCAGCTCCTGATGGCACTGAATAAATCTGGGCAAAAAATGAATAAATCTGGGCAATGCCTGGAGCTGGCTGCACGCTGGGCCTGTGCTGGGCTCCCCCAGGCCTGGGGACAGCTGGAAATGTCCCCAGACAGCCCCACACACCCAGAGGTGGAGCTGGCAGTGCTCGGGGCTGAGGCCAGGGCAGTTTGTTCTCCTTCCCTTGTCACAGCCTGTCAGGGTCCATCCTCGTGGACAGATGACCTGATGGTTCGTAGGAATGATCTCAGAGTGCAAACACCCAACACGGTACAAGGGGGTTTGCAGTGATAATAAAATCAAATGTGGTTTTATTGAAATAACTACAGCAAAAATGTGATAGAGGGATTAAGGGAGAGAAAAAGATAGAGAGAGAGAGAGAGAGAGAGAGAGGGAGTGGGGATATAGCTACCAACGCAGAGACGAAGTCCTTTGGTGCAGTCCAGCCGAGGGTGCGCCTGCTACGCTGGGGAGATCTCAAAAGCTCTAGCTAACTCAGAGGCTTTTATTACTGAAAATTGTGGGGGGGGGGGGAACAGATACAATAGGGAACAGATGTAACAGGTAGTCCATGTTCTCAGCAGTAAATGAGAGCCAATGTGTTCTCGGTCCAGTGGTCACAACCTGCAGGCAAACATCTCGCTTCGGTCAGCTTGCCTCCCTGCACACCTCCCCCGGGCTGGGGGTTTCAGTCCCAGTCCTTGAAAGGAGCAGAGGGGCCTTTTAGGAGTTTCATGTCTCAGTCCTTAGTGGACAGGTTCCTTACATCTCAGTCTGTCTGCTATGGTGGTTGTAAAACAGGTGAGGGTCTTCTGTGAGAGACCACCCAAAACTCAGGAGAAGTCCAGCCAGGCCGAGAGGTGGGACAGCTTCCAGAGCTGCTATTGTTGCAAACGGGGCACGGTGCCCCCTTCTTAGCATACAGCAAACACACTTGTGAAAACAATAGCTTAACACTGAGCTTTCAGGTCTCGGGGCCTGTGGCGTGTGACTTTTCTCCTTCAGAGCCAGATATTCTAGACAGGGGGGGGTCTTCCCTTCAGTGGGCTCCCAAGGACGATCGTGAGGCAGATGAGGGAAAATTTGGACAGACTCTCACGCAGCCCTGTCACCCAGCACAGCCGCAGATTACCGAGGCAGCACCACCCAGCCGTGTCCCACCCCTCACTGCCACCGCCCCTTCGCCTCTGGGTGCACATTTTATGATTGCCAGGGTGTAAATCAGGTGTAAATCTGAGTATAAACCAGAGTCCTGCACCCTCAGGAGCTGGGCTCCTGCCTTCCCAAATGCAGGGGCTGAAATACTTCAGCAAGGGACATCCCAAATTGTCACTGTGATATTTTATGAGAATCCTTTCACTACGATTTTCTCCTGAGAAGCTGAGAGGCCTCACAAAAGGTGTGAAATGTGGTCTGGAGATGGTTTACCAACAGGTGCATGTTTGATTGATCTCATGTGAATTGAATGTACTTGATGACCAATCATGGTCCAGCTGTGTCAAGGCTCTGAGCAGTCCCGAGTTTTTATTATTCATTCTTTTCTAGCCTCCTGATGTCTCCTTTCTTTAGTATAGTTTTAGTATATCATTTTCCTATGATATGTAATATAATATAATATAATATAATATAATATAATATAATATAATATAATATAATATAATATAATATAATATAATATAATATAATATAATATAATATAATATAATATAATATAATATAATATAATATATCAGCCTTCTGAAACATGGAGTCAAGATCCTCATCTGTTCCCTGGTCCTGGGGACCCTCAAACACCGCCACACCAGAGGAGCAAGGGACAACCAGGATCCTCAGCTGCACACTTGGGGCTGTTTGGGGTTTTGCTCCCACACGAGGCCGCAGCGGGAGAGGGCCGGGCCCACAAGAACAAGGCCGGGGATCCCGTGCCCTGCCCCTTGCAGCCCCCTGGAGGGTCCCTGCCCCGTACAGGACCCGGCCCGGCCCGGCTCGGCGCTGGGACCCCAGCAGATGGCAGCAGGGCCTCAGGCTCTGTGGATCGCCTCTTCCCGCGAATTTCCTTTTTACCGGCTCGCTTTAAGTGAGAGTAATCACTCCGTGCAAATTACACTGCAGATGCTCCTTGGGATAAGCTGGATGGGAGAGGGACACTTTACCTTACCCTGGTGACAAACTCGGTGTCCTCTGCGGGCACCCGAATGCTGTGCCCACGTCAGCCGTGAGGAGAACACGGGGTTTGTGACAGGGTTTATCTCACCCTCGGGCAAATGGGACGAATGGGACAAAGTCTCACCCAAGCCCAGAAAAGAGGCTGGCATCAGGACAGAGCCGGGCTGGAGCAGCCGTCCTCAATCCTCCTTTGGGGGCAGCAGGGCGGGCAGGACACGGGGACGTGCCCAGGTGGGCACAGGTGAGACTCGCAGCGCCCCCAACTGAAGTTCGGAGCTGCCTTTCCTGCCTCCTGAGCTTTCCCAAGGCTGAAGCAGCGCTCTCTGCTCCATGTCCGGGGAAACTGAGGCTGATCCGGAGCGCTCCATTCGCCTTCTCCCACCGCCCCTCCATCCCCGCCCCTTCGTGCTTCCCGTGCGCTCTGCTGCGGCACTGCGGGGCTCGGGCACGCCGGGATCGGCTTCCAGGCAGGGAACGGTGCCGCTGAGCAGCAGGCGACAGCGAGGGATCTGCCGGGGAACGAGCGCTGCCCTGCCCGGGGCTCCAGCCAGCCGGGAGCAGCCGCGGGGCCGGGCCGGAGCGGGCCGGGGGTCCCGGCTGGGCTGGGGGCGGTGCGGACCCCCCGGCACACAGGGGATGGGCCGGGGTTCTGGGCTCTGCTCGCTCAGGTCCAGCCGTGTGCCCTCTGGCCTGGCACGGGCACCGCGCCGGTTAATGAATGGCATTGGTGACGGCTGGAAGGACGGACAGCGCCGGGACAGAACCTCGGAGCTCAGCCCAGCACCGACAGGGATGGCTCTGAGTGAGCCCAGGGGTGGATCCGAGGGAGCCCAGCATTGGCAGGAATGGTTCTGAGTAAGCCCAGCTCTGGCACGGGCGGAATGAGGGCTCCGTGTCCCGGGAGGGGGCACGGGAAGGTTCCTCCATGGAGCTGCGGCCCCATCCCCAAAGCCCGGCCGGAGCCGCTACCGCCGCCTCTCCCCGAGCTCCTTTAGAGGGGTAGAGCCACTCGAGGGCCACTTCATCCCCGCTTAATGCATCCTTCATTATAATTAGGTTAGGATGGCTGCCAAAAGGAGCCCGAACGCAGCGCAGCGCCCTGCGGAAAGATGGTAGGGCTCTGCCTAGGGCTGGGCAGGGGCTCACTCCCAGCACCCTGATTTTGGGGTGCCAGGAAGGCCCCAGCACTCGCCGTGCCCCGTCTGATTCCAGAGGACAATTCCATTAAGGAAGATGCAAACCCAAAACCTGGAGGGGGCCGTGCATGACCCCCTTTGCCCTGCCCCAGCTCTGCTGGCTCAAGCCCTGCAAATCCCCACTCCTTCCCTCAGGGAACAGGATGCTTTCTGGAATATATTTCTTTTTATTACTTCTAAGCAAAGAAAGCCACAAAACGGCTCCTTCATCTGCAATGCTGAGGCAGAGCCTGCCCGGGACTGCCCCAGCTGCAGTCGGAGCCCACTTGTCACTGCGGAGGGGATGCTGGAGAAGAGTTAATTGAGAGGCAAAGGGAGGACTGGCCATCCAGAGGCTCTGGGGATCCGTGTTTCAGTAATCCTGCTCCTTTGGTAGCTGAAATCCACCCAGCCCTGCCCGCCCCGGCCCCAGCCTCTGCCACGCTCCCTCCCTCTCCCCTGGAAGCCCAGCCCAGGTTCCACCTTTACCTCACACCAGCTTAAGGAGGTGGAATTGCTTTTCACAGGGGAGGAACATTCCCGCTGAGATCCGGGCCTGAGCTCCACGACCTTCCACAGGTCCCGTATAAATCTGTGATCGAGATAGAAAATCTCTGCATGGGCCAGTTTCTTATGCCAGAGCAAAAAATCTCCCTCATGGAGTGACACCAGTGGACACCGTGGACACAACTGGGCAGCAGAGCCAGGCAGATGCTTTGATAATCTAAAAATAAAATCTGCAGAGTGGCACCAAAAACCTCAGTGAGGTCTCTCTGAATTAAATCTTTTACTGAATAAACTGGATATCCCCATCCCTCCTCTCCACACAGATCCTCAGCAATATTTATACAGAAATCTGCCTCCTCCAACCCCAAACCTGTTTCCTTCACCCCACATCTCCCACACCTCAGCCTGGCAGCAGAGTCCTGCAGATCTCTGAAACTGGGGCTGCAGAAACACGCGGGGATGTTCCCTCCAGCAGTGCAGGGGGTCCCCCCAGGACTCCATCAATTCAGAGCAGGGAGGTTTCTCCAGCTGTCCCGGGGCATTCCCCGTGCCCGAGTTCCCTGTTCGTTCGAGTATTTCTTTCCCCTGGAGCTCAGGACATTGCTGTGAGGTCACCGAGTCCCTCTTGTCCCATCCCTGTCATGTATTGCTCAGAACAGTGATTTGGACTTGGAAACAGCTCCCAAATGCAGGAGCCTGTTTTAAAAGCCAAATGGCTTCGGGTGCTTTTATTTGGGGTGCAGGAGGAGCTGGGCAGGAGGGTCTGCTCTGGTCCTGGACCCGTTTTTCCCTGGATTTGGTGCTTCCCGGCAGCATTTCTCAGCCCAAGCTGCCTGGTTTGTGTTGTGCTCCATCTGCACCCACCCAAACGAAGACGTTGTTTCTGTAGGGAAGCACACAAATAAATCAAAGGGTTTGACGTCGTTGCCACCCAGGAGAATCCCTGTTTTCCTGGAGTATATGAGAGCTGCAGCGGCTGGATCCACCTGCGAGTTCCCGGCAGTGCCTGAGCCGCTCCGGACAATCCTGGCTCCTCTTGGGGCCAGCCAGGATCTGGGTGTCCCTCAGCTCCACTGAAAATAAATCAAATATTACTCACTGAGCTTCCCAGCCTGCCCGCTCTAAAGAAAACATTTTGCAAGAGGAAATATAGTATTCCGGAGGCTTATCTCACTTGGTGGCAATTGTGGGTGTATAATTGAAAACCGAGTTGATCATTAGAGGTTCACAGAGATGCTGAATAGCCCAGTGTTCAGTGGTCTCCGCCAGCCACGGCCAATTTACATTAAAGGCTTGATTCCTTCTCCAGCGCACTTCCCAGCCCCTGGGAAATCTCCTCCGTGCTTATTCCTCGTTTGCAGGGACTGTCTAGTGCGAGGAGAAGTCTTGCCTGGCTGTGCTGCCAGGCTGAGCCGGGATGTCCCTCGCTGACCGTGGGCGATTGCAGGGATTCAGCGTCAGCCCGATGTCCAAAACTAAATCAGCATCAGGCCCATGTCCAAAACGGAGTCAGGCTTGACCCTCCGTTTCCTAAACGGTTACTTTTTAATGAAAAATTCCTTCCATTCTTTTTTTTTTTTTTTCTTCCCCATGAATGAGAGGAGCCAGAGGTGTGGTCTCCCGGGAACTGAAGGGAAAACTGGATTAGGGGCCAAGGAGCTACAAAGCGATCGGGGAAATTACACTTGTTTGGGAGCAAAGCGTAAATATTAGAGCGACAATAATAACAATAACTGCCTGCCGGGAGCCACAGAGCTTTAGGGTAGAGGATTGAATGTCATGTGCAAATGTTGTCATCTGTGCTGGCGGAGAGACATCAGCCCGGGAAGAGCCAGCGGTGCCTTTTTCCCTAATTCCCTTGCAACTTGTCCTTCTCCCCTTTCTCCGCGGTGTTTCTGTGACCGTCCAAGCCAAGCAACGCGAACCGAGTTATGGATCAGCATCCCTGCGCAATCCCTCCACCTCCCCTTCCCTCTCTCATGGCAAAGACGCGACCGGCTGATCATTTTCCCATCCCCGAGCCGGCCCTTCGGAGCTGCGGGAATTCGGGAATGCCCCGTGCTGACTCCGCGGCGGCTCGGCTGCGGATAAACCTCTGCGAACGGCTCTGGGACAGCGGGGCTGCCGCTCCCTGCGCTGCGGGACCGGCGCGGGGGTGGCGGAGAGTCCCCGGGATGGGGAGCGGGGAGAGCCGGGCAGTACCGGAGCGGCCGCCGGCGCCGTGAGCGGGACAAGCGGCCTCGGCCCCGGTTCGGCTCCGGTTCAGCCCGGGTTCAGCCCCGGTTCGGTCCCGGTTCAGCCCCAGTTCAGCCCTGTTCAGCCCCGCCGGAGGTGAGGGATGCGGCAGCGGCGGGGCCGTGCCGAAGCCGGGCCAGGGGAACCGGAGCGGGGCCCGCGGCGTCTCCTCGGTGTCTCCGCCCGGCTCCGGCCGCCGCTGCCCCCGAGCGAAGTTTAGGGGGTTCGAAGCGAGCAGCCCGGGCCGCCCGCCGTGCCCGTGTTTAAAAGATCGCGGAGATATTTTCACACCTCAAACCGCCGCCCCCCCTCCCCTCCAGCCCCCATCGCCTTGATTTAGCCCTTGGTAATTAATTTGGCATTTCAGAATAGCTACTGGGCTGGATAATGGCCTCATTCATCTCCCCAGCCTAATCTGAACAGAATCTGGAAGAAAAGCTTTCAGAAAGACAGAAACTGCCATTCGGCAACTGCTCAAAAGAACTGTCACTCCAGGGGAATAAATCGCTCCTGATTATTTCAACCCGGGTCTTCTCTGCCTTTCCAGCCGCTCCCGGTCCCGCCGGGGAACGGCCCCCCGAGAGCCGGGGAGCAGAGGAGCCGCTCTGCTCTCCCCCTCCCTTCCCCGAGCCCGGGCGGTGCAGGGGGAGGTGGGCGAGCAGCAGCGCATTGTTCCCGGCGAGGAGGACGAGCTCCGGCGCCCGAAGCCATTTGACTTTTAAAACGGGCTCCGAGCGCCGGGGCCGCCTTTCCCGCTGTTCCCGGTTCTGCGGTCCCGGGGCTTCTCCCGGGCCAAACGGGTACGCTCCGCTCTGCCCCGGCCCTGACGCTCAGCCCCCGGGCTCGCACCTGGGGCCGGCCGCGCTCCCGGGCAGGGACCGGGGGACAGGGGATGATGCCCCGGTGCGGTCCCAGCGCTGTTTCGTTCCCGGTGTAGGCGCCTCATATGTTCCAGCGCTGGTCCCAGCAGTGTTCCGGCCCCGGGGCTGGTACCGGAGATGTTTCGGCATCTCACATCTCACCGGGGCTGACTTGGGCGAGGATCCGTCCCGTCCCGAGGCAGGACAGGGCCGGGGCTGGCTGGCGCTTTGTGACAGGAAAATCAAATTCGAGCTGGGGGGCGATCCCCGGAGGGCACAGCCTGGTTCCCCGAGCATCCCCCGTTCCACCCTCCCGGGACAGCCCCGGGCCCCGGCCCCGAAGGGCCCGGCAGAGTCGGGCCCGGGCCCGCCGAGCTGCGCCTCGGTCCCCGTCGAGCTGCTTACATGCATTTAATAGCTCGAGGGCGAGGTAATTAGAGGAGAAAGCCTCAGTAAATCACGTTAATGACCGCAAGAGCCATTACAAACCCCGGGGGTTGTGAAACGCCGAATAAACCCAGCGAGAAGGGCAGGAGGGAGGCGAGAGCCGCAGCCCCGGGAGCGCCGGCGGGCAGCGCGGAGCCCCGCGCTCGGCAGCGCAGGAAGGTTGTTAAATTAACACACTGCTAATGGGATTAGGCAGCACCTCGGCTTTGCGGGGCAGTTCCGCGGGGGCAGCTTTCCTGACATTCACCCCAAGTTTTGCTGTGAGGCGGGGAAGGACCGTGCGGGCTTTGAGGGGCGGCTGGGCGGCCTTTAGAAACCCTCCCGGATTTTATAGAAATGCTGAGATTTCAGCCCTGCCCTGCACCCTGGGGGCATTCCCGGGCCGCGGCCGGGCCGGCGAGAGGGTCCGGGAGAGTCCGGAGCAGCCGGGGCCAAACCCGCACCTTTCCCCGAGGGCCCCGGCAGCGGCACCTGCTGCGGGCCCCGCGAGTCCCTCCGGGCACAGGAGCCGTGTCCCTGCCCCTGTCCCTCCCGGCACGGCCCGGACACGGCCGGACAGGGAACCCGCGGCGCCCGCTGCTCCCGGACGCGCGGGGCCTAAGGAAAAACGCCGGCCGAGTGAAGCGGGGGATCGCAAACGCCGAGAGAGATGCTGATGGCGGGCACCTGGAGAGTCTGTGGCCCGAACTTGGGGCTCCGGGCAGGGGATTCCCATCCCCGGTGTCTCCCAGCTCCCGGAGATGTCCCGGGGCTTCCCCGGGCCCCTGTCCCGGCCTGGCCCCCAAGGCCCGGGACAGCTCAGCCCAAATTATCCCCTCCCTCCTTGAGGTGCCCTCCCAGAGCTGGACGGGAGCACACACCTCCCATCCCAATTCCGTGAACAGGCCCCCATTCATGAATGGGATTAAAGCTTTCTCCGGGGCTGGGGGATCCCAGGACTGTCCGTGAGTGTCCCGGGTGTGCCGGACTGCGGCCGAGTCCCTGGGTGGCTCGGGGAGGACCAGAGGGATCGGAGCTCCCCCAGCCCCGGCCCATCCGCATCCGCATCCCCATCCCCATCCCTATCCCGTTCCCGTCCCCATCCCTGCACTCCTCTCCTCTTCCCCCGGCGATGGAGGCGCAGGGAGCGGGACGGAGGGGCCGTTTTCCGGGGAAGAGTTAACAAATCCCGGGGTCGGCGGGGCTGGGGGGGCGGCTGGGGGTGTCCGGGGGGAGCGGTGGGGGCAGGGAGGCTGCGGAGCCCCGCTGCCCTGCAGGGAAGGCGGTTGCATTGCCAAAGACGCCCCGCTGGGCTAGCAGGCCCGGGAGCAGATTAATCAGGCACTAATTCAATTTACAACAACCACTTTTATTCAGCTCGGTGGCAAGGAATTCAAAGCGGGAGAAGGGCGGGCGGAGGGGAGGGGGCGGAGGCCGGCCGGGGCTCGCCGCTGCCCGGGTAGCCCCCGGCCCCTCGGGCCGCCTCGCCGCCGCTCTCCGGGGAGGGAACCGCGCCGCCGTGCCAGGCCCGGCCGCTTGAGTGACACGGCGTGGGCAGCGCTCGGAGAGAGGGCACCTCCGTTGGAAAAATAAAAGTGCCCTTTTAATCAAAGAGGGAAGGGGGGCGAGCAGGGCGGCCGGGAGCCGGGAGCCGAGGCGGGGAAGCTCCGCTCCCTCCCGGGGCTCTCTCCGGGGTGTCGGTACCGTCCCCTGGGCTGTGTCCCCGGCCGGGATCTCAGCGGAGCCCCAGCGGGGCCGGGGGCAGCGCCGTCGGGGCAGCCCCTCAGCACCGGGGGTCCGGGTGGGTGGGAAGGGCAGAGCGGGGCTGGGCACGGCCCGGTGCGGGACAAGTGCCGCCCTTTAACCCCTTCCTTGCCTTAACGGGAGAGCCGACAAACTGCAGAGCGAGGTGGGGGGCGGCAAGAGGCGGAGCGCAGCCCCTCGTGCCCGGTCTGTCCCGGGGCTGTGAGAGAGAGACTGCTCCTCTTCCCCGAGACCAGCCCCCCAAAACACCTGCCGGGGGTCGCCAGGCCCAGCAGTTCCCGTGTTCTGTTCCCCCGTTAAACTTCCCCGGCACCGGCTTTCCTGTCCCAGGGCTGCGGGAGCCCACTCGGGCCGGTTCCCTTCAGATCCAACTCAGTGGCCAGTCTCCGTCTGGCCCGGTGGACAGGGGAGGCCAGCAGGGACCGGGTGGGACACGTCCCCGTCCCGATCCCCCCGGCGTTCCCACAGGTGGGCGTGGGGCTCCTCCGGGCCGCTTCCCCCCTTCCCGCTCCACGCCCCCGGAGCATCCCCAGCTGCAAGGCGCGGGCGGCCCCGGCTCCCCCAGCCCCGTCGGGGGCACGGGGGACGGGGGCAGCCCAGGGACCCTTGCCCGGCTCCTCGGGGCGGCTCGGGAGCCCCGCGCCCATCGCCGCGGTGTCGAGGCGGACTCCGTCCCACTCCCATCCCCCCCGCCCTCCCCGAGGCCTGTGCGCGTCTCTGGCTGAGCCGCCAGTGGATGTCGTTGTTCTGTTCCTTGAGCGCGATGTCACTCCTTTAGCATGACCTCAAACGCGGCGGGGGCTGGGACCGCCAGTCATTCTCCGTGCGAGGGCCGGGGCGGGAGGCAGGCGGGACCCAGCCCCGCCGCCAGCCCCACTTTTGTGGTGCCGCCGCCGTCGCGGTCTCCCCTTTCTCCGCGGGGCTGGCCGCGGGGCGGGCGATGCTCCGGGCTCCCTGAGCCGCCGCACCGCGTCCCCGGCCGAGGTGCCCCGCGGAGCGGCGCGGTCAGGCGGCGGCTCCCGGCGAGCCCCGTGTCCCCCGGCCCCGCCGTCCCCGCGCCGCGCGGAGGTCGCGCAGGATGCCGCGGAGGGGAGCGGAGGCGCCGCTGGCCCTGCTGCTGGCGGCGGCGTGGCTGGCGCAGCCCCTGCGCGGCGGCTACCACGGCGTGAGCATGTTCGCCGTGCAGAGCGCCCAGCCCGACCCCTGCTACGACGAGCACGGGCTGCCCCGCCGCTGCATCCCCGACTTCGTCAACTCGGCCTTCGGCAAGGAGGTGAAGGTGTCCAGCACCTGCGGGAAGCCGCCGTCGCGGTACTGCGTGGTGACGGAGAAGGGCGAGGAGCAGGTCCGCACCTGCCACCTCTGCAACGCCTCCGACCCCAAGCGCGCCCACCCGCCCTCCTTCCTCACCGACCTCAACAACCCGCACAACCTGACCTGCTGGCAGTCCGACAGCTACGTCCAGTATCCCCACAACGTCACCCTCACCCTGTCCCTCGGCAAGAAATTCGAGGTGACCTACGTCAGCCTGCAGTTCTGCTCGCCGCGCCCCGAGTCCATGGCCATCCACAAGTCCATGGACTATGGCAAGACCTGGGTGCCTTTCCAGTTCTACTCCACGCAGTGCCGCAAGATGTACAACAAGCCGAGCCGCGCCGCCATCACGAAGCAGAACGAGCAGGAGGCGGTGTGCACCGACTCGCACACCGACGTGCGGCCCCTCTCCGGCGGCCTCATCGCCTTCAGCACCCTGGACGGCCGCCCCACCGCCCACGACTTCGACAACTCGCCCGTGCTGCAGGACTGGGTGACGGCCACCGACATCAGGGTGACCTTCAGCCGCCTGCACACCTTCGGCGACGAGAGCGAGGACGACTCCGAGCTGGCCCGCGACTCCTACTTCTACGCCGTGTCCGACCTGCAGGTCGGCGGGCGCTGCAAGTGCAACGGGCACGCGTCGCGCTGCGTCCGGGACCGCGACGACAGCTTGGTGTGCGACTGCAAGCACAACACGGCCGGCCCCGAGTGCGACCGCTGCAAGCCCTTCCACTACGATCGGCCCTGGCAGCGAGCGACGGCCCGGGAGGCCAACGAGTGCGTGGGTGAGTCCCGGCCGCGGGCGCGGACACGGCGGGAGGAGGACGGGCCCGGGGCGCGGAGGTCCCCGGAGGGGAGGCGGAGGGAGGGCAGAGCGAAGGAGCCGCGGGGGACGGCAGAGAAAGGCACGGGGACATCCAGGGACACGCCGAGCAGCGCGGGGACAAGCAGGGACACTGCGAACGGAGAGGAGGAGGACGCTGAGGTTAAACGGAGAGCATAGGGGTGAGGACGGGACACCCAGGGACCTCGGAGCGCGGAGCGGGGATGTGAAGGCGCTCGGGAGCACAGGGGATGGGACACTGAGGCGCCCGGCAGCTCAAGGCAGGGGACACTGAGGTACTCGGGAGCCCGCTGGTGACAACAGCGAGGGACCTCCAGGTGCGAAACGGCGGGCACGGGGAGCCTGGGACCACCGGGCAGGGCACAGCAATTTGGGGCAGGGGATACCGAGAGCCGCGGGGCCGTGGGACGGGGACACCGGAGGCAGCCGGCGGCGCAGGACGGGGTTAGCGGGGGACTCCGATGAGCAGAGCTAGGGGAAGCTCGGAAACGCGAAGCAGGAAAAAGCAAGGAGCTCAGGAGAGGGGATAAGGAGCGTTCAGGATTCCGGGAAAACTCCGTTCATGTCCGCAGGAGCGGGAAGGGGCCCTGGGTGGCCGGGCAGGGGCTCCCGTCCCGCACAGGTCCCAGCCGGGGGGCCCGCAGAGCGCGGCTCGGCTCCGGTCCGGGGATCCCGGGGCTCGCAGCAGCCCCGTTCTCCTCCCCGGGACAGGGCTCGGAGCCGCCCCAAGCCCGAGAGGCTCCGCGCCCGGGCGGGACCGGGACCGGCACCGGGACGGGCTCTGGCCCCTTCCGGAGAGCGAAGGCGGCCGGGAGCAGGGCAGGGAAGCCGGGCAAAGCCCGCAGCTCCGGTCCCGGCATCCTCGGGAGGTGCGGGCGGCCCTGGAAGGCGGCGGCGGGGACTTGAAGGAGCCCCAGGGCCAAATGAGAAGCGGGCAGCAGCCGGTTCGTTCCATCTGGAGGGAGAAACGCGCCGTGCTGGCTGTCCCGGGCGGAACGGAGTGTCCCTCGCGTCTGCCGAGGTGCACAAGGGTTAAGGGCTTGAGCAGTTCTCCCCCGTGAGTCCCGCACATCCCGCCGAACGTTGCCTCCGATCTTCCACCGCCGCTTCCGGGCGGGATCCCAGCGCGCTGCCGCTGCTCTCCTCGCGGCTTCGGGGCCGGTGCTCAGCCGTGTGCCCGTGGGGACCCGGCCCCGGGTTGGGATGGCCGGACTGGGCTCCGCTGCCCGCCCCGGGACTCCCCGGCCCCGCGGAGCGCAGCCCCGGCCCCGCCGCCGCCGCCGCCTTGTTTACACGGAAAACACGGCCCCGGCTTCCAAAATATTTGCAGCTCCGAATATAGGAAAAATCCCTCGCCGAGCGGCCGGGGTTGGCCGCCTTTTTTCCTTTTTTTTTTTTTTTTCTTTTATTTTGTTTTCTTTCCCTTCTTTTCATTTTTAATTATTTTCCCCAAATCACAATCAGATGTGAGCCTTGCAGAGAGTGCAATTTCTTCTCCGGCGTCTTCGGCAGGAAGGCACGGCCAAGCCGGGTTATTTGGCAGGGAGAGGAGCCCGGTGGCACCGGGCACTCGCGGTGGCGGCTCCGGGGTCCCGGCAGTCTCGGGGCGATGCTCGGACCCCCTCGGGACGGGGGAAGCGGCCGGGAGATGCCACGTCCCGATGCCCGAGGCTGCCGGGGTCAGCTCCGGGTTCGCTTTTCCGCCGTCCCGAGGGTCCCGGTGCCGGGCAGCGCTCGGGGTCGGAGCTCCGCATCTCGTTCCCATTTCAGCGCTGTGTCCTGCTCAGCAGCGAGGCCGGAGGGCAGGAGGGGTCCGGCTCTCCCAGCCTCAGCCCCGCTCTGTGCCTGCAGGGTCACCGCTATCAGCGATGCCGTAAATTTCAGTGCGGTCTCGAGGTGCTATCTGACCCCCGGTCTCCTCTGCAGGATTCCCAAACTCTCCTAAAAACGCTTCTGTTCAGTAATTGTGCTGGCGCTGTGCTCCTACCATCCTTCTCCCTTCCAATGTATTTCCAATAAAAGGGAAGCGAGTTCCCAGTTTCCAGTAAAATATGTCACTTTTATGCCAGGCTTTGCATTTCAGACCATGTGCGCTCCTGGCCGCGTCAGACTTCTGCAAACGAAAATCGCTCTGTTTTTTCCTTTTCCATCGGCTTTGCTGGGAAGTGAATGTTTTGCAAGGACGAAGCTACCGTAAAACAATTTTCCGCAGCCCAGTCCCGCCGCTCCTTCCCTGGGGCCGCACCTATCAGTCTGTAAAACCAGGCACGGCCAAAACCCCGCGCTGCCCTGCCAAGCCCACACCGCCTGGAATAATCCCCCCAGATAAAGATCACAATAACCCCATTCAACTCCCACCCACTCACTCATGACCGTCGGCCTACCCTGGTTTCTGTCCCAAATCCCGAGAGAAAGTCAGGCCCCGGGTCAGGAGCCGCCTGCGGGGCAGGGCCGGGACCGAGCGGGAGCTGCAGCCGGAGCCGCTCGCTGAGGCTCCTTCCAGGCTGCTCCGGGCACCAGAGCGGCCGTGCTGAGCGAAAGGGGCATCAGCCAAATCAGCTGAGTTCACATCGAGGAGCGCTGGGAGAACAGGTTGCGTTTTTTGTTTTGTTTTGTTTTGGTTTTTTTCACTGAATTTGCTTTTTTCCTTTCTGGAAAATCGTTGGGAGTTTTCTTTTTCTTTTAGTCTAAAGAGAAAAATGATAGCATGTGTCCGCTTTGCTTAAAAATTTGGGAGTTTTCTTTAGTAAGCCGGTTCCCCCTGCCAAAACTGAATCTTTGTTCCTATTCATTCTTATTTGGGGCTGAGAAAGAAATGCTCTGGAGTTTCTGACAGAAAGTCAAAATTTCCCATGGGAACACTTTTTGCCAGCCAGATCGAATTTTTCCTTAGAGCTCCTTGCGAGACCCCAGCACTGCACGTGGAGAGGACAAGGCTTGTCCCAAGGGGATGTTCTGCAGGGATCTGCTCCTGCAGAGCTGTCGCAGCCTCAGGTTCCCATCAGCTTTACCTGGCAAGTGACTGCTCCACGCAGAGCTTGGCCTTGCAGTCCGGCTCTGGCGGGGCGCCTGCGAGGGCTCCAGGGAGGGCTCGGCTTGGAGAAGAGCTCGGAGGTCTGTTCTCCATCCTGCCTCTCCCCAGCGCCGCTGGGCTGCCTCTTTGCTCAGCGCTGGTCCGGCCCAAGCCCCCTTCTCCAGCCCAGCCCGTCCTGATGCAACTTCCAGCTCCCCCAGGAGAGGAATCACAGCTGGGAAAGGTCTGAAGTGAAATGCTGTCAGAGCTCAGCTGCTGGTGAGATCGTGTGGAGGCAGGCAGGGTCTTTGATCAGATTTAACATCACTAAAATACAACGCGCACCATTCAAGAAATAAACACCACTAGAAACACAACGTGCACGATTCCTCCAGAACCCCGGTGTGGGTCAGAGTGCTGGGAATGAGCGGGACCAGCATCCTCCCTTCGCTTTGCACCTTTGCCTCTGCCTGGATGAGGCCCTGCTGGCCCAGCCCAGGCTGCATCCCGCTGACAGGCGCTTGGAGAGCTCCAGACTCCATTCCAGGGCAGGCTCTGCAGCCCCAGCGCCGTTCCCCACGGAGCCGGGGATGCTCCCGGCGCCTGCAGGTGTTCCTGACGTCAGCCTGGCCGCAGGTGCCGGGCCCCGCTCGGCTTTGGCCCTCGAGAGCGTTTAACAAAGCCGGGAGCGAGCGCAGGGGGAGAAAGGAAACACATTGTGCTCCCAGATAGGGGATTTGGCACGGTCAGCGCCGGAGCCTGGCGCTGGGCAGGCTCTGCCGCGCTGCCCGAGGGTTCCCAGGCTGGGATGTGTCCCGTGTCACAGCGATTTCCCAGCGAGTTCTTGTTCAGCGGAAAGGAAACTTCACCTCCGACAAGGAGCTGACCAGGAGCTCTGAGAGGAGCGCCCACCAAACGCTCCCAGTGCAAAACTTCCTTCAGCCAAACCTGGGCCCTTGGCAGCTCCGTGCTGCTCCAGGGAGGCATTTGCAGCGCAGTGCTTGCTGAAATAGCAAACGGGCCCCTCCACCCTCGCCACAGCCAGGAAATCAGGTCCTCCCACACAGCCCTGCTCCCTCAGAGGCACAGGAGGGGTTTCATGCAGGGAGTTCCTGGTGTCCCTTTTTAAATTCAGGTTATCCCTTTCCTTTACCGTGCGTTAATCACCTCCACCTCCAAAGCTCTCTCAGTTCCTGTCCTGTCTGTGACCATTTTCCCCAGTCTGGCACAGTGGGGTACTGGGGAGCCTCATGAGAGGATTCCTTCCCATTCTCTTTGGCCTCCAAGTGGAAGAAGGAGTCAAGCTGGCTTTGGCTCTGTCCCTGCAGGAATCACTTGTGAGCCAGTGCCTGTCTGCAGGGTCCAGGCATCCCCGAGCGGGCAGAGCAGGGGCCAGGCCTGGGCCACCAGGGGCTCCCAGTAGCCAGGAAGGACTCACATCCAGCCAGGAAGGGCTGGGCTGGTGGGAGATGTCCTTTCTGCCTGCTCCTCTCCCCGGTGGTTCAGGGCTTTGCCAATGGTTTATCCTGAGGGGCACAGAGGGACAGAGGGACAGAGACTGGCTGCAGCACTGGGGAGTGTGAGTGGGGCTGGCAGGGCTGGCAGGGACCTGGCGACACAGGGGCACATCCACTGATCCCTCAGTTCCCTGGTGGGATGGGAGTCAGGCAGAGGAACAAAGCGGCTTTGCAGTCCTTCTGTGAGGAGAAAAGGAGTCTGGGTGTCCCCATGCCCACCCTGCTCATGGCCACAGCTGCTCCAGAGGGAAGGGGAAGGTTGCAAACATCCATCCCTTCTCTTGGAGACACAGCCACACTCCCAGCCTGGGCAGAGAGGCTCTGGGCAAGATCCCAGGCTGCTCCTGCAGGGTCCCCAGGGTCCCACAGAGGATCCCCAGGGTCCTACAGAGGATCCCCACAGTGTAACCTCCTTTGTCCACCCAAGGCAGATTCTGGTGCCTGGATCTGGCAGCAAACTCAGCTCTGGCTGTGGCTGGGTCCAGCCAGGGTTCTCAGCTGGTTCTCAGGGTTCTCAGGTGCATTTTGAAGCTGCCCTGTGCTGGTGTTGCCTGTACCTGCTGATGATAGCAATGCCCATCATGTCTGATGTCAGGTTTGCCTTGGGCCTCAATTTCCCCCACGTCTAGGGAGCAAAGGGAGGCTCTGTAAAACCCTTTGGGTCTGGGTTCAGAAGGACACGAAGCATTACTGCAGCACCCTTTTACTCAGGAAACTGCAGCTGGGGCAGCTCCACCAGCAGCTGGAGCAGACCCTGTGCACTCCATCCAAGGAGCCCCAGGCCCTTTCCAGCCCCTCCTGGTGCAGCTCCCATGGACTGTGCTGCATGGGGAAGCACAGAGCAGGGCTGGCTGTGTTGCTGAGCAGATGGGTGCTGTAGCCATAGAAATTCGGGCCCAGGAGCTGCTGAGGCTCCCATTGTAGCCTCCCAAGGGAGCCTCGCATGGGCAGAGCTTTCTCACAGGCTTTTATTCTCAGGAAGCTTAAAGTTAAACTGATTTCCAACAGAAAGGTTTTTACACCAACAAACAAACAAACAAAAAAGCGCAGTTAAGGCTAAAACAAAACCAGGCTTGGCACTCCGGGTTGGACACTTGCCTTCCCTTGAGCTTGTCCACGGCTAATCTCTGCTCTCCTCTTTCTGGGCCAAATCTTGTCATCCTTATTCAGCCTCCGCTGTCCTCGCCTCGCAAACCCCCTGTGCCTGCCCGGGGGGACGTGCTGCTCTCCAGGGATGGAGCAAAAAGCACCCGAGGGCTCTGGAATCCCCCCTGCCTCTAAAGGCACTCCCAGGATTCTGGGATTTCTGTCTGGGAGCAGGTGGGAACACGAATTTTTCTCTATATTCTTAATTTATCTCCCCTTCACGCTCAGGGATGGGAGATGGATTTTTGTGGCCACGGAGGGGTGATGCCTTTTTGGTCCTTGGTCTCTCCTGCCTCCCTTTTGTGACACCCAGCTTTTTGGCAGTGGTTTTGGAGGCTCTTGTGCTTTTTATGGAACTGCAGGATTTCACTCCAGGGAGTTCCTGGTGTCTCTTATTAAATTTAGGTGATTCCATTTCTCTACCCTGATTGATTACCCACCCCAAGCTGCCATCCTGTCTGTGACCCTTCTGTGGTAGGGCTGTGCAAGCAGAGTTTTATTGAGGAATTCCTGGAGGATTTCAGGGCTCTGTGTTGAGTTTTTCCCCACCAGCTTTATCCAGGGCAGAGGAGATTGTGGGTGAGGATGGCTGGAGCAGCCTGGGTGCCTGCCTGGCATCGCAGGGGCTGTGGGGCATTGGGCCACTTGTTGCTGTCAAACAGCAAAAAAAACCCCAGAGCAGCCCCAGGACCCATCTAATCCAACATCCACCTTTTCCTGGAGAGCTGTGGCACGGGAGCCCAGGCCGGGCTGCATCCCCAGCACAGGGGGGTTCACAGGATGCTTTAACAGCACGTTCATGGTGGCCCCGAACAGATCCCCCCGTTTTTGAGGAGAGCAGGGAGAGGATTCGCTGCAGGATCAGCCGGTGCAGAGGGCTCAGAGCCGGGGCTGGGCGGTGGCACGGCCACATCTGCTCCGTCCCCAGGGCGTCTCGGGAGCCGCGGCTGCCGCTTGGCCTCTGCCGCTGCGAGCAGCAGGGAACGTTTGCTTGGCATGGGCCGAGCTCCCGTGCCGAGCGTCCCTGCCAGATCCCCGCTGCTCCGCACGGAGCGGGCACGGCCCGGGCTGGCACAGAGCGGGCACGGCTCGGGCTGGCACGGAGCGGGCACGGCTCGGGCTGGCACGGAGCGGGCAGGGCCCGGGCTGGCTCGGCTCGGGCTGGCACGGTTTGGGGTGGCACGGTTCGGGCTGGCTCTGCTGCTCGGCGGGACGGGGAGACGGGAACAGGCGCCATGTCTGAGCAGGGATCAGGGACAGGGACAGGACAGGGGACACGGACACGGCAGGGGACAGGGACAGGGATGGGACAGGGAGGGCACAGGAACGGCGACAGGGACAGAAACACGGACACAGAGGGGACAGGGACACGGACAGGAACAGGGAAAGGCCGGACCCACAGCCGGGGCAATCTCGGCTCTGCCCGCGCAGACTCATCCCCGCTGACCGCGCTCCAAAGAGCCCGGAGAGCCGGGACGGGGCTGGCTGGAGTGACAGGCGGGCTTTTAAAAAGATATCAGTGTAATGGATTGCGTTTATGAGGGGATTAGGATGCCCTGGGGACTGATAAGGAGACGGGGAGGCTTTTCCTGCTCTCAGCCAGGGCAGCGCGGAGCTCTGGGAGGGAACGGAACGGGGACTCCGCTCCCGATCCACCGCAGGCAGCAGCAGAGACACCCGTGGCACGGTGGGGCTCAACCCCACAGAGTGAGAGTTTGATTAAGGATCAGCAGAAACCAGGGAATCAATGGTGGGGACGGGAAAATCCTGTACTCTTTTGGGAGGTACCAAATAAACATTCTGACCCGGGAGAGCACGGGAATGGAGGAGACACAGCTCTGCTGGGAGATGAGTTTATGGGAGTGTTTTGAGCACCGCTGGTTTCAGGGCAGACTGGAGTTTAAAAAGTGATGGAGGGATGTGGGCACAGAGATTGTTTTGTTCTGGGGCTCAGCTGGCACAGGGGGCACTGACAGCACAAACTGGGCACAGAGCTGCTGCCCACAACGGGCACAGAGCTGCTGCCTACAACAGGCACGGAACTGCTGCCCACAACGGGCACAGAGCTGCTGCCCACAACGGGCACCTCCTGCACCGCTGGGATGGCAGAGGAGCAGGCAGGGAAAGAGCCTGAGTTCATGTCCCACACACAGCTCCGAGACTGTGGAAGAAACCTTCCTGGGCAGAAATTTCCACAGGCAGAAATTTTCCTTTCAAAGCGTCTCGTGAGTGACGGGAGGCTGAAAATCGTGTCTGCATCCCTCACCTGGACACAGGTTTGGAGAGCAGGGAAGGAGCAAACCTTGATTTCACTCTCTCTGGAAGTACAGGGGTTTTCTGAAGTGTTCCACAGAAGGGCTGGAAGGGGCCTCTGGCTCTGCCCAACCCTGTTGTCACCCAGGCTGTGGTTGCTGGGGGAGAAGGGTCCCCTCAGGCTGAGACAGGACTTGGGGGGGCTACACTGGCAATCCCAGCCCCCAGGCCGAGTCCTGCTCCCCTGGGGATGGAGGGGCTGCTAATGGATGAGCCCAGCAGCCCTTGGCCTCTTCTGCCAAAAATAACCAGCAAAAAGGATTGTGTGGGCAGGTGAGTGGAAATTCCAGCGCAGGCAGGGGGGAGCAGCCTTGGAAACCTCTGCTTGAGGATCAAAGCTGCTGCATCTCCCGTTTGGGGAGAGGATGGAGAGCCCAGGCCCAGACCTAGTACCCCAAATTTCCCCTGGGAAAGGGCAAAAATGCCATGAGGGGCAGGAACAGGCAGTGCATGACACAGGCTGGGAGCAGCCCGGCTCTGTGGGACTGTTTCACAGCAGATTTATCTTTTTAGATGTGCTGGGGTGGAAACTCTCTGAGCCAGCGAAAAATAGGCCTGGATTTGTTGATGGCACCTCATGGAGAGGGGACAGCGCTCCCAGGTTGTCATGGCACGGGGGAAGGAGGGAAGGGAGGGTCCTCCCCGTGTCCCAGGTGGGAATTGGAGGCGGAGCACGGCAGGAACGCTGCTGGCTCGGCCGGCCCCGCTCCGGGCTCGCTGCCACGTCCGTGCGGGTCCGCGCGGGTCCGTGCGGGTCCGTTCAGGGTCCATGCGCTCCCAGCCCAGCTACTCCCCCCGAGCCCAGCCCATCCTCGCAGCCGCTGCGCTCCGAGATCGGGCCCGGCACGGAAAGATGGATGAGGTGTCCACGTCACCCTCCCTGCGGTATTTGGGGGCCATCCATCACCCCGATCCCTGCCAGGCTGCGCGGGGTGGGTCACTGCGATCCGTGCTTAGCTTTGACCGAGGGAGCAATCTTCATTGGAATTACCATTAATTATCCTACGGGAACAATTAACGCCCCTTAATGGCAGCTCTGTGGGGATTTAGGGTGCAGGCTCTGGCAGCCAGAGCGCAGTGGGTGAGGAGAGAATGGACAGCACGTCTGATAGGAAAACGGAGTTTAACACTCACGGGGGACTGTCCCAGCACTGACTTTGCTCTCACAGCCCAAAAGGACTTCTAGACCTCCTTCAGGGTCTGGAGTGTAATTCCTGCCTGGTCAGGAGATGCTCTGGGGAGAGCTGAGCCCTGCGTGCAGGGAGGGGAGCAGAGGGAGGGAGGGGCCGTGCAGGCAGGTGAGACCTAAATCCCCCTGTCCGCAGCCTCCTCTTCACGAAAACCTTCCCCGGAGGGCTGGCCCTGCTCTTCCTGCCCTCTGGCTGCCCCAGCAGGGAGCGATGCCCGAGCAGAAGGAGCAGTTCCAGCAGAAGCGAGCCCGGGGAGCGCGGCAGAGGCACCAGGACACTGGAAATGGAGCGGGGAGAGGGAAGGTAAAGGACGGGAAAGGCCACGGACAGGAGGAAAATGTCTGGGTGTGAAAATCTGGGTTTGTGGTGCACGAGAGCCCCGAAAAGCGTCCTCGCGGTGGGTAAAGCCGCTCCCTCCTGGCGCTGCCTGCTGTTTCCCGCCCCATCTGATAAGCAGCACAGAATCAGCCCCGCGTTCTGCCTTCCTCCATCAGCGCGGCCTGTCCCGAGCCGCGGCTGTTCACGGGCTCATCCTCCCCCCTGTGCGAGAGGGAGTCAGTTCTGGTTAATGTTGGAGATCGGAACGTGATTACCGAGAGCCTCATGAAATTAAATCCCTTCTCTTCAAAGCGGCCGGGCAGGGAGGGGAGGAGGGAGGGGAGCGTCCCTCCGGCAGCGGCGGTGGCCGGGCGGATATTGAGAGCAGCCCGGTGGCCACGATCGGGCTCTGACAGAGGCACGGCACATACAAACAGCAGCTTGTGTTTGCACACAAAGGCTCCGTGCCCCGCCATCCCCGGCCCGGGCTCTGCACCCTCGGCTCTCGGGCAGAAAGTCCCGGGAGGGTTGGAGGGAGGGAAGGGCGGCTGAATATTCAGGGATGAATTGAAGTGTGCAAAGAGCCTTTGGGAAGCTCGCGGTGCAGCGCCTTGGATCAGCTGCCCGCCGGGGCTGGAACGCAACCGCTGCGCTTGAAAGGGCGACTTTCACGCTGAAGCAAAACGGGACAAAGGAAGATAAATGAAACGGGCTCCCGGCAGGGTTTGGTTTGTTTGTTTTTGTAACTCGGCTAATATTCCCGCATTGTTCAGCCCAGCGGCCCAGTGTCTGTCCTTCACACGCTGCTCGTAAATCGGGGCTGGGCGGGCGGCGCAGGCAGCGGGCGGTGCGGGAGGGACCAGCGGGACAGGGACGGGACCTGCGGGACAGGGACGGGACCAGCGGGACAGGGACGGGACCAGGGGGACAGGGACGGGACCAGCGGGACAGGGATGGGATCAGCGGGACAGGGATGCGACCGGGAGGGACGGACAGGGAGGACAGGGCAGGATGGGACCAGCGGGACAGGGATGGGACCAGCGGGACAGGGATGGGACCAGGGGGACAGGGATGGGACCAGCGGGACAGGGACGGGACCAGCGGGACAGGGATGGGACCAGCGGGACAGGGACACGGACAGGGACAGGATGCACGGACAGGGGCGGGACGAGCGGGACAGAAGCAGAGCTCTGCCGGGGGGGTCTGTGCACCAGCAGAGTTCTGCTCTCAGTTCATTCCTCAGCTGAGCGGGGCATGTCCTGGTGACCTTTCACGGAGCAGGCAGCAAATCTGCCGGGATTTGTCCAAAAGTGGGGACACCCCAGCAAACGGTGGGGACACCCCAGCAAACGGTGGTTACCAGCTGATGTGTTAGCCCTCTCCATCCCATCCCATCCCATCCCATCCCATCCCATCCCATCCCATCCCATCCCATCCCATCCCATCCCATCCCATCCCATCCCATCCCATCCCATCCCATCCCATCCCTCATTCCCGCCGTGCCGGGGATGGATCCCTGCAGAGCTCAGAGCCCGCCCAGGGCTGATCCCGTGGGATGGATCCCGACGTGAATTCGGGATTAGGGATCACAGGGTGGACACAGCCAGGTTGATATAGGCGCTCGTTTGATTGCAAGGATTAGAAGATCCCCGGTGTAAGCCTCTTGAAAATTCCCTTTCCCTCCGGATTTTAGGCAAAGCAGGTTTAACGCCGCAACATTTCTCTAGTGTGAGCTGAGCAAGCAAAATTTAATATTCAGCTGCATGATAGTCTAGCTCAAATCAAAGAGCAAGAGCAGCGTCGCCTTTAAAACATTTGAATAACATTTAATATCCTCTGTAGCATTTACTTTTCACAAGCCTCTGCAAAACCACCAAATGCTCACAGAAATTTGGCAAACTGACTTCTGCACAAATCCAGCCTCCCAGATGAGCTGTTTCTTAGTCTCTACAAAGTTTCACCCTATCAACAATAACAAAAAAATTCCAACAAAACCCCAGACAGCGCCTCACGTGCTGGGGGCACCAAAGAAATCCCCTGGTTTGGGTGACCAATGAATGTCCCCAGCAATGAAAAGCGAACAATTTGTCGGCAGCCCCTGCACTTGAAAACGAATGATCCAAATTATTCAGCGAGTCTCCCTGGATAGTGAATCCATTGAAAGGGGGTCGAGACGAAGTCATAAATTATTCATTACCCCGAAGAGAATGAAATGCATATAATCATAACAATAATAATAACAACAACAATCGTTACACTAATAATAGCAACCAGAGCCCGGGCAGCTCTGCCCGGAGAGCCAGGGAGCCATGAAACCTCCCAAACTTTATTTTCCATTTATCCCAGCCCCTGTTTAGAGCGGCTGCGTTAAATAAAGGAATGTAAAGTGGGTGGACATTTGGAATAAATGTATTTATTGCCGATAATTGTACTCGCTTGCCTGGGTTGGAGGTGATGGACTTTGTGCTCGGGTCCTTGGCAGGGAGCAGCTCCATGAACTCCCACCCATCCCTGTAATCGCTCCATGGAATTGATTGCTCCGTGTCCCGGCTGCTTTTAAGGAGCCTTTGGCAATGGCTGCAGCGAGGCACGTCCTGTCCCCGTGTCCTGGAAAATTTATCGGTGTCCGCGGGCTGAAAGGGAATGGGAAGTGCTGGCCTGAGACACATCCCTGGGCTCTGACTGCTCCTGGCTTCGATGGGACCTGGATTGCGGAGCCATTGAGCGGCCAGGGCCTTGTCACCCAGCCCGAATTCCCCGCTGTCGCTGTCCCGCCTCACTCCGGAGCCTTTCAGCCCCCGGCAATTCCTCTGCCCTCGGGAGCCGAGGTTCCCTTTGGGCATCCTTGACTTGGGAGCTCCTTCCAGCGGCCCGAGGGGGATTTTCTGCCCGGGGAGCTCTCTGCTGGGCCATACTGAACGTTCGAACGCATTTCCATGCCTGCACGGCGGTGGAAGGAGCCCGGCTACCCCTCCGGCATGCAAATGAACCCGGGCCGTTCGCAGCGCGGGGGCTCGGCCGTGGCACCGGGCCATCCCCGAGTTTCCCACAGGTCACAGGGAGGGCTCGGAGGGGCCCGAGGGTCCTTCCTGAGGCTGCCTCGGAGCTTCCTCCACCTGCTGCTCTCCAGGAGGAGCGGGGAGGGCTCCTGCTGTTCCCTGCACGCCGGGGAAAATGGCATTTTTAAAGCCGGGGAGCAGCAGGCTGGGACGGGAAGGGTTAAAGCGCTGGTGGGTCCGGCTCCAGCAGCGTTGAGGCTGCAGAGAGGGCTCAGAACCCACGGGACTGGGTTTGGGGGGGGTCAGTGCTGCACGGGAGGCTCAGCACCCTCAGGGCTGGGCTGGGGGGTCAGTGCTGAAGGTCAGCATCCCCAGGGCTGGGTTTGGGGGGTCAGTGCCGCAGAGGCCGCTCAGAACCCACAGAGCTGGGCTGGGGGGTTCAGCACAGCAGCCCCTGGGGGCAGTTTGGACCCCAATGCTGCAATAGGCTCACAGAGCTGGGTTTTGTTTGGTTTTTGTTTGGTTGCCGAGTTAATCTGCAGCTCAGGCTAAGACTGCCTCGGTGGGGAAGGGGTGCGAGGATGGGGGAGATGAGGCAGGGCAGGGTCCGGGGCTGGGGCTGAGCCTGGTGCCACCAGCCGGGCTCGGGGACACGCGGGACATGCGGGGCCCTCCCCGTGGCACGGCAGGAGGGCTGAGCTCGCACATCCTCTGCTGCCGGGCAGCTGCGAGGCAGGGAGCAGAAGAAAGAGTTCCTGCTGGCATTTTTGTTGGAAGTCGCCTGAGTATTAAGTGGAACACGGTTTTCATTACCAGCTCCGCTTTGGTGCAATAAATCACGAACTAGAAACACACTTCTGGCCTGGATTCTGCCCTCAGCTCTGAGTGGCAGTAACCAGAGGCAAAATCCAGCCTGGGCTTCAGCCTTGCAGCCCATATGGTCACCTTTTGGAATTCATTTTTTCTGGTAATTTCTGTGTAATTAGACAGCACTGAAGGCTGCTTCCTCTCCCGGGCAATGAATGGCGCCGACCTCGTGCCAAAGGTGCACTTGGCCCCCCACAAACCCGTGAGGAGAGACCAGCCCAGCCTCCAGGGGACAATCGGGACCCTCGGCAAGGGGACCCCCGACACCCCCGGAGTGCTGGGAGGGGATGGGGGCACGGAGCAGCAATGCAGCACAGAGCCAGCCCTTGCTCTGGGCTGTTCAGAGAGCTCGGAGTGTTTGTGCGGGCTCCAGCTGCTGCTGGAATATCTGGGAGGTCATCCCGCCGAGCAGGAACCTGTAATTGCAGCAGATGCTCTCCGACCCGCGGGGGAGCAGCGCCGCTCATCCCCCGGGCAGCAATCTAATTTATATCTCATAAGACAGTTTTATTTTCGGGATTACCGACGGGTTCCGTGCCAGAGAGCCCCGCGGGCTCTGGCCGCTGCCGCACCAGGGGGAGTGCGGCGTTGGGAAGGAGCCTCCTCGTGCTGGGTTATGGGGCCGTAAAATTATCCCTGCTAGGAGCCGGCCGCCCTTCCAGAGGAGCCATTAAAGGGAAAACAAAGGCAGCCCCTGGCCCCCTCCCGGCTTCTGTTCCAACGCCGAGCGTGGACGGGAGGAGAGCGGTAGAGGGTTTGGTGGAGCCGGGCTCTGTGTGCTCAGATCGGGTTTGCTGGAGCCGGGCTCTGCGCTGGAGCCAGGCTCAGCTGGGGTTTGTTGGAACCAGGCTCTGTGTGCTCGGATGCGGGTGCTGCTGCTTGATCCTTTCCGAACAAACTGCTCCAGCTCCGAGAGACAGGGGGAGAGCCGGGGAGGGTTTGTTGGAGCCGGGCTCTGTGCTGGAGCCAGGCTCAGATGGGCTTTGCTGTAGCCGGGCTCTGTGTGCTCCGATGGGGTGTGTTGGAGCCCAGCTCTGTGTGCTCGGATGCTGCTGCTGCTGTTTGATCCTTTCTGAGCAATCGGCTCCAGCTCCGAGGGACAGTGAGAGCGAGAGGAAGAGGAGGAGAAGCCATTTCTCATTGCCTCAGCGCTGCTCTCCGCGGGCGGGGATGGAGCCCTGCATCCTCTGGGTGTTTGGATGCAGGAGCGGCCCACCCCGGGGGGGATGCTGGGGAGGCAGCCGCAGCCTCTAAACAGCTCCCCAGGCTCCCAGCCTCCTGAGAGTTTAATTTTTGGGAAGCTTTAACATCCCCAGCTTAGCAAGCTCTGAAAGAAAGGTCAGCTAATCCCTCAGAGCGTCTGAATGAATTCAGGCCCAGGAGTGAGATTACTGAGCAGGGGAGGGGAGGCCAGGGAGCTGCATGGATACCGGGACCCTTCCCAGGGGCAGGCCTGGCTTGCTGAAGAAACGAGAAATGCATCTTTTATTGCAGTTCTCAGCCCCTGGCAGGAGGGAGGAGTGGGCAAAGCCCCCAGCTCTCACCCAGCAGCACAGGGTGGTGGAGGAGGGCCCTGAGAGAGACCTGAGGGTCATCTGAACTCCTGCTGCTGGGGAGGGATCTGTGTGAGGAGAGGTTTTGGCTCAGCCATGGGCACAGCATCCAGATGTGTTCTGGAGACACCTGTACTGCTGTGAAACCCAAATTTCAGTTCCACGAGAACCTGGACTCTGGGTAAATGACCAAATTTCTGTGAGGAAAACCTGAAGCCAGTCCCCAAGGTGGCTTTCCCTGGCACGATCAGGGCGGGGCAGGAAGGGGCCCTGCAGGCTCTGGGATGTGCTGGAGCCACCTGACAGGAGCAGCCTTCCCTCGTGTGACACCTGTGACAGCAGCAGGGACAGCCTGGTGCCACCAGAGGCAGCTTGGGAGCAGCCTGGGGGCATCAGTGAGAGGAAAAGGACCGGCTCACACAGACAGAGAGGTGCAGGACATCCACGAGCTGCAGGGCTGGAAGCAGCCCCATGTGCCTTTTGGAGAGATGCTTTTCACTCACTTTGTGCGGGGGTTTCCAGCTGCAGCCCTGGTTAGAAACCAAATTGATGTTGGAGTGTCTGAGCACCACATCTGGTGTGACATGAGTCCCTGTCCTGGGGAAACTGAGGCAATGAGCAAGGCAGTGGCCACCAGAGAGGCTCCCTGGTCCTAATTCCCTCCCTTTGCCCAGCCCTGCACTGGTTTTACTCCAATTGTTTTACTGGAGGAAAGAGAGGAGGCAGATCCTTGCTATGCTGGGGAGCATTTACCTGTGGGCTTTGGGGGATTCTCACTTGGCTCGGCCTGATTCAGGCTGGGCTGGTTTCAGGAGTACCTGAACATCTCCTCTGGTTCGGCTGCCCTGAACAGGGACAAACCCAGTGGTGCCCTGGCCTGGCAGGACCTGCAGAGGGCTGTGCCAGCGCTGAGGAGCAGGGCACAGCGCTGTCCTGGCAGGGTGTCAGGGTCCATCCCGTGTCCCAGCCCTGGCTGAGCCCCCCTCAGCCTCCCCAGCCGCCCCCTCCTCAGCCCTGCCCCTCCAGACGCTGCCCTCGGCCATTCAGCCTCTCTCCGGATCATTAAACATATTGAGCAACACCAGTCCTGTGACTGGTTAATTAGTAAAGACCTGACTAATTAGTTAATCGTGTTTACCGAGCGCTTTGAGAGCGCTCAGTGTCATTATTCGGCGTTCTGAGTGGCCGCGGGTGCCCCTCCCGTGCAGGGCTCCCCGCCTTTGTCTGTGCTCCCTCGGCCCGGGGCTGGGATGGGAGCTCGGCCCTTCTCCCCCGGTCACAGGGGTCCCAAACAGCCTCTGGGGGGTTGGAAAAGCCCATCGCAGATTTCCCTACACCCTGGCACACTGAGCTGCTCTCCCAAAGCTGTCCCTGGAGCAGGCAGGGCTGGCTCTGTGTGCTCCCCTCATCCCCCTAAGGGAAGATCAGCCACATCCAGCCCTGTTCTCCCTCCCCAATCCCAAATTCCAAATTCCAAATCCAGCCCCCAGTGCCGTGCACACCTCGGAGCTGGGAGCCTCCTGCTCTTTATGAGAGAAATCAGATTCCCAGCAGAAAGCAAGGCAGGTCATTCCAGGAGAGGGAGAGGGAGAGGGAGAGGGAGAGGGAGCGGATCTCATCTGCCCAGAGGAATGGAAATGGGATTTGTTAGTCAGGGAGGGTCTTGGCATCCCTGAAGAATCACCAAGTCTGATCTCCTTGGGACTGTCTTAATTCATAAAAACGTCATCAGCTCGTTAAGCACCCTCATAAAGAGCCCCAGTCCCCCCCAATCACTGTGGGATCTGCAGGGGAGGCTGCCAGCACCAGCTGCAGAGCACAGCCACCTCCAGGGAGCACCTCCAGGAGAGGGGAAATCTGCCTCTGGAGCTGACCCAGAGCTATGAAAGTCACCCAGGGCTGCCACAGGAGCAGAGTTTGGAATATTTCAGTCCCTGGGAGTTGGTTGGGGTGCACATGGCGAGTGACAGTGACTCTGCTGCTGCCTTCACCCTGCTGTCCTGAGCTGCAGCTGGGAGATCCTGGCTCTGCTCTTCCAGAAATCCTCAGAGGTGAGGTCAGGGCCTGCCACCCCCAGGTGACACTCACCTGAGTGGGGATGATGCTGCAGGACCGCGGAGATGCTGGCTGGGAAGGAGGGGGGAGGAGTTTCCATTTGCACCCCAAATTTCCTCCCGGAAATCCTCCCTGCCTTGGGGGCTGCCAGTGAGGGCAGAGCAGCCCGAAAGGGACACCGAGCAGAATGTCAGTGATAATGCGGCTGGAGCCCACCTCAGGCTCAGGAACTGTTCCTGGCACTGGCCATGCTGGTGCAGAGAAGGCACCTGTGGGTGCAGGGTCCTGCTTCCCATGTGAGCAGCACCAGATTGCCTGGGGGGTGCTTGAGTGGGGTTTCTCTGTCATTTGGGGTTTCTCTGTAATTTGGGGGTTTCTCTGTAATTTAGGGGATCTGAACCACAGATTGGATCCTTGTAGTTCATTTTAGGCATATATCAGTGATAAGAGTGGTTTGGTGGCTCTCACTTCCACAGGTCACACCCCCAGGACATCTCCAGTGGTTTATATGGATTAACTGCTATGGAAGAAGGGCTTAGAGGAGGGTGGGACCATTTGGAGTCTGGGAATTCGATTCCCAGCTGTGCTGCATTGGTGTCCCCATGTGTAAAGGTCAGAAGGGCGAGGTCTGTGGCCCCAGCCTGTCGTCACCCCCAGGAGGGAGCCCAGGGGTTACTGGTGCCTGCAGGAAGGGCAGCAGCACCAGAGCTCAGTTTGGTTCCTTGCACAAGACAAACTTTCCTCCTTGTCCGACCTCCTCCCCACCATCCTCCTGTCAGAATCTCTTTCTTTGCTCCTCCTGCAGGCAGGGAGCACCAGGAGCGCTTCCCCATCCTCCCATGGCTGGGCTGGGGGAAACTCCTTTCCTGCCAAGTGCCCCTGGGCCAGGCAGGACCCGAGCCCTGCTCTCAGCCTGGAGGCTGGCAGGGTGGCACGGTGTCCCTTGGTGTCCCTCGGTGTCCCTCGGTGTCCCTTGGTGTCCCTTGGTGTCCCTCGGTGTCCCTGGGTGCCAGAGCTGTCCCTGTGCCCCAGCATTCCCAAGCAGGAGGAGAGGAGAGGCTGCTCCATGAGAGAGGAGCAAGGCAGGCAGGGAGGGAAGGAGGCAAACAGGGCTGCACCTGGGAGATGTCAGGGTTGGTTTTGCAGCCCCACACGGGCAGTGACAGCAGCTCCGTGGGGGCGAGAGCAGGCGCAGCAGGGCAGATTTATGGCCATGGGTCAGGCCCGGGCTGAGCCAAACCTCCTGCCTAGCATCAGTTTCATGGACAAGATGAAGTGCAGAGCCTGCAGTGCGGGCGCCCTGCGAGAGGGGAAAGGCTGGAGAGCACGAGCAGGGGGTCCTGTGAGGGGCCATGCTGCTCCTCCCTGTTCTGCTCGGGGCTCTCCTTCCCAGCCTGGGCTTGGGATGCAGAGAGCAGCACTGAGCAGCCCCAGCAGCTGCTGGGTCTGGTCCCACAGCCCCACAGAGCTCACGGGCTGGGAGCCATGAGCTGAGCAGCTGGAGGCTGCAGGAAGCAGCAGGAAAGGGCTCCCTTCTTTCAAAACAAAATAAAATTCACAGCAATTCCCAGCCCTGCAGAAGGGAGCAAGGCCAGGCAGGGAACTGAAACCTCGGAGACAATTCCAAATCCAAATTCATCCCCCTTTGAGCACGGGGCAGCCCGGCCAGGGAGATGCTGTGGGATTGTCACAGTACCACAGGACACCGGGGCCAGGCCAGGGCTTCCCTTCCTGGCCAGACACCCAGACTGAAACTCTTGTAAACTCAGAACCTCATAGAAAAGATGAAGCGAAATTCCTGGAGGCTCCCGGCTCTGCCTGAGATCGTCGTGCGACAGACCTTTGTCCCAGATGTGGTGAGATTGTCACTTCATCACCGTCTGGTACTGAAAGCTACGTTTCAGCTGGGCTTTGACGGGTAATTGATGGATGATGCAATGGCTGTTGTGCCTGCAGCGTCTCCACATTGTCCTCTTTGGCAATGCCTTTTGATGTCCCTCTTCAAAGGACGCATCCTGCCCTTTCCCTGCCAAGGGTGACCAGGAAAGTCTTGGCAAACACAGGAAAGTGCCTGTGGTGTTGAGGCTGCTGCTCCTTCATCCCATCCCGAGGCAGGAGAGGTGAATTTTATTCCTGACACCTTTGCTCCACTGGGGCAGATCCCAGGTGAACTGTGGGGGGGGGGGGGGCGGTCAGTGCAGTTCTTTGCCAGGGGATGCTGGGTACCCACACAACGCCCTGGGCAAACAAAGGGCACGGCTCAGTTTGTTGTTGCCAAACAGCGGGTTTGCCGTTCAGCAGAGCCCGGAGCGGGGTTGCCATTCAGCAGAGCCCAGAGCGGGGTTGCTGTTTATCAGAGCCCGGAGCGGGGTTGCCATTCAGCAGAGGGAAGCCGTGTCAAAGCAGGATCTAAAGGCAGATTACAGGAATTCCCGGGGTGGCATTGAGCTGCCCCAGCCCGGCATTGACATCCATTGTGCCGCCCGCTGCCCCGGGCTGTCCGTGCTGCAGCCCCTGTGCTGTCTCACAGTCAGTGACACGCTGCCCTTTCACGCACACACACCAGGGCTCCCCGGCAGCCTTTCCCGAGCATTCTGATGCCGCAGCTTGTCAGGGATGCCCGGAAAGGGCCGGGCTGTGCCGCGGGGTGCCCGGGCTCCGGCAGAGCTGGGTTCAGCGCAAGAATAACCCAGCCAGCAGGTGGGACACGGCAACCCCTAATCCCAAATCATTTTTCTTGCCGGCATCCGTTTTGTGTTGGGAATGGTGATGGTTGTGGGCAGCAGCCCCTGGGAGAGCGATATTATTCCCCTCCTTTTGTGCCCGGGCCGTGTTTGAATTGGGAAACAAAGCTGAGCAGCTTGTGCCTCCTGTTGGAAGCCTTCCTATCCCGCTGGGGATCCGGGACCTTTTCATCTCAGCCCTGCACTCCAGAGGCTTCTGCCTCTTCCCATCTTTAAGTCTTTAGTAAATATCAGAAAAGAGAAAATAAAGGCGATCCCCCGGGCTCGGCAGCGTTACCTTCCCTGCATGAAACAGAGGGGGGGAAAGGAAAACAGATATTTATCCTCATTTTAGCATTTTTCATGTGGAGCTTGAAGACAGTAAATAATGCTTAGTCTGATTTTGTAAGCTGGGGACACTGTGGAGCAGGGTGGATTTTACTCTTTGTGTGAGTGCCCAGATTTTGGGGGGATCCAGACCCTGAGCCACGGAAGGGGAACAAAGCACTGGCAGGCAAATGCCAGCTCAGATGGATGCCCAGTGCCATGGATTCTGGTGCCAGGGGCAGGACAGGCAGAGCTCAGCCCCCCAGAGCCATCTGGGCACAGCCCAGCTGCAAACCAGGCTCCCTAAACTACCCCAGGGTCAGGGGGGGCAGCAGGCAGGGCAGGGAGGCTGTGTCCTCTAGGGAGGAAGGGACATTGCTGCTGGGAAAGGAACAGCTCAAAACCATCCAACTCCTCCTCATTTACTGTCTCAGGTTTGATATGAATGCTTGGAGGGAACTCTTCCCTTTCTGTGAAGTTTTTGATTATCTGATGGAAGGCAATTCAAAACAGAACAGGAATATTTCCCTTTTTTCTTTGTTTGAAACTCAAACTTTTGGCTTGGCTTTCAAATCTGAAATACACCCAAACATGTTTCTATTACATTTCAATGTTTTTCCTTGGCAAAATGAAAATTTTGCTGCCCCAGCCTCCAAGCCCCTGTGATTTCTGTCTGAGGCTCTCACTTTGCTCCAGGTCTGACACCCAGGTTGGCAGGCTGGCAGAGGCCAAGCTCAGCTCCTCAGCCCGGGCTCAGTGCTCTGAGCAGTTGCACAATCCCTGTGACTCCTCCTGCGGAGGAACTCCACAGGAAGAGATTCCTAGCACACATTTGGGGGTGGCACTGCTTCCTCTGGCTAACCATGTTCGCATGTGGTTGTTGTTCATTCCTTGCTCTTTAGTGCTTCCTTTTCCTCCAAAGCCCTTTCAGGCCAGGTTTGCAGCTGGGCTCATCAGGGCAGCTGCTGTCCCTGGTTCTGCTGTCCCCAGAGGCTTTGCAGGGCCTGGGTGGCTCCAGGGTGGCTCAGGGGACGTTCAGAGTGTCCCTTGCCCCCTGTGCTGTGTCCCCTCTGCAGAGAGCTCAGGAGCATTCCTCCCTGCCCAGCAATGCCAGCAGGGTGGGGACAGTCCCCAGAGCCAGGACAGGAGACGTGAGTGAGGCAGCTCAGGGCTAGGGGTCACAGAGAGCACCAAAATCTGCTCCTGCCAGCTTTGGAGCAGTGGGGAGGCACAGGAGGGGACAGAGTCACAATCCCACCCCTCCCAGTGGAGCAGGCACTGGAGCACGAGCCAGATCCCAAATTTACCCCACAAACAGGAGTGTGACTGAAAAAACAGCCCCTTCCCGAGGCATCCCTGAGGAGCTGCAAGGCCTGCGCTCCTGCAGCCCTGACTTTCTGCTCCCTGGTCAGTGGGGTTGGGCCAGGACCCCTGGTGCAAATACAGGTGCACAAATAATGAGTTTGCTGCCTTGGCGGCTCAGAAGAGCTCCCAGAGCCACCCCCGGCCTGGAGGAGCACAGGAGGGAGGCATCAGGGGCTGTCTCCATCCCCTGTCCTGGGCTGGCAGTGACAAACATCCCCAGCAGCCCGAGGGGACCTGCAGCCCATGGCACTGCTGTGGTGACAGAGGGATGCTCTGACTCTGGAGCTGTTCCTGGTGTGGTAGGGCTCATTTAGGGCTTTTCTCTGGGCTGTGAGGGCGAGGGCTGCAGCCAGGAATGCAGCTCCCTGCTCCCTGCAGCCCTGCAGCTTCCCCCAGGACTCTATCATTGCTCCATTTGCTTTGCTGCGCCTCATTATTTCCAAGTTTTCCCTCCCTAACGCCCAAGGAGGCTGTATTCGATGTAATTATTACCCAAAACTTTGAAAACTGAAAGGAGGGAAAATAGTCCATTAACAAAGCTAGGAGCAGAGCAACAAGTGTGAATGAATGACGGCCCTGCCCTGTGGTTTGCCTGTGAGGGGTTTGTTCCACCCCTGGAGATGCTGGAGCAGGGAAGCTGAGTGGGTTGTTTGTTAATCTCTGTGCTGTCAGAGGGGCAGTCCCCCGAGAGTGCAGATCCCCAGAGAAATGTGCCTCCCCTTTGAAAGGCAGCGCACATGCCCAGCTCCCAGCAAAGGACTTTTGTTCTGCTCTGATTTATACAATTCTCTGGGGCCAGCAGAAGTGGCTGTCATGGTTGCAGGGATTACTGGCCACTGGAGGCCAGGGTGGGCTGTGCACAATGATTTGTTCTCTTGGGCACAGAGATCCCTCTCCCCTTGTGCAGGCTCCAGCTCTCATCCACCGGGGGTGCTGACCCCCAGGAACAGGCTGCCCTGCCATGAGGGGTCCCTGTGCCCCCACAGAGCCAGTGACAACCTGGGGACACTCACAGGGCTGGAAGGGGACACTGAGAGTCTCACCCAGAGCAGGGGATGCTGCCAGCAGCTCCCTGCACACCTCAGAACCTGCCCAGGGTGGCACCAAGAGGTGCCAGCTGCTCCCCTGTGGCTCTGGAAGGGAACTGGGGTGTCTGGCTCCAGGGTGGCCCAGAACAAATCATTCTGCTACTGAAGCAGCCTGTGGCTTTCCCCATGGTCATGGTCTGCTCATCCTGTGAGTGCCCCTTGTGCAAGCTCTGTCTGATGTCCATGGGAAGCATCCCCAGCACACCCCAGCCCTGGCACAGCCTGGGTGAGGTTCCTGAGGCAGGGAAAGCCTCTGAGCCTGCTCCTGGTGTCCAGGGCTGTCCCCGGGGTTCCTGAGGAGCTGAGCACAGGGTGGTGGATGTGAGCCTGTCCTGTAGAGCCCAGAGGCTCCGTTTGTCCATCCCTACCACCACCAGCAGCACTTCAGTCACTCCAGCAAGGACAGGCAGACGTGCCTTCACTTATCTGCTCCCGGAATTTCTCAGCTTGTTCGTTTTGTTTCCGTCCCCTGGGGAGGAGGAGGAGGAGGAGGGTGCCTCACACACCCGGGGCTGGCCACCTCTGAACCCCAGTGCCAGAAGCCCTTCCCATGCTCTATAAATTTTATTGGAAGATGTGTTTCTCTTGGGGGAGGGGGTGCTGCTGGTGCATTTCTTTGCTCTGCTCAGGCACCGTGAAAGGGCTCGTTAAACACCAGCTCCTGCCCCATGAACCCTCCAGGCAGGCAGAGGTGACACAGACTGATGGCATTTCCAGCCGGGCTGTCCCCCGGGATGGAGCAGACAGCTTGGACGGGACTGAGGTTGCTCTTGGCTCCGGGGCTCGTTTGTAGTGGAGGAATGCCTGAGGAGCCAGGCAAGGGCTGTGTCCCCGGCAGGACAGGCAGGGTTGGTTCTCCTGGGCATTCCAAGGGCTGTGGAAGGGCAGCAGCAGCAGAGCTCAGTTTGGTTCCTTGCACAAGACAAACTTTCCTCCTTCCTGTGTCCCCAGCAGGACAGGCAGGGTTGGCTCTCCTTGGCATGCTGTGTCCACAGGGTCACCAGCTGCTCCCAGGCTGTGGGAGGGCAGGGAAGGTGAGGGGGCACATCCCAGGTGCTCGCACAGATCCTGTGCAATGGGGCAGTGCTGGCTGAGGGCTCCTCCCAGAGCTCCTGCCTGCACCAGGCTGTTTTGCTAACCTCAGGCTGCAGCCTGGCCCTGCCAAGGCTCTGATGTTCTTGGACAGCCCTGGGCTGAGGAGACACCTTCCCAAACAAGATCTGATTAAGGGACTGGCCGTGCCTTGGCTCAGCAGGCACAGCTCCCAGCACACAGCACCGAGGTGGAGATCCCTGGATCTCCCTCTCCCTGTCCCCAGCACCAATGTGGATTGCCTGGATCTGCCACCCCCTGTCCCCAGCACTGTCTGGGTTCAGCACTGCAAACTCCACCTTGTGACGGTGTTCACAGGGGTCTGAGGATGAGGAAAGAGAAAGGATCTGACTCCATGTTTCAGAAGGCAAATTTATTATTTTATGATATAGATTATATTAAAACTATACTAAAAGAAAAGAAGAAAGGATTTCATCAAAAGGCCAGCTAAGAATAGAAAAAGAAAGAAAGATAACAAAGGTTTGTGGCTCGGACAGAGAGTCCAAGCCAGCTGGACTGTGATTGGCCATTAATTAGAAACAACCACATGAGACCAATCCCAGATGCACCTGTTGCATCCCACAGCAGCAGATAACCATTGTTTACATTTTGTTCCTGAGGTCTCTCAGCTTCTCAGGAGGAAAAATCCTAAGGAAGGGATTTTCATAAAAGATGTCTGTGACACCACCTTTTCCAGACCCTTCCCCACCTCTCCTGACAAGCCAGCCCTGCCTTGAGGTGCAGGTGCTGGGGTGCAGCAGCAGCAGTTTAAGAGCTGTAGGAGCCCCGAAATAGAAACCCTGTCCTGCCCCATGCTGTAGGACAGCCCCAGCAGTGCAGTGGGAAGCAGGAGCAGCAGGGCTGTTCCCAGGCTGGTCAGGGACGTGCCTGGGGCCACCCAAGGTGTGCAGGATGGAAGGCAGGCCCCGCTGAGGAGGTGCCAGGGTGCCTGAGCAGTGCTGATGTGTCTGTGCTCACATCCAGCTCTGCGGTGACACCAGGCAGAGATCCAGCAGCACAAATGCAGAAATTCCCTGGCCCTGGCAGCTGCCCCTGCCCTCAGCAAACATCCAGCCCCTCCTCAGGCAGGCTCTCACCTCAGCCTGGCCTGGCACCAGCGAGGTGTGCCCGGCCCTGGCTCCGCCTTTGCTCCGAGGGTCTCAATGTGGTGGCCAAAAATCATAAATGCTTGTAATGCTTTGTTGAGCCAGGAATAAAGAGTCTGCAGCAAGAAGGTTCCCATGTTATACAAGCAAGGCAAAGGGAGCTGTGTTTGCACTGGCATAGGGCAGCTGTTTTCACTCTAGCAGAGCCCAGCTCAGGGCTGCTTCCTCCCTGACCTCTTGTTCGTCTTGGCCTGAGCAGCTCCAGGTCAAGGAGGCAAAGCTGTGGCTCCTCCATGGGATGGGAGACGTGCAAAGGGCAGCACAGGGCAGCCCATGTCCTGCCTGAATTAGGAACTGGGGTCAGGAACAGCCCCTGCCAGCCCTGAGCTCCAGAACAGGGTCAGCTCCCAGCCAGGGTGGGTCAAGCAGCTGCCCCGAGCTACATCCCAGTCCCAGTCCCAGTCCCAGTCCCTGTCCCTGCCCTGTCCCGGTCCCGGTCCCGGTCCCGGTCCCAATCCCTGCCCCAGTCCCAGTCCCAGTCCCTGTCCCAGTCCCTGTCCCTGTCCCTGTCCCTGTCCCTGTCCCAGTCCCTGTCCCTGTCCCTGTCCCAGTCCCAGTCACTCCCAGCTTGGGAGCTCTCTGAGCAGTGTCAGGGCAGCCTCTGGGCACCAATCCCATCCCTCTGGGCATGGCAGGGGTCAGGGAGCAGAGCAGCACATCCACAAGCTGCACCAGCCAAGGATTATCCAGAGTTTTCTGTCCTCAGTCTTTGTGGCAGACCTGAAGCTGACCTGAAGGAATGAGACAGAAATGTGATGCTTGGCACAGGGAAGGAAGGTTTTGCAGTCCCTGCTGAGTGAACTCTTTCAAGAGGTTCCTCATTGACCTCGGGATTGCAGAGATGTCTCAGGGGTCAGCTGAGCCCATGGGCTGATGTCTTTCAGCTGAACCTGTGCCTCCCATTTCAGCTGAACCTGTGCCTCCCATTTATAGCCACGATGCCCTAAAAGGAGCTTTTCTGGTCAGATGGGGAGCCTCATAAAGCTGCAGAAAAAATCAGATTGAGCTTTGCCAACAGTGCCGTGAAAGGCACAAGCTGTGGCAGGAGATGGGCCAGGAGAATTTTTTCCTCGATGTAGTCAAAACAGGGTGGCAGGAGCAGCATCAGCTCTGCCAAGAACCCAGGGCAGGGCCTGGTGAACCTTTCCTACCCCTTCCTGAGGGTGCTGGCACAGGGAGCTGGGGCTTCTCGCCTGCTTTACGACCTCGATGTTGGATCAGGACATCCTAGTGGTGCAGCCGCTACTAAGGGTTCGTTTGTTCAACGATTAACAGTCCTACGTGATCTGAGTTCAGACCGGAGCAATCCAGGTCGGTTTCTATCTATGACAAACTCTTCCCAGTACGAAAGGATAGGAAAAGTGAGGCCAATACCACAAGCAAGCCTTCGCCTTAAGTAATGAAACCAACTAAACCACAAAAGGCTATCACACCACACCACGTCCAAGAAAAGGACTAGCTAGCGTGGCAGAGCTCGGGTGGCTGCAGCAGCCCGTGCTAAAGGGATGAACAGAGCACAGCAGAGCAGCCTGTGCTAAAGCCGAGCCGAGCTGAGCTGAGCCGAGCCGAGCCGAACCGAACCAAGCCGAGCAGAGCTTGGCCCCTGAGGGACAGAGCACCCACCACCTCTGGGGGCACATCTGGGGGTCCCCAGGAGCTGCTGCTGTCCTGCAGAGCAGCTGGGCTGCAAATCCAGCCAGGAAAGCTTCTGTGGGAGAGGTTTTGTGCATCAGCCCCACTGCAGCCAGGAGCTCACAGCCTGGCCTCTCCCAGAGCTGCAGGTTGGTTTGGGGGCCAGCAAAGGAGCAGCAGGGCTGCTTCAGGCAGCTCTGGGTGGGCAGAGGGGCGTGGGGTGGTTATCTCCAGTCTGGAGGGGTCTCCCATCCCCAGACACAGCTCGGTGGCCCCAGGGGAGCCTGGAGTGGGCGAGTGCTGGCGGCTCTGGCCAAGCTGGGAACTGCAAAAGCTTTTCTGTCTGGAGGTGGGCTGGAGCTCAAGCCTGCTTCCCATTCCCTGCCAAAGCATCTGCTGTCCTGCACTCTTCCCTTCCCCCTTCCCTGCAGCCTTACAGGCCATGGAAATGTTTGATGTGATCCCCCCAGCACAGCTCCCTGTGGTTGGATTCTCTGTGGTTTGACATCCCTCCTCTGGCTGCCTGGAGGTGACCTTGGCTTTGCCATGCCCTTTCACACCGGAAAACCGAAATATTGCATTTCAGCATTGGCCAGCCGGGTATTTCCAATGAGCTAACAGGAAAAGGAGTGGTTCTGCACAGCTCCACCACCCCAGCTCTGTCAGCAGCTCCAGCTGCTCCCAAGCTGCTCTAATGATCAATAATTTATTGGGCTGGAAGTGTCCCCAGCCAGGTTTGGATCCTGCAGTCCTGGGGCCGCTGGGTCTGGGTCCTGGGATGAATCCCTGTGGTCCAGCTGTGGTCCCTGATGTCCAGCTGTGGTCCCTGTGGTCTAGCTGTGGTCCCTGTGGTCCAACTGTGACCCTGTGGTCCAGCTGTGCAGCATCACAGATGTGACAATGGGGTGTTAGAGCTGTGAATGTGCAGTGTCCAGAGAGGAGCCTCTGAACTGCTCCAGGTACAGCAGGTCCCAAGGGCAGGAGCTCAGGTGCCACCACAGGAGGTGGCTGTGAGGGAACCATCTGTGCTGGCCCCCTGACCACTGCAGGGTGATCCCTGAGGGAGCTGGGGATGGAATTGGAAGATGATGCCCCTTGCCAGGTCAGACTGGGTATAAATGCTGCTCTGTGTCTGCACTGTCCCGTTGAACCTCTGCCAAGGTGGGTGGCACAGTCTGCATCAGGGTGAGGGGCTCCCCTTCCCTTTGACACCCCTCAAACCCCTCCTGGATCTGCACAGGAATCAGGAGGTGCCTCCTGCTGCTCCTGCCATGCACAGCTGGCTCTCAGCCCACAGCAGAAACCCCTGTGGCCCTCCAGGACAAGGGACCAGCAGGGATGTCCTCCTGGCTGGAGACGTGGAATGAGGAGCACCAGGGGAGCCACGGGAACCACCAGTGCTGGAGTGTGTGTCTGAGCACCCTCATCCAGCAAAGCCAAGGTCCCATGTGCCAGATCAGGCCCTTCCCTTAGCAGGCATTGTGATGGAAAAGCTCCTGAAGGGCCCGTGAAGTCACTGAGCCTCGCTCTGTGGCCACGCTGGAATGCACTAACCAGGAGTTGTTTTGAGGTCAGAAAGGAATAAGTTGTTTGCAGACAATTGATGTTGTTATTAAAAACATCCACGGCGCAGAGGAGGGGGAGGGAGGTCCTCTTTCCTGTTTGGGAAATAGTTTCTCACTGCATCCATCAAACGAAAGAATTCTGTATGAAAAATTAATTTAAGAAAAAAAAAAAGTTTCTGGGGCACACGCGCCTGAAAATGAACCACAGCAGGATCAGAGGTTTGGCTCAGAGCTACATCCCAGACTCAAAAGCCAGATGAAAACCCAGGACTGCTCCCAGACTGTTGCTGGAACTGGAGAAAATGCAGTTTCCTTCAGAGAAATGCAATCTCCTCTCTGTAACTTCTCGGCAAAATTCAGGAACTACAGCTGAAGCCCAGGGCAGGATCCCACTGAGAGAGACCCTGTGTGAGCCTGGAGCAGCAGCTGGGCTGCAGGAGAGGGGGGATCACCTACAGAGAGCAGGAAAAACCTCTGGGATGGAGGGATTGGGCTGTCACCCTGCCCCACGTGGGGAATGTCCCAGCAGCTTGTCCAGCCCTGTCCTGCAGCAGGGAGATGTCACCTGAGGTGCGACCTGAGCAGCAGCCACGTCTCATGGAAGTGTCCCCTGGGAGCCAGCTGACACTTTCAGCATCCTTGGCACCAGGTGGGCACTGGCATAGGGCAGGGCAGGCCTGGCCCAGCTGTCCCTGCTCCCAGCCACCTTGCAGGGTCACACAGACCATGGGAGGGACAGGAGGAGGACACTCTGGACAGGAGCCAGCCTCTGCAGTGTCCCTGGCAGGTCAGGTTTGAGCTTTGGGATAGGAATCCTATTTTGGGATAGGAATTTGTTCATGGCTGGTGCCAGGATTGGTGGGCACATGGCTCAGGTCCTGCACATGCCCAGGCTGTGCCATGGCCCTGCAAGCCCCAGCCTGATCCCTCGTGCAGGGAGGCCAGGGACAGCACCACAGCCCCAGGACAGGGTGAAGCCTCCCCTCATGATGGTGGGACTGCCCAGGGCAGTTCTGGGACACGGTGGCACAGCCCAGGGTCTGAGTGGCACAAGCACATCTCTGAGCATCCTGCTCACCGTGGCCAGCACTGTGCTCCCACCCTGATTCTCGGGAATGTCTGCAGCTCTGCAGGCCCCTTTGAAACCAGCCAGGTCTGCAGCCTGTGCCGGCAGCCAGCGCTAATTGCCCGTGATCAGCTCATTAAACGGTCCCGATAAAATCTGCCCGGCAGGCACAGGAGCTGTGGTGGCCCGGGTTTCCCCAGGGTGAGGGAGAAGGTGGCAGCTGGGACACCGAGGGCTCCATCCCAGCTTCCTCCTCCCCTGCCTTCAGGGGCTGTCAGCACCTTTGCTTGGGGCTGGGCTGTCTCTCTGCTCAGGTGGGTGCTGGCAGTGACCCTGGGGACAGCTGGGACCTGGGTTGGTGGCAGTGGCTGCAGGGCCACAGCGCCGTGGAGAACAAGGGGCTCGGAACAAGTGATGGGTGATGGGGTGTTTGGAAAAGGGGCACAGAATCCTCCTCTCCCGCAGGGAACCCACTCCAGGGCTTTCCCATTCCTCAAGTTTGGCCAAAATAAAAAGTAAGGACTTGCCACGGCTGAAGCAGCCTTTGCTGCCCTGCTGAATGTGCAGCTTTATGTCTCTGGATGTTGCTGCCAAGCTCCTCTCCAAAGGCCTGCCCAGTTTCCAGGAATGCTGCCCCATCCAGGGATTTCCACCCTGCTCTCCCCTGGCCTCCCTGCCTGGGAGGAAAGAGCAGCGAGGGCCAGGCGGGCCAGGGCAGTGTCCCAGGCATGTGCAAGAGGCTGATCCCAGCAGAAAAGCTGGGAAATCCCTGTGTTTGACCAGCTTTGATCTGGATTAAATCCCTCAGAGACAAACAGCCACAGCCTTCCTGGGGCTGTGTGTTTTGACTTGATGCCATCAAAGTTTGCCCTGAGCGACCCTGAAAAGTGAGCGGGCAGCTGCAGGTCCTGTCTGGGCAGGGAGGAGCTGCTGCAGCTCCAGGTGTGTCAGCCTTGCCCGAGGGAGGGTCTGGGTCAGATTTGGACTCAGGACTGAGTAGGTGTCTGCCTGTTTCATCCTGGGTCAGTGCCCCACAGCACCTCGGGGCTGGAGGCAGGAGCTGTGTCCTTGCTGTTGGCATTGTGTCCATACCCATCCACTCCCCTTGGCCTGCCCCACCAGGCATTTCTCCATCCAAACACTCCCTTAAGGCAGCCTTGGCTCCAAGTCCCTGCCCTACAACAGTCCCATGACCCCAAAGAGATTTGTGTTTCCAGCCAAGAATTCTTTCTGTAGGAGCCTCACACCTCAGCTATCCACAGCCTTGGGTGCAGGAGCGGGGAGGGATGAGAACACACATGGAGGAATCAGCACACACATGGAAGGATGAGAATACACAGGGAGGGATGAGCACACACAGGGAATGATGGGCACTCACAAGGAGGGATGACAGCACACAGAAAAGGATGAGCACACACACATGGAGGGATGAGCACACACATGGAGGGATGAGCACACACCCTTGGAGGGATGAGCACACACACAGAGGGATGAGCACACACACATGGAGGGATGAGCACACACAAAGAGGGATGAGCACACACATGGAGGGATGAGCACACACAGGGAGGGATGAGCACACACAGGGAATGATGGCACTCCACACGTAGGATGGAAGCACACAGAAAAGATGAGCACACACACATGGAGGGATGAGCACACACCCTTGAGGGTAGACCACACATGGAGGGATGAGCACACACACATGGAGGATGAGCCACACATGGAGGGATGAGACACACAGGAGGGATGAGCAACACACAGAGGATGAGGCACACACACATGGAGGAATCAGCACACACACAGAGGGATGAGCACACACAAAGAGGGATGAGCACACACATGGAGGGATGAGCACACACACATGGAGGGATGAGCACACACAAAGACGGATGAGCACACACACATGGAGGGATGAGCACACACCCTTGGAGGGATGAGCGCACACACATGGAGGGATGAGCACACACACAGAGGGATGAGCACACACACAGGGAGGGATGAGCACACACACACATGGAGGAACAGCACAAAACAGAGGGATGAGCACAACACAGGAGGGATGAGCACACACAGGAATGATGGGCACTCACACGGAGGGATGAGACACACAGAAAGGATGAGCACACACATATGGAGGGATGAGCACACACACATGGAGGGATGAGCACACATGGACCATGAGCTCCTGGAGTGATGCATGTGAGGAGCACAGAGCTGCTGAACCAGCCTGTCATCTCCAGCAGCCCAGAGCCATCCCAGGGGAGCCTCCAGCCAGCATAGGCCATATGGCTGCTCGCTGGGAAGCAGCAGAACAGAGAAATGAGGTGGAACAGAGGAATCCCATGGCAGTCCCAGGGAAAGTGAGGAGGGGAACTGCCCTTTTCCATATGAGTGTGGGACTCCGGGATGGCAGCTGCTCCCTCCAGGGGAGGATTTGGCCTCAGATGTTCTGGTGTTGGGGTCAGGATGTTGAACATGGGCAGTGCAGGATGGTCCATTCCTGCATGGGCTCGTGGTGCTGCATTCCAGGGAGACCCCACAGGGGATGCTGAGCCCAGCCCGGCCTCCCTGAGCTCCCGAGCCCAGCACAGCCACAATCCACATTGCCGCCCAGAGCCTGTTACAGAAAACCATTAACAGTAGCACAGCTGCCCTGATAAGGCAGGATAAGCCTGTCAGCTTTTGATAAAACCCCAATCTCCAGGAAAACAAAACGCACCAGTGCCTTGTCGGGGTGCCAGGACCGCCCAGCCTGGCATGGGGGCAGCGGGGCAGCCAGCTCAGCCCAACACCTCCCTGGAACACCCGATAACAACGGGATGTCAGGCTCATCAGCCCGAGCTTTCCTTCCCTCTCGGATGCCCCGATAGTGTCCCAGAGATAAGATAGTTCTGTTTACCCAGGGCACGCAGCAGAGCTTTGTGCACAGCCCCGAAGGTGCGAATATCCACGAGCAAACACAGCTCTTCACACCTGTGGGGCTTTCCCAAACCCAGCCTGGGTCCAGGTGGCTGCGGGATGGGAGCTGGATGCCCCACCCTGTCCTCCGTCATGGCCCGACCTTGGACTGGGCTGCAGGATTAGCTCAGGTTTAGGAAAGCTGGAAGCAGAACTAAAATCCATCTCTGCTGAGCTGTCCCAGCTGGAGCTGAGTTTTTATGTCATCCAACATCACTCTGCAGATGCACAGACAATTCTGGCTCCTGTAACCCAGAGCTCTCCGCCTTTGCCACAACAAAACCCTCCCAGGGTCCCTCTCCCTACTTCCAGAAAGGGAAACTGAGGCACGGGGCCTGCATCCTTGGAGCTACTCCTCTCCAAGGACAGAGCAGCAGTGGCTGAGCCCAGGCTGGGGGGCTCCCGGGGCAGCCCAGGGCTGAGATCTCCACCCCAGGAACGTGCTGAGCTGCCAACAGCTCCCCTGGGCCAGCTGGGCTCGGACAGAAACCAAAACCCTTCCCGAGAGCCCTCATCTGTCAAGCCTGGCTTAGTGCTGGCACCTCGAGTGGACAGACTGAGGTTTGTCACTCAGGAGGGCAGCAGCGATCCCAAAGCCACCGGGAGCTCCTCATCCTGGGGAGAGGCATGGGCAGGAGCAGCTCCTGCAGGCAGGGACAGGAGTAGATCCTGCAGGAAAGGACAGGAGCAGATCCTGCAGGCACGGGATGGAGCAGCTCCCAGAAATGTGTCACAAACCGAGGGGACCGTCCCCTTGGAGCGTCCTCTCGGGGCTTTTGTCCATGCTGGGATTTCTGGGATCTGCCTGAAGGATGAGGTGCTTGCCCAGCTCCAGGGGATGCTCTCCAAGGAGGTGTCACCCCCTGGCTGGGGATTCCTGGTGCCACAGGATGTGGGGTCTGGGGCTGTGGATCCACAGCTGCACTGCCTGGGAGGATGAGACCGTGGGGTCCTGCAGAAAGGGGGGAGGGCAGCACCAAACCAGGGCTGGGGATGGGACAAAAGGAGAGGGATGCAGGCTCCAGAGGGAAATCTGCAGGAGCCAGCCCTCAGAGAGGTGGTTTTGGAGCAGTGGCACCGTGGTGGGGATGCTGCTGGGTTTGGGGAGTGTTGATGAGCCCTGGGCTGTGCCCAGCTCCATGCTGGGCTCTAGCAGCAGCCACAGGGTCCCTTCGGAAGTGGGGCTGGCTGGGGCTGGTTTAACAATTACCCTGGTCCTGCTCCAGAGGAGATTGGGAAATGGTCTGGGGTTAAAACAACACATCACGTTCCTGAAAGCTGCTTGTGAGGAGGAGCCCAGCACAGCCCTACCACACAGAGGCTGAATTGGCAGGGACCGGGCACGGGAGCAGCAGCACTGGGAGCTGGATCTGCTCTGGGGGAAGCACAGCTTGAGCTGGTTTAAAACTGCCTGGCTTTGCTCTCACCCCTGCCTGTGGGGAAACACGGCCAAGTGTCCTGGCTCCCTGGGGCACCGATGGAGGCAGAGCTGAGGCTATTTGTGTCCCTGTCTTTCCCCTGATGGAAGCAGAGCTGAGGCTGTTTGTGTCCCTCGTCCTTCTGGGCTAAACAGTTTTAATCCAGATTTGAAAAGACTTTTACTCTTCCCCAGGCTGGTTGCGTTATCAGCCTTGTGCATTTGGGGCAACCTTTGCTCGGAATGAGCAATTTTTTTCAGGATCTGCCTCTGCTGTGGCTTTAACACTGAGACGGCTGATCCCTCCTGAGGCACAAATGTATGAGAGCTTACAGGAGAATGTCCTGGAGGATCACCTGCAGCTTTGGGGTGCTCAGTCCCACCACTGCCTTTTGAGATGCAGGGTTCTGGTTTTACAGAAACACAAAGGTACTGACGAGAGCAAGCACTTGGGGACTGGGATGAGGATTTGATGATGTGAAAAGCATTCCCTCAACCTACAGCAGGCTCAGCTGCCCAGGGGTCTTCAGGCTGGACACAAACACCAGTGTGTGGGACAGAGAGAGGAGAAATGTCCTGGAAAGCCCCAAGCAGCTGAGGGAAGCTGCTGCTGCTGCTCAGATCGGGACCAGATAAGAGGGAAACCACAAGGGCAGAGTCTAAGTGGGTAAATTGTTCCCAAGTGGATTCCCCTCCACTCCAAATAAACACTGAGGCTTCAGGAGCACCTTGGAGCTGGGCTGGGGGCAGAGCAGGGGCTGGGGCAGAGCAGGGGCTGGGGGCTCCGTGCTGTCCCTGGTAACCCAGGGACTGCAGGGTGAGCTCTGCCATCAGCTCCTGCCTTTGAATGGCATCTGGATGAGTTACGGGATGCAAACAATTCATTTCAAAGGACTGACAATCTCAGGAGACTGGGCTTGGATGGTGAAATTAAACAAAGCAAGCTGATGACAGGCTGGTATCATCTCCCAGAGTGAAATAAAGAGTTCACTTCTTGACTTTTCCCCTCTTTAAAAAATGAAGGAAAAAAAAGTACTAAACTCTTTCCAATTCAAGGTTTATCTGCAAACTTTCTGCACAACACCTGGTTTGCAGAGAAAGTCTCCTGGTCAAATCTAAATCAAATCCTGGTCAAAGCTTTTGCTGCATGTTTTAAGCTGCACCAGGGGAAGTTTAGGTGAGACACTGGAGAAACTTTGTTGTGAGAAGAGTGGTTGGACATTGGACTGGGCTGCACATGGAAGTGGTGGAGGCACACCCTGGAGGTTAAAGAAGCCTGGATGTGGCACTCAGTGCTGTGGTGTAGTGACAAGGTGGTGGTCTTGGGTCATAGCTTGGACTCGATGATCTCCAAGGTCTTTTCCAGCCTCATTTGTTCTGGAAAACCTCTCACTGTCCCAGCAGGACCTGGCTGTGGGAGGAGCTGGCAGCCCATGCAGGACAGACAGAGGACAGGGTCTGTCCACGGCACAGAGCAGCCTGCAGGTGAGGTCCCCTGGAACTCCATCCCAGCACTCAGAGCTGGCTCCTGTTTAGGCTGGCTCCTGCTGGCTGTTGGTGAGGCAGACTCCTGGTGATGCTGGATCCTGGTCAGGCTGGCTCCTGGTGATGCTGGTTCCTGGTGACACTGGCTCCTGGTGTGGATGGCTCCTGACATTCACTCCTGGTGAGGCAGACTGGCTCCTGGTGAGGCTGAAGGCTCCTGGTCAGGCTGGCTCCTTGTCAGGCTCCTGGTGAGGCAGACTCTTGGTCAGGCTGGCTCCTGTTGAGGCTGAAGGCTGATCCTGACACAGCCCCAGAGCAGCTCCGGCCGGGAGAACGCTCCGCTCCGTTTTCAGGGCAGCGCTGTCCCATCGCAGCGCTCCGGAGGAAGCGAGGGCAATTCACAGCCCATTTCCAGGCACTTGGAGTCCAACCGTGTGCGCTGCACCAGGGCAAGGCCGGCTTTGTGCTCCCATCCTGTATTGAGTAAGAGCGCTTTTGTCTTGGGAGAAAACGCCTTGGGTGAGAGGCTGCCGCAAATCCCAGCATTGCAATGCAGCACAACGGGCCCGTGGGTTCCTCCTCCACCCCACGGGCTGCTGATGGACCCTCAGCTGCATGGTGGCTTTGGAGGAGCCGCTGCAGGTCACTGGACATGTCCCCAGGGCTCCAGCAGGGAGCACAGAGCTCAGCTGGACCTCGAGGGCTGCCAGCAGCTGTTTGCCACGTGTGCTGCCTGGCACTGGGGAGAGCCTCCCTGCCCAGAGATTGTTCAAATCTGGCTCAAGACCCGAATATCTGGGAGCTGTAAATCTCCCAGGAACAAGTCTTGCTCTTGCCCCTCTGATGCTTCCTGTGGGGCCAGAAACTCCACGAGTACAGTCAGGAAACAGCTCGGGAGGCACTGGTGCTCCAGTCCAGGCTGGAACCAGCACATGTGGGAACAATTGTGGAGATCTCTCCCTCCATGAAATGAATCCAAACCCAGGTCAGACCCCAGCCCAGCAGGTCAAGCTCCCACTGGTGTCCATGGCTTTGGGATCAGGTCAAGCTCCCAGTGGTGTCCATGGCTTCGGGATCAGGTCAAGCTCCCAGTGGTGTCCACAGCTTTGGGATCAGGTCAAGCTCCCACTGGTGTCCATGGCTTTGGGATCAGGTCAAGCTCCCAGTGGTGTCCACGGCTTTGGGATCAGCTCCCGTGGCTTGTGGGGTGGAGGATGGAGGGGCAGCCTCAGTGCCTGCTGGGCAGAGGCTGCTGGGTGCTCTCCAAAGGCATCTGGAGTTGTTGGAAAGAGTTTTGGTCTCACCACGCTGCAGAAGGTTGATAGTTGTGAGTGTTGATGATTAACCCTCAGCAGCTGAACTGACAGGACTGGTTCTTTCCTCCTTGGGGCCTGCTCTGTGAACAGCTCTGGACTTTCTCCCTGGACCTGCTCTGAAAAGCAGACACCGCATTTTGGGATGAGGCTGTGCCAAGCTGTCCATCTGCTGCCCGCTTTGGATGGGCACTGTTGGATCTGGCTCTGGGTGCTGATGACAGCTGGTTCACCAGGACATGCCTGGTTTGCCCCTGTTGTCACTGGGGTGAGGGCAATCCCAAAACATTCACGGGTTCAAGCTGCCACGCTCTGCTCTTCAGAGCTTCTCCTCCCCACTCCCAGCCTCTGCTGCAGCTCTCCCCTCCTGCTGATGGGCCTGGCAATGGCCAGGGCAGGGCAGGGCTCCTGGGACGGAGGGAACCTCAGGCAGGAGGGATCAGGGTGGCACTGCCACACTCAGCACTTGAGAACCCACTAGCAGCACAGCAATCCCTGCCCCATCTCCACAGGCCTGGTGCGGGGCTTGGTTTGGGCACTGAAAATCAGATTTTCAGGGAATTCAGCTGCAGAACTCCATCAGTCCCCTCATTTTTCAGTGATTGAGAAGTGCAGCCAAGCTTGAGCAGCTCATCCTAGAGACAGCAACAGACACATCCCTAGCAGAGAGCAGTGTTTTTTTAAGTCTTGGCTTCGGACATAAGGGCAATAGATTTTCTTTAAGGAAATAAATCTCCAAATTTGTTAGTGTTAGCATGGCACAGGATTTTTCACTTGCCTTGTTTCTCATTTCCAGCTGAATCATTTTAGCAGGGACTTTTCTAGAAACACTCAGCCTGACTCAGACACCCAGTCTCAAACACTTCAACCCAAACACTGAGTCTGGCTTTTTTAATGGAAAAGAGAATGAGGGTCTTATCCTTGGCAATCCCAGGCGGGTGTCAATGCTCTGTTACCAGTGTCAGTGTCACAGGGAGCTGTTACACTTTGCAGAAGCAGCACTGACAGCGGGACATGTCCAGGGACCCTGTCCCTAAGGCATGTGGGATTTGGGAACTGCCAAAGTGGGAAGTGAAGGGCACTTGGGCTGTGCAGCCTCCCCAGGGAGGCCCTGAGTCACTCTAATGACATCTCCTCCAGAGCTTTTCCACAGAAACGCCATTCCTGAGGATTTTCAGGCACGCAGAAGAGTTCTGGTCCCCAGGCTCTTTCTGCGCCGAGGGGGAGATGTCCTCAGAGTGTCCCTCTCCAGGCTCCTGCTCCCTTTCTGTGCTACACTGGCGGTTTGGCTGTTCCTGCTCTCAAGTGGAGCAGAGTCAGGGGCATTTGGGCTGATGAGGGGTGATCAGAGTGTGAGGGGCTCCCTCACCCTAATGGGGGTCCCAGCAGGGCTGTGGCTCTGCCTTTCCTGCCCTCCCCCATCCCCATGGCTGTTCTGCAGGCCAGCCCTGTGGCTCTGGCCCTGGGGGGTGCTGCTGGCCACAGCTGCATTCTTTGTGGTGTGTGCACACACTTCCCTCCATCCCTGAGCTCTGACTGGCAGGAAAACCTGGGTCTGGCACAGCCCTGGTGTCTGCCCCAGGCAGCCACAACACCCCCTCGGATTTCCCCTCTCCTGAGCCAGCCCAACCAACTCCCAGCCTCCTCTTACTCACACCCAGCTGCTCATCCAGATGGGTTTTCCTAAGCAAACCTTTTTATTTGGTGCTGGCTAGCTGGGACTGTGGGTGGTGGGAGGGCATGGGGACACCTGTTCTGTGAGCAGAGCTGGATCTGAGCCCTCAATCCCTGTGGTTCCAACCTCCTGGGGCCACATGTGGTGACTCTACTGTGCAGGATTTCACCAGTGGTGCTCATGATTTCTTGGCCATTCTGTTGCAGCAGGCATGGACAGAAACCCCCTCCCGGCCTGTGGTCACCCAAACGCCCTGGAGAGATCCCTGTGAGGTGACACCAGGCATGGACAAAACCCCTCCCAGCCTGAGAGAGAAACCCCTCCCAGCCATGCTCACCCAAACGCCCTGGAGAGATCCCTGTGAGGTGACACCAGGCATGGACAGAAACCCTCTCCCACCCAAGCCCCAGGAGAGATCCCTGCAGGGCCACATCTGGAATCACTCCTGGGCACAGCCCTGGTAGCCTGTGCTGGACGAGTGGGGCCTGGTGACCTGTGGTGCTGGGAGAGCTCATCCATCACTTCCAGGTTCGTGCCCAGCTGCTCCAAAACCCCAAACCAGCTGGCAGTAGCTTGGAGGGACACTGTAGGGGCACCCTTGTGCTGAGGACACCTGAAGGGACCCTGCAGGGACACCCACCTGCTGTCTCCATGGATTTCTCTCTACCTCCACTGGCTCTGGCTGCTTCACCTCTGTTGTCCCCATGGCTGTTCCCTTGACCATTGTGTACCCCAGAAACACCACCCCTGAAGGTATCTCTAGGGATTGTCTGGGAGCAAAGCTCCCCCAAGATGGGCACGGGCAGGGGGTCCCTCTCAGGGATCCTGCATGTCAGGATTTGTCCTGCAAAAGAGAAATAGTGGCTCAGGCTGAGCTAGCAATTTTCAGGGAAAAGCAAACTAGTTTTGGAAAAGGATAATTTTAAGGAGACTGGGACTGTTCATAAATTCAAGTCAAATTTAGAGATTGCTTTCAGTCTCTGGATTCTTCCATCCTCCCCTTTTCCTTCCCCCCTCCCCCGAATTATTGTTTGCAAAAATTAAAACAAAATGTTTTGGGGTTTTCGTTTGTTTAAAAAGCAATTTGCATTTTAAAAATTGCCAAAATATAAGCTTTGGGAGGGTAGGGTCTTTTGAAAGGGCAGCATTGTCATTGCTGAATGAAAGCCACGGAGAGGAATTCGTCCTGGGAGACGCAGGGCGCTGGGGACATGGTGGCAGCACAAAGACCACAACCACAGCTCCCAGAGCACAGCCCCAGCCTGTGCCTCCATTCATGGCCCTCCTTTCCTGCTCCCATATGGAAAATCCTGCCCACCTTGACCTCTGGAGGGATTCATTTGACCAAAATGAATTTGGATTTCACACAGAGATCCCGCGGTGTTTTCTCTGCCTGGCTCCAAAGCGCAGCTTTCTTCTTTCCCTCCTCAACCTTCCCAGGTTTTGGAACATCTGTGTTTAAATGAAAACTGCTTATCCAGAGCCGGGCCTGGCAGCTCAGGTAGAGATGCTCTGATGGAGCTCTGCACATCTGTGCACAATAAAGTCAGGGAACAAAAGGCTTGTGAGGTCCTTGGCAGAGTAAGGGAAGGGAGAGCAGGAGACAGCAGGACTGGGCTCAGTGGAGCAACTGGAGCCAAAAGCTTTCCTCACAGAGCCCTCAGCACCTGGCCAGGGTTTGCTCATAGATGGGCCTGCAGGGGTGCAGGGGTGTTGTCTCCACCAGGTGCAAAGCAAAGCTTGAGGAACGGAAACTATTCCAGTCCTGGGAGGTGATTTCTGTTACAGCCCTTAAAGGCGTTCATAGAAAGAAAAAATGGGTTGCTTAAGAGCCACTTGAATTCAGGGAAATTCAAACTGAGAAGCAGTGGCAGAAAATTAAAGCCAGGCCAAGTCATGTTAGGAACAAGGCAAAAGGCTCCAGCACAGCGGGGGACTAACCTCGGGCCGGGCAGAGGGAGGGCGGGAGACGCTTCCTGAGCGCCTCTGTCCAGGGAAAACGTACGGGGAGCCACACGCCCCAGGGCATGCATGGAGCTGGAGGGGCATCCAAAACCTCCCCGACCTGCTGCTGGGGCCAGCTGTGTGCCCAGGCAGTGCCCACGCTCTGCACCTCCAGGGAGATCCCACAGAGCATGTCCCAGCCCTGTCCCCACAAGGGCTTTGTAATGCCTGCCTGGGACATTTCTGGCATTGCCCCAGTTCCTGTGTCCCTGTGTGCCATTGTCAGGAGAAATGGGATGGGGATTTTCCCTCAGTCCCTCCATCCCTGTGTGCCATTATCAGGAGAAATTGGTTGTGAGGGAGGCTATGCTAGTCATGGAGAAGGGCTGGAGCAGACCACACCATCCCCAATTCACCCTGGAGGGTTCATCCCCCAAGGCATCCACAGTATTTAGGTCGTTGGCTCTGGATGAGGACAGGGTCGGCTGTTTTTAGAAGCTCCTTGCAGCTTCTTGTGAGGTTCAACTTCTTCCCTTATTCAGGATTTTCCTGTCCCTAGGACACCAATGTAAAAGTGATCCTGGGAGCAGAGCTAGGAGGAGCTCTGCACACTCCTGTGCAGCTCTGCTCTGGTGGCACCAGTGGAAATGTTAGCAAAGAACTCGAGAAAATCCCCAGAGTTCTGTCTGCTTGGCTTTGCAAAAACATTTCTGCTTATCAAGCAACCCAAAGAAATGTGAAGATTTTCACTCACTCTTCGTGTGGGCTCTGCTTTGAATTTTAAAAAGGGATTTGCCAATGCAATCTTGCAAAATACTCCAGTGCCAAGTCCAGCTCTCCTAAAATACAAGTTTTAGGAGGAGGTGAGCTTTCATTCTCCTGGGAAAACATGCATTTCTGACAGATTTGAGGGAGAACTGAGGCTTCTCTGAGGCCATGCCACTCCCTGGAGAAATGTCCTTTCATGTTGATCAGCAGGGACCAAATCCTGTGGTTTGTGGCACCAAAGGCAGAGCTGCTTGTGAGCCTCGAGGCTTTGAACAATGGAGATGTGAAGTTACAAGAGCCCTCAGGCTGAGGGATTTAAATCTTTTTCCTCTGTTTGAGCCTGCCCAGAGGCTGTGCCATGAGTACAGGTGCTGCCTTGGGAGTTAGGTGTAACCAGGAGATCATATCTGTGTCCCAGCCCTGTGCTTTTGGGAAGGCTCTGCCCTGAGGGCAAGAACCAGCCCTGAGTCCTGCACCTCCAGGAGAAGGGTTCAGCCTCGTTTGGTCACCTCTGTAAAACAAGGGCTGGGAATTTCAAACCCCCATGTGCTTCCCAAAAGCTTTGCCGGTGCATTCTGCAGGGCAGCAGTCACCTCTAAACTCCTTTGTGTAGTGTATCTGCTTTGCCAGTGCGTTCTGCAGGGCAGGAATCACCTCCAAACCCTTTGTGTGGTGGATCCGTGGTGCAGGCAGGGGCTGCTCAGCACGTGTGGGATGAGGAGAAAGCCGAGCAGAGCAGCTGCTCCAGCAGGGCACAGCAGGCTGCTCTTCCTGAGCTTTCCATGGAGTGGCAAGCCTCGAGGGGGACACACAAGTGCCTGATGCGTGCTCCTGTGCTGCTTTGGCTGCTAGAAGCACAGCTTCAGCACATGTAGAACCTGACCCAGCCATTCCCTCTGGAGGCAGGAGCGCTGTCTCTGGCTCCCTCACGGTTGTGTCCTGGTGGGGAGATGACAAAAGCTCCTGCAGGCTGCTGGGCTCATCCCAGGAGGGCCAAACCGCGGCTCACGGCCTGGCCCAGCTCCATGGCAGGAATCTCTGTCCCTTATGCCTGGCAAAGAGCTTCTGGGCCACTCCTGTCACCATGAGCACGTCGGTGGCCACTGCTCCTTCTCTGCCAGCCCCGCTGGGGACGTGAGGCTGGGTCTGTCCGTGTCAGAGGGAGAATTGTGATGGCAGAGCACAGAGACAGCGGCTCCATCCTGCTGGCAGCACGGGGATGGGGTTGCTGCTCTCCCCTGAGCTGTCACGGCGTGCCTCAGCCAGGGATTGCTCCTGAGAAACCCTGCGGGGCTGCAGTGGCCCTCCCTGGGCTGAAATTTGATAATTAAGCAAATACAGCGTGGCTTTGTGTTGGGAGAGCACCATAAGGTAAACAGGAAGGAATGAGGGATTAAGACGTCTCTGCTCCGAGGGAAGGTGACGAGGCCGGAGCTGTGACACCTCCGTGCCGGGGCGAGGGGCCCAGCTGCGGGCTGGCATGGCACAGCTGCATTGTTCAGGAGTGAAGAGCAAATAAAAGCTGCGGGAAAAGAAAACAAGCTATAAAATTCTCAGCAAAGCACAGAGCCCCGGCAACTGCATCCTGATGGCCCCGTGACAGCTCCAGGGAGAGGCGGGCGAGGGGTCGAGCGTTTGAAGTCCCGAAGTTGTCCTTTGCAAAGGCCCCCTGCTAAAACAGGCCCAGTGTTGACTTTAGGCTGCATATGGTGGAGGAATTGGACAGCTCAGTCACAGCAATCAAAGCAGGGGGGCACCTTTTGGAACTCAGCTAACTGGGTGTCATCCCAGCTGGAATGGGGGATGCAGGGGCAGAAATGAGGATTATCAGCATGGCCAGGGCTGCAGGTGAGTGACAGAGCCTGTGCTGTGGAAAGCTGAGGGAGAAAGCAGCTAGGAGGGTCTTGGAATGGTATCCAGAGCTCAAAGATGTGTGTGTCAAGCTGCTGAGAGTGGGAAACTGGGAAGGTTGGGCAGGTGATGATGGAAATTCCTTCCCACAGGGACTGAGGGGGCTCCTGAGGTGCTGGGAAATGGGGGTCCCTCAGCAGTTTGGGGACCTTTGCACTGAGCAGTAACAACACAAAGTGAGAGTGGATGAGAAGGGAAATGAGCGGTTCTTCCATGGGGAAAGTGCTTATGACAAAGCTGAAGGTGCCACAGGGGTTAGTGTGTCCTGACCATGAATGGTACCCCATCCTCCCAGTCCCCTGTAACACCCACTGCCAGCAGGGAGAGTCAAAGCTGTAGTTAATGCAAGTCAGGACAGTGAAACCTGGCCTTGGCAGCCTCATTTTGCCATCCAAAGATCTGTGAAGACAATGGCCCACAGCAATGGGCTCACAGGTCAGGATGTGGGTGAGCAGCTGGCTTCCCACAGCCAGGGTGCCACCAGGGCCTCCCACCCGTGACAGGGCACACACAGAGGGGTAGGCAGCAGCTACCCGGGGTTGGCACCTCCCTGCTGGGGCACAGATGGTGACAATGTCCCCTCTCTGCCTCTCCCAGCCTGCAACTGCAACCTGCACGCGCGGCGCTGCCGCTTCAACATGGAGCTGTTCAAGCTGTCGGGGCGCAAGAGCGGCGGCGTGTGCCTCAACTGCCGGCACAACACGGCAGGCAGGCACTGCCACTACTGCAAGGAGGGCTTCTACCGCGACCTCAGCAAGCCCATCTCCCACCGCAAGGCCTGCAAAGGTATGGGATCACCCATGGGGTGGTGGGAATGGCACAATCCTCCTTCCCCAGCCCCTCCTGCAGCCCCGCTCCCACAGCTCTGCCCATCTCCCACCAAAAGGTACAGGGTCACCCATGGGGATGTGGGAATGTCCCGCTCTTCCTTCCCCAGCCCCTCCTGCAGCCCTGCTCCCACAGCTCTGCCCATCTCCCACCACAAGGCCTGCAAAGGTACAGGGTCACAGGTGGGGTGGGGGGAATATCCTGTTCCTCCTACTCCAGCCCCTCCTGCAGCCCCGCTCCCACAGCTCTCCCCAGCTCCTCCTGCTCCCCCCTCTCCCAAACCCGGTTGAAATTGCTTTTTTTGCCATTTGGAATGGCTTCCCATGCCCCCACATTCCCTGCTGTCACCTCTGCAGCCTCCTGGTGAGGACAAGGCCACCCACGTCCCCTGCCATCAACTCTCCCTGCTCTCCCCATCCTCCTGCTGAGGATGAGCCCATGGAAATAGAGGCCCTTACTGCTGAGGAGGACTTTGAATTATTTCAGGGTTTATCACTTAGAAATGGTGCTTCATCTGCTCCTACCTGGTCATCACCCTGCAAGGGCAGAGGGGCACAGAAGCCCAGGTATGGGTGAGATGTAGAATTTAAATCAGCCTCCCCCAAGCCCCATCTCCAGCTCCCACCCTTCAGGCAGAGCTGAGCCCACGCACAGAACTTGTCACTCCTCCGGACGAGGAGAGAACAGAAAAAGGAGAAACGAGTTTATTTTGAGCTCAGAGTATTTTGAGGTTTCCTCGTGTGGCCATGGAGCCGAGCTGGGATTCAGCTGGGGTGGGAGCAGCAAGAAGAGCAAATCCTGCAAATGAACCCTTTTTACTCTCAGCTGCTGCTGGAAGAGTTGGAAATCCTGAACCTGAGGTGCAGTGAAAGGAATCAAGCAAACATTCAAAAGTCAGATTAGAAAATGCTGGGGTTTCCCACAGGAATGCTCAGCTCTTTTCTCTTTAAAGACTCATTTCAACAAGAAATGGAAAGTTTTATGGCTTCAGCATCCCTTTGAAAATTCCTTTTCCCGAGCTCTGTTTTTCACACAGAGGGGTTTAGGTTCCCTCTGCTTTTCCCTCCTGACTTGGGGCTTGTGCAGAGATCATTGTTGCAAATGAGCAGGTTTAAACCCAACCATGCCATTTAATAGCTCCAGCCACCTCTCCACTGATAACAGCATTCATTTACCATCTCCTCAAACCAGCACTCCCAGAGCCTCATCTCCACTGGATGTGGTTAAATTTAAGGAATTAATTATCCTGAGCCCCTGCCACCTCCTTCACCACTGCCTGCACCCAGCAGAAACAGATTTTCTCTATATTTTCCTCTATATAACCTGATTCTTTAATCCATCACATCACTCTGATCATGTCCCACACATAATAAATTTAAATAAAAGCATCTCAGAGAGCCCTGGTGCCTTGGGAGCTGCTGAGGAGCTTGTGGCTCTCACCCACCCCAGCAAGGTCTCGGTGATCTCACAGCAAAGGCTCCATGAAAGAGCTGCCAGAGACATTTTTTCATTAATTCAACCCCATTTATTCAGTCTAAGTGACATATCCAGCTAAGCTGCTTCTCCTGTGCCTTGCATTCCTCATCTCCCACTCCATCCCATGCACGAAGTGCCTCCACTCACAACACATCTAACGTCAGCAAATTAGAGAGGCTGCAGTTGCATTGTTTGAAATGGTTGGTTTGGGTAATTATGCAAAATATGACATTGCATAAATGCTTGCACAATGTCTCCTCCTTTTTAACTCGGAGAAAAGGAGAATTCCACAAACTTTTGCACGTGTTGCAGGGCAGGGGTGAGGCTCAGACAACAAAAGGTGAGCAGAAATCAGAGCCGGGCAACAGCCCCTGCTCAGGGCTGCTTGTGTTTCCAACAGCCAAATATTTTATAATTGATAAATAAAAGACTATTCTAATGGCCTGAAGTTGAGATGAGCAGCGCAGGTGAAGGCACAAGGAGCTGAGTGTAAAGATGCTTTTCCCTGATGGCTAACAGGGATCCAGCCATGCCAGGTGCTTTGCTCTGTTTGCTTCCAGTGGTTTTGCTTCCATAAATGATAAAAGCCTGGGAGTTGTCAGTGGCCAGAGATGCCCTGGGACAGAGCCACGCCAGGCAGGCCGTGGCAAGGAGGCTGCAAACCACAGGCAAAGGAATTGATGACAGATGGAGCAGGGATATTGCACGGAACAGCAATGCTGGGTGTGTGCCAGAGCCTGCCAGGCTGGAGCTGGGCATGGAGCTGGGCATGGAGGATGTGGCTGCTCTGGGTGGGTGGTCAGGCACTCCTGGGACACCAAGCCAGGGCTCCCCTGGCATTCTGGGGTCACACTGCAGCTGATCCCAACCCTGGACCCTGGGCTGGAGGAGCCCGATGGTGCCACGGCTCCTCCTCCAGAGGGTGGGGTGGGCTCACCCTGGCAGGAGGGGAGCAGGATGCCCTTTGTCCTGGCACACACATCCCACCCTGTCCTGGGCACACCCCTGGTGTGGGGCTGGCCCAAGAAGCAACAAAACTCGGGGTGTAAGAAATTTCCATGTTCATTTTTCAGACTCGGACAAGGATGAATTGTTTCTCTTTTCTCCCTGGTTTTTGAGAAATCACCAAGAGCTCCCAGCACACTGAAACCCTGCTTCCAGCTTCTTCTGCTTTCCCTCTGCTCCAAATGATGTTGCAAGTGAAATTCCACATCTGGGTCCTGCAAACCTTGTCCACCCCGCTCTGTCATGGGCCGCTGTAAATCAGGGCCCTGCTGTTGGTTCTTTTGATTAAACTCCCTCCTGATATTTGCCAGATTATTGGCACTAATGTAATTCCATTGGAGTGGAGAGTCTGCAGGGTTTTATAGCCTGGCTGTAAAACAGCTCTGCGTTTTGGGGAGAGGCTTTGCACACATTTTGATGAAAAGATGACAAACGAGACGTGCTCTGAATGCACTTGTGCTGAGGCTGCCAGCACAAACCCCTCATGCAGGGGCAGGATTTGGCACCTGGAGAGGTCACATCCATCAGGGCTCAGTCTTTCGGGAGGAAATGGGATTGTCTGTGTGCCTGGTGCTGCTGTAGCCTGGGGAGCTTTCCTGCTGTGCTGCAGGATTTCATGCCTTGTGCAAAGCTCAAAAAGCACTCCCAGCCTCCCTGCCTGTCCTGGCCTGCACCCACCAAGGGTCAAGAGTTGACATGTCCATTTGGAGGCAGTTTGGGCTGGAGAAGAGGGAGGTGAGAGCTGTCCCCACGGGCTCAGCCTCCTGTCCTTGATGTCATGGGTGCACATAAAGGCATTTTCCCCACCCAGTCACAGGCTTTGAGTGAGGCAGAACCCGAAGCCCTTTGGCTTTGGGAGAGCCGAGCAGAGTCCCCGGCGACAGGGACAGTGGCACAAGTCCCCGTCTCTCTCCAGTGACTATAGAGGGAGCTGCGTGACCAGCTTAGAGCTGAGAGCTCATTCCCTGGAGGCTGGGCCAGGGGAGATGGATCCTCTCTGTTCCTGCTGCTGGGTCCTGCTGGGAGCCTGGGGCACAGGAGGTGCCAGGGGCAGCACCCACGGCAGACAGCAGGGTCTGAGAAGGGTGGCACTGCCACCAGAGCACGGTCTGAGAATGATGGCAGTGCCACCAAAGGTGCCCCACTGCTGGTGTCCTGGTGTAGCACAGGGACACCAATCTGTCCATGGTTCTAGCTGTGGTCAGCATCTCTCCAGCCTTGGAGATGTCCCCTGCCACCATAGTGGATAGTCCCCAATTCACACCTGGGTGGGGCAGACAAGCTCACAGCTGAAGTGTGCCAGAGACACTGGGATGGCCTGGCTGGATCCCTGCACCAGGGCTCCAGGGCTCCAGGGCCAGCAGGGCCAGCAGGACCAGCAGGGCCAGCAGTGGTGGCTCTGCAGGGCTCTGTCCCCAGCCTGAGGGAGATGCTCCCCTCTCCAGAGCTGCCTCCTTTTGAGGGCCATCTCTCTTCCAGTTCAGTTGTGGTTTTAAGGCAAACTCCAAGGCAATACTTTCCAGGAATTCAGCGCTGGGAGTTGTCCTTAATGGTCAAACCTGCTTTCCTTCCTTTCATCCTTTTGATCCTGCAGGATTCCAGATGGAGCTGCTGTTGAGGAGAGAGGAGCCAGCCCGTGGTGCTGGCAGGGCTTGGGCTGGGCTCCTGTGTCAGGGCTTGGTCACCTCTGAGGAATCACATCCCTGGAGAAATTCCAAACTTTCCAGGCATTGATCTGCCAAGCACAGACTTCAATTTCTCCCCAGGACTGTGGAGATTCTCTTCCACTGCCACAAGAACGATTTTCTAGTTGTATTTCCATCCTGCATTTGTCAGTGGCTGTGCCTGAGTCACCCTTCCCCACAGTCCCATAATTCCTGATATTGATGTTATTGCAAGCCCTGAGAGCTGATTTATGGCTCCTGCATCTAAAACTTGTCACCACAGCCCCAGACATGCACAGATCATCAGAGAAGGTTCTGGAAATGCAGCTTTGAGCTGTCCATGCTCACAGGTCACTGTGGGAGTGTCCTGGGGAAGCAGGGGAGGCTCGAGTGCCACACCAAGTGTCACCTCCTCCATGGCATTGCCATGACCCAGGGCAGAGCTGCGCCGTTCACCCCCCTGGGCTGGAAGGATCCCAGAGAAAAGAAGGGACACCAGCATTACTGAAACTCTTACACTGTTCTGAGTTTGTAGAATGAAACCATGGAAAAGCAGTGATTTTTTGTTCAAGTAAGACTCAAGCTCAACACAAGGCATCTCCCAGCCCATGCCAGCTTTTATAAAACCATTAAAGTCCACATTTTAACAATGGATGAGCAGACACATCAGTTTAGGCAGCTGTGTCTCTGTGAGGCAGAGTAGGCAGAGTTTGCTGAGCTGTGGAATTCAGGGCAGGACACTGCTGAATCCATGAGGAGATGGAGCAAGCTGCTCAGAAGGAGCTAGAATCTCTATTGCCACCTGGAAACCACCTCAGCACCTCCAGAGGAGAGACGCAGCTCACAGCTGAGTCCCAAATCCATGGCAGACATGTGGAGGGCCCAGCTCAAGGGGAAAATGTAGACAGCATTGATTCCCGGACCAGAGCCGACTCTGCATTCCTGCAAAATCACATCCTGGCAATGCTGGTGCCCAGCAGGGGTTTGCTGGATGAACTGGGGGCCGGCCACCTTCCAACCCGGTGTTTGGGTTTGAGTTTCCAGCAGGGAAACATCCAGGAGCAATCCTGGAGGGCAGGTTGGGATGCGGTTTGTCAGAAGTGGTGACACAATAGAGGGGAATTTGCACCCTATTAAGAAAATAAAACCAGACTAAACCCCAGCTCTCCATTGCTGCTCTCAGAGTAAGGACAAAAGTTGCTAAATTCACTTGCAAAGCCAGACCTTTGCATATCCACGAGACAGAGGGAAGAAAAGGAATAATTTGCCTTCCCCATGAATGTTTTCCAATAATGGAGATAATTTCCTGCTTCAGAGCAGTTCTCAGGAGTGGAAAGTGCTTCAGGCTCTCAGATCCTGAGAATTCAACCCAAGCTCAGCCCTGCTCATCCCCACACTCTGGTTTTCAGTGTACTAAAGTGAAAAGGGTTTTTTTTTTCTGTTAGGAAAGGATTTCTTTTCCACTTAAACAGATGCTTCTCAGAGCATCACAAACGAGGGGCTGGCATTTATGCCCCGGGAGCTCTCACTGGGATTTCTCCCCTCTCTTGGGGCGCTGGAGGCTCTCCCCACTGTGGATGCTGTGGTGTCCCATGGGGGCTGTACACACCAAAAGGATCCTTTTCTGCAGAGCTGCTCCAGCTTCTCCCTCACCTTCCCCACTGCCTCCTTTCCTGAGCCTTGTGGCAACCTCATTAGCTCTGAAATTTCTGCTCTGCTGCCAGATTTGATTTTTATTATTAGAGGGAGAATGAGCTTGTAGGAACCTCGTTTCCTCCAGAGCCAGGCTAAAAACGCATCAGGAAGAGAAAAACTTTGCCTCTCTTTTTTTTTTTTTTTTTTTTTCCTTCAATAACAGCATTCCCAACCCACTGTTCCTCGTGCAACATCTCCCAGGAGTGCAGGGGGAGCTGGGCTTGGCTTTAGGTCCATGAGGCCACCATGCCCCACTGAGCTGCTGCTCTTGGCCCCTGCAGCTCTGACATTTTTGATGGAAAAATCAAAGGGATCACATCCTCCACGATAAAACCCAAATCTTGCCAGCAAAATGGGGTGAAGGAAACCCCAAATCTTCATCTCAGCATCCCTGGCAGCTTCTCCAGCCCTGCTGGAATCACATGGGAAGGGGAGCTCTCAGTGAACAGGGGAAGTTTTAACAATTTTGGAACAAGGGAATTTTCCAGCATTTGGGGGAGTGCTGCCATAATTGTCCCATTGTCTGTGTCACTAATGCCTGCCCACAGTGCCCCTGCCCAAAAAGTGGATTTACAGCCGGGGTTCCAAGGCCCCTCCGGATTAGCGGCGACTCCAGCTCAGTGGAGGCTTTGTGGCCCCGTCTGTTCCTTGTTATGGAGAAGACAAAGCCAAGGTCTGATCTGTGAAATTTGGCCCAAAGTGCAGGGCACCAAAGCCCTTGGCTCCCCCGAATGCCAACGCAGGAGGGGAAACAGAGAGCCCTGAGAAGGGGCACAGGAGGAGGGACAGCAGGAGACACCCAGAGATTGTTTGGCTCTGCCCAATAAAAGGAGGAATTCATGTTCTGCTGGCAAGAAACCTTTAAATCTCCAGGAGAATGTGCTGAGGGACACTGAGCACGAACACGATCCTCTGGAGGGCTAAATGCAGCTCCCAGTGTGCAGGCAGGCTGAGCAGCTCACGGCAGAGCAGTTAGTGGTTAATATTTAAAGTCATTATTGGTATTCAGAGTCGGCACAGAGACATTTCCACCCCTGCTTGCACTCTGCAAACCAGCTGGGGCCAGACTGGGTGGGTGCACACCCAATTGCAGCTCCTCTTCCCCATAAATCCGGGGGATTTGCAGGACGTGCTGCCCGTGCTGGAGGTGCTCTGGCAGTGCCAGGGCTCTCCCATCCCCACGGGACGTGCCCAGAGCCAGCACAAACCTCTCCTCAGCGCTCAGATGCACAGGTTCTGCTCAGACCTCCCTCATCCATGGACAAATGACCGGGATAGGTACCCAAAAGAAGGAGCTCTGCTTGTTTTGAATTGATTTCCCAAAGCCAGGAGGCAAAGAAAAGCTGTGAAAACATCCTGTCCTCCTTGGGACCACTTCAAGGTCACCTCTGGGATGGATTCCAGCTACGGGGGACACTCCAGCAATTCTCACACCTTGAGTTCCCTGGGAAGATGTGTTCAGAGGGAGCAGGATTTAAAGTACCTGAGTTCCTAAAGGCAGTGGAGCAGGAAAAAAACGACTCTACAGCAAAAAACCTCCCTTAAGCAATAATGCCAGAACCACCCCTCTAAATGCTAAACCACAAGGTTGAGTGAGACGTGTTTGCTGCATCAGGATGCGTTGTTGAGGCAACAGGAGAATTTAAATTGAATTTGTTTTGACATTTTGACAACAAACCTGGGTTTGTTGCAATTTTTTCCAGCAGAAGTTTTCTGTAGCCACAATTTTTTCTCCCGTTGAAGTCTTTGGAGGAAAGAAGGGAAACAACCAAAGGGAAGCAGTTTTTGGCCATGATTCTGGAAAAGCATTTTAAAGCCTGGTTAAATATAAATGTGCACCTAAGGCACATTGGCTACCTGGGATTGAATTTGTACTTCAGACTGAGTGGGATTCCTGAATACGGGAGCCTTCATCACTGATTATTGAAAATTAAGGTGGTTTTGTTTTTTTGGTTTTTTTTTTTTTTTCCCCAGTTTAATGCGTTGTTGGGTTCCTGCTCAGTCCAGGGGCTGGATCTGGAGCCCTGCGAGGTTTGTGATCCTGGCACATCCAGGGTGACAAGAGGAAATCTGGACACCCTGGCAAGTCCAGCCTTTTTTTCTTGTCCTGGCAAAAGGTTTTTCATCACTCTGAAAAGCTCCCAAGGAAGCAGCTTCCCCGAAAACAGGAAGATGCTAATTCTCCAAAAATGCAGATCTTTTCAGGCACCTTCTCCATAAAGGTCACACTTGAGGGGAGCTGAGCCTGGAGATTTATCCCTGTGTTTAGGTTTCCCCACACGTGTGCGGGGCAGGATTAGCGGCTGGGAATACCTCCGCCCGAACACCGGGGGTGCGAAAATATTTGCGTTTTTGTCTTGCTATTTGTCAACCTTCAGTGGGGCAGAACCACCTCAGCAAGTTCAACCATCTGAACTGAAAACCGTGGGGTTTTTTTATCCCAAGCACGGCCCCAGGATCCTTCCAGGTGTTTTTTAGCCCTAAACCTGAGCTGAAGCACAGAACGGCATCGCTGGCTGGGCTGGGGCGGGCGATGCTCTGCCTCAGCAGCTTTGTACAGAAAACCGGGGCTGATTTGGGAGATCCAGACACAGCTATAAAAGCGCACGGCAGCCAGTTGGGCAGAACCTGGCCCCGGGGGAAATCTCTGGCTGCAGGCGGTGAGGAGCTGCCTGGCAGTGCTTATATCCGTATATATATTAATCCCAGCTAATGTAACTACAGATGTTCTCATTCAGAGCCCTATCTAATCCTGTTGGGCCCTTGCCATGGTGTCTCGTAGCAGGAGTTCTACGAGTTAATTACGTGCGGTGCAAAGCAGCGTTCCCTTTTATCGCTGAGAAGGTTGCCTTTTCAAGGCCCTCAATGTCCCTTTGTTGCTGGCTTTGAGGACCAGTGAAGAGGAGCACCTGTCTGACCTTCCCGGCGCTGCGCATTGCTTGGCAGCGCTCCACCGTCTCTTGGCAAGGCATTCCGAATCTTTTCCGTGGGTGCTCTCCGTGCCTTTCACCGCAGCTCCCAGCTGAGGACGTGCTATTGATTTCTATAGTGCCCCAATATGAATTCAGAGTTTTTCTCTCCCCCTTTCACAGCGCAGCCTCGCATCTTGTGGCTCTTCTGAGCTCCGCTGCAATCAGCCAGATGTTTCATTGAGTCCCAGATCTTTTCCTGGAGTGGCTGCGATTAATTGGGACCCTTCAGCGTGGATGAGCCATCCTGTTCCCTCCTTGCAATTATGCCTCCTTCTGCACTCCGGATTTTGGCTGCTGTCCCCTCATCCACTCGGCCGCCGCGGGTCTGTCTCGCACAGAGCGCCGTGGTCTCCTCATATCTGGAGCAGCCAGGCTGGAGGTGCTCACCTGGGAGTGCTCTCAGCCCCCTGCTTTCCTGATTTCATAGGGAATTCAGCTTCTGGGAGCAGAGGCACCCCCACTGCTACCCCCCATTGCCTGTTAAAGCCTCCGCACAGATTCCTGCTCCTTGTTTTCTCCTCCAAAGCCATGTTTTCAACCAAAAATTAACTTTTTCACTAGGAATTCCCGGTCATCTCTGCCACAGACACTCAGCATAAATTTTTCTTAAAGGTTTTCTGAAAAACCGAAATCCTGAGAGTTATTTGCCTTTCCCCGGTGCTCTGTGGGCATTTCTCTTGTTCAGCATCATCCTCTTTTGCTTCTCTCCCATCTCACCGTACCCTCTGTGGGGTGATCCTTTCAAGCAAGGCATGAGGGAAACCCCGCGTTATCCTCCTCATCATCTCCGGGGTGTCCCGGACACCTTCCTGTCGTGCTCACAGAGCTGCCCTTAGCCCCGGCGCCCCGAGGGCTCTGCTGAATTTCCGCACCTCGGTGGTGGATGAACAAATCCACAAATCCCTGCACCCAGGGAAGGTCAGGGATGGAAGCCAGGCAAGTTCAGGAATGCAAACGCGTTCTGTGAGTGCCAGGGTGCCCATCGGAGATGCCAAAGGGGAGCTTGCAGCGATCACCGCCCCCCCCCCCCCCACTGGCATCCTGGTGCACGCTTCCTTCAGTTTGGAGCTACAGCCCAAAGGAATTTGAACTGGATTGGGAAAATCAGCACCAAGCACCAGCAGCCCGGCCCTCCATGTCTGGGGAAGGAGAAGAGCCTGTAATTGCTGGCTGCGAGTGTTTGCACTGGCCGGGGAACTGTAAATTACCTTTAATTGCTCCTAATTGCTGGCGCTGGTTCAGTTTCTCGAGGACAGGGACAGCAAATCCCCATCTGCAGGCACGGGGAGAGCCCCTCCTGCCTCCGCTGAGCTGCCCCGCTTCCCTCAGCTTGGGAACAGACCTGGCACGACGAGCTGGGCCCAGGGGGACGCTGGGGACAGATGACACAGGTGACACAGGTGGCACAGGTGGCACAGAGCCCGTCCGTCACCCTGAGAGGAGGATTTCACCTCGGTGTGGCAGAGATCGCCAGGGTCTCATCCCGGTGAAATCCTGGTCCCCGACCCTCTGCCACTCGTGCCCCCTGCAGCCCTGGGCACATCACATCACACGTGGGGACATCAGAGCCCTCACAGAGCCAGGCCTGGAGGGACAGGAGACAACCTCAGAGAGATTCGACTCTGAAAATAACCCGGCAGCTCTGGGCGAGCTGGCCGAGCCGCTGCCTCATGAGGGAAGGAAGCAGCAGCATTCGATTATTGATTGATTTCTGTGCTGTCCAAAGAGGACTCTGTACTCTCACTGTGGCCTCAAGAGCCTGAGGATCTCACTCATCACCAGGGCTTTTTTCCCTCTTTTCCCTCGTTTCCCTCTTTTCCCCGGTCGGTCCCACTGAAATGAGGGCGATTCCCCTCACCCAGGAGCTCCTCACAGGATGGGCTCTGCCTGGAGCAGCCCCGAGGGAATGCCTGAAACACGAGGCTGCTCTCCCCATCTCCTGTCCTTTGCCTCTCCTTGGGTAACCCTTCCCTTATTTTTCTGTTATCTCCTGACTCTCTGCTCTTCTTTAATTCTTTTCTCTCCTGTTCCTCCTTCAGGCCTTCTCTTAACGTGTGTTTATTTCCTTTCCCCCAGCATTACCAGAATCCCTTGGGGCTGCAGTTTTCCCACCTAAGCATCCCTCTGCTCATCACCAGCCACACTGATTTCCCATTAAAACGTTTCCAATCTAAATTAGCTTTAGAAAAGGAGATTTCTGCTGTGGGCAGGTTTGCAAGGAGTCATTTCCCAGGGAAAGCTCAGGGCAGGGGGGAGAGAGAGACTTTTAATAAAAAAATTCTAAATCAGAAGTGTCGGGAAAAGAGGAGAAAGGAGAAAAAGCTTTGTCGGTTTCTTGAGGAGTTTCTTTCCTTTCCAAATGAAAAATCATCGGGTTTTGGCAAGGTTCTGTCTCTTCCCACCCAGCACCTGTGGGGTCAGGGCTGGTGGCACTTTGGAGCCCTGCATGTCCCCAGGGAGAAATTGGACATCCCAGGGCAGGGGTGCTCCAGGCACCATCCCAATCCTGCTGGGCAGGGATCAGCCAGGAGCTGCTGCCCAGTGGGGTCAGACTGGTGCTGCTGTGCAGGACCACACTGGGCTGGCCTGGAGGGAGCCTGCAGCCAAGCACCAACGCTTGGAAACCCAAATCAACGTGGGATGTGCTCTGCTGTCCCCAAATAAGGCACATTTAGGGTGTTTGAGAGACAGGGATGTGCAGAACAAACCAAGCAGCACTGCAAGGTCCAGGAAAAGCCCTCTTGGGAGTGCTGTGCCCAGTGTGGGGGCTTGGGGGGTTTGAACACTGTGCCCTTGGGGACACTCACCCTGCCCTGACCCCGGTGCAGCCCCCTCCAGGGCCCAGCAGTGGGACGGGCTCCCCCAGCCCCTGTTCTGGCAGGCATCTCCCCTGAGGGGCAGAGCAGAGGGGAATCAGCGCTCCCCAGGGAGGGATTTGGCTGGCTCCTTCCCGGGATGCTGCAGAAGAAAAGGAAAGTTGCCTGCCTGCCTGCCTGTCCCTGCCACGGCTCAGCAGGGGCAGCCCACAGTCTGGCACGGCGCTTGCAGCTCTTAGAAATCAGGGCTGTTAACAAATGTGCGAGGTCCTAATCCTTTTGGAGCAGTGATGATAACAAGCCCTGATGCTTTTTCTTTTTTTTTTTTTTTTTTGGCTTTTCTTCTTTTTGCCTTTTTAAAATTTTTTTCTCCCCCAAACAGCTGTGCCGGTGAAGTCCCACTGTGGGAAATGAGCTGGTGAATGTTTGAATGTTTTCAAGTGCAGTATTTACATCTCCTGCCAAACCCTTCACATCTGCCCGGCTCTGCCGGCAAGGCTGCATCCATCTGGCCGGGAACAGCAGGTCCTCAGCCCCCATCCATCCCACAAGGGCATTTCCTTCCTGTGCCCTCAGTGCCAGCTGCCAGGGATGCAGCTCAGCGGGGAGGGCTCTGAAAGGACCGCTTTGATTTTTCCTGGAGTGCACGTGGGATGAATTCCCGAGCGATTGCTTCCTGCTGAACTGAGGGGTGGTGGAATCCTGCTGGGTTTGTACCCCTGTACCAGCCCTGCTGGGTTTGTACCCCTGTACCAGCCCTGCACCAGTCCCGGGGGTTTGGGGCTGCTGGATGGGGTCGATACTGCCCTGCCTTTAAATCCTGCAAATTCCTGATCTCAGCACCGATGGGGTGAGCAGTTGTGTCCTTTAACCCTAAACCCTAACCCTGTCCCCGCAGTGGTGCTGTGACAGGGCCACCCCCTCGCCAGCGCTGTCCCCAGCCCTGTGCCAAAAGCCAGCTCTGTTCCAGCTCATTCCGGGGGTTTCTCGGAGCGCAGACAGGATGGAGCGGTGCCAGGGGAGCTGCCCCGCTCCCGCCGATGCCACACCGCCCTGCCCTGACCCCGCTGCCGTGTGTCCCCGCAGAGTGCGACTGTCACCCCGTGGGTGCGGCCGGCCAGACCTGCAACCAGACCACGGGCCAGTGTCCCTGCAAGGACGGCGTCACCGGCATCACCTGCAACCGCTGCGCCAAGGGCTACCAGCAGAGCCGCTCCCCCATCGCCCCCTGCATAAGTAGGTGGATCCTCTTTCTTTCTGTGGAGTAGGGATTTTAACCCTTAAAACCCTGCCAGAGCCGCTGCCCAGGCTGGGGGTGCTGAACCCCACAGCGCTCGGGGTATGGGGCTGTTTGGGGACCCCTCTGCTCTGCCCAAACGGGGTCCTGAACCCGCAGCAGCTTCCAGCAGCTCTCCTGCCTCCTTGGGGTGTTCTGTGAGTGCATCTACAGCCAGGTTTGCTGGGAATTCCATTTTGCTTCATGGAACAGAGGTGCTCTAAAATCACATTTTTTGTGCTTTGGGGGATCGCTACAGATCACTAGAAACACGTTCTTCTCTCCAAAATCAGGCTGTGCTGCACTGGCACAGAGCTCAGACCACAGGAGCTGCTCCTTTGATGCAATTTCCACCACATCTGAGACCCCCTGGGTTGCTGCAGGGGCTCCAGCACTCACACAGCCTTGCCACGGGAGGGGTTATCCTTGGCTTCCTTGGGTTTGCTTTTCAATTTGCCTTCCCAAGGCAGGAACAGCTCCCAAAATGCCTCCTTTGCAGCCTCTGTTCTGCAAACACCTGGATACCCTCTCTCTCCCTGCCTGGGAAGGTGGGGTTCAGTCCTGTGCCCCTCTCTGCTGCCTGTGGAGTTTGCTGCTGTTGGACCTTCCAGTGCCTCATGCTCCTTGTGGGACATCATCTGCCCTAACAAAACAAAATATCGAAATTAGTGTGCCTGGGATGGGATGGGATGGGATGGGATGGGATGGGAAGGAGGAACTACTCCCCTGAGGGGGGATTCCCTGCAGCTAAAAGGAGAAAAAGGCCCAGCAAGAAAAGTGAAGGTTAAAAGATTCCAGCCTTTACTGGAGACCCACAGTCTGTTCCCACACCATTGACCCCCCAGCACAGCCATTGCCAAATTCTGGGGCAGAGACCCTTTCTCCACCTTCTCCTGCTGAAGAAAACACACATTCCAGAGTGGTTTGAGGTCACTTGGGATTCCTTTTTGCCCGTGTTGCAATGGGACAGCAAGAGCCCAAAGCAGAGGCTTGCTGTCCCCAGGACCTCCAGCCATGGCTCCAGTCTGCTCTGCCACAAGTGTGCACAAAGGTTTATCATGAACCATTCCCCAGGGCCAGGGGAAATCAGAGAGCAGACTGTTCCTTGCATCAGCTCCCTCAGGATTCATGGTATTTATAAAGACAGGCCCAGGATTTCAACATGGCCCATCCAGGGTATGGGGCTGGGCACAGCCACCCTCTTGTTTACCACTGCTGGTAATTCCCTGTTCCCAGGGACTTGTAGCCATGAAAAGTACACCTTGGGTCTGTGTCAGGCCTGGCTGAGCACCCCCAGCCCAGCTGTGGGATGGCTGTGCTGGCTCCAGTGCTCCCTGGCCATGCACCGTGGCTTGTGCTGGGTTTAGTTGCATGAGAGTGAGGCACCCCAAGAATCACCTGATGCCCTATGAGCTGCAGCCACACCCCCAGCAAACCCTGCCTTGGTCGGTGTTCCCCCCCAGGATTCCCAGGAATGCAGGGGAATGCCAGCACCATGCCCTGAATGCAGGAAGGACATCCAAGGGGAGCATCCTGCACAGCTGGGACCGTGCAGCTCCCTCCCTCCATCCATCCACAGTCCATCCTCCCAACAAACACACCAGGCCTGGGAACGAGTCTCCAGAGCATGATGTGGTTCCAGCTCTGCAAAGCTGGCCCCAAATCAGAGCCAGGGACCAGGGAATTGGCACCAGATGTGTTTGTGTTTCCTTTAAACGTGGGAGGCACCCCTCGCACCCCAGCAGTGCTGAACCTGCACCCTGCCTCTCACCAGGGGAGCGCCAGCACTGCCTCGGATCTGGTGACAGCAGCTGCAGGGGACAGCCCAGGGACAGCAGTGACAGCAGCCACAGGGGCTGGGCACAGTGCAGCACGCAGCCAAAAGCCAGGTTTTTTTGTAAAAACCCCCTATGTGACAGCTTTGAGGGATGCCCGGTTCCCCAGTCGCCGCTGTACTGGTTTGGGGCTCTCGCTGGCACACGCGGCTGGGAGGGGGGCCTGCAGCGTGGGCAGGGAGCAGCTCTGGGCTTTGCAATAACCTCTCCTCCCTCCTTTGTCCCCTGTGTGTCCCGTGTGCGCCGCTGTCCCGCAGAGATCCCGGCTGCTCCGCCCACCACGGCCGCCAGCAGCGCCGAGGAGCCCGCAGGTACGTGTACGTTCTGTTCCCTTCTTCTGGAGCATCTCGGTGCTCAATGTCTCCTCAGCAATCGCTTCCCTCGAGATAAACTGCACCAAAGCCATAAACCCTTCTGCTCGTACCGGGACGAGGGGTTTCCTTTGATGCCAAAAGTGCTAGAAACACGCGGGCAGCATCCTGAGAGCCCGCTGTTTCCCGGTGTGCAGGGAGGGTGCAGGAGGATTTCCTGCTGAACCTGTGAGCACAGGGGCGTCACCCAGTGCTGGATCCGAGAGGAACCACCTCTGTCCCCCCGTGTCACCGAGGGACCCCGATGGTGCTGACCAGGGCGTGGCAGCAGGAGCCAGAGTGTCCCTCAAAGGGTGACTTGTCCTGTGCTGCTGCTGCCTGCAGCTTCCCGGGGTGTTTGAGCCCCAGCTCTGAAGGACAGGAGGTGGAAAAGCTGTTTACTGTTGTCTCAGTGGTTCATAAATTAAGGAGTTTGTACTAAAAATGGCAGATGTCACCTTGGATTGATCCCTGAGCCGAGTGCTGTGGCAGGGATTGTCACCCAGGCTCAGGAGCAGAGGACAGCCCTGGGATCTTCAGTCCCCAGTGTTGATATCCCAGGGAGTGTGTGGGACAGACTGAGGGACAGGTTTTATCGTGTGCCAACACAGCAGCAGCCTGCCATGGGAAAGGGCTGCTCAGGGGTCTAAAGCCCAGCTGATAACTGAGAACATAAAGCTGCATAAAGCTGATAACTGAGCACGTCCCAGCAGGGTCAGAGCCCTTCCTTAGCTCAGAGCCCTGGCTGGAGGCTGGGGTGGGTTATCTGTCTCTGGGAGGGATGGGAAATGGTGGCACAGTGCCTTGTGGATCCCCGTGTCCTTGGAGGGACTGATGTCCCCATTCCCCATGGGCTGACCAGGGATCTGGGCATCCCACCAGGAGCCTTCTCCCAGTGAAAGCCCAGTGAAGGCTGAGCCAAGTTGAGCAATCCATCAGGCCCAGAATCCCATCATAATTCTTCTCACTGGGATTTTGTTTTGGAGATTTAAGCACTGCTTCGTCCAAGGAGCTTGAACCCTCCATATTTCATCCCTTTTCCTCAATGGGGAGCATCCAGCAGTGCTGTGTTTTGGCATCTCTCAGCTCCCACCCTCACCCTGCTGAAATCTGTGGGGTTTTTCACAAATCCCTAAATCAGTGCCTGCGAGGCAGAGCTCCCATGCTATGGGAGAAAAAGGGGTTGGAAACAAGATGGGAAAAGCAATTATGGGAGACTTTGAGTGCAGGCAGTTGTGGGAGAGATGCTGCCCCATTTCCTGTGCTCATGGCCACGTGGGACAGAAAGTGGCCAAGAGCTGAGGGAGCATCACCCCAACCTGAGCCATTGCAAGGACCACGGGCCAAGCTGGTCTTGGAATGAGGGGTGGGATGCATCAGCTCTGGTGTGGGGGGCCTGCCTGGCTCTGCTTTACTCTCAGGGGTCCCAATCAGTTTGGGAAAACCAGCCAAAATGAATTGTTTAGATGAAATGCATCCATGCTCTCCATGCTGGGAGGTTGGAGGAAGAGGAGAGGCTGCTCCTCATTTCTGCTGCCAGGCAAGAGGAGCTTTTCTGGTGCTTTTTTGGTCCCTCCCAGACAGAAGAGACCACAGTGAAAGGACAAACAAAAATAGCAGTGGGGGGGTTTACAAAGGTTTACAAACCTGCCAGTCAGTCCTTGTCTTATCTGAATCAAATCCAGATTTTCTGGGGAATGATTATCTGAAATGGATGATTTCAGCCAGGGGCCTTAAATAAAACCAGGTGATTGGATTGATGCAGCTCCCCATGGTTTTCCCCTGGAAATCAACCTCTGCAGTTACAAAACCAGATCTGGCCCTTCCAAATGTCATTTTGGGTCCTTTTGTTCCTGGCTGGTGGGGAAGAGGCTGGATGTAAGTGCAGAAAAGGGAAAAGCCAGCTCTGAGGGATGCCTGGCCCTCCCAGACCCAGAGCACCTCTAGCTGCAGTTGCAGCTTTCCCAGAGGGCAGAGGAGACCCGGGGCAGAGCTGGCTGCAGGCTGTGGTACCCAAATCTTAGCCTGAATCCTCCCCCAAGAACCAGGAACGGGAAAACTGCCCTCCCTGCTGAGCTGGGGCTCCAGTTGCAGCACCGGCAGGGAGAAAAGCCCGAGCCCTTGGCTGTGGGGTAGTGTCAGCCCTCGGAGAGCCGGGAGCATCCCGAGCCTGGGAACAAAGCCCTGCCCCGCTCCCTGCGGGCAGGCGGGAGAGGAAATCCTCATTTCATTCACCCCGGCGTAAATCCGGGCTCGGCCTGGGAGGCTCCAGCTTTGTGCCCATCCAAAGGAGGAATTCATTCAGCCCTGCCCGGGCTTTCTCTGCCTTGTCCCAGCTGTAAGCGAGGCGATGGATTGGCTGCGTGATTGATTGAGTGATTGATTGATCAGCAGCATCCAGCTCCCTCTGAAAGGTTTCTCATGGTGATCCCGGTGAATGGCTGGGAGCACAATGGGGGAGAGGGGCTTCCCGTGAGGGAGCTCCTGGTCACTTCAAAACAGCTCAGAAAGTCTGAAGGAAAAAAACTAAAACGACCCCCAAAACTGCTGAAATACAGATAAACTTCACTGTGCTCTCATCATCCCAGTGCCAGGCTTCCTGCATCCCTGCATCCCTCCCTGCATCCCTCCAGCCCCAAAACCCTGCATCCCTCCAGCCCCACATCCCTGCATCCCTCCAGCCCCACATCCCTGCACCCCACTCCCTTCACCCCAAACCCCTCCCTTCCTGCATCCCCTTATTCTTTCATCCCCACATCCCTTTACCCCTGCAACCCTTTATCCCCACATCCCACCACAGGCAAGCCTCCAGCTTCCGAGTCGGGACTGACGAGTTCCCTCTCCCCATCCTGGGCCATTTCCAGAGGCTCATTCCCCCTGGAATGAGAGCTCTTGTCCCAGCACCAGCTCCTTGTTTCTGCATCTCTCCTGAACAGAAAACTCTGATTTTCCTCCTGGGCTGGGAGCTGCTGTCAGGCAGGGATTGATGGGGTGCTCAGGTCACGGGGACAGGCGTTTTCCTAGGAATGTATTTCAGTGCTGGCAGTGGCTCTTGGCAGGGCACCCCTGGATCTGTACCCCACATCCCCAGCGTGTCCTGGGGCTCAGCACTGGATAAATCCCATGGGAACGGATACACTGGATAAATCCCGCGGGAAGGGATAAGAAATGTGCAGCCAGCCCTGGGAGGGGGCAGAGTGGTGTGGAAGAGCTGTAATGGTGGGGAGTTTTCCAGTGAGGTGTTTCCCAGTTCAGTGCTGGTTTTCCAGTGCAGTGTTCCCAGTGCAGGCTTTTCCAGTGCAGCGTTTCCAGTGGGTGTCTGACACAGCTGGACTGTCCCCAGCAGCCATCTCCTGCTCCCGTTGGACCCGGGAATATTGGGATGTGCTGCTGAGGCCACGCCTGTCCTGGACCACCAAACACCCCTCAGGCCATTCATCCCCATCCCCAAACCGGCCCAGGCAGCTCCGGGGGCAGGGAGGGAACTCCCCTCGAGCTACATTGGTGCTGGGGGGTGCCTGCGGTGATACCCGTGCCCAGAGCTGCCAGGGAGGGACCAAGGGCACCCCAGCCGGGACAGGAGCGGCCGAGGGGCCTGCGAGGGCATTGCCGGGATGTGGGGGGACAGCCCGGTCACATCCTGGAGCTGCTGGTCCTGCTGGACCACCGGGGCTGGGGCTGCGGAGGTGGGAAGGGGCTGAGGAGGTGGGAAAGGGCTGAGGAGGTGGAAGATGGGAAGGGGCTGTGGAGGTGGGAAGAAGGGGCTGCGGAGGTGGGAAGGGGCTGTGGAGGTGGAAGGGGCTGCGGGCTCCGGGAATCCCTCGCTGCCGCTTTCCAGCCGCTCCAGACGAGAGGCTTTAATCTAATTACATGCTTTATTTGCGCCAATTTGTTTTTCAATCAATCTTGCCCAGCCAGAAGAAAGGAGGCTGCTGTGGGCTCATTTGCACCTTCTTGTTCCAAGGGAGAGGTTAATGGCCGTTATCCGCTGGGATCGGCGCTCCCGGCTCTGCCTGCCCGGGATCCTCCCGCAGCACGGGCAGCGAGCTCCAGCCTGGCACGGGGCACTGGGCAGCATCCTGGGGACACGCTGGCTGTGAGGAGCCGCTGCAGGCAGGGCTCGGGATGCTCCCGAGGTGTTCCCGAGGTGCCATCCCGCAGGAAAGGTTTTGTGAGTCCATTGCCAGGGATGGCAGCGGGGTCCCACGGGAAGGTTTGGGTCTGCAAAGCACCGAAACAAACGAATGAATTCGAGTGGAAATTACTCCTCCCGCTTGCCCTGCCCTGCCCTGCCGGGGAGTGGCACGGCTCAGTGCCGCGGGGGCTGTGCCCGGCACAGCGCAAGGCTGCCCTCGGTGCCCCCACACTCCTGGGCTGTGCCAAGGGCTCCCCAGACCGCTCTGCAGAGCAGAGGATGCTCTGGTGTCCAGCAGGTGCCTCTGCCTTGTCACACTGGTCACAGCCCCCCTCAGCCTGTGGGACAGACCCCTGCCAGCTCCTGGGACTGCTGCTCCCAGCTGGGAGGGGACCAAGGACAGTCCACGGCCACTTGGTTAAACACCACCAGTGCCAGAAGCCTGCTGGGCACCGAGGCTTGGCACAGACCCTCTGGGGGCAGATCCAGGGCCCTGGAATCCCTGCCCTGGAATGGCCCTGAAATCCCTGCCCACAGGCTGAGACTGCTTCACACCTGGGGACCATCCCCAGAGAGCACAGCAGGCACGGCTGGAGCACCCAGTCCCAGCTGATCCCAGGTCCATGGCCTGGAAGGGATGTGGCTCCCTGCTCCAGCCCCTGGCCATGCTGCAGGAACGGCCAAGGCCACCCTGCTGGGGACACCAGCTGTCCTGCAGCTGCCCAGGCATGAAGGGCACTGATTTGTGCATGAGAATTGCAAAGGGCATTGTCAGGACAGCTGGGGCACGGCCAGGTGAGAGGAGAAGAGCTAAGTAGTGATAACAGACCCAGTTTAGTGATAACAGACCCAGTTTAGTGATAACAGACCCCTGTCCACTCAGTGGCCAGACAAGGGTGCAGCAAAGCACAGGACAAACGATGCCACTGCTGAAATGAATAACCTGGGGAGGATTCTGTGCCTTAACTTTGCTATTTTATTAAAGCTTCTTTACATTAAAGCAGCCAGCTCCGAGACAAAGACTCCCAGTAGAGTCCTGCACAAATTAAATGACAGCAGTGATCCCTCAGGGTCACTGTGAGCCAGAGGCTGCAGTCCCTGAGCTTGTCCCGTGGAGATGAGCCCATCCCTGCTCCCTGGGAGAGCAAGGGGCTCCTGCAGAGCACCCCCTCCTTCCCCAGATCTCAGCACAGCCCAGAGCCAGCAGCCTGGAGAAAGCAGGGCTGGAGCTCTCCAAATGACTCCAGCAGTCATCCCTGGGACTGATGGGGGACATGGTAAAGAAATTCTTTGAGATGGAAGCAAGGGGCAGCCTCAGTGCTGTGGGAAGTGAAGCAGGAGCTTGTGGTCATCTGGGGAAATCTCCAGAGCTCTGAGAGCCAAAGGCATCCCTGCCACCATTACTGCAGGGCCATCCTCTCCTGTCCCAGGGCTGGATTTCATTTTATCCCGTGTCCCTTGGGAATGTGGCTCCCAGCTGCCTTTGGGCTGCTCTGGGTAGCTCACAGAAAGGTTTTCATGCCCGGGGAAACACTCTGAGCATCCAGCTCTGAGCCTACACTCAGCCCCAGAGCAGACACACAACATTGCTGCCCTTGCCCTCCCCGAGGTCAGCCCCTCAGGCACTCCCCTTTTGCTCCAGGAGCTTTTCCTCCAGCCCCCCAGGCACCCCCTTTTTGCCCCATGAGCTTTTCCTCCGGGGCCCAGCCACAGCTGAGGATGCAGCCCTGTGCAGGTTCAGGGCTGTCTTTGGAGAGGTTTAGCTCAGATTTGGCCAGAGCCAGAGGGGAGCTGGAAGCTGCTGTGTCCCCATGGTCACTGCTGCTCACCCTCATGGTGAGGGGCAGCTCATGCACAGAGAATTTCTGACCAGAAACTCTGGGGAGGGAGAGAAAAGGGCAGGAACCTAAAAGCTGTTCAGCACAGCCTCCCCTTGCATTGCAGCAAACCAAGCCAGCCCTGCTGGTCTGCCCTGCCCCACTCTGGGAGTGTCTGGGACCCAAGGCAGACCCCCCTCCCGTGTTCTCAGTCCTGCTCTCTCTGGTAAGGGAATAATGGATTTAGGATTTGCTGTTTGGGGCTGCACCTTCCTTCAGTGGCTGTCTGGCTGCACATCCCCGCCAGTGACAGCAGGAGATGGGGGCACCCAGAGCCCACCTGCAGAGCCCCAGAGAGCACAGCCCTGGCAGGGAGGGCAGGACAATGCCCCTCACCCCAGTGCCGGGCTCGGGCTGTCAGGGCCGGGGCTCCCTCCTAAGCCACAACACCTCCACCTTGGATCACAGCCCACAAAGGCATTTAGGGCCCTACCTGGGGGAAATCAATAGGAATTTAGCTGCATAAATTCGGATTAGGAATCTGAATCCCCTTGGGGATCTAAGCCTTATATCTGCATTTCCAGTTAGGTACCCAGGCCAAGAAATGTGGCTTTAATCGCTCTATCATGTCAGAATCAAGGGGCCTTTAATTTCCGTTCCCGACATGTGGCTTTTGCAGCGGCTCAGAGCTGAGCTTGGGGCTGAGAGTGCAGCAAGAGGCGCCTGGTGCATGCAGGGTTTCCCTTCCCTGCAGCAACACTCAGCACCCGCAACTCTGCTGCCAGCACCTCCCTCCTGCCCAGCCCCGGCAGCATCAGCGCTCCGGGCAGAGCAAGATCCGCTAACAAATCACGGGATGGGCACTCAGCACCCTGCAGCTCTCAGCCTCATCACAGCAACCCCAGACAACCCCCAAACCAAAGATGTTTAAACAGAAAAAAAAAAATCAACTTTCTGCAAAAGGAAAAAGAAAGAAAGAAATCAAGGAAAACAAAGAAGGTGTTTAGCTGTGAAAAGTCTCTGCCCAGGCAGAGAATTAGCTCTATCAAGGGGATGGGCTGAGCTGCAAAGTTGCTGAAAGCTGTACTGACACGTTTTACTGAGCTGCGAGCGACACGAAGCAGCCGCCCGCCACCTGCTCCCTCTGCGAGCCAGCGGCTCCAGCGCCTCTCCCATCCCGGTCCCTCTGCTCTGCTCATGGCTGGGAGCTGCTGCTCCCATCCCTCCTGCTCTGCTCATCCTCGGGAGCTGCTGCTCCCCATCCCTCCTGCTCTGCTCATCCTGGGGAGCTGCTGCTCCCATCCCTCCTGCTCTGCTCATGGCTGGGAGCTGCTGCTCCTGATCCCTCTTGCTCTGCTCATTGCGGGAAGCTGCTGATCCCCCAGACTGGGGCATGCAGGGCTGACCCAAAAACCACCAGGGGCTGGCTGTGTTTGGGCTTGTGGCTCTGGAACTGGGATTTGCACTGGAATATTTGTACAGCTGAGCAAACCTGGAGGAAAGGCTGGGATGTGTCCATGGGTTTGTCCTGCATCAGGGGCAGGGTGCTTCACAAGGGTGGCTGGGCTGGACACAGGCTGAGAGGAGCTCAGGGAAGTCCTGGGTCAGCAGGACAGGCAGGACAGCAGCAGGGTGAGCACCAAGCCCTACTCTGCCCCTGAGCAGGGAACACTCGTGCAGCACAGTGGGACTGGGAGCTGGGCCCATCCTGCTGCCCCCTCATCACTCCTGCAGGACAGGAGCTGGACACTGACCCCCCCCATAGCAGAAGGGTGTCCCTCAGGCAGCTCTGGGAATTCTCAGCCTCCTTGTGGCTGGGCTCTGGCATCACCTCCCATGGGCAGGATGTCCCAGGCTGATCCTCTGCAGCCTCATGGAGAGGGACCTGCAGGACAAGGAGCCTCTGGCACAGCCAGGCAGCACAGGCCTTGGGACTCCTGAGGTTTGTCACATAAACATTTGGGGACAAATGGTGCAGGAGTCTCACATCGTGTGTCTCCTGTCAGATGATAAAAACAAATGGGAGGCACGAGTGGCTGGAAAACCTCAGCCACCAGGGTTTGGAGGGGCTTTGGCCAGGCTGTAGCTGGGCACAGATCTCAGCTGGGGCTCTGGCAGGAGGAAGATCACAGGGTTTGGGTTTGGGTTTGGTTTGGATTTGGGTTTGGGCCTGGCTGGGTCATGCTGGAAGAGCAGGAGGCCTGGTTTGCCTGAGGGTGTCTCCTGAGGAGCAGGAGCAGCAGGGAGCCTGGGGGACTCTGCATGAGAGGGGCTGGGGCACACAGGGGTCACAGGTCTTGGTGCTGAGGGGGTTCCTCCTGGTCTTAGCACCCAGTGTGAGCTGGCCATGGCATGCCAGCAGCACTGCCACCTTCCCCACAGCTTCCTGGGGCACTTCAGCAGTGCTGCTGACATCTGTGCCCCAGCAATGGCTGGGGAAGGACGATGCTGGGAGAGATGGAGGCCTCCAGGGCTGTGACAGTGCTGAAGCCTCCAAGGGCTGTGAGTGTGCCAAGGCCTTCTGCTGCAGGCAGCCCTGTCCCTTCTCCCTGGATCAAGCCATTCTATGGGTGCTGAGGAGCCGTGGATGGGCACGGGCAGCACGTACACGAGCCCACCCCGGGCCTGGCAGCTGGCATGGCCCAGCCCCTCTGCAGCCACACTGGCACGGGCCTGGTGCCATGGGGCTGTGCCCAGTAGCGAATGGAGGGCATTGCCCACCCACTGCAGGGCCATCAGCTCCTAGGGCAGGGCTCAGTGCCCCTGCAGGCTCCAGGGCAGGCTCGGTGTCCCTGCAGGCTCCAGGCAGGCCCTAGGCTCCAGTGCGGTTCAGTGTCCTGCAGGCTCCAGGAGGGCTCAGTGCCTGCAGTGGCAGGCTCCGTGCAGAGGCTCCAGGGCAGGCTCGGTGTCCCTGCAGGCTCCAGGGCCGTGCCCATGGCCCGTGGCCCATGGCCAGCAGCCCTGGCAGTGCCATGGGGCCGTGCCAGGCTCCCGCCGGCCACCGGGCCAGGCCAGCATGTCCCTGCAGTGGGGGCCCATTAGAAATGAAATGTTCCCCCTGGGGTATCTTATTTGCACACTTCAGTAGAGTGGACACCAAAAGGCTTTGCTAATGCTTCATGGGCTGCTAATTTCCTCCGTGACCCGCATTGTGGTGGGCTGACCCCGGCCCGAATCTGCCGGCAATGAATGCCAAAGGCTGACACCGGCCCGGGTTAGGGGTGACAATGGGGCCTCTGTGGGCTCCGGGCAGGCTCCAGTGGGAGCTGCAGAACAGCGGGAATTTGTGTGGCTCTCAAAAGCCCTGGGTGGCACAATAAGGGAGGCCCCCGGGTCTCCCAGGAAGACAGAGGCGGCCGGGGAAGCCGGCCCGGGGGAGGCGGAGGAGGCCGGGCTCCTTTGTGAGCAGCTTTCTTTAGAAAGGAAGGGTTTCTCAATGGCCCCATCCCGGCAGATGGATATCACAGGCACGCTGCTTATTCACGGCAGCCCGCGCCTCGGAGCCGCTCCCCTTCCCCCAGCGCTTTCTGCATTTGCAGACTGATTTGTTTTGTTAATGTTTTCTTGCCCTCCCCCTCTCCCCGCGCAGATTGTGACTCGTACTGCAAAGCCTCCAAGGGGAAGCTGAAGATCAACATGAAGAAGTACTGTAAGAAGGACTATGGTGAGTGTCCCCTGTGCAGGGACGAGCCACGGGGATGCGGGGCAGGAGTGTCCCCACGGGAGTGTCCCCAGGGCCCCCCGGCCACAGCCGTGATGGCTGTGTGCAGGTTTGGGAGTGCCAGACCTGCCAGGTGTGGAGGGACAGCGATGCCCTGTGTCACTTGGGATGAGCACACCCAAGTCTGGACCCTCATTTGGGGGCTATCCCAGGATCTGCAGGAGACTCACATTTTCCAAGTGTTTTCCAGTGTCTTCTGGTTATGATGACACCAGGTCCCCTCTCACTGTGTCGTTATCTGCCGCAGCTTTTGAATATTTTAAAATATTTAAAATATTTTTTGCTGTGGGGATGAGCAGCAAGCAGTTCCCTGTCACCTGCATCCAGTCCCCCATAATTCCCAGGAGACTTCAGAGGGTGGTGCAGCCCTGGGACAGCTCACACTCGGTTCTGTTGGAGGTTTGGGTGATGGAAGTTTGGGTGACATTCACGACCGGTTCTGTTGGAATTTTGGGTGGCACTCACACCTGGATCTGTTGGACTTTTGGGTGACACTCACACCCGGATCTATTAGAGGTTTGGGAGCCACTCACACCCGATTCTGTTGGAATTTTGGGTGACACTCACACCTGGTCCTGTTGGAATTTTGGGTGACAATCACACACGGATCTGTTGGGGGTTTGGGTGACACTCACACCTGGATCTGTTGAAATTTTGGGTGACACTCTCACTCAGTTCTATTGGAATTTTGGGTGACACACCCGGTTCTGTGTAGGGCTGCCCTGTGGGCTGCAGCAGACCCTGGGAAGGTGTGGGTGGCCCAAGAGGTGTCTCAGGCAGGAGGTCCCAGTGAATAGGGACGAGGTGCCCCTGGAGCAGGGATTGGGGGAGCTGGAATGGGCTTCTCCCTTCTCTTTTCTCACTCAGCATCGCTCCTGCAGCTTCACAGTGAGCCAGAGCCGCGTGCTGGGGCTGGTTCAGGTGTGGGGACATTGTCCCAGTGCTGGCACTGGGGTGCTCCCACCTGACCTTCCTGGCCATGGAAGGGTCCCCCACAGCCCCACCAGCCCCATAGCCACGGCAATTTGTTTTTTGAGAACAAACCGTGCTGGAGAGGCAGCGGGGTGAGCGATGCTGGGGCAGGCCAGGCTTTCAGCAGGGCCAGGGAGGGAAGAAAGGGTTGAAAAGGTGCAGGGAGGGATAATAAAGACTTTGGGACTGACACCCCAGCAGGAAGCCAATTAGGAGGCTCTTTTCCTCACCGTTCTGCTGGCATCGCCGGGCTGAATGTCCTAAAAGGCCCTAATTAGCTTGAACAGAGTTCCTTCTCCCGCGGGCTCAATCGGAGCTATCATCCGCCCGCTCCTCAATGGGGCTTTTTAGCTCCCCGCTTCATTCAGCCTTTCAAAGGGGATATTTTCCCTTATTTATTTTTCCTATCTGTTTGTTTTTGTCGGGTTTGTGGTTTTTCTCCTTTTTATTTTAATTTGGGCTTTTTCCCCGCGAGATGGGTTTGGGTGCAAATATTTGGAGTTCAACAGGACGAGAGGAGGGCGGGCGGGAGATTCGGGGAGGGGGAGGCAGGAGCAGAGGCAGAAAAGCTTTTTCTGGGATTTTTGGGCTGCGTGGGGGAGCGCAGGGCCGCTCAGCTCCCAGAAAAGCGGGGAGAGAGGAGGGGTTTGCTGGGGTGGGGGCACCTAAATCCCGGGGAAGCAGAAGGGATTCTAGCTGAACCCACCGAGAATGGAGATTCCCAGAAGGAGGGGGGGGGGTTATCTGATGAGAGCAGGTGATGCTGATCCAGGTGAGATGTGGACATCCTGTACTCCCTCAGTGCCACGTTTTCTTATTTTCTGCCCGATTTTGGGGATGTTCCCTCTCTCTGTGGGTGTGACTGTGGTAAAGGAAACCTGGAGCTTTTAAATCTCCATTTAGCCCCAGGTGCTGAGCTGCCTGTGCTGCAGCAGGGCTGGTCCTGCACGAGTGATGCTGGACTGGTTCTGTACCAGCACTGTGGTCCCATGCTGGCCCTGCATCCCTGTCCCAGTGCTGGGCAGGGAATGGGGCTGAGGAACAGAATCCTCATCCGAAAGGTGAGATCATTTGCTCACTTTGCCCTTTCTTGGAAAAAAAAAAAGTAAAAAAATCCTTCCTTCAGCGGAGCCTTCTCTTAGTCACCCCCTTTGTGGAGAGGAGCTTGGCAGGGGCTGCTGGAAAAAAGCAAAATGTGTTTTCAAAAGGCAGCTTGAAAAGAGGGAGGGAGGGGGAGAAAAACCCGAATCCCCAAAAAAACCCAGGGCAGGGGAAAGCACCAGCCCTGCACTCAGAGCTCCTTGCACTGCTGGGAAGGTGGAGAAATCCCATTCCTGGGGCTGAGCAGTCCCTGCTGGAGCCACGTGCTGAGGGAGTGAGGGTCCCCCAGCAGCAGGGCACACCCAAGGATTAGGGATCATAAATCTCCAATATTAAACCAGTAGGAAATTGGCAACCTGAGCGAGGCAAAGCCGCCGCCAGATAAATTAAAAACTGGAAAAAGGGGGGAAAAAAATCCTAGTTTAACACTTTGCTCCAGTGAGAGCCAGCCCTTTACATTCCCAAACCCAGATGGTGTCGGGGTCACCTTTTGCTGCTGGTTGGAATAGAATCCACATGGACTCCACTGCACTTGTGCAGTGAGAGGGGAGCCAAGCCTTTGGAGACCCTGCCCTGGACTGGGACATCTGGGCCTGCCAGGGCTGTGCCCAGCACGCCCTCCCACCTGGCCATGTTCAATAATACCCTCCAGGTGCTCTGTCCCACTGCTCCTCCTTGGGACCCGCCAGGGTCAGCCCAGCCATGGTGCCCAAGCTCCCACAGACAGGTCTGTGCAGGGGACGTGTGGGATATTCCAGGATTCCACCACAGGATGCACAGGTTTGGCCCTGCAGCCCAGCCCTGAGTCAGCCTCAGCAGGGGAAGCCTTCAACTCAGGAGATTTATCACAAACAAACCCCAAATGTAAATTTAAAAAGTAATTAAATTAGGTTTTCCCCAGCCTTGCTGTTTTCATGGCAGCCTCAGGAGTTTGAGGCCCTGACTCATGGTGATCTCTGAATGCTGCAAGGCACTGCTTTGCTTTCAGCCTCCAGCAGCTGCCCTCAAACGCTGTTTTGAGGCTTTGGGCTGCGTTTTGTTTTTATTAACATCAAACCATCCACCCCTGGGCTTTCATCTCCAGCTTCCAGCCTTTGGGGCTTTCTTGTGGCTGGAGGCTCTCAGCCAGGCCTTGGGGAACTGGGAGAATCCCTGAGCTCTGGGGATGCAGGAGGAGGGGACGAGGGACCCTCCCCCCCTTCCCCAGCCCAGGGACCACTCTGTCCCCTTCTTCTGGCAAAGCACAAAATGTGGTGAGGGCTGGAAGGCACCATCCAGGTGGGATTTGTGCTTCAGGAGTGTCAGTGTCAAGCTCCTGGGGCAGCCCCTGCCCTCATCAGGACCCAGCTGTGCCCCTGCCGTCCCGCTGCTGTCCCCCTGCTCCACAGGCCCCTCTGCTGCCTGGGAGCTCCCTGGAGAGCAGAGCAGGCTGCAGGGAAATGAACCTGGAGAAAAATCTCTGCATCTCTGGGAGTGCGTGGGATGCAGGAGCCTCAGATTCCCCTCAGGGCTCGGCTGCCCAGAGTTTGCAAAGGTCAGAGAGGAGCAGGCACAAGGCACAGGTGGGATCAGGAGCTGGACTGGATTCCCTCTTTGCTGAAACCAGTCTGGAGCAGAGCCCATCCTCACTGAAACCAGTGTCACCAGCCCAGACCAGAGCCCATCCTCACTGAAACCAGTGTCACCAGTCTGAACCAGAGCCCATCACTGAAACCAGTGTCACTAGCCCCAGCTGGAGCTGCGGAAGCTGCAGCTCCTCTGATTTTTGTTCTCCTGCACCCAGGGGACCACAGCAAGGGGAGAACCATCCCCAGGAGGAACAATCACCCCCTATCACCTTCCATCTGCTGCCCCAGGGGTTTTTCCAGGGATGTTTCTCCAGGGATGCTTTTCCAGGGATGCAGAGACAGGGACAGGCCTGAGCAGGGGTTCAGTGGAACATCAGCCAGGGGAGAGCAGTTAGTTCAGCACAAAGCCCAGCTCTGTCCCAGGAGAGGGCAGCTGAAGGGCAGCCCCAAGCCCCAAAGCCAGCTTTGAACTGGGAGGCACAGCTGAGCCAGAGCTCCAAATCAGGATGGGACTGAAACCTCCTTCATGGAAAGGGAGCCTTTAAACCCAGCTTAGGTGCTTCAAAAATTCATCCTGGCCCATTTCTGCCTCTCTGCATGTCCAGTGTCCCCTGGGAGATGCTGGTCCCAGCTCAGCACTGAAACAGCCAGGCAAACACCCCTGGACCTCAGGAGGAACTGAGCTCAGGAGGAACTGAGCGTCCTGGACGTGAGGCTGTGGGCAGAAATCCGGCTGTCAGGGCAGGCAGCTGTGCCTGCCCCAGCCAAGCCTTCCTCAAAGCTTTCACTCCTTCCACTTCATTAATAAAAAGGGAAAAAATAAGAGAGAGGGGCCTTGACATAAAAAAAAATACAGACTGTGTGTTTTAGAGCAGAGTTTCCTGTAACCGCCTCTCTCCAGTTCCTTTTCATTCATTTTCTCCATTTTGTCAGTGTGGACCCAGGCGGGTCAAAGGTTTAAGCTTTTTTGGAAAGATTTGTTTCCAAAAAATAAAAATTGGCTACTCTTCACATTTTGTTACCTTCACACCAGACAGGGAAATACATGGTCAGAGCTTAGGGTTGTTTTTTTTCCTTTTTTTCCCTTTTCCCTTTTTTTTTAATGAAAGCATCTGGCCTCCATGACACGCTCTGAAAAAAATACCCCATATATTTTGCAACGTGTCAAAAAGCTGTGCTGGGCTGCAGAGCTCTGCTTCCTCCCAGAGCCTGGAATCACTTGGTTTCAGCGACAGGGGGATGCTCCTCCATCCAGGGGGAAAACTGGACTGTTACAAGGCAAGGGGCATAGTTTCCCTGAGGTTTCTGGGAGTTCCTTCTCCCTCTGTTAATTTATACAAACAGGATTGGTCCCACTGGGGCAGCTGATATAGGCAGGTGAGTGGGCAGGGTTTACAGCTCCCAGGGCATGGAGGGAGCAGTGGGGAAAAAGGAAAAGCACAGTGATTTAGTGGCTAAAAAAGCTCTTTGTGGTGGTGCTGCACCAGCCTGTGCAGGGCCTGGCCCCTGCCTGCTCTCCCAGCCAGACCACCCTCACCTGGGGCTTCCCTGGGTCCCTCCTGCTGGGGAATCCTCACCCACAGCTGGCAAACCAACCCAGGAGGGCTGGGCAGGCCCTGCCTGGGGAAGGCATTTCCTGGGAGCTGATTTTTAGCCCTGCCCCAGGAAAGAGCAAGGGCTGAGGTTTCCTCAGTCCATGGCTGCAGAGGAGGTTACACAGCATCGGCCATGGGCTTGGAAAACATCATCATCATCATCACCATCACCATCATGATCATCACCAGCACCTTGTGCAGGGATCAGGGCTGTTCTCCCACCTCCCTCTGGCTGTGGGAGCTGGAGGTCTCCCAGTGCTCTGCCAGGACACCAGAGGTGGAGTCCAGAGCTGCCATCCGTGCTTGCAGAGATGTTTCAGTGACTCTGCCAGGTACAGAGCTGGAGAGCATCTCCCAAGCCTGTGGTGCCCTTGGAAGCTCTGCTGGACCCTCAGATGCAGCAGTGGCTGCTCCTGTTCTTGGCGTGTGGCCTGGGGACAGTATTTTGGGGTCTCCACATCCCCTGGCTGCTGCAAAATCCCTCCTCCTCACACAGCCCATTAGGTAAGGCTTGAAGCTCATTGTCTGCTCACCAGCCCAAGCAGTAACACCTTTTCCTCTCTTGCTTGTGTGTTGTTTTTCTCCAGCTGTCCAGATCCACGTGCTGAAGGCAGAGAAGAATGCGGACTGGTGGAAGTTCACGGTGAACATCATCTCCGTCTACAAGCAGGGCAGCAACCGCATCCGGCGTGGCGACCAGATCCTGTGGATCCACTCCAAGGACATCGCCTGCAAGTGCCCCAAAATCAAGCCCATGAAGAAGTATTTGCTGCTGGGCAACAACGAGGACTCTCCCGACCAGAGCGGCATCATTGCGGACAAAACCAGCCTGGTGATCCAGTGGCGGGACACATGGGCCCGGCGGCTCCGGAAGTTCCAGCAGCGGGAGAAGAAGGGGAAGTGTAAGAAAGCCTAAAGGAGGAGGAGGAGAGGGAGAGACTGACTGTGCATGCTGCTTTGTGTAGAGCTGGGGCGGGCAGGGACCGGCTGCCAGGGCGGGCTGGGGGGACGGGGGACAGCGACCACGGCTGGGGGTGCTGGGCTTGCACCTCATATTCCAGGGGGGACAGAACCCAACAGGACCAAACAGAATCCAACAGGAGTCAACAGAACCCAACAGGACCAAGCAGAATCCAACAGGACTCAACAGAACCCAACAGGACCCAACAGGACCCAACAAGACCCAACAGGACCCAACAAAACCCAACAGAACCCCAAAGGACCCAACAGGACTCAACAGGACCCAACAGGGCCCAACAGGACCCAACAGAACTCAACAGAGCTCAACAAAACCCATCAACACCCAACAGAACCCAACAGGGTCCAACAGAACCCAAGAAAACTCGACTGCACACACAGACAGAGCCCACAACTGGGGTGCAGGCATGCAGCACCTGGGGCCCCCCAGCTCCCTCCTGCCCCATTGCTGAAGAACTCAGAGACACCAAACTGCCTTCCAGCTGCCAACATCTGCTGCCTCCAAAGCACGGCATGGGCACATCCACCCCGTAAGAAACTAATCAACAGCACCGCTGGAAATTAACTCCCCATCCCCAAAACACGTACTTGCAACTTAGGCTGACTGAGAGAGCTATTGTAGAGGAAACTAAACCGAGACTTTTGCTGAGGACAGACCCCAGGATCAGCCCACGGGGTCCTGGGGGGCTGTGGAATCCCACAGCCATGGCCACCACCTGGGGTGCCTGGGGCTGTGATGGTGCTCTGGGTCCACTGTAGGCACAGCCAAGAGGGGACACTGCTGGTGGGTGAGTTCCTGCTGTGCATAACTCTGGGAATGGCTCCGTGCTCAGCCCCCCACCCTGAGGATGCTGCCCCAACACACTGAAGGAGTGAGAGCCCACAGGGTGCCCTGTCCTTCTCTAGCCACCCACTTACAAGGAGTCAATAACCAGGATCCCCAAGGAAACACCCAGACTTGACAAAAAATGAGTTGGCATCCAGTTCCCACAAAGTGCCCTGAAGATCCTGCCAGTCTCAGTCCCTGAATCTCCACTGTGGCCACCCCTGAACCTCCTCCATGGGCTCAGTCCCCTCTGCTGCTGTCAGCACACCAGGAACCCTCAGCTGGCAGCAAATCCCTGCAGGGGACACCAGGGTCCTGGATGGTCACTGGTTTCACTCCCAAACCCAGAGCAGCTCTGCCCTCGCTCCCTCTGGAGCTGCAGCCCCTGACATCCCTGTGAAGGTCTTGGAGACAAAGAGGGGAGCAGAGAGTGCCAGGGACTGTCCCCATGGGCATGGGGCCAGTGCAGAGCCCACCCAGGGAAGGGGTCTCAGCCAGGAGCCAGGTGTGACCCACCTGGAGCTCTCCTCCCTCTGCTGGGGGGACAACCAGCCAATTTAAAATTCCCAATTTCCAGTCATTAATGCACTGAGCCCAGTGGAGACTGCCTCATCTCAGACTGGAGCATCCTCCCCTGGGGCACCCTGTGGGCAGGACTGGATTGGGAGCTGTGAGCCCCATGTGAGGCTGCTATCCCCATGCCAGGCTGCTGCCCCATGCCAGGCTGCTCCCCTGGCACAGCAGCCCCTGGGCAATGGGGATTTTCAATTCCACCTCCTCCAGGCAGAGCGGGAATGGATGGGCAGGAAGGCAGGGAGGGCAGGACCGTACCTGGAGGAGAGGCAAACATTAGTCGCTATGAAAAGCAAAACCTCCCTGCTATTTTTCCTTTTAGGAAACTTGGAAACATCTCTTTTATGACATTTTCCAGTGGTTTTGCCTTGTTTTATAGCAATTGACAATATTTATATAATGACATAAACCACCATAAAGCAGGGCAGCCATGTAAATAGGTGCAAAGAGGAGGCTCCTGGGGCTGCTGGAAACACCACCCAGAGGGACCCAGCTCTGCTGAGCCTCCCCTGACACCACAAGGCCCCAAAATTAATCTGGGTATTGGGAGAAAAATCCCACCCTGGACATCAAGCAGCTCCCCCCACCAAGTGTGTGTTTTCTCCCCTTTCCCACACTGGACCTGGTTTTCCTTATCTCAGACCTCAAGGAGAGCTGAGGGTTTTGCAGCCAAGGGAAGTGAAGCCACCAGGTTCTGAGGGATAAAATCTGACCTCAAGTGTCCAAATGGAGGCTTAAAGCCCCAAAACAGGGCTTGGATGCTCTCCTGCAGTCACCATCAGCTGCTGCCAGGGTGGGACAGCACATCCTCAGGCAGCCAGGATGTCCCCAAACCTCAAACGGTGCCTAAAGGTAACAGAATCCAACCCAAAGCCAGTTCTCCATGTGGAGAGCAGGAAGGAAAGGCCAGGGGACCTGGGGACTCAGGAACTGACCATAGCACACCTGGACACCCAGGGCTCACTCCCAGTTTCCACCCTTGTCAAGCACAGCACCCTCCCAGCACAGCCTGGACACCCCAAACCCCAGGGACACCCTCCAGCCCCTTCCCTGCTCCCACTGCTCCTGGAAGGCCCCCAGCGCCTGACCCCACAGCCCTGTCACAGCCTGGGGGCTCAGAGGGAAATGAGCTGGCACAGCAGCCTGGAGGCTGGCACAGGAGGGAAGCCCCCAGGCTTGTCCTCCAGGCCTGTCTCTCCATCCCTGCTGGAGTTTTGTGCTTTCCATCAGCCCAGGCAAACCAACACCTCACTCCATCCACAGTCCCAGTGCCCTTCATGTGCTTCCAGTAATCCTGACCTGCTGGAACTGGTGCAGCTGGAGAAGCCTCAGCTGGGAGGGCACAGCAGCCCCATTTTGGGGTCCAGAGGAGCAGCTCCTCCTGCAGCACCCCTGCTTCAGGACATCTCCATGAGGACATCTCCAGGAGGACACCTCCATGAGGACACCCCCAGGAGGATACCCCCAGGATGACACTCCCAGGAGGATACCCCCAGGATGACACCCCCAGGAGGACATCTCCATGAGGATACCCTCAGTGGGACATCTCCATGAGGACATCTCCATGAGGATACCCTCAGTAGGACATCTCCATGGAGGACACCCCCATGAGGACACCTCCAGGGGGACCCCTCTGCTGCTCCCCCAGAGGGACAGGATGCCCCCTCAGCACCTGCCTGGCCAGGGGCAGCTCTGGGGCACCAATCCCCTTCTGACCAGCCCGGACCCAGCCAGGGCCACCCAGCGCCCTGGGGACAGGAGTGGCACCCCCGGGGCAGTGGGGAAGGGGCTGTGGTGCCTTCAGGGAGGCTTTGGAGAGCAGCTGAAATGCCAAAACAATCATCACCGACCGTAGCACCCCACAGATGTGGCTTGGTCTCGTTTCTGTTTGTCTGTGTGTCCGTGCCCCTCCCGCCCCGCCTCACCCCCTCACAAACCTGTGTTCCTTTTGGGGTTGTTTTATTTTGGTTTTGTTTTTGTTTGTGGTTTTTTTTTTATTATTTCTGTTAATATCTTGAACTGTAAATGTTGTTTAGTTATGACCATGGCAGACTGCTTTGGGCAATGTTTCTTTACAATGCATACTAATATATTATGGTTATTATATATGAATATATTTAATGACACGTGAAGAAGTTGTGGATTTTCTTATTGTTTTCCAAGTTGTTTCTTTTTTTTCCTTTTTTTTTCCCTTTTGTTTGTTCGTTCGTTAGATTGGCTGTAATTGACCTGAAGGAGCTTGTAACTGTTCAGCACCCCCTCCGTAGAACTAAAGTCAGAAACCAGTTGAATAAACTCTTGTAAACTGTAAAAATCTTCAGGAATTTCTGCTTTTTCCCACCCTATGGTTCAGTGAGTCTGTGGAACAAGGACGCAGGCAGGGAAATGATGGTGTCCCCTCCATCCCTGGCTCTGTCAGTGTCCCCAGGCAGGCCTGAGGTGGCACAGCTGTTTTGGACTGGCAGTCCCTGCCCTGTCCCTGCCCAGCACCCCCAGGCTGGGGCCACTGGCCTTGGGGACAGCGGGGTCACCGTGGGTGCATGGCAGGGGGTCCCCAGCAGCCCCTGTGGGCTCAGCTGTGCCCTGCAGAGGGACAGAGCCAAAACCTCTGGGACCCTGCCTGGAGCTGGGGACAGGTGGGGACAGCCAAAGTCTGCAGTCAGAACAGCCAAAGCCTGGAGTCAGGACAGCCAAAGTCTGCAGTCAGGACAGCTGCCAGCCCCGCTCTGGCCCCATTTCTGTCCCATCCAGGGGCTGCAGAGCACTGCTGGCCCCTCCTGCCCACCCTGCAGGGCTCAGGGCTCCCTCAGCTCCCCCAGCCCCATCCAGGATCAGCGGGGCCAGCACTGGTGCAAGGTAAGGGCTGGTGGCACTGACAGCACAGAGAGCTGGAGGTGGGGGGAACTGAGGCCAAAACCCTTCCAGGGACAAAACTCCAGGCAAAAGGTGCTGCCAAGTGCTGGGGTCAGCCCAGCTGACCTGAGCCTTCATCAGGGCCGGGAATTTATGAACCCAAAACTGCGACAGAGGTGGAAATGTCAGATCTCTATTGCAGAGACAAACGGGTCACAAGTGCCAGCCCTCTGCTCCCAGGGGCAAATGGGCTCCCAGACTGCAGGTGGCCACTTGTGCAGAGGTGACACGGTGCCTCTGGAAAGGGGGGGATGAGGCCTTTCCCACGGAGGGCTGGACCTGGAGTGGTTTTCCCAGCCTGGTCCCAGCAGGCAGAGTGGGACAGGAGCCATCCACACACCCAGCTCAGCCCAGGATCCAGGGAAGAGGAAAATGCCCAGCAGCATTCCAGGATGATCCCTGCAGGAGGTGGGGATCTCTCCCAGGGCATTGGAACATCCAGGTGCCTGGGGCACACACCAGAGCTGCCCCCAGCACTGGGATTGTTGGTCTGGAAGCTGCTGAACCCCTGAGCACTCCAGGAGAGAGATGAGGAGGTGGCAGGGAAGGCCAAGGCTGGGATGTCTCTGGGCACATTCCAGGAAGATCTTTGCCTGGGAAGCCACTCCAGGTTGGCTCCTCCACTGCTGCTGGGAGCCAAACCCTGGTGTCTGTCGTATTTTAACTTTGCTTTTTCTTTAGTGGGGCAGGGAGACAGAAAAGCTTCCCTGCACACAGCAGAGTGCTGCCAAACCCACTGCTTTTTAATCAAATTCCTCACCCACATGACACGTTAAATGCTACCTAAAGGGCAAGGCTGAGAACCCTTTTGTGGCCAGCACAGTGAGCAGCTCCTGCTGTTTCCACACTTCCCTGGATCTCACAGAAAAATGTGCTGGAGGACCCAGTGGGTCAGAAAAGCTTTGAAAGCCTGGGTCAGAACAAAGTGCTGTGGAACACTGACCAGGGTGAGTTCCACATCCATCCTGTGTGTCCTGGGAACTCAAACAAAGCCCTAATTCCCTCCAGAAGAGGCAGTTTTAATTAGCAGCCCAGAAGTGACAGTTTTAATTAGCAGCCCAGAAGTGGCAGCTTTAATTAGCATCCCAGGCCCATGGTCTCCTCTGAACAAAGCCCACGTTGCTCTCTGGCTGTCACTGAAGGTCCACGGGGCTGCTCCAGAGCTGGCACTGAAATCCTGCTCCAGGTCTGGAGGCTGCTGCTGAGGAACAGCTCCAGGAGCATTCCCAGTGTCCACAGAGCTGTAGGAATGCAGGGATTTGGAACTCCTCTCCAAAACCTTTCCTTGCTTCCAGCTGGAGCAGCCCTGCCCAAAGCTCCATTGCTAATCTGACCTCAGCAATAACTCATGAAACCCCTGCCTGTCCTCTGGAAAACCAGAGCACATCAAACCAGCCCTGCCTGCCCCTGCAGTCACTGACAGCCCCGAGGTGAAACATCCCTCCAAGAAAGCTGAGCAGGCACAGCCTGGGCTGCACTTGGGAAGGCTCCAAGGGTTTCTCCAGCAGAGCACACAGACAGCCCCAGAGGAGCTCCAGCCTCCAGCTCTGAGGGTTGAGGATGGGCACAGAGCCCTGGCTGAAGCTGCACCTATGGGCCTTTCTCTCCCCCAGGCTCCTCTCTCCTGTCCCTCCCTGGGAGCACAAAGACAGGGAAACCTCTCTGGATCCAGCGGACAGCTCCCACAGCTGCAGGACATGGCACCACCTGTGACAGATGAAGAAGAGAAGCTCTGGATCCCTGGGATCCCAGATGAGGGCCAGCCCTTGCAAGAGTGGCAGATCTGCCATAATACACACAAAGTCTGACAGAAATTGCTTATTTCCTTCTCCAGACCAGCTCTTAGGACATGGCAGCGTTGGATAAATCATTCACAGACAACACAAGATAGGAGGAAACAATAAAACCCCAGGCAGAGAAACTGTATAGAAATGGATCAGCTTTAATCAGTATTTATTGCTTGCTCTATTAATCCTGAAATCAAACTGACATGTGTAACAAAATAATTATTCTCTTGGCCAGAAGCAAACATTTAATACTTCTTTTTCATTAGTTTTGAAACAGGTAATCCTTCCTCTCAGCTGTAGAAGGGTGTGAGAAGCTGTCAAAGGAAGAGCCAGAGCTCAGTGAGGACGTTAATTGTGGTGCATCTCCCAGGGCCAGGCTGGCAGAGCCTCTGGGGAGCACACACGGGCAGAGCTCTCACTCTCACAGGCTGGGCTGAGTCCTGCTGCTGTTCAGTTCCCATCTGAGATCAGTAACTCCATCCCTGGAGATCAATAACGCACCCATAACCGTCCCTGGAGATCAATAACCCACCAATGACCATCCCTGGGGATCAATAACCCACCAATAACCATCCCTGGAGATCAATAACCCACCAATGACCATCCCTGGGGATCAATACCCCACCAATGACCATCCCTGGGGATCAATACCCCAGCAAGCCTCCCCCAGGCTGAGCACTGACCCAGTCCCCATGGTTCTGTGCAGCCCAGGGGCTCCTGCAGGGCTGTCCCTTCCCATCCTGGGGGAATCCAGAGGCAGCCACTCCCCAGGACATTCCCTGAATGGAGCATTTCCCTCTGCAGGAGGGATCCCAGAGCATTTTGGTGTTTGGAGCCTCTGGCATGTCTGAGCTCAGGAGATGGGCAGGGCAGCAGCACCAGCTGGGCCCAGGTGCAGGAGAGGTGGGTCCATCCCACAGCTGCAGCTGCCTGAGAGCCAGGGGAAGGTGGGAAGAGTGGGATGAAATCCTGTTAGTGCGATGAAATCCTGTTGGATTGAAATCCTGATGGGATGAAATCCTTTCCCACTGAAATCTTGCAGATCTCACTGAGCTCCTTGGCCAAGGAGAGCGGGGCTGCCTCAGGCTGCTGCAGTGGGGTCATTCCCAGCTGTGGGTTTGTCCAGGCTGCTGTAGTGGGGTCATTCCCAGCTGTGGGTTTGTCCAGGCTCCTGCAGTGGGGTCAGTCCCAGCTGTGGAGATGGTTCAGTTTGCTCAGTGGGGTCATTCCCAGCTGTGGAGTTTGTTCCCAGCGATGGATGGAGCTCATCCCTGCCCTCAGCAGGTCCCTGCCTGAGCCCTGGGGCTCCCCTGGAGCAGCTGCCCCAGCAGGGTCGGGGTTACCCCGTGGGCCAGAGCGCGACCACGGCGATGGCGATGAGCAGCAGCACGATCACCACCAGCATCCCTGCAGGGACACAGCAAGGCTCAGCATTTCTGTGTGTGATTCAATTCCTCCTCCTCCCCCTGCTCACCCCCACAGGCCTGCACTGGTGACCTGAGCACAGACCTAGACCCAAATCCCACAATGGCAGAGGGGTTCCTTCCCTTCCTGACCCCACAAATCAGAATTTCCCAGCAGGGCTGTGGGGTACCTTCCTCCCTGCACATCTGCCACAGAAACACCAAGGGATGTGTTTAACTCACAGCCAGGCCAGCTGAGCTTTGCAGGAATCCCTCTGTACCATCCCACTGGGGCAAAGGATTATCCAGGAGGAAATCCACACTGCAGCAGGAAATTGTTTCCAACACAAAGTACTCCTGCTTTCAGACAGAACTCTGTTCAGGGCTGGGCTGTCAGGCATGGACCTGACCTGGGGAACAGGGATCACCCAGCCCTGAGAGAACCCCACAGTGCCCTGCCCCACCTCTGTATGCCCCATCCTGCCCCAAACCCACTGAACCTAGCTGAGGTCAATGACAAATGAGATTGTACAAAATGGGATCCCTCCCCTCTCCTTAATTCCCCATTTCTCCCCTTAACTCTCCTCTTTCTCTCCCATTTTTAGAGGAAAGGAAGAAATGTTTGAGTGAGAACACCCTGGATCCACCTCCCAAACCACCCCCAATAAACAAACTCCTCACCCAGCTGGATCCCTGTGCTGGGCACTGCCATCACCCCCATGGGCATCCCCTGGGCTTCAATGATCTTTTAATTAGGAGGCTTTCATTGGTGTTCAGTATCTGCTGTGTGCAGTCTCCCTGCCCGAGCTGAGGGAATGCAGAGGCTTCCAAGAGTGGAAAACCTGTCCCTTCCTCTCTCTGCTCACTGAGGACTATTACTCAACCACTCACAGTATTTACAAGTCCAGCTCATGGCAATTAAAAAAGGATGTATTGAAATAAACTCGTCCTTCCACACTGGAAAAGGATATTAGACACTGCTTTTTGTAAATAGTGTCATGTTTTCTATGCCGAAACTATTCCTCTGCCAGGGGGCCAGGATTTTTTTTTTTCCAGGGAAATAAGAGTTGCCACCAGCAGGATTTTTTTCTCTTATGCTCAGCTGAAACCATTTGTGATCCCATCCATGCCTGTCCTCTGGCAGTGGGAGCCATTCCCCGTGTCCTGTCCCTCCATCCCTTGTCCCCAATCTCTCTCCAACTCTCCTGGAGACCCTTCAGGCCCTGCAAAGGGCTCTGAGCTCTCCCTGGGGCCTTCTCCTCTCCAGGCTGAGCAGCCACAACTTCCTCACCCTTTCAGTCTCAATGTTTTTACACCTTAACATACATTTTAGAGTTTTCCACAGAGCCAGAAGCAAATAAGTTGCCTAAATAGGGAAGAAGTAAGATCTGATAAAGCTGCCACATTCCCATTCTCTGTTATGTTTTGCACTGGAGGGAGAAGTTTTAGAGGGTGCAAATCCTTCACACAGTTTCAGTGTAACAGAGTTTATGGACTGCAGCAATTAAGAGACAACCGAGATCAGCTGCTTGGAAAATACTCCCTAGGTGTGAATTACTAATGATACAGAGGGGAGTTAATGGGGTGTAATTATTCTTTGACAAGTCCCAAGAAAAACTGCACATAAACCCCAAATTATCCCCAGCAGGAAGGCTGATAAAGGATTGCTGATGGGCAGTGCAGAGGGAGGGAACTGCAAGGCACACACTGAGAGAGGGGACAGCAAAGTGAAACAAACCTTGTTCAACCCCTGGGAAAAGACTGGAATTCAAAAATCTGAAGCCAAAAAGGTCAAGTGCTGTCCTTGTCCCAGCTGAGGGACACAGGGACACCAGGACAGGAGCACAGGGCTGTCCCCAGCACACAGCTCCAGGGACACAGGGCTGTCCCAGCACACACACATCCCCAAGCTCCCCTCACACCACACAGAGCAGCTGCTGCACACATTTCCCCCCTGAACTACAGAGCAGCAGATTAGAAGGATCTGAAGGTTTTAAACCTGAGTGTTTCACATGCTTTTCCCACTGAAGTTGTGGATAGGATCTGACAGGAATTCTGCATTCTGAGGTTCCTGCCTGCTTTGCCTTTTTTTTGCTGAAATGCTATGAAATATAAATATTCCTCCTGACAAGAAACCCTCAAAGAGAGGCTCAGGAATCAAAACCATTCTTAAAGTCAACAGGAGTCAGAAGAGAACAAAGGAAAGGCTCTCGTGCAACAGGAAACATTCCAGGAATACAAATCCCAACTGCATCCCAGGGAAAGGTGGGAAGCAGAAATCCCTGTGCAATTACTGAGCAAGTAATCAAGGCAGGCTGCAATAAATGCCATGCTCCTGAAAATCCCTGTGTTAGAGGCTCTGGGGCAGTGCTCCAGCTGCTGATCCATTGCTGATCCCAGTGCTGATCCACTGCTGATCCCAGTGCTGATCCCACTGCTGATCCCAGTGCTGATCCCAGTGCTGATCCACTGCTGATCCACTGCTGACGTGGCCAGTGATCCTGCTGATGGGATCCATTGCTGACTGCGACCCCAGTGCTGATCCCACTGCTGATCCCACTGCTGATCCATTGCTGATCCCAGTTCTGATTCCACTGCTGATCCCTCACTGCTGATCCCAGCGCTGACCCCAGTGCCGACCCCAGTGCTGATCCCAGTGCTGACCCCACTGCTGAGCCCATTGCTGATCCCAGTGCTGATCCCTCACTGCTGATCCCATTGCTGATCCCAGTGCTGATCCCTCACTGCTGATATTCCCTCACGGGAGATATTCAGACAGCAAACACAACCATGTGAAGGTTGGGTCCTGAAGTAAATGCTGATTTCAGCCCATTAAAAGAATTCTAAGGCATGTGCATGTGTGTGGGGCCAGCTCCTGTGCCCTGACTTCAGCAGCTGCAGGGCTGCATCCAAGCCCATTTCAGCAATGCCCAACTTGCATCTGGCAAATCCCACCCCAAAACTGACAATGCCCTGGTCCTGAGCCTGCAGAGAGGAGTTGCAGCCCTGCACCAAGCCCTGAGCATCCCCAGCACCTGTCAGTGAATATTTCCGGGAACAGCAGCTCTCCTTGGGGTATTCCCTGTCTTTCCTGATGATTTGAGTGTAGTGTCACTCCCAGGTTCAACACTGGTGTCTTTTATAGATGATAAAATAATAATAATAAATAGCATGGTCAGACTTTAAAGAGCCTGTATAGCATTCCATCATCTGGAAAAGGCAGCTTGGTTCAGGCCAAGGAAGTTATATTCCCACAGAACTGTCTATCCAGAAGTTTATGAGTAAGTCTTCTTTTATAAGGGACATGAGCAGTAACTTTAAACACATAATTGTTGTTTTATAGGGCAGCAGAGAGGCAGGGCAAGGATGGGACCTTCAGCACAAGGCCTGGCTGCTTTCCTCCGGGACTTCTATTTAATATCACAGCTTTAAAGAACCCAAACTTTATCTGCTGTTTCAGTGAGTTAATTTTAAGCCCGTGTTGCCAGATATATGGCAGAAACCCTGCCCAAATCCCCTCAAACCCTGCTTTGGGAGGCAGAGAGAACCAGCCTGGAGGCTGGCCCTGAACCCTCTGCACATACCTAAAGCACTGCTTTCACATGGCAAGCACCCCAAGAAATCCATCTTGCTGTCCTTTACGTCCCCTACAGGAGAGCCAAGCCCTTTCTCCCCCAAAAGCCATAAAATCCTTTCTCTCCAACACTTTCCCCATGCTGGGGATTCCATTTGTGCTGCATTAAGAAGCACTTGAGCAGAAATCCCACGCTATTAAGCTGCCTTGTGTGTGACTACAGCCCCGTTCCTACACCTGCAGCTCCAAGCCCACCTCTCTGGAGGTTTTCCTTTATTAGTTTTGTGACAGCCAAACGTTTTCTTGGGCGAGAGGGCCGGGGAAATGCTGCTCACCCTCCCGCCCCAGGAACCCGGCCCTTATTGCTTTTGACCTTCCCTTTCAACTGCTCTGCCTGCAGAAATCCAACACTGCCGTTGTACCTCGCGGCCCTGACACCAAAATCATTGGCAGCTCTCAGAGAAATCAAGAGCAGGCTGCGCCAGGTTATTAAAGGCTCCAAATGTTCATGTGTTTCATTGGCTCTAGAGGAGGGGGAGAAGGCACTCCTCAGAAAAGCTGAGCTCCTTGGAAACAACAATATTGCATTATGAATTCCTTATTTGGGAGAAAGAACAGCCTAGGTCGTTTCTGTGTGAAATGAAAAGGCTCTGGGTCCGTGAGTTATTGCACATTTGGAGCTGTTCATGCTATGCCAGATTAACCCGAAAAAACAATTTATCTGAGGGGAAGGTGCAGACTTTGTTTGCGCACTTTAACTCCTCCATCAACATTATTTCACACGCCAGAAATTGCATTTTTGTGGGCTTTGGTCATCTCAGGTTGGAGCTGGGATTCCCTCTGGGTGCACAGATGAGTTTGGGGCTAACACCAGCTCTGGTCAGTGCCTGGAGATCCCTCAGGTCACTGACAGAAGGGTCTGTGGGCAAACAAAGTGGGGCTAAAATCCAGCAGGGTGAGAAGCATCCCTACCACCAGAAATCAAACATCACACCAGCAGAGAAGCAGCGTGGAGTGAGTTTCTATCCAAACCTTTCTGACTTCAGCCATCAAATAACCCCAAACTTCGGGTCCCAAACCCCACGTGCAGCCTGGCTGAGGGCAGGCAAGTGAGAGAAGTGTTTCTGTAATCCATTATTGTTACCCTTCCATTTGCTTCTTTGTTAATCTGTTTTTCAAGTCTCAGACCCATGCCAGGTAATGCCCTGGACTGCTTCCAAGCACAACTGCCCCGAAATCCCAAATTCCTTCAGGAGTGGCACAAGCCCAAGCTCACCCTGAGCTCGGGGCTCTGCTCCCAGCCTCCAGCTGCTGCTCAGGTTTCAGCTGCTCCATGGCAAGGTCACCTCCTGCTTTGAAGGCTTTGGGGTGCCCCATTTGTCTGTGTGTCTGCTGAACCATCCCTGAGCTCCTGCTCTGCCCTGGGAACCAGAGCTCAGCAATGGCAGCTCAAAGGAGAGTTTCCCATGGAAATGAGGAAATTTAAATGATTTGCCCTTCTGAGGCACCAGAAGTGAAGCTCAGAGACAGACATTTGTTCGGAGCTGAAGGCAAGGCAAGAGCACAGCAAGAAGTGAACTGTCACAAGTTTCAACTTTCAGAGGAGTCTGTGGGAAAGGGAACACTTGGAGCTAAATCTGTACCTCCTTTAAATAGCAGCAGGTAGCTGGGAGAGGACAATGGTGGAGAAATGGTTCAGGTACCTCTGAGCCACAGTGACTGAACCAGAGAGCTTTAAAGGAATCACACCTGAACAGCTCCTGCAAAAACACTGGGAAATAAAATCATTGCCTGCACTCACCACTGCATCAGGAGCAGGCGTGAGAGGCAGCACTTCCCCATCCCAAAAACCCCAAATCAACCCAAAACTGGCAGCCTCAACCCACCTCTGCCTGTTGTGAGGGGTGGCCTGGGGAAGAGCTGTGCAATCACCCAGCCTCAAGCTGGAAACATCCTCATGGATTTTCCTTTTGTTCCTCTGAGTGACTTCACAACTTTCCTTGCTTGGCCCCACACCATCACCAGACTCTTTCCAGCCCCAAAGGTCACTGGCAGATGTGGTTAGTGGATTTCTTTGCATGTGGTTTGTTTTTCTTCCCCTTTTTTTTTAATTAAACAAGCACACACAGCCACAGTTTCCAGCTGTCCTTCCTCCAGACTCCTGGGCATCCTTTCCCTCACATCAGGGACAGCCAGGAGCAGGAGCAGCTGAGGGAAATTCAGCATTTCTGAGCAGCAGAGCTGCAGCCTGAAATGGCACCTGTGGAAGTGTCACACACCTCAATGTGCACAGAAGGCTTCCCAGGAGAAAGGAAACAAAACAGCACAAAAAAGAGCACAAAGGTTCTAAAAATCCCTTATTTCATATGAGGTCACTCAGCTCACTCCAGTGAGCCCAACCAAGCCCAAGGTGTCACCTGAACCCTTCTGCTCTGGAAAAACCAGCAGGAAGGGTGAGAAAGCACAGGTTAAACTGGGATACCCCCTTCTCCAGCAGAAGATATCCCCCAGGCCATGAGCTATGAGGAACAGCAGGGTTTGCCATGAACGGTGCCATAGAGCACCACCCATAGAGGTGGGGAGAGCAGCTGGGACCAGGGAGTGCAGCACAGCCAGGGAAAGCTCTCCTGGCCACAGGAAATCCAAGGTTCCTGATGGAAAACCCAGCCAGGTGGGACCTTGGGCAGCAGCAGCCACAGAGCACTGAGGAGATTTCTCACTGCAGTGTCACTCCCCAGCCTGGGAGATTCACCAGCGAATCCCAGGGCTGGGGCCTTGCCCTGAGGCAGGGGCTCTCCCATTCCCTGTCTCCATGGTCCTTCTCCAGCTCAGCCTCCCTGCCCAGCCCCAGCCCCAGCTCCAGCAGAGCATGCAGCAGCCCAGCCCAGCTGGCAAACTCCAAAGGGTTTTCCTGAAAGGAAGGGTCAGAGCCCAGCCCTGCTACCTGCAGCAGCCTGGGGACAGGCAGAAGCTGTGACAGATGATCTCAGCAGGGAACTGCTGTCCCTGCACCACTCTCCCCAGTAAAAACAAACGGGCAAAGAGAAAGAATCAAATTAAAGGGCAGCTCTGCTGGCCTGGCACACAAGGGACATCTGCCTACGTCCATCTGCCACCAGCCCCACACCCTGGCTTTGTTTTTGGTGGGGTCACTTGTGTGCCATTGTGGCTGCCTGAACTGCCTCCCCAGGACACCAGGGCCAGACAGGGAAAAAGGTGGGAACGTGGGGAGAAGGAGGAGGCAGCCACCAGCTCTGCTCAGATGCATCACTAAATTGTCCCATCAGGCAATCACCCCAAATCACTTGGGAAAGGATTCTCTTTTGCCTCTGCCTTTGTTTTTCACCCTGGCATGGGCTGGGATCGCCCCCTCCCTGCTTACATGGACGTATCACAGCACCAAAATGCTTCCAAAGGGTTTCCAGCATCCCATGAAAAAAATAAACAAGAAATAAAAACAATCCCAGCTCAGCCAAACGAGTGGAACAGCAACGGCAACAACCTCAAAGTTTTACTGATCCATCAGATCCTGCAGGGACAACCTCCCCACAAGGCACTGAGCAAGAAGAACCGACACACAAAAAGATCAGATTGTGTTCATGTCACTCATTCAAGGTGGATTAAGTGCTCCTGAAGGCTGCTCCATGTGTCTCCCATTTGCCCAAGTGCCCTGCTCCCCCAGGAATTGCAGGAACTGCTGGAAATGGGCTCTGCTGGCTGCCCCGTGCCTGGGCTGCCTGGCTGAGTGCTCGGCAGGGCTAAGATTTCCATACAAATTGCAAAGCTCCTAAATGGCTTCCTCAGCACAGGGCCGGGGGTGGAAACGGGAGAATCGTTAATGATTAGTTCCTTATGGCTCCCACATTCTTGAAGCATATTTCTCGCAGTCCCTGGAACACTCCTGCATTCTTGATTGCAAAATGGCAATAAGTGATTTCCTTTAAAAGCCTCGTCTTTTATTGAAATACTAAAAATACCCCACTAGCCCCAGTGCACTGCAGCCTCTCTCTTTCCTGGACAGGCCCCATCAGCCCTGATGAATTCTGTTTTGAAGACAGCAATAAACATTTCAGCATGGGCCGTTCAATCCACTCCATAATAGATCTTGCATTTCCAGTGGAGCCCTCCTAGCACCATAAATCATCTTTACACAGACTTAAGTATGAGAAACTCCAGCTCAAAACAAGCATGGACTTTTCTTTTTCTTTTTAGAAATTAAGAATGGGCACAGAACAGTCAAGAATTAAATGTGTGACAACTTTAAACACAAAACCACTGGGCTGACCCTGTAAACCAGGGCTGCTGCAGTGGTCAAAGCCACACTGCTGCTCCAGTCAATCCACTTGACAAAAACCTGCCCTGGTGGGGTGAAAACACTCAGGAAAACTTCCATGTACATCCACTCCACCCAAACAAACACGGCTTTCAGGTCTGGGACACTCTGGCTGCTGCTGATTTCAAAAGCCACAGATGAAGATTAATGACACTGCACGCCTGAACTGCTCCCACACACCCAGAACTCCTCTGGTTTGTCCAGTCCATGCAGACTGGAAGCCCAAACTGCTCTCCCCTCTGCTCATGATGTCTCTGTCCATCTGCTGCAGAGCCTGGAGAAAGCTCAGAGATAATTCCAGGTACACAGCAAGGAGGCTCCTGCCTGAGCCAGAGTGGCCAGGGAGCTGCTGGGGGATCCCACAGCCTGGAGTCCCTGGATGGAGTCTGGATTCCCTGGATGGAGCCCAAAGTTCACTGTCCTGAGCCTTGGGAACCCTTGGGAACCCTTGGGAGCTGCTGGGGGATCCCACGCTCTGGATTCCCTGGATGGAGCCCAAGATGTGCCCCCTGTCCCCACAGTCCCAGCTGCTCTCAGGAAGGCTCTTCCCAGCCCACCAAAGCTGCTTTGGGAAGCCCAGCACAGCAGGGACAGAGTCCTGGAGTGGGAAATGGATTTCCACTCAAACATACCCTGAGCAAAGGGGAAAAGCCTTGGTGTCCTCCTGGCTGGATCTTTAAACACTCAGGTGAAACGTCCTTGATTTTAACACCAACACTCCTTTGGATTCAGTGTTCCAGCCCAGTTTGTGCTGGGTGCAGCCTGCCTGGAGAATTCTTGACACACATACAGCTGTTGTTTTGTTGGGAATTGTGTTTTCACAACTCAAATAACAATCCTGCTTTTAGAAACTTGCTCAACCTTTGGCAATGCAGCCTAATCAGCAGAGAAAACTGCAGAACCCAGCAACCAAATCCTCCTTATTAATACCATTTACAGCTGCTAACAACTCCAAGAACCTTCTAGAAATGCCAAGGGAAACAGGGTGGGTGAAACAATCCCTTGCAAAGCACTGAGCCAATATACACAAGAATTGTGATAAGAAATTAGGTTTGACTTGCACAATAATTTTAAAAGTTTTTGGAAAATGGAGTCAGAAGAGCAGGAGGCTGATAAAATAACAGAGTTCAGTAGCAATGCAAAAATTTCATGCAGATAAAGTGGGGAATTCAATCCTTGCTGAATTCTTGACATCATTTAGATGTTAACAGAAGTTTCTTCTCCAGAAAAAGAAGGCAAGGCATCTTTAAAGCCCACACACAGATCCCTGACTCCTCTATGCAGAGTACTACACAGAACTATTTTGGTTTTGGACGACTGCATAGTCTCATGTGTCAGGATGACTATTTGATTTTCTTTTATTCTTTAATTTCAGCCTCGAGCAGAGCCAAACCTGCACAATTTATGCACGTGCAGTGCAAGAGGTCCCCTCTCATTTTGTGTCATCCCTGTGCCTTCCTAAAAGCAGAGAAGTTTATGGGCTCTCAACTCCAGGGCCCTGCTCTGCCTCCCCACAGGACAGATCCGACTGCCCCTGCAGCTGCACAGAGGAAATGAGGAAATCACTGTGGGAACAGCGTGCTGGGGACAGCTGGGAGGGTGACAGGAGCAGGGTGTCACTGCTGTGTCACTGTCACTGTGTCACTGCTCTGGGAACAGCATGCTGGGGATACCTGGGAGGGTGACAGGAGCAGGGTGTCACTGCTGTGTCACTGTCACTGTGTCACCATGTCACTGTCACTGTGTCACTGCTCTGGGAACAGCATGCTGGGGACACCTGGGAGAGTGACAGCAGCAGGGTGTCACCGTGTCACTGCTGTATCACCGTCACTGCGTCACTGTGTCATTGTGTCACTGCTGTCACTCTGTCATTGCCATGTCACTGTATCACTGTGTCACCGTGTCACAGCTCTGTGCCCCAACCCAGTGGGGATTTCTGCCCAGCAGCCCAAGGAGAGCCCTGGCAGAGCCTGCAGAGAGCAGCATGGGCTGGAACCTTCTCTGTGTCACTGTGTCACTGCTGTGTCACTGCTGTGTCACTGTGTCACTATGTCACCATGTCACTGTGTCACTGCTGTGTCACTGTATCACTGTGTCACTGTGTCACCATGTCACTGCTGTATCACTGTGTCACTGCTGTGTCACTGTGTCACTGTGTCACCATGTCACTGCTGTATCACTGTATCACTGTGTCACAGCTCTGGACCCCCAGGAGAGCCCTGGCAGAGCCTGCAGAGAGCAGCACGGGCTGGAACCTTCTCTGTGTTACTGTGTCACCAGGTCTCTGTGTCACTGTGTCACTGCTGTCACTGTGTCACAGCTCTGCACCCCGAGCAGAGAGCAGCACAGGCTGGAACATTCTCTGTTGCCTCTGAAGTTGTTGTGTCCCATCCCTGGCAGTGCCCAGGGCCAGGCTGGGCAGGGGACAGTGGGAGGTGTCCCTGCATGGCAGGGGTGGCACTCGATGTCCCTCCTTTAAGGTCCTTCCCAACCCAACCCACTCTAGGATTCTATATTTTGCATCATATTTTCCTTTTAGAGGCATTTCCCCTTTTCAGCTCCTTAAGGTTATTCCCAGATACTGTGGGGGCTGACAGAAAAGAAAGATAAATATATAAAATTAAGGGGGAAAAAAAAAATCTGTGTAAGGATTGAAGCCTGTATCAAACAAACAACCAGCATGAAAATACTTGGGAGCCATTAGCTGCCTGATTTACTAATTCCTTTTTCTTTTTTCCTGGAGTCTAATCCTATGGTTAAACCTACAGAGCTTTTCCCCTCACACTTGCAGGGGGAGAAGAAACCCCCCCAGCAGGGAGGCACACAAATCTCCCTGGACCATTTGTCTGAGTGCTGCTCTGCCCAGAGCCAGGATGCTCCAGCTGCTTTTGCAATAGCTCAGTTCTGATAGAATTACCAGCACTGTCCATTATTAATCATGTTGCCACTGCAGGTCCCTCTGGAGCGTTTGCTTAGCCCAGACTTTTCCAAACCCTTCCAGTTTCCTCTCCATTTATTAAAAGATGACCACAGTTAAAGCAAACCCCTGCTACTACAGAACAGCAGGGAAAATAAGGGGGGAGAGAGGCAAAATCACCTTTAGCCTTGGCTTTTACTCCATTCCCAGAAGAACCTCAAACCTTTTCCTCCATTCCCAGAAGAACCTCCCCAAAGCACTGGGCTCAGTCTTTGTCTCCCTGGCTGTTTAAGGTAGCATTAGGATTTAAGGAACATTTCCCTGGATGTCACTGTTTGAGCTGGGATCATTGGAAGAAATTTGGTACTGGCACAAGCCCTCAGTGCCCACAATCCCTGAGCTCCTGACAGTGTTCCAGAGCCAGAGTGCTCTGCTGGCCGGGGAACAAAGCCCTGGCACCCCCAGGACTGAGCCCTGCTGAGGTGCAGGGTGTTCCAAACACTCCCCATGAACTAAGGGAATGCACAACGAGGGCAGGGGCAGCCCCTGGGCTGGCAGAGAAAGGGAAAGCTTAACCCAGCACAGCCCCCCACAGTGCCCAGCACGGGAACTGGGAGGGAGGCCAAATCTGCTGGCATGGAGGGCACTGCTGGGCATGGAGGGCAGTGATGGGCATGGAGGGCACTGCTGGGCACGGAGGGCAGTGATGGGCATGGAGGGCACTGCTGGGCATGGAGGGCAGTGATGGGCATGGAGGGCAGTGATGGGCATGGAGGGCACTGCTGGGCATGAAGAGCAGGGTTCTGCTGGGGTCCCTGAGCAATCCCTGGCACCCTGCCCTTCCCCAGGTCCCTGCCCTGAAGTTGGGAGCACCATGGATGTGGAACTGGCCTGAGCTGACCTCCAGCCCCTGCCCTGCTCCTGGGAGGCTCCATGTGTGCCACAGATCAGCCACAGATGCAGGAGGGCTCTGCTCCTGCCAGTCTTCATTTCTTATCCCAAATCTGGAGGATGCCATGGATTGCTCACAGCTTGGGGAGGGTTCTGCTCTTGCCAGTGCCCATTTCCCACCCCAGACCTCGCAGATGTCACAGATCAGCCACAGCTTTGGGAGGGCTCTGCTCCTTCCAGCTCTGCCATCCCCATTTTCCACCCCAAATCTGGAGGATGTCATGGATCAGCTATGGCTTCAGGAAGGTTCTGCTCCTGCCAGTGCCCATTTCCCACCCCAGAGCTGAGGATGGGCTCCCAAGGATGGGGATCTGCAGTGCACACAAAATGCTGCCTAGGAAAGCTTCCCACCGACTCCACGTGGGCTCTGACTGGGAAGATCCCCATTTATCCCCCAGATTTCACATTGTTTTTAGGACTCTGCCGTCTGCAAAGCATTAACTCCAACCAAGTGATACAATTCTGCTAAAATTACACTCCTAAGCCAGCCATGTCTTTCTGAGTCACAGAACAAATATGCCTGTGCAATTGAAATAAAACCTGCACAATTCCTCCAGTGTTCAGCCTCTCTCTCTGCCTCTGCTCCCACCAAGGCAGCACAGGCTGGCCACGTATCACAGAGCCCATCTCCAAGCAGGAATTCCACTCACAGGGTCTGGCTTTGGGAGTAGGCAAATTAAAAACAGAGATGAAGGGATACTTATCCTTTTATTTTTAGCACAATCAAGGTCTGGTGGGAGGGAATTCTAATAAAATTTTAAAGGGAACACTTCTAATGGAGCATCCTTAATTCTATAATGAAGAGGTGGATGCAGCGATTTGTTTCTGCTTACTAGCAGCTTTTTTTTTTTCTTATTTTGATATTGTTCACTGTGGTTTTCATGGCTTTGAGGGGAGGTTTGCAGCAGGACCAGCTGCCAAGAACATCTCCCAGTTAGCTGCTTTGGTCATCAGTCAGTAGCTGCCATTAACACAGCACTTTCTATCTACAAATCCAATAATTCCAGAGCTACTAAACCTCATTTTCCCTCGAGATTAGTTTTGGTGGAGAAAAGCACCCTTTGGAAGGCAAACCAATTTTATTTTAAAATTTTAAGTACTTTAGGTATCAAAACACATGGTGCAGCCTGGACTGGGGCTGCCCATAAATGCTGCCATGAACATGGGAAAGCAGCAGCAGCTCCAGCTGCTCCAATTAACTCCCAGCACCTTCCCCGAGCCCAGACAATCCTGGGCTGCTTGTCATGCAAACAGCCTGGGAGCTGCATTCTCCATGGAAGGGTAAGTGACTGAGTTAAGCAGATTACTGGGGAAGGAGTCACACTCAGCAGCTTTATGAGACGATTAGACCCTGGGAAATTCACACCCTAAATCCCCAGGCCCTGATAGAGCACATTGATCCCCAGCTCCAGGATCCAGCTCAGGCAGTAACCTCCCTGGCAGCATCCAACATTCCCTTCCCAGTGAACTTCCACCAGCTCTGCCCCCTGCCAGAGAGGGAGATTCTGATAAAATTGTACAGGGGGAAAGGCTGCAGTAGCGTTTGGCTAGGCAGCAGCTCGTGCTGAAACAACTCTTCTCCTGATGTGACAGGAGATCCCCAGCTCTGGGCACCTGGGCTCTGAGACCCCTGTGGGGTCTGGCTGCCCCATGGCAGAGAGGTGATGCCCCTCTCTGCACTCACCATGGCTTGGCAGAGCACTGAGGCTGGCATTCCCTGCCTGCAATGCTGGCAGAGCTGGCACAGGGACTCAGGGTGGCATTCCCTGATGGCAGAGCTGGCACAGGGATTGAGGGTGGCATTCCCTGCCTGCAGAGCTGGCACTGAGAGTGGCATTCCCTACCTGCAGAGCTGGCACAGGCACTGAGGGTGGCATTCCCTGCCTGGCACAGCACTGAGGGTGCCATTCCTCGCTGCCAGAGCTGACACAGGGACTCAGGGCGGCATTCCGTGCTGGGACAGCTGGCACAGGGACTGAGGGTGGCATTCCCTGGTGGGACAGCTGGCACAGGGACTGAGGGTGGCATTCCCTGCCTGCAGAGCTGGCACTGAGAGTGACATTCCCTACATGCAGAGCTGGCACAGGGACTGAGGGTGTCATTCCCTGCCTGCAGAGCTGGCACAATCCTGACTTTTTGTCAACTCATGGCACCGTGAGGAGCGACAGGTTCTGGGAGAGGCTGTTCCAGACAGGGCTCTGTGACACTTCATGGAACAAAGGACTCTGAGTTTAACAGGATTATTGTTGCACTGCACTATTGTTGCACTGCACTGTTGTTGCACTGCACCATTGTTGCACAGCACTATTGTTACACAGCACTATTGTTGCACAGCACTATTGTTACACAGCACTATTGTTACACAGCACTATTATTGCACAGCACTATTGTTACACAGCACTATTGTTACACAGCACTATTGTTACACAGCACTATTGTTACACAGCACTATAGTTGCACATCACTATTATTACACAGCATTATTCAGCAGCCCCCATGATCTGAAGCATTACAATCCTCTCTTTTCTGGATCTATAGAAAGGAAAGGTGAAACCCCCTCACTTTAGAGAAGGTGAGTGTGCCAAGAGATCTCCCTCCTACCTGGGGTATTTTTATCAGAGATGTCTCTAAAAATACTTCTCAAAGAAAGTTCCTTATGCAAGAATTAGACAGCTCAGGACTGCTGAAGTGCATCTAGCTCCATCCAAAGAGACTCCTCCAGCAGGAATGGCCTCACCCTGGTACCAAACGGACAAAGGGCACAAACCCCATGGGCAGCCTGAGGAAGGGCTCATCTGCATGGTGGGACAGCTCTGAAGGGAAAGCACAAGGCTGAGTGCTCCTGCTGAGAGAGCTGAGGTTATTCAGCCTGGAGAAGGCTCCAGGGAGAGCTCAGAGCTCCTTCAGGGCACCCAGGACAAGGCCTGGAGGGGCAGGACACAGGGAATGGCCTCAAGCTGAAGGAGGGCAGGGTTAGATGGGAAATCAGGAACAAACTATGCCCTGGCAGGGTGGGCAGCCCTGGCACAGGGTGCCCAGAGCAGCTGTGGCTGCCCCTGGATCCCTGGCAGTGCCCAAGGCCAGGCTGGACACTGGGGCTGGGAGCACTTGGGACAGGGGAAGGTGTCCCTGGGACAGTGAGAGGTGTCCCTGCCATGGCAAGGGTGGCACTGAGTGGCTTTAAGGTCCTCTTTCCAATCCAAACCCTTCTGTGAGTCTCTGAAGACCCAAGAGCAGAAATCACACATTTCCTGCCTTCCTGACCCCCATTTCTTTCTTGACTAATGCTGAATGAAGGCATGAAAAGGAGATGGGCTCCCCCCCTCATCTGGGGGTCTCAGGTGAGCCAGCCCAAGCACAGGCAGGTGCTGAGCAGGGCCCAGCCAAAGCCAGGCTCAGCTCAAGCCGGGCTCTGTGTGCCTGCGCCAATCCAAGCAGGAAGCAGACTGGAACTTGTCTGCTGTCAATCCCCCTCAGTTACATCCCATAAAAACCCCTGGGTGCCCCCTACAGCCACCATTCCCTCCTGGGAGCTGCCACCTCAGCCTGCAGGCCATGTAACACCCCAATCCTGCCCAGCTCCAAGCCCCCTCTCCTTCCCCTGCACTTCCAGGCTGTCCCTGGGACAGAAGGGAGGGAACAAAGGGGCTGCCTCTGTGTCAGGAGCCCTTGCAAGGGCTGTGTTTCACTCCACCCTGCTCCAAAGCAGGGCAGTGTCTGGAGAGCTCTGTAGGAGTTTTTGTCTCATTAACATTTCCATCAGGGATCAAAGAATATATTAAAAATATCTAAGTACAATTCCTGCTATGGAAAAGGAATATAGAAAAAACCTGCCCAGATTCCTTTTTCTGATCCCTGGCATCCCCATCCCCATTCAACCCCATCCCATCCTCATCCCATCCCATCCTCATCCCATCCCCATCCCATCCCATTATCCCACCCCATCCCCTTTCCCCATCCCCATCCCATCCCTGCCAGCCTCATTAGGGATGCCCAGCATCACCCTGCAGACAAAGCCACGGCAAACAAAGTGTGGAGAGCAGGGGGAAGGGGGAGAAGGGGATTTTTTCCCTTTTTCTGCAAAGAAAGGAGTGTGGAGGAATTCCTCATTCACTGATCTGCAGAATGCATTAATATCCCAAGTGTTGGCACAGCCCCCCGTGCTCGGGGACCAACAATGACTCCAAGTCTGGGATCCTCAAATAAACCCCCCCTGCTGTCATGGCCACCAGGACAGAGAATAACAGCAATATTAGCTGACCTTCAGCGTGTTGTTTCCCCAGACCTGACTGCTAGACCTCTGTTTGCCTGTTACTAGGATTTCTTGGCTGAAAAATGTGAGCATTTCCTAGACGATAAAGAGGCAGTTTATTAGGTAAATAAACCAGGCCCTGAGCAGCCTCTGCTGCCTGATAATGAGGAGGGAAGGAAAGGCCCAGACCTCCCTGCACCACCTAAAATAACCCCAATCAGGGCTCTCTGGCTACCACCACACGCAGATTTTTCAACAGACAGTTAATGAACAAGAGAAGGTCATTCCAGCCCAGCCAACTTGTGCTCAAAACCATTTGCTGAGAACACTATAGGCCATAAAAATCCCAGCAGGCACTGTCTGTATCCTATAAAACTGTCCCTCTGTGGAAGCAGATAGCAGTTTAAAATAAGTGTATTCTTTCAGGTTCCTGACAAAAGGAAGATGTTTACAGAGGAGAGTCTGGGGACACCCTGCACCATCCCCTGCTCCCCTCAGCCCCAGGAGCCACAGTGACAATCACAATTAATTATCAGGCACACAATGACCCCGGGGTGAGGTGCAAGCCCACAGCACCTCCCTGAAAAGGCCACTGCAAACTGTAGCCAAGTTTTCCCAGTTTTCCCAATGCACCTCGCAGATAAATGCAATAACCAGGCAGATTCAGAAAGCATGGCTTGCAAAATGAAGCTTCCACTGAAACAGAGCCAGTGGCACTGCTTTCCTTGCCAAAAGAGAGATGTTCTGGTGCAGGATTTTTGAATATTTAGGAGATAAGTATTACAGAGGAGCTACTGAGTGTCCCAATCCATCTGCGGTACAACACAACCTCAATGCAGCCATGCCCCATGAGCCACAGCTCCATACTCACAGAGCCCAGAGCCCCCCAGAATGGCACAGGCTGAGCATCCTGCAGAGAAGTTTCTGAAGCAGCCAGGCTGCACATTCAGCCCAGAGCTGGTTCCTGCCACCAGCACCCAGCTGGGCTCACAGACAGCTGTGACATTCCAGGGTCACTGCTCTGCTTCCCCCACCAAGGTCACTGCAAACAGCAGCTCCAGGATGGCACAGCAGCCTCAGTGTGAGCCCTGTCACCCTGTGTGACACCCAGCACCCCTCCCCTGTGTGTGACACTGAGCCAGGGTGCAGAGCCCACCTGGAGCCTGGGCGAGCAGACAGGCAGCCCAGGTGACAGTGACATTGATGGGATCTTCCCCAGGCTGCACAAAAATCTTAATTTTCACCTTAAGTCAGGACATTTCCTGAAGCAACAGCAGAGCTGACCAATCCTCACAAGGGCAGGGATTTCCTGCTGCTCTCCCCATGAGGACACTGCTCCTCAGCCCACTGGAACCATGGCAGGAGTCCCACTGCACTTCTGCAAAACAAGAAGTGTTTGAGATCCCAGCCCCTGTTGATTTATATCCCCGGGTTCTGCTGGGATCAGCATCCTCCACACATCCCACAGAGCCCTGAAGAGACAACACAACCACTTGTCCCCAGCAGCCTCATTTCCCCCTGACCACATCCTCCGTGCATTGTTGTGGCCCTGCAGTGCCCGGGGCTGGGCAAGCACAATTCCAGATGCTGCCCCTCGCTCTGTCCTGGGCTGGGCAAGCACAAAATTCCAGATGCTGCCCCTCTCCCTGCCCTGGCCAAGCACAAAATTCCAGATGCTGGAATGCCCTGCCCGGGCACTGCATGCTCAGCCCAGCTCTGGCTCAGGGGATGCAGGGTAACACTCCCAAGGAAGGCTGCAAAAGGCTCAGCATTCAGGAACCAAAGATTAAGGCAGAATTTCAGTCTGCAGGAATCACTACAAACCTTTAACCCAGATGATTTCCCCCTAATTTGGGTTTGAACGTGGCACAAAATCCCCGAGCCTGAGCACCAATGGATTTCAGCTCCAGATCAGGGAGAGCAATTATTTTGTCATTGAGCATATTAGGAAAGAAAAGGCAGAAGGAGGCAAGTTTGAGCCTCTTTGGTAATGTACAAATTAACACATTTCATCACTGTTTTCAGAAATATAAATTAATGATTTAATTCTGCAACACGTATCCTTGGAAACCGAGCTGTAAGCAGCCACGCTCGGATGTTTCACACAATTCCACTTTCTCAATATTGAAATCCAATTAATTGCTTGGCCTTTTGCAGTGATGGGCAGCTTGGGTGAGCAGGATGCCCAGGGGCTTATTTAACACCAGATTTGCAGGATCCCACTCCGTGGGCTGACAACAGCTGCTCTAAATCTCCTGCTAGGTATGAGCAGGCTCTGATGAAGTTCAGTCTGTTTGAACAGCTGCATATGCAAATGTAATTAAGAAGATCTCGATTGCCTTTTACTCCCCCTCTCCCTGTCCCCTGATGGGGAGGGATGGCATTTCACTGCTCCAGGCTTCAGCCTCTGCCTGACTGACACCATCCAGGCCCAGAAATGCCACTCTGGGGTGTCCCTAAAGCCAGGAACGAAGGCAGGAGTGATGCACCCCTCACCTGAGCCCCAGCCAGGACAGGTACCCCCAAACCAGGGATCCCTCCAGAGCCAGAGGGGAACTGCAGCACCCACACTGCTGCCACCCATAAAATGTAGGGGAGAAACAGCTCTGAGCATCCCCAGCTCTGACCAGCCTGGGCGGGATGGAGGCTCCAGAGCAAACCAAGGCAAACTAGAACAGGAAACCAAAATTAAAGAGGGTAGAAAACACTGGGAGTGCACTGAGAGGAAATCAAATCACACAAGGCTAACCAGGTTAGCTGGTCAGATAGTGAATTCTGTAGACAAAGGACGTGACAGAACCTACCCACACAGACTTCAGCAAAGTGATGCAGCCCCAGATGGGAAAGTCTGGAATGAAAACCTGGGGATTAGCAGAGCTGGAGGGGCAGGAAACTGGTGAGAGGGGAAGTGGCGTTGAAAGAAGGAGCAGAATGGATGGAGGTCACTGGCAGAGCTCCTCCAGGAGTGGTCAGCAGGCTGAGCTTATTAAATGTTTTTATTAATGACCTTGGCACGAGAAGTGAGTGTGCTAATGACATCTGCTGCTGACACAAAGCTGGAAAGCAGCAGCAGCAGCACACAGGAAAGCTGGGACTGGATGGGGGAAAATGGGAAACTGTGAAGATGAATGGAGAAATGGTGAAATTCCACGGGAGGGGAGAGGAAGCCACACTCTGGGGATAAACAGTGGTTTTTGCTGGGAGTTGGAAAGAAAATGAACTCGAGTGGAAAATGTTCAAGAGTGAGAAAGGCCCAAGCAAACAGCTCAAACCCAAAATGACTGAGGCATCACCGTGCTGGACTTGCAGTATGTCCAACAGCCAGAGAAGAGCTGGAGCTGCTGGACAAGCCAGGTTACAGGGTTTACACAAACCCAGGGCTGTGAGCAGCCCCAGGGATGCTGCACTTGGTTCCTGTGCTTAAACATACAAAAGGTTTAAGTAGGAAGGAGTATTAAAAAAAGACTTGGCAGAAACCAGATTAATTTAGGAGATGAAAATGTAAAGACACTTGTTCAGCCCTACAAAACAAAGCTGGGAGGGCACACTGAGTGATCTCCTGGACACACACATTCGAGGGAAAAAATGAAAAAGAGGAGAGAACTATTCAGGACAGCAGAACAAGGGCTGCACGTGGGCATCATGAAGTATCCCTGACAGGTCCAGGTTGGAAATAAGTTTATGACCATTTCAGCTTTGCAATAGGAGTAATGGGGGGGAAAAAACAACCTTGTTCTCAGAAACTGATCCTGAAGGGATCCTCTGACCCAGAAGGTCCCATCTTTTCCTGCTCAACACACACAGGGCTGACAGCACCAGGACATGCTGTGCTCCCACCTGGGACTCATAGAGCAAATCAAAACCACCTTTTTCACAAAAAAACCCCTTTTTGTGACTGCTTAGCTCCATCCTCTTTCATCAGCTGAATCCATTCCAACACCTCAGCACCAGCAAATATTTGAGACATGAATACAGTGAGTGTGAGGAGGAGGAGGCAGAGCAAGGCCAGGAGCTGGCTGGAGGGCACAAGGGCACTGCAGGAATGGGCACCAGGCTGGGGACACTGCCACCAGGCTGGAACATTGCAGGAGTGAGCACCAGGCTGGAGATATTGCCACCAGGCTGGGGACACTGCCACCAGCACAGCCCCATCTCAGGAAAACATCTAAATTGCCAGGCCAAGAGATGTGATCCCACCAGAGGCTGGACAGGGGACTCAGAGCAGGGCAGTGTCAGGCAGCTCTGACAGGGAGGAGGAATATCAGAGTAACCTCTGCCAGAGTCAGATTGCAGGAAAGGCTGATTTCATGGCAGCTGAACCAGCTCCTCCTCCCCACTGAGCAAAAAACAAATGGATGGGGACTTGCTCATCTAAACACACAGGAAATGTCAGAGGAACAAACCTGAGCAGCTGCCATTGTAATTTATAAAACAAATTAAATCCATGGCAAAAATAAGCAAACTTAGAACAGAGAGATCACAGAACCTGGCAGGAAAAGGCCCCAGCCTGCATGAATCATTATTTTCTAGAGGAAACCTTATATAATCCAAGCTACCCTGTTTTAAAACAAACCAAACCTTCCAAAAACTCCCATTAAAGGGATTAGCAGAGCTCTGGTTTTCATTCAGGTGTTTTGGTAAGGTTAAAACAAGTCACCCACCTGGTGCAGATTAATCTGCTGTAGATTCCACCCTGCCCTTGGCACCCCTGGGCAGGAAGGGCAGCAGAGCCCTCACCTGGCCTCAGGGAGGTGCTTGCATTGCATTGCCATCTGCTGGACCAGGGGAAAGCAGGGACAGGGACAGACTGCTCCGTGCTCTGCAGGACACACTCCTGCCCAGCAGGGATCTGCTGTGCCTGCTCCTCACTCTCATTCATCTGAAGGCACACAGGGATGCACAAGGAGAGCGAGGTCTGCTGCCCTCAGGCTGCTGGGAACGGGATGGACACAGACTCACCCACCAGAATTAGAAGCTCCCTCTTTTCTTTTTCTGCTTGTTTTTACTCTGACAAACTCATGGTTTTCTGTGCTGCTTCTCCAGGAAACAGGAGCAGCAGGAGAACACCAGAGAAGGACTGGGGTGGGACCAGCAGTGCCCAGCTCCCCTCCCCAAAATCCATCCTTCAGCAGGACCTGAAGCATTTCTGACCCCACACATGGCACAGCTGAGGTGCAACCACCTCTGCACAGGTCACATCTGCCAATAAAGCTTCCAGCTGGGGCCTGAGCACCCAAAATCCCCTTGGCTGCTCCAGACACAAACATTGAGGATGTTCTATCACAGCCAAAGCCTGGCTTAACCATCCTCTCTACTCATGGTCTTTAGCGAAATAACCAAACAAAAAATCCCACTGCAAAACTCAAGGATGGGGGAAAGTTACCCAAAAGCACCAAACCCATTTCCCCCAGCATCTCTGCATTAATTACACTTCAATTTATTTGCAAATTTTTAAATGCAGTTCTTAAGAGGACATTCCAAGGATTAAAGTTTCTAATAAAACCATTTATTGAGAAATGGTTGGTGAGTATTACTCTGCAGAAAGCCCTAAAGGTGCCCAGACTGGCAAAGACAGCACAAAGCAGCCCAGGAGCAGCAGTGGTGAGGCTGAGAAGGCAGGACTGTGCACACACAGCCATTCCTGGAGCAAAGCTGGTGCAGGCAGCCTGGCACCTGACTGATGGGCTGAGTGAACTCCCTGCTGAAAGCTCAATGCAAATTTCTGAAATCCAAGAATCTTATATGTCCCAGCACCCCTGCTAATGCCCAGCACTCGCTGGGAAGGGAGAAAACAATGCCAGGCACTGTACAAACATCTGCCTGCGGATGACTGATGATTTTCAACAATAATTTCATAAATGCAGAGGCTGGAGCCCATCCCGTGGTTATCCCTGCACTGCAATCCTGGGAGTGCCCAGTGCCACCAGTGTGGGGCTGCCTGAGGCCACTGGGACACAGCACAGCCTTCCCTGGGCACTGTCAGCAGCTCGGGGACAGCCAGAAAAATGGCTCTGAAAATCAGCTGTGAATGGAATACACCCCCCCCAGGACGGGCTGAGGGCTGTGCCAGGCTGGGAATGCCCAGGGCATAGCCCCAAGGGCAGCACTGGGCTCACCAGAGGGCACTGGGAGCAGCCCCACAGCTGGAAATGGGGTTTGCATCAGAGGCAGATGTTGAAATATTGATTAAAGCTGGGCTTCTCCAGCAATCCTTTGATTTTCTGAGGATACTGGCTGCTAACAAAGACACACCCATTAATGCATGACATTCCTGCCTGTAAAACAGGGATTATTCCATTATTGCAGCCAGGGAGCTCTGCTTGTGCCCACAGCCCCTGGCTCCAGCACAGGCACTCAGCAGCAGAATAAAAAGACATCATGATTTCAAAAAGGAGGGAAAAACACATTGCCAGCCACAGCTGGAGCAGAGGGGAGACTGGTCTGGGGGAGCAAGGGCTGAGCACTCACCCTGCTTTAAATCCAAAGTAAGGCATCAAACCCAGAGAGTTACTGAACTTGATCAATTTAATTTGATCAAATGTAAATGATAAACAGGCACTCTGGCAGGTGCCAGTCTTCCTGCTGCTTGGCCTCATTCCAGGGGCAATCCCATGTACAGGGAGGGTATTTCTGATCCCAGTGCACCAGTTCATCCCAGTGCCAGGATAAGGGTGGAAGGGGATGGAAGGATGCTGCTGAAGCCTGTGTGCTCAGCTCTGCTGCTCCACAGCTCACGCCTGGGCAGGAGGAAGCAGCCAGCTGAGGCAATTTGGTGTTTGCTTATGCCCAAATTGTTATGCAAACACAGGAAGGCCTAGGGGAGCAGAGGGAACAGGCACCAGAGGCTGCACTTCTCACCAAAGCCAAATGTTTTCCAATGTGCAAAGGGTGAGAAAGGTCACCCCCAAGGAATCCAGGCCAGGATCCTCCCAGCCTTCCTTCTCCCATCCTCCTCCTCCTCTGAAATTCCCCAGGCAGCTAGGATGGGCTTCCCGAGTTAAAGACACAGCCCCATCATCATGCAACATGTCTGGGGCTGCACTTGCAGGAATGGAAATGGGGAATGAGGAACCTAAAAATGGGGAGAAATCCCTCCTGGACCCCCTGGGACTGACCCCCTGCCCACCCCCATCCCAAGCTGGGCTGCCCTGGACTCGTGAGGAACGCGAGGCCACAGGAATTAAGGGGAGACTCCAAAGGCACACAGGGCTACTCAGCATCATTCAAGTGCACTCAGCTTTAAATTAAATCCATCTTGCATCAACATCCAGGATCTAAAATAAAAGAGTCAGTCATGAACTCTGCAGTCACGCCTCTAATTCCAGCTGCAGTTGGTACGGGAGAACACAGAGACAAATGACTCTGACAAGTCAACTTTAACCTCCAGAAGAAGCCACAGCTTTCCATCAGCCTCCATCAACCACGCTTTCAGAACCTTATCACACATGGAGAGCCAAATAAATCCCTGGAGTTGTCAGTGCTGCAAAGATGCTTCACTGACAGGGAGAGCTGGGGAGCTGTGCAGGCAGAGCCTCACTGCACAGAGGGAAATCTCCCTGCCACCAGCCACAGCCAAGCTGGGACCACCTCAGCCCTTGGATTCCTCTTTAGTGAGCTACATAGACCCAATTTCAGCAACTTCTGACTGACAGTCAAAATTCTGTAGAGCATTGTGAGTCTTCTAGTACGGTAAAATCCAGGGAGACCAGAACCAGAAATGCTGATCCAGACCTGAACTGTGACCACCTCCCCAGGGATTTCATCCCCCAGTCAGTCACTCTCCCCACACAAAGACACTTTCTCCACCATCCACAGCATCCTCTCCTGGTCAAAGCTCCAGCCCTCAGCCCTTCATCCAAGCCTGCCTGTGGATATCCCTGTTCTTGGCTGTCTGCAGAGCAAGGCCAGTTTAGTTTAGCAGCTTGCACATCACTGCAGGGTCACCAGGAAGGATTTCATGCCTGGCAGGCTCTGAGTGCTGCTGGGTTAGGAGCTCATTCCTGCAGGACACCCCAGGAACACCCCTGCAGCCCCGCTCCCTGCTGTGCCAGCTTTGTGAGAGCTGGTAGCAAGTTTGTGTAAAGCTAATTAACATGCACTGCTCTAATTTCAAACCATTTCTTACAATCAGGACATTGTGCAAGGCTGGAGTCAAACGGCTGAAGGGAATTAACTGCACCAGCACTTCAACCCAGCCAGTCAGAGCTGCTGAGATGTGTGGAGTGCTGGGGTTTGTGCCTCAGGGGGAGCACTGCACAGCAATTAGCAACAGTTAATAACTGCACATCCTCAGTGAAAAACTGCCCTGGTGATGCCTCAGGTTTAGCTTTTGTATTTTTCACATTCTGTGCTGGCTAGGTGGGCAGTTCTGAGCTTCATAGTAAGGGATGGTGAGCTCTGTGCACAGAGCAGGGAGACAAAACAATTCCTACTCCAGCTGGGCACCAAGGACAAATGATCCAAATCTCAGGTCCAAGAGCACAAACACCGTGGGCTGGAGAGAGAAAAACAAGCAGGGTGGGACTGCCTGGGCTAAAGCTGAAATGGGACAATGAACTGCAAGGTGCAAATGGAGCAGAACTGATCCAAGGGAGAGACCCCGTGCCCGGTCGTGCATTTTGGGACCATTTTGGTTCATTTTGGGACCATTTTGGTTCATCTTGGGTGCAGCCCTGGCTGGGTTCTTGTGCTGCCCAAGGTGGATCCATTAAGGAGATCCTTTGAATAAATCCCTGCTTTATTCTGTAACTCTGCCCAGCCTCTGCTCCAGCTCAGCCCCCAGGGCAGCCCTGGGTGGGTGTTTGTTCTGCACCCCTGGGTGTGTGAGCAGCACCCCTGGGTGTGTGTTTGCCCTGCACCCCATGGTGTGTGCCCTGCACCCCTGGGTGTTTCCCTGCACCCCTCTCCTACCACATGACGTGGATTTCCTCTCCACTGCCTGCACGTGCCGTGTCTGGCTGCGCAGCCGCCCGTCTGTGCTCTCCACCAGGCTCGTCAGGTCATCGATGATCTCTGGGGAGAGAGGAACAGGAACATCAAACCTGAGCCCACAGCAGCCCTGCCCAGCCTCCCTCCTGCTGGAAGCCCCAGAAAGGAACCAGCTGCATCCCCCGGAGGGACACACCAGGGCTCCCATCACTGAAAGGTTCAAATCCTGGGAGGTACCACACCAGAGACTGCAGATTCAGTGCAGTGCTCCACTGCTAGAGTGAGGAGAAAGCACAGCCTGAAGTGGAGGAAAAAATACAGCCTGAAACAGCAGCACCAGTCTGGGAGGACAGGATGGTGGCAGCCACAAAGCTGATGTGAGCCAAAGTGAGGGAATTAATGCCTGTGCTACAGGAAATCTGGAATTTCAGTCCCTGGAACAGCATCTCAGCACTTGGTCACGACATCCTCACTAGACCACATCCACCACCTTCATAAAGGCTTCTGGGAGCACCCAGTGCAGCCCTGACCACGCCACCACTGAGGTCACAAATGCTGCCCTGGTTCCCTCCTGGAGCTGTGGGTCTGGCAGCTCTCCCTGCAGCCCAGAAGGTCTTCTGGGAAAAGAAAAGCAGGCAGAGTTTCCCCTACATTAAATTTTAAGAGAGGAGAAAGGAAAACTTGAAGCCAAGCCACCCTCAACCTCCTGTAAGTGATGGCTTTAATTTTGTCATGGAAAGCAGAGCTGGTACAAGGCTTTCCCTGAGAGTGGCTGATGGGATGGCTCAACACGAAAAGCCACATTCAGGCAGGAAATTTCCCTCTCAGTGCCTGTTATGCTCTGATTGCCCTGGAACACCCAGCCAGTGCTCCTGGTGCCTGCACACACCAGCTCTGGTGTGCCCTCAGTCCTGCAGGTAGGAGAGGCTTCCTGTGTGCCTGACAGATAGGGGAGGACAGCAGCCAAGCCCTGAGTGCTGTGCACAGCCACTTCAGCACCCTGCCCACTATTGATGCTGGTCTCTGTAAGCCCTGCCTGCCTTTGAGCCAGGCCTGGGGACAGTGGCTGTGCCCTTGTACCCCAGCAGGTCCTGGCACTGCAGCCCTGCCCTGAGGGAACCAACCAAAGCAGAAGTCAGAGCACACAGCAGACAAAGTGATATTCTGCCCAAAATGGCTCAAACCCTGAATGGGTGATGGCAGAGGGTTAAAGAACATTTAAAGAATATAATCCATCAGGACATAGCCTTTATTATAAAGCCTTTATTGGTTTGACTGTGTTCCTTCAAACAGAAGATTTCCCAGCTGTCTCCACAAGGGAAAAGGGGTGACAGTGAACAGACAGGGAAGACAGGGCATTCCTTGTGCTTCCCAAAGTTCCCTGTGACACAGGGAGCCCCTGTCCTTACAAGAGCAGTGCCAGGGTGTGACAATAGTTCTTGCAGCTTCCCTGCTGTCCCCTCTGTGACTGGGAATGGTTTTCTGCACCATTGACCTTCCCAGAGCAGATAACAGAAACTCCTGAGCTGGGAGGGACCCCCAGGATCACCCAGCCCAGACCCCCCAACAATCCCACCCTGCCCAAAGGCACCTGGAGCTCTGGCAGCCTCAGGGCTGTGCCCATTCCCTGGGGAGCCTGGGCAGTGCCAGCACCCTCTGGGGAGGAACCTTCCCCTAAATCCATCCCAAACCTCTCCTGACACAGCTCCAGCTGTTCCCTCAGGTCCCAGATGTTCATTATGGAGGGTGTTTATGTTCTCAGTCTTATCAAGGAACAAGCACTGTATCACACACAGATAAAACCAGGCTGATTGTACACAGAGATAGCAAAAGCCACATAAAATTATCAAAGTTCTGCAGCACAAAGGAAATGTCTAAGGCACACAGAGCACGGAGGTTTTGCTCTCCCGGAGAGCTGAGACATTTGAGCAGCATCCTTGCAGTGCATGATTCCATCTGCTCCACCAACACTCTGTCATCTCCAGTGAGTCCCCATGTAAAATGATATCAGTATCTAAAAAACCCTGGGCTTTGAAAACACACAGCTCTCTTAAAGCCTGAGCTCCTGATTCCTGTCCTGCAGCCCAAACCATCCCTGAATCCCCAGGAAGGAGGGCAGGGGGCAAACATCAACCATTCCCGTTTCACCAAATATCAGCCATTCCTGTGTTCCACCAAACATCAACCACCCCCTGTGTTCCACCAAACATCAACCACCCCGTGTTTTACCAAATATCAACCACTTCCCTGTGTTTTACCAAACATCAGCCCTTCCCCTGTGTTTTACCAAACATCAACCACTTCCCTGTTTTACCAAATATCAGCCATTCCCCTGTGTTCTACCAAAATCAACCACCCCCTGTGTTTTACCCTCTGCATCTGACCATGCACCCCACCAACACTGCTCTATGCCAAACACAAACTCTCCTTATTTCTAAAGTTGTTTGCAATATTGAAAATCACTGTTCATCACTATTATGGCACTCAGTATTGTCCATCCTACACCAGCACACGTTTTCCCAAGGGATGGGAGGCATTTTGTTTGAGCTACCAGGTTTGCTCAGTTTGCAGTTCAGATATTCACTCTCCTCCCCCTTCCACCCAACTTTCCCAGGTCTGACATCTGCAAAGCCAACAACATTTTGGGGACACTTTATCTGTCCTGCGTGATTCAGCACACAGGAAGAGCAGGACAATGCTGCTTGCAAGGGCAGGACTGCTGATGTTTGCCTCTCCACCAAAAAAGTGCTGCAAGTCCCCATCGTTGTCAAGGACAAAGTGATAAGCATGCTTGGGAAACTGGAGACTTTCCTCTGCCAGCACGGACCAGACCCTCCTTGAAAAACATCCTGGTGAACAAGCTGTAGCTAAATGAGAACAAATGTGAGCAGGGAAATTTTCTGTCATCATTTCAAAGCCCAAGGCACTGCAATTGGGATTCTGTGGGGAGCCTCTCCTTTCCCATCCCACTGCCAGGACCCATTGCTGAACCAAAGGGCTGCCCTGCACATCCTGGAAGGAGCATTTCTCCAGATATATATATATATATATATATATATAAATAAACATGATAGATTGATAGATAGACAGATAGATAGATAGATAAAAACATGTTTTGTGACACAGTCAGCTTCCAGGGGAGCAGGGCACTTCACCCACAGCTCAAACACCCAGCCTGGGACAGGGAGAATTCTGGAGGGCTCATGGCAGCACCTGGAGGTCTGAGCAGCTGGAACAGGGAGGAAGCACAAGGAGGTTCTGACCCCACTCCCAGCTGAAGCAGAAGTTCAGCCCAGCAGGTTCCTCTGAAGAGAACATCACCACCATACATTCCATCCACCATCCATCCATCCCACCATCCATCCCCATCCATCCATCCATCCCCTGCACCCCCACCACCACCTCATCATCATCCATCACCTCATCCACATCATCACCATACATCCCATCCATCCATCCATCCCCTGCACCCACAGATCCCCTGTTGTGGTGACACCCAAGCACAGGGCAGTGCCCAACCTCCCTGTAAATTCAATATTTCTCCCCACTCCAAAGGAAATCCGTGTTGGATAAGGCAGAGTTGAAAATTAGCCCTGGATTTCTAAGATGGGCACCAAGGAATCCACAGCTAAGGAATTTCTCAGAGCACTGACCCTCCTCAGGTTCCTTTCCTGACGCACCTGCAGCCCCCCCTGCCCTTCACGCTGGCAATTTCACATTCTATCACCTCCCATTCAGCTGGCCATGCAAGGAACAGGCTAAAAAAGGATGGAGAGAGAGCTGGCAGAGGGAGGGAGCAGACGGGGGAAGGCAGGCTGGCTGCTGGTGACCTTCCAAAGGACACTCCTGTAACACAGCCCTGCAACCACAACCCAGCCAGGAGCACATCTCAGCCAGGGCTCCTTTCAGGGAAGCAGGAGATCAAACCCAGTGCCCAAGCCCAGCACTAAACTCAGAATCACTTCAGCACAGCCCAAGTGGGAGAGGTTTGGAGGTCAGAGCTGGACGTGAGCTGGGCCAGGAGCTGCTCCATCAGCCCAAAGCCCACTGTCCCAGCTGTCCCCATCCCTGTCCCTGTGCTCCATCAGCCCAAACCCCACTGTCCCAGCTGTCCCCATTCCTGTCCCTGTGCTCCATCAGCCCAAACCCCACTGTCCCAGCTATCCCATCCCTGTCCCTGTGCTCCATCAGCCCAAACCCCACTGTCCCAGCTGTCCCATCCCTGTCCCTGTGCTCCATCAGCCCAAATCCCACTGTCCCAGCTGTCCCCATTCCTGTCCCTGTGCTGCAGTGCCCAAACCCCACTGTCCCAGCTGTCCCCATCCCTGTCCCTGTGCTGCAGTGCCCAAAGCCCACTGTCACAGCTGTCCCCATCCCTGCACACGTGTCCCGAGGTTTTTTATTTTTTTAAATCCCTCTCCTTAACTCAGGAATTCCTTGGGAAGGGTGACCATCTCCTCCCATGAAGTGGAACAGGTTTTAGAGTTCTGCACACATGACTTTACACTAATAGATATTTTTTTTTGCCCGCTTGTTTTCTTTAAAATGCATTAGAAGTCGCATTTGGGTTTGGCAACTCCATCTGTGACCTGCACCCTTTCTGTCTGTGAGTGAGAAACCCAAAAGCCAAGCAGAGGTGGCCACATGAAATTCAGCACTGGAAGAGAGAAGCAGACCTGGGGTTTGATCAGTTCTCAGAGCAGTGCTGCTGCTGACCAGACATTTCCTTAGAATGGTTGGGATTTTCCATGTATTGAAATTTATGGATCACTCAATGGCATTTATTGGTGAGTAATGCACCTCCAGGCCTGCCCCACTGAGTCATGGAGACTCCAGGCAGCCTTAGGAAAACAGAGAGAGCTGAAATCCCAACATAAACCCAATTACAGTGAGGCTGGAATCCAGAGGAGAGGCCAGGCAGGCTCTCCCTCCCTCAGGTCTCTGGTGCCTCAGGAGAAGAGCTGGATACCAAAGAAATGAATCACAGAGGGAATGCCAACCCCTATATGTCCAAACCCCATAATTGCATGGCAATAAGAAAGCAAAGCATTGTTCCAAGTGCCAGGGCTATGAAATGAAGATTGCAACTGATGTAAGCACATCAGAAACCTGAACAACCTCAGCACTGTGTGCCAGCTGCAATGTCAAGGCAGAGTGAAAAGAGGAAAAATGTAGTAAAAAACACAAAGCCAGGAATCCTAATTTGTCTCCTGGCTGCAGCCATGGCAGGTTTTTGTAGCTTTCTGAGGTGTGCAGCTGCCTGCCAAAGGGAGCACAGGAGTGCCCTTCTGGGCTTCTCCTCCTTCAGCTGCACCCAAATCCCCTGGTGCTCCTGGGACACCACACTGCCTGCTCTGATGGGCTCTGCATTTCACACAAACACCACAGGAGTGCCCTGCTGGGCTTCTCCTCCTTCAGCTGCACCCCAAAACCCCTGTGCTCCCTGCTCTGATGGGCTCTGCATTTCATGCAAACAACAAGATTCCTCCCTGCACAATACCAAATTTAACTGAGGACATTTAATCTCCACTTTGGCAGAACTTCTTGCAAGCATTGAAAACCCCAAAACCACAAACTTCTCCAAGGGGTCACACCAAATTGCTCCTCTGTATTCCAGCTGTCTCACTCTTTACCTCTTTCAATTAACAGAGATCCTACAGGAATATTCCTGTTACAATTTCTGCTAGGAATTTTGTAATTCCTGCAGGAATATTCCTGTTACAATTTCTGTTAGGAATTTTGTAGCTCCTGCAGGAATATTCCTGTTACAAAGGGGAACACAGCAGAGGGGATCTCACCTGCAGAGCCTCCCCTGCAGCTCCTCGGACTCCAGGTGGCAGCAGGACATGTCCCACCCTCCCTGTCCCTGCCCTGCTGGGCTGGGCTGGCAGAGGGGCTCTGTCACTGACATATTTTATGAAAAATCCTTTTGCCAGGATTTTTTTTCTCCTGAGGAGCTGAGAGGCCTCAGAAACGAAATGTAAACAATGATTATCTGCTGCTGTGGAATGCAACAGGTGCATCTGGGATTGGTCTCATGGCCAATCATAGTCCAGCTGTGTTGGGACTCTGGTCAGTCACAAGATTTTATTATTCATTCCATTCCTTGCTAGCCTTCTGATGAAATCCTTTCTTCTACTCTTTAGTGTAGGAGTAGAGTAGAGTAGAGTAGACCAGACCCAGCTCAGAACCAGGAGCAGCCCACAACTTCCCCAACCAAGCCCTCAGGGCTAACACCTGCCACCACTAGAGGAGCCTGTTCGTTCTGCCACAGAGAACCCTGCCACCTGCTCCAAGGGCACCTCTGGGCCCTCTGGTTCCACCCCACGCCCCCTTCCATGCTGCATTCACTCATCCTAAAATATCTGAGTGTATCTGGGTCACACTTTGACACCCCAGGGCAGCCCAGGACACTCCATCCTCCCCAAAGCAGGTCCAGGAGCACCAGATGGTGCCTGGGGAATGCCTGGAGGTGACACAGAGCCATCCAAGGCTGTCAGCTGGGGAAGCCTCAGTGGCTCATCCAGAGCATCTCTGGGAAAACAAACACTGCTATCAACCCCAGCTCACACAGTTATTAGCTAAGAGTTGTTATTTTAAAAGCACACACTGAGAAGTTTCCCCTTCTCCAGCTGCTTATTTTGTTTGATTGAACAAAACCCATGGCCATTAATTTTAGCTGTACTTAATTGAATAATTTCTCTGGGGAACAGCTCAGAGACAGTTTCAAGGCAGACTCTTTCCAAGAGCCATTACCAATTGGCATCTAGCACAGCCCCAGAGTGCCAACCAAAATAGTACTTTTGGATGTTACTGGAACTGCTCTCAGCCCAGATGTGTTGAGAACTCGCAGTGACACAAGGCAGGCAAGAGCTATATCCACATGATATGGCACTGCCTTTCCTCTCCTGTTATCTGCCAGCAGATAAAAGTCTCCTTCCCTGCAAGTGTTTGAGTGTGAAGCCATTTGTTCCTCCCCTTTGCTCCCAACCAGTGACCCCTCCTTTCCCTCACTGTGTTTGAGGCACAGCACCTGAGATCAAACAGAGCTTCAGAACAAAAATGTTCCTGTAGGAATTATACATAAATAAATTTATTTATTTATAATTCCTACAGGAACTATAAATATTATAAATAAATATAAATAAATGCCTGCAGTTCACAGCAGTGCCTGAAGTCCCCAGTGCCACACGCCAGGGCTCTGCTCTGGGCTCTCCAAGCTCACAGCACTCACTGGGCTCTCTGCACTTGTAATTAACATTTATTTCTATTCAAACCCCAAATCCAAGTGCCCCAGCAACACAACAGAGATTTTGGGGCTGCACAACCCAAACTTCCAGCAAAATCTTCAAGTTATAGGAACAATGTCAACAAATTATTTTCCTACCGACGTGGCTCTGGGAAAAAGCAAGGAAATCCTCCTAACAGATAAAACACCCATAAAATCTGCATGTCTAGGAAAGCCTGGAGCACTGGGAGGCTGCAAGGCCACTTCCATGGCTCTAACAAATCCCTGACAAGCCAAACACTTCTCCTGCTACAATCTGTTTGTGCTCTGCAAACTTACAGCAGAAAATGAAAGGACAGAAGCTGCTTCAGAATCCACATTTGTTTGTTTTCCCTTTATCCAAAATCTAAGCAGGATTTGTTAAAATACTGCCTTCAGAAACTGTTGGTAGCACTCACGCCTGCTTTCCTTTAGCAAGTCTCATTTTTCCCAAGCTTTTACACCATTGCAACCCTTTTCCATAGATATCAACAGCTTGCATTACAAATACACATCAGTTGCCACAATTTCCTGAGGCGGTTTAGCAAATCCCCATAAAACACTGTTTGGCTGCTGATCACCTCAAGCTGAGGCTTCCAGTCCATTTCACAGAGAAAGAGACCAACAAAACCCTACAAAAAACCCAAAATACCCACAACCAAAACAACCAATATCAAAATAAAAACACAAAAGAAAAACCCCTACAACCAAACCAACCAACACCAAAACAAAAATACAAAAAAGAAAAAAACCCACAACCAAAATAACCAATACAAAAACAAAAACATTAAAAAAGGAAAAACCTACAACCAAAACAACCAATACCAAAACAAAAACACAAAAAGAAAAAAACCAATACCAAAACAACCAATACCAAAAAATGTCCAAAAGAGCTATGTTATACCCCATAAAACACTATTTGGCTACTAAACACCCTAAGTTGAGGTTTCCAGCCCATTTCACAAAGAAAACCAAAATCCCCACAAAAACACCAAAACAAAAATATTAAAAAAAAAGGAAAAACCTGTGTTACACTCCATGCAGCTGTTGCCACTTTTAAGATCTCCTTGGCAATTCCTGCTCCTACGCTTCATAAAAAGCAAACCCCCCCCAGGAACATAACACAATCCTTGTGGGTACCAACAAACCAGGCTTTAGTCCATGGAGAAAAACAGAAAATGCAGCAGTGGGCAGAGGTCTTCACCCTCTCTGGTCACCTCCAGCCACCCCTCCACCAGGTAAAAACCAATTAAACCAATTCTCACCTGCTGGCTTGGGGGCAGCACCCCAAAGAAAGGCACTCTGGCATTGCTGGGGTGTCCAGCAGGCTGAACAGGATTTTTAACTCATCCCTACCGAAATAAAGGAAAACTCAACCCAAAGAGCTGGACCACCCCATCCCCAGTGCTCACTGCCAGGCCATGCCTACAACGATGCTCCACATTTTTCACATTTTTCACATTTAGGAGCTCCAAAGCAGTGAAATTTCACTGCTGCCAAGGCCCCTGCAATGGGGAATTATCCAACAACTGCAGATAAGTGCTCTTGGTTTCAGTGCAGATTAAAGGAGATTGGCAAAAATGAGCAGCAGTGCTGAGCAGAGGAGCAGGACAGAGTAAAGCCCGGAGCTCCTTCCCTGCCAGCTTCACCCCTTTGCAGCACAGGCAGTGCCCCCTTCCCCTGGCACACACACCAGGACCAGCAGCCACCACATCCAGAGGCTCCTGAGGTGACCAAGCCAGGACAGAGCTCATGCCCTTCCACCCTCACCCTTTAAAGGAAAAGGGGGCTTGGTGTTTGTTTTCCTTCTTCCTTTATTTGAAATGAAAATGCACTCTAGAAACCCAAGGAGCACCTTCCCCCAGCCAGCCCAGCCTGACCCTACACGCGGTGTCTGAAGTGACTCAGCCACAGTGAGCCCCCACAATACCCTCTGCAGAACCCCAACATCAGGCAGGAGATCAGGGTAAAACATGCCCAGATCTAGTCCTGGCTCTGATCACCGGAAGGATGCCACCAGCCTCAGAACCCACACAGCTTCTGCAGTGCTGGGAGTGCACACAACCTTCTGAATGCCCACAGTGTACAGGCAGGGGAGATGCCACCCTGCAGCCCCTTCCCACGTGTGGCAAACCAGTGGCAAGCACAGCAGAAGAGGTCACCAGGCCAGCAGGAGAGATCCTCCCCACCAGCCCAACCCTTGCACTGACAGGGGCTCCAGGAAAGTTTCCAAAACCAGGCTCAGAATGACCCAACAGCTCTGCCCAGTGCTGAAAGCTGATTGTCACAGGCCCAGCAGCTCTGATTGCCACAGGCTCTGCAGCTCTGATTGCCACAGCTCTGATTGCCTCAGGCCCTGCAGCTCTGATTGCCACAATCCCTGCAGCTCTGATTGCCACAATCCCTGCAGCTCTGATTGCCACAGGCCCTGCAGCTCTGATTGCCACAATCCCTGCAGCTCTGATTGCCACAGCTCTGATTGCCTCAGGCCCTGCAGCTCTGATTGCCACAATCCCTGCAGCTCTGATTGCCACAATCCCTGCAGCTCTGATTGCCACAATCCCTGCAGCTCTAATTGCCACAGCTCTGATTGCCACAATCCCTGCAGCTCTGATTGCCACAGTCCCTGCAGCTCTGATTGCCACAGGCCCTGCAGCTCTGATTGCCACAGGCTCTGCAGCTCTGATTGCCACAATCCCTGCAGCTCTGATTGCCACAGGCCCTGCAGCTCTGATTGCCACAGGCCCTGCAGCTCTGATTGCCACAATCCCTGCAGCTCTGATTGCCACAATCCCTGCAGCTCTGATTGCCACAGGCCCTGCAGTTCTGCCCATCCTCTCTACACACCCACAGCCAAACCTGTCCTAAAACACCTCAGCCTCACCTGGGCACTGAGGGATTGCTGCACTCTGCTCAGGAGATGTGTGGCAGAGAAAAGGCAGGGCTGTGGAGCAGTGGGAGGTCAGGCCTGCAGAACACAAGTGCCATTTTAATAAACACTGGCCTTGGGCAGGAGCCAGCAGAGCATCAGAGTGCTCAGCACAAGAGCTTCATGCTGTGGACAGCTGCAGGGCATTATCCTCTTGGATCACAAAGGAGGAGGAAAGCCACTTCAGAATTGGGCTATCAATCATGGGAGGAACCAGCAAACTTGCAAGTGCTTCATGGTTACAGTATTGAAAGCAGCTGATAAAGCTAAGGTCAGCCCAGGCATCTGGGACTAATCTCCAGCTGACATCCCTCATCAAGCTCTACTGGAATCAGTGATAAATTGAGTAAATTAGCAAGAGGAATACATCACCTAACAGCATGCTCAGAGCTGGGCACACAGCAGGAGCTGGATGCCCTGCAGGGATGGCACTCCTTGGGTCTCACTGCCATCAGTGTCCTGCCTGCCCAGCCACCTGCCCAGGAGACTGCCAGGCCAAAAGCAGAGACACATCTCCAGAGCTCAGAAATACAGCTCAAAAATATTCCATTCCCAGTATGCAGGCATGGAAAACGTCCTGATTGCTGGGAGAAGTGGTTAAAACAACAGAAAGGGTGCAAGGAGAACTTCCACAGATAACATGACCTCGAGTCCACGCATCCCCAGCAGCCTCAGCTAATGATTTTCTTTCTTCCCACTTCCTTCCACCAAGAGCTGGGCCAACTTTCCACATGCCCGGCCATGGATTTTCTGCAGATGTGGCTGAACTCTGGGTGTTTGGGGTGGCTGTGTGCCCGTGGGCTCTGCAGAGCAGGAGGAGGAGGCTGCTACACAGAGGGAACCCTGCCACTGCTGCCCTGTGATTTTCCCCTTGCCAGAGGGGAAGGACCCCAAGGGATTCACTGCTGAAGGTGAATTTATCCCAGCTGAGGGTGAATTTACCCAGCTGAGGGTGGATTTACCCTGCTGAGGGTCTGGGGACACCAGGCTGGGGACACTTGTGTGCTGAGCCCTGCTCTGATCCCCACGCTGGAGCCCTGAGCTACAGTGTGACAAAGGCCAGGGCAGGAAGGAAACCTCCCTTTATCAAACTGCACAAACATGGGGTTTATCAAATGCAGAGATTGCTGGGGCTCCTTGTGAGCAGGGCTGAGCATGGCTCTCAGTGCATGGGAACAAAGGAGCACAGGAGCTGACTGCAGCAGCCAGATTCAACACCAAGCAATACCTTATTACACAAAATACATTGCTTCCAGTGAGAAATTAGTATTAAAGTGCATATTTACATGGCAAAAAATTAACTCCTAGTTCTGTGGGTGTAATCTCAAAGTTGTTTGTTCTGACGACTCAGTTTAGGGCATCCTGCTTTCAAAAAAGATACTGATACTACAAAAGGCAGTTTTAGCTCAGGGTTTTTGGTTTTTTCCTGATTTTTACCTAGGAAAAACATAAGCCATTTTGTCACTTGTTAAACCTGGGTTTTTAGCATACTTGTACTCATCTGTTGTTCCACAGCCTGGAATAAAGGCAGAGACCTTTCTGAACAGAACAAATTCCAAATATCTGAGTGTCCAGAACGTTCCTGTGCTCCAGCAAAGTCACTGCTCTGCAGAGGCTTCCTGAGCCTGACCAGAACAGGACACCAACAGGATTATCAGTCCCAAATAAAGATCCACAAGCTTTTTACAACCCCAGTTTTAATAAATGCCAATAAACCCCCTGATATTTTCCAAGGCAGCTTGAGAATGACCTGCCCTGCAAGGTCTGCCCTCTCTACCTTTGAGGCTATGCTCTCAATTTTAAGACATCTGGTAGTACAAATTCCTCATGTTTGCTCTTCCCATATGGGCAGGGAGAAAGTTCTGGATGTTTTCATCATTTCTCCGAGAGGACAATGAACTCTTGCTGTATTGTTTCCAATCCAAATAATTCTGAAACCCAAATGGGCATTCAGGGGTAGATGCATTGTACAAATCCTCACCAGCACAAAGGATCACATTCAATGGCTTGGCTGAGGCCATTGTGTTTCTCTCGTTAAAATGATGGTTTGGACATTAAACACCCCTATTAAACCCTGCTCCAGCCCAGTCATGACCTTGCAGCCTGCTCAGACCTTTCCCCTGCAGTGCGGATGCTGGGGAACAAACCTGCACCACCTGGGCCTTCCTCCACCCCCTGGAAACTGGGATAATTCCACAATCAGGACAATTGTGAGTTTGACAGGTCAGAAAACAGAGCCACTATCCTCAGCTATGAAAATCAAGGAAATGTGGTCACCTCCAAGGGAGTGCCTGCAGCTGTCCCCATTCTCCCCAGGTTTCAGCAGGAGCAAAACCCAAACCACGCTTTCCCCTGCACTGCTGGCATGAAAATGCAGAATTTGATTATTGACATCCTGTAAAACCTTGGCAAGCCCCAGGACAGGCAGTGCCAGGTGCTCCAAAAGCCACAGGGAACTCAGAGCATGGCCACTCTCCCAAGTGTCCTGATTTTGAAGTTTCACATCCCCAGCAGTATTTCAAGCATTTCAGATGTTGGGTTCAGGGCCTCAGCCTTAAATTATTTTTTTCAAACCCTCTTAAAACGCATTTAATCCTTTGTTTTCTTTCTGAGGAGAAAGGTTTCACATCTGGACTGTCAACCTGCATTCCAGAGCATTAGCCTGGCAAACCAAAGCAGCTGAGCTGTAAATCTCCCAGCAGAGACCTTGTCATGGAAATCGAGCCTCAGCATTAACTTGGGCCCAGCTCAGTGAGAAAGCCAACACAGAAAGCCAAAACAATGCAGGCAGCCCCAAGACAACCCTGGATATGAATCCTGAGAGAGCAAACCAACCCCATCCAATCCCTCAGGCTGGAGCAGTATCGCCCACCTGGCTTTGATCCCAAACAGACACCCAGAGCCCACTGAGGGCAGCTCACACTGTTAAATTTTGCCCCATTTTCTATGATTTCATGAGAAAAGTGCAGTTTCCAAACATGAGAGCTGAGTGCTCAATGCTGTCAGCCCCCCTGGGCTCCCACTCTGCTGTGGTACCAGTGTGGGAACACAAGGACACAAGCAAAGAGGCAGAAAGCAACAAGTTGAGCTCCAAAGGTTTAAATTCCTCCAGCCAGATTTCAAGAGAAATCGAAATTCCAGCCCTGCAACATGCAAAACTGATTCAGCAACAAAAGGGTGTAGAACAGTAAAAATAATAAAAAATAAAAGTATCCAAATCACCCAGGACAACAGCATGTTACCAAGTGTCTCAGCAATGGTCATAAAAAATGTGTTAGTGTAACATTTTTTGATCATTGCAGCATATATTTGTTGGGTTTTTAGATTTAAAAGTTAGCTGCTAAGAAGAACCAATTTCTGCCAATAATTTGTTTCCTTTAGAGGCAGAGCAGTTTTGGAAAAAAGACAACCTGAGGTTAATTCAGCTCTGGAACAACCTGGAAGAAAAGCCTGGCTGATGCACCGAAGATGCTGAGCACCAGGCTGTGCTTGGGTCAGCGCCTGTCAGCACTCACTTCCCAAATATCCCACAGCCCAACTTCATTATTCCTCATACTTTATACCAAAGCACTTTATGAAACCCCTCATCCTCCCAAACACACAATGCAGGGCTCTGTGTGCTGGGCTCTCAGGATTGCTGGGTTCCTCCAGCTCTGGCTCCCTGTACCTCAGTCCCCAGGAATGGATCCATCACTGCTGAGCACCACGGCTAAGTCCTCTCTTCTTCCCTAAATTGGAGAAACACTGCTCACAATCAGCTCGGCTGAGCTAACAGCACAACCAGAACCCTCTGCTGCTGCTGCAGGAGATCCCTCACCTGGGCAGAGGCACCCCTGGGACCTGGCACAGAGTCATTCAATCCTCACCTCCTCCTGCTCTGCTGCTGCAGGAGATCCCTCACCTGGGCACACCTGGACCCAGCCTGCTGGCACAGGGTCACTCCATCCTCACCCAGTCCCTCCTGGCTGCTTCGTGAAGGAGCAGAAGAGCACAGCAAGCTTTTCTCCAGGCTGACAGGGTGTGCATCTGCACCTGCCAAACCTCTGTGTGGGAGCACCTTGCTGTCCCCCACACTGCTATCAGCATCCTGATACAGACATCTTTTCATTAAAATCCTTTCGTTAGAATTTTTCCTGCTGAAGCTGAGAAGTTTCAGGAACAAAGTGTAAACAATGGTTATCTGCTGCTGTGGAATGCAACAGGTGGATCCGTGGTTGGTCTCTTGTGGATGTTTGGATTTACTGACCACTCACCGCAGAGCTGCTCTTGCTCTCTGTGGAGACACAGTCCTTTGTTATTCATTCCTTTTCTATTCTTAGCTTAGCTAGCCTTCTGAGAACTTTTCCTTCTATTTCTTTTTAGTATAGTCATAATGTAATATATATCATAAAATAATAAATCAAGCCTTCTGAACATGGATTCAACATTCTCGTCTCTCTCTTCATCCTGCAACCCTTGTGACTACTGTGACACTGAGCCACCTCAGCACCTTCCTCTGCTCTTTCTGTGCTCTCACCACCAGCTTTTCCTGCTTCTCTCTCCAAGGCTCCTCATTCCCTTGGCCACAGGAGCAGATGCTGCTGGAATCAAGGCCAGCCTGAGCTCAGCCCAGGGAGCCACCAGAGCAGCATCTCCAGCATCAGGCTGACAGCAGTGCCAGGGAGCCACCAGAGCAGCATCTCCTCCTGGGCTGACAGCACTGCCACCATCCTGGAGCACAGGAGCCCAGAGCATCATCCCCAGCATCTCCTCCTGGGCTCACAGCACTGCCACCATCCTGGAGCACAGGAGCCCCCACCCAAGGGGAGCTCATTCTCTGCTGGCTGTGGGCTGAGGTAATGGCTCTGAGCTTTCACAGGGTACTGCACACTGGCTACAATGCAACCCTTTGAAGTCCAGCAAGAAACAAATAAAATAAAGAGGGTTTTGTTGGGTTTGTGTGGGTTTTTTTTACCCCCTTTCTTTTTTTTTTTTCTGAACGATGTGATACAGACCAGCTTGATACACAAATTAGAGGTGATCTCATCAGGCCATTAGGACTAAAGCAAGACCATCACTTGGAAGGGGATGTGCTGGCCAGATAGCCCTGATTGGCCTGTGAGCAGCATTTCTGTGGAGCTACAAATGCAGCCTTCATTACACAGGCAAGGCATGGCTCCCAGCTTTCAATCCAGCCCTGCAAACACATTGAGAAGTGGATTTGGGAGCAGCTCCCAGCCCAGGCACGGAGCAGGGCCAGCCCTGCCACCTCCCAGGATAGAAGGAAATGACCTGCAGACATCTCATGCCTGCCTGATTCCCACCAAACACTGCCTGGGACAGGGGCAGGGCCTGGGAGCAGCCAGGAAAGGCACTTGAGAATTCCCCAAGAATGATAAAATGAGGTTTAGAGGCTCTTGCCTTTCATTTCTCATAAACTGGAACCCCAGCACATCTCTCCACTTTGGAGCTCTTTGGATTTCTTTGTTGTCAAGCTAACAATGCTTGAAAGCGAGGAAAGTCTCATTTCTGGGATGTTTCTGTTTTCAATCCAGCAGCAGAACTATTTATTTTCCTAGCAGTGATGGAATTAAACAATTTGTCTTTGAAAACTCTCTAAGCCTCCACCGTGACATCCCCCCATCTGCTTTTGAGATTAAGGTACTTTGATTTTTACCAGCTAAAGGTTTATGAACTGCTGTATAAACCCAATTACTCTCATAGTAAATTATGTAAAGCTTACATGTTATTTTTTAAATTTTCCCCCACGGAGTACTCTGGAGATTCAGAACAGGAAAGGCTCACTGAGGCATTCTGAATTAAAAACGTGTAACAGGGAAAACCACAGAGCTTCCAGAAACTCGAAATAAAAAAGGAAAAAACCTCAACATCATTGAGTGAGGATGAGAGACACCCCAAGAGAGGCTGTTCAGGGGAGGATGGTTAAAAAGCGAGGAAAAACCCCCTCTATTTCAGTGGGAGGGAGTTCTTTAAAAACAGATTAAGTTTCATCTGAGGTAGAATTTATTCCTCAGGCACTCTCTGCTTCTCTTCCTGATTGAAACCAGGGATGGGAGAGATCCTGGTGTGCTCACTTGGGGGAGCAGCAGAAAGCACAGGGTGGGCAGTTTGACTGGAAGGAGAATCCCAGAATGGTTTGGGTTGGAAGGTGTCCGGTTTATCTCGGCTGTTTGAGGGGCCTGGAAGGCCCGGGGGTGGCCTTGGGGCAGCCCGCGTATCGAAGGACGAGAAGAGGCTTCAGTTCTTCTTTCTGGTTTTATGTTTATTAATTGTTTATCTAAAAGATGTTCTTTCAGCCGAACAAAGATCCGCTCAGCAGTCAGCCATGGGCACACTGTCTCTGCCCTCCGGGCAGCCACGTATCTTTATACCCTTTGCTACGTGTACAATATTTATCATTTTTCCCCAATACCATCTATTCTTATAACTCGGTGTACTCTTAGTAATAACCAATAGAAAGGTGCCACCGTGGCCAAAGAAGATGGAGGAGAAGAGGAAGAAGAAGGAGGACAGGACACACCCCAATTCCTCCATCTTACTCCTCTAAACCCCCTGTACATAAATCCTAAACCCTGTGTCTCACTCTCTAATTAACTAATCCCTTCACCATTCACCCGGTGAAGCCCTCATCCTTGTCGTCTCCTGTGCAGGGTTAAAGTCCTGCCACCAGACACTTCTGGCAACATTCCAGGACTCCCGAGACCCCCAAGCTGGTCTCGGAGGCTCAGCATCTCAGGACTGAGATCTTGAGATCCGACAGAAGGGACCTCAAAGCCCCTCCAGTGCCACCCCTGCCATGGCAGGGACACCTTCCCCTGTCCCAGGGACACCTTCCACTGTCCCAGGTGCTCCAACCCCAGTGTCCAGCCTGGCCTTGGGCACTGCCAGGGATCCCAGCTGCTCTGGGCACCCTGTGCCAGGGCCTGCCCACCCTGCCAGGGAACAATTCCTCATTCCCAATATCCCATCCAGCCCTGCCCTGGGTCACTGAAGCCATTCCCTGTGTCCTGTCCCTCCATCTCTCAGACACAGCCATTCCCCATCCTTCCTGTGGGTTCCCTTCAGGTAGTGGGAAACTGCGATCAGCTCTCCCCAAAGGGAACAATTAGCCAGGGGAGAGCCCCAAGAGCACTGACTGCCCCAGCAGAGCACAGAACCCCAAACTGCTCCTTCCTTCAGGGCTGGGATGTCCCTGGAGCTCAGGAAGGATCCCTGCAGGAGGAATACCCTGGCACAGCCCTGGGTCTGTCCCATTCCAATTCCTCTCTCCTGGACCCCAGCTCGCTCCAGGACACACACCAAGCACTCCAGGGTTTGTTTTGCAGCACAGACTGAGCTGAATGCAGGTCCCTGTTGCACAAGGCCAGGGGCTGTGCCAAACACGCCTCCCTCAGCCCCAGAGCCCCAGGGATCCCCAGCCCAGCCTCCCTCAGACACCAATTCGTTCCGGGAGGTGCTGCCCATGCCTCCCCTTTGTCTGCCCTGCTCACAGGGCTGCTCTGACACAGAAGGGAGCTTTCACAAATCACTGCCATCGCAGTGTCAAGCTGTCAACATGACCACAAGCCCACTGTGGCTGTGAAAGGGCTGAGCTGTGAGAGCCTCTGCAGCTTGTCAGGAGCCCCAAACGCAGCAGTGCTGGGCAGGAAACCATCGAGCAGCACTGTGCTCTCAAAAAACCTGATACAGAGCAGCAGGAAGGAAGAACACTCAAAGATTCCTGAGAAAGAAAATAAAATGCTTCTGAGCTCCAGCCACGGGGAGATTTGAGAGCTGGAATGTCTACAAAGTTTGGTTTAGCTACTTAAACTTAACAAAAAGTGTGAAATAAGCTGTGTTCTACCTGGGAAGGGTATCCCACCTCAGGGAACATCCAGCTGCAGGAGTTTTACAAAGGAGTTTTACAAAGAACCCAGCCCTGGTGTGATGCTGCTCAGAGCAGCTGAGCAGGGACAGCAGCCCCAGAGCTCCTGCAGGATACACAGACACACTGAAAACATCCAAATGTTACCACCAAAGCAAGGGAAAACAGGAACTAGAAGCATTACAGATGGCAAACTAAGAGAGGACTCGCCCTCTTCTTTTATTTTCAGGGGTTTTTCCCTTTTGGAGAAGAACAGGAAAGTCATTTCCTTACACAAGATGTTTTAATTCACATTTTCCTTCTGACATCTCCTTCACAGGCCCACCAAAACAAGCCAGGGGAAAGGTCAGGCATAGCTCTACATTAAGCAGCAAGGAAAAACAAGGCACATCCCACGCTGAGGACACGCTAATGGCCCTTCCGAGTCAACACTTCCCTAATTCACTTTTTAAGACTTTCAGTTGCAAATTTTTTATTCAGCTTTCGCAGCACAAATAGCCACAAGAAAACCACCCAAAGCCCCAACTCGCCACGTCAGGATTATTTGATATGAAGGTCACTTCCTCCAGCCCCAAAGAAACTCCTTCAAAGCCTTTAAAAGACACAAGGAAAAAGGACAAGGAGCACTTGTATCGATTTTAGAATATGAGACACTGAGTGCACAAAAATAATTCCTGCTTCTAGAGGAATAGAAAAGCACTGAACACTCAGAGGTGCCCTGTGCTGGCATCTGTGGGGTGCAACAGTCAATTTATGAGGACAGATTAATGTGCCCAGACCCACCAGCGCTAAGGCAATTGTGACCTCTCCATGTTGGCTGCCAACGTGATATAGGTCCAAAAGAAATCATCCTGTTCTGCTGGGAAAGAACAATAAATCGGCTTCCTCGAATACATTGCTTAAAGAATCCAAGTTCCTGACCCTGAATGTTTCCCTAGTAGGATGCTGTGCTGGAGGGAACAATCAGGGTGACATTTGCTGAAATGTGGGGGATTTATGACATAATAGGTTGCACATATGTGCCAAAAGAGAAAAAAAACCCTTTAAATCCAAGCAAATCAAGATTAATTAGCTATTAAAATAGCAGGGAGAGCACAGTGCAGTACAGGTGGTAGAGCACAGCAGCTCCTCTCCCTGCAGTCACTGCAGTTGTTTGGGGTCACGCCGAGCGTGGATCCGCGAGCGCACTCGCACTGGGAAAAGCAAGGACTGCTTCCCTTTGTCAGCCTCTGCTCCCTGCAGCTCCCCACGTTTGCACCTTCACAAACAATCCCCAGGCAGCCCTGTGATAGGAAGTGTCCCGAAGTGAGGAGGAAAATCCCCTTTTGCCTGGCTTTGATCAGCAGGACAGGCTGGGAGCGCTGGGCTGTTTGTACAAGGCTGTGCTGCTGTGCTGAGGAGAGGCCATGCTGCTCACACGCACCTCCCCACTCCAGAACATCCCCCCCAGCTCCCCCCTTCCTCCAGCACGGTGGCTTTGTGTGTCCTGGCTGCTAATTGCAATTACAGGTGCCCCAAAGGCTGACAGATCTCATGTCTGAAATGGCAGCACCGTGCTGGGGCTGGGAGTGCCCAGCAGCAGCACAAAGCAAACTATGCTCACCAGGAACCACAGCATCAGCACAGAGCAAACCCTGCTCACCAGGAAAACCAGTAGCCCCACTCCTGTCCCTCCCCACCTCCCCGCCACCCAAGCAATGCCAACAGGTTGTTAACACCACACAATCTGCTCACTTTCCCTCTTAATCCTGGTTTTAAGCAAGGCTGTGCTTGCATGAGGTGCCAGCAGTGCATCCCCAATGTCCCTGTGAGCCTGAAGTGGAGCACAGTGTTGGGCATCCCTTGGTTTGCTGTGCCCAGCAGACATAGCTAAACTCATTTCCAGCATTGGGCATCCCTTGGTTTGCTGTGTCCAGCAGGCACACAGTTAAACTCACGCACATTTCCAGCACTGTTGGGTATCCCTTGTTTGCTGTGTCCAGCCCAATGCAGCAGTCCAGGAACCTGAGACACTGACTGGCCACTGCTCCACACCTACAGCTGGCAGGGAGCCTTCTCCTTAGGTTACCCCAGCCTCGGAAAACTTCAACTATTGACAGAAAAAATAATAAACATGGACATTATTATTGAGCACACTGACCCAGCAGAGAGGCAAGGACCAGCTGCCACAGGGGCACCAAACACTGACACTTGGCAGGAGGAAGTCCCTCCTCCCCCGGCCTTTGGAAGCCTCCTTTAACACTAAACTCTTTTCACTCAGCTGTTTCCAGGAGATCTGAGCTGTTTGTTAAAGACTCAACATCCTCTGCCACTCAGCTGGAGAGGGGAGAAGCTCCTGGATCCATCCTGTAGCACCAGGGCTCCCTGAGCAAAACTGGGACTTGCCTCACTCAGAAAAAGGGGCTGCCCAGCAGAAACCCCCCCATGTGCACACCCTGACCCCAGCTCACAGCACTGCCAGACAAAACCAGCAGGGAAAAGCTCTGAATCCTCCCCAGAAGTCACTTCTGCAACGCTTCCCTGTTCAGAGAAAGATGAAAGGGATGCAGTTAAATCCACCACCACCACCCCATCACAGAGGACTGGCAGAACACATGCTTAGGGCTTTGCATTTTCCAAAAATACACCCAGAAGTGAGGGCAGATTGCTCCTGCCCAGTGTGGCTGTGGCTGGGCAGGGGCAGCACCTAACCCTGGTTACAGCCTCCTCACTCCAGCACTGACGGACACATTAATTGGAGACAGCTGCAAGGAGAACTCTCCTAACGACATGATTCATTAGTTTTCATAGATAATTACATCTGCTCATGGCCCCACACTGAATCATTCATTTGGGGAATTTTTGGGGCATTAAATTTAAATGCAGTAATCAGATTTGTTAATCCGTGGGACAAGGCAAACCAAACACAATTTTATTCAGGGGATTGTTTATACTTTCAACATTGACAGGAATTCAGCAGCAGGAAAAAATTAGCAGGATAATGTATGCCCACAAAGGTTAGAAATTATTAATGGTAATCTCCCTGACTCCCCCAGTGCTGCTGCCCAGCCTGGGCAGATTTCTTCCTTCTCCTGCACTGCAGGTTCCTTCCCTGATGCATCTTTGTGTCCTACACAAGCCAGTGCCTTGCTCAGAATACACCGAGATTTTCTGATGATTTGACAATAAGATCTTTCCACAGAATGAAAATAATTGGTACTTGAGTTTGCCACTCTCTAGATTCAAAATACAGCTGGTTTTTCATTGTTGGTGTATTATACATTAAACAATCAGTTCCAAGCATGGTTTAGCTGGGTTTATTACTCTGAAATAGCAGCACATATTCACAGATAGAAACCCCAGAAAGATCTGCAGATCCAGGCCAGTTCCCTCCCTATCGAGTCACAAACTTTTTACTAATCTGAACTCCACTTTAAAAACTGATCATTTTTTGGCCATTTTTTCTGGAAGCTCCTTTGGAATTTTTCATCTCTCAGTTAAAAAAAGAAAAAAGAAAAGTAATTTTCTCATCTGTACTATTTATGGTCAATTCATTCCCATTTTTTCTTGAACCAATATCCTTCTTCAGCTTCACTAGTTTTTTTCCCTCCCCAATATTTCACTGCCAAAACATGAACAGAAAGCAAACCATTATCTGCAATCCATCCCCAGCTGGCCAGACTGCACAGCCCAGACATCAGAGCCCTCTCTGTGCTTTCCCACTGACTTCACAGTTCCACTTCTCCTCTGGACCTCCTTCTCCTCTAGTTCATTCTTCTGAAACAAGCAGCAGAAGGTTCAGAGAGCATTTTCCCCAAAGCTGTGTCCAGGTGCAGTGCTTTGTCTGCCACCTGCTCCACCTCATTTTCCCTCCTCATCAAACCAGCAAAGATCTGGTCAGGTTTCGGATGAGCTCAGGCCATTGCTGCAGCTCTGTGGATCAAGAGCAAACTCAAAGCTTGATCCTCACAGCATTTCATCCCTCCACCCTCATCACACCATGACCTGAACCACACTGAAGGAAGGATCTGGCAAGAGGAACCTCATGGCACATCCATGCTCTCTGTCAGTAAATCAGCTTTCAGAGAGCAGCTCAGGCTCACCAGCACCATCCCTGGGGTAACACCTGGGGCTCAGAAACAAAGGGCAAGGTGAAAACCCTGCCCAAAATCACTCAGGAGTCCCTGGGCAAGCCAGGAATGGGACCAGCAGAGCACAGCAGAGCTGCTCCTGGGTGTGCAGTGTCTCTGTCTGGGGTCTGTGCACAAATCACAAATGGGACAGGACTGCTGGGAACGTGCCTTGAGCTGGTTTATTTTCCAGCATCAGTCTCATTCCATGGTTATGACAATGGGAAGATGCCAGCAGCTCACACCCCAGGCAGCAGACACAGAACTTAATGTTACAACTCACTTTATAAGTTTTTTGACCAATCACACAAAGCAAAAGCACACTGACAGTAGTTCTATCCAAGCACTATAAGCACAGGTACCTTTGGTTAAACAATGCTTATTTCAAATATAACACCTGCTTGTAATACAATGCACAGAGCTCCATTATTAAGCTCAGAACTCCCTAATATCTTCCTAGATAAACTTTTCTGCAGCTTAGGGAGTTATTCTAGACAAGTATTAATACACAGACCATTGTTCTATTTGTCCTTACTTTTCTACTTTTTAAATAATTTTTCTGCTGACCAATCCCACGGCTCCTGCTTAGCTCTAACCACAATTCTGCTGTCTCTGAGGCCTTTTGCAGCTTTCCCAAAACCCTCTGATTTTATGGATTCCCACATACAGGAGACAGCACCTTGGATATCACAGCTTGGATTCCTCTGCACTCACAAGCTGCTGCTGAGAACTGACATTAATGTGCATTAATGTGCAACCTGAGATCTGCTCCTCTGCTGAAGCTGCACCTACGCAGTCGTATTTATTCCTGTTGAGGTTTGGGGAGACAGGGGATTGCTCTATGGAAGCTGGAACAAATTAATATCACCCTTAGAATTATTATTTTAAGAGAAAGCAGCAGCAGAAGCACAAAGGGAAGCCAACAGCTTCTATTTTCTTTTAGTGGCGTGTCTGACAACACACAGTATATGTGTCAGGATCCATCCCAAAGGCACACAGTGACAGGCTCCTGGTGAGGCTGTTCCTGGACAGCATCCCAGCCCTGCAGCCACATCCCCATCTCTGCAGAGCCTCCATCCAGGGCTCCCAGCCCTGGCCCAGCCCTGACTCCCAGAGAGACCCTGGAGGAGCAGCACCCGACACACTCCTGTCTCTGCAGCACTTGTTTGTGTAACTGGAGACCTGTCAGGCCCTCTCTGCCTGATTTAAGCCCTGCCAGTGTTAGAGGGAAAACAAAGAACAAAGACGCTGAGATATCCATCATCCCAGCAGGCCCGTGGGGAGTAGCTGCAGGAATGCACTGGCCCAGGGCAGCCTCCCTTCCTGAGCACAGCAGAGCCTTCAGAGAGGAGCTCACCTCTGCTGTGGCCTGAGAGGCTCCTGGAGCAGGGGCTGGACAGAGTTACAGGAATAAAGTGGGGATTTATTTAAAAAACATTCAAAGGATCCACCTTGGGCAGTGCAAGAGCCCAGCCAGGGCTGCACCCAAGATGGACCCAGGATGGACTCAGAGTCAGGAGTTTTCACCCTTTTATGAGTTCTGGTCCATGTCCACGCTGGGGTTCAGTGTCCAATCCCAGCTCCAGGGGATGCAGTCCCACCCTCCCAGGTTGCTCCCCTCCATTCCCTGTTGTTTGCACTTTTTGGGGCTGAAGCTGCAGCGGTGTCCTTGGTTCTGGGGCTGGAAAAGGATTGTTCTGTGTGCCTGAGCTGTGAGGAGACCTTGCTGACACTTTGTGTGGAGCTCAGTCACACGCTAAGGCAGCAGAGAGGCTGAAAAATGAAAGCTCAAACTTGAGGCACCACTTCCAGCCTGGCCAGGGCTCAGCAGCCCCAGGACAGGACAGAGACCCTCCCTGAGGAGCTGGGGGTGCTGGACCTGCTGGAGCTGCTGACCTCTCCTAGGATAGGACCAGACTCTTCCTCCCTTGTTGTGGTGTGATGTAATAGCCTCTCTATATTGGTATCAATTCCAATACTCCCTGAGCTGGTGTGCTGGAGCTGCTGAGGCTCCCCTGGCGTGCAGCACCAGGGCTGGGCAGCAGCACTTCCTCCTCCTCCTCCTCCTCCTCCTCCTCCTCCCCTCAGCACACTACCTTGCCTTCCAACAGTTGGGCAATTGTCTGAAGAAGCCTAAGAGAGGAAAAACACATTCCTCTGAACCAGCATCACTGCCAGGCACAGGGCTGCAGGATCCTCCAGCCTTGCTGCTGACCCCATGCTTAAAAAGCACCTTGAAAATAAAACACATCCATGATTTCAGGCAGAGTTAAAGCAAGAAAAGCAGTGCCCTCTCTTTACAAAGGACACGACGTACCTTTGGGTTTCTAACTCTCCTTTTTCAATGTTTTGTGGGTTTTTTTCTCCTGAGCTCCTCTCCCACGTGGAAGGGATGAAGCAATGCTGGGGAGGTGGTGCCTGAGGACAGTTTGAGTGTGCATGAGCCGGCTGTTCACTCCAGCACAGCACTTATGGGATCACCCCAAGCTCCTTCCTGCAGCAGACCTTCATGAATTCCAGCTGGAGACTCCTTTTTCTCCCCCCAGGGCCAAAGGGAAGCTCACTGATATTTTTCATGTTTAGGATGTGGGGAAGGACATTCAGGAACACTGAAACAGATTAAATTGCTGAATTTCTCGTCCCCCCACTCCTCCCCTTTTTTCCCAGAAGAAGGGAGTCTTCCAACCCCTAGGACAGCCCAGAGGAGCAGAGTGCATGGGAACAGCAGCACCAAACCATGGGCCAAACCCTCTGAGCACCACACAGCAGCCACCACCAGCTCAACTCACACCCTCAGCTGGTGCTAAAACCATTTCTGCTTTGGGGCAGCAAGAGGAATGTCACAGACATCTTTTATGGAAAATCCTTTCCTTAGGATTTTTCCTCCTGAGAAGCTGAAAGGCCTCAGGAACAAAATGTAAACAATGGTTACCTGCTGCTGTGGGATGCAACAGGTGCATCTGTGATTGGTCTCATGTGGATGTTTGTAATTAATAGCCAATCACAGTCAGCTGGCTTGGACAGAGAGCCCAAGCCACAAACCTTTGTTACCATTCTTTCTTTTTCTATTCTTAGCTAGCCTTCTGATGAAATCCTTTCTTCTACTCTTTTAGTATAGTTTTAATGTAATACATATCATAAAATAATAAATCAAGCCTTCTGTAACATGGAGTCAGATCCTCATCACTTCCTTCACCCTCAGACCCCTGTGAGCACCATCACAGAGGAGGAGCATCCTCAGCAGGAGGGAGCACAGAGCCAGTGGCCCTGCAGCCCTGGGGACAGCTCTGGCTGTAGCAGCAGCTCCTCCCTCTCAGCTCTGGGCAGGAAGAGCTGCTGCCAGCAATGACACATTTTACCCAGGATCTCCTGAGCACAGCTCAATTTGGAGAATTCAGTGTTTATCACCATTACTTTGATGCACAAACACCAGAGGACGTGAGGGAGCTCCAGTGGAGCAGCCCAGGACACTGGTGCAGGACGGAGCTGTGGCTGTGGCTGATTTTCACACAATTCCTGTTAGTGAGAACTTCTGCAGAGCTTCCCCCTTCCAAAACCCAAAGCTCTCTCTGAGGCCAGCAGTGCCAGCCCGTTTATGAGATGTTTTTATCCCGAGCTGAAGGATGGGGTTTGGCTGTGTTTGTGCTTGGCAGTGTCTGTACTTCTGGATGATTTTAGGCAGACAACATCTGCTGCCTTTAATGCCCAGCTGCTCCATTTAATCCCTGTTAAAACTGGTTTTCCCCTTCCAATTTCTTTAAACACTACTGGGAGGCTTGTTTGAAACACATCCCTTGTAAAGGCTCCTGGCAACTGTGAAATGAGAGTTTTCCTTAATCTTCCTGCTAACTTCAGGGGATAAACTGCTCAGCTGTCACCATGTCACAGTGTGGGGGATGCTAATGAGCCAGAGGGGCAGCCCAGGCCACAGAAACCCCAAAATCCCACCCCATTTCCCTCTGCCCTCACTCCAACAGGGTGTCCTGAGGAGCTCTGACAGAGCAGGAGCTCCCAGGTCCTGCAGGAGAACAAACACCTTGCAGCAAACACTGATTGGGATCTGCTAATTAGGGTCCTCCTCAGCAGGAGTGTGATGATGCCGAGTGAGCAGCAGGACCTGAGAGCAGGAGAAGGTTCCTGGGCATTCTGTCCTGCCCCAAACTGGGAACCCCAGGGTGTCCTGCCCCAAACTGGCACCTGTGGCCTCGGTGTCCCAGAGCCCAGCCCATCACTTTGTATCACAAAGGTATCACTTGAATCCCTACCCTGAGTCTGGAAAAAGCCTGTCAGCCACACATGTTTCACACTAAAGACCAAACCAGCATTTTTCAGCAAACTTGGTCCTGTAAGAGAATTTCCAGCAAAATTCTGAGATCAAACAGCCTTGGAGCTGTTTCAGCACAGTGATCCAGGAGCCAAATCCAATTTGATTGTGCCCCTGCACTCTGGTGCCAGACACCTCATAGCATGGGACCTCATGTACCTTGTGTGATTTATTCCCCTCATGCTGAAGCGTTCCTTGTAAAACTGCTGGGAGAAAGGAAAGTGGAATTTTGTCTGCTCCCACATCCAAGGGCTGTACTACTGTTGTGCTGCAGGATTATTCCAGTTACAGATGTCTGGAAAGAGCAGTTCAGTGGGAACAAGCAGTACCTCCCTCCCACCCTGCCAGAGCTCCTGGGCTCACAGAAAGGCCTGGCTCAGGCAGCAGGGCAGAGCTTCTCACAATAATGGCACAAACAGGGTCATACCCACACCAGCCTGGTTTGGGATGCACAGGGATGAAACACATTCAATACATCAGCAAATTCCCATTAAAAGGTTACACCCAAGCTTGCAGGGAAGTTGCTTTAATTTACAGCAATTTGTAGCTGTAGTAATTACAGCATAATGATTTTATCAGTTTTTAAGTGATGTTGGGATGCTCTAAGATACCAACTTCACCATTTCAGCAGAATGCCACCTTTATGTCACATTGTTTTTGTTTCTGACTCAAACACAGCTCTGAGGAAGCACCTGCCCCCACTCTGCCTCCATCAAGCTACCCTGGCATTAAACAGAAAAATCTGACCCAGCACAGGCCAAAACCCCTCTGTGAAAAACAGCTCCCACCAACACCATGGGCACAACCTGACCCTTCAAATTTCCTTACACTTAAAATGACACGGCAAATCCCCCCCAGTGCTGCACCATGGATGGGTTCTGCTGCCTCAGCCCAGCCCAGCTCCTGGGAGGGACAAACTGGGACTGGGACAGCAGCCCCAGCTGGAACAGCCCCACCCAGGCACCCCAAAAGTCAAGGCAGCATCTCCAGGGACTGCACACAGAGCCAGAGAAGCAATAAATGGTGCTCAGGGGAACAGGAGAGGTGGCAGAGGAGATGGCAGAGGAGGCATGGGAGGAGGGATGAGCTCCTGGAGGTGATGGGAAAAGCAGAAGGATGTGCTGGAGAGCCCAGAGCAGCTCAGGCTGAGTGAGCCCAGTTCAAAGCACTGCTCAGATTCCAGCCATACCTCAGCAGCACAATGTGCCCAGGAATGTGGTTTCCTGCTCCACTCCTGAGCTGTAACTGTGCAGCCTCCAGCCCTGCAGGGTTCCTGGGAAATCCATTAAAAGCCCTGAGTGGAATCACCATGACACAGGAGCATCTGCTCCCCCTCCAAAGGCTGGGATCATCTCCTCTCCAGCAGTGCCTGGCAAAGCAGCTCCTCCTGTGCATGTCCCACAGCCAGGGACACCCCAAAACCTCCTCCATAAACCCTAAAATCCCCTCAGAGAAGGGGAAGGCACAGAGGAAGCACTGGAGTGAGAGTCTTTAATGTACACACTGAAGTAGAAACCATCAAGCTGCACTTCACTGCCACAAATAGCAAATATTTAAAAATAAACCATTATTTTTAGCCTAAGTGGTGCTTAAGGACTGGGGAATAAAACATTACCCAGAGACAGGGAAATGTCACAGTGAGAAAATGCTGAAGCAGCCCCATCCTGCTCACTGAGCACCAGCTCAGGCACACAGAAAGCATCTGGGATCCTGGCTCAGACCTGCAAACCCTCCCTGACGCAGCCAAACCCTCCTAACTCAGCCAAAAACCAGAGGAGAATGAGTCAGTACAACACCTTGGTGTATCAACAAGGGTATAAAATAAATACAATTACACAGAAACTCACACAACAAACATTTTCCCAGCTCCTCTAGCAAAGGTTGCTCAGCACAGGGCAATCCATCCCCTGCCCTTCTTTGCCACAAGCAGGACTGGAAAGTCAGGAAATGGAATATAGCTGGATGGGATAGGGAATATAGCTGGATAGAACATGGAATATAGCTGGATAGAACATGGAATATAGCTGGGTAGGATATGGAATATAGCTGGGTAGGATAGGGAATATAGCTGGATAGGATATGGAATATAGCTGGGTAGGATATGGAATATAGCTGGGTAGGATATGGAATATAGCTGGGTAGGATAGGGAATATAGCTGGATAGGATATGGAATATAGCTGGATGGGATATGGAATATAGCTGGATGGGATATGGAATATAGCTGGATGGGATATGGAATATAGCTGGATGGGATATGGAATATAGCTGGATGGGACATGGAATATAGCTGGATAGGATAGGGAATATAGCTGCTCCCAGACAGGTGGGGATTGACCAAAAAGGGGCTCTAAAGGAGAACAGACCAGGCTTGTCCCTCCCTGCTCCTCTCTGACACATGACAGACATCCTGAGAAAGCAGGCTGGGAAAATAAATCCCCTTCCACAGGCCCAGCTTGAGATTTTCTCGAACAGAGGAAAAGCAAAATGAACATGGAAAAAAATCATCAGCGTTTTGAAATATCTACAATTACAGTTGGGTTTTGTTTTCTTTTTAAACAGTTTAAATCAAATGCCTGAAGAAGCAGATGGGAAACTCTCATGTGCTAAAAGTTGAGGCTTCTACCAGAGCTCTCCATTAGGAAATGAAAGACAAGGATTAACAAAGAAGATGTTTGAGATCATAATTCTTATCAAAAAATCCTGAAAGGTTTAGAAAAGCTGGAAGCTCATTTCCCCAGCAGCTCTGGTCCCTGGTCAGACAGATGGAGGGAGACAGCTTCCCCCTCCCCAACACGGGCTGGGTAAGGTAGGGATTGACTAACTGTGGAAAAATCCACATAATTGAGAAGACAAATGTTGAACAGTTATTTTACAGCCTGAACTATTGAAGGAAAAAGGCTGCCCGTGCCAAGGGGCCAGCCAGGCTCATTGTGTGTGAGCAGCCCGGGGCAGCAGTGGGACTTTCATCCCTGCCAGGTGCAGCCCCAGGGCTGCAAATACTCCTGGGAGAAGGGAAAACACCCCTGGGAGCAGCAAATAAACACCCCTGGGAGCAATAACCTCTGCAAATGCCCCTGGGAGCAGGAAATAAACACCCCTGGGAGCAATAACCTCTGCAAATGCCCCTGGGAGCAGCTAAAAACACCCCTGAGAGCAGCAAATAAACAGCCCTGGGAGCAATAACCTCTGTAAATACCCCTGAGAGCAGCAAATAAACAGCCCCGGGAGAAGCAAAACCAGCCCTGGGAGCACCAGCAGCATCTTCTGCATGTCCCCTGCACACGAGTCCTGCTGAGCCCCTGGCTGCTCCCCATTCTCTATTTCCAGTCACCTAAAGTGACGCCTTTAGGTTTGGCTTTTCTGTTTTCAGGTTCTGTGCTGCTTTAGTGTGTGGGTCTGGGTTCATATCAAGGGATGTGAGCTCCGTGCACAGAGCAGGGAGACAAAACAATTCCTGCTCCAGCTGGGGACTAAGGACAAGCCATACAGGTGACAAGCACAAGAGCAGAAACTGCACTGAGGACAGAAAACCAAAAAGGATAGGACTGCATGGCAAACCCAGCCTAGCAAAGGCTGACAGGCAGCATGAGGAGGCAAACCCAGCCCAGCAGAGCCTGACAGGCTGCACAGGGATGATTGCTCCCTGTTCCTCCCCGTGCTGTCAGCAGCCCTCTGTGAAGCAATGGCCAGCACACCTCACACCTCCTCCTGCTGCTCCAATCATCCAACACTGCTGAAATTGCCCTGGGCCTGAGCTCCAGAGCTCCCTGTGCAGGTTCCCATCTGGCTGCACACCCAGGCTTGCAGACACATCCATTCTGCAGTGGCTTCCCTGCTTTTTCCACATTCCTTTTAAGAATACCAGGAAATTTCACAGATAAATAAACACTGGAAATACTGAAGCAGCAAAGTCTCATACTTTAAAGGTTAGGAAACACTGTAAATACTTTTTTTTGTGTAGCTACCTTTCTCAAAGCAATGCAAATTCAGTGTAACCTTGGTTTCCATCACCCAGCAGGCAGCACAGGTAGGGTGACTTCCTTGACAGACACCAAATAATTTGTTTCATCCTTATCACCCAGCACGAGGCTGCATTCCTGATGGACTGCACACAGCTCCAGCTCTGCTCTGGAGTTAAAGCTGCCCCACAGACCTGCCCAGCATGGCCCTCCTGACAGCAGGGCTGAGTGTGCTCTGACTCCGACAGCTTCCCTGGGAGATGAAACACCACTACTGCAACTCACATGGAAAACTGGAGGTTTATTCTGTAGTGAAGGTTTAGTTTGGATGTTCCCTCAAAGAGAGTTTGAAGCTCTCTTTTTCAAAACCACAAGCAAGCCAAACCTTATCTACCTTTCCAATATATTTCAGGGCCATGGTTTGTGGTGGAGCTGGCAGTGCCAGGTTTATAGCTGGACTCTGGGATTTTAAAGGTTCTTCACAAAGAAATGATTCCACATCCCCAGTCCCAGCTGGGGGTGGCCCAGGTGATCCCAGAGCTCCTTCCCAGCCCAGGCATTCCCTGATTCCCTGCACCCAGCCTGGGGTGCCCAGCCAGGCACTGCTGCAGAGCCCAGGATGGGTTAAACCCTCAGCTCCTGGGCAGCAGCATAGATAGTTCTGTGCTCTCAGGCCACATTCATCTGCTGCTGCTGCCACAAACCCTCTCACAAGCCTGGCCCCACTCCCTAAACGTTTCTCCACACCTGGAACAGCCAGGCAGGGACCTTACAGACAGTTCCACAAATGCACAGCTCAGCCCCAGAAGAGATTGAGTCCCATGCAAGAAATGAGGCAAGACCTGCAGAAAACAGAGTGCAAGGGCTGTAGGACTAAAAATACACCCAAGAAGTGCCATGTAAGCTCAGGGTTGGCAGCTCCCAGCTTCTCAGCCTAAGCACTGCACTATTCAGACCACCCTAGACAAAAAGCAAAGTGAAGTTTCCCCCTAGGAAGGGTTAAATCCACTTAAACAATGTGCAATAAAGACAGAGCTGTGTCCCAGTAACACTGCAGTTGTTTCTATTCCATACAATAAGCTCAGGAAGCAAAATTAAAATCTATCTGCACGGTCTGAGGTCACTGGGGCTAGGGATGGTTGTTTTAAATACGAATATTAGAAACACGTGGTCCTCCATGGAGGCTTCCAGCAAAGCTGAACCTGCTGGTGCTCAGCCTTTCCTGGGAAAGCTGAGCACCTCCAAGGGCTCACAGAGGCAGGATGGACCCACCTCCAAAGGATGGAAACAGATATTGTTTAGACAAGATGATGAACATCTCTGAAACTTCAATCTTTACTCATTTCTGATTTACAAACTAATCCTAACAATGATGCAATGCATCCCCAGCCTCTGCTCTGAGGCTCAGCACTCCAGCACACCCATACACAGTGCTGATTAGTTTGTATTACAGCAAAAAGTTCCTAATAAACAGAAACGTGAAATGACTTTAGGATTTTGCCATAGCCATGTAAATAACCTTTAGGAGGAGCTCTTCACTGTCTGGGCTGCTGCAGCACTGAGCACTGCCCTGGAGGGGAATGTCACTCTGCTGCTGCCTCCAGTAAGCCTGGCAGCACCAGGGACGTTTCCATCCTTTACTGATGGTGCCAGGACAATTGTCCAGGTGTGTTCAGAGCAGCCAGAACAGGCTCCAGGCTCACACTTCCATCAGGGCAACCAAACCCTGCCCCAGGCTGAGCTGGGTCCCTCTGCAGGATCTTGTGCCACCCACTGTGACCAGAGGTGACACTGCAACCTTTGCTTTGCACAGCCATTGTAAACAAAAACATTGTGCCACAATTTCTGGTCGGTTTCAGAAACTTGATTTTGACAAGAAATTGAAAACGTTACATAACAATATAATTAAAGGATTATTATGAGAGATGGTTTACTTAAAATGATCCTTTCTGGGTAGGGACATCCTGACTGGCACAGCACTGTCCTGACCAGGAGAAGGACATGAAGGGTCTGATTTTGCAGTTTATCTAGACATGAATTTATTTATGCTCTGCTATGGAGTTCAGAGGAGCCGGAAGCAAAGGAATCCCTCCTCAGCAGAGCAAAGGAATGACCCTGGCAGGGAAAAATGCCAAACAGGGCGAGTTTTGCAAGCTCCCAATATTTACCATCCATCCCAGAGTACTCCATTCTCATGCAAGCATGTCACAATGAGAAAACAACATCTCTATAAGGGTAAAACAAACAGCATTCACAATTTCTGAAAGCATTCTTCCACAATTATTGCACTAGATTAGATTGCCTCATCACCAGGGCCAGAGGCCATTTACACTATTTTCTTTCTTTTTTATTTTTTTTATGGAACAGATGAAAAGATTACAGAAAGTTTTCTGGGGCCAAATTTGGAGCTAATGATGGGAAAATTCTTTTGCTAATCCCCACTGCTAGCAAACTCCTGAGGCTGGAAAAAAACAATGTCTCCTGGTACCCAGCTTCTCTTTTGCTCATCAGTGCAAAATGCCCGGCTCAGGAGGTTTGCACAGGCCCAAAATCAGCTTTGAGCAGAGCCAGAAAACCTGCAGGGCAGAGCTGCAGTGAAAACCTGAGCACAGAACCACTGAGACCCCACTAAAATGAGGATGGGAGAGCTAAGGATGGGGCTCAGCACAACAACATCCACCCAGGGGGAATGGGCTCTTCTAGAACATTCTGTGCCACCAACATCCACCCCAGCTGTACCCTGGGGGAAAGGGGCTCTTCCAGAACATTCTGCGATGCAGGGATCCCACCTGAGCAGCCCCTGCTGCCTCCAGAGGTTCTTGCAGAGATGTGGGCCCAGGCAGGCTGGTGTCACCTGCTGTCACCTGGGCGCAAGGACAGGACCCTCCATGGGCACAGCTGTCTCCAGAGCCCAGGGATGCCCAGGGATGCCCAGGGACACAGCTCCAGCTCCTGTCCCTCAGCACCACCGGGCACCTCCCTCCCAAAGGGGTTTAATCAATTTGCAGTCATTTAACAAACACAAAGCAATCCACACATGAGGAGTAAACTTTGCATAATGAATCCCTCGGTGTTGGTGCATCTGCAGGGGCACAGCTACCCCAGCTGGCACCAGGGGACAATGCCCAAATGCCTCTGGGCACCCTGGGGAGCTGGGGGTGCCAACACCTCCAGGGAGCTGGGAAAAGCAGACCTGAGGAAATGAGTGTTTCATTTGTATATTCATATATAAATATATATAAATATACATATTTTGTAAATAGAATTCATATATATACAAATATAATAAATAATATTAATATACAATATAAAGAATAAATAAATATATAAATATTCTATAAATAGAATTCATATAAATATTTAAATAAATATTTATTAAATAATAGAAATAATAGAAATGTAATAATGTATAAAGATTAGATAAATATATACATATTATATAAATATAATTCATAAATATATAGATATATTTCATTTCAGGTCAACAAAAGAGTTTCTTTCCAGTTGGATGCAGTGTGTGTGTGATCACTGGGATGAGAGGTCACTCATCTGTCCTCACACAATGGCAGAGGAGTCAGTCACTATTAGGAGTGATCAAGGTTCAATACTTTCCACAGCCCCATGCATTGAATTCAGGCTGAATGAATATCTTGTATATATCCTGCCCCAAGAGCTACTTAGCTGCACAGACACACATGATCCTTACATTTTCCTTGCCCAGTGTGATAGGGATAACCATGAAAAAAAGAATATATAGGCTGAGGACAGCCACTACTGCAGTCAACATGGTCAATTCTTTCTCCCAACTCCAGTTCAGCATTAATATGCTACTGAATCTGAAATTAAAAATCTAGTTGTGGAACCTGGAAAATTGGTACCCAGCTCCCCAAAGGCTAATTCATTAATTAATGCACGCTATCAGCTGCTCCTGGACGAAGGCAGGCTTTATTTTAACAGCAGGAGAAGCTGCAGAAGGTGGGAACATCCCCAGCAGCCAGGCAAGGGGAAGTGAAGCTTCCCACAGAAAGGGGCTCTGATGGAAAGTCTGAGTGCAGGAAAGAGAAATGTTGAAGCAGCACTTAATGAAGATGAACTTCCCGTGCCTCCCCACAAGGCAGACGATGCCATTATCACTCAGCACCAGGAAGGAAAGGGATTCCAGGGCAGGGGAAATTGCAGGGCAGTTATCCTCATCAGCCTGGGCCAGCAGCAGCGACAGGGCTTGGCACAGAGCCTGAGCAAAGTCTGCTCGTGGTTAACACAGGGCATGAAGTGAGGTGTGCACAGGGAAACAGCCCCTGGAAAATATTGCTAAGGGCTTCAGCTCCTGCAGGGTGCCAGTGGCAATGAAATGTCTGACCCTATCCCTCATACCTGCCAAAAACCCCAAAAAGGGATTGCATTGAGTCAGGGGAAACAGGGGAGCTCCCCTGGCATGGCAGGGATGGAGGAAGTGCTGAGTGATCTGCCCCACACCTGGAGGCTGCTCCCAAATCCCCTGGGCAGCTGCAGCCTCTCCTGCTGACCCTTCCTACAGGGCTGGCAGCTCTGCTGCTCCTGGCTGCGGGACACAGGCTCTGAGCACCCCCAGGAGCAGCACACACCATCCTCACCTCTCCTGCTCAGAGCACCCACAAGGCTCCCCTCTGCTGCCTCAGCTCAAGGTGGAGCTCCAAGGAAACACAGGAATTTGCTCAAGGTTTGTAACTGTCTCCAAGACAAACAACAGCAGCACTATCTGCAGTATTCGTAAAAAGGAGGGTTAAATATATTCCATTCACAGATATTTCCAGGTCTTGTTGCTAGAAGTCTGGCAAAAATACAATGGCACAAAACACAAGGTCCCAAAAACATAAGAATTTGGGGAACCATTCCCAACCCCCAGCAGGGAAATGGGACACAGATTGTGTATTTTCCTAAGGAGAAACCAAAATTTTACAGAGAATCCATAAACATGCTCATGCTTCCCACCTGTCTCCTATTTAGAGGAAATTCCTACTGTATATTTAGAGGGGAAAAAAAGCAATTAATATGACTTTTTAAACAACAATTAATAAAGGAACCTATGAGATGAGACCCCTAATTGAAAATGTCTTTCCTCACACGAGGCAGAGGATCCAAACATGCCAAGAGCCCTGAGCATGGTCTGTCCCAGCTGCACAAACCCTTCCTTAGCAGACCTAAGATTAATAAACAAAGACATATTGCAGGAATTTCCCCTCCTATTCTAGGCATTTCACATCCCTCCTGGGTTTAGCTGTGGCAAACAGGAGAAACCCATCCTTCTGTGCACAGAGCAGAGCTGCCATCAGCACTGACAGTGGGATGTGACTCTGGAACCCCTCACTCTGAGCAGAGAGGTTCCAAACTCCAGAGACTGCAGGGGGCAAACACCACCCCAGAAGAAGCAGGAATCAGGGTTTCAGGCTCTCAGCAAGGAAAAGGACACTGCCCTGCCCAGGGATGAAGCCCAGGGCTCTCTCTGGGCTGTTCCAGGTGGAAGGGATGCAGAGCTCAGCAGGATCTGCTCATGCCACAGTGAGGTGAGTAACAAAGCACTTTTATTTACTTATTATTGCAGGAGAGCAACTCCACTGGGCACAGGCTCCTCTGAAAGGAGCTAGGTGCTCTTCTGGTTCAATATGACACTGAATTTGAGCCACACTCACTGCCACAAACCCTCCCCAACCCAATCTCTTGCAGCAAACAGTGCAAGGCTGCTCCTTTAATCGCTGCCTCAAGACTTGTCCATTAGCTAATCAGGAAATACAGAATGAGAATGCTCAAGTGAAGCCCTGCAACACATAAAAACTGCCATAAAATGGAAAAAGGCAGAAGATGGAGCACAACATCCATTCTGTGCTCTGGAGCAGCAATCAGCAATGTCCTTGTTCCAGAGTCAGGCTGGGGGAAGCACCCCAAGTGTTCTGCACTGGGCACAGCCCACAGGGGAGGAGAGGGGCACAGCAAAACCAGGTGTGAGCGGGCACAGCAAAACCAGGTGTGAGCGGGCACAATAAAACCAGGTGTGAGCGGGCACAGCAAAACCAGGTGTGAGCGGGCACAACAGAACCAGGTGTGAGCGGGCACAATAAAACCAGGTGTGAGCAGGCACAATAAAACCAGGTGTGAGCAGGCACAACAGAACCAGGTGTGAGCAGGCACAGCAAAACCAGGTGTGAGCAGGCACAACAGAACCAGGTGTGAGCAGGCACAGCAAAACCAGGTGTGAGTGGGCACAGTCTGCAATGCCTAAACACACATCTTCAGTGCCAGCTGCTTGCTCTGTGGGCAGGAGGAGCAGTTGTGTGAGGAGAGGAAAAAACAAACCCCAGGTTTACACAAAAGTGAGGCAAGACCTGGTCCTTACCGTTCTGCTCGTCCAGCTCATTCCCAATTTCCTGCCCCATTTGTTTCTGCCTGGATATGATTGAAGAAAGAGCATCGAGTCCAGCATCTTGTTCTGCACCAGGAAAATATATTAAATTACTGCTGAAATGCCAGGCTACATAAAATAGGTAGAAGTGAAGGAAAAAAACCCACTCTGTGCTTAAAGGGCTAAAATGTATTAAGAAAAACACATGAACACAACATGAAAATTATGGTAACAGTGCTCTTGAAATAACGTGAATGATGGGTAAATAATTTCTGTGCTCTGGCTGGGACATTTTGCTGAGGATCCAAAAAAAAAAAATCCAAGAATTTAACATTTAGCCGTTACTCAATCATAAATGCAGGGGATTTTCTGGCACGCACAGCGAGCTCCAGATTAGCCTTTTTAAATTTTCCAAGCAACTTTTAACATGAATAAAAGAAAACAGGTGATGCAAACACCAAAGAATTCCAAGAGATTTTGAAAGCTGCGAGAGGACACGGAGGGTGGGGAGAGCTGAGGGGATGAGGGCAGTGACACATGGGGCAAGAAGCACATCCCCTGGGCCCTGCAAGGAGCCCCTCAGCCCAAATGTGCAGCTCTCCCTGCCCAGAGCTGCCAGGGTGGCACTGAGAAGCTGCAAAGGGTCAGTGCCCAGGGCACAGCAGTGATGCCCAAATGGGCTGCCCAGGACACCTCCACTCCTGCAGCCTCCTTTAGCCCCAGTTTAATTAGCTATAAGGTAATTAAAAACGCAGCTGAGCCCCTCCTGGCCCATCAGAAACCCTCCTGAGCTGTTGTTCCCAGGCAGAGTGAAGCAGGCTTTTCCTGGAGAATGATTTCATTGCATCACTTCCAGGACTGGAATTGCCTGGAAATGACCTCATCAGCCACCTGACCTCCCCAGGCTGAGCTCTCCCAACACTCCCAAAGCCAGAGACTCCCCATGGGTGCAGAGGGCCAAAATCTGAAGACCGTTTTTGGATTAATTAATTTGGAGTTTCTTACCTTGTCCCAGTTCAACAAGACCTTTAATGCACCCAGCAAGGCCCCTCCAGCCAGGGCAGTTATGTGATCACACAGCACACAAAACCTTAAATATGGGCAAATCAGGACCTCTGAAATTTAATTTAAGAGGTTGCATCCAGGTAAGAACATTGCAAGCACAATGCTGCCCCTGCACACACAGAGAGCAGCTGCCTGGAGCTGCTGTGTTTGACATCTGTAAAGAATCAAACTTCAGCCAGGCTGGAGTATTGAGGTCCAAATAAAAGCTCCTCTCAGAGTCCCAGAGAAGCTCAAAACAACCAGAAAGGCTCTTGTACCTTCAATGATCCTTCTCTGCTGCTGCCTGAGCTCATCAAAGCCAAGTCCTCTGGTCTCCTCCGATTCTTCCAAGAGCCAGGGGTTGGTGACGCCTCGTTTGGCCCCTCCTGCCATGAGGCTGGACCTGAAAAGAGCCCAGTGAGTGATTCCCACCCTGGCTGGGTGTCTGTCCCCTGGCACACAGCACCCAGAGCCCAGTGAGTGATTCCCACCCTGGCTGGGTGTCTGTCCCCTGGCACACAGCACCCAGAGCCCAGTGAGTGATTCCCATCCCTGGCACACAGCAGCACCCAGGGCTGAGCCCTCTGTGCAGCCCAGCAGGGATCAGCCAGAACAATCCCCAAGAACAAATCCACCCCACAGGCTGGAAGTGGTAAGGAAGGACAGAATTCATCTTACAGGGACAAATAATTGTGTAATAAATCCACAGATTGTACAAATAAATATAAATATATATATATATGTATTTATGTATTTATTGTATAGATAAATATATGTATGTATTTATTGTATAAATAAATACATAAATAAATAAATGAATCCATATAAAATGCTGTTTGCATGTAGAGCACATAGCATTCCTGGGAATACACATTATTCCTGGATTTGCTACCTGATCAAAGCACATAAAATACTGCCACAGCTTCAAACAGCAACAGGATCCACTTGTTAACAGAGATGCAAATCAGATGAGAATTCCCTGCCATGCTGACCAAAGCTAAGCAGGAACATTCCTGGATTTTGGGAACTGAGATGGACACAGCTCCCTCCCTGTATTTCCCAGTCTGGCACCAGCCCGAATGAGAAGCCAGGAGCACACACTCCTAAATGAAAGAGTAATTAAATAATGGGTTTTCTTTTCAAAGAATTATGACTTGAGATTGTTCACATTACAGACACCTCCCTGGTGACCACAGAAAACAAGATTTCCATGTCCAAGGAACATAAATCCAGGCAGTAAAATGAAACCCCACTGAAACATTTCTTCAGTCCCAGATTTCTGCTTTCTGCCTTCCAGCCCTTCACTGGTGTCTCCTACAGGACAAACTGCACAGCAGACTGGGAGTCCCTGACCCCAGAGCTGCAGCTTGGGTTTGGGGGGAGGCATGCTGAGGCTGCTTCCCCCAAACTGGAGGAAGTTGGAGCAATTCACAAGTTGGAGCTTTGCTTTCTGCTTTTCTTTCTTTCAATTCTGTATTTCATCCCCATTTTAGCTTCTCCCTGCTCTTTCCCAAAGCACTTCCACAAACAGAAGAAATGAGAGGGATTTTAGGATCTCCGAAGTTCTCAATTATTAGACTTTGGTGTAACTAAAATAACTAATTATTATAAGAAGTAATAATTAATTATAATAACTACTATTTATACGGGTTTTATATTATTTATATATATTTATATTATTTATAAGTATTTTTAAGAACAACTAATTATCTTAGTTACACCCAGACCTAAATGAGAACGTTGCAGTTGTTTCGGTGTTTTTAATTGAGTTTTTATGGAGCTGCTCTGATCTGCCCAGTGCCCCCCTGTGCTGGGCACCCCTCTGTGGCCAAGCCCGGGGCAGGGGGACACTGGGGGGACAGAGGGGCACCGAAGGGCTCCGAGCTCCCGGGGCTCCCGCAGCAATCCCGGGCAGCTGGGGACATCTCCTGGCCGTGCGATGGAGCAGCGCTGCTGGGAAATCACCCGAGCAGAGCCCGCAGCTCCTCTGCCCGGCCGCGGCAGCGCGGGCACTGCGCTCCGGCTCCGGGTGAAGGCAGTAGGAAAAATAGGAAAAAAAAAATAGAAAAAATAAATAGGAAAAAATAAATAGGAAATAAAGAAAAAAACAAATATAGGGGAAAAAAAAACAAATATAGGGGATGAAACCAAATATAGGAAAAGAAACAAATACAGGAAAAAACAAATATAAAAACAAATACAGAAAAAAACAAATATAGGAAAAAATAAATAAAGAAAAATAAATAAAAAATATGGAAAAATATGAAAAAATAGAAAAATATGGAAAATATATAGAAAAAATAGAAGACCTCTTTTTTCATGAAAATGGCTCAAAAGCACTTTTTCTAAATCTCAGCATCTGCCTTACCCACCCCAATGGGTGAACCCCAAAGCAGAGCCAGCCCTGCTGTGCCATGGCCAGCGGGGTGTTCAGGGAGAGGAGCTGGGATTGTTCTGCACCCCAGCCCTGCTCCTCCATGAAATTCCCCTGCATTTCTCAGGGCTGGCAACCAGGCTGGACCAGACAAACTGACACACACCTGGAGTGCAGTTTTGCACATTGCCCACCTTTCCTCCCTGCTCTGGGAGATTAAATGGGCTCTTTTATTTCCCAGTGCCACCAGTTTGTGACCACGACAGAAACACTGCTCTGCTAGAGATGGAACCAGCTCTGCAGCTCTCCCAATTCCCCTCAATTAGAGGGACACAAACCCCAGGTAACAACATCTGCCAGAGCTGTTTAACCAAAGCAAAGGGAACAGAAACTCTCTGCTTGCTAAAACCAGGACAGCTATTCCTGCCAGCCCAAAAACAGCCAAGGCAAGCAAATCTGGGACAATTTGTGGCTGTGCCTCTGTCCCTGCCAGCCCCACTCCTGGGGCTGGGTCATGCCCGGGGTTTGCTGCTCACAATAATCTTTGTGACATGTTTGGTAACTGCCTTCCCCTGCACACAGCCCCACTTCCTCCTGCCCTGCCTGGTGTGAAGATTAAAGCTTATCCAATTAGCCACCCACTGCCTCCACGAGTTAATCAGGCAAAGCTGGGGAGCCTCACAGAGCACTGCAGTGTGGGGATGCCTTTTGATGAGGGGAGCAGATTTCACTAATTACAGGGCTCAGCGATATGCCCGAGCAAAAAAGGTGATGGGCCTTAAAATCAGGGAGCTCTGGCACTGCCTAACAAGGGAGGGCTTGTCCTTTGTTTCACTGATAATTCTGAGAACACCTCCCAAGTAACTTAGATTACTCAACCAGCACTTACTCCAGGCCACACATCGAGGCTTAGGGCTCTGCAAGACTGAGTCTGAAACAAAACCTGGGTCATCTGACAGCTGGGTGGATGATCACTTGAACATTCCCTGAACTGCAGAGGGGCTCTTTGAAGCACCCAGGGCACCCCAGCCTGGCTTCACAGGTCACTCTCCACAGGGAAGCGGCAGGACTGGGGCATTCTCTCACTTACAGAGCTCACTCTGTATTTTTAGGAAGCTCCAAGCTAATAAATAAAACAATTTTCTATACAAATATAGAAATTTGTAAAAAAAAAAAATCTATATAAATTTTCTATATAACAATTTTCTAATAAAAATGAATTTTCTGAAATAGAAACCCTATCTCTCCAAAAACCCATGAGAGGCCACACAAGCACAGTCAGCTCCAAATCCCCTCCAGGCACCATCCAGGTGGAGATTTCCTCACAGGAACCCCTCCTGATGGGAATTCTCCAGCAGTCCCTGCAGCTGGCAGAAGATTTCAGAGGATTTCCAGCCCAGCAGCACAGGAGCTGCAGTTCCCCACTCCAGGGAACCCCATGTGGCCCTGGACAGCATCTCCCTGTGGTTCCCTGCTCCCACTGCCGGAAGGGCTGGAGCTGCAGGGCAGCCCTGACCACAGAGCCCCCTGAACCCTGGGAAGCCCCAGCCCAGGTTTGATCCTGGCACTCAGGGGCTCTCCTGGGGCACAATTCCCTCTGTCCCACCCACCTGAGCCATCCCCATCTCAGGATGCTGCAGCCAGGAGGCTCCAGCACAACTGAGAGGACATCAGGAAGGGATTTCAGATGCACCCAGACCACTCCTGTTGATCTAATTTTCTTATTTCCTTATTTGCCCCCCACAAACAAGAGCCAGATTCCCAAAGTATCTGACACCTGAAGTGGGCACTCATGGATTGGAGCCTGTTTGGCATTAGGTAAAATTCCTGTATGGATCCAGGCTGGAATCCCTTCCATCTGTCAGGAAGGGCTTCAAACAGGAAAACGGTGACTGAGGAGAAAAATTAATATAGACTCACTGAGGAGAAAAATTAATATAGACTCTTCTCTTCCTGAAGGAGCTTTGTGTCCCACAGACACCAGAATTTGTCTCTGTTTTTAGGAATTCCAAGAGACACCAAGGAAGGGCAGGAATTCATTGATTCTCTGGTGACTGACATGGACTTCTCCAGCCTGAGACCAGGCCAGACAGGAGTGGGACTATTCCCATCCCTCTGTCTCCACAGATGTTTAAATACTGTAAAAGTCTGACCTGTGGCACCCAGAGAGTCCCCATTGCTGGCTGCTCTCCCCGCCCTGCCTTGGGAATGCAGTGACACCCTGGGGTTTCTGCCCCACTGCAGCCCCTGCTCCAACAGCCTGCACAGACCCTCCCAAGGAGAAACAGCGGCAGAAGCCACTGAAATTGTCATTAAATCCCCACTAAAGGAAATGGAGCTGGCCCTGCTCGAGGGGGGCACACAAACAGCCCAACCCTGCCCTGGGCATTCCAGGGGCTCCTTAATTAGGGCTGGAGGGGCAGGAATGCTGTCCCCAGGCAGGGAGAGTCCTGCAGCAGTTGTCACTTGGGATCAGCCCCAGGAGCATTAAAGCCCAGCCCTGCAGCCCAAACAGCTTCAGAGCAGCTTTCACAGGATGTGGAGCTCCCTGAGTGCTGAGCACAGTAAAGCAGCTTAATTCCAGGGCAAAGCTCCAGCCCCAGGCCTGGCCAGCAAACATGTGATCAGTGGTGCAGGAAGGTTAATGAAAGGAAGGGCTGCTGGCAAGAGCAGGGCCTGGGCACCGTGGGCTGTCACATCAGGCCTGGATTAGATGTGGAAAAGCAGCACCAGCCAGGCAAGTGTCAGCGCTCAGCCCCATCAAACCCCAGGTGCTGATTGTTCTAATGCAGGGCAAAGCTGAGTGTCAGCCCCAGGCACATTCCAGGGGGGCTCTGCCACCTCCAGGAGCCCAAAGCTGGGCCAGGATCCACCAGGATTGCAGAGGGACCCCGAGCTGGGAATGGCACCAAGAGAGCTGCCAGGCACGTGCTGTCACTGACAAAACCAGCTCATTTCTGAGCAAATGCCTCCCATTGGTACCTGCAGGGGCAGATGAGCTCAGCTGTCACTCCAGGTGCCCCCAGAGCTCAGATCCCCTGGGATTTGAGGGGACAGGGCCATACCTGCTCATGTCTGGCTCAGGACCTTCATTCCTGTAGAATGCCTCCAGCTGCCTGTGCCGTGTCACCAGCTCGTCCACTAGGTTCTGCCTCCTGTCCCCCTCCAGCTGGGTGCTGAGGGCTCTGGGTTAAGGACCAAACTCACACAGCCTCAAAGCTCTCCTCAAGCTCCTCTCAGCCCCTCCTGTCAAGGATGGGGACACAGGGGTGATCAGAGCCAGGCCCTGTCCCAGCCGCCCAGGGGTGCCCGCCCCTTCCTGCCCTGACAGTGGCAACAGCAGCACAGAGAATGTTCTGTGCCAAGTGTCCTGCAGAGGGAACCAGGGGAAAGCCAGAGATGTGGCAGGGGTGGACAGCACATCCTGCACAGCACATCCTGCACAGCACACTTTGTACACATTTTACACACCACATTTTCACATTTTGCACAGCACATTTTGCCCAGCACACTTTGCACACATTTTGCACACCACATTTTCACATTTTGCACAGCACATTTTGCCCAGCACACTTTGCACACATTTTGCACACCACATTCTGCACACCACATTCTGCACACCACATTCTGCGCAGCACATTTTCCCACATTGCACTGTGCAGTGCCTCAGCCCGGGGCAGGCTGCTGGCACAGGTACATCTGCCGAGTGGACACCGCCCGCAGCAGCTGCTCCCTCAGCTGCTCGATCTTCTCCCTGAGGCTCTGCAGTGAGGACCTGATGGCAATGTTGACCTGGTGGAACACAGACATTGTCACTGGCCTGTTCTGGCAGACCTGCACCACATTTCAAGTACATATATCTTGGGTTTTTTGCTGAAATGGCTCCCCAGGTATTAAAAGTCTCTTTTTTTCCCAGCCCCACAACAGAAGAAGTCGAGATTCCTTGGTTCTGCTTTTCAGGGTTGTTTATTTTCTCTTATCTCTCTCTGATCTGCTGAGATCTGTCCAGCAGGTCGGGTTGTGGCACAGTCCCTGCCCTTGGGGTGCTGTTGGCTTTTCATACTAAGAACTACGTGTGCTTTATTTACAATAATTTTCCAATACCTATCACCTATGTTAGACAGGCTGCCTCCACTCTAAACCCATCCAGAAGTGCCACCATCACAGCAGAAGATGGAGGACAAGAAGAAGGACAGGACACACCCAGATTCCTCCATCTTGCCTCTTGAACTCCCATTCTAAATCCCAAAAATTCTACTTTTTCACCCTGTGACAAATTCACTATCATTTTACTCAAACTCTTGTGGCTTGTAACTCTTCACACAAAGTTGGGAATTGTTTCCATAGGTTAAAATCAAAGGCACAGGTGTTTGTGACTCTGTGCCAAGGTCTCTGAGACCCCTGCCAGGGTCTGGAGCCATCCAGGGCAGCCAGAAGGATGTCCTGTGATCTGACATATATATTTAACTTTTACTGCACAGGTGTGAAGGACTCCACTGCCAGCCCAGAGAGCCTGTTCAGAGCCAGGAGTCACTGCTTACAAAACAATGGAACAGTTTCACAAACACAACTCTGAGGTATTAATGCTGATGAATATGGAAAGCTGTCTTTCAAGTCTTTATAAACACACTTCTTTATATGGGCAAAACATTTCAGCACATTTTAATATTTTCCAGATAAATTTCCAGCTCTTTGCTCTGATCTTCAGTAAAAATACAGGCACCAGCTTCTTTTGCCACTGGGTTTCTTCCCCAGCTACCAGGATCAGAGAGGAGGCTGCTACAGATTCACACATTCCCTGCACTGAACTCCTCCAGACTTGAAACCTAAGACCCCAAAGAAATCCAGATTGCTCCATTTCCCCTCTCAGCAGCACCCAGCTCCCCAGTCCCCTCTCACCAGTGAGCAGCCCAAGCCCACATGTGTCTGCTCTCAGTAAAATGTAATTCAGCCATTCTTCCCTGCTGCAAGCAAACCCCAGGCTGGCAGAAACCCTCCTGCTTTCCCCCCACCCCTTCCCAACTCAAACTCACATCATCCTGAGTTTTTCCTCCTCAGATGTTATTTCTTTTCATTCCAGTTATGCAGAAAAAAACACTTAAACTGCAATTAACAATGCAAGTCACCCTAATTAAGACTTGCTGTGTCTCTTGTTTACAAGCTGTGGCTTACAACGGGCAGCAACCCCAGCTGCTCAATGGGGAACTGGGACCAGAGAGGAAAATCTGCTCTCACACTCAGCCCTGCCCTCCTGGAGCCCCAAAGGCAGCAGCAGCAGCAGGGGCAGTGCTGCCAGACCCTGCCTGAGTGCTGAAGTCAAGAGAGCCTGAAAGCCTGAACCTGTCTAGGATGGAGCAGGAGAGCCTGAGAGACTGAACCTGTCTGGGATGGAGCAGCTGAGCCTGAGAGACTGAACCTGTCTGGGATGGAGCAGCTGAGCCTGAGAGACTGAACCTGTCTGGGATGGAGCAGGAGAGCCTGAACCCCTCTAGGATGGAGCAGGAGAGCCTCAGGAGATGGAACCTGTCTGGCATGGAGCAGGAGAGCCTCAGGAGATGGAACCTGCCTGACTGGCTGGGGTTTGCCCTCAAACACCACCAGACACAGCACAGAGCAGATGCAGCCAGGCTGAGGCAGCCAAATCCACCTCTGGACCACAGCACCCAACACCCCCACGGCAGCAGATCCAAACCAGCACAGGGGATCAGAGATTTGGGGAGTGCCGAAGCCTCTGTGGGGCCTCCAGCTCTGCAGTCAGGTAATTAAAGGTAATTAATTTTGTTTGTCCTCAGCTCCAGGTGAAGAATGCTGCATTTGACTGACCCAGAACAGCAACAGAGCACAAAGGTGACACGGCCAAAAAAGTCACCAAATGCCGCAGCCTGGGCAGAAACTGCAGTGAGAGAACAAAAAATTTCGCCTCCTCAACAGAAAACTAAGGTAGAAAAAAAGTAGAAAAAAAAATAAACCAATGGAAGTTTTATGATCAGCTGAAAGAGCATAGTTCACAGGTAAGTGCTGGATTAAAATCCTTCCTCACCGTTTATTTTTCCATTTTAGATTTTGTGCTCTATTTTTGGTTCAGAAACAGGCAAGAAGTTTGTCAGCCATGCTAATTGCAAAATACTACAGAAATATACCCTGTTTACATTCTCCCTGAAAGGCCAGTTCTGTACACAGACATTTCCCTGCATTTCAGCCCTCAGCAGGCACAGGGCACGCGACTGCTCAGCCATGGGTTTCTCAACAGGCATTTCTGTTATGGAAACACCTCTCTCCTTGTGGGAACCTTGTTTAGAGTAGAATCAAACGCTGCCAAATATCCCCCTTTACCTGTTAATGGATTAAAAGAAGCTGGAAAACACAGGGCACGGGACAAATGATTTTATGGAGAAGTCAGCCACCCCTGCAATGTTTCCATAACAAGCCAACACAAGCCCGGAGAGTTCCAGCCCCACAAAGGCTCCAAACAGCACCAGCCCCACGTTTCCCTGGGCTTTGGGCTCCTCAGGGGTGGCACTGATGGCAGGAGAGGACTTTGCCCTCTATAAATACAGACACATTGAGCAGCAATCTTTTATTGCTCTGCTCTTGTTGAGGTGTCTCTGTGCAATTCTGACACTTCACCATGCTGAAAGCAGGAATTTAATCTGCACCTCCAAACTCTCCAAAGGCAGAGAAAATACTGCTCAAACCCCACTTATTTGGGGTTTCTGAGACCCCTTCTCAACTCCTGCTGAGGTGAGGCTGCCATGCAGCAGCACTGATTATTGTGCACAGCCTACACACTGTTCCTCAGAACTTCTCCCAAGGAAACATTTCAAAAATGACATTTGATTTGAACAGCTCTCAGCAAAGTGAGTGGCCCAGCAGACCCAGAGATCAGGCACTGCATTACAGCCCTGATACAGAGAGGGGGAGAAAAAGCACTGGGGCTTTAATTATGCCAATAGTTATAAATGACCAACTCAGGGCTTACAGCAATTTTCATCTGGATACAGCCAAAGGAGCAGGTAATGACTCAAAGCTGCTCCTGAAGGAAAGGACAAGGCTTGGAGCCACAGGAAAAGCAGCCTCCTGAAAACCTTAACTTTATTTTATTTCTGACTTATTTATTCTTTCTTATTCCTTCTTTCTATTTCTTTATTTCACAGAAAGTGGAAAAACATGGAGAACACAACATTCCTGGGAGAGCTCCAACTGCTGCTTCTCATTCCTGTGTAACTCTGGGCTTGTATTTTGTTAGAAATGCAACTAAAGGCTGCAAGGTTCCTACTCCTTCTGATCTGCAGCCACTGCAAAAGACTGGAGCCAGCCCTGGGTGAGGAACATCCCTGTTCAGAGAGAGAGGGAACAGAGCAGCTGCTGAGCATCCCAACATCCCTGAGCCTCAGGGACAGCTCCACCCCAGCATCCCTGATTCTCTGGACCAGCTCCATCCCAGCATCCCTGATTCTCTGGACCAGCTCCACCCCAGCATCCCTGACCCTCTGGATCAGCTCCATCCGTCGGGAACAGCCCGGAGCAGGCAGCGGGGCGTGCCCAGCACGGCCACAGTTCCTCCCCGAACCAGAGCTGCTGCACGCAGATTCACCGCTGCTGACCCCAAACCACCGGGGAGCCGCGGTTCATCCCCAAACTCCCTTCTCGTTCCCCTGACAGACCCCTAAAAGGACAGAGAGCGGCGCTGGAGCACAGCCTTCCCCTACGGGTGCCGGCAGCGACACAGCTCCGGCCCGCATCCGCTCCTCCCCCTGCCCCCCATCCCGGCAATGCCGCCCCGCATCCCGAGAGTTCCGCCTCTTATCCCGGGAATTCCGCCCTGCATCCCGGGAATGCCCCCCGCATCCCGGGAGTTCCGTCCCACATCCCCGGAGTTCCACCCGCATCCCGGGAATCCCGCCCTTATCCCGGCACACCGCACCGGCCCTAGCCCCGCCTGGCCCATCCCTGCCGGGCACCTTGGCCGAGCTCTCCCCGCTCCGCTGGCAGCGGCTCCGCTCCTGCAGCTTCTCGGCGATGTCCTGGGCGAGCTGGCGGGCGGCGGCGAGCAGCGGGAGCCTGCGGGGACCCAGAGGCTGAGCCCGGGGACACGGGACCGGCTGGCATGGCATGGCATGGCATGGCATGGCATGGCATGGCACGGCACGGCACGGCACGGCACGGCACGGCATGGCATGGCATGGCATGGGACCCACCGGTATAAGCCTCGGGAGGAGAAGGCACAACAGCCCCAAAACACACAGCCACAAAGACTGGGATGGGTTTTGGGAAAGGACTCGGGAAGGAAAGGCACAGCAGCCCAAAACACACTGCATCCCCAAACACACGGACACCGGGGTGGGCTTTGGGACAGGACCCCCAAACACTGAGCAGCCCCGAACACACAGCACACCCGAATAAACACACGCACACCGGCTTTGGAAGGCACACCCCGCTCAGCCCAGCCCGCCCGGCCCCGCTCCCGCCCGTGCCGGGCCCGCAGGCTCCGCACGCTGCGCAGCCCCGGCAGGGCCGGTCCCAGCCGGTGCTGACCCGGTCCCGACCCGCACTCCCGGCCCAGCCCGGCCCGGCCCGGCCCAGCCCGGCCCGGCGCTCACCAGGGGTCCGGAGCCATCGCGACCCCGGAACCTTCGCGGCGCTTCCGCCGGATCCGCCCGGACGCGCCGCGCGCAGGCGCCGGGAGGGGACGGAGGGGAAAGGGAAGTGGGAGAGAGAAGAGGGGAGAGATGGAGAGGGGAGAGAGATGGAGAGAGGGGAGAGAGGTACTGGGGTGCAGGCCCGGGGAGCGCAGCCGGCCCCAGGGGTGCGACAGTGTGGGGAGTGGGGCCGATGGCGCAGCGGCTCTGCTGTGCTGGGCAGGGAGGCAGGGCTGGATGTTCGGGAGAGAGAGAAGCACCAGGTGTTGGGTGCAGAGGGACAGATGTGCGGGGCTCAGGGACAGATGCAAATGTTCGGGGTTTATAGGGGCAGAGGTTCAGTGTCCAGAGGGCGGGCACGGAACTCTGCAGTACAAGGGGCAGAGGTGCAGCTGTTCGGGGTGTAGAGGTGCACAGTACAAGATGCAGATGTGTGCAGATGTGCACACCCCTCCCTGCTGCCATAAACCCCACACGGAGCGGTGGCACCGGTTCCCTTCTCCAAACCCCAGCCCTGACCCTGTCCCTGCCCATCCGCACTGACATCGCTGCCCTCCCTGTCCCCGCCCGGTCCCGGTGACACTGGCGCTGCTGGCACTGTCGCTGTTCTGGCTGCGGCGGGCGCAGCCCCTCGCTCCCTGATCCGCCGGGATTTGGCCTCTCCCTGTGTTTTTGGATGCGACCGGTGACGCAAATCGGGCACAAACCTGAGTGAGGAGCAGCTTCGGGGCGCTGCCAGCGAGGCTTTATCGCCCTCGTGACGGGGCTGCTGGGCCTGCTGATAACGGCAGCGATGACGGCAGCGATAAGGACAATCACAACAATGGTGATAACGGTATTGATAACGAGAACGAGCGCATCTCGTCATTCCCGGGGCTGATCCCCACTCTGTTCCCCTGTTCCCGGGGCTGATCCCCGCTCCGCTCCCCCGTCCTTACCACAGCAGAAACAATCCGGTTTTAAAGGCAAATAAAGATCCTTTACAAGGCTGGGATGCCTATAAAAGTGCCCGCTAAGTGCAGCCCGAGCTGAGAGCAGCTCTGTGGGACCGGGGCGGTGTCCCGGGAGCCTCTCCCAGCTGCTGGAGGCCGCTTTTTCTCCAGCCCAGCTCCTCTGTCGGTGAGCACAGCGCTCATTGTGCAGCTCTGCAGCGCTTTCTGGGGCTGGCACCGATCGGTACCGAGCATTTCCCGCTCATTGTGCAGCTCTGCAGCGCGTTCTGGGGCTGGCACCGACCGGTACCGAGCATTTCCCCGGGGGCACACGGGGAACGCCGGAGCCCCGCGGCCGGGCCGCAGCAGCCGCAGCCCGAGCGGAGCACGAAGGGTATCCTGGAGAAAATAAAGGGTTCATTTGCTGCCCGTGTTGCTGTTCGATGCTATCTCGGCCCGCGGGGTGTTTGAGGTCCCCGGCCGGGCCCGGCGCGGAATCGGGGCAGGAAGGGGCGATGCGGGCGCGGAGCCGCTCCACCCCTCGCCGTGTTTACCCCAAACAAACCGCGGGGCCGGGGCCGGCCCGCACCTTAAAAGCGCGGCAGGTGCGGGGCAGAGCGGACCCGGCAGGGGTGGCCGAGCTGGCAGATGCTGCAGCTGGGGCTCAGCGTGCCCCGCTGCCCCGGGGGCGCGGCCGCCGCCTGCCCCATGGCCGAGCCGGGCACGGGCGAGGAGCCGGGCACGGGGCCGGGTGAGTGCGGGACCGAGCGGGACCCGCCCGTGCCGGGCACCGGGCCGGGTGAGTGCGGGACCGAGCGGGGGCGCAGGGGCTGGGGCACGGCCGGGCACAGCCGCAGGGGCTGGGGCACAGCCGGGTCCGGCCCCCAGCCCCCGGCTCGTCCCGGGCCGGGCACAGCCGCAGCCTCCGTTCAGCACCCGGGGCACCGGCGGTCGGGTGGGCTCGGGCTGATGCTCCTCGGTACCCGGGCAGGGCAGCGCCCTGAGAGAGGGATTTGGGGTGAATTTGGGCTGCGAACGGCCCCTGATCGCCGCCCAGTGATGTCTCAGCCTGGTTTCTGTGGCCAGGAGCCCCCGTGATGTGCCGGGGTCAGGCTGTGTCCGGGTCAGGAGCCGGCCCGAGCGGCTCCGGATCCAGCAGCTCCTGCCCTGAACCAGGCTGAGCTCGACCCGCTGCTCCCGCTGGCCTTGGGCAGGCGCCGAACTGAGCTGGAGAGCGAGAGCCAGAGCCGGACCCGGCCCGGGACCGTCCCGATGTGCCACCACGGGCTGTCCCCGTGTCCCCTTGTCTCGGTGCGAATCCTTCCCTGGCCCCCAGCAGCCGAGCACAGGCACGGTACAAACACCCGAGAGTTAATGAGTGGCTAATTGGCAGTGTCCCCGGCCGCTGATGAGCGCCCAGCAGAGCTCACCGACGCGGGGACAGCCCCCAGCCCCTGCAGGGCTCGGCTCAGCTCTCCCGAGCCCCGGGGAAATGCCGCTCTCGTCTGTCCAGCCCCGGGGAAATGCCGCTCCCGTGTGTCCGGGCGGAGCTCGGAGCCCCCTCTGCCCAGCGCCGGCGGCTGCCCGAGCACTGATCGGGGCCGGGAGCTTTGGGAGCGGGGAAAAGCCCCTCACGGTGTGAGAAGCAGCCCTGACACCCAGCTGGGACCTGGCCCCAGCTTCTCCGGGGCCTGGAGCTGATGGGAGCGGGAGAGGGCAAGGGCTGAAACGCTTCCCTTGGCGGGGCAGAGCAAAGAAATGCAGGACGCGGCTGTGAGGCTTCAGAGCGCCCTGAGCCGGGGAGGAACGCCGCCGGTGGGATGGGGAGAGGCGATCAATAAAAGCTCTGTGTCCCGCAGAGGCGCTGGGCTCGCCCCCGGTCACCATCGTGGTCACGTCCGAGGCCGACACGTGGGACATCGACACCTCCCCGGGCCGGGGCTGCGGGCCCTTCGTGGACTGGGCCCAGATGCCGGAGGCGCAGGGCCCGGCGCGGATCCCGCGGGACGTGCTGGGCCGGCCCGCGAAAGAGCTGAAGCGGCTGGCGAGGGAAGGCTGCTGGGCCGGGAGCCACGCGGGCCGGGCCCGGCTCTACCCCCGGCTCATCCAGCGCGTCTCCTGCCGCCTCGTCACCCCCGACGCGCTCGTGTACCGGGACGTGGCCGGCCGGCTCTTCGGGCAGCGCAGCGTGAGCTCGCACCCCCTGCCCGAGTTCCTGGAGGGCTGCCCCGTGCCCACCTACTGCCTCAGCCCGCGCGGGGTCACGGCCCTGAGGAAGATCCTCATCTGCGTGGGCGCCCTGTTCCCCGACATCACGCACAGCCCGCTGCTGCCGGCGCTGGCGGCGCTGCTGCTGCACTACAGCGAGGACGAGGCCCGGTGCTTCGAGAGCCTCTCGCGCCTCATCGCCAGCAACGCTCCCCACGCCGCCTACATCGACCAGTCCTTCCTGGCGCACCAGGCCTCCTGCATGACCTTCGGGGACCTGGCCAGCAAGCACTGCCCCGCGGCCCACAAGCTCATCGCCGGCGCCGCCGACAACGTGCTCGAGGTCTACTCGGAGTGGCTGTCGTGGCTCTTCCCCGGGCTGCCCTTGGCCTACGCCGTGCGCGTGCTGGACGTGTTCCTGCTGGAGGGCCAGAAGGTGCTGTACCGCATCGGCCTGGCCCTGCTCAAGCAGTTCCGGCTCTCGGCGGCCCCGGCCGGGCTGCAGGGCTCCGACGTCAAGGCCGAGCTGCAGGCCTTCGTCAGGAACATCGCCCAGCACGTCAGTGTGGACAAACTCCTGGAGAGAGCCTTCGGCATCCGCCTCTTCTCCCGCAAGGAGATCTGGCTGCTGCACATGGCCAACAGGAAGGCCTTGGTGGAGAGGGGCATCACCGTGGTGCAGAGGAGGTGAGGAGAGCTCTGCGCTCCCAGCTCTGGGGCTGAGCTGGCAAAATGGGAGCTCCTGTGGAGAGCTCTGGGGGAGCTGCAGGAAACTCCTGCAGCTGTGGCTGTGCTGGGCCCTCACAGCCTCTGGGGGACCCTGTCAGGGGACACGGCCCAGCCAGAGCTGGGGACCCTGTCAGGGGACATAGCCCAGCCAGGCCTGGGACCCTGTCAGGGGACATAGCCCAGCTGGGGGTGCTGGCAGGGAGCTCACAGTGCTCAGGGCAGGGCAGAAGCTGCTGCAGGGGCTGTGCCCCATAACGCAGAGGCCCCCAGCCCCCTGATGTCCCTCCCCCCAGGCCATCCTTCCACCTGGCCGTGGACATGCAGAAGTTCAGCTCCAGCACGGTCACGGCACAGGAGATGCGCCTCGTCTGGTCTTGGCTGCCCGAGCGCTTCTCGCTCTTCCCCCCGCTGCTGCTCTTCTCCACCTCCCAGGACGGCTGCAGCCTGCAGAGGTGAAGCCTCACCTGCCCCGGGGCCGGGCGGGCACAGGGGAACCTGGGCAGGGCTTGGTGCTGGAGGGAGGAGCAGCACAAGGGACCTGGACGCCTCTGGGGCTGCTGGGGACCCTCCTGGGCTGGGTTCGGGGTCCCGAGGGTGGCTGAGGGCAGAGGGCAGAGGCTGACCCAGATGGGCACCGACCCCTGGGCACCACCCGGGGCACAGGGAGCCCTGTGGCTGTGCCAGGCAGGGATGTCCCCTGTGCCACCCTGTGCCAGCATGCTGTGAGCAGCCAGGGACAGCCAGCACACTGTGCCCAGGGCCAACCAGCACACCGTGCCCAGGGACAGCCAGCACACCGTGCCCAGGGACAGCCAGCACACCGTGCCCAGGGACAGCCAGCACACCGTGCCCAGGGCCAACCAGCACACTGTGCCCAGGGACAGCCAGCACACCGTGCCCAGGGACAGCCAGCACACCGTGCCCAGAGCCAACCAGCACACCGTGCCCAGGGACAGCCAGCACACCGTGCCCAGGGACAGCCAGCACACCCTGCCCAGGGACAGCCAGCACACCGTGCCCAGGGCCAACCAGCACACCGTGCCCAGAGACAGCCAGCACACCGTGCCCAGGGACAGCCAGCACACCGTGCCCAGGGACAGCCAGCACACTGTGCCCAGGGTCAGCCAGCACACTGTGCCCAGGGACAGCCAGCACACCGTGCCCAGGGACAGCCAGCACACCCTGCCCAGGGTCAGCCAGCACACCGTGCCCAGGGACAGCCAGCACACTGTGCCCAGGGACAGCCAGCACACTGTGCCCAGGGACAGCCAGCACACCGTGCCCAGGGACAGCCAGCACACCCTGCTGGGGCTCCAGCTCCCCCAGCCCAGCCTTGTCAATCCCTGCAGGTTCTACACGTGCTGTGAAGGCTACGAACCCACGGTGCTGCTCATCAAAACCACCGAGGGGGAGGTGAGCGCTGCCAGGCAGGGCTGGGGAAGGGGACGGCCTGGGTGACCCCCCTGGCACTGCTGGGAGCACCCACGGGCTGTGAGCTCCCTGTCGTGCCCTGCTTGGGTCTGTCCCAGCTCCCAGGGCAGCACAAACTGCCCCTCTGCCACCAGGACACACCTCAGCCGGGGTGCTGGGGAACCAGGAAGGGAGGGTGAGGGGGAGAGGCCACCAGTGAGACTGATCCATCCCTGAGCTCCCTGTGCTCTCTCCCAGGTGTGTGGGGCCTTTCTCTCCTCCGACTGGGCCGAAAGGAAGAAGAGCGGAGCCACCTCGGGCTTTTTTGGGACAGGGGAGTGCTTTGTGTTCACTGTGAGTCACGGTTTGTGTCCGGCCCTGTCCCCTCATTGCTGTCCTGCCAGGACACGCCGTCCCTTCCCTGCCCCAGGCCCCACCCGGAGCAGCAGCAGCACCTTCCCCCAGGTCACCAGGTGTGTCCCGTGCCCAGGTGCGCCCCGAGGCAGAGAGGTACGAGTGGGTGCTCATCCAGAGGCCGGAGCTGGCCAAGGCCGTGCCGCGCTCCCGGCAGCGCTCGCCTTCCCCCGCTCCCGAGTCCCTGCTCGGCTCCTCCCGGGACAGCTCCAGCCCCCAGCACCTGGCCGTGCCCTCGGCGCAGGGCAGAGGCCGCCTGTCCCCGTTCCTGGCCACCAGGCACTTCCTGCTGCCCTCCAAAACGGCCTCCATGTTCATGTCCGGCTCCCGGGACGGCATCGTTATCGGTAAGGGGGGATGATGTCTGTATGGGGGATCAATATCGGTAAGGGGGGTCGGTATCGGTAAGGGGGGTCGGTATCAGTAAGGGGGGGTTGGTAACGATAAAGGGGGATTGATATTGGTAATGGCGGATCGTTATTGGTAACAGGGATTGATATCGGTAAGCGGGGGTCGGTATCGCTAAGGGGGGGATCGATATCGGTAAAGGGGGATGATATCGGTAATGAGGGATCCCTAGCAATAAGGGAGGGGATCTTTATCAATAAGGGAGGGTCGATATTGGTAAGGAGGGATTGATATGGATAAGGAGGGATCCCTATCCATAAGGAGGGATCCCTATCGATAAGGGGGATTCCTATCATGACGGGGGATCCTATCAATAAGGGGAGATCTGTATGAGTGAGGGGGGGAATCCCTATCAGTAAGGGAGGATCTCTATCAGTGAGGGGGATTCCTATGGATAAGAGGGGATCCTTATCAATAAGGGGGGGATCCCTATTGGCTCCCCGGAGCTCCAGCTGGGGATATCGGGTTGAAGTCCGGGCAGGCGAAGGCAGCTCCCCTTCCCCAGCCCGGGAGCTCCTCCCAGAGCCCCAGGGGGACCCCAGAGCCCAAACCCTGCCGGGGTTCGCTGCCCGGGCCCGGAGCGGCCCTGCCAGGCCCTTCCCTCGCTGCGAGGGCGGCCCCAGCCCGGCTCAGCCCGGCAGCCAGCCCAGCCCGCGCTGCCCTTGCAGGCGGAGGGGGAGGCCAAGCGCTGTCCCTGGACGCCAGCCTGCTGCGGGGACACACGGAGCGCTGCGAGACCTTCGACAACCCCCCGCTCTGCCGGGAGAACTTCCAGGTGCAGCTCCTGGAGGTGTGGGGCTTCCAGAGCGCCTAGGGGCCCTGGGGACACCCCGAGTGCCACCCGCGGGCACGGGCACCGGGCACCGGGACCCTCCCTGCGCTGGCACCTCCGGCCGGGCTGGGGCCACCTGGGCAGCTGCTCCGGTCCTCTGGGCCCCTCCACGGCCAGAACGGAGCAGAGCAGAGCAGAACGGAGCAGAGCAGAGCAGAACGGAGCAGACCGGATTGGATTGGATTAGATGGCAAAGCCCTGCCGCAGTTTGTGGGTGCAGTGACAGCTCCAGGGAGACCCCACATTTGCGGCCGAGCCCTTTGCTCTGTCCCCAGCCCAGGGCTGGCGTGGGGCTGCAGGGCTGGACACGGAGGAGATCCCCCAGTGTGATCACCAGGATGGGCCATTTTAACATGGAATGGGAATGTTTGGTGTTCTCTGTCAGACACGGGAGGGTTGGAGGCCATGGGGAGCCCTCTGAGCCCTCCCCAAACACACTTTCCCAGGTGGGGTCACCTCCCACCCATCCTAGACCTGCAGCCACTGAGGGCAGGAGCTGTGGCTGCCCTGGGGCTGTGCCAGCACTGGCAGAAGGGCACAGCAGGAGCAGCGATGGCAGAGCTCCCACAGGGCTGGGCATGGGCACACCAGGAATGGCTCTGAGCCTCCACAGCATATCCAGGCACGATGGGAATGGCTCAGGACTTCCATGGGGTATCCAGGCACACCAGGAATTGGGGTGTCTGGGCCAGAGCCACCAGGAGGGGAATCAGCAGGAATGAGAAATACGCAGGGGAAAGGAATTGCAGCAGTGGAAAGTGCAACCACCTAGAGAGCTGCTCCTGTGACTGATCAGGATGCACCAGCAAACAGGGCTGGGATGCCAGTTAATGAAAAGCAAACATTAATAAAGCGATGTGATCAGCAATTGGTGGAGGCTGATGCCCTCGTTTGTTAAAATGTGTAAATAGTGCCGAGCTGTGATGAGCAGGGAGCCTGTTGTGGGAACCCCCTGCTCCTGCTCGAAGAATTACCAACCCCAGGAATGGCTGGGCTCGGGCGCGAGCTGTCGCTGCCCACCGGGAACGAGCCGGGGCCGGGCCAGCCCTGCCCGTGTCCCAGCCAGGTGGCAGCAGGACACGGCCCCAGGGACAGCAGCTCCGGGGACCTGAGGCTGGAAATGCGTGAAGAGCTCGGCTTTAATGTGGCATCTCTGTTTTCCACCCAAACAAAGCGTTACCCACGCCCTGCAGGGCGCAGGGGATGGGGAAACCTGCGGCTCTTCACCTGGCATTCCCAACAGTGAGGAGCTGATGCCATCCCCAGGCGCCGGGAGAAACAGCAGCGGGTTTGCGCAGAGAGCCGAGGGCAGCCGGGCACTGCTCTGGGCAGGGCTTTGCCACCCACAGCAGGGCACTGCGTGGAGTTGAGGGCACTCAGACCCTACCAGGGCCCAGCAGTCCAGCATAAAATCCCCCAAACCGCTGGATGTCTCAAGCAGGGTTGCAAAGCTGGCCAGGGAAGAAAGGAAAAGACTCAGGGAGCTGTCACTTGTTGGAAACTCTGCTCCCTTCTCTCCTCATCAGCCAGAACTCTTGCAGTAAATCAGAGTAATTTCCCAGCACGGCACTGCGGCTGCCAGACCGAGGCGCTCCGCTTGTGCTTCTGTGTCCTGTTCCTCCTGTCCCCTTTGCTTCCCCGTGAATTCCCTTTGCCGGGAATTCAGCCCGGGTTGGTCAGGAGCGCCTCAGCAGCGCCCTCACAGAGCCCGCTGTGCACTGCTCCTGTCCCTGGATGGGATGGACTGAACATTCCATGGGCTGCACATCCCATGGACCGCACATCTCATGGACAGCACATCCAGGATTGCATTGTGTGGGATGGAGTGCACATCCCAGGACTGCACTGTATGGGAGGCATTGCACATCCCATGGGCTGCACGCCGAGACTGGGAAATGCAGGTGGGTGCTGAGTGCTCTGCCTCTGACGCGGCATTCCAGGAACAGCGGCGGAATTGTCCCGTTTTGGCTGCAATTCCCGCGGGTTTTTGATCTCCTGTGGTTTGGGGGCGTTTGGGAACCCTGCAGGCCCCCGGGCAGGGTGAGGGGCTCTGCCCCCAGCGCTGCTCCGGAGGATGGGGGGCAGGCAGGGAGGGCTGCAGGTCACCGAGACTGCCCCACAGCTTGGTAGGGAAAGGAATGATTTGGGGCACAATTCCCGCCCCCCCCGTGCCGCAGCTAGGCAGAGTTTGCAGTTCCACAGCCGCAGATGCTCCACAGCTGTCCCGGAGCCGCTCAGGGGCAGGATCCCGGGGCTGTGACACCGCAGGAAACCGAGGGACGGAGCAGCCCGCGCTCCTGCATCCCTGTCCAGGGTCCTGTATCCCTGCCAAGACAGGGAGCTCCCCTGAGCTCAGGCAGAGCTCGAACCTGTCCCCAGGCACCCCCCGTGCCTCCCCCGGGACTGCTCTGAACCCCGGTTCTGCAGGAAGCGGGCAAAGATGAGTGGAAGGGCAGTCTGAGGTGACAGCAGTGCCAACGCGGCTGTCCCCGTGCCCGGGCAGCCTGGCCTGGCTGCTCCGACAGGGAGCATCCCTGCTCCATGCACAGCTGCAGGCTGAAGGAATTCCCGCACCTTCCGTGCTGGGAGGAAGGGAATGCATCCGGAACAGCGCAGGTAGGAATCCTTACGGAGGGTGGCATCCTCACCCAGGGCCTGCCCCAGCTCTGAGACATCCCGGGAAACATTCGCGGCTGCCTCAGCGCGACAGGAAAAGCGCTCGGGTCAGCCTGGGTGAGGCCGGGTCATGCCCAGGCACTGCCGGCTCCGGGGCTTGGGCAGGGAAACCAGAGAGACAGGACAGGGCTCACTGCAGCTCGGGAGGAAACTCGGGGCTGAATCCCCTCAGCTCAGCTCAGCTCAGTCAGCCCCAAAGCTGTCGGTCGGCAGCAGCTCATGGTCCAGCCATCCCCAAAAGCTGTGCAGGGAGCAGAGGGAGGCTCCATCCATCCCCAAAAGCTGTGCAGGGAGGAGAGGCAGGCTAGTCCAGCTGCCCCTCTGGAAAGCAGAACCTGCCTGTGAGGGCTGCACAAGCTGCACTCTGCCCCAGCAGAAAAGGGGGTGAACCTGCTTTATCTGCTTCCCAAATGCAGTCCCGAGCCACAGGATGTGTCAAGACTCGGCTCTGGGGGTCCAGACAAGGAAAAGACGGAGACTCAACAAGGGAGGACAGTCAATAGAGTCACATCCTCCATCCTGCTCACACAGGGGATCTTCCTGCCCACAGGTCTGTGTGATCCCCCAGACCAAGCCTGAATGCAGGAACTACTCCCAGCTGGGAAAAGGCTCCCAGCAGCTCCAGGGAGACAGGAAACATCTGCATTGTCACAGCTGGCGGGCCCTCTGCAAACACAGGATGTGTCCATTAAACTGCCCATTTCCCCAGGCCAGTGTGAGGTGGGCTGTGCTCAGGTGGGAACCATGCAGCCCCACCAGCTCTGCCTCCAGCTCCACTAGCCCTTCTCCAGCTCCATCAGCTCCTCTCCAGCCCCATCAGCTCCTCTCCAGTCCCAGGAGCTCTGCTCCAGCTCCTCTCCAGCCCCAGCAGCTCTGGAGCAGCTCTGGGCAGTTTGGGCTCTGCACTGACTCCTTCCACAGGGATGTGGGTGATGATGCACAGGGAGCCGAGGGATGGACAGACAGAGGTCCCCAGTGCTCCTGCGTGGGCAGAGGACCCATGGTCGGTGTCCCACAGCACTGAGAGCTCTGCCCAGGCTGCCTTGGGCCACACTAGACAGCAAAGGCTGAAACAGCCCCTGGACCTGAACTGATGCATTACAAGAAGCTCTGCTCTTGTTTCTTCCTTGGACTTCAGTCTGCAAGGAGCAGAAAGTGATTCCACACCAGGCACCATGCCATGCAGCAAATGTCCCTTTTGTCCCCGCAGGCTGTCTCTCTGTCCTTAAAGCCATCTGGGAGCCCCTCAAACAGGGAGGTTTGCTTGTGGAATCCCATGGCAAAGGGGAAATGGGGACCAGGGAGGTGAACAGCAAAGCTTGACTGAACTCATCACATTTCAGGCTCTGCTTTCCTAGTACCCCTGCAATGGTTAAAAGAGTTTTTGAGGGGATTGCTCATCTCCTGACAAAGCAAAGCTGATGTCTGCACCCAGCACAGGCCAAGCTGCCCTGCTGCTCACCCCACCATGCTGGAACCAGTGTTTGCATCCCTGGGCTTCCCCATCCCATCCCAGGGCACTCCCTCATCCAGCCCTGAGCATGCCCCAGATCTGAGCTCCCCAGCTCTGTCCATCGAGGGAGGGATGTGTGGCATGCAGCTCACCCTCTCCAGAGCTAAATGGAGGCCTCTCAGTGCTAAACTAAATTAACCTTGAAAAATTCATTTCACAAATGACTGCAGCAATTAGCTGCTCTTAATGAGCTGCTTCACTCAGGCTGATGTCTGAAGGTCCTGGAGGAAATCAGAATCTGCTGCTCATGGCCCTGACAGCTGATGGCTGATAGAAGCTGGCAGCCCCTTCCCACCTGCTTCCCAGGGAGGAATTCCCACGTTTGTGCCTCCAGTTTTCTGCACACAGGTTTCTAAGCCTGCTCAGGGCTCCTGAGCCCAGAGCTCTGCTGCTGCACCCTGATTGCCAGGGACAGGGAATGGCAGTGATTTTCCATCAGGTGATGGAGGGACAAAGCATGGCAGCATTTTTGGGTCAGATACAAAGGGAAAGAGCAAAGGAATCATGCTGGAGCTGCAGCCAGGTATGGGATGTGCAGCAGCTCTCTGCTCTGTGCAGAGGGGCAGCACCAAAACCCTGCCCCAGCCCTGCAGGAGCTGGGACTGCCCAGGGAAGTGCCCAGGGCTGGGCTTTGAGGCCTGGGCTGGGCTGGGCTGGCTCAGAGCAGGACCCTGCCCTCCCCAGCTGCTCTCAGGATGAGCTGCATTGTCACAGGAAATGTCACAGTCAAGATGGACACAACACACAGAGTGTCACCATGCCATTTCAGATAGATTCAACCCATAAACAGTAACATTACATCACTTCAGAAGGCTGCAAGTGTCTGCTCTTCTTGTTCTTTACCCATATGTATGTGGTAAAGACCTGGTGTTCCTGCGCTGCCCATTGCCATTGAGGCTGGGCCACAGCCCTATCGCAGTGACCCCAAACTGTGCCACACACAGCCCAGTGACCCCAAACTGTGCCACACACAGCCCCATCCCAATGGCCCCAAACTGTGTCCACACAGCCCAATGACCCAAACTGTGGCCACACACAGCCCAGTGACCCCAAACTGTGCCACACACAGCCCCATCCCAATGGCCCCAAACTGTGCCACACACAGCCCCATCCCAATGACCCCAAACTGTGCCACACACAGCCCAGTGACCCCAAACTGTGCCACACACAGCCCCATCCCAATGGCCCCAAACTGTGCCACACACAGCCCCATCACAATGGCCCGAAACTGTGGGTTACAAAAGCCCTACACAAGCCCAAAGCTGGCATTTCACTGTTTGCACTGTTCCCACTTTGGCTGCACCAAAGTGATCTCTAGAGATGCCTCTGATTCTCTCCCTGGGTCTCCCTTCTTGCTGTGGCCTCAAGCAAACACTATTAAATCTAATGTGGATTTTTTCAAGTGTAACCTCCTCTTGTGAATGACCTGGACTCAAAGGCTCTCAATGTTCTGTTTTAAAAGCTATAACCCCATAAACACCTCCTGTAACAAAACCTCAAAATAGCTTAATATTTACTCATTAACTACTGGAAGAGCACCAATGTTTTATTTTATTTCCTTTCCCCACTGCAGTGTGCTCAGCTCTGAGAGTTCCCTGTCCTGAGCTCACAGCTGGGATGTCCCTGTGGAACACTGGGCACACAGCAATTCCTGCCAGGCATTCCCTGGGCAGTGCCACTGCACGTGGCTGTGGGATTTGGGCAAACCTTTTCCCACTGCAGCATCCCTGGCAGTGTCCATCCACAGGCACCACTGCAGGGGCAGCAGGGCAGAAAACACCAAATGTCAGGGGCAGCTCCTTTCTTAAATCCCCACGGAGCTGTCACCCACAAACCTGAAAGCAGAGTGATCCAAACCAGCCCAGGGCAAACCTGGATAGGACTGAGCCCTGGAATGTGCTGTGGTGTCCAATATTTGTGCCAGAAGTGTCAGGGAAACAAGGGAAGCTGGGGCAGGATGTTGGAGGATTTTGCTGAGCCGCATGAAAAAAAATGTGTGCAAGAATTTGAAATGTCCCAAGGCAGAATCCAGAACCCAGCCCGGCTGTTTGCCCAAAGCTTTGTCATTTCCTGGGCAGTGTCATTAAAGAGGCATTGAAATGTTCAGACCCACTCTAAACGGGGTGGGTTTTGCAATCCACCCCAGAGCGCTTTCTAAGCATTGCTCATGCTTGGCAGGCAGGAAAAGCACAAATCCTTCCAGGTCTGGCATTTTCTGCTCAGATCTGCTCTTCAGGAGCTGCTTGCCCTTCACTTCCCAGCTCATTCCATCCATGGAAGCACAGGAGCAGGCCAAGGGCTCTGGCCATGCTGGGTTACAGAAGGCAGGGAAGTGCTCCTGCTTATTCCAGCCCCACACCCTGTGTGTGTGTGAGAGTGTGGGGGTGTGTGTGTGTGCCCCAGCAGAGCTCCCAGCACATTCCTCGGGATTTAATCATCCTGGGGGTGAGGGGACATTCACAGGGCAGCCAGGGAGATGGGAAAGAGGAGAGGAGAGGAGAGGAGAGGAGAGGAGAGAGAAGAGGAGAGGAGAGGAGAGGAGAGGAGAGGAGGAGGAGAGGAGAGGAGAGGAGAGGAGAGGAGAGGAGAGGAGAGGAGAGGAGAGGAGAGGAGAGGAGGGAGAGGAGAGGAGAGGAGAGGAGAGGAGAGGAGAGGAGAGGAGAGGAGAGGAGAGGAGAGGAGAGGAGAGGAGAGGAGAGGAGAGGAGAGGAGAGGAGAGGAGAGGAGAGGAGAGGAGAGGAGAGGAGAGGAGAGGAGAGGAGAGGAGAGGAGAGGAGAGAGAGGAGAGGAAATTGTTTTGGGTGCCTGCATGGCCCCAGCAGGGTTATTTATAAGGGATGAGGTCAGGATCAAACACCCTCAGCTCTGCTGCTTGAGCAAATGGCTCCAGGGCTCTGAGATCAACCTCCAAATACAGCCTGGTCCCACAGCCTGGACATACAGCCTGGTCCCCAGGAGCCACCCCTCACCCAGGTTCTGCTTCTCCTCCTGCACAAGGCAGACAGCTCTGGCTCAGGGCAGTTCCCAGTGCCTGGAGCACAGCTCTGCCCAGGGCCATGGGAATTGCACTCACCAGGTGCTTTCACCGTGGCTCCCTCCTGGAGGGGGCACAGGAGATCCCATCCGTCCCATCCAGCTGGACCTTGGCTGTTTGTCCATCCCCTGGCTGTGGGAAGGAGCTACCTGCCCTCCTCCAGGGCTGGGGCTGCCCCTCATCGCCAGCTCCAGCCCAGCTCCAGGCAGATCCCCCAGTGAATCCTGAGCACCCAGGGCACAGAGCTCCCCCTTCCCACCCTTGCTGTGCCCAGGAGGAGGCAGGTGAGGGTGAGATAGAGCAGAACCAAAGGTTGCATTAATGCCGCTGACGTTTATCAAGGGCTTGCTCAGCCAGGCCAGCAAACATCACCAGGATCTGTGGGAAAAGTGGGATCCTCATGACAATTCACACTCCAACTGCTGCCTTATCTCCTGCAAGCCTTATCTCCTGCGAGCTGGAGCTATTTTCCTTTCAACCCAGTAAAAATGTGTCAGTTTTATATTTATGTATTAGGCCACAATCCCATGAGAAATTAATTTGCCCAAGAGCAGCAATGCTGTCATCGCAGGCATCAGTCAGTCTGGGAATGGGGATCTCCAGACCAGGCCCTGAAATCAGGGAAACGGCTTAAAATAATAACCACAGGAGGATGTGGGAGACTGAGCAAATTACAGCAGCTCCTTCCTGCCTGCAAATGCATTTGAGGCATTTTGTGTTGGAGATACAAAAGCAGAGCCAGGGGCTCAGTGTGACCCCATCCCTGGGGGTCCCCAGGAGGGGAAGGGTCTGCACAGCAATTCCCAGATCAGTGTGACTCCATCCCCAAGGAGGGGAAGGGTCTGCACAGCAATTCCCAGATCAGTGTGACTCCCATCTCCAAGGAGGGGAAGGGTCCCACCCACACAAGCCAGGGGTTGAGGAGGGAGGGTCCCCATTCTGTCCCTGAATCTCCTGGATGTCCCCACAGACCCCAGGCAGGGACAAGGGGTCCTGGGCATCACCACCTCCCCACCAGCTGTGCCACAGCAGCTCTGGGAGCCTGCAGTGCTCCAGGGAGCCTCATCCCACCCCTCACAGGGTTCCCACCACAGTCCAGGCAGGTCTGAGAGCCAGAGGGATCCCCTGGCCCCGCTGGGACAGTGGGTGGGGGGGACAGAGACCCCTTCCCTTTGGGGCAGCTCCCTGTGGCACTAGCACTGCCTTTCTCTGCTTCCCAGCTTTGCAGATAAATGGGATAAATAAATAAATTCTTCCTTCAAGTCCATGGGCTTCCTTTAAGACTCAAAGTGTTCATTTGAGCCTCAAAGTGTTCATTTAAGTCTCAAAAGGTTCATTTGAGCCTCAAAACCTTCCTAGGAGCTCTTGTCCTCCCCTCCCTGCCCTGGCCATGCAGAGCACACGGGCTGGGCTCGCCCTCTATTATCTCTCCACTCAATAACACACCCGGGCCCTGCAGGTCCCATGAATAATCCCTGTTTTCTCATGGAGACACTCCCACCATTGAGAGCACTCAGGCTGGCCTGGCAGAATCCTGATTTACAGCCAAAAGCACCAAAGCCACGCCAGCCTCTTCTTCTCACCATTTCATTCCCCTGGAGAGCAAACCCAGTGTGGGCAGCGAAGGGATGGGTGCCCAGGGAGCTGGGATGGGCTGGGGGGCTGTACAGATAAGGGGGGTCTGAGATGCAGATAAGGGGGCTCTGGGGGCCCTGAGCTGCAGTTTCACACGGGGAGGGAGCCTGGCAGCAGCACGAGGCTGGAGCAAAGTTGGGAAGCACAGCCCTGAGTGAGCAGCTCCAAGGCTGACGTCAGGACAGCCCTGGCTCTGGCTCCTTCAGCTCATACCTAATTTTCCCATATAAGGCCAAGGAGAGCAATAACTCTCCTGGCAAGCAGATCAATAAAAACAGATGGTGGGCTCACAATTAGAGATTAAGCACATACCAATCCAGAACAAACAGGCCATAAATCATACGTGAAGGAGGGTATTTATAGTTTAGATCACATTCCTTAATTAATTCAAAATGGCCCAGAAAAGAAAATAATACCAAACTGCTCTTTTTCTGCTTTGTTCCTGCCTTGCTTTTGCATTCTTTCCTTGGGGGTGCAGGGCCAGCCACGGGACAGAGTGAGGATGCTCTGGGAGCAGAGCTGGGATCTGGGGATTGCTGTGAGCAGAACTGGGGGAGCAGCCAGGCTCTGAGGGCTGGAGCACAGCGGGGCCTGAGTTCGTCTGCACACTACTGGGGTGCTGTTTGTGCCCCCCACAGCACATCACCTGTGCCAGGTGGGACCTGGGGTGAGGGTGGGGGGGTCCCATGTGTGACAATCAGCAGGGTCCTGCCAACAGGGCACTGGCTGCTGGAGGAGCCATCCAGAGCATGGAGCTGCCCCTGGGGCTGGGCACACTCCCCGTGCTGCCCCCGGGGCTGGGCACACTCCCCGTGCTGCCCCCGGGGCTGGGCACACTGTCCATGCTGCCCCCGGGGCTGGGCACACTCCCTGTGCTGCCCCTGGGGCTGGGCACACTCCCTGTGCCACCCCATGCTCCTGAGAGACAGACAGAAATCCCAAACGTGTCCCATCGCCAGGAATTGTGACTCCTCCATGCTCTGGGGGTGGCTGTCCCCTTGCTCCGGGCAGCAGCAGCAGCAGCTCCTATCTGGTTGCTTTCATCTGCTGTGAAATCACTGCAGGAATTCTCCTCTAGCACTTACTCATCCTCCTCCTCCCTCCCGGAAAAAAAAAAAAAAAAAAAAAAAGCTGTTTTGTCAGTAAATGTGATAAAAATCTGCCCTTCTCGTAGATTCAAGGTGAAGTTAATCAAAATATTTACACAGTCCTCACGACAGTGCACTCACCAGGGTTTTTGTGGTGTCCTGATTGCAGCAGGTGCCCCTGGAGCATCAGCCCAGCCTGGGGAGCAGATCCTGAGCTGGTCTCTGCAGCCCTGGTGCCCAGGGGTGTCACAGGAAATGTCACAGTCAAGATGGACACAACACACAGAGTGTCACCATGCAATTTCAGAAGGCTTCAACCCATACAGAGCAACACCACATCACTTCAGAGCTGGGAGAGAGTTTGGGAAAGCTGAGACTCAGGATCTAGAACAAGGCCATGGTTTTGTTTTGTGTTGTTTTGTTTTGTTGGGTTTTTTTCTGGCACTATAAAGAAACCTGTGCTACTTTGCTCCTGGAGATAAGCTTTTCCTGCACCATTGTTCCAGGCTGTTTTCCTTGATGTGCTCTATTTTTGGCATATGCAAGGAGCCCTAATGTCCTTCCCTATCTCTGCGCTTGCTGGAGTTCAGTTTAAAACATTTCTGGCCTTTATCTTGGATTTTCCAGTGCTGAAGCAACATCGTCTCTCCTCTAGACCATATATTTGTCCTATGAATCACCAAGCTCTAGACAGTGGGTAGAAGAGCCCCAGTGCAGAAGCAGCAGTGCTCCCTGGGCCTCCCCAGCAGTAGCTCTGGCACTCTCTGCATCCTGCCCAAGCCCAGACAGTGTTCCTGGTCCAGCATTAGCTCAGCCTCTGCACTTTGCTCCCACACACTTCTATCAAACGCTCCAGGAGTGCATTTGGAACCTCTAAATCTTCTTCTATTAACAGCCCATTTGCAGATGGAAAAGGTATTTCTGCAGTCCTCAGGGGGCAGTTTGTCAAGCCGGTTTCACTGATACTGGCTTTCTGTGAATAAAGCCATGAAACATTCCGCTGCTTTCTCCTTCCCTGGGGATTTCCAGCACTGGCTGTGTCAAGGGGGCAAGCAGGACCTTTGGGCACTGTCCTTAGTCTCACTGACCACCAGCTCCAGGTCCTGCCTCTCACTGACCACCACCTCCAGGGGCACTGGCTGCCCTTTGCAGGAGAACACAAGGGAAGTGTCCAAGGGGAAATTCCCACTGGAGAATGAAAGGGGGTCCCAGCTCCCACAGCTGGCACACAGGAGGTCTCTGTGGCCCCTCTGTGGTGTCCCCTCCCCTGTTCCTTGGCAGCTCTGACCTGCCCTTTGTGGGACTGCTGTGGCACTGAGCTGCCACCCTGGAGACGCCCAGCCCTGCTGGCATCACGGGGGCTGCTGCCAGACCCTGCCCTTCCAGCCCCTCCTGCACCACCTGCCCACTCAGGCACACCATTTCCAACATGGGTGATCTATTCAGCCCCAGCCCTGCAGCCTGAACCGCGGTCACAGCAGCAGCACACGATGCTGGGCTGGAATAGCAAAGCTCCCAAAGCCCAGTGCCCATCTCCAGGGCTGTGTGAGCAGGATGCTGGGGAGGTGAGAGGGGCTGAGAGCAGAGGGACAGGGACAGCACTGTGCAAAGCCCAGCCATAAGAGCACTTGCAGGAGCTCCCTTTCCCTGCCCAGGGCTGCTAATCTCATCCTGGCACAGCCTCCAGCCCCCAGCTCTGCACAAAGGCCACCCACGGCCCAGGAAGGCCAGGAAGGCCCATCACACCCCACAATGGCTCTTTGTGCAGGAAGAGTCTGAGCTCCTCAAGAAAGGAGTCGGCTCCTTAGTGAATTAAACTCAACAAGCTTGGACAAAGCAGCAGTGTTCGCCCGTGGGGGCATTCAGCAGGATCTGGGATTTATCCTGTTCCTCCTGGCCCGTGCTGGGTGCTGGCCCCCAGCAATGCTCCAAGAGCTCTGTGGTGGCTGCCCTGAGGGGCAGAACCAGAGCCCTGCAGAGGGATTTCATCCCTTCCCTGAGCTCTGTGCAGACACCCATCACCCCCAATGCACAGAAACTCCTCTGCTGCTTCAGAGAAGAAGAAAACGAGCCCCAGGAGGCTGAAGTGACCCATCCATGCTCACAGTGGAATGGGTCCAGCCACACCTGTAATATGGGAATTATGGGGTTCCCTCACTCTGTAGACTGGAGATGAAATGTCAGGATCTTGCCTCAATGCCCAAAGGCCTTCCAGTAACGGAGCAGCCCTAATGAGGCAGGCAGCAGCAATCCAGCTGGTGCTCAAGCAGACAGCTCTCTGAAATCACTGCCATTGCTTCCAGATATTTTTCTTGCTGATCCTGTACTTGTTTCAGAGCTCCCAGGGTACACCTGCACCGAGTGAAGTGCACTAATTACTGACCTGAAACTGGTTGTGTTTAGGATCCTGAATTCATGCTGCAGGGCCCTTTCAAGTTAACTGTAACAGCCTCAATTAATCCTTTATTTGTGGAGAGTCAGCCTGGTGGAAACAAACAGAGGGGAGGAGGAGCTGGGGCACTTGGGTTGGGCTCTTTGCTCTCACTTCTGTCACTGACCCTTGGCACTTCTGGCACTGACTTGGCAGAAGAAGCCAGGCCTGGCAGAGGAGATTCCAAGGAGATTTAGAAGATCTGCATCCAGCTCCTGGCTTTGTTGCACATGCCCTGGATCAAGTAAGGAACCTCCTTAAACCCAAAGCCTCCCGCAGCTTTTCCAGGTTTGGGATGATCAGAGACTGTCATCATTAAGATGGAAGAGACCTCTGAGATCACGAAGTCCAGCCTGTGACCCATCACCATCACACCCAGCGTGCTTGTCCTGTCACTTCCTGAGCACCTCCAGGGCTCACAGATCTCTCTGCTCAGGGATGAACCAATCTCTGCCTTCCTGGCATTGGGACAGACAGGGTTTTGCCATCCAGTACAGAGCCTGAGGAGCTCTGCTGCCCTTTGGGTGAGCATCACAGAGCTGAGCTGAGCCAGCGCCACCTTCCAGAGCTGCCACACAGGGGACAACATGGGCTGGGACATCCCCGTGGGTGTCCCTGGTGAGGAGACACTGGTGGCACCAGCACAGAGCTGTGTGGGCACAGGAGCTGCCCCAGTGCCAGGCTGCAGTTTAGGGCAGCAGAGCAGCTCATCCCACATGAAAGCTGCTGCCAGCAGAACCAGAAAATACACTTGTCTTGCCAGCAAGCAGCAAGGCAACACCAAACCAGCTGGGCTGGATAGAAACCAGTCAGGCAGCCCTGCTCAGCCCAGTTAGGCTGGGCTGGGAGCAAGGCAAGGGGCAGGTTTAGGAAACACTCACCAGGCTCCTTCTCCAGGCTCTTTGAGCACAGCCCTGGGCATGGGGACAGTGTGTGACCCCACAGTGCCAGCCCCTGCTTCTGCAGACACACAGAGTGTCCTGTGCCCTGGGAGCTGCCCCTGCCCTGGGCACTGCAGGGGCTCAGGGTGAGGCCACAGCCAGGGTGGGACAGCAGGAACCCCTGTGAGTGGTACAGGACTGAGGGACACCTGCACACCCTGCCTGGGTGGAGCTGGGTGAGCAGAGCCCATCACTCACTGCTCTGCTCAAGCTGCACTGGACTGGGAGACTTTCCATTTTGTTCCCCATCCAGTGATGGCCAAGAATGGACAGGAACCATTTGGGATGGTGACTTGTCTCTGGTTGTTGCTCCCTCACCTCCCCAGAGCTGAATTCTGCAATAGCAGCGATGCATCTGGAGCTGCTCAGCCAGGATGGTGATGGTCCAAGGGCTTGGAGAACAGTTACCCCTAAAAAAGGGGATGAGCCTCCTCATGTCCCCTCCACTGTGCTGCTGAGGGGCCCAGGACCCAAAGGCAGCCCAAAGGAAGGTGTGCTCATCCTGGGAAGGGGCTGAGTCAGGAACTCCCTGCTGAGGTTGTGTCTGCAGGAGGTTCAGGATTCCAGGAGACACTGAGAAAGTGCTTGAAAAGGAGATCTGTGAAGATTTGCTAAACCAACAAACCACACCAGGCTCGGAAAATCTTGCACAACAAAAGAACTTGGAGGGTGGGGAAGTATCGAGGGGACAACTTGTACCTGGTGATACCAACCTGACCATTCCCTGGTCATTTCTGCCCACTGTACCCATTGGATTTCTCCTTTCTCCCTCTATCAGCGATCAAAGGCAGTTTCCACAAAGAGAAAATGATGTGATTATGCGGGGTGAAAAAGAGAAAAGTCAAAAGATCAAACCACTTCAACTGGGTGACATGAGCTGGGAGCCAGGTGGCTCAGCAGGGGCTCTGCTTCAGCTCCAGGGGTTATTTCACTTCATTTCACTTCTTGGTGAGTTTTTTACAAAAATCTGGAACTCAGAGCATTTTCTTAAAAAAAACAAAAGTAACAAAGGAAAAAACATTTGAGGACAAAACTATAATGGCAAAGCTTCTGCTCTGTTCTGGAAATTGGAGATATGGCACAACTGGAGAGGGGAGTGACAGGGCAAAGGGGGAAGGTGAAAATACCCAAATCCAGGTGAAAATATTCACCCCCAGGAATCTTCACATGTCCATGTGCCCCAGGCCAGTAAATGAGGACAGCTCCAAAGCTGGACAGAGTGATTCACATCCCAGCCTTGGCTGGGAGCCGGAGAGAGAGGAGATCTGAGGGCTGTGAACCAGGGCAGGGAGAGCAGGGCCATGGGGTGTAGCAGGAGGGATGGCACAAGGGACAGGGAGTCACTGACAGCACCGGGGGACTGCTAGGCTGCTGGGCACTGGGGACATGGGCTGGGTTCAGGCAACCTGGGCTGGGCACAGAGGGATCTGAGCTGGGCACAGAGCACCTGGGCTGGACTCAGAGGGAACCTGGGCTGGACACACAGGGGGTCTGAGCTGGGCACATGAGTCCCTGTTCTGAGTTGCCTGCCAGGGTCTCTCCTAAGGCCACTGCAGGGCCCCTGGCAGGGTGCCCACAGGTGACAGTGGCAATGGTGAGGTGTCACCCTGATTTTTTAAGATTTTCTAAGCCTTCTGATGTCAACATTCTTGTAACAAACTTTCTCACACACTTTCTGTAAATAACTCATTGTTTTTCTTTATTTTATGGAGGAGGAGAGAACTGGTGGACTGTTGGTTTGTGCAGTGTCATTGGAGAGGTGGCACTGTCACCCTCCAATCCACTGTCACTTTTGGAAAACTATAAATATTGGAGTCAGAAAATAAACTTCCATTTTTCACCTTGGGAGCAGCGGTGTGTGCTTGTGTTCTTTCGTGTCCTATAGTGACAGTGAGGTGTGGGGCAGCAGCTTCCGGGATGGGTCCTGGATCAACACCACCATCACAACTTCATCCCCCTCCTCCTCCTCCTCCTCCTCTCCAGCCCATCCCCTGCTGGGCAGGTCAGGGGAGACTGAGCTGCAGCAGGGCGTGGGGGCTGCTCAGACTTGCTGAGTGCCATTCCCCGGCAGCAGCTGCTCCGAGGGAGCGATCCTGGGTGATGAGGAGCGGTTCCAGGCCATGGGAAGCGATTCCGGGCGATTCCGGGCGATAGGAAGGCGCTGAGCGAGCAGGGCCGGGGCCGGGGCGGGCCGCGCCGCTGTGACTCAACCCTGGCCCCGATCCTGCTGATTTTCCACCCATCAGCCCGGAGGGGCAATTCCTGCTGCCGTGGAGGAAGGGTAGGACGATGGCAGGGATGAAATCGGGTTTTGTGCAGCCTTTCCACCCCAGCGCGGCCCGCAGCCCTCAGCATCCTCCATCCCCGGGGCACTGAGCCTGCCGGAGCCACCGGGCCTGTCCTGCCCAGAGCGGGGTGGGAGCTGATCCACGGTGTAAAACACGGTGTAAATCACACAGGATCACAGAACTATCAGGATGAAAAGTCTTCCAACACCACTGAGCCCAACCTGAGCCCGATCCCCACCTTGCCACCCCCAGGTGTTTCTCCGACACTCCAGGGACCCCACCATGTCCCTGTGGAGCCCTTCCCACGCTTGGCCATCCTTTCTGTGAAGAAATTCTCCCTGAGAAGAACTTCACACATTTCCACTGTGGATATTTGCCTTCAAGGGCTTTCAGGTTTCCGCCCTTCGCCATCTGCCCCGCAGTTATTCCCAGCAAATAAACACAACTTCTGCAAGCAGCAGAGGCCAGATAAAACCCAGCACAAAGCAGCCAGGCCCTGAGTATCCTCTGGAGCTGCCTCACACCTGCTCGTCCTGCAGCTCCTGGGGAGCCAAAGAGCTCTGAACCACAGCTCAGCAGCTTGGAAATACTTGAGGGAGTTTTCCAGGGCTGAGAGAGAAAAAGCTGATGGCTGGGAGGGAGCCAGAGCTCTCTGGAGGTGTCAACAATCCCTGTGGGATGAGAGGTTGGAGGTGCTCCGGGTCTGCATCCCACCAAGCTGCACAACACCTGAGTGTGAGACTGGGAGAGATTTCTGTCTGGAGCCACTCCTTTCAACACCAGATCTGGGATATCACATGGGTTTGAACAGAAGGACAGAGCCGAGGCTCTGGAGGCTGATTTGGCATCAAACAAATTTAGAAGTTTTGTTAAAAAATGGTGTCGAGCTGGGGTTATGGAGGGGCTCAAACAGCAGAAGTTTGGGTGGATAATTGTACAAGGTCATTGCTACTCAATTAAAGCCAAATGTTACAAATCCAGGAAATTTGGATCTGAGGTTAAGCATCAGGGAATTCCAGGCATGCCAGGAATGCAGAGATCAGGCACCAAACACCTGTAGTAGAACCAGGGAGGGGAGCAATGAGGCAGCCCTGTAAAAGTGGATTCCACCTAATCCAGCCACATCATTCCCCTGTCCTGTGGAGCAGGGACAGCACCTCCAGCAAAGCCCAGGAAAAGGGGGAATGGAATTTGGAATGAACAAATCCATTTTCTCCCATCTCGTGGCCTGGGCTGTGTGTGGTCCAGCCTGCCTGCACACGTTCCTCCCCCTACACTTCCAGCTTTTGGTTATTCCCAAGCAGCAGCAAGGATGTTTTAGGAAACCAGAGAGTCAAGGGACTGAAAAAGAGAAAAAGAAATTAATTTTTTTGCCTATGAAGGGAATGCTGAAAATGTGAACAGCCAGTGTGAGTTGGCAGAGCTGGGGATGGGTGCTCTGAGCCCTGGCGTGCTGCAGTGTCAGATGGAGAATCCTGCTGGGACCAGCCCTGACTCCATCCATGCCTTTTCCCATGGGATTTCAGCCAGGGATGTGCCCACTGGGGGGCAAATATCTCTGCTGCAGGGACACAGCAGCACTGTCAGAATGGGGACTGGCCCAGGAGCAGCCAGCGGGGACAGGGGACAGCACTGTGTTGGGGACACTGCTGGGGCTGGCTGGGAGCAGGAGCTGCAGGCACAGCCCTGGTGCTGAGGGACATGGGACAGGCCCCCCGAGGGGGTGAGTGCATGGAAAGTGACGGATTTGAGATAAGGACCGGGAGAGATCTCTCAGCAAATACCACCACGGGCAAAGCAGGCTCTAACTGGAGCTATTTACTGAATTTATTGCTGGCAAAATCACAGCAGGATAACGAGAAGGAAAAGAAAACCTTGGTCACACTTCCCCGGAGCCCACCCTTCCCGGCGGGCACATCTGTCCTGTGGGCAGCAGCTGCCAAGAGTCCGGGATGTGCCGGGAGCGGCTGGGGACAGCCACGTCCCCACCTCCAGTGTCACCCGCTGTCTGCAGCCGGCCCTGCCTGCGGCAGAGCACCGCGAGCGGCCCCGGGGACCGCGGTGATTCCTGGTGATTCCTGGTGACAGGAATCGCTGGGGAGCACCGTTAACCCCTCCTCAGCCGCGGGGATCTCCGGTAATCCCCGGTGACAGCTCCCTGGCTGGGGAGCGGCGTTAACCCCTCCACAGCCTTGGGGATCCCTGGTGATCTCCGGTGACAGCTCCGTTAACCCCTCCGTACCCCCGGTGATCCCCGGTCACAGCTCCGTTAACCCCTCCGTAGCCGCGGCTCCGCGGGTGGCTGAGCGCGGCAGAACCGGCGTTAATCACATCGCAATCCAGTTTAATTGCGGCCTGCCCGTGATCCTGACTGCCTCTTCCAGACTAATGGAAAACGACAAATATTTATCCCCTCTCTGGCAGCGGCCCTTTATCTTCCCACATTGTCCCCAGGCTCTCCATCAGGGAAGGAGTGTGAGCAGGCACTACAGGGTAAAACTGCTTGGGGCAGCTGGCAGCTGCTGCATTCCTGCCAGGACAGGCTGAGGAGGAGCTGGGACATACCTGGTGACTCCCGGACAGCCAGGTGCTGCCACAGGACCTCCTGCTGTCCCCAGAGCCTGGGAAGAGCAGGTCCAGAGGGGACACCTCGGATGGGGCACAGGAAAAGCCCCAGGGATGGGGTTGGAGTAGCCCCAGGCAAGCTGTGCCTGCGGGGCCAGGCTGCAGATGCTGGGAAAGAGGCTGCAGAGGGCTCTGATCCTACCCGGGATGGGATGGGATGGGATGGGATGGGATGGGATGGGATGGGATGGGATGGGATGGGATGAGAAAGGGGCTGCAGAGGTTCTGATCCTGCTCAGAATGGGATTGTCTCCCAGACATCCTGCAATATCTTCTCTCCTGTCAAGCTCTGCCTTTCTCTCCTCCAGCGCTGGGTCTGGCCGGGGGCCAGGGCCTCTCTAAACGTTACCAGAAGGGCTGGCAGCAATTCAGCCCTAACTCATTACAGGTCCTGCAGACGTTCAGCTGGGGGTGAAGATTGGCCTCTTTTGGGACCCTGACAGGGAATTTAAATTGAAACGGGAGGATGGAGGGGAAAGAGCCCTATGGAAAATGAAATTCCTGACAAGGATGTGTATATGAAACCCCCTCTGGCTGCATGTCCTGCTCTGAGTCACGAGCTCTGTTCCCCCAGCATGGGCTGCCCTCCTTTACAATGCTCAGGAATTGCCTGCATGTGGCACAGTTCCCCCTTTACACACCCTAAACCAGTGGCTTTGCTCCTCCTGGGTATTTCCATGTCCCAGAGCTGAGAGTGGCCCCTGGGTGCAGTGGCCCAGTGGTTTTTGTCAGTGGTTCCTCCTTGCTCTGCTGCAGGGCTGGAATTAGGGATTAGGAATTCCAGGAATTAGGGATTCCTTCACCTCAAAGCTCTGCTGGTTCCTCCTGTGCTGTTTCATCTCCTTTGGTGTTCTTTGCACCAAGCAAACCCATCATTGCTCAGCACTCCTCAGGCACAGCCCCTGTATGAACACTCCCCCTCTATGCTGATTTCCACATGATTTAACACTGAAAAATCCCTTGACTCTCTGCCCTTCAGGCACAGCAGCACCTGCAGAGGCTGCTCCAGTAGAAAACAACACAGGAAAAGGCCATTTTATTCTCTCTAGAGTCAGGTTTAGCTTCCATCCTGCTGGTGATTGAGTAACAGCACACATACAAAATGACAGCTAAGAAATAATTAATAAATAAACCATGACAAAGAGCTGAGCTACCAAAGATACATTCATTTCAGCCTCTTTAAACCCTGGGGTGTAAATGCACACACAGGAAGGGAGTCTGTTAAAATGCAGCCCCAGGATCCTTCAGCAGAACTCAGGGAGGTCCCATGGCTCCATCTGCAGATGCCCTTCAATTCCTGTGCCTGACAGGCTCATCAGACTGGTGCCACTGGGCTCTGGAGGGCTTGCACAGAGCTGGTAGCACAAATCCCAGTGCCAGGAGCAGCACCTGAACCCACCAGGGCTCATCCTGGAGGAGCAGCAGACCTTCCTGCAGCGCCCTCCAGCCAAGGCTAACATGCAGGATAATTAATAGCCTGTTTGTTTGTTTTAAAAACAGCCCTTCCAGAGGCTCAGACCCATCTCATCCATCTTAAACAGGCGAGGAAAGGCACGAGTCCAATTAAAAACTCAATCATTGAATCATTTGCAAATCACCTTTGTCTTGTCATCCTAAAGCTGAGCATGGCCTCTATGGTGCTCTGCCCTCCTCTGTCTGGGAGCAGTTATCGAGCAGCATGTGAGCTTCTCCCTGCCACTGGCACAGCCTGTGCCATGCCAAGGTGGGATTTGGGAACACTGCCTGTGTGGGAGCAGGGCAGTGCTTGTGGGAATGGGGAGATGCTCACAGGGACAGGGACATGAAAATGTTCCCAGAAATGACCATGGGGATCAGGTTCTGCTGGTGAGAGGGGTGGGATGCCCATGCTGGCAGCACCCTGGAGCCTGTGCTCTACCCTTTCATCCCAATGCCACGCTGCAGGAGCTGCACTCTGCATTTCTGCACCTCCTGTGCTACCCAACAGCTCCAGGCTCTGGGCTGTGGTTTTCTCCCACTCCTCCCATGGCAGCATCTGCATTTCCCACCAACAGAGCTCAATCCATTTGCAGGGTGGGAGGAAGCACTGCAGATATTTCAGAAGTCATCCTGTGGCTGAGCTGTCCCTGCTGGGGTTGGTGAGGGGGTTGACTGCTCACTGTGTGAAGGGGAGGCTGAGGCTGTGCCCAGCCAGCCCAGGCAGCTGCTGCAGGTCCCCTTCTGCCAGCTGGGCACAGCTCACCACATCAGCATAGGCACTGGAGCCTCACCTGGGTGTGTTCCTGTGTCACCTGCTCAGGGTGACGCTGCCTGGCAGGGTGCTGGACTGGGGGCTCTCCAGAGGTCCCTTCCAGCCCTGATGATGCTGTGATCCTTTGAGGGCTGTGCCTGGGGACAAGGAAAAGCTGCAGAGCACAGGGTCTGGAGAGGACAGGCACTGCCAGCAGCATCCCAGTGCTCAGGGCACAAAGGGAACACAGCCTGACCCCCACAGGGACATGCCAGCTCCTCCTCCCCTGTGAGCTGGGGCTGTGCCAGGGTTAACTGCTCCTCACCCTGCTCATCCTCACTGCCCCAGGGCATCTATCTGCTGGGATAAACTGGGATGTGCTGGGATCGATCCCCAGCCTGGCCAGGGCCGGGTGTATGAGTTACAAACTCAGCGAGGCTGATAGCCGAGTATTGGCTGGGTAATTAACCAGCAGGGCTCAGTCAATCATTAAATCCCATTGAGCGAGACTGAATGAGACGGTGCCTGCGGGCTGCCAAGGGAACTCCTGCTCCACACAGAGCCGGGCGCTGCCACAGGGGTGGGAGCAGAAAATTCTCCTGCCAGAAGTGATCTCCAGCTCGCAGGCACTGCCCTCGGCGCTGGGCTCTGGGGGAGAGGGTTTCTCCAGCTGGCATTAACCTGTGTGTGGAGCTTGGACCCTCCTGCTTTCAAGCCAAAGATAAATAACCACAGAGGAGTCTTGTGAAGGTGAATGGGCTCCTCCAGGATGTGCTAAAACAAGCTGTGTGTAATAGATTGATAACAGAGACCACCTTGATCCCTTCCAGGCACACTTTATCACACTCCTCACAGAGGGGAGCTGGACCAGGACACAGATCCTGCACACCTGGGAGGCTGAAAGGCAGTGATACCCTGGATGGAGAGTGTGAGCTGCAGCAAAAGGCACATCCCAAGTCCACTGTGCCTGTCACAGTCTCTGCTGGACACAGGAGGGTGGCAGCAGCTGGCACATGCTGCTCTGCCTCCTGTGAGCTGCCCTGAGCTGTCTTGGACTGTATCGCCTGTTCTACAGCCCAAGCTGTGTGTTTCACTCTGGGAGGGTGCAAATCTCCAGGTAAGAAGCCCAGGGCCTGCCCTGCAGGCCAGTAAAGGCACGATGAGTCCAGGGAGGGGCTGAGCAGTGCTGTGGAGCAGGAGCAGGAGCCGGAGCAGGGCTGTGCCCTGAGCTGCTCACACAAACTGGTGCCCGGCTGTGCTGTGGTCAGCTGGCCATGCTCCCTCTGGCCCCCAGGGGCACCGTGAGCTCTCCAGAGCCCAGGGAGGAGCTGTGCTGCCGGGCTGCAGCTATAAAAAGCCCCACTATTGCCTTCTAAGCTGGTGGTTCAATAACAAAATGCAAAAGTAATATTAAAGCTGCCTGCTGTGCCAACTGCTGGCTGTCTGCAGCAATAAAAATGCTGTAAATCAGCTCCAATTAAAGTGTGCAGAGCCTAACAGGAGGCTCCAAGTGGAGCTGGGAAAACTCCCAGCACACTGGGATTGCCTGGGCAAACCCTGCACGCCATCACTTGCTCCGTGCAGGGCACTGGAGCTGGCCAGGGGTGCAGGGCTGGAGCCTGGCTGGGCAAACACTCACTTTGAAGTGTGAGAGGGTTGTGCAGGGTCAGGGCAGCTGGCAGCACCTGTGCCCCTGCCCAAACACGAGGCAGGCCTTGGGAATGCTCCTCTGGGGTTTTTAGGCAGACACAAGCTCCTGTGGTCAGGTCTCAAGGAGCTGAGGTTGCTGCTGGCCCTGGACACTGCTGGTGGTGTGGGAGCTGCTGGTGCTCTGGGCAATGTCCTTGCCTTCTCAGGGGGGCTCTGAGGAGCTCACACCTTCTCACAAGGCAGGGAGACATTCCAAATGCATTATTTGTCATTATTTGTCATTTGAGTGACATCCCAAATGCATTATTTGTCTTTAAAAATGGGGCCCAGGCTCCCAAGGCACCCCAGCAGCCATCAGATCTCCACTCCTGGTGGAAGATTCTCCTCTGGGGTCTGTTGGTTGCTGTCCTCATCATCTCTTGGCTGTTTGCTCCTCAGAGGGGGCTCTGAAGACTTTTTCTCCTTTTTGGCACATGTTTTTATGTGACAAATGTCAGATAATCCTACTGGAATTGCCTGAGTATAAATGGGGCACTTCTTTCTCCATTTGATGGGGCATTATCCCCCATTTTCTGGGGCATTATTTCCCCATATTCTGGGGCATTATTTCCCCATTTGATGGGGCATTATTTCCCCATTTTCTGGGGCATTATTTCCCCATTTGATGGGGCATTATTTCCCCATTTTCTGGGGCATTATTTCCAGATTTTCTAGGGCATTTAGTTCCCCCAGGAGTGTGGGCAGAGGGACAGGGGATAGATGGGGTTCCCAGCCAGGGTGGGGGGTGCTGGACCAGGACTGAGCCCTGTCAGTGGGAAATGAAGATACTAACAAACCCCACAGCCACAATGTGAGGAGGGGAATCTTTCCCATCCAGAGAGCTCTGCATGACAGGCTCATGCTGCTGGCATCCACACACCTAATCCTGCAGTTGTGCTGAGTAAAGGCCAGCTCTGGGCAAGGCTGGGATCCCTGGGGAAATGTGCCCTTTGCAAGTGGACCCATGGGACACTTCCACCATTTCCTTTATCTAAGTCTGCAAAACCCTAGCTAGCTTGAACTAGGTGATCTTATGATGCTCATTCCAGCTTGATCCACCCTCTGATTCTAAGGTGCCCAATGAAACTTCCTTCTGGCCTTTCCACTGTGTAATAGGTAAATAATTTCCCTTAAAAACAATATTGCAAGGGAAGAGTGCTTCAGCAGTGCAGGCTGGTGTACTTGGGGTGAGAATTGAAAGCCCTCAGTCAGTCACAGGTACCAGGGCAGCTTCCCAGACCTGCACATGTGGTTTTCCCAGGACATTTCCAATCCCAGGGTGTGGTGAGCAGGGCAGGGAGGGCAGATCTGACAGACAAATCCCTGCTTCAGGGGGAGAAGGGAGGTTTAGATTTCTGGAAGGGTTTAAGTTGAGATTTGTGAACGATCCCTCCTTTTCCTTGAGGGAAGAGCCCTGCACACCAAACCCTCGTGGTGAGAGTGGAAGGAAGCTGTGAAAATGCTGCTCTGCCTTCCCAGCTTCCACTCCTTGCCGGTGATGGGTGGAAGGAAGGAAGCCAGGAGCAGCTGAGCACAGGTTCCCCTGCACACCCAGGGGTTGATCCAGCATCATCTGGGATCCTGGTGCTGCTGGCCTGGCTCAGGGCTGGTGTGGCAGCAGGAGCAGGGCATGGATTCCTCCCCTGTGCCCAGCTCTGGTGAGGGCACACCCCAAGTGCTGTGCCCAGTTCTGGGCCCTCAGTTTGGGCTGGAGGGGCTGGAGCACGTTCAGAGGAGGGGAACAAGGCTGGGAACACAACCCCTGTGAGGAACCCCTGAGGGAGCTGGGGGTGCTCAGCCTGGAGAAAAGGAGACTCAGGGGTGCCGTCATCACTCTGCACAGCTCCTGAAAGGTGCCTGTGCTCAGCTGGAGCTGGGCTCTTTCTCCAGCAGCACTGACACAACCAGAGCACACAGCCTCAAGCTTCACCAAGGGAAATGCAGGCTGGATATCAGGAAAAAGTGTTTTACAGAAAGGGTGATAAAGTTCTGGAATGGCTGCCCAGGGAGGTGCTGGAATCACCATCCCTGGGGGTGTTTAACAAAGTCTGGATGTGGCACTGAGTGCCAGGGTTCAGTTGAGGTGCTGGGGATGGGTTGGACTTGATGATCTTGAAGGTCTCTCCCAACCCAGTGACTCCGTGAATTCTGTGACTCTGGGAATTCTGTGATTCTGTGATTCTGTGAATTGTGTGATTCTGTGTGATTCTGTGATTGTGTGATTGTGTGTGTGGGGTGGATCTCAGCCTGTCCTCAGCTCCAGCCCTTCCTGCTCCAGGAGGCTAGGAGTGCTCCATGGAACGCCTTGGCTGCCAGGTGTGCTGGGAGCAATGCAGACCCCAGATCCACCCCTCTCAGCCTGGCAGGGTGCTCAGCCCTGCATAGGGGCTATTTCTGCTGCTGTGACATCAGGGGCACTGCAGCCTGGCCAGCCAGCTCTTGTGCAATCCCCTCTGGACAGGAAGGAACACACTTTCCATTCCTGATTTAGAGAACTTTTAAAACTTTCCAGGACTGAAATATATGCTGGGTGAGACAATGGAGCTGGTGTTTGGTGCTGATCCCTCCTGTTTGGGAACGTTTCCTATTGACACACGAGGTGAAATAAGTGGTGTGGCCGTGGAGGACAGTCTGCTGCAAGAAATAAATGTTAACCTCATCTGACTGCCATTTAGTACAGCTCAGAAAGCTTTGAAACTCAAGCATCAAGCATGAGGCTTGAATTTCCCATTCCTTTCATGCCTCTCACATAGAAATGTTTATTATAAGGCCATTTTCTCGTGGAATAATTTATCTTTTATCCCTACACCTCTCTGTTTTGATCCCACACAACAAAGCAGGCAGTTTGCACAGGAGCAGTTCTGCCTTTTCCTCCCCCTTCCTTCGAAGGAGTCACAGCACCATGTGCCTCAGATGTGACCTCACCTGTGCCATGGGTATGGTGACATCTCTTCCCTGTGGCCACCCAAAGTCACAGCAGCTCAGGATCTGAACTGGGAAATTAATTCAAATAGATTTTATTTAGGTGTCCCCTTGTCACCACTAAGCTCAAACCTCATTCTGTGCATATGAGACCCCTGCATTAAATACTGAATCTAAACCCTGGCTCAAAATTGCTATGGGGGACAAACCTGACCCAGAAATCCTGAGGAGTTCTGCTCTGCAGGGGTTCCTTGGGGCCAGACCCAGGTCTGTAACTCTTGGAGATGCACCCAAAATCTCCCACAGACAGAAAGGGAGGCACCAAAAGTGCCAAATAGCCAAGGAACGAGGGGTTTTGACTTATTGTGGATGCTGCAGGGCCATGGGAGAGGACAAACAGCACTGGGGTGCCAGGGGTGTCTGTCCCTTGCAGAAGTTTGTCCTGCCTGGTGCTGTCCCTTGGGAGGGAGAGGAGCATCACCCAGTGTGGAAAGGAGCTGTACAGGACATGCCACCAGCAGCAAGACCTCTACATTAGGAACAATTGGAGCATTGTTTGCTTAAATTCTCTGTGTTGTTTCAAACATATCAAGTGCTGCTTCAGGCGCATGTGGTTCTTATTGACCAGCTCTGGAGAACCCCTGGGACAGGCTTGGCCTCAAGCTTGGTATCAAGAGACTTCTCTGTAAAGGTACAGGGCCAATTATAGGATTAATGACCAGCTGAGTTTCCATTGAAATAAAAATCCTGTATAAAGATGTTTCTCTCTGCTTTCTCCAGCCTCTCCTCTTTCCATTCTCCTGGGTTGGACACAAATATTATCTTTCTCTCCATGGGTTAAAGGCATTGAGTGGATTTGGAGATTTCCTTCCTAACAGGAGCTTGGATAAAAATAATTGTGTGATAAAAATAATAACCCAATGCTATACCTTGACAAGCTCCACATGGCATCTACGGGATCCTCAAAGATTTTCCATGGAAATAATTTCCTAGAAGAAACGAAACCCCTCAAACAGCTTGTGCCTAGATTAATGTTTTCTGGGTGGTGTTTCCATTTCTCTTTTAAATGGTGCTGAATGTGTAAAAATGGAAGTTTTCTGGAAGCAGGGAGATGTGGAGGTGCTGCCCTGGGGTGTGAGGGTGTCAAGGTTTGGATGCTGCTCCATCCCCAGCCCTTGGCTGCCTTGGGGGGTGACCACAGGTGATGGTGCTGCTCCAGGTGCTGCTCCTGGTGCCTGTGATCTTTCCAAAGGGAGCAAAAATCTCATCAGGCTTCTCCATTGGAAAGTTCAGGCAGTGCCAGGGAGCTGCTGTTGCTCTGTGAGCACTGCTGACTGCCTCATCTCACAGAAACTGATGGCTGAGCAAGGGAAACGTGGAGATCCTGGGACATGCCCGTATTTAGGCAACCCAAATCCACGTGGGGTTGCCTCACTCGGTGCCTGGGGCTGCTCGGGGCAGTGGCCACGAGCTGGAGCTGGGCTGCCCGGGAGTGGCACAGCCCTTGCACAGCCTAACCAGGGGAGGAACCAGTTGAGCCTTTGGGCTTTCATCTGCCTGCGAGTCAACACCCTGAATTTTCGGAGAAACAGGACGTGCAAGACCTCCCACTGCCATGGTAATTACCAGGGAGGCTGTCAGAGAAACCCGGGCGCTAGGAGCTGTGCAGGGCTGATCTGTGTGCAGTGATGGGCTGGGGTGAGCCTGGCACCCCTCCTTCACCTGACTGCCTCCTTTGAGTGAGCCAGTGATCCCCTGCTCCCTACCAGGAGCCTGGCACCCCACGTTTGTCTGATTGCCTCCTTTTGAACCCTGCAACCCACCCAAAAATTTAAAGTTGTACTGTAAAGGCAGGTGTGATTTGAAACACTTCTGCTCCAGATCACAGACAGTCCTGCTTGCCAAGCACGGGGACAAGGGGACACATCCCTGCACGGGGACAAGAGGACACATCCCTGGAGCTGTCCCCAGCCCTGCCCGGGATCCCCCAGATTCCAGCTCCGATGCTCCCTCCTGCCGCATCTCCCCGCTCCTCGCCCCGGGAGGGTCCAACTCAAATTCCTTCCACACAAAGCCTTTAACGCCGAGGCTCTCGCTCGGGGCAGCAGCCCCGGGGCTCCACAGCCGTGCCTCGGGCAGGGGCCGTGCCCACCCCGGGCTGCAGGCACCGGGCGGGCCCCGGGAGGCTCGGCCAGGGAGGAAGGCTCTGGAAAGGCCGGGGAAGCTGTCCGTGCTGGATCGGGAGCGGGGAAGCTGTCCGTGCTAGACCGGGAGCGCGGGTCCCCCGAGGGATCCATCCCTGGCAGAGCGCAGCGAGCCCCGGGCGCTCGGAGGCTCCGCTCCCGCCGGCGGTCCCGCATCCCGGCCGAGCCGCGATCGGAGCCCCGGGGACACGGTTCAGGAGCGGAGAACGGGAGTCGGGCAGGACACGGGGCCCGAGCGCTGCAGAGGCGGCCCGGGAACACTCGGCCGGGACACGGCGTGTCTGCGACCGTGCGGGAGTGACCCGGGGGCGGTCACCGAGGGCTGCGGCCGGCTCCGCGGGACGGGCCGCGTGGGGAGCGAGCCCGGGGCTCTGCGCAGCCCGGCTCCGATCCCGGCCGCACTGGCGGTGGCGGTGCCTAGGACGGGAACGAGGATGGGGACGGGCGGCGGGGCCGCGCGGGCGGGCGCGGGGGAGGCGCGCTCCCGCCGCTCGCCGCAGCACCGGGGACGCGCCCCCGCCGACCGTACTGCAGCGCGGGGCGGAGCCCGCCGTGACGGGCGTGGCGGCCGCCGAATCAGAGCGGCGCTGCGGGGTGACGAGAGCCAATGGGCGCTGAGGGGGCGGGGCGCGGCGCGGGGGCGGGCCGGCCCACGGCGTGCGGAGGTTGCTATGGCTGTGGCCGGAGAGCGGCCGCGGCGCGGACCAATGGGAGCGCTCGGAGCCGCTGACGGACGCGGCTGCGGACCAATGGTCGCGCGGCGCGCGGCGGCGGGGGCGGGCGGTGCGGCGGGGGGCGGCGGGGCCGGCGCGGCGCTAAAGGAGCGCGGCGGGCGCGGGGCGGAGCGGGCGCGGCGGAGCCGGCGGGCGGCGGGCGGGCGGCGGCCGGCGCTGCACAGGTGAGCCGGCGGGGCCGGCGGTGGGGCCGCGGCACCGGGAGGGGGGCGGCTCGGCGGGGCCCGCCCGCGGCGGGGGTGTGGCGGGGGCGGCGGGGCCGGCACACAAAGACCCCCTTGTTGGGCCGCCCGCCCGCGCCGCCCTCCCCCCCGCTGCCGGTGCCGGCCCCGGCCGCGAGAGGAGGGGGCCGTTCCCGGCCGTTTTCGGCCATTTTCTGCCTTCCCCGCGGGCCCCGGGCGGGGGGCGCGGGGCCGCGGCCGCTGCGGGCGCCGCCGGGCCGAGCCGCGGCCGCCTCTTTGTCCTTCGGGCCCGGCGAGCGGCAGCGCGGGGCGGCCCCGGGGCGCTGCTCGGGCCCGAGGCTGCCCGCCGGCCCTGCCCTGCCCCGCCGCGCCCCCCGCCCCCCTTTTGTTCACAACGTGTCCGAGGGTTTTTCTTGTTTTTTTTTTTTTTTTTTTGCCTTTATTCGCACGTCGTCTGTTGGGAGTGCTGGATTCCTGCATGATAAATGTGCTCATTTGTGTGTTTCATTTGAATGCCATTGTTAGCGGAGCAGCCCTGGCTAGGGAGAGCTGCAGCTTGCCTTGCTTCTGCAGAGGGTCTTTTGTGCTGGGCTTTGTGGGGCTGGGAGCCCGGCTGGGGGAATGACCCTGAAGGTGTTAGTGCTGCCCGGGGTTTGGGTTTAGCTCAGAACTGCTCTCAGTCACTCACACCGTTGGTGTGTGACCGGTGCGTGCACTCTTCTATGAATGCGTTCATCTCCGTCTGCACTCTTTAATTCCCTGGGTGCAATGATGGTTCATTTCGCTGTATGAGCTTTATGTGACCTTCAGGTTCCAGGCCCCTTGGTGTGTAAAAGCGGAGTGCTGGCTGCTCCGGGCTGTGTCTCACCTGCCTGGCACCGCTCAGGAGCTCACACCGAGGGCCATTGGCACGCCAGGGTGGCACTGCCGTTCCAGGGCTTTGTTAGACCTTGGGCTGGAGCCTGGCACGGTGGGGATAGTCACCTTTCTCACGTGGGTTTCAGAGCTCGTCTGTTTCATCTGTCGGTTTCTCCAGCCAAATGTGGCTTTCATTGACTAAACCGTCAGTTTCCTGGCGGAGGAGTCCAGCTGTCGCTTAGAGGTGTGCCCTCGACGGTTCCATCTTTGTTCATGAAAATTTTCTCTGAGAGGCTCTTCTAAAATACTTTAAATGTTGAGTCATCATCTCTTGATTTGAATTAAGCCATCTGTGCTAAGGGATCTGCTCCTCACACCTCTGAAGGGTTCAGTGACTTCAAGGCTTGCTTTGCACTAAAGTTGGACAATGTAACAAATCTCTCTGCTTTAGCTGGAGACACAATTATCGTGTTTAATTACACGTTCTTCTCGGGAGGGTTGGGTCGCAGAACTTCCATCGGGGCGCGTGCCATAGTAGGAAAGGTGACAAATGCAGTTTGGGAACCTCCGTGGCTTTGTTCCCAAGCTGGCCTTTGGGTTACCTGCTGGGAAAGGATTCCGTAGCCAGTGTGGAGTTCTTCAGCAGGGAAGGTGGTGTGTGTTACAAACCAAGACGTTTAAAATCCTGAGGACCAGGGGTCAGGCTTTACCTTGGTGCTCTGTGGGCAGTTGCAGCTGGATCTGGCAGCCCCAGGAATCGTGGCTGTGATGGCAGGAGCCTCTCTGGGTAGAGGCAGCCAGGTAAAATGAGTGTGCAGGGGCTCTTGTCAGTCAGTGGTTTTTCTTTCTGCTTCAAATTACCCGCAGAGCTGTTGGAAAATCCAGCATCATTCCTTGCAGTGCTTTGAGCTTGGAGGTAAACTTGAGATCTGGAGACATTTTTTGGAATATGGTGATGTCAGCACTCAGGACTGAGAACGGGAGCTGGCTGTAGAAATGCAAAGCTTTTTAGGGAGAATATGAGCAAGGTTTAGCTGCCTGCATGGCTTGCAGAAACCCAGAGTGTCCCAAGTTCTTGTCTGTAGCTGAAAATCCATTTTTAAAACTCCTCCTTGCTGCCTTCTGGTTTTTGCAGCAGAATCCACTGAGCAGATTTATGGGTTTGTATCTATCTCTGTATTTTTGTTTTTCACTGTTCCATCACAGCTGAGTTTACTGCCAAGCTCCTGCTCTGTTTGCTCTCGTTCCTTATCTAAGCCCAGCACACAAGTGTGAGCTTTTCTTGCTGTGATGTCTCTGCCTTGCTGCTGCACAGCTGGAACCCTGCTGGCTGTCCTGCACTGGGTTTGGGTGGCACTTGACAGGTAACTGAGCTGTTGTGTGGCACGGGTGTGTGAACAGAGCCTTGGTTGTGCAGCAGCTCCTCGAGGCTGGGAGCGCTGCCTGGTGCTGCTTCTCCCAGAGCAGGAGCTGGTGCTGGAGCAGGAGCTGGTGCTGGATCACTGGCTTGTGATGCTGTGTGTAATGTGCTCCTTGCTTTCCCCTCTCTCTGGCAGGGTGACTGGGAGCAGAGCCCTTCTCGTGCCGGGATGGCGCAGAGGTTGGGCCAGGAGGATCCGGAGCGCTACCTCTTCGTGGACAGGGCTGTCATCTACAACCCTGCCACCCAGGCTGACTGGACTGCCAAGAAGCTGGTGTGGATCCCCTCGGAGCGCCATGGCTTCGAGGCAGCCAGCATCAAGGAGGAGAAGGGGGACGAGGTGTTGGTTGAACTGGCGGAGAACGGGAAGAAGGCGCTCGTCAATAAAGATGATGTTCAGAAGATGAATCCTCCCAAGTTCTCCAAAGTGGAAGACATGGCAGAATTAACCTGTTTAAATGAAGCCTCTGTATTGCATAATTTAAAGGATCGCTATTACTCTGGGCTCATCTATGTAAGTAGTAATTATGGGATCCATTCTGGGTGCTAATTTAGCTGACCTTACCTGATTGCCATCCCTGCTGTCAGAGTAGGTCCTGGCTTTAATTTTGGCAGCCTATATACTTTGTATCCCCAGCATTTGCATGAGTCCAAAGTCTTTTTCCGTGCTGTGTACAGGTCAAGAGTTCTGTCATAAAACAAATAATACATTTCTGTGAGCATCTTCCAGCCACCGAGTGTGCCATGGCAGCTGGAGGGGCTCTGCTGTGCTGCTCCTTGGAGCACTTGCCTCCTGCTGAACTGATCCACTGAGCAGTGGTGAGTGGCTTCCTTGAGCTGAGGGAGGTGACAAACCCTCGCTTTGCTGGATTGCTGAGGTTAACTGCTCATGTGAATGAGCACATCTCTTGTTTTAACTTGCTGTGTGTTAAAAATGGCAATAAGAGGCTCTGCTGGTATTTAAAATATGAAGTTTGGGAGTACTGCGAGTGCGAAATGTCTTTTTGGAACTGAATATCAGCCTAGTGGCCAGGAAGGGATGTGTTCAAGTGCTTAAAATAAACCAGTAAGATAAAGCTTGTTTTTTTCCAGTGGTTTTGAAGCACTGATTGAACATCTGGCTTATCAGCATCTTGCTCTGGAGTTGGGAATCGCAGTGCCCTTGGTGCTGTGTCTGACCCTGCTCCTCCCCTGGGCTCTGTCCCAGGTCTGTGCCTGCAGTCAGGAGCAGCTCCTGCTCTCTTGGCAGCCTGGCTGTGCAGTGACTGTTGGGTCAGGGAGTCAGGAACAGCTACAAGGAGACTTTCTGTCTCAAAAGACACTGGAACATCTGCTTAAATGCTTGCTTCACTTTTTATAAACACTCCATTTTATTTAGTCCTGATAGTTGGCTCATATTCCCCTCCATCTGGGGATTAGGGGGTACATTTTTAGCTTGACCCTTGATAGTATTTGGACTTATTAAAAATTATGTTCAACTACAAAGTGTTTTTTCTGTATTTGTGTGTCTTTGTCAGCTTCCTCCTCCAAGGCCTTACATCAAGGTGCTCATAGCAGAGCTGGGTGAAAAATACTTCTGGAATGATTCCTGCATAAGGAAACTAATGGCATAATTAATGGATTGAAAATCAAAAGTAAACATGTTGATAGGTCAAAAGTTTCCAGTCTATGTATCAATCCTAATTATGGCTGTTAGGAAATTCATTACAATTATTATAGCCCTATTTCATGATGGAGGTTAAAAACCTGCAGGCTTGAATGTCACAGCAAGCTCTAGTGCAGGGCCTGCAAACACAGGCCCAGGTGTTTGTCGGGGTGCTGGCACACAGGGCACGGGATGTCACTTTGGGTCTGACAGTTCCCCTGGCTGCCTGGCTGCTCCTGCATGTGGGGTTTGTGAGGTCCTGCAGGTGCCTGACCTTGTTCCCTTCCCAAAGGGTTCATCCCGCTCTGCTGGGGCACACTGGAGCTTGTTCCTTGTGTGATGCTCTGCCACAGGGGGGTCACTGCATGTGGGGTTTGTGGCCTCCCTGCCCAAGCTGGGAAAGCCTGGTTGGGCTGAGAAGCTCCAGCATTTGTTGGGCTTTGCTGAGTACAGGGATGTTGCTGGAGGATGCTGCTCTTCCCAAGAGCCCTGGTTCAGTGCAGCTGTAGCACTTCGCTCCTGGGCTGAGGTGTAACCTGGCTTGCTTGGTGAGGGTGTGCAACAGGGCGGTGTGGGGTGTGTGGGGGACTGGATGCTGCAGGGATTCACAGGCCAGAGGGACCCTGCAGGAGCTCAAGCTGCTGGGGGCTCTCTGTGGCATCCCTGAACTTCATGGATGTGGCACTGCTGCTGCTGGCACAACCCAGAGCCATTGCCCACATTCCTGTTTGCCTGGTGTAAGGAAAAGAGCCCAGGTGAGCTGAGCTCAAGTGAGTTCTGGTGGTTTGGCCGTGCTGACAGGAGCTGGTTAAAGCTCTGGTTGGATTTCCAGGTTGTACTCCCATAATAACCAAATGAAGACTGTGTATTTTGGTGTTGGTCTCAAGCAGTTGAGGTGCAGGTGGTGAATCTGATCAGGTCTCCTGGAATTTCCCAACAGGCAGCCTGGAGTGTTGCCTTTCTAGGAAGTGAAAGATGCAAGAATGCCGAGTGAAGCAGACTGGCCACATGTTTCCTGTCTGTCCCTAGAAAGGAAAGGAGCGAGCTTTGGGTGGCTGCAGTCATCTGGCTGTGATCTGTGTCCAGGAACAGGAGGCTGACTAAGGCCTGCGGTGACCTGGGCACTGATGCTCCCTCCAGGAGTTTCATGTAACATCCAAGTAGGGGTGGCCAGCAGTTTCTGGAACTTGCAGCATCTCTGCTGCCTGCCAAGCGTGGTGATCTCAGGCTCTGAGCACCACTGCTGAGCTGGGGGAGGTGAGCAGAGTGGAGAACATGGAAGGTCAGGGATTGTGAAGGCATGGTGTGACTGCTTGGTCCTGTCCCTCTGGGGTCTGCTCATGGCAGCACAGAGCATGGAAAGGAGCAGGATTGTACAAGAATGCTGGGAAAGGTGGTTGGAATGTCAGTTATGGTAATCCCAGTTTGATTTGGAGATGAAATAACTTGCTTGCTCCACTTCAACATCATCTATTGCGTTGGTTGTCACAAGGTTTATTTGGAGTATTAGTGCTGTTTGTGTGAAGGTAGAGCCGCCTACGGCAGGTAGTTTGGTTGTTTTTTTATTGTTTCTGCCTTTGCTTGGGATTTTCACTCTCCCTTGTGTTTCATGGCTGAACTTCCCCAAGTCCTGTGCTTTTCTAGGGATATCAATGTTTCTTACCTATCATTTCAGTCACTAATGCTCTGAATTGATCTTCACATCCTGCTGGAGTGGGTTTTACTTCCTGTGAATGCTTGTGAGTGTTGATTCTCCAGTTCAAAACTGAGCTGCTGGGGCTGCCCTGCTTTGGAGTGGCCACCTTTAATCCTGGCTCCAGGTTGCATTAGTGACATCCCTCAGCTGCAAATCAGGAGCTGGAGGTGGTTCACTGGGAGGGCACCCAGGAGGAATACCCACAGGCTTAGGAGGCCCTTTGAAGATTTGGAATAAACATGATTTTGCTCAGACTGGTTTTATGGTGCTTCCTGAATATCCTTATCCCATGAACTTTCTGGGGTGACTTTCTGGGGGTGTTGCTTTAAGAAAGGAGCAGTTCTAGTCAGAGGTTTTCACTCACTGGAGTCTGTACCCTGGCTGAGGAAACATTTTTATTCTTGTAAGGCCTGCATGTCAAATGCCACTGTGGAGGTTTCTAGATATCAGCCCTAGAGCTTGGTTTGTGCTCAGGTTGTGTCTGCAGAACATGATTTCATGGGGGAAGAAGCCTTTGGGTCAGAGAATGAGATGGAGAAGTGAAATCCACTGGGAAGAGGGGATGGTGAGGGTCCCTAAGCCCAGCATGCTGCTCTTTCAGGACCACATTTAGTTCTTTGTCACAAGCTGTGACAGGCATTAGGTGACACTTTACCCAGCAATTTAAAGCTCTTTTGATGGCCAGAAGGACTCTTAAATCCTGCTTTTAAAAATGTATTTTAAATTTAGAAACATCACCTTATGTACTCCTGTGGACAGAAATACTCTGTCAAAGCCAGTGGGTCTCTCATGGCTGTGCAGGTTTGGCACAAAGTTCTGATTCTGCAGGGACTCCAGGAGGTGAGCTGCAGCTGGCTGCTGTTAATGGTCTGACTGGTGAGTGCAGGTGAACATGGAGCACTTCTGGGGTAAATGCACATTTCCCACTCCCTGGGTCTGTAAATTTGAAGCCTGAGTGCCTTTTCTGATGCTCTGGCAGGGCACAAGTCTACCCTGTGCACTCAGAAGTTCCCAGTGCAGTGAGATGGGATGAAGGAATTGCTCACACACAGGGTGTAATTAAGCTTAGGTATTAACCAAGGTATGCCAAATTCCATGTACTTTATAGTGATTTATTTTAAAACCATTGCAGTTGCCACATCTGTGGTAGGCCCAGCTTTCCTGGATAAGCCCTTGCCCCCAGGTGCTTGTGTGGCTTTGTGATAGCCCCAGAGATCATTGCAGCTTCTCCTTAACTGCTTCCTGCCCCATTGAGCCAGAAGGACTGAAATGAACAGAGAGTTTCTCACATGGTGACTGTGCCAGTGTCCAGATGGTCCCTTGTGAGTGGAGGGGGCTGTGGGGAGCCCTGGGGGGCTCAGGTGGGGACAGGTACCCGCGGTGTGTGTGCTGTGGGGTGAGTCAGGTTGGAGTGAAGAGTTCTTGAGGAAGGACAGCAAGCTGGTGAAGCTTGGGGAAAGGTTTAGATACAGCTTCAGAGTCCCCCAAGCTCCAGTGAACTGTGCATTATCTTCCCTTCTCACTCCCCCATGTTTTTTTTTTTTAAGCCAAGACTTTTGGAAAAGCGTTGGAAGCTGTTTGTGTGAGGCTTTGAGTTCCTGGAAGCCTCCTGCTGGTTCTGCTCTCCTGGCACAGGGCTGCTGCGCTTTCTGTGCACCAGTGAAGTAGAAAACGTGCTCAGTGTTGTGCAAGTAAAGCACTGCAGCAGGTATTTGTTGGTAATTGCAACTGTTACCTCTGTAATGAGTCTGTAGCCCTGTTATTTCACTTCTGAATGTACTTTCTATTTTATTGTAGTAGGGGAGGGAAGGAATGGAGCCGTGGCACAGGCCCCAGCTCCAGAGCCTGCTGTGGGTGGCAGCTCTTACAGCCCTGCACTGGAGGAGCTGTCTTTAAGCTGTTCCTTCTGCTAAGCTGCTGCCTCCTGTGAGGCCTGAGTGTAACCTAGAACAATCTCTGCTATTATATAAGCATCTGTGTTCTAATTGCTTTAATTTTCCTGCTGGTTCAGTTGGGAATGTTTCACGTTACTGAGTGTCAAAGATTGGTATTAAAGGAAACCTGCAAGAAATGGAGTTTGTTACTTAATTCTCTTTCCTACCACAAGCCAGTCACTGGATCTGATACCCAGCATGTGGCAGAAGTGCTGGGGTTCACTGGTGGAGCTGCTTTGGCACAAGAACTTTTATTTATGTTGACTCTGATTTTTGGAAGACTCATAAATGTGCTCAAGTTGAGGGAGCTGTGTGCAGGGTTAGAAGTGTCTGAGGGACTGCAAGGAAGTGAATTAGGCAAGCAGAGGTATGAGTGAGGGCTTGTTCTTGTCAAAGTGTGTTTCTGTAAAAAAGGGTGGGTAAAAAGGAGCAGCAGTTTGCTCTGTTCTCTCCTGTGCAGGTGCTCGGGGGGCTGCATTGTGCTCAGGACACCCTTCCAGCCCTGTGCCTGGGTCAGAGCCGCTGCAGGGCTGTGTGTGGGGCAGTCAGGCTCTGACATGCAGCTCTCCAGCAGCCTGGTGGGTGGATTTTAATTCTCCTGTGGCCCTGCTGCAAGCTCAGCTCGTGTTTTAGCTCTGAGCAGTGCTGAGGCAGTTTGAGCCCAGGCTGTGACCCTGAGTGTGTCTGTGTAAGAGGAGGAGCTGGCAGGGCACTGTTGGGCTGGGGGTTCTCTCTGACACATCACCTGAGGGCTGTGAGTGTGGAAACTCAGCCCTGCTGAGCCTCTGCTCAGCCCCAGCTCTGCAGAACATCCACATCATCTATAGTGTGGGCTCAGCTATAACAGACACATCATCTATAGTGTGGGCTCAGCTTTTCCATTCCTGCCTGCTGGGTGTGTTGGGTTCCTTCCCTCTCTCACTCTCCTGCTGGGCTGCCCTGCATGGATCTGTGGCTGTGATCCCCAGGCTCTGACCTGAGCTTCCCAGGCTGCTCCTTGCCCTTGCTGAGCACCCTTTGATTCCAGTGCTGTGCCCACCCCAGGACACAGCCTCACCTTCATCCCCTCTGGGGAAGAGGAGTCCCTGCCCTTCTTTACGGCTTGGCTTAGATAATTCCAGGGAGAAAAGGTGAGAAGGTGTGAGAAAACCATGTCTAGGTCAGGGAACTCATCTTGGAGTGTGAAAGGTGAGTCTGTAACCTCAGGAAGTGAAAACCAGGCAAAGAAAATGCTCTGTTGGGGCAATTTATCAACTGGAGAGTGAGCTCCACTCCCTTAGTTATGGGATAATGCTTAAAGCAGTGCTGGGCTGGGCATGGCTGGTTTCTGTTTCAGCTAATAATGAGACCTGGCTAGATGCTTACTTCAGCTTAATTATTTATGTAGTAATAGAGTGGATCTGTCATTTTTCATATGTGAAGAATTGCAGATAAATATTGAGCCTGTATTTGGGGTGATGGTTAGATCACCACACTGGTTGTTACAGTGCCCAGCAGTACCTGCATGGTGCTGGTGTCTCAGTGCTGCTTTGAGGAGGCCTCTGCATGGCCTGGCAGAGCAGAGGTGGTTTCACCTTGGAGTAACTCCCCCTGTTTGCCAGTTGTTCACTCCCTGCCAGGCTGCAGGGATAGAGTGGGGTGTGAAACAGGCCAATGCCAGGATCCTGAGCTCTGCAGGTTTGGACAGCTTACCAGAACCCAAATTACTGCATGATAAACTACTGGATACAGGCTGGAAGCATCTGGAAACCTTCAAGCTGCACATTTAGTGTTCTGGAGGGGAGCTTGTATAACCCAGCCCTCAGTCAGAGTCTCCTTTACTGCTGGTGTCTGGAGCCCTGCCTGCAGAGTGCATTCCAGCTGTCCTGTCCTGTGCTGGGCTGGTGCTGGCTATTCCTGAGGCTGGAATGTGTTCCAACAGCTGATCCATCAGCTCAAGGTGAATCAGCATCTTTGCTTGCCTTTCAATTCTTAATGTGCTTATCCACCTCTGTCAGCTGAAAAATGAATGAGGGCTGGTTCTCCCTCCAGCTTGGGCTGTTACTGGAGCTCACCCAGCTGATCCCTGACTATTCCATCAGAGTGCACAGGATAGAGTTCATTCAATGGGTGTCCATTTGTTAAACAGATGTGTGTGTATTGCTGATAATTTCTCCTGGGGCTGCTCACCAAGAAGCTTTTTTGAGGGGTTTTAAACAGTCCCTACTGTTCATGTGTTTGGTTTCCATGCACAAAGCCCTTTCCTGCTTTTTTAGGCCCGGTGATTCACTGTGAGACTTGCAGTTATAAAACAGCTGTGGAAGATTTTGGTACCATTTGCTCCCTCCCAATTAAATTTGGCTCATTAGAAGCATCCTTTCTGTGCTTCTGTGCCTGCCAAGCCATGAAGCCAGCCCACCAATATGTTCATGTATTGCTTGCTGCAATAGATGACAGTCAGGAAATTGGGAAAATTCAATTCCATCTTCCTGTGAATAAATGAAGGTAGTGCAGGGTGGTGCTGGTTTGGGCAAGGTCTCATTTTGAAATTCTGCAGGGAAACAGCAGGAGAGGAAACTGGTAACACATTCAGGAGTTCAGGGTGCTGCATGCAAAGAGCTGCCATGGCACAGAGGGATAGTCTGGGATCCAAGCATCTCCTTTCGATTTAGTTTCAAATAAATGAACCCAGCACTAACAAAATGTAGAATTTTGTGTTTCATAACTTCTAATTTAGCCCTGTTCAATACAGAGCTTCTTCAATTAACCCTTTTCAGTTGCCTAGGTATTTGTTGGCCTTCTCTGGTTTGGTTATGTTGGGCTTTGCTTATTCCATTCCTTCCAGGTTCACAGGTCCATCAGCTGCTGCTGCAGGAGATAGCTGGACAGGCTTCCAGGTTAGGTGTTATCAATAGAGGTTTGTTAAGTTTATGTTTCTAGGTTATTAATTCTTTATGTAGCTAAAATAGTAACGTTTACTCCATGCTTGTGCTGGGGAAATAAACTAAAGATGCCAAAGCAACTGGAGGGAGGAGAGAAGGATCATCTTCAAAGAACTGCCTTATCCCATCACTTAATTTTTTTTTTTAATTATTTACCAGATCAATTTATTTATGTCTAGGCAAGGGCAGTGATTCTGGGGAAAGAACAACAGCTTTCCTTTGGGAACATTAAATGCCAAAACAAAGTCAGAGTTCTGGATGAACCTGCAGAGCAGTCAGGGTTGTGTTGCGAGGGGATCACCAATGCAGGTGGGTTTGCAATAATTCCCTGAGAGCTTTGGGAGTTCTGTCCTTGCTCAGGTGAGCAGCAGCAGCTCAGCAGGGAAATGGCCAAACTGAGGATGAGGAGCAGCAGCCCAGCAGGGAAATGGCCAAACTGAGGATGAGGAGCAGCAGCCCAGCAGGGAAATGGCCAAACTGAGGATGAGGAGCAGCAGCCCAGCAGGGACATGGCCAATCTGTGAGGATGAGGAGCAGCAGCCCAGCAGGGGAATTACCAGTCTGTGAGGCTCAGTGGGTAAGGAGTAGAGCAGAGTGAGCATCCAGACCCCTCCTGGAGGACAGAGCCCTGCTGGCCCCAGCTCCTTGTGGTGCTTTGCACTGCTCAGGGCTGTGCTGGGACAGCTCTGGGATGGACTCTGGCCCTGGGAATTCCTCTCCCAGCTCTCAGCAGTGACCAGCTCCCTCCTGAGCTGTGCCTGCACTGGAGGAGCACAGGGGAGGTGCTGCTCCCTGGCTCTGAGCTGGGATTCTGTGCTGGGCTTGACAAACCTCTTCCTTCTTCTGGTTGCCCTGTCTGGAAGGCTGGACTGGAACCAGGCTTGTGGCATTCTCAGAGCCTCTGTGTCACTGCTGGTGGTGGCAGAGGGATGTGGGTGACCTCAGCTGGGCACAGGGAGGCTGCTGGGAAGGGGTGCCTCTGTTGAGCAGTTAATTGGCTCCTTGCATGGCTGTAGCAAGCTGTTGACATCACTGTCCTGCCTTCCCTCCCTTCCCCAGGGAGCAGGAATGGATTTGGGCAGGGAAGTGCTGCAGTTTGCAGCCAGCTCTGGGTGACATTTGTCTGCAGCACTATCCAGGTCAGTCAGGAGGGGCAGGAGCACTGATGCTGGCAGGAGGGACAGTGGTAGGAAAGAGGCTGGGGAGGAGCTGCCCACCTGCCAAGAGCCCCATGTTATGTTGAGTTAATGACTGATAAGTTGTTCTTTATGCTTGGCTCGGTTGCCCTGATAAGATGTGTTTCCTTTCTCTTGAGAAATAAATACCTTGTTGGGGTGGCAAGGCCCTGCAGTTATCATCCAGCAGATCTCACCAAAGCAGAGGGAGTATTTTCCTGCAAGGACATAAGATGTCCCCATGTCAGGACACCTGGCTGAAAACCAAGTTCTTTTTCTTTGCTGATGGTGCTGCTGGATTCAGTTCAGAGAACACCTTCTGCCTGTCTTGCCAGAGGCTGGTGGAGCTGTAGAAAGGACAGGGGGGCGCCTTTTCCTCCAAATAAAATCTTTTATACTTACAAAGGAAAAAGGAGGCAGACTGCAGCAGAAATACTTTTTAAAATGGACAAATGTTATATCCTGGGTAACCTGCTGAGTACTCTGGGCTCTCAACAGCTGTTAAAGCTTCTTGTTTATTCTCCCCATCCTTTTTCTCCTCTCAACCTGCAGAGGTAAGAAATGTGGTTTTCCTGACATTCAGAAGGGTATTTCCTATTTCTGCCAAACCTGGTCTCTTGCTCCCTTCCTGAGCTGGTAAAGATGGGAATTTCAATAGTGATCAAAAGGAACTGAGCATTTGAGGAGACAGCAGTAAATGGAGAGATAGAGATTCTGCTTTCTTCAGAGCAGTCAGGGAATGGAGAGATTGGATATTCTGCTTTCCTGAGAGCAGTCAGGTGTGGTTGCTGCTGGAGGGCTGTGACCAAGCAGATTCCTTGGACAGGGAGCACCCAGGAGCTGTGCTGTGTGCAGGGAGCAGTGTCAGAGCCCCTGATCCTGGGCTAGTCCAGGCTCCTCTGTCCTCCTCCTAACCCAGTGTCTGTGGCTGCCTCCTTCTGCCAGGGCTGTTCTGTCATGGTTCCTCAGGAATAACTGCAGGAGCAGGGATGGAGTTTGCTGCAGGAGACTGCTTGGGTCACAGGGAAATGCACCCTGTGGGCACTGCTGGGCTCAGTCCTGTGGCACTCGAGGCATTTTGGCTGATCAGAAATGTCTCAGTGGAATCAGCAATGTCCAATTTGTGCTGGTTCCTCCATATTCTGGGAGTCCAGTGCAGCCCCATGGCCATGGCTGCAGTGTGGGCTCAGTCCTGTGGCACTTGGGGCATTTTGGCTGAACAGAAATGTCCCAGTGAAATCACCAGTGTCCAATTTGTGTTCCTTGACACTCTGCTTGTCCACTTGTGTGCAGTGTCAGCTCTGCAGGGAGGGTGTGAAACATCTGCAGGGCAGATCTGTCCCTCAGCTGGGCTGGCAAGGAAGGGAATGAGCCCTCTGTGGGATGAAAAGGGCTGATGGCAGGAAGGATGGACAGTTATGAGACAGGACAGCAGAAATGATGGTGGTTTGACATAAGCTCTTCCCTCATCTAGATTATTTACCAGAGCAGTGGATATTATCAGTTCCTTCAAAATGAAACTAACTTGGAATGCACATTTTACTGAAGGAGGTGAACATCAAAAGGTGTCCATAGAGCTGGAACTTGGCAAACGGAAGAGAGATTTAAATGTCTGTGGGAAAGAGATCAGATACTCCTCTTCAAATTTACCTAGCCTTATTATCTTTAAATTACTTTTTATGCAGGTAATTAAAGAGCCTTTTAAGACAACTAGAAACCAATAATTTGAATATAGCATGTTCTTTGAGTTGCTCTACAAAAAGCACCTCAATTTTGTTTTAAGATAGATATTCTAGAACCTGTGAAAAGGCTTTCTGTTCTTTCCGACTTTATTTCAATACTGTTTACTAACAGAAATGTTTGTTATTTTTTTCTTTTCCCAGACCTATTCAGGGCTGTTCTGTGTAGTCATAAATCCTTACAAGAACCTCCCAATTTATTCAGAGAACATTATTGAGATGTACAGAGGGAAGAAGCGCCACGAGATGCCACCACACATTTACGCCATCTCCGAGTCTGCCTACAGGTGCATGCTGCAAGGTAAGGAGCATCTGGGCTTGGACACTGCCTGGCCACCCCTCATTGTCCCTGCAGCTGGGGTTTGCCATGTGCAATTGGGGTTTTAAAGAGGGGAGAGAACCAGGTTTGTAACTCACTGAGATGCACCAGCACAGCCAGGCTGGGCCATTGCTGCTCTGGGAGTTGTGGCAGAAATACTTTGTTCCTCAAAGAAAAGAGCTAATTGCATGCCCAAAGATGTTGTGCACTGGCTCTGGATGAAGGAGGAGTGAAAGAGTGGGGTTGAAAAAGCAGTGCTATAAAAGTGCTGGTGTTTGGCAGCTGCCAGATAATCCGAGGTGACAATGCAACAATGGGGGCTTGAGTTCAAAAAGGGGTCAGGGAAATACTTAACTTGGAGGAATTTCTGTCTTTTTCTGCTGACTGATGTGTGTCTGTAGCAGAATAGAGTGAGTTCATGGAGGGCTCATGGTTTGAATTTTGGCTTTAAGGCTGTGCTGGACAAACATGAAAACTGAATCTGATGTGACAGAAATGAGCATGTGCTGTTGAACTCACACACTTGCTTTTCTGACACAGGATTTTGGAAGCACAGCTCATTCCAACACTGATTCCTGTTTAGGGGGCTGTTGGAGGTGTGGGGACAGCAGCATGTTGTGTGTGTAACCACCTTGCTCTCCACACCTTGCTGGTGTCGTCACCTGAGCATTTATATTCCACACCTGCCTGAGTGGACCAAGTGAAAGCCCAGAATTCTCTTCCCCTCCTTCCAGCCTAGTTTGGGCTGGAAGGAGGGGAAGAGCTGTTTGACCTACTTCACACAAACTGAGGGAAAGCTGTTTCTGCTGCCAGGTTAAACCATTTAATTGTTAACTTTTGGTTTTTTAGACACTTTAAATACATCACACAAGTCTTTGTTTCTTGATTTGTGACTTTGTCTTTAGAGCTGCTTAATAATCAACTGCAGGTTGCTGAGTGTCCTTTCACCTCAGCAGAGCTGTGCCAGCAGAGAGGTGATGCAGGGACAGGCAGAGGAGCAGCAAATTGGGGCCACCAGGAGTTGTTCTGCTTCCCATGGATACCTGGGGCTCTGTTTTCATGTGTTTTTGTCAAAGAAACTCTGACTTCTTGACCAGAACAACAACCTCTAACAGCTCAGATCAGAGCACCCCTAATAAGTGCATGTGGAATAATAGCAGGGCAAACCTTAAGATTTATTTTAAGGAGTTTATTGTAGCAGTCTCAAGTGGATTGTGATTAAGTGCTTCCCAGTCTGAAAGCACCTCTTGAAATGGTCTCAAGAATGCACTGAAATGTCCTTGAGCCAAATGTCCTCTAATAAAGTAAGTCAGTGTCAGCAATAACCACACTCCAGGTGCTCCATATATTTGCTCACATACCCTGCTGGAATTCATTTGTATCTCTGGAGATCCTGCTACATGCAGAAATGTTACTATTTTTGGAAGGTGGAATTAAAATAAATGCACATAGTGATGTATGTTTGGTTACAGTCCTCTTTTCTTTCCTTCTGATGCATGGAGGTTTATATTTTGTATCGAATCTCTCTGTGCTTGCTTTTTGGTTTTGATAGCCTGAGTTCTCATCTTAACTAATGAAGGCATAGCTTGGAATAAGAGTGGATGAAACCCGTGCAATGGGATCCATTATTTAGGGAATAACTTGTTTAAGGGTAACAAAGTCTGTGTTTCCAGTGCCCTTCATCTGTATGGAGTCACTCCCCGTTTGTTTTAGGCAGCATTTGCAGGAGTTGGTGAATTTCCCATTGATGATTTGTCTGCACAGGTGCATTGCAGGGATAAATAAAAACTCCAACCCAGGCGTGAGTGCTGGTGAGGGGGAGCAGTGAGTGTTTGTGCCAGGTGGAGTGGGGGGCTCTGCCACTGACCCTGCTGCAGAGACACTTCAGGGAACTTTGTCTCCATGTAAATAAAACTTGCAGCTACAACAACCAAGGTTTTGTAGTCGTTAGAGCTCCAAATAATATTTGTCTAAACAGTAACACATTATTCAGTTTGTTTCTGGTTATCAGTGGCAACACAAGGTCAGCTACTGAGTGTGCCCAGTGCTTGGTGAGGATGGGTTTTCCCTATCAAGTATTTAACACAATGTGCAAAATGTCCCTCATTACTCCTAACTCTGCCCTGTGTTTTAGTCAGCACTCAGTCTTCAATGCAACAGAGAATTTGTGTCAGGAAGTTTTGCCTGGTAGAAATGTGTCTGTAACCATTAGCTGGGTTAATCAAAGCTCTTCAGATTAATCATCAGAGGTGTCTGCAAGCATTTATGTGCAGCAGAATCCTTGGCCGGGGTGCTGTTGCTGATAAGTTACTGACACATGCTTGTAAAAGTGTTGCTGTGCAGTTCCTGTCTGTTCTGTGCACATAGCTGGGCTGGTACATAGAGAGAGAGGAGTTTTTCCAGGATTATTGAAGTCCTGCTTCTGCTGCTGCAGCATATCCACAGGTTCCTTTTGATAGGAATGGCTGCTGTGTTTCAGTGTTTGACGTCTGAAGTTTAATTATTAGGATTCAGACCTGAAATTGAAACCATAGGAATGCAATTCCTTTGGAGAATATGACCTTCCCCTAATAGAAATATCCTGGCCACTAATCTAGATTAATGAAAGTGGTTGGCTGGATTTTTCTGGCCTGTTCAGTGGTATTTTGTGCAGTATAATCATGTTTATTTTCCTTGCAGCTAATCACAAACTACTCATTTCCAGGTGTTTGTGAGCTGTTTACTGTGATTAACAGGATACCTGGACCTGAGCTGTGACTCTGAGCAAGCTGATTCCTGAAACCACAGTTTTACTGTGCTGAGAGTTGGGCACAGTGAGTAAAGTGTTACTCAGGCTCTCAGTGCTTTCATGCCTCTAATTCAGAGCATGGAGACTCACAGCTCAGCTTCCAGCTTCTGCTTTGCTGAGGTTTTGTGTGTTTAAATAAGAAAATGGAGATTTTAATTTAGATTATGAAAGCAAAGGGTTTTCTGGTCAGCAGAACTGGTGTGTGTGCATCTCCATAGTTATTCCTTGTGTTGAGCATTGCTGGAACACTGAATTTTCCTGAGCTGGGGATACAAAGGAATCCCTGCAGTTCTCCATGTGTGCTGTGGCGGAAGAGTGTGTGTGGAAGCATTGCTGCCTGCCAGCCATCAACCCCTGCTCTGTCCTTCACCCCCTGAATAATTTCCTATTTGGGGGCACCTCCTGCCCCCCTGGCTGCCCAGGCCAGCCCTGCCTGTGCCCTCTAGGGAGGGAGGAATGGCTGGAAATGTGGGGCAGTGCTTGCCAAAGACAGAGGGCAGGGGCTGGGGGAAGAGTCTGACACACAGAATAGATCTGAGAGCCCACTTTGGAGGGGATGGACTCCCCAGGCACACAAAAGGATTTCTGGGAGGTGCAGGGTTGCTCTCCATGGCTGAGTGTTTCAGATGAGCAGGTTCTGCAGGGAAAAGCAAACTCAGGCAGTGCAGGGTGTGCTGAGTGCTGCCCTTGCAGCAGCAATTGCATTAAAGATTGAGTTGAAGGAGCTCTTGTTGGAGACAGGCAGGGCCTGGGCTGCATTCTAGTTATGCCAGTCAGGGTTTCTCTTCAGGAAAAGCCTCATTACCCAGTGCCTGACCGCAGCAGATAGTAACCTGCAATTCAGCTTTCCAGACTGGATTTCCCCTCTCTTTCCACCAGTAATTATTTTTCAAAGTGCTGTGGTGGTAGGGTGTTACTTCACAGGTGGTTTAGTGGATTTCTGCTGCACTTTCCCTTCATTTCCCTGAGGGGGAGGAGGTGAAGCAGGGAGTACCCATGGCCAGGGGTGATGGGCTGGAGCAGAGCCCAGCACTGGGGTAGGGCTGAGCTGGCCCCACACAGCATTGCTGACATGATCATAAGGAATTGCTGTCCTAATCCCTGGGACAAGGTTGACCTTAATTCTGCTTGGTTATACAATTTGCAAGCCTTGCTAGTGTTCTTCAGTCCTGCCCAAAATTATGGGCCATGAAAATTTGCCACAGAGCAGGATTGTCTTTGAGAAAAAATGAATTTTCTAGGGCTGATAGGGCTGTGACAATACTTTACCTGCGAGGGAGATTTGATTGTGCAAAAGCAGCACTCACAAATTTTCCTCTAGTGCTTTTTCCACAGCTGACTTTCTCTTTTCCCTCTTCCCTTCCAGTTTTCCCACTAGATTTCTGGAGGAAGTGTGGCTTTGTTTTATTGTGCCTGTTTATTCAGTGACATACAAGTGCTTCAGAGGAAATATTGAGGAAAACTTTTTGACTTTTTGCTGCTAAAGCCCAGCTTGCCTGTCAATATTACTCTTGTATAATTATGCTTAGTCTCCTTTTTATCCTGTTTCCCTGAGGACATCTTGATGAGCACCAAATTAGCACTGATATTTTAGGCCTGCCTTTAATCCTGTTGCAGAGAAGGTTTATCGGAAACAGCCTCAGAGGGGAAGGGAACACTTGGTGTTGGAGGAGCCAGAACTGCCTACAGGTGCAATGCTTCTGCCTTGAAAACATCTTCTTGAGCTATATTTGTAGTTAATCTTGATTTAAGTCCTCCCTTGGGGGCATAGCCACCCCCAGCTACGGAAGACAAGAATTGAAAGTAAAATAAGACAATTTTTTTCTTTTAAAGGTCTATTAAATCTATTAAATAAAAATGAAAGGGGGAAAAATTGCTCTGAGACTGGAAAAGTTGGGAGTGATGGTTGGTGTTCTCTGTTGTGAGGAGCAGATGGAACCTGATAAATGTGCCATGAATGTTCTTGGTGTTTTCACTGCATCTTGACTTCCCAAAAGGGTCCCCAAGGCCTTTTAAGGAGTTACAGAGTGCAGGATGATGATCCCAGCAGAACTGGCTGCTTGGTAAATGTCATGTGAAGGATTTATAGGTCCCTTTATGGTTACATTGAGAATTCTGGGCTTTCACTTGGTCCACTCAGGCAGGTGTGGAATATAAATGCTCAGGTGACGACACCATTAACATCCAGATTGCTTGTACACCTCCAGGAGTGTCACATGCAGTGTGTGCATGGCTGAGTGCAGGGAGATTCCTGAAGCAGGAAACACAGTAGAAAAAACTGAAATCCATCATGCTGGAAGTCTCCTGCCTCATTATTTTTGAATTTGAAGTAGAATGATAAATACTTCTGTCAGCTGAACTTGTTTTGCAATATTTCATCTCCTTCCCCTCACCTTTGTGTTCTGGCTATTGGTATTAAACCTGTGGGATTCAGGGGCTGGGAGTTGTCAGGATTGAAATCACTGCACTTTGCTTGGCCAGCTGTGAATGGCAGCAGGTACTTACTGAGCTTACACAATCTAGTTCTAGAAACTGCATTTTAAACTTTTTTTGTTATTGTTGGAAAAGTTTTAGTGCTCTGCTGACCTTTGTCCTTCTCTGTGTCAAAATGTGACTGAGTCCCTGTTTGTTGTTCAGCTCAAGGTTGGGCACTTAATTAGCAATGATGACACTTTCAGTGCACAGCTCTCTCTGAAGGCTTAATTGCTTGGAAGTTGACATCTTTTTTATGTAATTTCAGTAACTTTGTTGTATTTACAAATGTCACAAGGGTGACAATTGTTACATAAGGAATTTTTAGTTTCCTTGGTGCCTGGGTTTTCTTCCCCCTCCTGAGGTGCAGTGCTGCAGTAGATGAGCCACTTCCATGGGCTTTTTTGGTTGATATTCTGAGCAAGCAGAGATTACTTTAATTTTAAAACTTGCTATGCAAGCTGGCCTTATAATTGAATTGTGACTGTGCCTACAGACAGGAATTCAAGGCTAAGTGCTCCCAACTTGGGAAATCATTCATGAGATGAATCATTTTGTGTGATCACTCAGTCAGCACCTGCTCCTGCGCTGAAGCTTTCCTTTAAATTAAACTCCTTTTATTTCTAGGTAGTTGTGAAATGGCTAATTTGCTCCTGCTTGGCCCAAGCCTGGGATGACAGGCACAAGCAGCAATGCCTTGATGTAACAAAACCTCCAATGTGCTCTAATCTCGGCAGCAGCGTGAGAGCTGTGCTGGGCACAAAGCTGGGGCTTGTCAGAACTGCTGCATTCCTGGGCTGCTGAGCTGGGAGTGCAGCTATACTGCCACTGCCAGCACTTGCTGCAGCTCCTTTTTCCTCCCCTTCCTCTTAAATTTGTTGGTTTTTGGCAAGGGAGCGGCAGAGCAGGATTTATCCCATGGCCAGTGGGGAGAGGTGAGAGCTGCTCTGTCCTGCTCCTTGTCTGGGACCCCAGAGGTGGGGACTGTCCTGCTCCTTGTCCTGCTCCTTGTCCTGGATCCCAGCAGCACAATTGCCAATTTCTGTCTTGGTGCATCTCCAGCCTCCTCTCTCTTGTCCAGGATTGATGCTCTCAGGTGTTCCTGGCAGGCTTTGGAGCCTTCCTCAAGGACTCAGGGTTGCAAGGTGTTGTGCATCTGTTTCAGAGAAGAAGGTGAATAAAAGCTCATGGCTTTCTGGTCACCTTGGGCCATTCAAATTCACCCTGTTCTAGGGCTTTTTCAAAGCCATCAGATGGTGTGGAGAAGGAAAATGCAGAAGAAAAAGCAGGAAAAAATAGATGTCTACCTCTTTATGTGTATCTGCTGTGAAGTTGCTCAGGGAAGTTCTTGCAGAGAATTGGGGGAAAATAGCAGGAAATCATTCTCTGAAGGGTTAGTAAATGGAAAATACTGAAAATAGAAAATTTACAAGAACTAAATCCTTGATCTCAGAGATGGAATAGTTGATGGACTGTGCTGCACAAAAACATTTGGCAGCAGAGCAGCCAGATGAGAGCTGCTGGAGCCATCTCTGAGGGTCCTGCTCAGAATCTGGAGACCCCTGTGCTCATGATGAGCTTTGCAAAAGGAGTTTGATAACAATCCTAAGCAAAGGGGGCTGTAAGCAGTGTGAGGAAAGGCCTTCATATGGGCAGAGAAGTGGTTAAAGATTGGTCAATCCTTCCCATTGTTTTGTGCTTTTTGTGGTTTGGGAGTTGCTGCTGCAGACCCTGGAACCTGCATTCCTCTGTTTGTGCTTTTTGTGCATGAACATCTTGGGAAAGATGAATTCCCTTGGTAATGCTGGAGCTGCTGCTGCTTGAGCAGGAGCTGAAGGGATGAGGGGTCTGGGGACATCTAAAAGCAGCAGTGGCTGTAAATCAGGTAGAGAGTGTGAGGAGTGAGTGGGAAAGGGATCCATCTAAGAAACATTTTTGCCATAGACTGGACACATTTTCTTTCTAATACATACAATCTTTTCATAATACATACAATCAATGTATAATAATGTAATACTTTTAGAATACATAGACTTAGAATGCCAAGCACAAACACAGGTGAGAGCCCACATGCAGAGCTGCCTCCAGCTCAGGCAGGACTTGGAGCTGCTGGAGCCAGGCCAGGGGAGGCTCCAGGTTGATGCTCTGAGGACTGGAGTTATTCAGCCTGGAGAAGAAAAAGCCCTGGGGAGACCTTAGAGCCCCTTCCAGTGCCTCGAGGGGCTCCAGGAGAGCTGGAGAGGGACCAGGGATGGCGTGACAGCACATAGGGGAACGGGTGTAAACTGCCAAAGCTGAAGTTTAAATTAGAGATTAGGAAGGAATTGTTCCCTGGGAGGGTGGGGAGGCCCTGGCACAGGGTGCCCAGAGCAGCTGGGGCTGGCAGTGCCCAAGGCCAGGCTGGACAGGGCTGGGAGCAGCCTGGGACAGTGAAAGGTGTCCCTGCCATGGCAGGGGTGGAGCTGGAGGATCTCTAAAGTTCCTTTTTAATGTGCACTTTGTACAGCCCTGCTTTGAGCAGAGAGGAAATGGAACAGGAGACATTGAAAGAACAACCAGAATGAACAAAACTCCAGTAAGGAAATGACAATTCAGGTCAGATGTAACAGGAGTCGTAAGTGGCAGAGGCAGAGGGAATGGGGAGCCTCTCCATCCTTCTCTTCCTATGCAGGAACAATCATTACTTGAAATTTGCAGATAATGTGTCCAAAACACCAAAAAGAAGCAAATTTTTTAATAGCGGAGCTAAACTCTGTGCCTCAGGATGTAGTGGGGGCTTAAAGCCTGGGTGAGGAACACATGGACAGGAGTGCATGGATCAGGAGTACATGAACAGGAACACATGGATCAGGAAACTGGAGGAGGGTTTGGTGGCTGCCATGAGTGTCTGTGCCTGGCCTTGCTCTGGGGGGTGATCTGTGCCCTGTATGTGGCTGGACATAGCACTAAACCATGCCCTGCAGTGGCCCTGCTGTCACATTGCTGTCTCTTCAGTGCAGTTGAGGCAGGATGAAGCAGCTTGGGAAGAAGGTCATTGCAGTGAGAGTTGCCAGTCCCCTTTGTTGAGTGGTTGGTGCTTGGTTGTTTGTTTGGAAAGGAGACGAGCAGAAGTTAAACGAGTGAGCTTACATGGCAGATCTTAAAGCTAAAGGGCCTCCTTGAGTCATTCTCTCAGTGGACAGTGTAATATTTGTCTAAAAAGAATTATTCAACATGGGAAGTAGAACAACTTAAGCACGGCTGATGGAGAATGGAAACCACTGCTGTGCTGAGGCTCTGCAGTCCAAATAAACCCTGTCCAGCCTGTGGCTTGCCAGCTCCTACTAATCTTGGGTTTGTGCTAAGCAGAATGCAAATAAGGGCTGAAATGTAAGTGTGGGGATGGCCTATGTGGATTTTCATTTCTCCTGGGAGGGCTCCTTGTGTGAATGAAGGGCTGGAGGAAGGCAGGGATCTGCTCCCCTGTGTGCCCATGGCTCTGTGGGTGTCAGAGCAAGTCCTGGCAGCTCTGGCCAGGGCACTTTTCCCCTCTGGATTGTCTCTGCCCTTTAGCTGAGCTGCTGAAACCCCTGTGAGCCCCAGGGCACTGAGCTGGGCACTGTGGGCATCAGGAGCCCTCACCCAGCCCATGGAGCTCCCCTAGTTCTCTCCAGACTGCAGCTGCCCTGTGTGCTCTGCTTATCTCCTGAATCACAGCAGATCACTCTCCCCAGAGCTGCTGGGATTTGTTGGGTGAGCAGTACGTTACCCATGAACTGCTGTTCACAAACACAGCAGCTCTGCTGCAATTTCTGAATTAATTCTGCTAAAGCTTCATTAATGGTCGTTAATAAAGGGAGTGAGAGACTGACAGTGAAAACTAAACCATATTTGAGGTTCTTCCAACTTAATTAGGGCTAAAAAGTCAAACCAAGTGCCAGTTGTGGCTGCTGTGGTGGGGAATGCTGCAGTGGGCAGGACAGAGTCCTGTTTGCTTTGTCCTCTCTGCTGACTCAGCCCTGGCTGCCAGGCTGAGCACGTCACACTTTTCTCCTCAGGAATTTGGGGAATTTCGGGCTAATGTTGCAAATACCTCTCTCGTGATTTGTGATTTCTAAACCAGTCTCAGTTCCCAGCTGGGCCAGTCCCCCCAGGCTGGGGCAGTGCTGGGTGAGGGAATAACCAGTGTGGCCACCTCGTGTGCTGGGACAGGCACACAATCCCTGTGTGTGGGTCACTGGAACAAGGGCAGGGTGAGCCAGGACTGGGCTTTGGGTGACCTCTGCTATGTATCCTGCTAATTATTAACCCCATGTGCTCAGCCAGCCCAGACCTGGAGCGTGGCTCTGTGATTTATCTCAGGAAGGGACAGAACCACATCCAGCCAGCAGGACAGACAGCATGCAGAGGAAAATGGTTCTGATTTGCAGGTCGTTATTGGTCCTTCCTCAAACCCAAGCACAAATTCTGGTAGATCATTCACTCTGGCACAGCCTTTCCTTTTCCTGTCCAGAGCAGTGATCAAATGCCACCCCCATTGCTGGAGCTGACATTTAAAAATTCCTGCTTTTTTGGGAGGTGGAGGAGGCAAGTTCTTTGGCATTTGTCAAACAGGAGAAATCAAAATCCTTGGCTTTCTAAAAGGAGCCCTGTGCAGGGAGCAGAGGGCTCTGTTTATTTGTTTATTTGTAGGTGGTGTTTCATGCTCAGGTGCCACTCAGCCCACCCCAGGAAAAGCCTTTTTTCCCCTCCTTTTGAATAAAAGCTGTTGTTATTTTACCTCCCCAAATAGCAGAGACACCTGGAGTGTTTCCATCAGTGCTCCACCCCACAGTGAGGAGGCGTTTGACTGACCCAGCCCTGGAGATGCCCTGCAGCAGGGGCAGGAGGGAGATGCTGCTTGTTAAGGGTGTGTGGCCGCTGGAGCTGCAGCTCTCAGGCAGCAGGGGAAGTGCAGGAGGCTCTGGCTGTGCCTGTGCTGTGTCAGGCTGAGTGGGGACACCAGGTGAGCACAGGGCTGGAACTGCTGGGTGATTGAGGGCAGCCCTGTGGAGTGGCCTTTGGGACAGGGTTGATGGAATTGCCCATGGAGTTTCAGTGAGCAGTTTCAGTGCTCTGAGAGAAAAGTATCTAAGCACTGATGGAGCAAAGCTGATAAATATTATTTGATAAATATTATTATTCTAGGACTTTAAACCACTGGATACCCATGAGGAGTAGGCTGCATCTGAATTTGGTATAAATTAATGTTACACCTTTTAGGAGAAATAATAATAATTTCTGGGAGTTCATCGCTTGACAGTTTCAAAGCAATAAGGGTTGGATGTAAAACCCCACCAATATATCAATGAGCTGGTGATGACAGGGCAAGAAGAAAGAAAATAAATGTAGTCTGAAGGTGCACCAAGAGAGATGGCTTCTCCTGAAGTGTCCTTGAGAATTTCTCCCTTCCAGAGTTCCTTTCAGCTGCTGGAAGGATAGTGCAGTGATCTTGCTCACCTTTCTAGGAGATACCTGTGGTGTTTCCATCCTTCAGTCACCTGAGCCCTGCCAGGGAGGGTGACAGTGACACTGCTGAGTGTGTCACGTCAGGTGCCTTGGCTTCAGCTTCTTTAAAACTTTAAACACTTGTAACTTGCTGGAATTTTGGTGTTAAAACTCAAAATATCAATTTTGTGTTATTAGCAAGTGTCCTGCTGCCTGCAGAGCTCCCTGGAGTGTTGGATGGGTCACTGGGGGCACAGTGCTCATTTATTCCTGCAAACTGGCTTTATTTATTTATTCCTGCTCATTTATTCCCGCCCTGGCTTTGGGAAGCTGCAGAGCTGCACTGAGGAGGGTGAGCTACCCATGGAGCTGAAATGCAGAATAACCGGAGATAATAATGCAGAATAACTCTTGTGGTGCCCAGGAGTGTGCCAGGGCACATTTGGCCTGGTGGGTGTCCAGCACACCAACTTGTGCCTGTCACTCTTGCTGCTGGCTCTGGGCAGAGGTGTTTGTTGGGAGTCACTGACACAGTGCTAAGTGTTTGATGATGGTTTAGGGAGTAACCAGGCAACATTTTAAAGGCAAACACAAATTATAAAGGCATGCTTCATCTCTGTAACCAGATCTCTTCCCATGTTTATCAACCCAGCAGGAAAGTTGGAAAAATAAAATAATTGGACTTGAGGAGTGGCAGGTTGGGGACACCTGTGTGCTCTCCTTGTCATGTGGCATTCATGGAGCAGTGCTGGGAGAGTTCTGGCAGCAGAAAGTCTGTGCTGCTGGGAAGGTCCCTGTCCCCCAGGCACTGCCCTGTTTTCACAGAACTTGTCAGGAATGCAATTTTTAAATGACCTTGGCTAGATTGATATCTGAGCCTGTTCACCTAGAGCACAGGACACACACACAGCAGCTCCTTGGAGCTGCTTCCACAACAAACAGGAGCCAGGAGCTTCTCCTGGGCTGGGCTGAGTGGCACCTGAGCATGAAACACCACCTACAAATAAACAAATAAACAGAGCCCTCTGCTCCCTGCACAGGGCTCCTTTTAGAAAGCCAAGGATTTTGATTTCTCCTGTTTGACAAATGCCAAAGAACTTGCCTCCTCCACCTCCCAAAAAAGCAGGAATTTTTAAATGTCAGCTCCAGCAATGGGGGTGGCATTTGATCACTGCTCTGGACAGGAAAAGGAAAGGCTGTGCCAGAGTGAATGATCCACAGGAATTTTGTGCTTGGGTTTGAGGAAGGACCAATAACGACCTGCAAATCAGAACCATTTTCCTCTGCGTGCTGTGTGCTAGCCTATTGCTTTCCCTCCAGCCTGAGCTGGGAAAGCAGATTTAACTGTTTTCACGGGGCACACTTGTTTCATTAAAGAAGGGATTGTGAGACAGTCAGTGTCTGTATAAAAGTCACTGTTTGATAAGAATTGCAATCCGAGACAGGTTCAAGCCCAAAGCAGGTAAGGCACCTGTGGAATTGTTTTCCCAGGTCTGTGAATGAGTGATAATTCCAAAAATGCTTTTCTGGCTGGGCACTTCACCCAGGGAAGCTCCAAATGCCTTCTCCCATTCATCCCCAGTCAGTTGGTGAGGGGGATCTGGGCATCTGCAATACTTTAAATATCAGTGTAGTGCAGGGTGACTGGAGCACAGCCAGGCAGAGAGAGGCTGGGTGTCTGTGTGCCTGGGAACTGTTCTGGGACAGAGCTCCTGTGCTGCCCTGCAGACAGACTGGGGAGAGGAAGCACCTGCTCTGAAATCAGGGCTGCAGGCACACACTGTTATCTGTGTTATCTGGGGGAGAAGGAGCTAAAGAACCATACATAACCCTTCCACCTTGGTCATTTGTCAGAGAGCCTCTTGTTGGAACCCAGGAAATGCAGATAATTGACTTTGTAAGGGTTGTGGCAGTTTAGGCTCCTGGACAGAGAAAGTTGAAGAGCATGGCTGCACTTGCTGGGGCTTCTGGCAGTGGCAAATAAATACAACTTTCTGGACTTGTAGATTTTCTTTAAATTTAAATAGGTAAGAAAAGTCACTTATAGTGTGTATTGTGGCACAGTAGGACTGCATGGCAAATACACAGATAACAAAAGTCACAATACAAAGCATTGACAAACTCACACTGTCTTTAAATGAATTAAACTTCAAGGCAAAGCTGTGTTTTTTGAAGTGCTAAACTGAAGAGGTCTGGTTTAGAGGAGGCTGTGCTTTTTGAGGTAATGGCCCAGCTACAGTGCCAAAATTAGCATGAAGTTATTTCTGGGAAGTAAGAAAAGGTAAAATCAACTTGTCACTTTACAGAAATGCCTCAGTAAATACTAAAGCTAAGAAGTTCTAACTTTCAGCTCTACTCACAGTCCCAGCCTGGCTTTCATTCAGCTGTTTCTCCGGCAAGAACAAATGTTCTGTGCTATCCTGGTCACCTCGAGCCTGTGCTGGCCAGAGCTGCTGCAGAGCCACTGCCCTGGGAGCAGCCCAGGCTCAGAGCTGCACCCCTGGCTCTGCAGGACCCTCAGCTGCACCTGAGCCCTGCCCTGGCCCTGCTTCTCCCACTAAAATCTTCTTTTGGACACGTCTTGCAGGACCTGCTGCCTGATATCAAACCTAAAAGAACATAAATAAATGTTTTACTAATGTTTCTCTTGTCATACTCCCACTGCTTTTGCCCCCTCTCATTTTGCATTTCCTGCAGTCCCAGGCTTCCCATTCCTTGTTTTGGTCTTGCAGCTGTAGGGAATGATCCAGGAGCATCCCTGCAGCCTTGTCAGGAGGGTCTCCAACACTTGGAATTTTTCTCCCCCACTTTTAACGATATGAACTAATATTCTCCAGTTCTCTGCACTAATTCTGCTGTGTGTTACCCTTAGGAGAGATTTTTGGAGATCAGTCTGCCTACAGGACACAGCCATGAGCTGCAGGGTTTGCCTGGTGAGGCACAGCCAGTGCAGCTGCTCTGCACAGAACCCAGCCCAGCACTCCTGATCCTTGGTACATTTGAACAGCAGGCCCCAAGTACAGCTGACTGCATGTTTTTAACATTTTTCAGCCAGAGAGCATCTCCATTTTTTGTCATCCTTGGTGTTAATGTAGTCTGGAACTTGCCAGGGGTGGCATCTGTGGCTCAGCCTGTGCTGGCACCTGCCTGCTCTGAAAGGCTTCAGCTGAAATGTTCTCTTGCTGCAGGTATATTCCCGTGTTCTGATGATAGAATTTTTAATATGGTGCTGAAATACACTCTGTGAAGCTCTTGGCATGGTGAAATAGCCCTTGCAGGCTGCACCTGACCTTCAGTTCTTCCCAAAGGTCGTGAATGCAGCACAAAGTGCTGAGCAAGTGCTGCAGCATTTTGCTTTCCCTGGGTGTCCTTTAGACAAGGCTTTCATGAATAAGCTGAATTGTGGGAACTCTTCAGGCCTGCATGTTCATTTAAAAAAGAGAACAAAATGCTGGGGAGGAAAGCACTTGTTTGCTGGAGATGGCAGTGCTCTTTCCAAGTGTGCTTGTCAGTGTTGTGTGCTTGAAACTGCTTTTCTGCTCATGTAAGGGTTTATATTCTTACTGCATTCAGAATGAGAAGTGTTAGGGCCACTTTATCTGAAAATATAGTTGAAAGCCTTGTGGTGGAAGATTATTAAATTTAACCAGAATTTTGATTTCATTATCTGAAATGTCAGGACTTTGAGGAACTTCCAAGCTGTTGTTTGAGGGGTGTGTGCATGGGAAATGGGGACATTATTAACACTGCTTCAGAGTGTCCTTCGAATTGTTAAACTGAAAAGATGAATGTTAGAAATACTCAATTAAAAGGAGCTGTTTTGCAGATCACAGAGCAGCGTAAGCAAAGCCCTATAACCATGTTTGTTCTTGTTTTGCAGACCGTGAGGACCAATCCATTCTCTGCACGTGAGTGATCATTTTTCATTTGGCACTTTGGGGAATCTGTGTTGTGAGAGGGGCTTTGATGCAGCTGTGGGAGGCAAAGCTTGGTCTTCAGTCTTGACAGGCAGTGGGAAAAGATGTAGCATGTAGTGATATTTAATATGGGGATATAGTCAATGATGTTTAATATGGGGATATAGCCTTTTAGTACTGTAAATCACATTATTGAGTTTCCTAGGCATGTTCTGCTTAAGAAATGTGACTTAAAAATGTCAGTGAGGAGCTCTGCATCCAACCCAGAAGCTTTAAGGAGTTCATCTCTGCACTGCTGTGCAGTAACTGCTCAGGGGGAAAGGCCTGGGGAAGACAAGACCCAAAAGTGGGTCTGGGGACCCTGAGCAGCAGCTCAGCTCTGGGTGTGCCTCCAAGGAATCTCTGAGGAGGGGGACACCAGGGCTGCCTTTCACCTGAGCAAAGCTGTGCGTGTAGCAGAGGTTTCCCTGCTTGGGAAGGCAGAGCACAAGGGGGGTTTGAGGCTCTCAGTACTCAGAGTGCAGCTGGCAGGGGTGAGCCAGCTTCCTGCCCTCTCCCCCATGGACTGCGTGTTCCTGCAGCTTCCTGTGCTGCTGCAGGGAGTGTCAGCAGGCAGATAAGGATTCCCTGGGCTTGGGGAGCCAGGCTGGCCCAGCCCCAGCTGCACTGGGCAGGAACAGCTCAGCTCAGAGCGCTGCCCGGGGCCAGCACTCCCTGTGCCAGCCTGGGCTGCAGGGGGACATTGTCCCTGCTGGGAGCAGCCTGGGGGTTAGGGGGGCTCATCTGGACTGGAAACCTCACTGTGGCTCTGTGTGCAGGGTGGACACAGCAAATGCAGGGTCTGAGGCACAGGGCAGCTCCAGTGCTTGCGGCCCTGGTGTTGGGGATGTGCTTGGGGGGACCCTGCTGCCTGGAGCAGCTCACTGGGACACTGACTGCTGCAAGCAGGCCTGGGCTCAGTTCCTTCCTGGCATAGGGGATTCAAATCTCCATCTTGTGCTCCCCACAGAGGTGCCTCAACTCCCAGAGTCTGTACAAGACTGAGGCTGGATCCTTGCAAGCCATGGATACCATGGATGCAGGATTCCCAGGGCCTAAGGACACAGAAGCAGAAAGAGTTCTGTGCTTCATATAAAAGTTGATCTGGTTAACTCTGGCTTGGCTGGGTCTGTGGCTCCTGCTCCTAGCAGGACTCCTGTTTTGTGTGCTGCCTGTTCCATGTGCTATGCACAAAGCAGCCCTCAAAGCAGGGTGGGATCCCAGGGTGAGGAGAAAGGCTTTGTTCCCCTGTGATTGTGGATGCCTTGGCAGTGTGTGCTTGCCCCAGGTGAGTGTTTGGAAGTAGCTTCATGTTCTGTGTCTGCCCATGAACTTTCCTCTCCTTTGCATGGTCAGCCAAGCCCACAGGGCTGGAATGGCAGCGCTGCAGGATTTGGTGAATGTCCAATCTGATAATTTACGAACTGGAAAGCCTCAAAGCTCTCCTGTCTTCAACATTGTCATTACCTCCCCTCTAAGGTCCCTGTGAGCTCTTGATCCACCTGCACTGAGTGGACAATTGATCCCTGTTTGTGTCTGGTACAGAGTGTGGAGTTTGTGCATCTCGTGCTGGGATCCCCCTTGGCTGGGCTTGGCTCTGCCTTGCAGAGTTGGTTCCCTCTATCTGGGCTTGGCTCTGCCTTGCAGAGCAGCTGGAGCTCAGGTGATGAGGGTGAGGAGGGACACATATCCTCACATGGAGAATGCCACCACACCTCTTGAGAGAGCCTTGTTCTTTTGTAGGTCTGCAGTATAAACTGGGATTTTGGGGATTAAATCCTCCTTGGGAGTGGGACAGGGCCATGGGGAGCTCCCTCTTGTTTGGGAAGAGATCCCATGGTTTGATCAGGAGGGGGAAAGGGGTCCAGGACTGACCTTCATTGCTCTTTCTGGTGATGAGGTAAATTTAAATTGTGTTCCCCTTCATGGCACTGGTTTTGCAGGTCCTGGACTAAGGCAGCAGTAAATAAAGTGCAAGCAGAGTGCTAACCAGCCCGGAGGTGCTTTCAGAAACTCCTGTGGCACTTCATAAAGAGTCATCTTCTCATCCCAAACTTGCTGTCTCAGGACCTGCATCACCTGATTGACCCTGATGTTTACTGAGGCTGGGAGCCCTCAGAATAATTTCTCATTTCTCCAGTAGGAGTAGTTCAGGGTAGCTAATGGGGAAAAAACCACCTCGTCAGTGGTGCCCTGAGCTGAGTGGACAGTTTGGTGTGCCTGTCATTTCCCTGTCTCCAGCTGCCTAGCAGGAATTGTCTGGGACAGAGCTGTGCCTCTGCTTGCTGAGGGTCTGCCTGCTTTGTGCCTTCACCTGTCCCCCTGCTTTGCACCTTCACCTCCCTCCCCTGCCTCTGTTGGTGAAGTTTCCTGGTTTTTTACCTCCCCCTTTCCCCGCTGCCTCTGTTGGTGGAGTTTCCTGGGTTTTTACCTTCCCCTTTCCCCCCTGCCTTTATTGGTGAAGTTTCCTGGTTTTTTACCTTCCATGGCCTTCAGAGGAGGGGCAGTCACTTCTCCAGCAATGCTATTTGAAGGACACTTTAGCAGGTCTCTGGATCCATCGCCTTTTCTTCTTGACAGCCAGGAGTGCTGCTTTTGGGAGGATTCCTGGGTTTGGGGCTGTGACAAGCCCTTGGGTTCTTGTTCTTCACAGTTTGTCTCTGCAGTTTTCCAGGTGCCTTCCTTGGGTTCTGGCTCAGTGAGTGTCTGACCCCTTTGTACTTACCTTGGGAACCTTTGCACACTCTGATCTTCAGTTCTGTTCTTCTCCCCTTCCCCATCTGCTTGTGTGAGCTGGGACTGCTGAGGCCAGGGATGAAAGTTGTAGAAGGAACTTCTTGATGGAATTCTTACTATGGATGTGCTTTTCTCACAGTGAACCATATCCAGCAGCCTCTGCTGCTCCAAGGCATCCCCCTGATTTCTTCAGGAGCAGGGATGGGATTTCTGCTGTGCCCTTTGGCCTTTCACCAACTGAGAAACCCAAATATGAGTTTTTAGAGACAGGAACAGCTTCAGCACCCAAATCCATTGGACAATCCATGGGTGAAAGCCAGGTTATTGCCTGGCTGGAGAGGAGATGGGAGGAGCTGAACAAACAGCAGTGGTGAGAATTTCTTTTTAGCTTTGAAGTTGGATGGTTTAATCTTGGGCTGCTAACCACTAACAGATGGTGAGGAAGGCTGCTGGAGCTCTCCTCTGCTCTGGAGTTTGGTTCATCCAGCTTTGCAATGAAAACCAAAGGAGCAGCCCTCACCACTAGCACTTTTCTGGGGAGCTGGACTCAACCGGCTTCCATCTCATCATTCCCCCTTGGTGGGACTGCAAATGAGAGTTTATTTTGGACCTTCTCTCTGTAAATTCTTAGTTTGCTGAAAAGAAAGGAAAATATGTGTAATTCCAGAAATTTCATGTTCCTTCTAGCTTATAAGTAACAAATATATAATATAAGTGATATATTTGTGTCTAGAAGCAGTGGCTTTCAGTCTGTGTTGACTCAGCATTCATCAGTGGTTTGTGCAGAGCTGTGATGCATTCCCAGACCTTCCTGCACATTTTCCTCTTTCTGTGGAATGTGAAGCTGGGCTGAAGAGCTTTTCAGAGTGTTGAATTTTTTTATATTTGTTATTTTATTTTTCTCTTGGAGAAGCTGCAGCTGCTATTTTGTGAAGTTTTGGTGTTTCTCTGCTCACTGAGCATGCCAGGCTCATGACCAAGATGAAGAAATTTTGTTGTGGTAATTAGGAATTTGGGAAACACAGAAGAAAGTGAGCTCTGGAAATGTGCTGCACTGCACTTTGAAACACACCCGTGTGTTCTGGAGACTCTTAGCACAGAGCTGTGGCATTCCCAGGGCTGGGCCTGGCCTGATAAAGAGGTGTCCAGCAGATGCCTGCAGCCCTACAAGGTTATCTAATCTGAGCTGCCTTCCGTGGGAGTGATGGGCTGTGCAGGGAATAGAGGCTGCTTATTAAAGGCCAGCAGCAGCAAATACCAAACATTGCTGTATACAACCCCTGGCTGGGCTCCAGCTGGGAACATTCCCATGGCAAGTGCTGGGGAGATGATGGGGAGCACCAGGAGGGAAGGGAAGCAGCTCCAGAGCAGCCACTTAAACTGTAAAGCCAATTAATGACACTTTTCCAAACTATCAGTTATACCTCTTGCAGAAAATAAGGCAGGTGATTAAGGCACCCTTTAATTACAGGTCTTGTCTGTAAATATCTGTTAATTTGTAACTGGCAGATGATGCGCTCAGTTGTGCCTGAGAATAAGTGTCTCCTCTGTTCTTTGCAACTGCTGTTGTCACAGGACAAAAGGCCATTGTTGGGGCTCTTACAGACGCAGTTACTTTCTCCTCCAAACAATTTAAGTGCATATTTCCATATTTCTGTGGTTTGGGGCCTTCTGTGAGTGGCTGCTTCCTTGGCAGGAGGTGTTGATGGCAGGGGAGCTGTGAGCAGCAGGGTGGGCTCTTGTGTGCTGGGACCTTGCCCAGGTGCCACTTCTGCACAGGAGGACCCAGTGCTGCCACATCAGCTTCTCATCGCAGGGCTTGTCTTGACTGAAATCCCTGGGCCAGAGATAGAGTTTGAGAGACCCAGCCATCCAAAATATAAAATCCTGATTTTGTTTGGGTTAGTTTTCCAGGAATTTAAATCACAGAGATGATCTCCAACTGCAATCTGGCCATGCTAACACATTCCACATCTTCAGGAATAATTGTTAGAATGGAGAGTGTGCCCAGGCAGGGAGATAAAGCACAGCCTGCCTTGGGACTGCAAGGCTTTCTTTGGGTCTGTGTCCCTGTGTCCTGTGCTGCTCGTGGCACCTGGAACTGCAAAGCTTTCTTTGGGTTTGTGTCCGTGTCCTGTGCTGCTCATGGCACTTGGAGCTGTTTTGGGTTTGTGTCCCTGTGTCCTGTGCTGTTCCTGGCACTTGGAGCTGTTTTGGGTTTGTGTCCCTGTGTCCTGTGCTGCTCATGGCACTTGGAGCTGCAAGGCTTTCTTTGGGTTTGCGTCCCTGTGTCCTGCTGCTTGTGGCACCTTGTGGGATGGAGTTCATGGCTCTCTGGGAAGGCAATTGGAGAGGGGCCAGTGGCCTTCAGCAAGCAGCTTGAACCTCATCTCATTTCCCTGCAGCCCACAAGGCATTTCCCAGGTCAGGGAGGGGTGGTGGCCCTGCCATGCTGGGTGCTGTCACTGTCACAAGGTGTGTGAGTGCTTCAGACCTGCCTGGCATAAGGAAAGCAGCTGTTCCACTTCTCTTTCCTTCAGAAATGGTGTTTCCTCCTGGAACGGACCCCTAGGAAGGGCACTGACCTGTTTTGGGGATAATGCCTGCCCTGGGAGTGGTGCTGTGGGGGAGAGCAGCTCCATCCCTGCTCTTTGCTGTGAGCCCTCCCCTCTGTGAGCTGGCTGTTCTCCAGGGAGAGCCCATCCAGTGTGGAAGTGCTTCTTGTACAAGGTTTGGGCTCAGGCTGCTCAGGGAAAGAGCTGCAGCTGGTTGAGTCAGTGCCTGCATTTTCCTAAGCAAATTTGAGCTGGGATGAATTTGCCTGCAGAGTTCTGGGCTTTGCTCAAAATGACACTCCAGTTTTACATGCAATGAATTCAAAACCATGTTCAACTTTCAAGTGCTCATGCTGGCTAAACTTTTCCTCTTTTAAATGTGCATGAAGCTGCTTCAAAGCAGGAGCTTTGCTGCTCCAGGGAAGAGCTCTTGGACATGGGATCCTGCATGAATTCACCAGCCACTGGCAGGCTTGGTTTGACCTGTCCCTGAAGGTGGCTTCCAAGGGAGAGATCCCTCAGTTAGAGGATGGAATAACCTTGTGCTGCCAGCTGGAGCCAAGCAGGGTTTGCTTCCTTGGGAGCACAGTTTGGCATGGCCCATGGCTGGAGCTGAGTTTGGGATTCTGCCAGCCTGGAATGAAGGAGATGAAATCATTTAGCAGAGCTGCCACTGGCTGAGGTGAGGCTGCTTCTCAGCCCAGGGCTTTAGTTGTTTAATTTATGGCCACAGATTGAGTTGTATTAAAACAAGGTTTAGAAAAAGTTAAGCTTTAGCTTTGTGATTCCATCCCCATTCCGTAAATACTGTAGGCGGTGTTACTCAGATTTTACCTTTTTTGGGCAGGTTGATAGAGGTAGAAGATTTTAATTTATTTTTGTAATCTGTGTGTTTGCACTCCTGGGAAAGAACCAAAGTATGCAGATGTCATTATTCCTGTAAATGCAAAGGACTTTATCCTAAATCTTCTAATTCTTTCATAGTATGTGGCAGCAGAGCTATTTGCCACGATGCTGCAGGAAATATTTGGCATTCCTGTAAGCTCCAGGGAGAGCAGGACTGGGATGATAACATCCTCTGGCGCTGTTTTTCAATGAGCTCTTGCACAAAGACTCTCTCTAAAATACCCCTCTGATAGATTTAGAGGGTTTTTAACACAAGGAATGTGCTTCAAGCTGCTGTCTTTCCTGTGCTTGTGCTGACTCCTCCAGCCCTGTGCTGCCCTTTTCCAGAGCTGACATCTGAGCTGTATTTATTGTAGCAGCTTCTCTGCACTGCATGTGTTACAGGAGATTTTCCTCCTTTAAAATGTAATAAACTTTCTTCTTGTGATTTGACAGAAAAGATTATTTCTCCAGCTTTACAGGCGCAGCTAATAGTGCATTCCCAAGCTCTGCTGACAATAAGAACAAATTGTATTGTTTTAAAATGTAAATGTATATTTTGCTGTGCTTCTTACTTCTCTTACCTGCTGGAATGGTTTTAGCATTAGCATTTTTTAATACACATCCAGAAACAGGCAAAGCTGCTTTTATTATTGCTCATGGTCATGAATTATGTTAATGTAAACACTGCAGTGAAAGGGAAATGAGAAATAAAGACTTGAGAAGCAAAAATTGGCACCTGATGGTTTGGGGCTTTTTTTTCTGCTTATCAGCATTCACATTTGCCTCGTTTGTGGGGACTCTGGGCTGGGTGGAAATGGGATTTTTCATTAAGTCAGAGGGTGTTGTTCCACTTGTCCATTTGTCCCAAAGTGCACCCAGGTTCTGGGTTTCACAGTGATGCTATCTTGGCAAAAAGGAAACCCAGTTATCCATTAGCCAATTCTCAGAGTAATCTCCTTTGCAACCAGCTTTTCAGGTAGCACCTTCCAGGTTTTTCCAGGCACTGAGCAAAGCCAGCTCAGCCAACAAGTCTGCAGGGAACTCCCCTGTCTCCCTGGAGCTTTGGGGAATGGAGGGCAGAGCTTTCTTATCTTCATATTCTCTGCTATTTTCTGATTGTGAGGAGGATGGAACCCAAATGGTTTTAGCCAGACTGATGGAGCTGTTTCCAAGGAGCAGATGCCGTCAGGAATCCAGGGACCCTTGGTTGAGTTCCACCTCTGGAGCTGAGGCCACAGCTGGGTCACTGGGGCTGTGCACTGTCCCGCAGCTCATCTGCAGGACCTTTTTGCCTGGGGTTTTCATCTGTTTCACCTGGAACTCCTGTGAGGAGTCCCATGAGTTGCAGTGAATGCAGGTTCTTGCTCCTGGGTGCAGAAATGCCCATCCCACCACCCTTCAGCAGAGGTTCCCCTCTCTTAGGGCCATTCCCTGTAGTGTTTCTGGGATTTTAGAGTTTTGGAAGGTGAGGAGCAATGAGAGTGTTTGAGTCTTGAAAATCTGGGCCAGTGTCAATATCCCTCCTGTAGTTCCAGGGGCTCTCTCAGCTCCCTCTGCAGCTGCTGAGTGCAGGGTGAGGACAGGGATGCTCCTCAGCTCTTATCTGATCCACAAGTGCAGCTCTGGAGGTGCTGAATCCCTAAGCAAATGCAGATTAGCTGAAAACTGGGGTGTATGATGAAAAAGGCTGCACAAGAATGTGCCTGAATTCCCCTGCTAAATGAACATTTCCATTCTAAGTAGCTTAGAGGAGAAATAAGCAGGCAGGGAAAATGTGTGCTTGTCATTCTCACAAAGGAGCTGGCTTCCAAACTGTTAATTTTTGAACAACTGTTGAATGGCAGGAGTGCTTCCACTCTTTCCGTGCAAATCCCCATCATAAAACCCTTTTTAGCTTCCCACACTTCAGAGCTGCTCACGGCAGTCTCTGTCTCCCTGGAAATCTGCCTTGCACTGCTTGAACCCTGCCTAAGGCACCCCTGAACCTCTCTGGGGCTGGGTTTGTCTGAAGATCAGACCTATGTTGGGGAAAAAACCCCAAACTGTCATTTTTAGAGCTGCAGTAACCTCATTTGTGATTGCAGGGACATGAACCTGGTCACATTTCCTGCCTTGAGTATCTCCTGTAAACCTCTCCATAAATTCTGTCTAAACATGGTCTGCTTTAAATCCACCTCTGGCTTAAAAATGAAATGTTCATTTGCTATCTTTATTGATCTGTGAATTCTGCAATGATAAATTCATTTCTTTATGGTTTCATGTAGCCCTGTGGCCTTCATAATATTTTTAACCTAGCAAAGACTCTGAAGTGAGTCTGGAAAGAGAAGAATATCTTGTTTAAGGTGTGTTTTACTGCACTCTGTTTCTGGCTCCTAAAGGTGCTGAGTGTTTCCCTTAACGTGGCAATTCCCATAACCAAACCCTGAAGTATTAAAATGGTGCTAAGTGTATAAGTGTGTGTGTATATCTCATGATTTAAAAATAAAAATGTTCCTGCACTCTGAAAAATTCTGTCTGCAGTGATCCAGGCAGGGCACAAGTGTTTCATGTCACCTTGGCTAGCAAAGGGCTTCAGGCACAAAGCCAGAAGCTCTTAATCAAACTGATGTCACACCTTGTATCAACACCTTAAAGCTCAGGAGATCTTTGGGATGGAGGAGGGATTTTAACCTAACACCTTGTGGTTCCCTGCAGCATCCCTGCTTTTGGGTTTTGGTCTGTGCATAGCCAGAGCCATCAATGGGATGGGTGAGGGATTGTAAACAAAGGATTCTGTTGTGGAAGGTGAATTTTGAAGGAAATGTGTGCCCTGTTTTGCAGAGGTGAATCTGGTGCTGGGAAGACTGAGAACACCAAGAAGGTTATTCAGTACCTTGCTCATGTTGCTTCCTCCCATAAAGGAAGAAAGGACCATAATATTCCTGTAAGTTGGGGTATTTTCTCATTTCTTCATTGCTCTTTTTGCAAATTACCATCTTTGCATTTGAAAAAATGACTTTTTTATTGAACTGTAATATAATCTGTGCAATTTTGTCTCAACCATTATTTTCTCTTTAGCAGTGGCTGAAATGAGCAGTTACATCAAAATTTCTAGTCCATGTCAGCTGCCTAATTTCTGTTGTGAAATTAAAGGCTTTATACAAATAAAAGCAAAGCTTTCTGATGCAATAAACCCCATTTTCCAAAAAGATTCAATAAACCCAGGCAATTCTAGCTGAATTTAGTTCCCACTAGATGCAGTTTTTGGTATTATATTTGTGAACAAGCTTTCTGTGCTTTCAGAAATTAACTTGTAGATGGGAAAATCATCCAGCTTAAAAACTACTCTAGAGTTGCTATATCTAGGAGCCAACATCTAACTAAAAGCTCAGATTTTATTACACTATAAACAAGTGAGTATATACTTTTATATCAGAGAATATTGGCTTTTTTGATAGCTTGAAACCAACTCTGATTTATATAGAATTTTTTTCAGATTTCCTGCCAGGCTTCAACATTTTCACTGAATTTGGAGTGATTCTTTGCTTTTAAAATCCAGGAATGTGTTTGAATATTCATTGTTAGGGTCATTTGGATATGTTTGCAGTGAAGTTTTAATTCAGCTTTGCTCCAAACAGTGTCTTGTTGTAATCACAAATGGTTTTCCAGTAGCAATCCTGGTGTCTGTGGTGGCTGGAACCTTCAAACTGCATTATCTTATGGAATTATAGAGTTAGAGGCGTACAGAATTACAGCAAAGAGCTCTGAGATCAGCCCAGCCTTTGCCCACACCCCATTCCCACTGAAGCATCCCTTGGAGTGTCACCTCCACTCATGTTGTGACTCTGGTGACACTGGGACATCACCCAGCACAGGTGATTTTCTGTGAGGTTTGCAGTTGTGCATGTTCTTGGCTGTTCCACTGTGCAGCCCTGGACAAACTCAGTGTTTTTTCCATTTCTACAGAAGCAAAATTGCCAGTAGGCTTTAGGAGAGAAGGGAATTGTGCAGGGTTTGCACCAAGTATTTCTAAATACACTGTTGACAACTTGCAATACCTCAGACACTTGTGGAAGCCTCTTGCCCCGACACCTTTCAAAATGTGCCTCCCTTCAAAGTGAGATTGCATTGCCCAATCCCCACAAAAGCTGAGTTTTCAAAATCTTGAGGGATGGGGATGATGCAACTTCTCAGGGAGCCTGTGAAGGCACAGAAAGAAAGAGGAAAGCTGGGATGTGAACAAAAGGAACAGGGAGTGTCCTGAATAAAAGTCTTGGATTGTGCTCTTTATTCAATGCAGTACCATAGTGGACACTGGATTTGCCATGTCTCCATGAAAAATGCAGAGTGTTTGTCACCAAACTCATTTTGAAAATACAAATTAGTCTCCCTTGTTGTGCAACCATTAGTTTGTGTTTATATATTGGGAACAAAGAATGTCCAACCCTCTCAGTGCCACTGGGAAGGTAGGAAGGGTGAGAATGGGGGTTACAGAAGCAGCCCTAATTTACCCTGTTAGCATATTCATTAGAAAGCTGCAGAGGGCTGGTGGTGATCCACAGTGTGTGCAACCTGTGCATTGCCCTGTGCACAAGGAGATGCTAAATAGACTTGTTAAATTAATCCATGGCTTGCAGTCTGTCTGTAGCATTCCTGTTACAGGTAGTTATCAGTGACATGTGTGTTTCTGAGCGTCTTTGAATGCCTCATTGATTATTTTTTTAAACAAAGCAATTTGTGTGCTAAGCCAAGGGTTAACTGTGATTTGCCTGACCTAATGCTGTAAAAGCAGAACAAAGCAGAGGAGCCCCAGAGTGACACCTCAGAGCACACTGGGGCTCAGCAGCTGCCTCCTCCAGCTGGGGTGGAGGGGAGATGTTCAGCTTTTGTGAGAGCTCTGCCCAATGGCTGGCATCCAGCTGCTTGTCCAGGAGGCTTTTCTGTCCCCAAATCCCTCTTTCCTTAGAGCTGACAGAGTCCTGCACAGCCCTGAGCACGTGGGCCTTGCAAATGGAGTCAGTGACACAGGGCTGGAGTTCCAGCCTGAATTTCAGTGAGGATTCCTGGGTTGGGAGTGTGGGAATCTCATTTCCTGGGTGATCCCAAGGTGGTGTCCTGGGCACTGCACTCCAAGTGTGGGGAGGAGGAGAGGTGGCAGAGGAACCTCAGCACCTGTGGGGTTTGGCAGAGCCAGCTGAGGCTGCAGCAGCCCTAAAAGAGGGAATAGAGGCTGGGGAGGGAGAGCTGCTGGGCAGGGCTGGAACAGGAGCTGCTCTGAGGGCTGAAATAAGGCAGGGTGTGCAGTCTCCATCAGGGGAAACCTTTACATCAAATGTAGACCACAGAATCCCAGAATGGGTTGGGTTGGAGGGGATGCTAAAGATTATCCATTGCCACCCCTGCCATGGCAGGGACACTTTCCATGTCCCAGGGACACCTTCCACTGTCCAGCCTGGCCTTGGGCACTGCCAGGGATCCAGGGGCAGCCACAGCTGCTCTGGGCAACCTTCAACCTTCACAGGGCACAATTCCTCATTCCCAATATCCCATACAGCCCTGCCCTCTGGCACTGGAGCCATTCCCTGTGTCCTGTCCCTCCATGCCTTGTCCCCAGTCCCTCCCAGCCCCTTTTTTAGGCTCTGGAAGGGGCTTTAAGCTTTCCCCAAAGTGTTCTTACCCAAACTGCCTGTTTTCACTAAACCCAGCTCTCATGTTGCTATTTTAGACTTCATAACTCATTACTGGTACTTTAGATTAATGATTGCTTTCAGTGGCTGCCTTGCCTTGGTAGCTGAAATGCTAAGTTGCCTTATTAATTTCTAAAGGAACAGAATTAGTTTTTGAAGGACAGGATCTCAGGCAGGCTCACTCAGGCTAAAGCTCCCCTGGGTTTCCCAAGTAGGTTTAACTGCCCTCCTTTAAACACAGAGAAGTTCAAGCTGTGCCTGCTGGTCTCAGTTCTGTCTCTGGTAGGGCAGGAATGGACACCCAGGAGTGCAATTCATCATTTGTAAATATAAACAAACAAAACTCCTCTGAATCCTGAGGTGCTCCTGTCCTGCCCCATGGTTTCAGGAAAGCTGGTTCTCTCCTTGGCAATTTGAAAATTCACTTTGCTCACCTAGCAAGCCAGGCCACTGCCAGCTGCCTGACAGACCTCTGTCCAAATCTGCTATCCTGCCCTAATAAAATAAGAGTCACAGACAGAGGGAGCACATTTGGCTGCTGTAAAAACCTCTTGTTGTGTGTGTTTCTCCACAATACTTTGCCTCAGGCTCTCACATATGAACCTTAAGATTATTAAACTCACAGACTGAGCCAAGGAAGAGAGGATGGAATTGAAAATTTCTGCTGAAGCTGTGCAGATTTGAGTTTTGAAGGGATTTTATTTTAGTTTGTTACCTTCATGTTCCCTCTGTCCTTCTGGCTAGCAAAGTGTCCAGTGCAAGGTTGTGCTGCTGCTTGAACAAAAGAAGCAAAGGTTCTGTCTCGAGTGTGGGTTTGCATTTTTACATATTTGCAGTAGGGTGCAAATCCAGCCCCCCTGACTGCTTTGTGTGGCTCCCCTTGGGCTGTTCCACCCCTATGGGAGTGCTCAGGACAGTGATTGTGGTGTTTGAGGGTCCCCAGGACACGGTGAGAGATGAGAATCTGACTCCATGTGCTCAGAAGGCTGATTTGCTATTTTATGATATTGTATTATATTAAATAATGCTGTACTAAACTATACTAAAGAAAGAGAAAGGAGACATCAGAAGGCTGAACAAGAATGATGAAAGTTAGTGACTGACTCCTCAGTCTGACACAGCTGACGGTGATTGGCCATTAATTAAAAACAATTCACATGGAACCAATCAAAGATGCACCTGTTGGTAAATGATCTCCAGACCCCATTCCCAAACAATCAGATAATTATTGTTTTTGTTCTTTTGTGAGGCCTCTCAGCTTCCCAGGAGAAAATCCTGGGCAAAGGGAATTTTTCAGAGAATATTGCAGTGACAAGTGATCCCCTCTCACCCCAGCCACCCCACAGTGCCCAGGGCTGGCCACAAGGGGACTCAGGCTGGGTTAATTTTGGAAGCAGTGCCCAAATAATGCAGCTCCTGCCTCTCCCTGGTTCTCAAGGGCCCTGTGCCACCCTGGGCTTCATTAACCCTTGCATAAACACAGGGTGCAGTGTGTGGCACATGCCATAAACCCTGTTCTGAAATCTGGGCAGTGTCTGTGGAACTCTCTGTGTGACTCTATGTGAAGTGAGTGTGTTTAAGGTGCTGACAGTGCTAATGTGGGATGTGACATGCAGCTGGAATGCCTGCTTGCTAACTTATCATCTGTTTGTTTGCAATGAACAGCCCGAATCTCCCAAACCCGTCAAACACCAGGCAAGTGGTTTTTCTTAATGCTTTTCAAGTTATGTAGGAGAACTGATGTGTATTCTGCTCTTTGTGCTGATAATGTGGGAAACCTTGAAGGAACACACAGCTAGTAGAGAATTTTGGAAATATTTAACTGGCTTTGAGAGAGGGAATAGTGAGCAGCTTGTGAGTTTCTCAGCATTGCAAACGATTTTAACTACTTTTATTTTACTTTTATTGCAAAGGATTTAAGCACTTTTGAGCCCTGAAATGAAAGGTTTGCCCTCTCTCCAGCCATTACTTTGTGTATATTGGGTAATGTGATGCTGAGAGAGTGCAGAACACTTTGTAAATATTAAACAAAGCACTAAATAAAAGATTTGATTAATGGAAGCTACAAAATTCTTTTGATTAAGTGCTTTGTCTGAATACTTTTATAGCTTGGCAAATCACCAGTGAAGACTTTGATCTCAAGTGTGAAAGGCCTGGCATAACCAAAAGCCTTGAGAAATGAAGGATTTCCCCAGCCTTTGTAGGACAGGTGGTGTGAGCAGAGTGGGGTCTGAGTGAAGTGTGCTGATGTGAGCTCCAGCTGCTGTCAGTGCCCAGGCTGGCAGAGTGCTGGGCACATCCCCTGCCCATGGCACACTCCCCATCCCCTGCTCTGTCTGATCCCAATTTCTGGGGCACAGAAGGGATTGCAGGGCTCCAGGTGGAGCTCACCTGGAGGAGGCTTAAGTGGAGGTTGAGGGCAGGACTGTGGGGAGGGATAAACAAACAATTGCAGCCACAGGGGAAATGCCCCAGTCTAACCCGAGCTGATAAGGGATGCCTTTGAGCTTTTAAATAAAGCAAAGCTTTGTCCCAGCTCCCATGGGTGTGACCAGCCATGGAAACTGAAGGGTTAATTCAGCTGGGTGAATTCCCCCCTTGCATTTCTCTGGAGCTGATGAATGCAAAGGGAAATAATAAAGGGACCTTCAGGTGTGATCTATTGGGAGCAAAAGGCAGTGCCTGGGCAGCTGTGATGCCCTGGGAGTGTGTGGTGCAGTCAGACCCAGCTGTGGGGCTGTGCTGTCCTGTTCAGAAGCTGCAGACATTCCCAGTGAGACACTGAATCCTCCCTCCTTGCACACATCAGTCACTTCTAAGGGTTTTTACTCAAATATTTGTCAAGTCCAAGAATAGACAGAGTGGTGTTTGGTTGGACCCTCCTCTTGCTTGGAGCTGGGTGCCAGGGTGGACATGAAACATTTGCTGGTGAACATTTTGACTGTGGCTGTGGAAAATGCTAATCCCAGGCTGTTGATGCTGCATAAGGCATGGAATCATTAACATCTGTGTTTCAATGTCACTTGGAAGTGCAGAGTGGATCCCTGCTGTATGTGAGTAGCATGGAGCATCCCTGCCTGCCCCAGGCCTCCCCAGAGCCAGCCCCTGGGCTGCTGCTGCTGCTTTTCTGGAACTGAGACATTTCCTGGCCCTGTGTTCGTGGTGCTGCATGAGCCATTGCATGCCCTCACTTCTCCCACAGTTCCCATTCTGCTTTTTCCAAAAGTTCTGGGGAGATGCTGTGCAGGGGCTGTGCCCAGAGGCCAAGCTGGAGTTCAGTGTCTGTGTAGAACCCTGAGCCCTCCCCAGAGAGGGTTGGGCTTGGCTGAAAGCAGTGCCTGGAGAGAGGAACCCCCCAAATTAGGAGCCTTTTGCACAGTGAGGGCTGGGACAGGTCTGTGTGTGCAGCACTGAGCTCTGCTGGTTCCCATGGTGTTCACCCTCAGCTGAGCATCCCCTGCTCCCTCAGCCCCTCAGGGTGATGGCAGCAAGGAGCAGCCAGAGCATTTCATGGGTAAATGTGTTTATCCACATCCTCTGCTGCTTTATTCCAGGTTTATCCCAGGTTTATCCAGCCCTGCTGTGCCCTCCCAGCCCAGACAGTGCTGGTGGCACACAGCCATGCCATGCAGCACTCACTGGACACTCAGGGCATTTCTTTTCTGAAATAACAGAAATGGGACATGCCAGCTGTGCCACACTCCCTGCCCTGGCTGGGCACTGTGGGTTTATCCCAGGAGCAGTGCTGATGAGGGAATGCTGCCCTGGATCTTGGTGTGCCCACAGGAGCTGAGAGAGGGGAGGGGAGGTGGGAGCATTCCAGGCTCTCTGCGGCTTTTACTTGGGAAATTTGGAGAATATAACAGCACAGAGTGGCTATAACAGGCATCCAGTTTCTCTCCAGTTCCAGTTTTTTGTGAGTTTAAAAATGCTTTTAAGCTGTCACCTTGGCAGCCCTGCCATGGCACTGCTGGCTCTGCTCTGGGCTGGGACTCACATTTATTCCTTCTGCATTTATTCCTTCTGCATTTATTCTTTCTTACCCACCCCAGCATTTAGGGAATGTGTTGTCCCAAAGGGAACAACATTTGGAACTAAGCAACTTCTGAGCAGATAACTTGAGGTCACATTAACGAAGGTGCAGCCATTTATTTCCAGGAGAGCTTGAAATATATTTCAATATACAAATCAAACTCTTTTAGGTGTTAAGTAGTGAATTTTAAAAATTCCTGTCTAAGAATTGACCCCATGTGGAAGCCTTAAGAGACTTAATGCTTCCTGTTCTTTGATGCTTGATCTGGGCCTTTATTCACCAGGACTATAAATAATTGGAAAAAGCAGGTTCATGAACACAAATGTCAGATTGGAGACTACATTCCAGACAGGTTCACTTAATTTTTTTTTCCCCACACCATCCTTCAGAGCAAGAAGACAATATATTTATATAGTTTCCTGTGTACATTTGTGCCTCCTGGGCTCTTGGAAGCAGCACAGACTTTTTTTGTTACCAGACCTCCTCATGGACAGAACTTGTAAAAGCTGTTGTGAAATTTCCTTGAGATAAGTACTTCAAATTCTAAACTCATTGGCCAGAGCTGACAGAAGCATTTAACAAATGCATTAAGCACCCTGAGCAATGCTGGCTGGATTGAGCAATTTGAAAGCAGTGTTTGTAATTGGGGTTGCTCAGTGCTGGTGTGGCCAGGTCAGAGGTGATGCAATGAGATGAGTTTCAGTCTGGCTGATTGAAGGGGAGTTTCACTCACCTGAAAATAAGCTTGAAAATAGGTATTTCTGAAATTGGAAATAGCTGTTCTGAGATAGCTGTGTTGCCAGCACAAAGTTTAAACCTAAAACCTTAAATTAGTTAAATTGCTTTCTTCCCTAAGCACTCAAATGTCTGTGCCTGATTTCATTAGCCCTAAATGTGAATTTTCTTTCCCATATTCAGTGACATTCAACATCCATCAAGTCCTGTCTGGTCCCTGCTCTGTCTGTGTGTGTCTCTGTGTGTTTTGATAAACAACCACCACCCAAATCCAGCCACGTTCACCCCTGGATGGAGGCAGCTGCAGGTTTGGGAGTGAGGGCAGGATGAGAATCCCCTTGGAGGTGGTGGCACTGCCACACCCGGGGAGGTGACTGCAGGACAGGCAGAGCGCCTGGGCCCTGTGCTCTGGGTAAATGTGTTGTGTTTGTGTCTCTGTGGTTTGCAGGGGGAGCTGGAGAGGCAGCTGCTGCAGGCCAACCCCATCCTGGAGTCCTTTGGCAACGCCAAGACCGTGAAGAACGACAACTCCTCCCGCTTTGTGAGTGCCCTGATCCCTGCAGAGCCCCCTGATCCCAGAACCTGGGCATCTGCAGAGCCTGTGCCCTGATCCCTGCAGAGCCTCCTGATCCCAGAGCCCTGACCCCAGAGCCTGGGCACCTCATCCTGCAGAGCCTCCTGATCCCTGCAGAGCCTCCTGATCCCTGCAGAGCCTCCTGATCCCTGCAGAGCCTCCTGATCCCTGCAGAGCCTCCTGATCCCAGAGCCTGGGCACCTGCAGAGCCTGGGCACCTCATCCCTGCAGAGCCTGTGCCCCTGATCCCAGAGCCTGTGCCGTGATCCCAGAGCTGTGCCGTGATCCCAGAGCTGTGCCGTGATCTCAGAGCTGTGCCGTGATCCCAGAGCTGTGCCCTGATCCCAGAGCCTGTGCCCTGATCCCAGAGCCTGTGCCCTGATCCCACAGCCTGTGCCCTGATCCCAGAGCTGTGCCCTGATCCCAGAGCTGTGCCCTGATCCCAGGGCCTGTGCCCTGATCCCAGGGCCTGTGCCCCTGATCCCACAGCCTGTGCCCCTGATCCCAGAGCTGCTGCTGCAGAAATGCCCTGTGCCATGTGTTCTCTGATTGTATCAGGACATTTCTCTCTCCTCATCCCCCATGAATCCAGGTTTCCTTCCAATGCCTTCTGCTTTCTGGGCTCACTGAAGGTACCTTCTCACTGGCTCCTGGCAAAGGGATTTTATTCTGACTCTAGCCATCCCTGAGCTGACAGCAGCTCACAGTCTATCAAATAGAGCTGTGCTGGGCTTGTGTGCACAGATGCTGCTGGCTTGCTGTCAGGTGCCCAGGACTGGGGCATCCATGGGGCTGGCAAAGCCTGCAGCCTTCCTGTGCAGAGCCGTGGCTTTATCCAGTGCTTGGGTTGGAGAGAACATCCTGAATTTCTGCAAAAGCACACATAAAACCCGTCTCAATGTCCTGATTTACTGCAGGAAAGTCAGAAGGCCACTGTGTGACCTGGCCCAGGTGGCAGGCACTGCTGTAGCTGCTCCATGTTTTTGTTGGGTCCCTGCCTGCTGTTCACAGTGTTTTGGTGGCTGATAACCACTTCTGATGGGTTCTATTGTTTTAAAAATTGTGGTGGAGCTCAGGATGAATAAATAGCTTTTTAGCACTTCTTAGAACTTCCTCTCCTTTGAAGGAAAAAAAGAGCCATCTCTTATTTCAGGGGGAAGATGTTTTTAGTACAACTTCAAAAGTGTTCAGGAGGTATTAAATCATTTTGCTTGTGAGAACAGCACTAAAATTTACAGAACAAATGAAAGATTTCTTGTCTGCCTTTGACATTTCAACAGTTGCTTGGATTTATAATGCATGAACTCAACTCCATGATAAGAACTCTGGAAAACTGTATGACTAAATCCATCAGCCCCTTCAGCTGAGGAGGGAGAGCACAGTTCTGTGGAAATTCAGCTTTTTTAATTTTACAGCCCTGTTATTTATAATGTTTCCTGATGCTTATAGAAGCTGGGTACAGGATTTATAACATCAACAGGTTTCACTGCACAGTGATTCTCCTTTGTTACCTGTCTTGAATCCATCAGAGGCTGTACTAACTTAATGAGAATACTTCTTTCCCTAAAAGATGTCAGCATCTGGTTTGTGTTATTTTGAGCTCTGCATTTCCATCATGAACATAATCACTCTGATGGCTCCAGCTCTGTTTTCATAAAGGAACCAGTATAATTCATTCCAGATGGTCTCATCTCATGCAGAAAAAAATCATCTTTAACAGCCATTTCCAAACCTGATTTAGAAATCTCTGTCCTCCCACAAGGTGAGAGGTGGTTCAGCCTTGCCCTGCTCCTGGGAACCCAGGCAGGACTCAGAGAAGCCCAGTGGCCAATGTATTTTATTTTTTCCCCTTTTTTATTCTACCAAAGGCAGTTCTCTTGTGTTCCAGGGGATCATCAGTCTCTGGTTTGTATTGGCCATGAGAGTGGCCTTGCTGGATTGATGTGGCAGCCCTGATTGCTTCCCTCTGATATGGCTTTTCCAAAGCCCTGGGCTCAGTGCTGTGATGGTGAATTGAGCCCTTAGATGACCATGGAGGCCTTTTGGAAAAGGAGGGAGAAATCCTTTGGGCCAGGCAGCACCAGAAAATGCCCCAGAGATGTGCACACCTGGAATCCCAGCCTTGCTCCCCACCTCACAGTGTTTGCTCAGGGAAAATGCAGCCTCACCTTCAGAGGGGTTTGGATCCCAAATAAATCTGCCCTAGGAGTTCCCCAATCCTGGAGGGTGTTTGTGTGCAGTGTGCTCCCTTGGAGTGAGCCCATGGAAGGGAAAATGTTTCCTCTGAACCTGGGAAATCCTTGAGCCATGAGTGTATTTGGGTTATCTCTGGTATGGACAGCATTGTTCTAATTAAAAAAAAAAAAACCAAAGTACTTATGAAAAAATCTTCTTTCCTTTGCAGGGCAAATTCATCAGGATTAACTTTGATGTCACTGGTTACATTGTTGGGGCCAACATTGAGACCTGTATCCTTTTTCCTGCCACATCCTTGCAAAAGGCAGCTGCCCTGCTTTGTTTTGCTTTTAACCCTAGAATTCACTGGAATGCAGTGAGAGGTTGCCACACTTGGACATTCCTTTGACAGCATCCATCTCTCCCTTTGTTTCAAAATAACTGCTCAAATATCACAAACTCAGCAGCTTCTGTGTGCTCAGAAATCCTAAACTCCCAAATCCCACCCCCTGGAACCTGCAGGGTTTTCAGGCTGGCCTTAAAGCCAGGCTGTGTTAGAAAGGGAAACCATGTGAAATGTGCTTGTTCTGGGAACATTTCTGAAAATCCCCAACGCCTTCCTGAGGAGGAGCTGAGCCTCTGTGTGTGCCAGGAGCTCTTCTGGCTACCATGAAGGTTCAGTAACACAGGGCCTTCTATTATGCTTCATTAATTGTAATTAATACCAAAGCGTATTCAGTTTTAGCTCTAAGAGTTGTTCTTGTTTATGAGTGTAAAACCAAGTCAAAATAGTGGCACTGAAAGCCCTTCCCTGAAGTTGTTTTCTCTGTGCTGAAAATGTATTATGTAATTTTGAGTTTTCTGGGAGAATAGCAATGGAGTGGTCATAAAAGGATGGAGCTGGGAGTCTTGCTAAACAACATGAAGTGAATATTGATCATAAACAATGCTGTAGTTAAGTTTCCATTTGGTTCCTGTGTTTTGAAACTGCTTGATCTGAACATTAAGTGTTTGGAATTGTCAGAAAATGTGATTTCCCAATAAGGTTGGGAAAGATCTATAGTTATTCAAAATATGCTGCAATAAGTGTTTTTTTTTTTCATTCACCACAGCACAGGAATGAAGGCAGCCTTTAGGAAAGTCCAGATGAATTGTTTTGCTCAGAGCTTTGTGAAAACAGGAGGGTTTAACTCTTGGGGAATTTCTTCTTCATCACAGGAACCCATCCTTGGCATTGTCAATTCATATCCCTCTCCTGCATTTGCTTTACAATATAGGATATCAAGAAATAAAAAAATGAAATAAGATTACAGCTCATGGCAGCTAATCAGGCACTACCTGCTGCAGAAATGGAATCTGGGCGCTGTTGAAAGGCAGTGTGGATTGTTATGGAGAAAGGCAATGCTTGGAAGGAATGGCAGATGCACTTTGGATAACAAAGGACTTCTGAGTTCAGCAGCTGCTGCCTTTTGGGATTAGGAGTTCAGCTGGGACCTCAATAGAAGTGATGATGGAGAAGGATGGAGCTCCCCCTCAGCAAAAGTGCAGCTGGTCCATGGCAGACCAGCAGCTGGTCCAGGCAGTGGTGGCTACAAGGAGCAGGGGATGCAGGGAAATGTAGGGATGGAAATGTCAGGAATTGGCTGAGATGAACAGTGGGTTTCTACTAGCTGGAAATCTCTTATTTAGACACTAAAGTCCATGTTGGACCAAGTCCAGTCACGGAATGCCGGCCTGGTTTGGGGTGGAAGGGACCTCAGTGTCCATCCTGCCATGGCAGGGACACCTCTCACTGTCCTAGGGACACCTTCCCCTATTCTAGGGACCTCTCACTGCCCCAGGGACACCTTCCCCTGCTCCAGGTGCTCCCAGTCCCGGTGTCCAGCCTGGCCCTAGGCACACCCAGAGATCCAGGGGCAGCCCCAGCAGCTCTGGACATTACTCCTACAATTCTCTTTGGTCTCAGACTGATTCCCTGGCCTGCTTTGGAGCTCTCAGTAGATTTTGAAGCAGGGATTGCAGGTGGCCCTTGACTCCAGGTGACCCCAGACCTGCTGGAGAAGTCCCGAGCCGTGCGTCAGGCCAAGGACGAGCGCACGTTCCACATCTTCTACCAGCTGCTGGCTGGAGCAGGAGAGCACCTCAAGTGTAAGCTGGGAATGTCCCTTTGACACCTCTTGGGTGCTGAGTTTGTTGTTTCAAGGGTACAGGGTGGGTTTGGGTTATTCTGTGGTTGTGAGTGGTGAGCTCTAAAAGGAGAGGCCGGGTAGGTTTGTCCTGAAATCACTGCTGGGTTGTGCTGGTGTTCGCAGGGGTCCCAGGATGAAGAAAGAGATGAGAACCTTGACTCCATGTTCCAGAAGCTGATTCATTATTTTGTGATAGATATATTAAAAGGAAATGATATATTAAAACTGTACTAAAAGAACAGAAGAAAGGATTTCATCAGAAAAAGGAAAGGAAAGGAAAGGAAAGGAAAGGAAAGGAAAGGAAAGGAAAGGAAAGAAGGAAAGGAAAAAGGAAAGGAAGAAGGAAAGGAAAGGAAAGGAAAGGAAAGGAAAGGAAAGGAAAGGAAAGGAAAGGAAAGGAAAGGAAAGGAAAGGAAAGGAAAGGAAAGGATAAAATCTTGTGACTGCTCACAGCCTCGACACAGGTGTCTGTTATTTAACAAATTCACATGCTGGGTAAACAGTTCTCCAAATCACATTCCAAAGTAGCAAAACATGGAGAAGCTGAAGCTTCCCAGCTTCTCAGGAGAAAAGATCCTAATGAAAGGATTTTTCAGAAAATGTGTCTGTGACACTGAGTTTTATCAGATGTGCTGGGGAGCCACTCTGCCATTCCAAGGCAGTGTCTCCTCCCTGCCGAAGCCCAGTTTGGGAATCCCTGGATTGGAGTGCAAAGTTCCCAGCTGGAAACAACCAGCCCCATCTCCTCCAGCCTACAGAGAAATTGAACCCAAACCCAATGAAACCCTGGCCTTTCTTCAAGCCATGGCAGTGCACGGGTGGTTATCTCAGCTCTGTTTGGGGCTTTTTCCCCTCCTTAGGAGTTCCTGGTGGGTTGTGATAAGTGAAGCTCATAAAGATAGAGACTTCAGAGAACTGGTCCACTCATTCTGTAGGAGATAAGCTGTGCTCAGCATCCTTGATAGGGTCATCAATCCCCAGCTCCATTTCTGCCTGGGTCTTGTACCTTTCAGTAGAGATTTCCTTTTAAGATACTCCAGATGAGGATTTGAGATGGATCTGGGCACTGTTCTGGGGCTGGTTTAATGCATTAAGGAGCTTGTGGAGGTTGCTGCAGGGAGAGTCTGAGTCTGACCTCAGCTTGGGAGGTGCACTTGTGTTTTTAGGGTATTTTTAGGGTTTCAGAAGCTGCTCTCCTGGCTTGTAGCCATTTCTGAAGGACTGGTTTCCCAAAGGAGAGCTGGGGAATTGGGTGAGAACAGAGCACGGGTGGGTGTGAACAGCATTGCTGAGTTATTTTTCTGTCTCTTCCCCTTCCTCCAACACAGCTGACCTGCTGCTCGAGGGATTTAACAATTACAGATTTTTATCTAATGGCTACATCCCCATCCCTGGGCAACAGGACAAGGACAACTTCCAGGAGACAATGGAAGCCATGCATATCATGGGCTTTTCACACGATGAGATCTTGTGTAAGTTATTCCAGGGTCCTTTTCGCTCTCTCTCACACACACACACTCTGCTAATTTAGTGTCACCAAATTTAATGTTGCTTCAGTGTCTCTGACAGCCTGAAGAAAATGTTTGCTTAACTCCAACTGGAGTTGAATTCAAGCCATTTGCCCAAAAAGCACAGTACAAACTGTATTTCCTCCCTGAACTTCTTTCTCCTTGCAATCTGGAAGGAGAGTGACACAAGAAACAGGAGGAAAATGTGTTCAGCTGAGCCCTGTGCCATGGAACTGATGCAATGTCTCTTGTTATCACAGCCATGCTGAAAGTGGTGTCCTCAGTGCTGCAGTTTGGAAACATTTCCTTTAAGAAGGAGAGGAACACAGACCAGGCCTCCATGCCAGAGAACACTGGTGAGTTCCCATGTCTGGGGGAGTCCTTGGGCTTGTGCTGAGCTCTCTGCCTACCCTGCCCTGTCCAGGGCAATCTTGGCAAGCACAGAGCAGTGCTGAGCATCCTTGGGAGGGCTCTGGGCTGATGGCACCAACAAACAATTCCTAAACCTCTCCTTTCCATCTCCTGCTGCAGACAAATGCAATGTCCATCAGGGGAATTGATGCTGTTTGCATTGCTGCTAAGCTTGGAACAAGTATTTTGGTTGTAATCTTGTTTATTGCTCTCTCCAAAGATTTAAGCCCTAGCAAGAAGTTCATGCTTAAATCAGTTTGTTTGCTTTGGTTGCTGAGAGCAGTTTTGTTGCCAATGATAAGAGCCCTGGAGCCAAGCACAACTTCCCTGGTGCAGTGGCTGAGGACAGGAATGCTGCATTTAGAGCAGGCTCATTGCTGGAGTGTCCTGGCAGTGTGGCTGACACTGAATTTATCAGTGCCTGCAATGCAATCAGCATTTGGAAGGATACATTTCTTCCCCCACCCCCAAAAAAAGAAAAAGCTGCTGAGAGGCACATTTGAGGTTTTTATTGCAGGCTGCAGTGCCAGCCCTTGAAATGTTCTCATGAGAGGCAGTTTGGAGAGCTGGCATCAGTGGAGAGGCAGGGGAACCCCCATTCCCAGGAGCTGCTGACATGGACAGCTCACCTTCTTGTCTGGTCTCATTCTGTGGCTGCCCCAAATTCCTGAGCACCTGGGTCACTTGCAAAGCCCACAATTGTCCTTTCTGAGGGCAGTGGTGCTGCCCAGGTTAAAGGTCAGTAGTTACTGACCTGGCTTGTGGCACTTTCTGTGTTGCAATGGGGAGAAAAGGTGGGTGAGGGGTTAATTTTTTTGGCTTTTCCTGCTGGTTTAGAGAATTCACCCAGGTCATGTCCATGTGGAAGGTGTGATGTGGAAAGACACAGATGCTTCCTGGCTGTCTTTAGTTGCATTATTATTGGTTTTTAGACATCAATTCTGAATTACAACACTGACTATAAATACATTGATACTCTTGGATATTTATAGTACTGGATCCAAAATTCTGACTTCTAAAGCCAAAAGGATGAAAGGCTCAGATCACAATTAAAGCATATTTTTGCCCTCTTGTGTTTAAGAATTTGGTGATATGGTTTAAGTTATTGCATCTTTCTGAAGGAATTGAGGGTAACTGATCTATCTTTTCTTGTCACATCCCATTGTGAGGGTTTCCCTGCATTCTCTGCAGAAATCAGGGTGTTCCTGCAGGGACTGCCCTTGCTCAGAGCCTGGGTGTGACACAGTCAGGCACTTCCTCTGTGGGTAGGAGCAGTTTGTGTGGGCATGAGATGGGAACCCATTCAAAGAACATGGCAAGCACATTCTCCCCTGGAGATGGGAAATGGAGATAAAAAAAATCCTGGGCTCAAGTACAGCTATCAGAGCAGCCACAGAGCCTTTGTGGCTCAGGAGGATGGAGAAGCTGTGCTTGGAGAGTCAGTTCATGATCACCAGGTTGGGAAGGGACCTTGCAGCAGGGAGGGCAAAAGTTCAAAGCAACCTCATAAAGTTCATGTTCACCTCTGACAGGAGCTCCTCAGTATCTTGGCTTTGTAATTAATTCAGAACTTTCTGTCCAAACCCCAGCAGTAATAAAACATGGGTCAGGACATCAAGGTTTTCTCCAGTCCCACTTTTTAAGTTGTCCTTTCTCATTACAAACAAACAAGGAGGTGCCCTGCCTGTGGCAGGGGGTGAATTGGGCGATATTTGAGGTCTCTTCTACCACCTGCTCTGGATTATTGGCTGGGATCTCACCTGCTGTGGTTTATTGGGATCATTGGCTGGGATCTCACCTGCTGTGGTTTATTGGGATTATTGGCTGGGATCATTCCTGCTGTGGTTTATTGGGATCTCACCTGCTGTGGTTTATTTGGATTATTGGCTGGGATCATTCCTGCTGTGGTTTATTGGGATCATTGGCTGGGATCTCACCTGCTGTGGTTTATTGGGATCTCACCTGCTGTGGTTTATTGGGATTATTGGCTGGGATCATTCCTGCTGTGGTTTATTGGGATCATTGGCTAGGATCTCACCTGCTCCTGCTGTGGTTTATTGGGATCATTGACTGGGATCTCACCTGCTCCTGCTGTGGTTTATTGGGATCATTGGCTGGGATCTCACCTCCTGCTGTGGTTTATTGGGATCATTGACTGGGATCACTGACTGGGATCTCACCTGCTGTGGTCTATTGGGATCATTCTCACTTGAAGCACAGTTATGACTGACTGGAAAGGCTGGAACAATAAATTCCAAGCCCCTGGGTTATGCAGGGAGCTGAGTGTGGTATTTGGGGTGCTCTGGGCCCTCCTTCCTTGCACTGCAATATCCTTTACAACATCCCCTGGCTACTTAATATTTTCAAGTTCTTGTTTTATTTGTTTGTTTTAAAGATCCTGAGAGCACTTCCTGCTTGGTGCCTGAGGTTGTGACTTTTATCTGATGTGCTGGTGCAGATTTGTGTGCTCAGAGCCCAGAAATGCTCCTGTTTGTGGCTCAAGTGAAGGAGTGCTTAGTTTGTGACACTCCCCTGATCTCACTGCTTGTGTGTCAGGTCATGAACCCTTCTAGTGAGCATATGGCCAGACAGAGAATCTCAACATTAAAGAGCAATAATAGTTTTCTTAATACTAAAGAAAAAATAATGCAGCAAAACCTCACTTATATTAGTATGAACATCTGTTTTCCAATGCTGGTTTGAAAAAACAACTTTTTATTTTCATTTTGACAGTAAAAGAAGCTATCAGATGATAAAGATAAGGGGCCAAGTTCTTACTGGGTGGTGTGGAGAGCTTCCTGCTAAAGGGCAACACTTCCCTGGACCTAAAAATACCTTCAGTGTCACTGTCATTTTTAGAAGTGTGGAGTCACAAACACCCAAGCTCCTGGGCCTCGTGTTCAGGGGAGGGACTGATGCAGCAGGAGCCTGGAGGGCTGGGGTGGGTAATGCACATTTAAATAATGAAATTACATCAGGAGGCTCCTGCTCTTGAAGTGCCCTGCTGCCTGTGGTGTTATTCTGTGTGAAATATTGGTATCCCAGGGTGGTTTGGGTTAAAGATTATCCCATTCCAGCCGCCTGCCATGGCAGGGACACCTCCCAGTGTGCCAGGCTGGCCTGGGGAGTGCTCAGCTCCCTGACAAGGTGGCACAGCCCTGCTTTGGGCTGGCACAGCTGCCTGCCCTGAGCCAGGTTTTAAGGCACCTTTAGGATGGTGGATTTGATGTGTGATGTCCCAATCCTGTCCTTTTTTCCTGGGCATCAGAAAAGGGATCTAAATGAGCTGTTAATGAGCTGACCCCTGATGAATTCCAGCCTTTCCCTGCTCCCCAGGCACATCCAGCTGTGTTCCTGTGGAGAGCTCTGCCAGCCTTGGGGACACAGCCCCCGAGGCTGGCACTGACCTGGGCACCTATGCTGGCTCCTGAGATGCCACCTCCTGGTGAGGAGCTGCTCCAGGTGTCAGGGCAGGGTCTCAGTGCTCCCTTTGTCTCTCTGTCCCTCTCTCCCTGTGTCCCTCTGTCCCTCTCTCCCCATGTCCCTCCGTCCCCGTGTCCATCTGGCCCTGTGTCCCCATATCCCCATGTCCATCTGTCCCCCTGTGCCCCTCTGTCCCCGTGCTCCTGTGTCCCTGTGTCCCTCTGTTCGTGTGTCCCTGTATCCGTGTGTCCCTCGCAGTCGCACAGAAGCTCTGCCACCTGCTGGGAATGAACGTCATGGAGTTCACCCGCGCCATCCTCACCCCCCGCATCAAGGTGGGCCGGGACTACGTGCAGAAAGCCCAGACCAAAGAACAGGTGAGCTCTGAAAGGGCCACAAAGCCCACACCAAAGAACAGGTGAGCTCTAAAAGGTCTAGAGAGCTCAGACCAAAAAACAGGTGAGCTTTAAAAGGTGCTTTAAAGGCCGAGGGAAGCTGCCTCGTCCTCATTAGCTCCTAACAAAGACAATTGGCTTTGAGTGTTTGCTGCTCTCTTAAAGCTTCACTGTCTTTGTGAAATGTTCTTATATGGTAAAAATCATCTGTAGAGTAGAAGAAACCTTTCCATTTCCTTTCTCCTGGTTTCATCCTTTCATGTTGTGACATTATCAAATACTTGGAGACCTTTTGTTTTTATGGAGCAGTTTAGAAAGAAATTTTTCTTAACATTGATCAAACTCCAAACCATTCCTACTGCTTGTTTTCATTCCTCACTGGTATTAACTCCATCCAGCTTCTTCCTTTACTGAGTTGTGATAACATCCATGTCTGTGTCCTTTTGATGGCTTTTCCAGGGTAAATAAATGTTCCTGTTTGGGTTTGCAGGCGGACTTTGCAGTGGAAGCCTTGGCAAAGGCCACCTACGAGCGCCTGTTCCGCTGGCTCGTGCACCGCATCAACAAAGCCCTGGACAGGACCAAGCGCCAGGGAGCCTCCTTCATTGGCATCCTGGACATTGCTGGCTTCGAGATCTTCGAGGTACAGGGAGATGTCGCTGCACAGGTTTTCCTTTTCCTGTTTCTGTGGGGTCAGGGCAGCTGCAGAGGCACCGAAAGCAGCGTGGTCTGAGGTTACACGAGGGGTTGGTTTGGGGTGTAAAGGCTTTGACAGCCCAAAGTTACAGTGCCAGAAAATCATAATTTAATCTTTAATCCTTCGTTATGTGTGGTAGTTGTTCCTACTATAATTTAGTAATTCCTACTATAATTTATGTCAGGGAGATGGGTAGAATTGCATTCCAGTTTTCTTTGCGTTACATTCGAACTTCACAAAGTTTTGGAGAATTTCCTAATAAAGTCAAATTTTTGCCTCCCAGATCTGCGGTGCCTTGTCACTAACTCATTCTTGAACGCTGATGTTGTTTTGTAGCTGAACTCCTTTGAGCAGCTCTGCATTAACTACACCAACGAGAAACTGCAACAGTTGTTCAACCACACCATGTTTATCCTGGAGCAAGAGGAATATCAGCGAGAGGGCATCGAGTGGAACTTCATTGATTTTGGCCTGGACCTGCAGCCTTGCATTGACTTAATTGAAAGACCTGTAAGTTTGCACATGAATAATGCTCTGAGGAGGAGAGCTTGGAGTGCTGACTGTGTCTTTTGCTGCCTGCAAATAAGACATTTCTTTGTGGAGCTGTCATTAAAAGGGAATTAACTGGAATGCTGAAGCTCAAATCTAAAATACTGTGTATTGTTAATAAAAGGATTTATCTAGAGGGGATTTTGCCCTCATGTCAGTGTAAAACACTGAGCTCAAGATATGAAGCTGCTATTTTTATACCTTTTCCGCTAGTACTAATGAAGTCATTAATCCTGTCAGTGTCATTAAACTGTGCCATTGTGGTGTAGGAGCTTTTTCTGGTGTAGAAGGTTTTCCCAAGACTTGTGGTAGACTTCCTTCATTGGAAATCAATAGCAAAATTCCTGAAACTTTGTGTAGAGTTTCCCCTCAGAAAATTGCCTTGTAAATAGGAAAACAGGATCTTAAAAGTGGTTTTAGTCACTGTGGTTTTTAACATCCTCCTCTGGCTCCATGGAAGCTGAGGAGCAGATGGGGAGAACAGAGACTCCTGAAAGTTTGTTCTGTCCATCTCAGAACCTTTTAAATGAAACCTGGGCCAGTGCAGGTACTCTCCTGCCTGTTTCTGTGTATCCTGGGGTGCAGGGGAGCTCCCAGTGCTGCTGTGCATCCTGACCAGCAGAAAAGCTGCATTCCTGTTTCCCTGGGGGAAAAGGGAAATTTGGTTTCACTTACCAAAGGTCTGCACTTTGTGTGTGGAACTGAGAAAGTTCTGCCTCCTTAGAAGGTAAAACCTCCTCCAAAAAGCCTCAGGGGACAAGTGTGGCTGCCCTCAGTGTGCACATGTTTAGGTGAATATCCTAAAACACCTCAAGTTATTTATTAACTTCAAAGCAAACCTCTGTACCCTCCCAGTTGTTCTGTAAGTGTGATGCCAGGTACATGGAAACATCTCTCACCAAATGGGTGAACTTTGCATTCCCTCAGAACCTTTTAAGTATAAACCTTTGCAAAGCAAGGCTCTGGTCAGCAATGACCAGCTCAGTGGTGTGCCCATGGATATTGGAATGAGTTTGTTTGAGTCAGCCATAGCATCCTTCTTGACCTGGACTCTCCCACAGCTTGTTTTAACTGAAATAAGCCTTGGAGTATTTTGGATTACCCTTATTGTGATGTTCAGTGGTGCACTGGAAATATTAAACTTAAAAAAATTAATATATATGTATATACATCTATAAAACATGAACACATTCCTTACCTGCTTTTCAGGCAAATCCTCCTGGTGTGTTGGCATTGCTGGATGAGGAATGCTGGTTCCCTAAAGCTACTGACAAGACATTTGTGGAGAAATTGGTCCAAGAGCAAGGAACTCATTCCAAGTTCCAAAAGCCAAGACAGCTAAAGGACAAAGCAGACTTCTGCATTATTCACTATGCAGGGAAGGTAAGGGCTCACCATTAAATTCTATTTGGAAAGGTTGGTTTGGGGAAAGTTCTCTGTTTTCCTGCCAAAGCCTGGATGCAAAAATAGACAGCTTCTGCCTTGGTTGGAGCAGAACCATGCTGGTCTACAGAGATTTCAGGGAATCTCTGTAGGGAATTACAGAATTTTAGGGCTCTCTGGGTTGGGATGAAACCCAGGTTGGTGTCAGTGATTTTTTAGCTGCTGAGCTGGGGTTTATTTGGAAATCACAGGTTGGGCACTTTAAACATAAGAATTTGTTTTCTGTATAGAACCAAGTGTTTAAATGTAAATACTGTAGAGAAATTCTAAAAAATCATGCTGCAGCACATCCTTAGTTTACTCTCCAGTAATTTACATAAAGTAATTGGTGTCTATCCTAGAGCTGGTTTTACATCTTCACAATGAAACTTACTTTGGCAATAAAGTGGGCAGCAAATAAATACCCAGCTGTCAGTAAGAAAGCAGTCAGATTGCTGAATTTTGAAGAAAACCCCATTTACTCTTCCAAAAGCCAATTGTGGTACTTTGAGCTGTCCTAAGGAGGCTCAGCCAGCAAATGTGAGCACCAGGCAGGGCTGGATCTGAGCTTGGAGCCAGCCTTGGTGGTTCTGAGCTTGGGCAGTGAGAGGAAAGCACCTCTGATGTTTGATGCTGAGAAATGGAAACCTGGAGCTGGTTTTGCTCTGAGCCTGAGCCCTTGGCTGACCTGCAGGTGGACTACAAGGCAGATGAGTGGCTGATGAAGAACATGGACCCCCTGAACGACAACGTGGCCACGCTCCTGCACCAGTCCTCGGATAAATTTGTGGCTGAGCTCTGGAAGGATGGTAAGAGAGCTCTGAGCACAATCGTTGGTGATTTCACCTTGCTGGATGAGTTGTTTGGGGTGGTTTTTTAATGCCTGTTCCTTCCTCACCCTCCACTTCTCCATTGTAAATCCCTACAGCATTTTCTCTCTTATTAGTGCCCAAAGTCCACCAAGGAAGCTGAGTTGCACCTCTGGTCCCTTGCACATGTACCATTTCTGAGTAGCTGCTTCTCATGTTCATTACTGGAACTGATACTCACTTATTTCTTGTTTCTCTGTGTCCAATTTCATGTGGAATCTTGTCCAGAACTCTTGGTTGGGGCTTGCTGCAGTGGAGTCCTGAGTGTGAACAGCTGGAGTGGTTCTTGCTGTTGGTAAAGCACTGTAAACACTGTGTCTGTGAGCACCAGCACAGTTATTTCCTGTGCAGTGGTGGGTGGTGCTCTGGAAATCCACATCTCCTAAAATTCATTGCAATAGCAGCTGTAGCAGTGCTGAGATTAAAATCAAATCCTGTTTTAGCTGCACACTGCTGCTCAGCCAGGTTACCTGCCCATCACCTGCAAGTATTTATCAGTACTTGCACCAAATGACTCCAAAAAGCAGAAATAGCCACATAAATACTTAGCAGGGACTTTTCTATTCTACTTTTTAACATCACAGTGTATATTTACATGTCTCAGGATATAAACCCTGCAGTTTGTTACTTGAGGAGGAAATGCAGCTTGTGATTTAGGTGGTGCTGGAGGTTAATGCTGAGTTTCCCTCTTTGGGCAGCCACAGAGACCAGCTTTAATGAATCTGTAAAGAACTTTTTGGTTGAGGATCTGCCCCTTTCCCACAGAGCAATTGTGTTTTGCTCCAAATCCTCACACCCTCTTCCCACAGACCATTGAGATGTGCATGGGATATGTTGTGGCACAGTGAAGTGTGTTTGCAATTGATGAACCTGTTGTTTTTACTAACTCAAGTGTCTTGTGTATCTGCTCTTCTGTCTTTGTGTTTCTGCTGTTTCTCTGCCTTAGAGATTCAGAATATTCAGAGAGCCTGTTTCTATGACAATATTTCTGGTCTTCATGAGCCACCAGGTGAATGGATATAAAACACTAGGCCTACTAAAGGCAGGGCTGTTGTACCTCCAGGAGAGCCATTTTTGCTCGTAGGCTTGCATGAACTTCTCATTTCATGCTGAATTTAGGTAAACCCCCCCCAGCCCCCCTGGGGCCCCCAGTGCATTCCTGTCCAGCTGCTGCTGCACACACACAAAGCATCTCCAGTTTTGCATTGCAGATGAAAAGGTTTGTTGCTTCCTGGTTCCATGAGGAGATGTAGAATTGCCTCTAAAAGTGACAATTCTGGTAGCTGCAAGCATTTGAGAGAATGCAAAAGCTTTGGAACACTATCAAGCTTCTTTCTGCAGTCCAACATTGACAAAACTCTGGGATCTTTAGGACGTGGCTGTGTCAGTTTGGGAGGAGAGCTTAAGAATGTTTTGAAGTATCAGGATGAGTGCTGCAGTTTTAGTGGGGGTAGAAAGTGAAATAAACTTCTTGTTGGAATTGTTCTTTTGTTTAAAAGCCTATTAATTTTAATATTTATATAAGCTGCAGATGTTTTTTGGGGTATTGAGAAATCAAGAAGTGCACTTGGAATATCTTTGAAGACACTTTAGATATTTAATTCAATTTCCTCATCTTTCTTGGATTCCTCTCCCCAAGTGTAGAAGCACAGGGATGTGAAGGTTGTGCCCTCAGATTTTGGGTTTATCTCTCACCATTCCTGATAGATCCCATCCTTGAGGAAACCAGGGATATTCCTAAAGGAATTCCTGCAGAGCTTTGACCCAGGAGCTCCAGCCAGGGGTGGTGGCCCAGCCATGCAGTTCATGCTTTTACCTATAGGCAGAGCTCACGTTTAACTCCAGTCATCCTGTTTCGAACATAAATCACCCTCCTAGAGCTGGAGCACACAAAACTGCAGGATCAGATCTGTGTGCCAAATTGTAGGAAGTACAAGGTGAAATAAAGCTGAGTGGTTGCAGTCCTTAGTGGGGCCTTGTGGCTGCAGGTTTCTAATATTGGCAATAATTTAATTCTCTAGAAAACTGACTCCTGTAGTCTCTGTCTCATGTCTGATTTGGGACTAAATTCTGCTTCGAAACAAATATTTGGGATTTGACCTTATAAACACCTTACCACCTACTTACTTCTCCAAATTTAATAAGTTTAATTCTTGTGTTCAAAACCCTATGGAGGATCCAGGCTCTGCTCTACACACAAGACTTAAAACTGATTATTCAGATTTGCTGCCCTGTATTTCTCTGCTTTTTAATTTTCCTTTTTTTTAATAGACCTTTGACCAATTGAATATTAGGAAGAAATTAAATAGTGTCCCTTACTTGTCAGATAATTCTAGTAGCAAAGCATAATTCCCTCTGCTTTGGTTTAAATGAATTTGAAAATAATGTGACAAAAGTGAAGATGTAGCCTACAAATAGATTCTTGTTTCTGGCTGCCCAGCTTGGATTTCATGGAGAACCCCCAAATGTTGGGATCTGCTCAGTCCTGAGAAGCACCAGCTATAATTACTGAGGTGTTAAACCACCTGTATATCTTTTACTGAACTGTTTAACAATTCTTGACTTGCATATGGAATCACCTTCAAGGTTTTAATAATGGCACTCACATTTCTAATTGTGCTTCTGAAAAACAAACCCTTGAGATTCTTACCCAAAATGTTCCAAAAAATCAAAGACAAGTCTCTATTCTGATGCTTTATTAAAGGCAGCTTGGAAGTGCTTTGGTGTGGAGTTTTCCTGGTTGGAAACTTGTCTTTTGGGCGGGGAGATTTTTCCAGATGTATTTAAAAGTGGGAACAACTCTCCCAAATAGCAGCTGAGCACAAATCTGGCAGACACTTTTTTCCCTCTTATCATTGAAATAACACTATTTCCAACTCTTCTGGAAATTTCTATTAAAACTATTTCTATGAAGTAAAGTCAGGTTTAAGCTATTCTATTTAATCTGTTCTATTGTCATAAGTGACTTTTCACGCACAGATGTGTAATTGCAAATGTTCAACCCATGAACACTGTGCACTGTAAGGACTCAGACAGAGAGCTGCCTGTGAACTGGCATTTACCTCTGTACAAAGTGATTTAAACACAAAACAGCTTTCCTGGTCATGTAGAACTGCAGGTAAAGAGCTGGATATCTCAGCCTGTACCTCCTGAAGCTGCACTCGTGTGCTGGATGAGTCTGTGGCTGTTGGTCCCCGAGCTTGTGTCGCGGTCCCGCTGCGCCGCCTCGCCCACCAGCACTGTCCCCGGCTTCTGCTGCTGCTCCCGTGCCACCAGGGCCACCCTGGCAGCCCCTCGGGGCGGCCGCTCAACCCTTGCCTCTTGTCCCCTGCAGTGGATCGCATCGTGGGGCTGGACCAGGTGACGGGCATCACGGAGACGGCCTTTGGCTCAGCCTACAAGACCAAGAAGGGCATGTTCCGCACCGTGGGCCAGCTCTACAAGGAGTCCCTGACCAAGCTGATGGCCACGCTGCGCAACACCAACCCCAACTTTGTGCGCTGCATCATCCCCAACCACGAGAAGAGGGTAGGGGCTGCAGGCCACTCCTGGTGCCTGCTTCTCCTTGGTCTCACCTACCCTGAGCCCTGCGGCCTGCCCGGGCCTTCCCTCTCCACTCAGGGCTGTCACACTGGGCACTGGCTACTCAGAGTTCCCTGCACATGCCCTGACTCACCCAGATGGCTTCTGGCCTGAACAACTGAAAGTACACTTTGCCACTGTAATAATTGATTTAATAATAGAATTTAATTTAATTTATAGTTTATTTCATTTATAATTTAATAATATAAATTTATTTTATAATTAATTTAATAATATAATTTAATTTATAATTTATTTAATTTATAATTTAATTAATTTAATTTATCATTTAATTTATTTATCATTTAATAATATAAATTCATTTTATAACTATTTTAATAATTAATTTAATACCAATTAAAAGAATCTGTGTTTTATTTTGTCCAGGCTGGAAAACTGAAAGTACACTTTGCCACTGTAGTAATTAATTTAATAATATAATTTAATTTTTAATTTTTAATTTATTTAATCTATAATTTAATTTATTTAATTTATTTAATTTCTAATTCAATAATACAAATTATTTTTATAATTAATTTAATAATTAATTTAATACCAATTAAAAGAATCCGTGTTTTGTTTTGTCCAGGCTGGAAAACTGGACCCACACCTGGTTCTGGATCAGCTCCGCTGCAATGGGGTTTTGGAAGGAATAAGGATTTGTCGGCAGGGATTCCCAAACAGGATTGTGTTCCAGGAATTCAGGCAGAGGTAATAGCAGCAGCAACACCCTTTTCAGTTCCTAGGAGCTAAAGTTCCTTTTTAAATAATTGAAGACCCCACATTCCTCCCTTCTCCCCCAGCACAGCTCAAAGAAAATCAAAACCTGATTGTGAGGCCTTGAATTTCATATGTTTAACTACTGCAGTTTATTCTGAAGGCAGTAGGCAAGGGGAACAATCCAAAGTTGGCTGCTGGAAAAGATTCCTGGAGGAATTCCCTAACTGTGCACTTGGTCACTGTAGTTCATGCTACAAATCACTAAGTTTATACTATAAACCACATTGGCCATTGCTGAGTGTAAAGGTGTTTATTCGTTTATAAGTTTATACTAAAAATCATATTGTTTATTGCTGAATGTAAAAGTGTTTTATCATTTGCCTTCCAGGTATGAGATCCTCACTCCCAATGCAATTCCCAAAGGTTTCATGGATGGTAAGCAGGCCTGTGAGCGTATGGTAAGTGTCCATAGCTAAATATTGTCTAAACATTGGAAAATTTCCCTAAATTGTCCTTTTCTTGGTGTAACAACAACGGCCTTGCCTGTGTGTTCAGATCAGGGCCTTGGAGCTGGACCCCAACTTGTACAGAATTGGACAGAGCAAGATCTTCTTCCGAGCTGGAGTCCTGGCACACCTGGAGGAAGAGAGGGACCTGAAGATCACAGACATCATCATCTTCTTCCAGGCGGTGTGCAGGGGATACCTGGCCAGGAAGTGAGTGTGCTCTGGGACTGGATCTTCCCTTGGCTCTCCCAAGCCCCTCTGATGGGGAGCTGTGCTTTAAAACTTGAATTTTAGGAGAGATTTTCTGAGTGTGCTGCCTGAGGAACTGTAATTGTATCCTGGGTATTAAGAGGATTTTTGTCTGGGGAGAATTTGCACCTTCATTCCTTAAGAAAATCTCCTTTCCCTGCTCTTGCCTTTGTGGCATACACAGCCCTAAACAGTGGCTGCAAATTCCTTTGTCTCTCCTCCTGTCCCACTGGAGGTTCCTGGAAGTTCTTTGAAAAGCTGCTTTTTAAAAATTAAAGTAGCTAATCCATCCTGATTTTGTCTTTTTAAGAAAAAAACCTGTTGAGAGTAAGAGCAAACAGACTTTTTATTGGAAATGATGAATGCAGCTCCTGCTCTGACTCTGTAGGAACAAGAACTCATAAATTCACTGTAGTTACTGAAACTTATAAATAAGGCTATTTATGGTCTATAAGTGTTGTAAGGTTGTGTAACCTAAAAATTAAATGATGGTCAGCTGTATTTAACACATCTATTTATTTAACTTCTTGCTGTCTTCAGGGCCTTTGCAAAGAAGCAGCAGCAACTGAGTGCACTGAAAATCCTGCAGAGGAATTGTGCTGCATATTTGAAGCTGAGGCACTGGCAGTGGTGGAGAGTCTTCACCAAGGTTCTTCATGTTCTGTCTTTTCTCTTTCATTCACCTATAAATAGCTGAGGGCTGGCTCTCACATCTTCATTTCCCACCTGTGCAGGTGAAGCCTCTTCTGCAGGTCACTCGTCAGGAAGAAGAGCTTCAAGCCAAGGATGAGGAGCTGATGAAGGTCAAAGAAAAACAGACAAAAGTGGAGGCAGAGCTGGAGGAAATGGAAAGGAAACATCAACAGGTTTGTGTCCAAGATCGGCTTTTGATATGCAGGACATGGATTATTGTGCTGTGTCCCATGTGAGGGAGCCAAGGAGGGTCAGGTGAGCTGATTCCCACTCTGCTGGAGTGTGGAATGGGAAGATACAGCACTGAAATGTGGAATAGGGGTGCAGGAACATGTTACCAAAACAAAACCTGATTTTGTGGCCTTCCCTGGTTTACAGGAGAAATTCAGTGGCAGTGTCATTCTGTGCCTGGGCTGGGCAGGCTGTGGGCAAACACTTGGGGCAGCTGTGCAGATCTTTGGTGGCTTTCTGTGCTGGCAAAAACTTGGTGAATAAAGGAAGAGCAGTTCCAGTGTCACCTGGAGAGACAAGGAGCTGATGGATGGACCCTCAGTGGGTGAGGGCACTCCAGGGCTGGCAGGCAGTGCCTCCATTCCAGTGACAAGGATGGGGACTGGGACTGGCCAGAAGTGCCAGGATCAGCACATGGCACTGCCCGGCCACCCTGCAGCTAAATTATAATTATTTATTATATTGTAGCTTTATGTCTTTTTGTAACTTTTATCTTTTTGTTCTCCTTGTGAGAGGAATTCTATGAACAAGATACGTACTAAGGTTTATAACTACAATGGAAATTCTGGGTGCTGCAAGAAATCATGTTAGCAATTTGGTAGATGTTTGGCCATTGTTTCCTCAAATTTAAATTAATCTCAACATCTCAGCAGATTGTTAGGAGGCAGTCAGAGATGTCTCTCTATAAAAGTAGCAAAAGCCTCTTCTGGAAGCCCTTGGTGTGGGATGTGGACATGGGAGGCAGGAACTGGAGCACAATGTGGTCTTGAAGTTCCTCTGTGGCTGTCACAGCTGTAATCTCTCACCAGAGTCTCTGAAGTATCATTTTTAAAGCTTCACTGCCTTTTGTATTTGCAGGTGCTGGAGGAGAAGAACATCCTTGCAGAGCAGCTCCAGGCTGAGACAGAGCTCTTTGCAGAGGCTGAGGAGATGAGGGCTCGCTTGGCTGCCAAAAAACAAGAGCTGGAAGAAATTCTCCATGATTTGGAGTCCAGGGTTGAGGAAGAGGAGGAAAGAAACCAAATATTGCAGAATGAGAAGAAGAAGATGCAGGGCCATATCCAGGTATGGTTATCAGTGACTGGAGGTGGGGAAGTGGGATGGGAAAGCTCCCTCAGCTTCTCTACAGGACAGAGGAATTTGGCTCCTGAGTGGAATAAAATGATTCTCCTCTCCTGCCCTGCCCTCATGTCACTTGTGAGAGAAATGTTCCTTTTGGACTGAAATTCAGGGAACATCATGAGGAAATGACTCCTTTGACTTCACTAAGACAATGTCATTTCCTCCACGTTACTTGATTGAGGTGTTTTTGAAAATCAGATTATTTAGATGCTTCCTTTTAAATAATGGTGGCCCTGAAAAAGGGAGCAGCTGAGAACTTACCTGTCTTGAAAAATATTAAAAGTAGTTGAAGAGGGAATAAACTCCACTTCTCACAGCTTTTGATGCAATTAAAAAAATGTCTGTTAATCATATTTAAATGAATCATGTTTAAACCCTCAAAAGCACAGGGCATTATTGCTTTTTAACTCTTGTGTCAATAACTGAACTGGCTCAGCTGTGATACTGAAATAAGGAGGGTTGTTTCCTGTGGAATCTCTTCCCAGATCCTGCTGTTTTTCCACCAGGTGCCCCATTCAGGTGCAGTGTGCTGGGAAGCCTCTGACCAATCAGCCTGATCTGATTGGCTGTCATTAATTACAGATTTTTTATTTTATAGTTGGAATTAGGAGGGTGAAGCCTGTGGCAGTGAGTTTGTGTTTCCTAGAGAGCACATTTCACCTGAAGCTGCAATCCAGAGCATCAAAAATTCCATGTGCATCCCATGGCCCTTCATTCCTCACCAGATCATTCATCCTGTCAATGAATCTAACAAAGCAAATGTGGGTTTGCTGTGTGTTAGGGCAAAAGGCTTTTCAAAATGACACATCTTTGTCACTGAGTTAAAAAAACCCAAGTTACCACCTGGATAACCTGGGAAATGCTCAGATGCAGTTGTCTCTGTTCCCAGGACCTGGAGGAACAGCTTGATGAGGAGGAGGGAGCTCGGCAGAAGCTGCAGCTTGAGAAAGTGACAGCTGAAGCAAAGATCAAGAAGATGGAGGAGGAGATCCTGCTGTTGGAGGACCAAAATTCCAAATTTCTGAAGGTGGGAGCAGTGTGCATGGTGGAGGTGCCAAGGGACAGCTCCCAGAGCTGCTGTCACAGGGTCTGAGGCGCCTTTGGGGTGTGAGACACTGGAGAGAAGTTTGGGCTGACATTCCAGAGGGAGTTTGTCATGCACTCTTCCCAGTTTCATGACTCTCCCAAATCTTAGAGCTGGAAAAATGGTTTGTAGCTGCCATTGTTCCCTGCAAACAGTGCTGTCCTAAAGGCGGGCCTGCTGTGTGCTGAATTGCAGGTCTCTCTTGGAAAATAAATGTTCATGGTTCCAAACAGTTCCAATTGATCCTTGATATTGACAATCACTTGAAATAAGATCTGTATCAGAAACAAAATATGTAATAGAACCTTGTGCTGTCTGACAGCCCCTGTGGGTTCTGTACATTCCTTTATTTGCACTGCTCAGGGACTCTGGAAGCTGTGTTGAAGTTATTTTCCCTCTCCTTTCTCCTCCCCAGGAAAAGAAGCTGATGGAGGATAGGATTGCTGAGTGCTCTTCTCAGCTGGCTGAAGAAGAAGAAAAAGCCAAGAACTTGGCCAAGCTGAAGAACAAGCAGGAGATGATGATCACTGATTTGGAAGGTTTGTAGTGCTTTATTTTATTGAGCAGCCTGCTCTGGTGGAAGGTGTCCTGCCCAAGGAATGAGCTGAGCTTTAAGGTCTCTTCCAACCCAAACCATTCCATGATTCCACCTAAAATGGTTCCATTCCTTTAGCCATTTATTTCTGGTTGTTTTGCCAGTGTTGTCACAAGTTAAACCTGACCCATATGCAACCCTTCTTGATTTGGTGTTGTTTTATTTTAATTACTATAGATACTGCACAACATTAACGAGCTGCCAAGTGAAAGTTGCAAAATAAAAGAGAAAGTTGTTCTCTGAGCCCTAATTTGGTAATGCTTCCTGCACTTGGTGTGTTGGGGCCTGTCTTGGTGCATATTTTGAGGCTGATGTGCTTCTGGAAGGATGCCAGAGTTTTACCTTATCTGTGCAGGCAGGTGCTGAGCTAACAGGGGTAGCAGTGATTGATGAGCCTTATCTTTAACTGTTCATTCAGACTCTTTAAGGTGGGTCTAAGCAAGCTTTACTCCCTGGAAAATAATGCTGGAGTAGCTTTGTGCTTAAATCAGGACTAGGAACTTGACAGATGTGTTTGGTTACAGAGCTAGTCCAAGACTGATGGCCTTAGAAGTGGAAATTAAAGCTTGTATTTAAGGCATGCAATTTCTTGGCTAGGAAAGCAGAGTAAAATGATATTTACTCTTGGAGATGACTCAAGAAGCCATTAAGGTCTCTCTGCTAGAGTCTTGTCACTGCTAGGCACTGATATTTGGGGAAAAAAATTAATTCAGTTTGCTGGGAACTCTCTCAATTACAAAATTGGGTCTTGTGACACTGCTGTCAGTGTCACTCATCAGGAACTTCATGTAAAAACAGAGGGAAAAGTACAAATCTTTGGGAATGTGAAACTGCTTGGAGAAAAGCAGAGTTACCTTGGGTTGTCTGGAAACCCCAAACAGCCCAGGGTGGCCCTGAGGTGGTTCCTGACCTTGGCTCCCTTTCCATCCTGTCCAGGAGCTTTGGAAAGGGTGTGAGGGAAATCCCTGCACCGAGGAGCCACAAGGGATTGAACAAGGGAATGAACTCCTGCTGTCACTCAAAATTGTACATTTGTGCCATTTATTGTACATTTGTGCCATTTATGCCCTTAGAACTGGGCTGAGGCTGTGAACATTACATTACATTACATTATATCGTATTCTATTCTATTCATGCTATACTAAAACTATATTAAAGAAAGAGAAAGGATACATCAGAAGGCTGAACAAGAATGAATAATAAAAACTCACAACTGACTCTTCAGAATCTGACACAGCTGATGGTGATTGGTCATTAATAAAAAACAATTCACAGGAAACCAATCAAACATGCACCTGTTGATAAACAATGTCCAGCCACATTCCAAAGCAGCCAAGCACAGGAGAAGCAATCAGATAATTATTATTTACATTTTTTTCTGAGGCTTCTCAGCTTCCCAGGAGAAAAAATCCTGCAAAGGGATTTTTCAGAGAATATCCCAGTGACAGCTGAGGTTGCTGTGCCCTGCTGGGGGGTGCCTGTCCCAAAGAGCTCCTTGGGGCTGGATATCCCAGCTGCACAATAAATCCCTGGGAGGGAGCTCTCAGGGCTGCAGAGTTTTGCTAAATATTGATGGGACGTGATTAAACAGCACAGACTCTTGTAAAATGGTTTATTCAAGTTTACTTTAAGCTATGCCATTTTCCAGCAGATTTTTGGAGTCTGGCCTAGCCCTTCCAAAGCCATGCAATTGTTCCAGCCCACGGTTTATCTTCTTTTTTGGGTGTTGATAGCTGGGATTATCTGGCCTAACAGCTCAAGCTGCTCTGTCAGATCCCACTCCTTGTTTTCTACCAAGATGTTTCTGTTTCCTCATCTCGAACTATTCACAGTTGTCGGAGACTTTCCCTGTCTTTCTGACTAAGTCATGCAGTTCTCCTTTGCTATTTCATTTTTCTGCAGACTGGAGAAAGAATTGAGCAGCATAAATTAAACTTCCCACCCTTCCTGCCACCCCAGAGTCCCTGAGGGTGACGAGAGGGACAATCCCACAGGAATTTAATTCTGTGCTTCCTTTAGAACGCCTGAAAAAGGAGGAGAAGACCCGCCAGGAGTTGGAAAAAGCTAAAAGAAAACTGGATGGGGAAACCACAGACCTGCAGGACCAAATAGCTGAGCTGCAAGCCCAGATTGAGGAGCTGAAGATCCAGCTGGCCAAGAAGGAGGAGGAGCTGCAGGCTGCTGTGGCCAGGTCAGAGTGGGGCAAAGCTGCTCCCCAAAGAGAATTTCCCCTGCCTGCAGTCAGGGCTGGGATAATCCAACAGCAGCCAGCTCTGGAGCCCTGTGCTGAGCACAGAAAAGGCAAATTTACAGAAATTCAGGGATCCCTCAGCATCCTGGCTCTGCAAACCTGCACAACGGAGAAGTTTTATGTGGTATAACAGTGTTTGGGCTCTGGAAGCTTTTTAATCTCCCAAATTCGGCCTCGGGAGGGAAAATGTGCATTTCTCAGTGGATCTAAACAAACAACTGGGCAGGAGAGACTTTATCTGGGTTTGTGTGATACTCCTGCAGTCCCACGTTGTGCTGAACACCACCTGGATTTTTTAAGTATAATTTTGTAGGAAGAGAAAACTCCAGAAATGGAACATTTCTGGGGCAATGATGAGGTCTACAAAATTGGAATACCTGACTGTGAACTAAAGCTTGATAATCCTGATGGTGCACCTTGGTTTTATCTGTGGTACTTTTCATCCATCCCTGGAGCTGTCCAGGCTGGACAGGGCTTGGAGCAACCTGGGATGGAGGAAGGTGTTCCAGCCCGTGAAGGGTGGGAATTTGATGATGTTTAAGGCTCCAACCCACCCATTCTATAAATGTTGATATTTATTTTATTCCAGTGGCAGAGCTGAGCTGTGTTTGTAGCTAATTTAAGCAGGAGGTTCTGGGGAGAGGCAGCCCCAGTAACTGTGGTGCCTGTTTGACAGGGGGGATGAGGAGGCAGTACAGAAGAACAATGCCCTGAAGGTGATCAGGGAGCTGCAGGCTCAGATTGCAGAGCTCCAGGAGGATCTGGAGTCTGAGAAGGCATCGAGGAACAAGGCAGAAAAGCAGAAAAGGGATCTGAGTGAAGAGCTGGAGGCTTTGAAAACTGAACTGGAAGATACCTTGGACACCACTGCAGCACAGCAAGAGCTGAGGTAGGGTCATGGTCTGTGTAAGAAAGCACCACTGAAATTCAGCTGTGATTTATGAAAACTTAAATGCTGATTTTTGGGTAACCCTTTGTGCTTCCTCCAGGACAAAGCGAGAGCAGGAGGTGGCTGAGCTGAAGAAAGCAATTGAGGAGGAAACCAAAAACCACGAAGCCCAGATCCAGGAGATCAGGCAGAGGCATGCCACTGCCCTGGAGGAGCTCTCTGAGCAGCTTGAACAGGCCAAAAGGGTGAGAGGAAAAGGAACTTTCTGCTTCAGGGGTTATTATATGTAGAATAGAATAGAATATATAACATATAACATAAACATATAACACAAACATGTAACATAACATAATATAACATAACATAACTTATATTATATTATATTATATTATATTATATTATATTATATTATATTATATTATATTATATTATATTATATTATATTATATTATATTATATTATATTATATTATATTATATTATATATACTATATTATATATTATATTCTAAATACCATAGGCAGTATGGTTCCTTCCAGGAGACCTGAGCTGAGGCTTTCCATCATCACAGAGCTAAGCTGGCCTCTAAAAATCCATCCCAGCTCTTGAGCTTTCTCATGTTGGTTTGACAATGCTGCAGATATTCAGCAGCACATCTGTGCTGTGTCCTCTGGTGACCAGCAGCAGAGGCACAGGTGGATCCCAACTCCTGGTCTTGTTCAGAAGGAGAATTATTCCATAAAAAAAGAAGTGTCTGGTTTTTGAAATTACACCTGGGGTCATTCACAAATGTGTGTGTGGACAGTTCCTGTCCTGTGGTGATGTTTTTATGTATTGTGAATACTGCACAGTCTTCCTTAGTGTTCTAAATTAGGTGAGAAATGTAGTAGTTAAACCATGATTTTCACCACCTTTATTCACCTGAAAATCTTCTGCATCTCTTCTGCTCCTTATTCAATAAATATTCTCAATAAGAGCATGAAAAGATGGAAAAATACCCTGCAATCTGAAACAAAGCTCCTGTGACAAGCTGGTGTGATGTAGCAGAAATGACACTTAAACATCCCTGGTGCCAGTGATTGCTGTGTGAAAGGCTTCTGACAAATGTCAGTGCTGAGAATTACGTTGTTCTGCACTTCCAGGCTGCTCTGCCCACTCAAATCAGGGCAGCCTTGGTTCACATCTTCCCTTTATTTCTGTGAGATGAGCCATGCTGAGCTCTTAATGGGCACATTCCTTCCTCCTTGCAGTGCTACCAAAACAGTCATTTCCAGGGCTGCCAGCCCAGATCCTGCCCTGCTGCTCCTCACCCTCACCTGGGGCACAGCAGCCTGGCTTCCTCAGCCTTTGCTGGCACCCAGAATGTTCCACAGCAGCATTTCACACACTGCTGAGCACCTCTGAGCATGGAACCTGATCTGCACAATCATCTGTAGCAGGAAACATCCACCTGCACTACAGAGCTGAACTTCTCCCCTTTTGTCTCCCCCAGTTCAAAGCAAACCTTGAAAAGAACAAGCAGGGCTTGGAGTCTGACAACAAGGAGCTGGCCTGTGAGGTGAAGGTGCTGCAGCAGGTCAAGGCAGAATCTGAGCACAAGAGGAAGAAACTCGATGCCCAGGTGCAGGAGCTGACTGCAAAGGTGTCAGAAGGGGAGAGGCTCAGGGTGGAGCTGGCTGAGAAGGCAAACAAGCTGCAGGTAAGGCTCTGGGAATCCTAAAATCCTGGAAAACCGTGTGCAGAAATGGCCTGGTGTGGGAGGTGACTCAGCAAGGGCTCTCATGGACCTGGGAGGCCTCAAAGTGGTGCTGTGACATCAGTCCTGAACTGTATAACATCATTTCTGGGGTGTGTAACATCAGTCCTGAGCTGTGTGACATCAGTCCTGGGCTATGTGAGGGTTCCAGTGGCTTTGAAGGGTTTTCCTTGGCTGGGGACTGAGCAGACTGGGCTGAGCTTTTCCACAGGGATGAACAAAACTTGGTGGTGGCCTCAGGTTTGGTTTGGTGCTCCAGGCTGGAGCCTGGCAGGGAGGGGGTGCAAGCGCAGCCCCATTTTCATAGCAAAATGCAGCCATGGCTGACTCTGAGCCCCAGCAGTGAGGACTTCAGGTGAATCCAGGTGAAGCACTTCCAGCAGGGAATGACCCTGCTCTCTGGGGAAGCTTTCAGGCTGTCTCTCAGTGTGTATAAAAGCAGTGTAACCCAAAATAATGAGCTGGCACCTGGCAGTGACCTTTCCTCTCAGTGATGCTTTAGACTAAACCCAGCTGCCACCCTGCTGATCCCTGAATTAATGCTTGCATGAAATAGGTGGTGCTGGAATTAAAAATGGCATTAAAGTGTGAATGCAGGATCAGAGCAAAGTGCTGAAGCAAAGTAGCCTGGCTCTGGTTTTGTTACTGCACTTCAGGACTGACACTCAGTTTCCTTTTTTGTGGCCAAACCTCAGTGGTTTTAGCTTGCTGTCTCCCTCTGTTGGGCTCTGTGCCTGGAGTCTGCTGAGGTTCTGTGCTGTGCAGCTCCAGCCCCAGTGGGATTTGGGCTGAGCTCTCACCTTTGGGCTGCTTGCCTTGCAGAATGAGCTGGATAATGTCTCCAGTCTGCTGGAGGAGGCAGAGAAGAAAGGGATCAAGTTTGCCAAGGATGCAGCCAGTCTGGAATCCCAGCTCCAGGATACACAGGTGTGTGTGCAGCAGAGCTGGGCTGGCCATGGAGCTCTGCTCCTCAGGGAGCTGCTGACAGAAAACACATTTTCATTTCATGCTTTGGAAAGTCCCTTTGGGCAGCAGCTGAATTTCCTGCTCAGCCCAGTGAGATGGGATGGGTTGGGATGGCTCAGCCACGTGGGGAACCAAGTTTTCATTATCTGAGCTTCACTTCCTGAGAGTTGGGAGTTCTGGTTTATGTCTTTGTCTCTGAGGGAGATAAGAATCAAATAAACCCTTCCCAGGCAGAATTTAATGTCAATATCCTTGGGATATGTGAGGAACAGGAGTCTTCTACTGACAGCTTCAAATTCTTACAGCTCAAGTTCAAACTGTCAGATTTTGGTTCTTAATTAAGAAAATGGAGCTTTGTGCAAATATTTATCACTTCAATACATTTTATCATGCCTGTATTAAAGTTCTAATGGTGACCACTTAACTGTGAATAATGTTAATCACAACTGGAGGGGTTTGTAGGGAGCAGGATGGGGGTTGCACCTTCCATTACTTTGTTATGACAGAAGTTTCCACCTTTAAAGTGACCTTTATATTGAACCAATGCAGAAAACCTGGAAGCATGCTGCCATTGCAGGATTTGCTGCTCCATGTTCTTCTCAGGTGGTTTTTAATAGGTGCTCTGTGTTTGTCTGAAAAAAGAAAAAATCCATTTTGCAGGTGACTTCTGTGCCAGTCCCTTGAAAGATGGGAAAGTATCATCCCTGAATTTCTAGAGCAGACTCTGGCAGGGGTTCCCTGAGCAGAAATCTGCTTTATGAAGGTTTAAATGTGCCCACAATGAATGGTCAGTGGCTTCTTGAGACCCCAAATAACTTATATCTTCATAAAGCATGTCCTTGTCCCCAAATCTGAGGGAAAATAAACCTGGGAGTCCCCGTGAGGAGCTGTGGGGGTTTGGGAGCCCACTCAGCCCTGCCCATGCTGTGTCTCAGGAGCTGCTCCAGGAGGAGACCCGCCAGAAGCTCAACCTCAGCAGCAGGATAAGGCAGCTGGAGGAGGAGAAGAACAACCTGCAGGAGCAGCAGGAGGAGGAGGAGGAGGCCAGGAAGAACCTGGAGAAGCAGATGCTGGCCCTGCAGGCCCAGGTAGGCTGCTGGGAGTGGCAGCCCTTGTGTGAGGAGCTGTCCCAAACTGGTGTCCCAGAGCTTTGAGGGGCACATCATGGCACTTCCACGGTGCTGGGGCAGATTTTGGAGCCAAGTTCCCATTGAAGTAATAATCCTGTGTCCCCTGAACTGTGATGGGCAGGGCTGGGGCCTCTGGGAGCCTGAGAAGTGCCAGGTTTGTGTTCCCTTAGCCTGCAGGAACTGCTCCTGCTGCTGTGCTGTGCCCCTGTGCCTTTGCTCCCCCTGGTGATGCTCTAAGGGGCTCCACTTGCTCTTGTTGAATTTCAGTTGGCCGAGGCCAAGAAGAAGGTGGATGATGACTTGGGAACCATTGAAGGGCTGGAGGAGACCAAGAAGAAGCTGCTGAAGGACATGGAGTCCCTCAGCCAGCGCCTGGAGGAGAAGGCCCTGGCCTACGACAAGCTGGAGAAGACCAAGAACCGCCTGCAGCAGGAGCTGGATGACCTGATGGTGGATCTGGACCACCAGCGCCAGATTGTCTCCAATCTGGAGAAGAAGCAGAAGAAGTTTGATCAGGTACTGCAGTCTCCTGCCACCTGCCTGGCTTTTTGGGGTTTTTAAATGGCACCTGGTTATTGCTGCTGAGCCTGGTGGGAAGGAGGGTCTTGCTGTGGTTATTAGTAACTCTGTGAGCAGCTGGCCTTTGCTAGGAGCAGGCTGTCACTCCCAGTTCTGTGAGCCAGGTTCCATCTCTGAGGCTTGTTAGAGCAGGTGACCATGTAGAAAAAGAGAATTATGCTGGAACAGAAACTTTAGAGTTTTATTGTAGTCCCTCAAGGTAGACTAAAAAGGATCTGAAAGATGAGACTCATGAAACTCCAGTATTGATGAGTGGCTTGCTCTCCTCCTCTCACCCCAGAGCAGCTGTAGCTGTTCCCTCACTTGCACTTTGATCACAGCTGAGGGACCAGACAGCTCCTGAAGGCCAGTTAAGCACTGAACATGAACCTCTTCCTGAGTAAAACACCTGAGGCAGGGAGGACCTGGCTGTAGAGCTTAGGAGATGGATTCATTGTTTCTCCTGTCCAGATGCTGGCAGAAGAAAAGAACATTTCTGCCCGGTATGCAGAGGAGCGGGACCGTGCTGAGGCAGAGGCCAGGGAGAAGGAAACCAAAGCCCTGTCCCTGGCCAGGGCCCTGGAGGAGGCCCTGGAAGCCAAGGAGGAATTTGAGAGGCAGAACAAGCAGCTGCGGGCAGATATGGAAGACCTGATGAGCTCCAAAGATGATGTGGGCAAAAATGTGAGTATGGTTCCAAAAATGTGAGTATAATTCCAAAAATGTGAGTATGGTTCCACAGGCTGTTTGTTCCAGCCTGGGGATAGCAGGGAAATCTCCCTGCCTGGAGAAGGGGCTGTGTGGTGGTGTTCACAGGGGTCCCAGGACCAGGGAAGAGATGAGAATCTTGACTCCATGTTCAGAAGGCTGATTTATTATTTTATGATATATACATTATTTTAAAACTATACTAAAAGAATAGAAGAAAGGATTTCATCAGAAGGCTTGAAAGGAAAGGAAAAGAATGATAATAAAACCTTGTGACTGACCAGAGAGTCCTTGCCAGCTGACTGTGATTGCCCATTAATTAGAAACAACCACATGAGACCAATCACAGATGCACCTGTTGCATTCCACAGCAGCAGATAACCACTGTTTACATTTTGTTCCTGAGGCCTCTCAGTTTCTCAGGAGAAAAATCCTGGCAAAAGGATTTTACATAAAATATCATGGCTACATGTCTGTGCACTAGAGCAGAACTTTCTGAAGCTCACCCAAAATGCTGGAGGAATTAATGCCCAGCATAATTGTTAACATCTTCAAGAGCTGTGTTCTCACCCTCACGGGGATCCCACATATCAGTTTTGTACGTTTGGGTCAGTGGAGGTGGGACTGCAGTCAGACAGAGCTGGTTTTGCGTTGCAGCTGTGACAGATCAGCCACTACCGATTTGTGTGTTGCTGGGCATATTTATTGTGTGTAAATGAGGGATCATGAGGATTTCTGTTACCTTTGGTCAAGCTGAGTTGCAGGACATGGTTGGACCAAAGGCAGAGCAGAACTGTGACCCCTTAGTGTCCTCCCTGCTGCACCCAGCTGAGGCAAAGGGACCAGGGGAGCCACTGCCCTCCCTGCTCTCAGAGCTGCTGCTGGGAGAGCCCCAAGGACTGCTCTGAGCAGAGTTTGTGCTGCAGGTCCATGAGCTGGAGAAGTCCAAGAGAACCCTGGAGCAGCAGGTGGAGGAGATGAGGACTCAGCTGGAGGAGCTGGAGGATGAGCTGCAGGCCACAGAAGATGCCAAGCTCCGTCTGGAGGTGAACATGCAGGCCATGAAGGCCCAGTTTGACAGAGACCTGCAAGCCAGAGATGAGCAGAACGAGGAGAAGAAGAGGATGCTGGTGAAACAAGTACGTGTGCTTTACTCTGTGTTGTAGGCAGGAGGGGGAGGAAGGGCTTTGAGCACAATTCTGGGCCTCTGTGCTACCAGAAAAATAAACCCCTTTGCTTAAAGACTCCATCCAGTGGAAACCCCAAACCACAGCATTTTTACAAACCATAAATAGTTCTGGCTGAGGGGTGGCCACTGTCCCCAGGCAGGGTCAGGTGGTGCTGGTGGCCTCCAAAGCCACTCCAGGAGTTTGGCTGTTGCTGCCTGGGTATATTCCCGGGACAGGGATACCTCAGGTGCATTTTCAAGCCCATCCTATTTGAGGTCCAGGAACAAATCCATGGATGCTGAGATAGATTTTTAACAGTTTCCTAAATGCAAATCATGGCAGAGCTTCCAAGTTTCCAGACTTGAGAATTCTGGGAACACAGAAATCAGAAAAGCCTCAAGAAATGCCTTTAGGGGACAAAGCTGTTGTTATCTGAACTGGACAAGAGCTCCTGACCTTGCACTGGGAGGGAGATTTGCTTCAAAACAGAATATTCTTTCATGTTGGTAACCTGTGGCACCTGTGGCATTTCTGGTTCAGTTTGTTTTTGCATCGGTTTGGCCCAGCCCATGTTGCCTGGCTGTTCACACACTCTTGTTTTGTTTCATTTTGGGAAGAGAAGTTGCTGGTGTATAAGTGCCAGTAACAGGGTGTTCAAAGGGAATGGCTTCATTGTCTTGAGACAATGAGGTGATTCTACTTCTTATTTTCCATCAGAGTTAGCTCCATCTGCCCTGGAGCCATCCCCTGGGGTGGATGGCAGTGTGGGCACGAGGCTGAGATGGAAATCAGAAGGGAGTCCCAGAAGCTGAGTCCAGCTTCTGAGGAAACCAGAAGCTGAGTCCCTTCCTGGGGTTTCCCTTGTGCTCAGTGCACAGATCTCTCATCCATTTGGGACCTGGCCTTGGCTGCCTTCCCTTGGGCTGTGCCATGGGGAGGGGTCCCTGGGTGCCAGCCTGGCCCTGTCTGGTGCTGATGCTGCCCCTGTGCCCTGGGTGCCAGCCTGGCCCTGCCCAGCCTGGCAGGGGCTGAGCTGGTGCTGTCCCCATGCCAGGTGCGGGAGCTGGAGGCAGAGCTGGAGGACGAGCGCAAGCAGCGCGCTCTGGCCGTGGCAGCCAAGAAGAAACTGGAGATGGACCTGAAGGACCTGGAGGGGCAGATTGAGGCTGCAAACAAGGCTCGGGATGAGGCCATCAAACAGCTCAGGAAGCTCCAGGTAGGCACAACTGGTCAGGGGGCTGGGGGCTGTCCTTGGGGGGTGCCCAGGGGCTGCTTCTATTCAGTACAGCTGCAACTGAGGGCAGGAGGAGAACCAGACTCCACTGATGGGTCTGAAAGTGTCCAGCCTGGATTTATCATCTGGGCAAAACTCATCCTTATACAGAATCACAGGATGGTTTGGGTTGGAAGGGACCCTGAAGCTAATCTTGTTCCAAACTCTCCTGCCACAAAACCACTTTGCACATCCCTGGCAGTGCCCAAGGCCAGGCTGGACAGGGCTTGGAGCAGCCTGGGACAGTGGAAGATGTCCATGCCATGGCAGGGGTGGCACTGATGATAATTAAGGGTGCTTCCAGCTCAGGTAATTCTAAGATTCCACTCTATAATTCTGTGGAACGCTTGAAGTCTTGGAATGTGACATTTCTGACCAGGCTTTGAGGGGTGGAAAGATGAGAAAATGAAATTTAAGAATACAGAATAACTGGAAATGCCTTTAAGTGAGATGAAGCCACTTTGGGAGAACAGCCTTATCTCTTAGGGGCTGAAATGCCTCAGAGCTGGAATGGGCTGATTGTCTTGATGCAGTCTGGCTGTGCCTCACCCTGCTCTCCACCTGCAGGCTCAGATGAAGGACTACCAGCGGGAGCTGGAAGAGGCCCGAGCATCCAGGGATGAGATCTTTGCCCAGTCCAAAGAGAGTGAGAAGAAGCTCAAAAGTCTCGAAGCAGAAATACTCCAACTCCAAGAGGTGAGATGGAAATCCAAGAGACTGGTTTTTCTTGTCCCTGTGCCTCTCCTGTCTGCTTTAGCTGCAGGGCAAGGCTTGCAGCAGTTGCCCAGACCCACCACACTTCCCTTGGATCCTTCACAGATAACCTGGCACTGCCTGGAGCTTCTCCAGGTGGACTTGAGTGGCCTTCAGACCTCAGTGTGGCACTTGTGGAGCATTTCATTGTCCTTAGGAAATGCTTGAGTGTTTCTGCCACTTAATGCAGATGTATAATCTGTGGTTCAGTGCAGTGTGTGCTGTTGTGCTGAAGCTTTTTAACTTTTATTCTCCTTGTCTTCATGCTGAGAATTCTGTGAGAGCCTAAAACATTTGCTTAATTTAGCTCCTACTTTACAGTGACTGTGTCTATCAGAGCGTGGAGCACAATGGTTTCTCCTGCTGCTGAGGGCTTGAGAGTTACTGATCTCCACAGATTTTTTTTCCCTTTGCCTTGGGTGAGGAACATTTCAGGGACAGGGAGAAGTAACTGCCCTGCAGTCCCAGGGCAGTGAGGGAACATCCAGCTGAGTGTCCTGCTGCCTTATCCATCAAACCCCAGGAATATCCCAGTTCACAGCCTCTCCCAGGGGCTGTTGAGGCTGTGTCCCAGAGGCTGGGGGGTGCCTGGGACTGCCCTGACTCTTTCCCCCACCGTGGCAGGAGTTTGCGGCGTCGGAGCGCGCGCGGCGGCACGCGGAGCAGGAGCGCGACGAGCTGGCAGACGAGATCGCCAACAGCGCCTCTGGGAAGTGAGTCAGGCTGGGCTGGGGCAGGGAACGGCCTGGGCTGGGCCAGGATGGAGCTCAGGGAAAGGTCCTTCCCCCAGAGGGTGCTGGCACTGCCCAGGCTCCCCAGGGAACAGCTCCGAGGCAGCCAGAGCTCCAGGAGATGCCAGGGTGGGAGTGTTGGGGTGTCTGTGCAGGGACAGGAGCTGGATCCTTGTAGGTCCCTTCCAGCTCAGGAGTCTCCCTGATGCTAAGTGACCTCCCCAGGAGCTCTGTTGGTTCTGGACACCCCTGACCCCTTCCCCTGTGCAGGTCAGCCCTGCTGGACGAGAAGCGCCGGCTGGAGGCTCGGATTGCCCAGCTGGAGGAGGAGCTGGAGGAGGAGCAGAGCAACATGGAGCTGCTCAATGAGCGCTTCCGAAAGACCACACTGCAGGTGAGCCCGGGGCAGCTGCTGCTGGCTCTGATGTGCACTGAGCCCCTGGTGGCACTGAGTGACCCCTGTCCCTCCCTGTGACAGTGTTCACTGGGGTTTTAGGATGAGGGAAGAGATGAGGATCTGACTCCATGTTTCAGAAGGCTTGATTTTTTATTTTATGATATATATTATATTGAAACTATACTAAAAGAATAGAAGAAAGGATTTCATCAGAAGGCTAGCTAAGAATAGAAAAAGGAAAGAAAGAAAACAAAAGCTTGTGTCTTGGACAGAGTCCGAGCCAGCTGACTGTGATTGGCCATTAAGTAGAAACAACCACACAAGACCAATCACAGATCACCTGTTGCATTCCACAGCAGCAGATAATCATTGTTTACATTTTGTTCCTGAGGCCGCTCAGCTTCTCAGGAGAAAAAAAATCTTAAGGAAAGGATTTTCCATAAAATGTGTCTGTGACGCCTCCCTGCAGGTGGACACGCTCAATGCGGAGCTGGCCGGCGAGCGCAGCGCGGCCCAGAAGAGTGAGAACGCGCGGCAGCAGCTGGAGAGGCAGAACAAGGAGCTCAAGGCCAAGCTGCAGGAGCTGGAGGGCTCTGTCAAGTCCAAATTCAAGGCAACAATTTCTACTCTAGAAGCCAAGATTGCACAGCTTGAAGAACAGCTCGAGCAGGAAGCCAAGTAAGGGGACAAGACCTGGTTGCCTGTGGGGGTTGAATGGCTGGAAGTTCCATGCTGGACGTTTCTGAAGGGCCTTGGGTGTATTGTCTGGAGACTCCTGTTCAGGGAATAAACTTTTAACAAGGCAGCTGTAGAGTAACTGGGGCTGGGAGCTCCAGAATGGATTTGCTTCCTACCAGCTGCATGAACTCTGCAAGGTGTTGATGTCCCAGAGCCACAAGGTGCTGCAGTAGTTTCCTGGGACAAGGTGAAATGTTCCCTGGGTGCTTGGTTAGAGGAACAGCTTATGTTGGACAGCTTGAGATGAATCCTGTGCTCTCCAGAAGTCTTTCTTTGGTGAATTACCCATCTGTCCTTGAATCCTATTCTCAAAATTCACTTCTTTAGCTGGTTTGCAGGTGGAGCTTGTCCCTCCACCACCTCTGTCCTTTCTGTGCTCTGGGCTCGGCAGCAGGATTGTGTTACTGGCTAAGCAGCAACTTTAAAGCTGCTCTGTCCAATCTCCTTGTGAAGGCAACCCTCTGAGTCCTCTTTGTGCCATGGTCACATTGCCCCAGGGCTAAGGCTTTGTGCTCTGAGAGCTGCATCCCTGTATTTCTGCATCCCTACATCCCTGCATCCCAGCCAGCCCCAGCACATGCATCAGTTGCATTGCTGTGTCTGGCATGCCTAGAGCTCTGTACCAGGGGGCAGATCAGGTGTTCCTAGCCCTCAGGCAGTGGCACCAATGCTGGTTTTGGGCTGTTGCAGGGAAAGAGCAGCTGCCAACAAGCTGGTGAGGCGCACGGAGAAGAAGCTGAAGGAGGTGTTCATGCAGGTGGAGGATGAACGGCGCCACGCGGACCAGTACAAGGAGCAGGTGGGTGGGGGCTCAGTGAAACCTCCTGGGGTGGGAAGGGCTGGTGAGGAGGAACTGTAATGGAAAGGGAATTAGAGGGGTGATTAAGCCCAGCAGGGACTGTGTGTGTGTGTGTGTGTGTGTGTGTGTGAGCTCTGCTGGGACAGGCTCTCCCAGGCTCTGTGGTGTTCCAGGGTCCAGGCTGGAGCCTGAACGAGTTTGTGCTCCATCCCCAGTGAGAGCAGTGCTGCATTCCCAGTGAGGGCTGTGCTGCATCCCCAGTGAGGGCTGTGCTGCATCCCCAGTCAGGCTGCAGCTCTGGGGTGACCCCGGGTGCTGGTTTGGTTGCAGATGGAGAAGGCCAATGCCAGGATGAAGCAGCTGAAGCGGCAGCTGGAGGAGGCAGAGGAGGAGGCCACGCGCGCCAACGCCTCGCGGCGCAAGCTGCAGCGCGAGCTGGACGATGCCACAGAGGCCAACGAGGGGCTGAGCAGGGAGGTCAGCACCCTCAAAAACAGGCTAAGGTCAGTGCCCTGGAACGCTGGGACTGAGATTGACCTGAGCCCACAGAGCCCCCTGGGGAACATCCAGCTGGGGAGCTGCTGGGGTTAGGGATGGCTCAAACTGGAGCCATGAGAACGAGAACAAGAATAACCTTGTTCTCATTACCATGGCTCATTACCATGAGCCATCAAACTGGAGCCATGGTAATGAGAACAAGAATATTCCATGGGGATATTCTTGACAGCTGCAGGGATGGGTGGGATATTGGGGAAGGGAGGGTGGGCAGGCCCTGGCACAGGGTGCCCAGAGCAGCTGTGGCTGCCCCTGCATCCCTGGCAGTGCCCAAGCCAGGCTGGACAGAGTTTGGAGCAGCCTGGGACAGTGGGAGGTGTCTCTGCCATGGCAGGGGTGGAACGGGCTGAGCTCTAAGATCCCCCCAGCCCAGCCCGTGCCGTGCCCCTGGGCGGGCCCGGGCGGTGCAGGAGCCCAGGAGCCTCTCCCAGCGCTGCTCTCCGTCCGCAGGAGGGGGGGACCCATCACCTTCTCCTCGAGCCGCTCGGGCCGGCGGCAGCTGCATATCGAGGGTGCCTCGCTGGAGCTGTCGGACGACGACGCCGAGAGTAAAGGCAGCGACGTGAACGAGGCTCCGCCAGCCCCCTCCGAGTAGCCCCGGCCCCGCCTGCATGCAGAGACCTTTCCAGCCCCGCAGGAGCGCCCCAGGAGCGCCCTGCCCTGCCCTCGGAACTGCCTTGTGGCCGGAAAGCTGCCTTACGACCCTCGGCATGTGCTACAAGGTTCCTTATCATAGGTCAACCATGTCTTAAGGCTCTCCAGCCTCACCACACTGTACCCTGCTTCAGATATAGGTACAACTGCTTTTTTATATATAGTAAACAACCGGGATCGTCTCTGTTCAGTGCATCTCTTTTCCAGATACTCATTGTAAAGCCATTTTATAAAGCATCATGTGAAGGATGAAACTTTTTTTTATCGATCCAGAAGCGTCATTCCCAGCGGGTGGGGGGCCAGGACAGACCCCTTGCCGTGGCTGTGCATGCCTTGTGTCCAGCAGCATCCTTCAGGCTCCGGGCTGGCCGCAGCCTCTCGGATCAGTGAAGACCAAACCGCTCCCATTTCTTTCTTTTCTCCCAATTGTTGTGATCCGCACACGACCCCTGAGTGAACTGTGAAAAACGGCCTTGGGAAGTGTTAGAGGGAAGTGTAGGGATGAGTGAGTAGTGTCTGTTTTTATCCTGCAATCCCATTTGAAGTGTTCTCAGCTCCATCCGTTCGTGTCCATGCAGTCCAGGCACACTGAGGTGGGTCCCGTCCCCGCACAGCCCGTGGAGCTCAGAGCCCCCCGGGCTGGGAGAATGTGAACACCAGTGGGAAATAAACACACAGCACAGGCAAAACTAATTTATTAATGTGAGGCCGAGCCAGGCTGTGGGGGCCCCGGGTCCTATGGGGCTCCCGCCCTGGATGGATGGATGTTGCCTGCCTACAGTTAACATGCCAGTGGATGTGAATCCTTTTTTTTTGTTGTTGTTGTTTTGTTGTTGTTTTTTTTATTTTGAGCAGTATTACAGTGAGTAGTTAGCGTTTTTTGTTTAAATAGCTGAAAACTGACATTACAGAAAGTGCCTTAGACACTACAGTACTAAGACAACGTTACATATATAATTTGCCTATATAACAATGATTTAATGTATTAATTTTGACTGTGCTTCATATCATGTACCTCTCTAGTCCAAGTGGTATTATTGATATTAGTGACAATGAATCAGTGTTAACTAGGAAACTTCCTCTGCCACATGCTCAAAACCCATGGATTTCCCTTTTTGGTTAAAAGCTTTAACATCTGTCGCAAAGGTTTTGTTGTGTGTATTTGGATATTTTTAATCAAACTGGCTGTTGACCACCAGGCGTCTGACTGCAAATATCTTGTTTTCTTGTATACCCATATTTCTAGACAATGATTTTTGTAAGACAATAAATTTATTCATTATAGATGCGGCCGCCTGCTCTGTTTACTTACTGGAAGAGCTCTCCCGAGGCTGGCATAGACCTTAATAAACGAGATATGACTGGAAGCTGCATTTTCCCTTCCTCCTCTTTTGTTTCCTTGCTTTTCTTTTTGGTTTTTTTTTTTTTTCTTTTATTTTGACCTAAATACAGCATCAATGGCTTGGTCTGAGCTGAGCCTTTGCCTTTGAATGCCACTGGCAGGGCCCAGCTGGAGCACAAAGAAACTCTGAGCTGTGGCACAGGGTCTGGGCTCCTGCCTGAGCAGTTACATCCCATATTTTGGGGTCTTGGGGTGCAGAACCTGCCCTGGGGCTGGGCAGGAGCTGGAGTCCAGGGTGGGAGGTTTTGGCTGGGTTTGGGACCAGGGTGGGACAGATGGGAGGGGAGGGCAGTAATGGGGAGAGGGGGTGGCCATGGGGAGGGTTACCCCACCGGCCTGGGGGGTGAGGCTCTGGCAGGAGCTCCAGAGGAATGGGATGGGCTGCAGGGGTGTTAGTGTGGGGCCAGGGACTCCAGGACAGGGGCAGGACACGGGCACAGCCCCAGGCACTGAGGGGATGGAGCAGCCCGGGAAGGGAAGGATGGAGCAGCCCTGGAGGGATGGAGCAACCCAGGAAGAGATGGAACAGCCCTGGAAAGGATGGAACAGCCCGGGAGGTGATGGAGCAACCCAGGGAAGGGATGGAGCAGCCTGGGAGGGGAAGGAGCAGCCTGGGAAGGGTCCCAGCCCAGCTCCCGTGCACAGCAAACTCCTTCCAGCTGCTCTAAGGAAGTAAAAATCCCCCACAAGGCTCAGCTGGAGGCTTCCAAGACTTCCCCAAGTGAAATATCGTGTCTCCTCCTCAGTGCCAGCAGCAAGGCTGGTATGGCCCCAGCAGTGCCGGGTGCCCTGTGCCCAAACTGAGCAACATTCCCAAGGGAAGGGGGTGTGGGATAATGTGGCGCTGCTTGAACACTGCCCTCCCCTCCCCAGGGCTTGGCAGAAAACCCTGCTGGACAAAGTAAGAGCCACGGCCACTGGTTCTGCAAAATCCACTGATTCCACATTAAAAGAACTTTATTTTTGGAAGATTACTCTCATTTGTTTTCATTCTTTTGAAACCACATCATGTCAGTGGCACCAGGGTGGAACGGTACATCCTATGGAAACATGCCAGAGAGAGGCTGAATAAATAAAGCTACAAAGCCCAAGTTATGTACAAAGACCTCAGGCAAAGGTATTATGTTTACAAATCTATGTACAATAAAACAAATGTAAACAGTCAAATGCAGCAGAGGATGCACAGGAAGGAAAGACCATACAAACCCTAATGGCAAAGGGACAATCCCACCTCCACTGCTGGGCCAGTGGGGTTTTTTTCTCAGCATTTAATTCAACCACCTGGGAGCTGCAGAGTCCCTGACCGATGACTGCTGAACCCTCAGCTCCAACCCTGGCTCCATTTGCTGGATCAGAAAAAAAATCCACTGACTCTGAGGCACATGGACAGAGAAACCACACAAATGTGCTGCCTGAAAGACCCACAAGGTTCAGTCGCCCCAAAGTGTCAGAGCAGCCTCCAGGTGAGGCTGCACAGTCCAGTCCTACAGCACAGGGGTGATGGACAGGGGGAGCAGCAGCTTCCTAAAGCTCCCATGGGGTCGTTGTGAGTGGGCTGAGGGATGGAGGCCAGCAGGGCCAGGGAGCTGTGGGGCAGCCCTGGGCATACCTGAGGGCACAGCCCCTGGCCACAGCACTGCCCACCTGCTCCAGGGAGAACAGCTCAGCCGTGCCAGGCCCAGCTGGGGGCTGGCATGGGCACAGTGCCTGGCTTTGTGTGTGTGTGTGTCCAGCTGTCCAGCGGGGATGGAACTGGCCTGGCCAGGCTGGAGCTGCTCACCCAGCCGTAATCTGGCTCCCCTGAGACAGCACCTGGGGCTGATCCCAAGTGCCAATGGCCCCAGGGCCACCAGTGGCCACCCCAGGGCACTTCCACGAGGTCTGAGAACAGCAGCTGCAGGGCCTGGCAGGGGACAGGGCAGAGGAGGGGACAAGGCTCTGTCAGACCTAAGTGAGAGGAGAGGGAAAGCCAAGGGGGCAAGGCTGGGCCTGGCCCCCAGACAGAGCAGGACTCAGTGTCCCCGAGCACAGCAGGACACTGTCCCCAAGCACAGCAGAGGTGGCAGCTGGCGGGGCCAGGGTAGACAAGGTCCACTACAGCGAGAGCAGAAAACAAACTGTATTGACAGGACACGGAGGGCCGTGGGCTCGGGGTCTCCTCTCAGGCCATGTTCCAGCAATGGGGTGGCAATGGGGAGGAATCAGGAGCAGTTCTTCTCGAGGTGGGCTGAGAAAAGCATCCAAGTCCAAGCCCTGGGGGCTCATACGCTCAGGGGGAGCATTCCCGGTGCCGAGGACGGGCGGGAGCCCCCCAGGCCAGGGGGGCCTTGGTCAAAGCCATTCACTGCCCTGGGGACAAGAGACAGCCCGTTAGGGGAGCAGCAGTCAGCACAGGCACTGCAGTGACCCTGCTCCTCCCTCCTTCCCTCCTCCATCCCTGCCAGCAGGGCAGGATGGGCCCAGCTGGATGCCCATGCCAGGGCTGGAGCTGGCACGGCCTGGCTGAGGTCACTGTGCCAGGGGGACGAGCGGCCACAGAGCCTGAGCCTGCTGGGGCTCACCAGGGGCTGGGCAGGGTCAGGGCAGCCCTCAGGGCATCCCCACCTGTCCCTGCCCTGGCAGTGAGTGCTCTGTGTCAGAGCCCAGCCACAGCCCCGTGTCCCCATGCCCAGGAGGGGACACACACACACACACACACACACAAACACAGACACACACATACACACACAGCAGTGTCTCAGCCCCGTGTCCCTGTGCCTGGGAGGGGACACACACACACACACACACACACACACACACTCTCAGCAGTGTCCCAGCCCAGCAGAGCTGGCTCTGTGCCCCACAGTCCCCACAGGGCTGCAGGGGAGGCTCCCAGTGCTGAACCACAGGATGCAGCGGCTCCCCCTCCCCAGAGTCCTGCTGGAGCTGTGCAGCTCCTGCCTTCCCACAGTAGCCTGTGGGTCCAGCAGCTTTTCCTCATCTCCTGGGAGCTCCTGCCAGCCAGGAGCAGCATTCCCTGCTGGAAATGTCCCTGCACTGGCTCCTCAGGGATGTTTCTGGCTGCCTGTCCCTGCAGTGCCACAAGCTTTGTGTCCATGTCCAACCACTCTCTGCCCTGATTACTAATTTGGACTCATTAATCATTAATCTGCGTTTCAAGCTGTATTTTGTACTTAGCACCTCACGCCCAAGACTCCCTCAGCTCTAAATATCCAACAAATCCTGGGTGGAAGATTTTCCTGGAGCTGACCAGCCTGGCCTGAAGGAGAAATGGACCTGCTAAAGCACACCTGGAACTGCCCCAGGTGCTCCCAGCTGCCACAGCTGGGCAGGGACAGTGACACCAAGCAGGGACAGTGACACAGAGCAGGGACACTGCTGTCCCCACCCACACTGTCCCCTCCCTGTGCCCTTGTTTGCTTTCCTGCCAGCCACAACCACACCACTGCACATCAGCAGGTCAAGAACCACAAAATGCTGGAGGAAAATCCGAAGCAGAGGGCAAACCTTCCACATGAACTCCATCCATGAAACCTCACTTCCCCTACACCCCTGCTGTGACCAGTTCCATCAGAAACATGCACTTATGGAAGTATTAAACAGAATATTAAACAGAATTAAACAAAGCAAGCAGCACTAAGGCTTATGTCTGCAACAGGTCACAGCAGCAGAGAGATTTATTTCAAGTCAGGAGAAAGAGCAATTGCACTCAGGCTTTGACCAGGGCCCATTAGTGTGGCACTACCAACTAGCTTGTGCAGTTAGCAGAGCCCCAGCCCTGCCCCAAGCCCCAGGTTACACCACATGCAGCCAATCAGTGCAAATGAATTCATTTACCCATGACCAAGGTGGGGAATATGACCTTCTCATGCCTAGTGGAGAGAAAGGGAAAGTTTATTCACACAAAAATGACATTCCTGAGCACAGAGCAGCTGGGGCCAAGCAAAGCTCCGCTGAGTGAGCTCTGCCCAGTGAGGCTGCTCTGCAGGGGCAGCACAGCACAGATCACTGCACCACACACAGCTCCCCTCTCCGAGGGAACCTTCCAATGGGTCAGGGACTGGGAAAATACAGATCTCCCAGCCTGGAAAAACCCAGATTTCCCAGCCTGATATTGTGGTCAGGGCTCGGGGTACCAGTGCAGACACCTCTGAGTGCTGGGTGTGAGCACAGGCACTTCTCACATTGAACTTCAGCCCCTTCATTAAAACAAAGCCCAAGGGATTCACAAAACCAGCCAAGAATAAACATCAGCTGTGAGGACAGTCAGGACTGCAGGAGGGGAACAAGCACCTCAGGCTGGCTGTCCTGCAGAGCCCAGAGCAGTTCTGCTTCCTGGACAAAACTGGACTGACATTAACAACCAATTAACAATAATTACAATATCAAGATACAAGTACCCATCCTGAGGATCATCCTCAGGTGCTGTTCTGGCATCTGGACAAAACCTGCATGTTCCTGAAGGGACAAATCTGCAGGAAACTGATCTTATACCTGACACTGCTGAGTCTTTAACAAGCAGATAAACCCTGACTGCCCCAGGTCTGCAGCCAAGCTCTGGTGCAAGCCCTTGCTGTGCTCCAGGCCTCCCCTAAAGAGGGGGTTGACAAGAGCTGGAGACACCTCAGATATTTCAATGAAATGGCAGAGCAAACAGAGCTGTAACAGAGCTGTAATGGTGTGGCTGAGTTATCTGTGCCCAACCCAGCACTCAGCCACCAGCTACTCCTGGGGCAGTGACTGCAGAGTGGAGCAGGGCTGTGCTCACAGCTGGGGCAGAGTCACATCTGGAGCAGGGTTACATTCACACCTGGAGCAGAATTACACCTGGAGCAGGGCTGCACTCACACCTGGGTCAGGGCTGCTCCCCCAGTGCAGCTGCCAGGGCCCAGCCAGGCTTTCCAGAGCAGCCCTGGAGCACAGCACGGGCACTGCCAGCCCTGCTGGGCACAGAGTGTCTCAGGGACAGCCTGGGAGCAGCCCAGGGGCTGAGGGGACAAGGACAGGACAGGGGGCCATGCAGCACCTCTGGCCACTTGCAGATAAGCACATGAACACTTCCAGCCCTGTTCCTGTCCCTGCCACCCTCAGCTCTGCTGCAGCATTTCCTTCCAGGCCTTCCCAGCCTGCTCCTCCCTCCAGGCAGCCAGCCCTGGATAAGGAGTGTGATGACAATCTGTATAATTAAAAGTGACCCCCACCCTGAGAGCAATCAGCTTATTGTCCCAGCACACCTCAATATAGCCCTGCTGCCTGCCAGGAGCTGCCATAATCCCTGCCCAGCACCTCCCTGCAGCTGCAGGAGCACTGCTGGGGAGGGACAGCCCACCCTGCAGCTCACACAGCCCCAAAGGCTGATCTGCACGTGAGTTCAAGGCTCTTAATCCTTCCTTTCCAAACACCAGCAGCTGCAGAAGCTCCCAGGGCCAGTTTTTAGGGTGCATCTTGTCCTGTTTCCCTCACAGTCCCGCTGAGGATGGATATGGGGAGCTCAGCTGGCTGCTCTGGCACTTCCAGGTTGAAATATTCTCTAAAATAAATGCAGAATTGGGGAAGTGCTGACTATCAGCACTGAACTGCACTGAGATTTAACGTGCAGGGAGCATGGAGGCTGTTTGCCCTCAGCACCACTGGAGAACCCTGTGCTTTCTACCTCTGTGGCCCTGAGCAGTGAGGAACGGGGGAATGCCTCCTGCAGCAGCACTGCCAGCATCCCAGAGGGAGCTCTGAGCACACACACACGGAGTCCTTGTTCCCAGGATGGCCCACAGCAGGGAGGAGCCAAACTCCATCACCAATGATTCATCCTCCCCTCCTGGAGGGGGTGTGAGCTGCAGGACTCCCTCCCTCCTTCCAGGGAACATTCCTGCCTGCCCTGGCTCTGAGGGGGAATCTCCAGCTGTGGTTGTGCACCTCCCCAGAGCACACCTGCAGCTTGGGCACCCCCTCCTCTGCCCCTGAGATGCCCATTCCTCAGTGCCTGGGGTTGGCACAGCCACCAGATCAGGCAGACGCCTTTAGAGGGCTCATCCCCCACTTCCTGGGCTTGGTAGAGCCACCAGGAGATGGGGCAGATGCCCATAGAGGGCTCAATGGCATTCATTCCTCACAGCCTGGGGTTGGCACAGCCACCAGGTGATGGGGCAGGACTGGCACTGCCACTCCAGGGCACAGCAGTGCCTGACTCACCCCTGGCCAAGGCAGGAGAGGGCACAGCAGTGCCTGATTTACCCCTTGCCAGAGCAGGAGAGGGCACAGCAGTGCCTGACTCACCCCTTGTCAAAGAAGGACGTGTGCCCTGGGTGTGGGTACTTGGTGCCGTTGCTGCTCAGCATGGCGCTGCTGACGTTCCCTGAAATGTAGGATTTCCGTGATGCCTGGTCCTTTGCAAAGTTTCTGCAAGCAGCTAATTTGGATTCTAAGGCCTGTGAAAGGGGAGGAAAGGACAGTGTTAAAGAAGTGACACCATGAAGAGGGATGTGTTTTGCTGCTCATGAGCCTCAAGTTGCCATGATCAGGACTCCAGTGTGATCACCCCTGGCAAAAAAACGGGAACAAAGCTGTCATTGCCTCATCACCCCACCACAAAGGAACACACAGATGCTGATGCAGACTGCCAGACATTACTCAGCTCCACGAGGGCTCAGATTCAAGAACAGACGAACTCTGAAATAATTACCCAAGATAAGGAAGCCAAATCCCAGCAGAAGTTACCCAAACTTCTTCCCTCTGCAGCTGCCCTGAACTGATCAGAGCACTGAGAGCCTAAAGCAGAATCCTCAAGCTTTGAGAGGGACTGTGCATGTGGAAAGTTATTTTTTTCACCAGGACAATGTTTCCTGGAGTTTCTTTCTTAATCTTGGCTTGCAAAATAAAGTCAATTTCTAAAGTTTCACTGCCACCCTTCCAAAGAGGCCTGGTGAAGTTTCTTTCCCCCACGCAAAGTGCCAGTGACTCCTGGAAGGAGGAGCAACATCCTGATTCTGTCCTTTAGTCCAGAGCATCACCTGCCCTTTCTGCCCTCATCAGATGCTGAATATCCACCTTGTCCTGGAGATCCACGTGGTGTACCAGACAGCCCTCATTCATTACAGCTTTCAGAACATTGCAAATGCCTGCAGTGGGGACTGAAATCCATCTCCCCAAATGTGGGCTTTGCTCCTGCTCTGCACAGAATATTGCATTAAGAGGGCACTGACATGCTGCAACCGGTGAATGAGCCCTGGGCACACTCCTATAGGAATCCCTGGAAGTTTATTTAGGGGTTATGGACTATGCGGGCAGCTGTAGGCAGCTCTGGGTGTCACAGATTGTCCCCTGGCCACAGGCAGTGTCACCTGAGCCCTGTCTCAGCTGCAGGCAGGGGAGCAGAGGGGAAACCTCCTGCAGAGACAGGAGGACAAAGCTTGGGATGGGGCACAGCCAGACCCCAAAGAACTGAGCAGCCCCTAAGTGCTCCAGAGCCCTGTCCCAGGGCCAGCGTGGCTCAGGCAGGCTGGAGAGCAGCTTGCTTATTTGGCATTTCCTGTCCTGACAGAGTAATCACAGGGATTGGCACTAAGCTCCCCAAATCCCCTGCAGCCTCTTGCTCACAATGATCCCCTGTGAAACATGTCACTGCTAACCCCAGCTGTCCTGCTGCCCTTTCAAACCAGGCCTGAGCTCCAAGGGGAGCAGCCAGGGCATTTTTCATGTCCAAACCTGCTAAAACAACTGTGTGAGCTGTCTGCTGCAGTGCAGCTCCTGGCAGGCTCCAGGGGCACAGGGCACAGCCAGCCACAGCTGCCCTGAGGTCCTCTCACACTCCAACCTCCACAGCTCAGAGCAGCTCCTGGCAGCTCCAAAGTCATTTCTGCTTCCACAGGGAGAGCCTGGGTCCTGAGCAGCACTGCAGCAGATGTTGAGAGCAGTTCTTCTCTGCTGACAGTGTAATCCCTTTAAAGGCTCATGCATTTCACTTCCCCACCAGGCACAGATGGGAGCATTTGGCTTTCTCCTCATTTATTTTCTCACTTTCTTACCAAAGGTTTTCAGGCTGGTTTTTCTTTCAGTGTCTGTGGCAGATCTCAGTGGCAGAGGAGCTGTCCCACCCTGGCAGGGAGATCCCAGCTCCTGCTCACCCAGGGCCTGAGCTCCAGCTCTGCAGCCCAGGCAGAGGAAGCTGCAGGCCCAGCTAAGGTAAGGACAAGTTGGCCGTGTCTAACCCACCACTTGAAAAATTGTTATTCCAAATGTGAATTTTGTCATCCCAAATTTGATTCAGAACCATAGGATCAGGCTTTAAAAATCAAAATAATTTAAAAAATAAAGCATTGTTAAATACTAAGCAGTGAATGGATGATCTGGCAGCTCCAGAAAGCAACCAGCAGGGCCCAGGCTGTGCTGTGGCTGAGCACAGGGACAGCAGCCCCAGGGACAGGCAGAGCTCAGCACTCACCCCCACTTTGCGTAGCAGATCTCCCACGATGTTGAGTGCAGATATTCGAGCTGAAGGAGTGAGTGGGCTGGTTCCAAACCCATTTGGTATAGCTGCAAACACAGACACCTCTCATTACTTCACTCCTCCACAGCCCAGGTTCTTCAAAAATTTAAATACATCAGCTTCTACATTAAAAACAAACCCCAAACACATCTACAGTCTTGCTGCAGACATTTCATACAATCACCCATAGTAACTGCAGGATCACTAGGCAGGGAGGATGATAAAGTTTAATTCCTGCCCGGGCTGCCATCAGCCCCCCCCAGCAGAGTTCATGCCCTCTCCATCTGCAAGGCTACTGACTGCAATCCATCCCAGCAGCCAGAGCTGCCTCTGAAACACCCACTGTTAATCCCTGGGACAGCCCAGAGCCCTCCAGATGGGAAAGGGGCTGGGCTGAGATCCTACTGCCCCACACAGACCCCTGGGAAGTCACTGTGGTGACAGAGACTCCAAATTCCTGACCAGGCTCACCCACCACTGCTGCTGCACATGGAGCAGAATTATCAGTCCCTGCACTCCCCTGCACTCCCAAATATCTGCAGGACCCCACTGCAAACCCTGCCTGCTCCCAAAGGCAGTCCCCAACCTTCACTGTCCTCTGAAAGCCATGAAAAGCTTCTTTGAAAGGAATAATCAAAGAAACAGGAGAAAAGGATGAGAAGAACACGATAGCATCTGGCTCTCAGAGATGTACCAAGGATGTGGGAAAGAGCCAGCCCAGAGTTCCTTTTCCCCCCAGCCATGTTCCAAAGCTGAGCATTAATCAGTAAATTTACTCCTGAAATGCACTGCTGCTACCCTGGGATCACACACACACTTGGAAATGTGTGAGATCCACACCCCATCCACCTCTAGTTCCTTAAGGAGCACAACCAGACCCCATTCCTGTGGATGGTACCTTTTGGGGAAGGAAAACTATTTTCTGATCCTTTTCCAACGGGTGTGGCTGGCAAGGAGAGAGAGGCCTGGACAGCTGAGTCCATCTTCTCACAGTCCAGAGTGGGGGAGCTGGGAGCTGATTTCCGTGTCACCTCCTGCTGCCTTTCCCTCACAGCCAGCTCCTGCCGCAGGTCTGAGGGTTGAAAGAAGGAAAAAAACCCACAAAATCCCATATTAGTGATTGACAAACTCACAAACCGTCTCTCTGTTCATTTGGGAGGGGCAGCAGCAGGAAATTCCCACCAATCCTGGGTTGGTGCCTGCTGCTTCCCCCAGGAGTGGAGACAGTGCTCAGAGCAGCCCCATCCCATTATCCCACCCGATTATCCCATCCCATTGTCCCATCCCACCCCATTGTCCCACCCCATCCCTGCCTGCCCCACACAGCTCCTGTCCCTGGCATGAGGGCAGCTGATTTACATCAGGATTTTTCCCCATTTGCAGTGTGAGCTCCACATTCCCAAAACTGCAGCTGGACACAAAGAGGAGCTGCTGCTGCTGCTGCTGCTGGGCCCAGCTCCTCCTCAAACCCAGCCTGGGAGAACAGAGCACTGATCTGTTCCTGTGCTTCCCCTTCCCCGCATTCTCCTCCCAGTTAATAATGCACACAAGCCAAAGGCAGTCCAAAGGTTGCAGCCAATTTCTTGATGCCCTGACAAGTCAAAGATCAGACTGGAGGGCAGTCTAAAGGACTGGGCCTTAGAAAAGCCTGGCTTTATTCTCACTTCCTCCCCAGACTGCAGCTTATCCCTTCCCCTTTCCTAGCTTTTTGCTACCAGGAACACCCAGCCCAGCCCAGCAATGGATCTCTCAAATCCTCAGAAAGATGCAAACAAACACTCCAAGTGAGTTGTTCCTTTTTGGGCCAGAGTAACTTCACTTTCACAGAACTCCTATTCCTTGCCTCAATCTGGTACAAAAGCAAAATTACCTGCACATAACAGCTTTAAAGCTGTAACAAATATTTAGAGCTGATTTTAGGTAAAACAGCAGAGCTGAAGTGAAAATCTGCCTGGGCTCCCAGAAGAGGATCTGAGGCTGTTCAATCAGAAATGTCATGCTGGAATTGGACAGTACCAGTTCTTTTAGGATCTGAGGCTATTCAATCGGAACTGTCATATTTGATTTGGACAGAACCAGTTCTTTTAGAGGCTATTGTTCCTGCTTACTGCCAGGGGGAATAACTCACAAATGCTAAAAATGTCCAAATGACTCATCTAAGAAACAAGATGTCTGTTTTACTGATTATTCCAGTGTTCTAGAAAACAGTCCCCTGGGTTTTGCTGGTTTTTCCAGTTTTATTGCTCTAATATCACATTACAATACATATACTCCCTCAGAAAATTTCTTTCTTCACACTTATTTCAAAATCCCTGTGCTTCCAATACAATTTCTGGGGCACAGATTTGCTTCAAAAAGGTTCATAGAGGAGAAAAACAACAAAAAATGCCAGCCTGCTGTCAGGTGTGTTCTTACACTGAGCTCCAGGCCTTAAATGAGGAATATTTTAGAAAGCTTCATTTAGGGAACAAAGTTTCAAACCACCAACCTCTAAAGCCATTATTGGCTGGCACAGGCTGATGAGCAGAAACCTCCACTGTTAGAGAAATCAGTTTATAGCACCAGTAAAAATGATTCCCCAGAATCCTCAGTGTGAAATCCACTGGGGAACTCCTGATCTTATCCCAGGACACCATCTCAAACATCTCCCACAGGTTTAAACACAGATTTTACCAGAACACCTTAAATAATACATTCAAGGCAATTTCCAAGGGGCTTAGAAGGAACACAGGAGAGATTTTTTAAGAGTTGCTTGATCATTTATCGTGTATTTCCCTGTCATTTCCTGTGCTTTCCCTTCCTGTAAACCCACAACAAGAGGAACTTGTGAAGCAACTTCCTCAATTCTCTTACATCTGTGGAACAGAGTATTTTTGTGTTAAAAATCCTGAATTCATCAATTGTTAATTCTGCCCTAAATGAGGAAATTTTTCTTTTTGGCTACACTGGACATACAAAGAACACACTGTCAGTAAAACCTGAAGCATGCAGTTCAAGTCTCATCATGTGAGGCTTTCTAGAAACACGAGCTCTGCTTGTTGCACATCTCCTTTAGCAACCCAGCCCTGCACCAGGAGCCAGAACCAACCAAACCAGCCATACCTCTTGCTTCATCCTTTAATCTCTGTACAGAGACCAGCAATGACTCCTTGTCATCCAGTTCACTTTCTAAAAATGCATTTCTCTCAATAGCTTGGTTCAGCCTTTGTTCAAAGTCTTCCAATGAAACTATTGTTGCCCTAGAAACAAAATCCAGAATATTAGGTTCTTCAGCTCAGCCAGCATAAAAGCTTATTCAGAAGCATAACAGAAGGAAAATGTTAGCAGGGCTATGTTCAAGGGAAGTATCTGAAAGCCACGGAAATGCTGCTTAGGAAGGAGTAATCAAAGAAACAGGAGAAAAGGATGAGAAGAACATGATAGCATCTGGCTCTCAGAGAGGTACCAAGGATGTGGGAAAGAGCCAGCCCAGAGCTCCTTTTCCCCCAGCCCAGAACTCCTTTTCCCCCAGCCATGTTCCAAAGCTGAGCATTAATCAGTGCACCAGTGTCGCAGACATATTTTCTGAAAAATCCTTTCATTAGGATCTTTTGTCCTGAGAAGCTGAGAAGCTTCAGCTTCCCCATGTTTTGCTGCTTTGGAATGTGATTTGGAGAATTGTTTACCCAGCATGTGAATTGTTTTTACTTGATGACCAACGACAGCCACCTGTGTCGAGGCTGTAAGAAGTCACAAGATTTTATTATCATTCTTTTCCTTTCTATTCCTTTCAAGCCTTCTGATGAAATCCTTTCTTCTGTTCTTTTAGTATAGTTTTAATATATAATTATAATATAATATAATATAATATAATATAATATAATCAATATAACATAACATAACATAATATAATGTATCAGCCTTCTGAAACATGCAGTCGAGATTCTCATCTCTTCCCATGTCATGGTTGCCTGCAAACTCCACATTTGGTGACCCTGAGTGAGGAAAATTGGCACACCCCAGCTCAGGTGGAGCTGTGCTCTCAGGGCTCTGCACAGCCCCAGCCCAGCCAGGTGGGCAGCAGAGCACTGGGACATTACCTCAGACCCAATTCCTCCCAAAACCAGTGCCAAAAGTTAGTCATGGGCTTAAGAGCCTTGTGCAAACAGGGCTCAGCTCTCAGACCTTTTCTCCAGATGGCCAGAGGCTCATTCCTGCTCTCCCTGAATCAATGGCAGCATTCCCACTGCGCAGAAGGGAAGCATGACCTCCTCCCAAAGTGGGTGCTGCCAGCTGCAGCCTGCTCATTGCAGCACTAGGACAGGGCAGGGCTGCTCCCTCCAGCTGCTCTGCAAGGCACCAGGACACTCTCTGGCCTGCCTGATTGAACAGGACTATGGAAAGCAGGAGACTGACTTCAAAGGCGCTCTGAGGCAGCAGCACCACAAATACCAGTCACAAATATCAGGGGCAGTGCAGGGGCCTGGCTGGCTCTGGGCACAAAGCACACCTCCCCTCCTGCTGCAGCAGGAACCAGCTGGTGATGAGGGGCAACTGCACTGCTCAAAGAATCCCAAATCTTGGGGCTGTTTGGGGTTTTTCTGATATTTTCCCTTTAAGGAACAATGAAATGCTCGAGCTGAGTAGCAAAGAAAAGATCTTTGTGGTGAAAATTCAAAGGGAAGAGAGGGTTTGCAGCCTTCACCTCTTGGCACGTTCCAGGTCATCGTTGGCCTGCTCCAGCTCCCTCACATACTTGTGCAGCTGGTCTTTGATGGCCCTTGTCTGGCTCAGGTCATCCTCCAACAACGACACCTGCTTGTAACTCTGGGCATACTGGTGCTCCAGTTTCTCCTGAAACAAAGCACAGGGAGATAAATATCAGCTACTGGCACTGACCAAGCCATCAGCACAAAAAGGGGACAAAAAAGTGTCACTCTGTGTGCAGCATGCTGGTTTTGGAGTGCTGGTAATTCAGAGCAGAAACGGGAGAGGGAGAAGGAACAGGCTGTGAGCCTCAGAGCTGGCCCCAGTGCAGAATGGCACAGCTGCCTGTCAGGGATGCAGCCCTGCATCTGCTGCCATCAGCCTGCACTGACAGCTGCTCCAGGAGGGCAGGGAGACATCCACGTGCCCTGCCAGCCTCCCCTCTGTGCCTCTACCCTGCCATCTCTCTGTGCCCCTGCCCTGACAGCCTCCCCTGAGTGCCCCTGCTCTGACAGCACACACCCAAATGCAGAAATTCTGATGTGTCCATTGGCAAAAATGGGCCACTGAAATTGTCACAAAACCACCAGGTCCACAGAAGAATTCACTGCCAAAAACCCTCTGAAGGCCTATGGAGAAACTCCTGAGCTCCTAAAACACATCCTGACCCTGCAAGTGCAGCTGGGACTGGAGACACCAAGCAATCCCATAAACCCTCCTTCCACTGAGTGAATTTCTAACCTCTGTCTTCACTAAATAAGCCAAGACTGCCCGAAATGATTTTTCAAGATTACAAGAGAGGCAAGAACCTGTTAGCACAGAGGCATCAATTGAGAGCCACCTTTTGCAGATCCTTCAGCAATTCCTGGCTCCACAGATACAGCTGTGAATGGACTGGAGGCTCCCTGAAAATGGGCACAAATCACCCAATTCCTGCTTTCTGTGGGGTCTCATGAAACCAGAGAGACCCTGAGGGCACCGAGACTGGTTTGCAAGGAAAGGTGACAAGGCAGTGGCCTGGCAGACCCCCTGTGCTGTGCCCTGTTGCTATGCTGCTGTTCCCTGTGGAACAAATAAAGCTCCTCCTTGGCACAGCCTGGGGAATTCAAAGCATCACAAACTCCAGGACCAAGTTTCATGACGTGAACGAGAAAAATTCCGCCAGAAACGTCCCTGGCCTTATTTGGGTACATGCCATGCTTGCTTCAGTGTGGATCTTAACCAGACATCTCCTTTTTAATTTGGATATTCAGTGTCCAAGAGCAGCCCAGACAATCCAAGAAGAGATCCAAGACGAGCTGAAAGGAAAAGCAGCACTACCACACAGAAAACTTACCTTTAATGTTTCCACTTCATATTTCAGTCTTTGGTTATCTGCTTGCAAATCTCTGTTCCTCTGCTCAGCTTGTACTAGCTGTGCCTCCAACTCAGCCTCTAATTCCCTGCTTCCCTCCTGGAACTCAGCCAGCTCTTCACGAGCCTCCTGGAAGCTGCAAGGAGAGGATTGCATCAGTGGAAAAGCCAGCATCTCCCAAGTTACAACAAAACTGCAGCTCTTCTCAAAGAAAAAGCTGAAAAACACGAGTTTTAAAGCACTTAAGTGTCAGCCATAGGCCTCTAAGGGGGAAAAGAAAAATGGGAAAATAGAGAAATTGCATTAAGCTAAGCTATTGAAGGAAATTAATTCTCTTACATCAAACCCAGCAGCCACCTGGAATGCCTGTGTGGAATCAAAGCTATTTACAGCATTCAAGGGAGCCTGAGCAGCACTTTGTGCTCCACTAGCTCTCACTGCTGGCAGACTTTATGGAACAGACAATGAATTAAGCAAACATTTAACCAGATTTTGGTCAGCAGCTGAAGAGAGAACAACATTTTCTGCATCTCTGCACTAGCTGGAAAATTCAAGTTAGTAAAAATCCTGCAGAGTCAGGAGGGCAGGACATGCCTACCTCATTCCACTGTGAGTTATTAAATACCAGAAGTAGCCACCCCACATACTTTGCTTATTAAATTTGCATCTTTACCACAGGTAATGGCTGAGACCTGAGCAAGCAGCAGAGAAAAACACCGAGGCTCTGGGCAACAACACATCCAGGGGTGCCTCAGATGGAATTCCTGAGCCACAAGAACAGCTCAGGTTTCTCCAGACAGACAGGCCCCTCCACATTCCCAACACAGTCCCAAAAAACCCCAAACCGAACAAGAAACCCCATTTGGACCTTGGGCTCTGTGGGTTTGAGAGGGATTTAACTCCAAATAAACCTCAGCCCATGCCCCAGTCTCTCCAGATGCACAGCACTGCTCCTGAGAGCAGCTGCAGTTTCTCCTGGCACTTTGGGTGCCAAAGCTCTGCAAATTATGCAAACCACAGGCACAGGCAGGACCAGGAGCCATGGAACACTTGGATAAAATGCAGCAGAGACCAAATCAGGCACTTTTCATACCAGTAACTCCACTACAAGAAGCTTGAGGGAACAGGAATGATACAAGGCAAGCCCAAAGGCACCTTCTTGTGATAAAACGCCAGGATACCACTCAAGGCAGCACTTTAATTACACAAGATCATAGAAAGGCTCTGCTCTTGCTCAAACACGCTCAAAACATAGCCTGCAGTTCTTGGCATGGTGACACTGGGCAAGGAACACTCAGCTCCCACAAAGATGGAAATTTTAAAGTTGGAAATCCTTTCCAGAGAATTCTCTTCTCACAGGTTTTCTCTGAAGTATCTAATAACCATCTTGGTGTGGCCTTGCAGAGGAACAGATTAAACAGCCATCATTAAGATCCAAATCCTGGTCATTAAGAACCACATTCAGCTTGCAAATCCACAATACCTTTGCTTGTACTTCAAGGAAAGTTCTTTCCAATATGCAGTTTCCTCCTCTGGACTCGAGAAAGTAGGAATTTCTTCACTGTCCATGATCAACACGACCTGCAGGACACAAACACAGGGATACACTCAGGACAAACCCAGGCAGATCACTCCAAAACCTCTGCTCAGTCCTTTCCAGGCACCAGGATTGGCACCCACAGGCAGATGCCAGGAGTGCCTGCAGGGCTCACCCAGCACTCAGAGCTGCCCCAAGGAGCCCCAGGGCTTTACCCAGCTTCTAAAAGGGCTCCTGGAGCAGCTGGAATAAGAGCAGAAGGGCTGGCTGTATTTTGTAGCTGCCACCAAAATTCCAGTGGTGCCACAATGTCACAGACATGTTTTATGAAAAATCCTTTCCTTAGGATTTTTTCTTCTGAGAGGCTGAGAGACCTCAAAGACAAAATCTAAACAATGATTATCTGCTGCTATAAAATTCAACAAGTAGATCTGTGATTGGTCTCATGTGGTTGTTTCTAATTAATGGCCAATCATAGTCTAGCTGTCCAAACTGTCTCAGTCAGTCACAAGCCTTTGTTATCATTCCTTTTTCTATTCTTAGCTAGCCTTCTGATGAAATCCTTTCTTCTATTATTTCAATATAGTTTTAATAGTATATATATCATAAAATAATAAATCAGCCTTCTGAAACATGGAGTCAGATCCTCTTCTCTCATCCTAAAACCCCTGTGAACATCACCACAATTAGTGACCCTGAGTGATGAAGAATTCCCACACCACAAGCCCTCTCAGGCCCACAGCTGTCACACACTCAAATTCACAGCTATCAGTTTCCACTTTACCCCATTAAATGTTCTGAAGAGATTTTGCCTCCTGCCACCACACAGTAACTGCACTGAGGCTGCTTTCAGAGCTGCAAGGTGAGCAGGGAAGGAGGATGAGCACTCCAGGTGAGGTAAGCACAAACAGCTCTGTGTGCACATCAAAACTCAACTCATTCTTCCTGCAGCAAGTCCTGGTTAATTCCCACTTGTGTCACATGCAGGTTACAGGAATTATCCACGTGGTCCTGCTGCCTCAGCCAGCCACAGGAAGATCAGCCTGTCCCAGAAATGACATGGTCACATCAAAGAGGAGTGTTCAGAGAAGTTTCCCACATCAAGGCACTGGAGATCCCCTCTCCATGAGGATCCTGCTTACTTGGACTGCCCAGGCTATCAGCCAGCACAGGAAACACAACCCAACATACCTCTGGTGTGGTTTTATGGTTTTATATGGTCTAGAGGACATATCAGAGGCCTCAGCACACACCAGGTGTCAGAGGTGATGAAGGAGATAAAATGCAGAGCAGGACCAAGAGAATGCTCAGACCCCTCCAGGAGATGCACCATTGCTGAGCCCTCCCCAAGCAATCCCACAGCTCTTCAGGGCATTTTTTTTTCTCCTTACAAAGCCAAGCCTCAAATTCTGTCCTCACCACCCCAAAAAAGAAGGGGGTGAACCCAAGCTCCAGGCAGAGGCTGTGAACAATGCCTGCACCGAGCCCATCGATCAGGAGAGCTGACCTAAAAGTCCTGACTTAACAGCCATCACTTCCCAGCCAAGCCTGTCCCCTCAGGCTAAAACTGTCACACTAATGTGTTCTGTATCTCAGTGACCCACATTCCTGACACCTCAAAGTGGGCCAGAACAACCCCCTGCTTTCACCAGAGGGCAGCCAGGCCAAGCACAGCAAGGCAGAAGTGGCACATTGGCTCTCCAGCTGAGCCTGCAGCTGCCACAAGCCAAGAGCAAATGATCCACAGAGTGCCAAGCACCTCAAATCCACCTCCAACCTCACACTGGGCTCATTTAACGGCACAGCTTTGCTGCAGAAGCAAACATGTCATGGCTCAGGAGAAGGGATGGGTTTTCCTCTCCTGCACTGAGAAAATGAGAGGTACCTGTGGAGCCATTCCCATCACAAATTTCAGACAGGATTTTCTTTGGGAGCACTTGCATCAGCCGTTACCAAGGCAGCTCAGTCACTCCACAGGGACAGGTCCCTGTGCAGAAGCTGTGGATGTGGAGCTCAGTATTCCTGCCTGGACTGCTGCAGTCCCACAGTGGGAGCACAGAGCAGACACCTGGCACAGCTCAGGTGTGCCCAGCAGCTCCTGGGCAGTGGGAGCAGACACCTGGCACAGCTCAGGTGTGCTCAGCAGCTCCTGGGCAGAGATTCCCACTGACAGGACAGGGCACTGCTGGTGCTGTCCCCAGAACTTATCAACACTGATCCAACCCTTCCACAAACCCCTCCAACCTTTCCCTGACTAGCTCTAAACCAGAGAGGCTCAGAGCAGCAGGGAGCACATTCACCCCAGAATAAACCAGATAAAGCACAGCACAGGCTCAGCTCCCACAGCTCAGGAGCTGGGTTCAAAAGGTGAGCAGCCAAGCGGGCTGTCAGTAAAATTCAGGATGTGGCTAGAAAAAAGCTTGTGCAAGGAAGTGTCTTACATAATTTCCTAGAAGCAGCTGAGATAAGGCACAAGACTCCTTCCTGTCTGCTCACACGGGGCACACCCTTGGAGATCAACATCTGAGGGATCCCTGCGGGCACAGCAGCCTGTTCAAGGCCGGGAGGGGCTGCCTGGGGCTGCCAAGGACAGGTGGTGTGTTTGCCCCCGACTCCTTGTCCAGCACCTTCTCCTTCCACACACCTGAGGGAGGAGATTCAGCTGCCTCAGGAATTCTGGGCAGGAATTCTCCCTTCCCAGCCTTCCCAGATCTTCCCCAGCTCTCCCATCCTGCTTGGTGAGGGGTGTGGTAGGTCATGATTGCCCCTGCTCTGTGTGTCCCACCATCCCTAATGCCACCAGCAGGGATTTGGGATCTGCTGATTTGGGATCAGCACATGAATCCCTGCTGCAGATGCCAACACCAGTGTGCACTGCTGAGCTCCAGCACTCACATCCTGCTTTTTGTATTCTTTATTATTTTATTTCTATTTTATCCTGCTTTTCATATTCTTTATTATTTTATTTCTATTTTATCCTGCTTTTTGTATTCTTTATTATTTCATTTCTATTTTATCCTGCTTTTTGTATTCTTCATTTTTTAATTTATATTTATATTTTATCCTGCTTTTTGTATTCTCACAAGGGGCAGGACAAAGGGATCAGAGCACACAGCCACCCTGCAAACCAAAATATCAACCTGGGAGCTGGGGCATGCTGACACTTCCAGACCTGCTCCCAGCACATATGTGGCCATGGGAAAATCCTTCACTCTGCCAACCTCTGCCCATTCCCTCAGAATGATCCACAAAAAGATGGATTGTGCAAGCAGAGAGCAAATCCCAGGAGTTATCAGAGCCCAGCCAGACAACCCCGCAGATCTCATGTGTGGGAGAGTGGAGGCCCACGGAATACCAAGAGTTTAACAAAAAGTGCTTTGCCTCAGCCTGCTGCCTGTTGTCCTGGCCCTGGGAATTCTCTCAGGAGCTGAGAACCAACATGGCCAGTCCTTCCTATTCAGGGCTTCTTTGCATACGTGGCACTTGCAGAATCCAGCCTTTGACAAACAACACTGAGGCTTTCAGGGAGCAGACAAGACAATGCAGCAGCGTCTTCCAGGGAAAATGAGAGCAGGCTTATGCTGCTGCCCCCTCAAATTCATTCCAACACAGCTTAGCATTCACACAGTGCCCTGGGAAAACACGGCTCCGTGGGCACAGTTCCAGCTGCAAAGCTGCTCCCAGACAAGAACTACCCTCAAACCACCGGAGCTCCTCTCAAACCCCCCCGACAAAGTCAGCAGGACCCAGCAACTCTGCACTGAGAAAAGGAAAGAACTTCTCCACGCTGCAATGACTCTAAAAAAACACAGTGTGGAGGTTAAGAACTTGTCTAAACCCAGAGGGGTTTGTACAGGACAAATCTGTTTTCCCACCTCGAAAGCATCCTTAAAACAAGAGGAGCAGTATCCTGCGGATATCACGAGAGCCAGAGGCTCAAGAATGCACCAGAAATAACCAAACTAACATGCAGACAGGATTTTCAAAGTAATTTAAGCAATCTTGCATTCAAAGCCAACCCCAAACCTCTCTGGAGCCACCTTCAGCTAAGCCATGAAAGCACAAGCACAGCTTGAAGTGTAACACATACCTTAAACAAGCTCCCCAGGCTCTCCATGTGACTGCAGCGAAGCTTGGGGTGAAATCTAAGACCAAAACACTCAGCCTGAAATCCAACACGGCTCTCAGCTGGGACCCACCCCTTCCCACAGAGGGGAATCCACTCCTCCCGGCTCTCAAAGTCACCCAGTCCCTCACACGTCACGGCAGGGATGACTTTGAGCACTGCAATTCACCCCAGATGTACCTGCAGCATCTCAAGTGGCTGCAGAAAGAATTCCTCCTGATTTTAATTGCCTCACACTCTCCCATTTAAAACCAGCTCATAAATACTGCCCTATAAAGAGAATTAATATTATTTGATCTTCATGAATTTCTGCTTTGTTCCTCGCAACCCCATTTGCCCAAGATTTTCAGACACCCAACATGAAAATTTAAGCAGAAGCAAAGCAAGGCCACTCAAACAGGACCAACCACAGGGCTGAACTCCCCCAGCCACGCTTGGCTGATCCCCCCTCCCCTCAAGACACCACAAATATCCACTGACCTTTGGAATTAAACAAGCAACCAGCTCAAACAGGACCTGATCAAGAAGTTCTGCCAAGCTCACATGTGGCCTTCAGCTCTGGAGATAACAGCCCACTCTGGCTATCACAAAGTGTCCAAGTGCCTGCTGGCTGCCAGTCCCCCCTCTCGGAGGCAATGACGCTGTCACGGAGGGCTGGCACCATCCAGAGCTGCCAGCACAGCAGCAAGGACTGTCCACAGCCAGCTCTCCTTCCTCTTCCTCCTTTTTGCTGATTCATGGGCAGAAAAGCAGAAGAAATCTTGTTTCCATCATTCTTCACCTTCTCAAACCACAAGGACCAACAGGTAACCTCCAGCTCCTGAAGATATTGATTTTTCCCCTGCAAACCCAACCAAGACTCACAGCAAGGCAACCAGAGCCCTTCAGCCAAAACTCAGAGCAAACGTGCACTGTCTTATTCGAAGATGGAAAACAAACAAACAGAAGGCACATATCAGATGTCACCAATCAATTTGGGCTTGTTCTGCCCCTGCTGGAACAGGAGCCGGCGGATTTCCATCCGTGCCTGGATGTGTGCCTGTATCCACGGCTGGGATGGAACTGAACCTCTGGGAAGTGAACCTTCCCCTGCAGTTCTATTTCTGAACTGAATGTTCTCGAGTGAACCACAACAAATGCCTCCCTCTCTCTTACAACAGCAGCACGGGAGCTGTCAGCAAGAGAAGAAAGTCAGCGAGCACAGCGTCAGCACAACGCTCCTCGCTCTGCTGCAATAATAAATAAATCCTGCATTTCCAATTTGGGCAGCACAGGAGGCAGGAGATAACCAACCCTACCTGCAGAACTTGGTGCCAAACTCAGAAAAGCCTTTAAGATAAACCAAGCACCACACAGCAAAGCCTTGTTATCTCAACAAGCCTCATTAATCAAATATAACATGTCTGCTCTGCATCACATGGCCAGGACTCATCTGTCTGGTGAATATTTGATATCCAGTCACAAGAAAACCCTTGAAGAGTGAGCCAACACTGTGTTAGAAGCCTTGAAACCAGAAGAAAGGGACTGATGCAAAAAGCCTCTTCTCAGAAATCAACCTACGACTACCAAAAGTATCAGAATTTTCTATTAAAAACATTTATTGCTTTCACAAACATGGGAAGTTTCAGACATTTGACCTTTTCTTCTTCCCAAGTAACCTCACAGAAGTGACTAAAAAAGGAGAGGCTGGTGCTTCTGCTGCAGGCTCAGCAACTGCAGAGGTGAAGGAAAGGCTCCTGGAGATGTCCCTGTCCCAGAACACCCAGGCCTTAGCACAGGGATAATTTGCTCCCAGCTTCATACCCAGGAACTCCAGAGGGATGAACCCACACAGAGAGGAGCAACCAGCAAACTGAGCAGGAGATTCTGCCTGTGGAAAGGATTTGCTTGTCTCTGCCCCAGCCTCTCCCCCCTCCTGGGCAGGCTGACGTGAGGTGTGGTGGGCACCAGGAGCTCTGATCCTCACCTGTTGGAACCCAGAACATCCCTCTGGCGGTCCAGAACAGCCCAGACCCCTGCCAGGAGGGTCAGAGACGCTGGCACAGAGCCCAAAACACCTGTGGGTTTGATTATGACCTGCGGAGCAAATTACCAACCTTGGATGAAGATCAGCAAGCCACGACAAATTAAATAGAATGATAGTGAATTTATCACAGGGTTAAAAAGTAGATTTTGGGGTTTTTAGAATGGGGATTCAGGAGGGCAAGATGGAGGGGTCTGGGTGTGTCCAGCCTTTCTCCTTCTTCTTCTTCTTGGCCTCCATCTTCTGCTATGATGGTGGCACTTTTGGATTGGTTTAGAGTAGAAGCTGACTGTCTAACATAGGTGATAGGTATTGGGAAGTAATTGTAAACATTGTACACATAGTTTTTAGTATAATAACATAATACCACTCTGGGGGGAAGCAGAGTGCCTGGAACTGTCCTGCTGGATGGACCTCGGCAGGGCAGGAGAAAGAATTTTATAGATAAGGTAAAATTAACAACCTTGAGACCAAGAAATGAAGAGCCCTGACTCATTCTTCAAGCACTGGGCTGGGAAAAGAGACTTTCCAACTTTTCTTGGGGTCACTCTGACAAGCTAGATATCCCGACACTCACCCACAGCAGGCTGGCAGCTGACACGGGCTGCCAGGACCTGAACCCCTCTGAGACCACTTAGCCACCTCCATCTTTAAGCTCTGCTGCTTTCAGTTCCAACCTTGAGGAACACCAGGGCATCCCTGGCAGCAGCAATGGCTTATCTGGGAGGCTGTGGCACACACAGCCTGCACCAGGGACAGCTCCAGGTCCCCTGGGCCTGCCTGTCACCCCAGAATCTAAACCATGATGACAACATCTCCTTGGAAGGCAGTGCCCAGAGGGTGACATGACTCTGGACACCACACAGTGACCAAGGAATTCCAAGGGAAAAGCACTCAGCAGGATTTCTGCCAAAATGAATTATGTTGCTTTTACAGCTTTGAAGTTCTACCAGTGCTGGGAGGAGGTAAAATGGATTTGAAAAATAACCCCCAAAATGGATCCCAGACCAGCTCCCAGCAGAGAGGGGCTCTGAACAGAATATTAAATTGAATAATAAACAGAATATTAACAAAATATTAACAAAATATTAAACAGAATAATAAAAGTATCCCCCCAAACTCTATGTTGATCAGGAGAAGGAACCAGCACAACCTTCCACTGAGCTGTGGGGACAGAAGAGCCCTGGAGGGACATGAGCACATAATGAAAAATCTGCTCTGATGGGCCTGGCTTTGCCTGGGGTCAGGGCAGCACAGCAGTGCAGGCACTTTGTGAACACACTCCCTGGTTTATCTGATGATGTTTGCATCAAACATCAAGGGCTGCAAAAATACCATTTCCTTTCTGCAGTCTGACTTTCCTGGCACCTCAAAAAACCAATGTAATGGGCTGAGGGCATAAACTGTGCTTTGTTCCTGTACTTCTTGGCAGCCTGCTGCCAGCAGCAGAGACGAGATTCCTTGTGAAACCAAGGTCACAGACATCATCAGTCTCATGCTTTCTCTCCACTTTCTTATTTTCCTTTCCCTTCTCTGTCCTTCTCCACCAAATGAGGAATTATGTTATGTATCTGGAAACTCTAAAGAGTCAGGGGGAGAAAAGGGAGGGTTTTCTCCTGAAGAGGAAGGAAGGCTGACAAACACTGAGTCAAACACTGCCTCTTCCTTCACTTCTGGGACTCCTTTTAATAATTAAATTATTAAACCTTCTCACCAGGGCTCTGCCTCCACATATACAACAACACAGAAATGCACAGCCCAGACAGGAAACAGAGCAGATCTAACACTATTAATCCCAGATCCACACTCTTTACCCACATCCTGTGAAGCCACAGTTAACTGGCACCATCAGCCAGCCTGTCTGTGCAGTCACACTGCAAACACATCAAACTGCCATTTAAATAAATAAATATAGAAGCACAGAGTCACTGAGGTTGGAAAAGACCTCTGAGATCATCAAGTCAACCTCTGACTAATCACCACTTTGTCAACCAGAGCAGAGCACTGAGTGCCTCATCCAGGAGCTCCATGAACACCTCCAGGGATGGATAGGGACTCCACCGCCTTCCTGCGCAGCCCTTTCCAAAAGATGTAAAAGCTTCCCAGACTCTTTTCTGCCTTGGGACAGCTTCTTCCTCTTACAGTTACTGATATCTCCAACAAAACACTGACCTTGGAAAGGCCACCAGCTCTCAGCAGGAACAATTCCTTCCTCAACAAGGAATTGTTTCTTGGGAGGGGTTGGAAAAAAATGCGAAGGAAGAAAAAAAGTATCTGAAGTATCCAGTATTATCCCCTACAGCAGTTTCTTGTATTTAACCACCTCTCAGGCAACAAATGCCACAGGCAGCCAAACCCCTGCACTTGTGAGCAAGTCAAGGCAGGGGGAAGAGAGAAGCCCTGAGTCACTCCCAGCGCAGAGCTGGCTGCGGGTGGGAGAGCTCAGCTCTGCTCTGCTCCCCCTGGGGACAGGGATGTGCCGGTGGGAACAGAGCTCTGCTCCTTCTGGGGACAGGGTTGTGCCAGGGGGATGGCTCAGCTCTGCTCCCCGGGAAGGACAGGGATGTGAGTGGGAGCCCGGGGCTGGCTTGGGGATGTCGCCGCTCTCCTCCCAGCGCACCCTTCCAGCCCGTCTGCTGCAATTCGGGTCACGCTCATCACCCGGGAGGGCACGTTCAGGCACAGCACACGGGGCTCTCGGGGAGGATACCAACCCCGGAGAGGAACACTGGCGGAATGACGGACGCAATGACGGACAAACACCCAGCGAGACCGCAGAATGACAGGAAGGGACCTGTGGGTCCAGCCTGGGAGCAAACAGCCGTGTCACAGGGCACAGAGCTCCAGCGCCTGTCCTCAGCACCCCCAGGGGGATGACTCCATCAGCTCCTCCCTTCCCCTCCAGCATCCCAGCACCAATTCCGGGAGGAATTTGTTCCTGAAAAAGACGCTGCGCCCTGGGCATATGATCGATCAGGGATTTTACGAGAATAGACGCAAACCACGCGTCTAGCTCGCTGACAGTGACGGGAAAACGCCCCGCCAGGGCCCGGGACACCTCCGAGCCCCGGCGGGCAGGGCCCGGGGAAACTCCGAGCTCCGAGCCCCGGCGGGCAGGCCCGAGGCAGCTCCGAGCCCCGACCCCCGGCCCCGCTCCCGCCGCGCTCCCGGCAGAGGGACCGGGATCCGGCCAGGGCGGCGGCCGAGCGGGGCCGCGCCGTGACTGACACCGTCCGCGGCCAATGGGAGATGGCGCCGCCGCGCCCGCAGCCAATGGCGGGGCTCGGGGGAGGGTCTTGCCCCGTTGTCAATTTCCAGCCAATCGCGGCGCGGAGCGGGCCCGCAGCACCCCCGGCCCCCTCCCCGCCCGGCCCGCGCCCCCCGCCCGCCGCGCCGGGTCCCGCTCGCCGGGGCCACCCGGGGAGCCCCGAGCCGGGCCCGGCCCCGCCGCTCACCGGAGCGCATCCCCTGTCACAGCCGCCGCCGCGCGCGCCCGCCGGGGCCGCCTCATCCGGGGACTGGGGGGCGAGGCCGGCGCGTGATGCAAGAGCCGGCGGGGGCGGGGGCGCTGTTGTCACATGAGGGGCGGGCCCAAGGGCGGGGCCGGGGCCTGGGCGGTGCCGCTCCCCGGTGCCAGTTCTCGGAGGCGGTCCCCGGTACAGGCCTCCGGTGCCGCTCACCGGCGCCGCTGTCCTGGGCCGCTGTCCGGGGCCGGTGCAGGTGCCGGTGCCGCTGTCCGGTGCCAGTCCCCAGTGCCGCTCCCGGTGCTGGCCCCCGGTGCCAGTCCCCGCGCCGGTCTCCGGTGTCGCTCCCCGGTGCCGCTCCCCGGTGTCGGTCTCCGGGGCGACTCCCCAGGGCCGCTCCTGGTGCCTGTTCCGGGTGGCGATCCCCGGTTCTGCTCTCCGGTGCCGGTTCCGGGTGTCGCTCTCGGTGCCGCACCCCGGGGCCGCTCCCCAGTGCCGCTTCCCGGTACAGCCTCTCGCCCCTTTAACCCCCGGCCCCTGTCCCGCCGGTGAGGGGATCCCCTCCGCCCCGCTCGCCCCCGTCCCACCGGCAGTTCCCGGGGTGAGATGGTCCCGCCCTCTCCCCTTTGCGGCCTTCGGGAGCTGCCTCCTGCCCGTCCTCCGCCGCTCGGTCTCGGTGACCCCGGCAGGGGCTCAGCCAGGCACGGGCATGGACACCGTCCCTGCCCCGGGGCTCAGGACATCCATCCCTTGGGGCCCAGGACATCCATCCCTCCGGGGAGCTCTGGAGCGGGCAGGGGCAGCTCCTCCTCCTTCGCATCCCGCGCCTGCTGCCTCGTCCTTCGCACACTGTGTCTGTCCCCGGAGCAGGGAACTCCGTGAACGGAGGGTTTTGGAGCTCCCCCAGGGACCCCCTCTAGCCCGAGCTGAACTTAGGAGAGCTGACAGCCTCCAGGGCCGTCCCTGTCCATCGTGCCTCTCTCACTCCCGTTTTCTGGGCACGGCGCGGCCTTCCGGGACTGCCCCAGAGCTGTCCCCGCCGTCCCCGGGCTGCTCGGGTTCCTCTGCAGGGCTCCCGGGCGGGCCGTGACCCGCAGCTCCCGGCACTGCCCCGATACTCCGGCTGGCTTTGTGTTTAATTGCCTGCCCTGTAATTAGCGTCCGTGCTGTCATTAGCGGTGGGCGGGGCGGCCGGGATGCCCCCGTGCTTCCCTCGGCAGAGGCCGTGTCCCGAACGGCATCTGGGACAGCCGGTGGGCACAATGCCACCACGGCCGCCCCTGTCCCCACGGCCACCTCCCATTCCATCCATCCATGGGTTATCCACGCTGCATTTCCAATGGACTGCTGCAGACAGCCCGAGGATGAAGGGCACACACCTGTCCCCAGCCGGGTGTCCAGCCAGCCTGGCTGTCCCGTGAACCCTGCACGGGCCTTTCTGGGTCATGCCGTGTCACCTGGGTGTTGCACAAGGCCAGAAATGCTGATGAGCCGTGTCAGACCGGTGGGCAGGACAGCACAGCTGAATCTCCCGAGACAACTGAATCAGAGGCTGTGCCGAAAGGGGAAGGAAGCCACAGCGTCTTGGGAGCAGTGACAAACCTCCCTTGGTGACAAACCGCCGTTGGAGCTACCTCATCCCTCCTGGGAGCACAGCCTTATTCCCAGAGCACTTTCCCTATACTCTCTGCTCCCAGCCTTGTTCCAGGACACCTTCCCTGTGCTCTGTTCATAGCTCCTGGGAGCACAGCCTTGTTCCCAGGCACCTTCCCTGTGCTCTCTGCTCCCAGCATTTTTCCCAAGACACCTTCCCTGTGCTCTCTGCTCCCAGAGGCTGATGCTGCTGCTGCCATCCTGCAGGTCGGGGAACCATCCTGCATATTGCAGAATTTCAGGAGCCAGCCAGCCACTCCCAGCAAAAGGCGCCCAAAAAAAAATATTGGCCCATTTTCCCTGTCAAACAAAACTCACCTGCCCCAGTTCTTGATGGCAGATTGCAAGAGGCACTTGGCACTGTCAAACCACCCCGACTTGGCGCTGGTGCCAGTTTCAGTCTGGAAACCATCCTGCGTATTGTGGCATTTCAAGAGCCAGTCGGCCACTCCAACAGGAGGCCCCCAAACAGAAATTCTGGCCGATTTCACTGGCAAACTAAACTCACCTGCCCCGGTTCTTGATGGCAGATTGCAGGAGCCACTTGGCACTGTCAAACCAGCCTAGAGTTGCAACTGGTGCCAGCTTGGGTCTGGGAACCATCCTGCGTATTGTAGAATTTCAGGAGCCAGCCGGCCATTCCAGCCATAGGCCCCTAACACAAACCTCGGTACTTTTTCCTGGCAAACAATACTCACCTGCGCCGGTTCTTGATGGCAGATTGAAGTAGCCACTTGGCAGTGTCGAACCAGCCTGATTTGCAACTTGTGTCAGCTTGGGTCTGGGAAGCATCCTGGGTATTGCGGAATTTCAGGAGCCAGCCCACCATTCCAGCCATAGGCCTCGAATAAAAACCTCAGCCATTTTCCCTAGCAACCAAAATGCACCATCTCTGGTTCTTGATGGCAGATTGCAGGAGCCACTTGGCACTGTCAAACAAGCCCAACTTGGCACTGGTGCCAGCTTGGGTCTGGGAACCATCCTACGTAATGTGGAATTTCAGGAGCCAGTCGGCCACTCTCAGCCACAGGCCCCCAAATAAAAACCTCACTCCTTTTTGTGGCAAACTAAACTCATCTGCCCCGGTTCTGCATGGCACATTCCAGGGGCTGCGGAGCTTACCGCAACCGGCACCATGCCCTGCAACTGACACAATGCTCTTCGACTGGCACAATGCTCTTCACACAAAGAAGCCGCTTCTTCACCTCCAGGAGACAGAGAGAACAGCAGTTCCGAATGGCAACAATGAAGTCGCTCATCACTGCGATTGTGTATGCAGTTGTAAACTGATAGAGAACGGTACCTTTCCACTCTCCTGCCATTTCCAAACACATTAACATTAAAATGAAAGGCGTTTTGGACAACTTTCTTTTGATTCTTGCAAAACACTCTGCAGATCTGCGTGCAACTTCTAGAGCACGATCAGAGATGTTTTCTGAACAGGCACAGTTTCTCTTTGTGAGACATAGTGAAAAAGCTTTTTGCTCAAATGTAGGGGGCTAGGGACGCTACAGACAAAGACACAGAGCTCTCCGAATCTATACGCTTGTCCCAGCAGTCTTTTGGCAGAAGCAGTGTTACAGAGCACACCGCAGCCAGCACCATGCTCTTTGACCGGCACAGTGCTCTTCAGGTGATGAAGCCGCTTCTTTGCCTCTGGGAGACGGAGAGAGCGGCAGCCTCCGAAAGGGGAACAATGAAGCCACACAACACTGCAATTGTGTGCGCAGCTTGCAAACTGATAGAAAATGGTACCTTGCCACTCTCCTGCATTTTCCATTCACAAAAACATTTGAATGAAAGGTGTTTTGGACAGCTTTCTTTCTCTTCTTGCAAAACACTCTGCAGATCTGTGTGCAACCTCTAGAGCATGAGCAGAGATGTTTTCTGAACAGGCATATTTTCTCCTCACTAGACAGTGGAAAAGATTTTTGCTTAGATGTAGGCGACTAGAGACACTACAGATGAAGATACAGAGCTCTCCGAAGCTATGCACTTGTCCCGGGCAGACTTTCGGCAGAAGCAGCATTACGGAGTGCACCACAACCGGCACCATGCTCTGTGACCGGCACAATGCTCTTGTTGCGAAGAAGCCGCTTCTTCGCCTCCAGGAGACGGAGAGAGCGGCAGCATCCAAAAGGCGAATAACGAAGCTGCACAACACTGGGATTTTTTGTGCAGCTTGTAAACTGATAGAAAACAATATCTTTCCACTCTCCTGCCCTTTCCAAACACGTGAACATTCAAATGAAAAGAGTTTTGGACAACTTGCTTTTGCTTCTTGCAAAACACTCTGTAGACATACGTGCAAAGTCCAGAGGACAATCAGAGATTTTTTCTGAACAGGCACAGTTTGTCCTTGCGAGACATAGTGAAAAAGCTTTTTGCTTAGATGTATGTGACTGTAGACGCTACAGATGAAGATACAGAGCTCTCCAAAGCTAGACACCGGTCCCGGACGTCTTTCGGCAGAAGCTGCCCTCAGGAGCGCACCGCGAGCCGAGCTACACTCTGCAATCGGCACAATGATCTACGACCGGCATAAGGCTCTTTACGTGAAGAAGCCACTCTAGCCAGAGGACCCTGAATGAAAACTTTGCTCCTTTGATCCTTTTTCCCGGCGAACACAACTCACCATCCCCGGTTCTGGATGGCAGATTGCATGAGCCACTTGGCAATGTCAAACAAGCCAGAATTGCAACTGGTGCCAGCTTGGGTCTGGGAACTATCTTGCGTATTGTGGAATTTCAGGAGCCAGCTGGCCAGTTTCAGTCACAGGCCCACAAATACAAAACTCATTCCTTTTTCTGGTAAACATAACTGACTTGCCCCCGTTCTTATGGCAGATTGCAAGAGTCACTTAGCACTGTCAAACCATCCTGACTTGGCGCTGATGCCAGCTTGAGTCTGGGAACCATCCTGCGTATTGCGGAATTTGAGGAGCCAGCCGGCCACTCCATCCAAAGGCCCCGAACACAAACCTCAGTTCTTTTCCTTGGCAAACAAAACTCACCATCACCGGTCCTCGATGACCGATTTCAGGAGACACTTGGAACTCTCAAACCAGCCCGACTTGGCACTGGTTTCAGCTTGGGTCTGGGAACCATCCTATATAATGTGGAATTTCAGGAGCTACCTGGACACTCCAGGCATAGGCCCTGAAAATCAACTTTGGCCATTTTCCCAAGCAAAAAAAATCACCATCCCCAGATCTTGATGGCAGATTTCAGGAGACACTTCGCACTCTCAAACCATCCCAACTAGGCACTGGTGCCAGCTTCGGTCTGGGAACCATCCGGTATAATGCAGAATTTCAGGAGCCAGCCAGCCACTCCAGGCATATGCCCCGAAAATCAACTTCAGACGTTTTCCCTGGCAAAAAATCTCACCTGCCCCGGTTCTTGATGGTAGATTGCAGGAGCCACTTGGCACTGTCAAACCAGTAAGACTTGGAACTGGTGCCAGCTTGGATCTGGGAACCATCCTGCGTATTGTTGAATTTCAGGAGCCAGCCGGCCACTCTCAGCCACAGGTCCTCAAATAGAAATGCTGGCCCATATTCCTGGCAAAAATACTCACCTGCCCCGGTTCTTGATGGCAGCTTTCAGGAGCCACTTGGCACTGTCAAATGAGCATGAGTTGCAACAGGTGCCATCTTGGGTCTGGGAACCATCCTACGTAATGTGGAATTTCAGGAGTCACATGGCCACTCAAGGCATAGACAAACTTCGGACATTTTCCCTGGCAAACAAGACTGTCCTTCACCGGTTCTTGATGGCAGATTGGAGGAGCCACTTGGCACTATCAAACCAGCCCAATTTGGCACTGGTGCCAGTTTGGGTCTGGGAACCATCCTGCGTAATGTTGAATTTCAGGAGCCAGCTGGCCACTCTCAGCCACAGGCCCCCGAATAGAAATCTCACTCCTTTTCCAAGCAAACAAAACTCACCTGTTGGGACCGGCGGGAGAAATGCGGCACGCAATATGAGTGATCAGCAAATCTCAAATCCTTATTGATAGGCACACATCTTTATGTCGGTGTTCATTAGGCTCATACATATTGCAAAGGTGAGCTCACTATTGGCTAGTTACTTATCAGCCAACTACGCCTACTTCTGCATTCTTGTGGATATTTTATTGAAACTTTTCTTCTTATTTCTGCCAAAGATGCTCTCCCCTATCCTTCTGTTGCACCAAGGGCACAATGTCCTTGCCTGTTATTGGACACTGACTACTGGCTTCTATGCTTGTCCCTTTCAAGCTTAACCAGCGGCATTATGTCAACATGACCTTTCTCAGCTAACCAACTGTCCACAAAGCCCCTTCCCCTGTTTTTCGATTGGACAAGCATAGTCTGATTAAATGCAGCGGATGTCATTCTTTGCACCATGTTCTGTAAGCACATGCAAAAACACGGCAAAATTAACACTACTAACAGAGCTATAATGCCCACTATAATGCTAACTTTAACAGCAGAACGTAACCATGATCCCAGGCCTAACGATGAGAGCCATCCATCAGTACCGAAACCTGATTCTACCTGTAAGTTTCCAGTTAACCTTCGCAATTCTGCAAGCGGGGCATGGATGAACTACGAATGGTCAGAAAGATTCATGCAACACATGCCGTCAAATTCTTCACAGCCATGGCCTTGTGCAAGTAAAAGAAAGTCGATCACAGCTCTATTTTAAAGCGTTGCATGACGAATAGAATCAACATCAAGCAAAAGGCTAGAAAGTGCCAAAGAGGTGGCATTGGTTTGCTTTGCAAGCCAGCATCCCAACTTATTTAGGGCACCATGGTCACCTGCAGCTGCCACCCCTGGAGTCAGAAAGGATGCTGCAATTATGGCTCCTGGGGACCAAAATTTTACATCTTCCCTACAGTCAGCAGTAAATGCATGGATTATTCTCTTATGTTGATGACGGCGGCAGCTCATATTTAATATCATGGACGTATTGGGTGTAAGCAGAGACAGCCATCCAATTGTACATGGCAGCACCGATGGGACACCAGGCCAAGCACGGTCCCCACAGATTAAGAAGTAACCTGCTGGCAATTGAATAGGGTCATTTGATGAGATTGACACTTTCCCTGTGGTATAATTGCACCAAGCTGTTGCATTACGATAGACAGCCATGCTGGAAGTTACAATAGTGGAATGGTTTTTTGCTGAAAGCTGGCTTGTATGGTTAAAATTAATACTTGCATCTGCCATCACTGAACCTAACAACTCCAATTCTTGGGGTTCCTGTGGTGCTATGGGGAAGTGAGAAACCCATTGGTCCCAATTATCTACACTTGTCTTAGGATTGTCAGTGTTGCAGGTGGGTACACCTGAGGGACATGGCCAGGGATCTGCTGGTAGCCCAACCAAGCAAGTTGTAAATGGATTACTGGGAGAAGATAATGACAGGCAAATAGCCTCCTGGTTAGTTAAGTTTGCCAGGGTGACCCAAATGTTAGTCTTAGGCTGAGGTGGGGCCCATGCATGATGAGTTTTCACTTTTCCGGCAGCATCTGCACTGTCTGCTAAGAGGGTGAGGATTAGCAAGGTAACAGCATAAATGTGCCACATCACCCTGGTCTCCCCAGGCGCTGCTTTGAACCACCCAGACATTTGGGAGATAAACATGTTTCCCACAAGTCGTTAAGAATGTCTCTTCTTTCTTTTCCCCTTCTTTCTCCTTGATCTGCCCAGATTTAACCTCTTTAGGTCTCTCGGACAATTGTCCACACTTGTTTGGGATCTTGATCTCACGAAATTGGACCTATTACACTTGTCTGTGAAAGGGGAATACCCCTACCACACTTAGCCTGTAAAATATGCGACTTGGACTGTCCCAAAGCACGTTTAACTAAATGCTGGGTTTCCCACCTAAACCATGCAATAATTTTCTGTTCTGGTGATTCATACAACTGTAACCCTTGGCGGCCAGGTAATCCTGTAAAGGCCCGGAGTTCTGCTTGCCAGGAGCCCAACTGCCAATAAAATCCACAGTTCCTGCACCACAAGTCAGGTAATTGAGTCTGATGTACCCACTTAGTTTGCTGACAGCCCCCACAAAAAAACAATACCCCTGTAGCACACTGTCTATTATGATAATCAATACAAGCTAGGTTCCTAAGCCCTCTAAATTCAAACGTAGAAAGCGCTGGAAGCAGGCTTAGTATATAATCTAAGGATTTACACTGATCAATCACTTGGTCGAGAGCCAAGCTACACTGTCCTTTCAGCTTAAGAAGTACTGGTTGAAGGATGATCAACAGCTTCGTCTCTACTCGCTAACGGTCTTCTGCACTCAGTTGATGGAGTTCTGGTGGTTCCATCTAACACAGCTGCTCGGGTCCATTTGGCAGGTACCCATAAGGATCCTGTAGGGGTAGAGACACAAAGATATCCTTGGCCCCGATGTAACACCTTAGCAGGACCTTGCCATTGTCCTGTTTTAGGATCTCTGTATTTTACCCATACGTCCTGCTTTACACTTTCTTTCTCGTGTACATAGTGGTGAATTACAGCAGGAACCTTGCTTTCCCCAAAAACACAGAAGTGATTTAAAACAAATAAACACCTTAACAGTCTTTTTTGTGGTTTTTTAATATCTTTGAATTTACCTAGATATCTTTTCAAGGTACCATTAGCTCTTTCTACAATTGCTTGCCCTGCTGGGGAATTAGGAATGCCTGTCACGTGTTCTATCCCCCACATTTGCATGAACTGCTTTATTCTTTTGCTGCAATAGGCAGGCCCGTTACCTGTCTTAATACACCGTGGCACTCCCATTACAGAAAGCAGCTGCTGAGGTGCTTCTCCACTTGCCTGGCTTTCTCACCAGTCTGTGCTGTGGCCCATATAAAATGACTGTAGGTGCCTATAGTAACATGCACATACTTCATCCTACCAAACTCAGCAACATGTGTGACACCCATTTGCCAGGTCTCATTTGTACTCAACCCTCTTGGGTTAACTACCAGACCTAACCTGCAGCCCCCATTATGATGACTACATATGGGACAGGCATTGACTATTGCCCGTGCCTCTTCCATAGATAACTGAAATTCTCTATGGAGGCCCTTTGCATTTTGGTGATACATGGAATGTGCCTCTCTGGCCATAGTCTGCCTGGGAGTTGGAGTCATTTGTGTGATTCAGACTAGCTTATCTGCTCGTGCATTACCCTCTCCCAGACCAATATCCCATTTGTGACTTCTGAGATGGATAACAGAAAATGGATGTGTTCTCAGCTTAATCGCCCTCTGTAATTGAATAAACAGTTCATGTAATCTCCTATTTTGAACCTCTTCTATAGAGGCATCCTCTATTCGCTCGCACACTCCTGCAACATACAAAGAATCTGTCACTATGTTGAGGGGCCCCGAAAAATGCATCATGGCCAATAAACAGCCAATAGCTCCATCGTTTGTAAAGTATCCCACTCGGAAGCCTGAAGAATCTGATGGTGCCATTGTCCCTTTTCCTGCCAGGTCACTGCAGCAGTTCTTGATTTTCTTCCTGCATCCGTGTAGGCTGTTAAAGCATCTGACAGGGGCTTCTGTGATCTTTTTGGGCATTGAATCCAACCCCACCACCCTATCCAGTTCAATGGTATATTGGGAATATCATCAGTGGCAATCACGCTTCCAGCTCCCAGCAGGGCCTCTTGTAATTCCACACTGTTTATCAGGTACCAGGTCAATGTATCTTTCTTCATTGGTACCCATATCTGATCAGGCTCCTTTCCTGTAATCTGTAATGCCCGTTCACGACCCTTCTTTAGCAGGTCAGCCAAAATTTCGATTTTTTGAAGAAGGGTTTTATGCTGTTGAAGTGGAGGAGATATCCATTCTAAGGCCCACGCCTCCCCCATTTTTCTGTTTTGCTGAATGAGTGCACCCAGTAAAAATTTAGTTCCACACCAAACTGTCAGCTGTATGGGGAAGTTAAGATCTCGTCTCCGGACACTGCCTTGGGTTACACAGTCCAATATCTGCTGAAGTGTCTTAACCTGCTCAGAGGTTATATGGACAGGTTATGCTGGGTCAGTCCCTTTTAGTACAGGTCGAAGTTCATCTAACAACTCATTTGGGATGCCCACAATAGGGTGCAGCCATTGCAGATCACCAAGTAACTTTTGAGCATCATGCAATGTATGTATTTTAATATTCAAATGCAATTTCTGGGGGATCCCAACCTGATCAGTAAGTGCCCATCCCAAGTATTTCCAGGGTGCAGATAATTGAATTTTTTCAGGAGCTGCAACCAAGCCATGTAGTTCCAGGGCCTTATGTATTTCTTGAATTTGTTGATCTGTAAAAGGCTGCAGCTGTGCAAATAAAATATCATCCATGTAATGATAAATGGTTGTTTTGGCCCAGGCCTGTCGCAAAGGTTGTAAAGCATTGTCAACATACAGCTGACACAAGGGGGTGCTGTTGCACATTCCCTGTGGGAGAGTAAGCCATTCACATCTCTTGTCTGGTTCTTCCCTATTTAAAGCTGGTAAGGTAAATGCAAACCTCCGAGTGTCTCGAGGGTGAAGAGCAATAGTAAAAAAGCAGTCTTTAAGATCTACAATTAACAGTGGACAGTTCTTTGGCAACATGGCTGGGTTAGGCAAACCTGGTTGTAAGGCTCCCATAGGCTCCATTTGTTCATTTACAGCTCGTAAATCCTGTAGCAAATGATACTTTCTCGACTTCTTTTTTATAACAAAAATAGGGGTATTCCATGGGCTTACTGACAACTGTAAATGGCCCTGCTCATATTGTTCTTGTACTAGTACATGTGCTTGTTCCAGACTTTCCCTTTTTAATGGCCATTGCTTAACCCACACTGGTGTGTCCGTGTTCCAAATGAGTGGGACTGGGAAAGTCCACGCAATGGCCATTAGCCCAATCAGTACTCATTTGTCAGCACTACCCCCATTTGAGCCAAAATGTCCCGACCAATGAGGCACTGCACAGTAGGGGGCAAAGGTAAAACTGAGAAAACACTCCATAAAATTTTTCCGTCGATAATTTCTGATAACATGGGTGATTTTCTTCCAAGCGTTAAGCCTCCAACCCCGGTAACTGCTACTGTGATTGGCTGTAACGGCCAGTTGTGGGGCTAGCAATCCAGGCTGATAATGCTGGAGTCTGCGCCAGTATCTAATAAACCTTCCAAGGTTTGCCTGTCACCCTGATACTCTATCAATACAGCACGTTTTGGCTGATAGTTTAAATTCATTGTTAACAGAGTAAGTCCTCCAGTGGAGCCAAAGCCCCGTTCCCCCCTGGACTGTGATTGATGTAGCAGTAGGGCCTGGCGTTCGGAAGATCTCGTGATGTTACGGGAAGACAGGGCCCCTGCCCCCTTAGATAAGAAAATTAACATAGGAATGTAGCCCCCTGAACCGGATTCCGGTAATTTTCCACTTGCCCAGGTAACTTTTCCATCCCTACTAACCACAGATGGTAAGGACAGACCCCCACCTGACGTAGAAGCCCCTTAGACTATAAAACCCCACAAGAAGAGAGAATAAAGGCCTTTGATCCTCCACCACATTGGTGTCCACGTGTTTCTTAGGCCCGAGCGGCCCTGGGAAATGGGTCGTCGTGCTGCTTCCTGAAACCAGGCCGCCTGCCTTGTATCAGAAGGCAACATCTGGTGCCGAAAACCCACGAAGCCGATCAGCGCCCGGGGAACGGGAATTCGCCTGGACGATAAGCAGCGGCTGCCAGCGGCCGGTTCCGACTGCAGCGAGGGGGACGCCCCTGGACCAGCAAGGAACATGGAATCCTATGCAAAGGTCGTATCAGATATGCATGCACAGTTTGGGATAGAATGTAAAATTAAGTGTGAGCTCAGGAATTCTAATCTTGCTATTGCAAGGCTCCTAGAGCTCGGGACGATCGAACGTCCGGTAAATATATTATATTCGGAAGTGTGGGAGAAGCGCACTGCCGCCTTAGCAGAGGATACTAAGTCCTCAGGCAGTGGTAAAAGCCTCAAAGCGTGGGGGAAAGGAGAAGAGGCCCTACGCAAGGCATTAGAAGAACAGGAGACGTGGAAAGTCGCCCATATACGTTTATTTGTTGCAGTAAAGCGGGGGGCGGGGGCTGCGACGCACACAGTGTCTGAGAGCGATCGGATTGAATGCGGGAATATGCCGGGGCCAGGCGCGTTCCACCCCTTCCCGAGCCTGAGCCCAGACCCCCCGGAGCCCCTTGGGGACCCCCAGGGGACCCCCTGACCTTCTCGCTGAGCCCGCTGGGTCCCAGCCCCCCCGCGGAACCTTCCGAAAAATCCGCGGTTTCTCTATCTGTCCCTTCCCGGCCGGTCGCCAGCCCAGTGCGGGACGCAGCGCGGCACGCGCAGCTCTTCTGCCGGGGACAGGCAGAGCGGGCGCGGAGTGCGGCCAGATTGCCGAACCCCGCCGGGACCGGCGGGGACTCGCCGCCGCCGTTTGCGTTTGAAGGTGGCGCCGAACCGCATGGCAAGGGTGGAAGGGAAGAGGTGGGGGGCGGAGATGCAATCAGTCTGCTTGACAACGCATGCACGGTCGAGGGGGAGAAGGGGCGGCCCCTGCAGTGGAGCGGGAGACCAATCAGAGCGCTCTATTCAAATTAGGTCCTTATAGGGCAAGGACCTCCCCCAGCCGGCATAGCTTTCCCTGGCAGCATCCTTGCTCCGAGCACGCCCGAGTAGGAGCTGCGGGAAGACACCCCGATGCAGCGGCCCAGCCACGGCGACCCCCAGGAGAGCAAGAGACTCTCGTGCCCTGTGCCCTCACAGGGAGCGGTCAATTTTGCATCCCCGCTTACGGTGCAATGGCCGAGCAGTCGGACCAAACAAAGTGATTAAAAGCGTGCCAAAAGGAAAAACGCAACCTACCCTAAAACCCTACCCACTAGAGTTAGCAAAGTCCCAACCGGCCATGCGGAAGTCTTTCAGACAGACCGCGCCGCCAGGTCGGACTCAGACCCGATCCTTCGTATGTTAGAAGCTACCTTTATATCCCTGAATGAATCCAACCCTAACCTAACCGAATCCTGCTGGCTTTGCTACGATGTCAAACCTCCCTTTTATGAAGGAATCGCTTTAAACACTCCCTTCAGTTACTCCACAGCTGATGCCCCACACCAGTGCAGATGGGAAACCCCTCGCAAAGGAATCACCCTGAGCCAGGTCACAGGCCAGGGCAGATGCTTTGGCAATGCAACCCTAGCTAGGCGGAGAGGCAACGTCTGCACCAAAGTTGTCAAGCCTAACAGGAAAAACAATAAGTGGGTAGTCCCATCCGCACCTGGGATGTGGGTTTGCCAGCGATCTGGAGTGAGTCCCTGTGTGTCCCTTGCCAAATTTGATGACTCTAACGACTTTTGTGTCCAAGTTCTGATTGTTCCTAGGGTCCTGTACCACTCAGACGAAGAAGTGTACCACCTTTTTGAGGAACCCAGCCGACTCCACAAAAGAGATCGCAATGCTGCTCGGTTTAGGAGCAGCAGGAACGCAACGGGTGTCTCAGCCCTAGCGACACAGCACCAAGGACTGTCCCAGCTGCAAATGACCATCAACGAGGACCTGCAAAGGATCGAGAAATCCATCTCCTTCCTGGAGAAGCCAGTCTCCTCTCTCTCAGAAGTGGTCTTGCAGAACAGGCGAGGTCTGGACTTCCTGTTCATGCAGCAAGGGGGCCTGTGTGCCGCCTTGAGAGAGGAGTGCTGCTTCTATGCAGACCACACAGGAGTCGTGAGAGACTCCATGGCAGAACTCAGAAACAGACTGGCTCAGAGGCAGAAGGACAGGGAAGCCCAACAGGGCTGGTTCGAGTCCTGGTTCAATCAATCACCATGGCTAACCACTCTGATTTCTACCCTAATAGGTCCACTGGCATTGCTACTTCTGGCGGTTACCTTCGGACCTTGCCTGCTGAACAAGCTGGTCTCATTCGTTCAGGCCCGCCTGGAACGGGCCAACATCCTGTTCATCGGGCGGCGAATCCAACCAGGGAACACTGCCAGCCACAAGTCCTAACCTTGACTGGCGAAAACTTATTCAGATTTACCAAACCCCCTTTTCCTTATCGAACTACAACCTTATACCTCATTTCAGTATATGACTACCTCATTCATTTGTGAAAAAGGAGGGGGTGATGTAGCAGATAGGGCCTGGCCTTCGGAAGATCTCGTGATGTTACCGGAAGACAGGGCCCCTGCCCCCTTAGATAAGAAAATTAACATAGGAATGTAGCCCCCTGAACCGGATTCCGGTAATTTTCCACTTGCCCAGGTAACTTTTCCATCCCTACTAACCATAGATGGTAAGGACAGACCCTCACCTGACGTAGAAGCCCCCTAGACTATAAAACCCCACGAGAAGAGAGAATAAAGGCCTTTGATCCTCCACCACATTGGTGTCCGCGTGTTTCTTAGGCCCGAGCGACCCTGGGGAAGGGGGTCGCCGTGCTGTTTCCTGAAACCAGGCCGCCTGCCTTGTATCAGAAGGCAACATCTGGTGCCGAAAACCCGCGAAGCCGATCAGCGCCCGGGGAACGGGGATTCGCCTGGACGGGAAGCAGCGGCTGCAGCGGCGGGTTCCGACTGCAGCGAGGGGGACGCCCCTGGACCAGCAAGGAACATGGAATCCTATGCAAAGGTCGTACATGCACAGTTTGGGATAGAATGTAAAATTAAGGGTGAGCTCAGGAATTCTAATCTTGCTATTGCAAGGCTCCTAGAGCTCGGGACGATCGAACGTCCGGTAAATATATTATATTCGGAAGTGTGGGAGAAGCGCACTGCCGCCTTAGCGGATGATACTAAGTCCTCAGGCAGTGGTAAAAGCCTCAAAGCGTGGGGAAAGGAGAAGAGGCCCTACGCAAGGCATTAGAAGAACAGGAGACGTGGAAAGTCGCCCATATACGTTTATTTCTTGCAGTAAAGCGGGGGGCGGGGGCTGCGACGCACACAGTGTCTGAGAGCGATCGGATTGAATGCGGGAATATGCCAGGGCCAGGCGCGTTCCACCCCTTCCCGAGCCCGAGCCCAGACCCCCCGGAGCCCCCGGGGGACCCCCCGGAGCCCCCAGGGGACCCCCTGACCCTCTCGCGGAGCCCGCCGGGTCCCAGCCCCCCCGCGGAACCTTCCGAAAAATCCGCGGTTTCTCTATCCGTCCCTTCCCCGCCGGCCGCCAGCCCAGTGCGGGACGCAGCGCGGCACGCGCAGCTCTTCTGCCGGGGACAGGCAGAGCGGGCGCGGAGTGCGGCCAGATTGCCGAACCCCGCCGGGACCGGCGGGGACTCGCCGCCGCCGTTTGCGTTTGAAGGTGGCGCCGAACCGCATGGCAAGGGTGGAAGGGAAGAGGTGGGGGGCGGAGATGCAATCAGTCTGCTTGACAACGCATGCACGGTCGAGGGGGGAGAAGGGGCGGCCCCTGCAGTGGAGCGGGAGACCAATCAGAGCGCTCTATTCAAATTAGGTCCTTATAGGGCAAGGACCTCCCCCAGCCGGCATAGCTTTCCCTGGCAGCATCCTTGCTCCGAGCACGCCCGAGAGGGATCCGTAGGAGCTGCGGGAAGACACCCCGATGCAGCGGCCCAGCCACGGCGACCCCCAGAGGGGCAAGAGACCCTTGTGCCCTGTGCCCTCACAGAGAGCAGTCAATTTTGCATCCCCGCTTACAGTGCAATGGCTAAGCAGTCGGACCAAACAAAGTGATTAAAAGCGTGCCAAAAGGGAAAAACGCAACCTACCCTAAAACCCTACCCACTAGAGTTAGCAAAGTCCCAACCGGCCATGCAGAAGTCTTTCAGACAGACCGCGCTGCCAGGTCGGACTCAGACCCAATCCTTCGTATGTTAGAAGCTACCTTTATATCCCTGAATGAATCCAACCCTAACCTAACCGAATCCTGCTGGCTTTGCTACGATGTCAAACCTCCCTTTTATGAAGGAATCGCTTTAAACACTCCCTTCAGTTACTCCACAGCTGATGCCCCTCACCAGTGCAGATGGGAAACCCCTCGCAAAGGAATCACCCTGAGCCAGGTCACAGGCCAGGGCAGATGCTTTGGCAATGAAACCCTAGCTAGGCGGAGAGGCAACGTCTGCACCAAAGTTGTCAAGCCTAACAGGAAAAACAATAAGTGGGTAGTCCCATCCGCACCTGGGATGTGGGTTTGCCAGCGATCTGGAGTGAGTCCCTGTGTGTCCCTTGCCAAATTTGATGACTCTAACGACTTTTGTGTCCAAGTTCTGATTGTTCCTAGGGTCCTGTACCACTCAGACGAAGAAGTGTACCACCTTTTTGAGGAACCCAGCCGACTCCACAAAAGAGATCGCAATGCTGCTCGGTTTAGGAGCAGCAGGAATGGCAACGGGTGTCTCAGCCCTAGCGACACAGCACCAAGGACTGTCCCAGCTGCAAATGACCATCAACGAGGACCTGCAAAGGATCGAGAAATCCATCTCCTTCCTGGAGAAGTCAGTCTCCTCTCTCTCGGAAGTGGTCTTGCAGAACAGGCGAGGTCTGGACCTCCTGTTCATGCAGCAAGGGGGCCTGTGTGCCGCCTTGAGAGAGGAGTGCTGCTTCTATGCAGACCACACAGGAGTCGTAAGAGACTCCATGGCAGAACTCAGAAACAGACTGGCTCAGAGGCAGAAGGACAGAGAAGCCCAACAGGGCTGGTTCGAGTCCTGGTTCAATCAATCACCATGGCTAACCACTCTGATTTCTACCCTAATAGGTCCACTGGCATTGCTGCTTCTAGCGGTTACCTTCGGACCTTGCCTGCTGAACAAGCTGGTCTCATTCGTTCAGGCCCGCCTGGAACGGGCCAACATCCTGTTCATCGGGCGGCGAATCCAACCAGGGAACACTGCCAGCCACAAGTTCTAACCTTGACTGGCGAAAACTTACTCAGATTTACCAAACCCCCTTTTCCTTATGGAACTACAAACTTATACCTCATTTCAGTGTATGACTACCTCATTCATTTGTGAAAAAGGGGGGGGAGATGTAGCAGATAGGGCCTGGCGTTCGGAAGATCTCGTGATGTTACGGGAAGACAGGGCCCCTGCCCCCTTAGATAAGAAAATTAACATAGGAATGTAGCCCCCTGAACCGGATTCCGGTAATTTTCCACTTGCCCAGGTAACTTTTCCATCCCTACTAACCATAGATGGTAAAGACAGACCCCCACCTGATGTAGAAGCTCCTTAGACTATAAAACCCCACGAGAAGAGAGAATAAAGGCCTTTGATCCTCCACCATATTGGTGTCCGCGTGTTTCTTAGGCCCGAGCGACCCCGGGGAAGGGGGTCGCCGTGCTGCTTCCTGAAACCAGGCCTTGTATCAGAAGGCAACAGATTGATGAGGGGGTAATGTTTTAGTCATTTGTTCTAATGGAACTAATTGAGCTATCCTCTGTCCTTTCTCAATTCGTATCGGTGGAAAAGGAGTCTGTACCATAACACAAATTTCCCCAGTAAAATCAGCGTCAATTGCCCCTGTTAAAACAAATAATCTCATCATGGTAACTAAAGATCGCCCCAAAAGCAAAGCTCTCATAGGCTGTCCATCAATGATGATTGGTCCCTTTATTCCAGTCGGGACCTTTTCCGGTTGGGTGGTCATCAGTGTTACCGCTACTGAGGCTGCCACATCCAGCCCGAGGCTCCCGGCGGTGGCTGGTTGAAGGGGGGCTGGGCTGAGGTGTTGACAGCTGCTACTTGTGTCTGGGCGCGGCGGCTGTTGGGCGTGCTGGGCCTCCCGTTTCCTGAGCGGTGTTGGTAGGCTCCGGTGTTGTGGGTATCTGAGCGACAGCTGTGACACCAGACGCTAGCTGCTTGGCAGGCTCGCCGGGTATGTCCCATGCCTCCGCACCAGTAACATTTAAATCAGCCAGTAGATGGAGATCATGGACTTGCTGCCTGTAGGGGCGCAAGGGCAGCAAGGACTTGGCTCTGCTATGCTACTGCCTGCTCCTTCAATCCTGTCCCTAGCTCTCTAATAGCTTCTACTAACATCGCCTGACTCCCTACGGGCACATTTGCCATGCGTTCTAAAGCTTCTTCTATAGTCCAATTAGCTCCTAGGGTGTTTAACACACTTTTCGTAGCCTGGTTTCTATTTTGAATGGCACACTGTTTGAGAAGGGCCCCTTTCATGAAATCTGCCACGCCAGCTTGCTCGATAGCAGCAGTCACCTTATCTATAAAAGATCCAAACGATTCATCCCTTCCTTGCTTTATACCCATGTATGAGGGAACCCCGCCTGGTTCTTTTATCCTACCTATAGCCAGCCTCACCAGTCGCATAGCCTCTCGACATTTATCAGGACTGATTAACGCTTGTGCTTCTGTTTGAGCAAAAGCCCCTATGCCCAATAATTCATCTAAGGTTACCCCATGTAAAGGGTCACCTGGTTGCCGTACCACTGCTATGCACTCCTGGCAGAGTGCTTGCCAATGTGCATTAAACAGAAGCTGCTGATGTTGAGTAAAAATAAGCTTCGCAATTCCTCTACAATCGGCTGGCAATAACACCTGGGTCCCCCAAATATAGTCAAGCATTTGCTTTGTGGGCTCACCGGTCACCCCAAACTGACTAACTGTGGACCGTAACTGCGACAACAGTTTCCAATCTAGGGCAGTAATTGCTGCCTGTAATCCACCCCTGTCCAGAGGAGTATACACCACCGGGCAAGCCACTTCTATAGCTGCTGCCATAGCCTCACTATCCCCCGAATCCATGATCTCTTTTGCTACCGCTGCCCATGCCTTCCTCCGCTCTTGTGCAATGGCCCCCGCTAGGTCACTCTCTGCCCCAGGGATCGGCTCATTGCTAGGAGAGGGAGTGGAGGGTCTGGCCAGGGCACAGGCGATGCGGATGGTGCTGTTATGGGGGGTGAGTTGCTGCGTGAAGCAGGAGTCGATGTTGGTGGCAAGATAACTGTGGATGTGGAATGGGCAATCTGACCAATCTCTATAACTTTTATTCTTACCATGAGCCACAGTAGCTTGCTGTGCTGCCTTCTTTTCTACCTGATATTGTACTAACTCATGCAGCACTCGCCATAACTTCCTTAACTTCTTTGCAGTTTTATCATCATCTAAAACAGCCTCCCACAGCTTATCTCCAAACTTTTGCCACTCACTTAATTCATAAACTGTATGAGGATTTTGAAAAAATCCCTGTGCATACCCGTAAGCTAATAACCCATGAAGCTCTTTCTGCAAATTTATGCCCTTAACCTGTTGCTTTTTTAAAAAGCCAGAAAATAAATCATATGCTGCTTGCCTTTCCATTTTAAAAACGTCAGCGTTGTTGCAGCTCCACAAGGTCGCAGCAGCACGTATCGGCCAGGCCTTCCTTTGAAGTCACCCAGGGAGCGGAACCTCCCCCGTTTTCAGCGGTGCTTTTTCGCCGTCCTTGCTGCGACAGGACCCAAACTCCTTCACCGATCCCCCGTGGTGGCCGTTACTGATATCACGTCGGGGTCACCATGTTGTTGGGACCGGCGGGAGAAATGCGGCACGCAATATGAGTGATCAGCAAATCTCAAATCCTTACTGATAGGCACACATCTTTGTGTCAGTGTTAATTAGGCTCATACATATTGCAAAGGTGAGCTCACTATTGGCTAGTTACTTATCAGCCAACTACGCCTACTTCTGCATTCTTGTGGATATTTTATTGAAACTTTTCTTTGTATTTCTGCCAAAGAGGCTCTCCCCTATCCTTCTGTTGCACCAAGGGCACCATGTCCTTGCCTGTTATTGGACACTGACTACAGGGTTCTATGCTTGTCCCCTTCAAGCTTAACTAGTGGCATTAAGTCGACGTGACTTTTCTCAGTTAACCAACTGTGCACAAAGCTCTCTACACTCATCATATCTGGTTCTTCATGGAAGATTTCAGGAGCCACTTGGCACTGTCAAACCACTCTGACTTGGCACTGGTGCCAGCTTGGGTCTGGGAACCATCCTACGTATAATGCGGAATTTCAGGAGCCGGCTGGCCACTCCAGACACAGGCCCCGAATAAAAACCTGAGCCATTGTCCGTGATGAAAAAAACTCACCTGCCCTGGTTCTTGATGGCAGATTGCAGGAGCCACTTGGCACTGTCAAACCAGAACAACTTGGCACTGGTGCCAGCTTGCATCTGGGAACCATCCTGAGTAATATGGAATTTCAGGAGCCAGGTGGCGACTACAGGAATAGGCACTTAAAAGAAACTTCAGCCATTTTCCCAAGCAAAAAAACCTCACCATCCCTGGTTCTTGATGGCAGATTCTAGAAGGAACTTGGCACTGTCAAAGCAGCCCGAGTTGCAAATTGTGCCAGCTTGGGTCTGGGAACCATCCTGCGTATTGCTGAATTTCATGAGCCGGCCGGCCATGCCCGGCCACTGAGCTCGAATTAATACCCTTGCTCCCTTTTCCTGTCAAACAAAACTCACCTTCCCCGGTTCATGATGGCAGATTGCAGGAGCCACTTGGCACTGTCAAAACAGCCTGAGTTGTAAATGGTCCCAACTTGCATCTGGGAACCATCCTGCGTATTGTGGAATTTCTGGAGCCAGCCAGCATCTCTTACCAAAAGCCTCTGTATTCAGAGGCTCGTTTTTCCTGGCAAACAAAACTCACCTGCCCGGGTCCTTGATGGAAGATTCCAGGAGGAAATTGGCACTGTCAATCCTACCCAAGTTTCAAATGGTACCAGCTTGAGTCTGGGTACCATCCTGCATATTGTGGAATTTCAGGAGCCAGCAGGCCACTCCAGCCATAGGCCCTGAATAAAAACCTCTGCCCTTTTCCCTGGCAAAAAAACTCAGCATCTCCAGTTCTTGATGGTAGATTGCGAGAACGACTTGGCACTGTCACACCAGCCCGTGTTTGCACTGGTGCCAGCTTGGGTCTGGAATCCATCGGGTGTATTGTGGAATTTCAGGAGCCAGCTGGCCACTCCAGGCAACAGGCCACGAAATAATAACCTCACTCCTTTTTCCTGACAAACAAAAGTTACCTGCCCTGGTTCTTATGGCAGGTTGAAGGAGCCACTTGGCACTGTCAAACCAGGCCAAGTTGCAACTGGTTCCAGCCTGAGTCCTTGTCCTGGTTTAGGACAAATTAGGGGGAAATCTCCAAAAGGGAGCCCCCCAAAACAAAACAAACCTCCAACCACCCCTCTCCCACACCGGGTTCGGGAAGGAATTCCTCGGAGGAGCAAAGTGGAAAACAAAACCTATTTATTTACAAGTAACAAAAAGAACACTCCCCAACACAAGAAAAGAAAAGGGACCAGACTGTGTTGTGAGGGCGCCGAGCTTCTGTCGCAGGCTTCGGGTGTCCTGGAGCTCTCAGGTCAGGGCCGGAGCCAGTCCAGTATCTTCAGGGGAGGGTAAGAAAGAGAGAACAAAAGAAAAGGGAAAAAAAAAAAACAGCACAAAAAAAAAAAAAACAGAAAGCAAGCAAGCAAGCAAGCAAGCAGCTAGCCAAGCCGAGCAGCCAAAGCCAAAAGCGAAAGTGCCTGGGCACACCCCCCCCCCCCCCCCTTCCCCATCCAGCCACAGCAAGACGGCCGGGGGGGGGGGGGGGGGGGGGGGGAAGGCACAGCTGCCAGACACAACACACGATATTGGGATAAAGGCTGAAGGCTGTCACCCCACGACACTCCACCCCTTATCCCATATCGTGAACATACAATAAAAAACTTTCATTTCACTTACTCACACCTTTGACACTTACGCATTCCTCTCATCTTACTTGCTCAGACCTTTGACACTTACAGTTTCCTTCTGTCTCACATTCAACAAACAATGACATTCATATATGAGTCTCATCCCACAATCAGGTCTCCCTGAGGTACACACCGTGTTGTTCCATCTTTCTGCATTATCCACCATGTATTACCTGGTCCTTGAGCAAAGACAATCCCACGGATGGGTTTGTCTGTACTCGAGGCAGGGTTGATCCATACTGTCTTTCCCAACAAACCTCTGACATGGGCCACTGGGGCTTTATCCCCATCTACTATATTAAGGAGCTCAGACTGAGCAGGACCCGCTCGGTTGGTGGAACCTCGAGTGTTAACTAACCAGGTAGCCTTTGCCAAATGCTGCTCCCAGTTTCTTAAAGACCCCCCACCCAATGCTTTTAAGGTGGTTTTTAACAATCCATTGTACCTTTCCACCTTCCCTGCAGCTGGTGCATGATAGGGGATATGGTATACCCACTCGATGCCATGTTCCCTAGCCCAAGTATTAATAAGATTGTTTTTAAAATGAGTTCCATTATCCGACTCAATTCTCTCGGGAGTACCGTGCCTCCAAAGGACCTGCTTCTCAAGGCCCAAGATAGTGTTACGGGCTGTAGCATGGGACACAGGGTAGGTTTCCAACCATCCTGTGGTGGCTTCTACCATGGTTAGTACATAGCGCTTGCCCTGGCGTGTCTGGGGCAGTGTGATGTAATCAATCTGCCAGGCCTCCCCGTATTTGTACTTAGACCACCGCCCCCCATACCAGAGGGGCTTCAGTCGCTTGGCCTGCTTAATGGCAGCGCACGTCTCACAGTCACGAATAACCTGAGAGATACTGTCCATGGTTAGATCCACCCCTCGGTCTCGTGCCCACTTATAGGTGGCATCTCTACCCTGGTGGCCTGAGGCATCGTGGGCCCATCGTGCTAAGAATAACTCTCCCTTATGCTCCCAGTCGAGATCTATCTTCAACTCCCCTATCTTTGCAGCCTGATGTACTTGCTGGTTGTTTTGCTGCTCTTCATTAGCTCTACTTCTGGGGACATGGGCATCTACATGGCGAACCTTCACAGGTAATTTCTCTAACCGAGTAGCGATATCCTTCCACTCTTCCGCAGCCCAAATTGGTTTTCCTCTGCGCTGCCAGTTGGCCTCTTTCCATCTCTTCAGCCATCCCCATAGAGCGTTGGCTGCCATCCAAGAATCAGTATACAAATAGAGCCTTGGCCACTTCTCTCTCTCTGCAATACCTAGGGCCAGTTGAATAGCTTTGATTTCAGCAAATTGACTGGATTCACCCTCTCCTTCAGTAGCCTCTGCAACCCATCGAGTGGGACTCCATACAGCTGCTTTCCACCTCCGTTTCATCCCTATGACACGACAAGAACCATCAGTGAATAGGGCGTAACGTGTTTCTTCTACTGGCAACTGATTGTATGGCGGAGCTTCCTCAACCCGGGTCACTGGCTCTGGCTCCTCATCTGCGACACTAAAGCTTTCACCTTCGGGCCAATTTGTAATTATTTCTAGAATCCCAGGGCGATTTAACTTCCCAATTCGAGCGCGCTGCGTAATGAGGGCAATCCACTTACTCCAAGTAGCACTGGTGGCATGGTGGGTAGAGGGAACCTTTCCTCTGAACATCCATCCCAGCACCGGTAGTCGGGGTGCGAGAAGGAGTTGTGCCTCTGTACCAATCACCTCCGAGGCGGCTTGGACTCCTTCATAGGCGGCCAAGATTTCCTTTTCTGTTGGAGTATAGTTATCTTCAGACCCCCTGTAGCTCCGACTCCAAAATCCCAATGGTCGGCCTCGGGTCTCGCCAGGTAGCTTTTGCCAAAGGCTCCAGGACAGACCATGGCTCCCGGCTGCAGAGTAGAGCACGTTCTTCACATCTGGTCCTGTCCTGACTGGACCAAGGGCTACAGCATGAGCGATCTCCTGCTTGATCTGGACGAAAGCTTGCTGCTGCTCAGGGCCCCAGTGGAAGTCGTTCTTCTTGTGGGTAACCAAATAAAGGGGTCTCACAATCTGACTATACTCAGGCATGTGCATCCTCCAGAAACCTATAGCACCTAAGAAAGCTTGTGTCTCCTTCTTATCAGTTGGTGGGGACATAGCAGTGATTTTGTCAATAACATCCGCAGGAATCTGACGCCGTCCATCTTGCCACTTCACCCCCAAGAACTGAATTTCTCGGGCAGGTCCCTTGACTTTGCTCTTCTTAATGGCAAATCCGGCGTCCAGGAGAATATGAATTATCTTCTCTCCTTTTTCGAACACTTCTATTGCCGTGTTCCCCCAAACAATGATATCATCAATATATTGTAAATGTTCTGGAGCCTCACCCTCTTCTAGTGCAGCCTGGATCAGTCCATGACAGATGGTAGGACTGTGTTTCCACCCCTGGGGCAATCGGTTCCAGGTATACTGCACTCCCCTCCATGTAAAAGCAAACTGAGGCCTGCATTCTGCTGCCAGAGGGATGGAGAAAAATGCGTTAGCTATATCAATAGTCACGTACCATTTTGCTGCCTTGGACTCCAGCTCGTACTGCAGTTCCAGTACGTCCGGTACAGCCACACTCAGTGGTGGAGTCACCTCATTCAAGGCATGATAGTCCACAGTCAATCTCCATTCTCCGTCAGATTTTCGCACGGGCCAGATAGGGCTGTTAAAGGCTGAGTGGGTTTTACTGACCACCCCTTGGCTCTCCAGTTCTCGAATCATCTTGTGGATGGGGATCACGGCATCTCGATTCGTCCGGTACTGCCTGCGGTGCACTGTTGAGGTGGCAATTGGCACTCGCTGCTCCTCTACCTTCAAGAGTCCTACTGCAGATGGGTTCTCTGATAGTCCAGACAAGGTATTCAATTGTTTAATACCCTCTATCCCCACTGCAGCTATTCCAAAAGCCCACCTGAATCCCTTAGGATCTTTGTAGTAGCCATTCCGGAGGAAGTCTATGCCCAAAATACACGGAGCCTCTGGACCAGTCACAATCGGATGTTCCTGCCACTCCTTCCCAGTCAAGCTCACCTCAGCTTCCAACAAAGTCAACTGTTGTGATCCCCCCGTCACTCCAGCAATGGAAACAGGTTCTGTCCCCACGTGTTCCGATGGCATTAAGGTACATTGTGATCCAGTGTCAACCAATGCTTCATAGTCTTGTGGCTCTGATGTGCCAGGCCATCTGATCCACACCTTCCAAAAAACCCGGTTCTCCCGTGCCTCTTCCTGGCTGGAGGCAGGGCCCCTCTAAGCCAGATTGTCCTTCTTTCCTTGGGCACATGCCTTGGAAGTTCCTTCAAGGGGATCGGACATGTCATCGTCATCGTCATACTTAACATCTCGGCTACGAGCGACCGGAGCTGCTATCTTTTTGGTGATACTTTCTCTTTTCTTCAAATCACGCACCCGTTGTGCCAAAGCAGCGGTGGGTTTTCCATCCCATCTCCTCATGTCTTCTCCAGACTCACGCAGGAAAAACCATAACTCAGCCCGTGGGATGTACCTTCTCTCCCCATCAAAGGAGCGCCGGCGTTGGACACCAGGGCTTCTAATTTGTACGGCTGAGATTTGAATAAGGTCCTCCTTGATCTCTTCCCGGAGTTTCTTATGATTCTCCTCTATTTTGTCTTCTAGTTTCTGCAGTCGGGTTTCCACTGCTGCAATTCTGGCATGAGTTGGGCCATGCACAGCATCTGCGTACGCTCGAAGCTTCTTTGCCATATCGAGCACAGTCTCATATGTATCATCTCGCTTCATTATTGCTAGGGCAGAAGCGTATTCAGGTGGCCCAAGTCGCACAAGTTTCCTCCACATTACCGGAGTGCATGGTACCAGGTCCGGATTCCTAGTTGTTGTGTCATCTGAGAAAATGAGCTCTGCGACCGCCATCTCTCTCAGGCGTTGGATCCCCTGTTCTATGGTCTTCCACCGTGTCTGCTGCATATAGAGATCATCCGTACACAGGTACCGTTCTGCTACGCTTCTTAGGACCCGTTCCCAGAGGCTGTGAGGGTTAGCCCCCCTCATCACACCTTGATCGATGGCAGGATCATGTGACAGGGATCCCAAATGCCTCACTTCAGTACCATCCAAAATCGTAACTTCCCCTGCAGCATCCCAAAGGCGACTAACCAACTAATTATAGATTCGTCAGGTTGTCGTCTGTAATCCTTTCTTAGGCCTCTGAGGTCCTTCAGAGAAAAGGAGTCAATATTGGCTCCAGATTCTGTGCCCCTTGATGTGGCCTCTGATTTTGGTGAGGGTCCTTCTTCTGCATCATCGTCATCATCCTCCACCTTCCGATCGGTCTTGCCTTTACACTTTCCACCTCTTGTATTAGCTGCAACAGCCATGGTTTGGGGCCTATTGTCTGATTCAGCTGCTAGCCTGGAGCCTGGGATGTTAGCTGCAGCCTGGGTCACTGGGATAGTAACTAACTTATCTCCCTGTTCCCTTTCTGCTATCTGCTGCTCCACAGTATCTAGCAGAGTACGGTAAACAAACGCCAAGGCCCAGCTCACTGCATTAATCCTTTCTTCCTTAGTATTACCATGGCACTTCTCCCTCAAATACTTTGCCACCTCGACTGGATTCTGAATTTGATCAGATGGAAAGTCCCAGTCTATTGGATCAGAAAATTCCTTTAAAGTCTGGCCCATATCCTCCCATTTCCCACTCTAGTCAAGATTTTTCCTGCTTTGTTTTACTCCTGAATCAGGAGTCTCTCTAACCCCTCTAGAAATCTCAGCTTTCATTTTATATACACTCCAGACAGTATAGACAAGGCTTAATAAATTAAATGCCAGAAAGATGGTTTCTTTCAAACTCAGGGGAAATTCAGTATTTTCTAATAGAGATGTCAACAATTTGTAGGAGAAGAAGGAAGACAAAGGCTGAAAAGCCCCTTCCTCTTCTTCTCCCCAAACAAACTGAGTACACAGCCATGACAACAATCCATACATTCCTGAAATAAAGTCCAGCATTGTTATCCGACACATCATCACACATAAGGCCAGCACAATGATTATTCTGGTTAGTGCCCCCCGCTTACAAAAGCTACTTATTAGGGACAACATCAGAGCTATTTTTGGGTAAGGAAATAACCCTAGGGACCACAAAGGTATTAAAACTTCAAAAGCCCCTAGGGACCAGAAAAACCGGCAAGCTTCCACTCCAAATGACATTATGAATCACCAATATGCCCACAAAACAACCAAAACCAAAATATTATTGTTATAGGTTTTTTTCCACTCTTTTTGGCCTCCGAATTTCCCGGCCAACGCACCAAAAAGGATACTGTCCTGGTTTAGGACAAATTAGGGGGAAATCTCCAAAAGGGAGCCCCCCAAAACAAAACAAACCTCCAACCACCCCTCCCCCAACACCGGGTTCGGGAAGGAATTCCTCGGAGGAGCAAAGTGGAAAACAAAACCTATTTATTTACAAGTAACAAAAAGAACACTCCCCAACACAAGAAAAGAAAAGGGACCAGACTGTGTTGTGAGGGCGCCGAGCTTCTGTCGCAGGCTTCGGGTGTCCTGGAGCTCTCAGGTCAGGTCCGGAGCCGGTCCAGTATCTTCAGGGGAGGGTAAGAAAGAGAGAACAAAAGAAAAGGGAAAAAAAAAAAAACAGCGCAAAAAAAAAAACAGAAAGCAAGCAAGCAAGCAAGCAAGCAAGCGGCTAGCCAAGCCAAGCAGCCAAAGCCAAAAACGAAAGTGCCTGGGCACACCCCCCCCCCCCCCCTTCCCCATCCGGCCACAGCAAGACGGCCGGGGTGGGGGGGGGGGGGGAGAAGGCACAGCTGCCAGACACAACACACGATATTGGGATAAAGGCTGAAGGCTGTCACCCCACGACAGTCCTGTACCATCTTGTGTATTGCGGAATTTCTGGAGCCAGCCGGCCATTCTGTCCACAAGCCCCCTAATAAAACCCTCACTCCTTTTACATGGCAAAAAATACTCACCTGTCCCAGAACTTGATGGCAGATTGCAGGAGCAACTTGGCACTGCAAATCAGCCCGAGTTGCAACAGGTGCCAGCTTGGGTCTGGGAACTAATCCTGCTTCTATTGGAAATTCAGGATCCAGCTGGCCACTCCCGGGAACAGGCTCCTGAATCAAATCGATGCACCTTTTTCCTGGCAAGCAAAAGTCACTTGCCCTGGTTCTTATGGCAGATTGCAGGAGCCATGTGGCGCTGTCAAACCAGCCTCAGTTGCAACCAGTTATAGCTTGGGCCCAGGAACCATCTTGCCTAATGCGGAATTTATGGAGCCAGTCGGCCACTCTCAGACAGGGGCATCCAGAAAAACATTTTGGCCCATTTTCCCTGACAAACAAAACTCATCATCCCCGGTTCTTGATGGCGGATTGAAGGAGCCACTTGGCACTGGCACAGCAGCCTGTGTTTGCACTGGTGCCAGCTTGGGTCTGGGAACCATCCTGCGTACTGCTGAACCTCAGGGGCCAGCCGGCCACTCCTGGCCACAGGCCTCAGAATAATACCCTCACTCCTTTTTCCTGGCAAACAAAAGTCACCTGCCCCGTTTCTAATGGCAGATTGCAGGAGCCACTTGGCACAGTCAAACCAGCCCGACTTGGCACTGGTGCCAGCTTGGGTCTGAGAAAACATCCAGTATAATGTGGAATTTCAGGAGCCAACTGGACACTCCTGGGGTAGGCCCCGAAAATAAACTTTGGCCATTTTCCCAGGCAAAAAAACTAAGGATTCCCGGTTCTTGATGGCAGATTACAAGAGCTACTTGGCACTGTGAAACCAGTCCGACTTGGCAGTGGTGCCAGCTTGGGTCTGGAAACCATCCTCCCTAATGCTGAATTTCAGGAGCCACAGGTCCCCAAAGGCCCCCAAACAGAAATGCTGGCCCATATCCCTTGTAAACAAAACTCACCATCCCCGATTCTTGATGTCAGATTGCAGGAGCCACTTGGCACTGTCAAAACAGCCAGAGTTGCAACTGGTGCCAGCTTGGGTCTGGGAACAATCCTGCGTATATAGTGCAGAATTTCAGGAGCCACCTGGCCTCTCCCGGCATGGGCTCCAAAAAAACTTTGGCCGTTTTCCCTGGCAAAAAACTCACCATCCCCATATCATGATGGCTGGTTGCAGGAGCCACTTGGCACAGTCAAACCAGCCCGACTTGGCAGTGGTGCCAGCTTGGGTCTGGAACAATCCTGTGTATGGCAGAATTTCAGGAGCCAGCCGGCCACTGGAATCGTAGGCCCTGAATAAAAACCTTTGCTCTTTTACCTATCAAACCAATCTCACCATGCCCAGTTTTTGATGGTAGATGGCAGGAGCCACTTGGCACTGTCAAACTAGCCCGACTTGGCACTGGTGCCAGCTTATGTCTGGGCACCATCCAGTATAATACGGAATTTCTGGAGTCAACTGGACACTCCCGGGGTAGGCCCCGAAAATCAACTTTGGCCATTTTTCCAGGCAAAAAACCTAAGGATTCCCGGTCCTTGATGGCAGATTGCAACTGCCCTTTGACCACCCGTCAAACCAGTCTGAGTGGTAACTGGTTCCATCTTGGGTCTGGGAACCATCCTGCGTATAGTGGATACTCAGGATCCAGCTGGCCTCTCCCCGTAACAGGCTCGTGAATCAAATCCAAGCACCTTTTTTCCGACAAAGAAAACTCACCTGCCCCAGATCTTATGGCAGATTGCAGGAGCCACTTGGAGCTGTCAAACCAGTGGGAGTTGCAACCGGTCATTGCTTGGGTCTGGGAACCATCCTGCCTTATGCGGAATTTCAGGAGCCAGCTGGCCATTCCGGCCACAGGACTCCGAATAAAAACCTCACTCTTCGTTTCTGGGAAACAAAATTCACCATCCCTGGATCCAAATGGCAGATTGCAGGAGCCATTTGGCAGTGTCAAACCGGTCTGAGTTGCAACTGGTCCCACCTTGGGTCTGCGAACCATCCTGCCTATAGTGGAATTTCAGGAGCCAGCTGGACACTTTCAGCCAGAGGTGCCCAGGAAAAATTTTGGCCCATTTCCCCTGGCAAAAAAAAATTGCCTGCCCAGATCTTGATGGCAGATTGAAAAAGCCACTTGGCACTGTCAAACCAGCCTGAGTTGCAACTGGTCCCAGCTTGGGTCAGGGAACCATCCTGCCTATTGCACGATTTCAGGAGCCAGTCAGCCACTCTGAGCCACAGGCGACCAAGAAAAGATTTTGGCCCATTTTCCCTGGCAAACAAACTCACCATCCCCGGTTCTTGATGGCTGATTGCATGAGCCACTTGGCACCGTGAAAGCAGCCCAACTAGGCCCTGGTGCCAGCTTAGGTCTTGGAACAATCCTGCGTATTGAGGAATTTCAGGAGCCAGCCGGCCTCTCCAGCAGAAGGCCTCCAAACAGAAATGCTGACCCATTTAAGCTGGCAAAAAAAACTCATCTGTCCCAGATCTTGAAGGCTGATTGCAGGAGCCACTTGGCAGTGTCAAACCAGACCAACTTGTCTCTGGTGCCCGCTTGGGTCTGGGACCCATCCTGCGTATTACAAAATTTCAGGAGCCAGAGGGCCATTTTCCCCATAGGAGCCTAACACAAACCTCGGCTCTTTTCTCTGCCAAACAAAACTCACCATCCCCGATTCTTGATGTCAGTTTGCAGGAGCCACTTGGCACTGTCAAACCAGCCCGACTTTCAAGTGGTGCCAGCTTGGGTCTGGGAACCATCCTGTCTATTGCAGGATTTCTGGAGCCAGTCGGCCACTCTCAGCAACTGGCATCCGAATAAAAACCTCGCTCCTTTTTCCTGGACAACTAAACTCACTTGGCCCAGGTCTTGATGGCAGATTGCAGGAGCCACATGCCACTGTCAAACCAGCCTGACTTCGCACTGGTGCCAGCTGGGGTCTGGGAACCATCCAGCGTGTTGCGTAATTTCAGGAGATAGATAGCAAATCTCAGTCACAGGCCCCCAGGTAAAAGCCTTGCTTTTCTTTCCTGGCAAACAAAATTCACCTGTCCCAGTTCTTGATGGCAGATTGCAGGAGCCACTTGGCACTGTCAAACCAACCCGAGTTGCAACTGGTGCCAGCTTGGGTCTGGGAACTATCATGCGTAATGCGGAGTTTCAAGAACCAGCCGGCCACACTCAGCCACAGGAGCCCTTGAACTCAGCCCTCTGCCATTTTCCTTTTAAAAAAACTAACCTTCTCCGGAAACTGATGGCCCATTGCAGGAGACACTTGGCACTGTCAAACCAAACTGCAACTTGTCCTACCTTGTGCTTGGGAACCATCCTGCGTATTGTGGATTTTCAGGAGCCAGCCAGCCGCTCCAGCCACAGACCTCCGAAGAGAAATACTGGCCCATTTTCATTGGCAAACAAAACTCACCATCCCCGGTTCTTGATGGCAGATTGCAGGAGCCACATGGCACTGTCAAACCAGCCCGACTTGCAACTGGTGCCAGCTTGGGTCTGAGAACCATCCTGCGTATTGTTGATTTTCCGGAGCCAGCTGGCCACTCTCAGCAACTGGCATCTGTGGAAGTCCATCCGGAAATCCTTCAGTTTTTGCCTCACAATTGTCATGAGACCACCGAAGGGTTAAAAACTGTTGAGCCAGTTGGGAAAGAAAGTCTCATGCATATTTAGCATGTTTACAAATGGTGTCTGCAGAACATGCCATGCTGTACTCGAAGGGGGCATGCTGCCCTGTTCTGAACAATGAAACTGGGCTTTCTTCCAAACTTCAGGCCTGGCTGGACTGAGCTCTGGGGTGGCTCCCCTCCCCTCCAAGAGAAGACCCCTCTTGCCTGTCTTCAACCAATGTGGCGGACTAACAGAGATGCGAATCCCCTCATCAAAGAACCAAGAACCCCTCTGGCACCCTACTGGCACCCTATTGGCACCCCCATGGCACCCCCCTGGCCACCTCCTTCCAGAGACTGGGACTGTACCCCCTCCCACCTCAGGGAAGGGGGAGAACCTGCCCAGAGTAAACGTACCTGGGAGCATTCGGCCATGAAAACAATGGAATAATCTATCCTTTTCCCCTCCATGGAAACATAATTTCGGCCACCCTTCCCCCAACCAAGAACAGTATATCTGGGGTTCGGTTCGACTGCCTCTCCGAGATCTCCCCAAGGCGTGTACCAGCGAGCATTGGCGGTGGGACCCCGAAGACATCACGTCTTGGTAGCTATACCCCATTCTCTAACCTTCTTTCCTTCCTTTTTCCCTTATCCTATCCTTCTCTTCCCCGGATCCTCTAACCTAAGGCATATTTAGCTGTGGTTACCATCAATAAATTGCATCTTGTTGGTTTGTTACTGCAAAACCCCTGTGCCTATGTTGGTTATTTTATTTTTGCACCCAAAAATCATTCGTCACCCGTTCATTTCGGGTGGACCATAACAGCATCCGAATAAAAACCTCGCTCCTTTTTCCTGTCAAACTAAACTCACTTTGCCTGGTTCTTGATGGCAGATTGCAGGAGCCACATGGCACTGTCAAACCAGCCTGACTTGGCACTGGTGCCAGCTTGGGTCTGGGAACCATCCTGCGTACTGCTGAACCTCAGGGGCCCGTTGGCCATACCTAGCCAAAGGCCCAGGAATATAAACCTCGCTACTTTATCCTGGCAAACTAAACTCACTTGGCCCGGATCTTGATGGAAGATTTCAGGAGCCACTTGGCATTGTCAAACCAGCACGACTTGGCACTGGTGTCAGCTTGGGTCTGGGACCCATACTGCCTATTGCAGGATACTTCTAGCTTTCAAGGCAAGCCATTTGACAGCTGCCTCAAAAGCACTCAGGCTGTTGGATGAAAAGGTAAAAAAACTGGTGCGAATGGGGGGAAATTTCACTTCTGGTTTATGTCATAGATTCCGCCAGATGATCAGCAATCATTAGTTTAATGAGGTACCAGCATAGTCTTTCACTCTTGCAGATTCCCAAAAGCTTAAACAATTCAGCAGCCTCTTCCTTGAAACAAGTTCCACAGCCAAAATCCAGGCCTGGCCAACATCTTCTCCTCTCAGCCTTGAAACTCTGCCAAATGTACCGGTGATTCTCACTTTCCTTCTCACCTACACGGACAAGCACATTCTGTCCGTGTTGCTGAATCCTTAGTGAAACTAAACAGCGGTCCACCTTCAAACAGCTCAGTGTACCAGGACAGAAGGCTTTCACTGACCTGTCCCCTTGCCTTTTCCTTGCAGGCTTTTATTTTCAGAGCACGCACCGAGGCATTGCAATTTGCTTCTCAGCTTCTCAGCATTGCTATATTGCTGGAGTCCCAAGCGTCCATCTCCTTCTCGCACAAACTGCTTCTGTTGAAACATGCTCATGTGATGTGCTTTCCTGCTCAGCTATTCACACCATCACATTCTATGTCCTTCTTGCAGTCTGAACCTAAATGGAAAAGTTTCTGGCTATGTCTCACACACACAGATGTACTAGGATGAAAAGGTTGCTTGGACTTTGACACTTATGTTCAAAAACATCCATTCACTTCAGAATCAAGAGACAGCTTTCTTTGCTTTACATCCTGCAAACTTCAACCACACACACACACACATGCACGCACACACATGAGAGCTATGCACTTCTTTTCTTTCTTTCTTTCTTAGCTGCACTCACTCACCTATTTCCCACCTTGACCTCTCTACCACTTTTCTCCTGACCTTGCTGTGGATGGACATTTCCTGTTAAGATACCCATTGTGTTGCCTATTCCTCCCGCACATTGCCTTGCCCTTCCTATCCAATCTTACATTTCCTTGTCATTGCTGACCATTCCTTTCTTTTCCTTTGCCTTCCTGACCCATGCATGTCCTTCCCTTGCCCTTGATACCAACCCAGTGCCTTGCATTGACTTGCTCACCTATCCTTCTTTTCCTTCCCAGTTGTCCAGCTCCAATCTTTCATTTCCCTCTCCTTCTAGGACTCTTATTGCCTTGCCTCCCTCTCTTTTGTGTTGCCTGGCAAAGCCACCACTTGCCTTGCCTTGCCCTTGAACCCCTTCCTTGCCTTGCATTACCTTGGTCACCAGTCCCCCACCTGGCATTCACCTCCTCTCTTTTTGTGGAATTTCTTTAATTGCACTGCCCTGCCTGCTTCTCCTAGGATTCTCCAGGCTTCCACTGTTTTTTTTTTTTCAAGGCCCCAGTGTTTCAGGACCATGTGAGAGGATGCCTGGAGGAGGTCACGTGCAAGCACACCTATCTGTCCTGACAGCTTTCTTCTGACATCTATGCTTACATGTCTTGAATTTTGGACACAAAATTCATCTTTCACCCTTGGGCTTCAGGAGCAGAATGACAGTTCTTTTGCATACAAAGGAAAGCAGGCAACCCAAGTGTCTTAGGTGCACATTAGAGATGGCCCATGCAAGATCAAGGCCGGACAGAGCGGTCTGTCAGGGCCGCTTTTGTGTACCAACAATCTTTGAATGGACCGGCCACTTGCCTTGCTCTGGCAACCCAATAGTTTCCTTCCCTTGCCCTGCTGATTCTCCATTGCTTTGCATTCCCTTGCATACCCATGCCTCACATTTGACCTGCCGTTTCCTGTTACCATTACTTCCTATGCCCAGCCTTGCCTCCAACTTCTGGGACTTCTCTCACCTACCATTCCATTGGCTTCCCCTCACAGCTTCAGTCTTGCAAACCTCTCCCTTGACTTGCCTACAGTTGCCTACACTTGCTTTGCATTGCCTTATCTGCATGGAAGGCAAGGCAAAGAGTGTTAGGCAAGGTAAAACAAAGCCAGGAAGTTATTTGTAGGGCTAGGCAAGGCAGACATAGGCAAGCAAGAAAAGCTATGGTAGGCTAAGCAAGGAAAACGAGGCAAGGTGCTGGAGGCAAGGCAAAGCCAAGTGACTTGGAGTGCCTTTCCTGGCTTGGGAAGTAAAAGATATTGTGGCAATGTTGGTAGGGCAGCTGATAAGGTATTGTGGGGAGGTATAGTCCAGCAAGACATTTCTGTCCTGGCCTCTCCTGTGTAGGAGCCATTGTTGGTCTGCAGAGCATTTTGCAAGAGGAAAAAAAAAGTTGTCCAAAGCGCCTTCCACTTGAATGTGAATTTGATTGGAAAAGGCAGGAGAGTGGTAAGGTGCTATTTTCTATCAGTTTGCAAATTGCGCACACAATCCCAGTGTTGTGCAGCTTACTTCTTCACCTTTTTCAGAATTTCAGAAGCCAGCAGGCCACTCCCGGCCACAGGACCCAACAGAAATGCTGTCCCATTTTCCCTGGCAAACAAAACTCACCATCCCCGGTTCTTGATGGAAGATTGCAGAAGCCTCTTGGCACTGTCAAACCAGCCCGACTTGGCACAGGTGCCTGCTTGGGTGTGGGAATAATCCTGCGTATTGCTGAATTTCAGAAGCAGCCGACCACTCTCCGCAGCACGCCTCCGAAAAGAACCTCGCTCCTTTTTCCTGGTAAACTAAACTCACTTGGCCAGATTCTTGATGGCTGATTTCAGGATCTCCAGAGCGAACCACGACAGGCTCCATGCTCTGCGACTGGCACAATGCTCTTCTCATGAAGAAGCTGCTTCTTCACTTCTGAGAGACATAGAAAGCAGTGGCTTCCAAAAGGAGAACAACGAAGCCGAACATCACTGCGATTGTGCGTGCAGCTTGCAAAATGATAGAAACAGTACTTTGCTACTCTCCTGCCTTTTCCAAACACATTAACTTTCGAATGGAAGGAGTTTTAGACAACTTTCTTTTGCCTCTCGCAAAACACTCAGCAGACCTGCGTGCAACCTCTAGAACACGATAGGAGATGTTTTCTAAACAGGCACAGTTTCTCCTTTCGAGACAAAGTGGAAAAGCATTTTGCTTACATGTGTGCGACAAGAGACGCCAAAGACGAAGATACAGAGCTCTCTGAAGCTAGACGCCACTACCCGGCGTATTTCAGCAGAAGCAACGGGCCAGAGCACACAGCAACCGGCCCAATGCTCTGCGACCGGCACAATGCTCTTCTCCCGAAGAAGCCGCCTCTTCGCCTCCAGAGACAGAGAGAGAGGCAGCTTCCGAAGAGCGAAAAAGGAAGCCTCACAAAAATGGGATTGTGTGTGCAGCTACCAAACTGATAGAAAACGGTACCTTGCCACTCTCCTGCCTTTTTCAAACACATTAACATTTGAACGGAAGGAGTTTTGGACAACTTTCTTTTGCTTCCTGCAAAACACTCTACAGACCTGCGTGCAACCTCTAGAGCACGATCTGAGATTTTTCTGAACACACACAGTTTATCCTTGCCAGACATAGTGGAAACGCTTTTTGCTCAAGTATAGGCTACAGGAGATGCTAAAGATGAAGATACTGAGCTCTCCAAAACTAGGCGCCGGTCCCGGGCGTCTTTCGGCAGAAGCCATGCACCGGACCTCACCGCAATCGGCACAATGCTTTTCGACCGGCACAAGAGTCTTTGGCGAAAAAGCCACCCTGGCCGCTGGATCACGAATTAAAACCCTGCTGCTTTGGTATTTTTCCTATCAAACACAGCTCACCATCCCCAGTCCTTGATGGAAGATGGCAGGAGCCACTTGGCACTGTCAAACCAGCCTGACTTGGCACTGGTGCCAGCTTGAGTCTGGGAACCATCCTGCATATTGTGGAATTTTAGGAGACAGCCAGCCACTCCGGCCACAGTTCCCTAACAGAAATGCTTGCCCATTTTCCTGGCAAACTAAACTCACCTGCCCAGGTTTTGATGGAATATTGCAGAAGCCACTTGACACTGTCAAACCAGCCCGAGTTGCAATTGCTGCCAGCTTGGGTAGGGGAACCATCCTGCGTGTTATGGAATTTCAGGAGAGAGGAGGTCACTCCTGCCACAGGCGCCGAAAACAAACCTCTGTCCTTTTCCCTTGTAAAAAAAATTTACCACCCCCAGTTCTTGATGGCAGATTGCAAGAGCTGCTTGGCACTGTCAAACCAGCCCGACTTGGCACAGGTTCCAGCTTGAGTCTGGGAACCATCCTGCGTAAAGTGGAATTTCAGGAGCCAGCCATCCACTCCGAGCCATAGGCCCCCGAAAAAGAACCTCGGTCTTTTTACCTGGCAAACCAAATTCACCTCCCTGGTTATTGGTGGCAGGTTGCAGGAGCCACTTGGCACTGTCAAACCAGCCCGAGTTACAACTGGTGCCAGCTTCGGTCTGGGAACCCTCCTGCGTATTGTGGAATTTCAGGAGCAACCCGGTCAAACCAGCCACAGGCCCCCGAATAAAAACCTAGCTCCTTTTTACTGGCAAACTGTGGAGAGCCTAGTTCAAACATGGCTTAAAGAAAGAGGCCATGAAGGTATTCAGCTAAGGGAAAAATAAAAGGCCGCTGTAAAGCAGCAGTTCCCAGGCTTGATTCTGTTCTCTCTTTCTGTTCTCAGCCACGTTTTATATAAACAACAAGATTCTCAGACCGTTTTCTCAAAAACAGGCAAATATTCTGTCCTTGGCTGCTCTGGGAACAGATGGCCGTTCTGGGAACAGATATAAAGGTTTTGAGAACTTTTCATATCATGCTGAGAACATTGATCTTGGTTTCAATAAACAAACCTCAGGTACTGTAAACAAAAGGAGGAGTTGAAGTTTTCTCTACAGCCTATCGGGAGCTCAGATTTTGCAATATGCATGAAGTGAATTATGCATATTATGTATTTATAATATTTTATGTTATAAAAGGTGCCTGATTTGATCAACAAATTGGAGTCGATGCTCATCAATCGGATGGTCGTCTCCCTTCACTTCAATAGCAAACTAAACTCATTTGCTCCAATTCTTGATGTCAGATTGCAGGAGCCGCTTGGCACTGTCAAACCAACCTGACTTGGCACTGGTGCCAGCTTGGGTGTGGGAACCATCCTGCATATTGCGGAATTTCAGGAGCCTGCCTGCCACTCCGGGCCACAGACCCCAACTAGAAATGCTGACCAATTTTCCCTGGCTAACTAAACTCACCTGCCCCGGTTCTTGATGGGTGATTGCAGGAGCCACTTGGCACTGTCAAACCAGCCTGAATTGCAACTGGTGCCAGCTTGGGTCTGGGAACCATCTTGTGTATTGTTGAATTTCAGGAGCTAGCTGGTCAATCCAGCCACAGGCCCCTGAATAAAAACCTCACTCCTTTTCCTGGCAAACAAACTCACCAAGCCCGGTTCTTGATGGCAGATTACAGGACCCACTTGGCACTGCCAAACTAGCCCGAGTTGCAACTGATTGCAGCTTGGGTCTGGGAAACATCCTGCGTGTTGTTGAATTTCAGGAGCCAGCTGGCCACTCTCAGCAACAGGCCCCCGAAAAACAACCTCGGTTCTTTTTCCTGGCAAACTAAACTCATTTGGCCAGCTTCTTGATGGCCGATTTCAGGATCTCCAGAGCGCACTGCGACAGGCCCTGTGCCCTGCAACTGGCACAATGATCTTCGCGCCAAGAAGCCGCTTCTTCTCCTCCGGGAGATGGAGAGAGCGGCAGCTTCGGAAAGGGGAAAACCAAAGCAACACATCACTGCAACTGGATGCACAGCTTGCAAAATGATAGAAAACAGTGCCTTGCCACTCACCTGCATTTTCCTATCGCATGAATATTCAACTGGAAGGAATTTTGGACAACTTTCTTTTTCTTCTTGCAAAACACTCTGCAAACCTGAGTGCAACCTCTAGAACACTATCGGAGATGTTTTCTGAACAGGCACAGTTTCTCCTTGCGAGACAGAGTGGAATAGATGTAGGCACCAGGAGACGCCAAAGACGAAGATACGGAGCTCTCCGAAGCTATGCGCCTGTCCTGGGCGTCTTTTGGCAGAAGCCGTGCTCTGGAGTGCACAGCAACCGGCACCATGCACTGCAACTGGCACAATGCTCTTCTCGCGAAGAAGCCGCTTCTTCACCTTCGGGCGATGCAGAAAGCAGTAGCTTGCGAAAGGAGAACAACGAAGCCGAACATCACTGCGATTGTGTGCGCAGCCTGCAAAATTACAAAAATCAGTAATTTGCCACTCTCCTGCCTTTTCCAAAAACATTAATATTACAGTGGAAGGAGTTTTGGAAAACTTTCTTTTCCTTCTCAAAAAACATTCTGCAGACCTGCATGCAACCTCTAGAACATGATCGGAGATGTCTTCTTAACAGGCACAGTTTCTCCTTGCGAGACAGAGCAGAAAAGTATTTTGGTTAGATGTAGAGGACTAGAGATGCTATAGACGAAGATACAGTGATCTCCGAAGCTATGCGCTTGTCCCAGGCATCTTTCGGCCGCGCTCTGGAGGGCACAGCAACCAGCACCATGCACTGCAACCGGCACAATGCTCTTCTCGCTAAGAAGCCGCTTCTTTGCCTCCCAGAGATGCAGAAAGCGGTAGCTTGCTAAGGCGAACAACGAAGCCGCACATCACTGCGATTGTGTGAGCAGCTTGCAAAATGATAGGAAACAGTACTTTGCCACTCCCCTGCCCTTTCCAAACACATGAACATTTGAATGGAAGGAGTTTTGGACAACTTTCTTTTGATTCTTACATAAACACTCTGCAGACCTGCGTGCAACCTCTAGAACACTATCGGAGATGTTTTCTGAACCAGCAAAGTTTCTCCTTGTGAGACATAGTGGAAAAGCTTATTACTTAGATGCAGGTGACTAGAGACGCTATAGACTGCCCCTGGCCATTATCTACATTCACGAACGAGATGGGGCATCCGCACCAGTGTTGTGAGCTATTTATTCAGCACATTATTCTCAGTACATTGTTAGGACAATGAAGACAGATTATGTTAACAGCTCTCTGATCCAAAGGGAATGCCAAGGGGGTGTTACATTACAGCATAGCATAAAGCCATCTCAGCCTAGATTTCAGCCAATCACACATAGAGCAAAACATATTGACAAAAATTCTATCCAATCATATGAAAGACATGTAATGGTAGTTAACACAATGGCTCGTTCATGAGAGACAAAGCACAGAGACTCATCCATACTAACCTTCTAAAGATATGCATTAAATAACCTTGTTGTAATCTATAAGGACAGTTTACAGAAGTCTATTGTGCTATTTGTCACGTCTGCTCTATTGCTTAGAAAACTTTTCCCTGTATTAGCAATGTTCACAAATCTGCTCTCAGAGGCCTGCCCTTTTTAACCATTTACTCAAAACCCTCTAATTTTATGAATCCCAGCAATTCCCCCTCTCTGTTGACTCAAAAAGAAACCTTCATTTTCTTGTCATCTACTACTTGCGTTTCATAGCTCTACTGTGAAATTTCTGCTTATTATCTGCTGGAGGCCTATTCGCGCTGATCCTAAGCATTGCTATGTTACAGCACAGCAACTTAATGCTGTGAAGGCCCAGTCCTTGAAAGAGATATGAATCACGTTTGACAATAGTTACAAGTCATTGTTCAAAAAACTCTGGTCAATTGCAGGGTCTTAATTCAAAACTTTCATCAATGTCTACACCTTTGTCTACTACCTCCGTGAGATTTTGAACACTCTCTCTGCTTCTACTTCCTAATTCTCTTGCTTGTATGACAAAAACTTCATGGACCGTTTTGTTCATCATTTGCCGTATACACTGAAGTATGCAGGGTATCGCTATCAATATCAATACCAGAACACCCAATACATAAAGACCTATCCTGCAAAGTTGCCTTAGCCAAGGTGCAAAGCTCTATTCTTGAAACAAATCGTCCAGCCAGGAACCACCATCTTCTTTAATTTGAGCTGTCAGATCTTTCAGTTTTGGTATGCTTCTGTGAATGGACTCAGAATGATCGGACAAATTCATACAACACAATCCTTCAAATTCCTCACAACCATGCTCTTGTGAAAGAAAATCAATGGCTGCTCTGTTTTGAAGAGTAGCATGTCTAACACTATCAACATCGGTTAACATATCACTGATTGCAGAGGATGTGGCATTAGCTTGTTTACTCAGCCAGCATCCAACTCGATCTAATTGTTTCAATGCTACTGCTGAAGCCAATTGGGGTAAAAACAAACTTGCTGAAACCCTTCTTGCAGCATTCCAAGGCCTGAAATCACTCTGACAGTTCTCATAATGAGGAACAGCTCTCGTTCTCCTTTGTTTGTTTTTCATGACCGCTTTGGCAGCGGGGGCAATTATGGTGAGCATAGTAATGCTACAAGGGCCACCTTCAAGGTGAGCTGGCATGCCTTGCCAAGCCCTGTCTCCGCAAATGAACCAATACCCCTTCGACAATTGCCGTGGATATTGGTCAGCCTCAGAAAGCACATCCCAACTATTTGAAAAATTACACCAAAACCTCAAATTTCTATATGCAAAAAATGAGGAGTAACATTGTACTTTGGGGGATCACCTTTTCGCAAGGCACGAGCTATGAAAGTAAAGCAAAAATCCATGGTCAAAGAGCCAAGGATTTCTAATTCTTGAGGTTCAGATGCTGCCTTGGGAAGTTTTTGTACCAAACATTCCAATTCAATGAGGGATTGCTTCCATTCAATTCCACCTGGCCTACCATTGTATTGCTTTTGACCAAAGGCAACTCTTTTACTGGCACACCTACCAGACAGGTTGAAAAGGTTTTTCTGGTTCCAACTTAGACAAGCAAATAGCTTCCGAGCCGGCTGCCTTGGCTGAGGTCACCCAAACATTTGTTTTCGGTTTTTCCACAGGCAAATCTGCACGACAAAAAACAATTAAAATCCACGAATACAAACATACAACTTGCATTTGCTCCATCCTTTTCATGAGCTAAGTTTTGGCAGAATCCTTACAGATACATCAATTTTAAAATTTTGTTCTCTCAAAAACAATAACCTAAACTTTTGCCAAAAATTAGCTCTGTTAAACAAACATTCAACATACAATTGGCACACTCATAAATAACATTAACACAAAATCAGAGTTTGCAGGTTCCACCGATGCACAAAGAACGTCAGGCACAAGGAACGCCAGGCGAGACCCGGGATCCCTCTGGTCGGCTCACGTCTCCGTACTTGCTTCCTCGGTTCTGGGCTCGTCAACAGGTTCTGAGGTGCAATATGGTTTGACATTTTTGGCAGGGACCCACTTGATTCCAGCACCTGTGGAAATAGAAGCATACCCTTTGCCCCACGTTATTAATCGAAAAGGACCTTCAATATGTCCAGATTCAGAGTTTCTAATTAGAAAAGGAGGATTTTCTTTCAGTTTTGCCTGTGTGCTATTTGATAATTGCTTCAAGATTGGTGGATCAGGTTCTGCACTCTAACTGTTTAGAAAATTAAAAACACACAGAGCCTTGTTCCGCCTCATCTGTGGTGTGATCTCCGTTCCCCCTCTGTGTTTATCTAAAATGCGTTTTAGTGTTTGATGTGCCCTTTCAATAATTGCTTGGCTTGTGGGAGAGTGGGGAATACCAAAGATGTGCTGAACACTCCATTTGTTTAGAAACGTGGCCAAATTTTGAGATATATATGTGGGACCATTCTCAGTTTTTACTTCTTGGGGTACACCCAATGAAGCAAAAGCTTGCAGGAAATAATGACAGGCATGATTGCCGGTTTCACCTGTGTGAAGGGAAGCAAGAATTGCACCAGTGAACGTGTCCACAGGAACATGAATATTTTTGAATTTACCAAAGGAAGGGTACTTAGTGATGTCTGTTTTCCACAACTGCAGGCTTTGCAAGTCTCGGGGGTTGACCACTCCTGTTGAAGCAGGAGGTTGCACAAGCTGACAGTCAGGGCAAATACTGATGATAGCTTTAGCCTGAGATTTTAGAGATTTGAAACATTCGTACAAGTGCTTGTGCATTTTGGTGAAAAAAAGCATGACTCAATTTTGCTTGTTCAAAAATGTTTGGCAAAGTGTTTGAAATAACTATTGTCAGTTTGTCCGCTCTCGCATTTCCTTCCACTAAAAATCCAGGAAGTGAAGAATGAGCCCTGATGTGAGAAATGAAATATGGATTAATTCTATATTGCAAAGTTGTAAAAAGACATGAAAGCCAACGATACAAAATTTTCTTGCTTGTTACATGGCTTTGCAAGGGTTCCTCAGGATGAGAGAGATAGACGAGAATCTTGGTCTCATGATCTGAAGGCTGGATTTATTATTTTATGATATATAACACATTAAGACTATACTAAAAAGAATAGAGAGAAAAGTTCAGAAGCTGCTAAGAATAGAAAAGGAATCTAAAAACAAGAGAGCTCTCTGTGAATCTGTCCCAGAGAGCTTGGTCCTGTGATTGGCCCTTAATTGTACAATGAGCCAATGACAGGTGCACCTATTGCATTCCACAGCAGCAGATAATTATTGTTTACATTCTCTTTCTGGGGCCTCAGCTTCCCAGAAGAGGAAAAAATCCCAAAAAAAGGATTTCTATGAAAAAATGTCCGTGACAGTTGCTAACATCCTTTAAAATTGACCCTTCTAATCTCTTAACCACATTAGCAACATAAGCAGAATCTGTGATTAAATTAAAAGGTTGAGGGAAAAGCTGAAAAGCCTGAACCACTGCAGCAAGCTCGACAATTTGAGGAGACCCTTCTACTGTTTGAATATCAGACTCCCAAGCATTGGTTTTTTTATTCAACCAAGTTACTACTGATTTATGACTTTTGCCAGAGCCATCAGTGAAGAGGGTCACTGCATTTAAAGGTTCTTCACTTAATTTAGGTTTTTCTCTGAAACGCAATTTTGCCTGCAGTAGTTTGTGAGCTGGGTAGTGAACAGAACAAACACCTGGGAAACCCAAGAATGCATATTGTAAATCATCAGAATTTTGCATTGCTCAATTGAGGTAATCTTTTTTCAATGGGAAATAGATAACTGAAAATTCTTGGCCTGCTAAAGTTAACAATCTTGTCCTGGCCTTAATTACAATGTGTGCAAACATTTCTAAAACTGTGAAAATAGTCTTTGGAAACCTGTAGGGAGGAAAACTCCATTCTATTATTAACAAAGGATCTTGCTCTGAAGGGTCCCACTGAAAAATGAGACCACAAAGTTGCATCTTCTCTCCTAGAAATGTAAAAAAGAAAGGATTTTCTGGAACAAAGTGATGAGCTAGTCTTCTTTGGAGAGCTGCTGTGATCTTGTCGAGGGCGGCACAAGCTTCAGGGGTTAAAGTTCTTGGTGAAGTGATGTTGCAGCTTCCTCTCAGCAAGTCAAAGAGTAGACTCAGTTCATCATTGGTAATTCCCAACACCAGTCTGACCCAATTGATTTCTCCCAAAAGTTGTTGTAATTCTTGCAGGTTGTTGACACTGGTCCGGATCTGTATCTTTTGTAGTGTTATTGTCATCTCAGTCATCTTCCATCCTAGGTACTTCCAAGGTGAAATTTCTTGAATTTTTGTTGCAGAGATTTCAAGTTCAGGTTTTTGTATTTCAGTGACAACACAGGCACAGGTTTCTTCCATCTCTTCCTGTGTAGAGGCTGTGATGAGCAAATCATCTATGTAGTGTAAAATCATGGATCTTGGGAACTTCTGACGAACAGGATACAAGGCTTGGGCAACGAAATATTGACAAATTATAGGCGAGTTTTTCATCCCTTGTGGCAATGACTTCCAGTGCTATCTTTGGATGGGTTCACTTCGATTGATGACGGGAACTGAAAAGACAAATCTTGGGGCATCATCAGGATGAAGAGGAATATGGAAAAAACCATCCTGCGTATTGTAGGGTTTCAGGAGCCAGCCTGCCACCACAACCTTAGGGCCCCGAATAAAAACCTCGCTCCTTTTCCTTGGCAAACAAAACTCACCTGCCCCAGTCCTTGATGGCAGATTGCAGAAGCCACTTGGCAGTGTCAAACTAGCCCGACTTGGTACTGGTGGCAGGTTGGGTCACAGTTGCTGTGTATTGCGTATTGCTGTATCCTGCGTATTGTGGAATTTCAGGAGTCTGCTCCCGAAACCACTCCCGGCCAGAGGCCCCCGAAAAACAACCTCGCTCCTTTCTCCTGGGAAACCACCTCAGCTGGCCCGATTCTTGATGGTAGATTGCAGGAGCCGCTTGGCACTTTCAAACCAGTCTGAATAACAACATGTTCCCTCTTGGGTCTCGGAACCATCCTGCGTAATGTGGAATTTACAGGAGCCACCTGGCCAGTCCTGCCTACAGGCCCCCGAATTGAAACCTCTGCCCTTTTCCCTGGCAAAGAAATCTTACCTGCCCCGCTTCTGGATGGCAGATTGCAGGAGCCACTTGGCACTGTCAAACCAGCCCAACTTGGCACTGGTGCCAGCTTCGGTTTGGGAACCATCCTGCCTATCGCAGAATTTCAGGACCCAGCGGCCCCTCCCGGTTTTGCCGCAGCAGCTGTATACAGACACGAACGGAAACAGGACAATCCAAATCAGTGTCGTAAGCTGTTTATTTCACACATCAGTCTCAGTACATTGTTACTGCAATGGAAACAGTATGTTCACAGCTCTCTGATTCCAATGGAATGCCAAGGGGGTGTTACATTACAGCATAGCATAAAGCCATCTCAGCTTAGGTTTCAGCCAATCCCACATAGAGCAAAACATATTGACAAAAATTCTATCCAATCATATGAAAAACACGTAAGGGTAGTTAACACATTAGGGACTTATTTTCTAACACAATGGCTCGTTTATGAGAGACAAAGAACAGAGACTCATTCATACTAACCTTGTAAAGATATACATTAAACAACCTTGTTACAATCTATAAGGACATATTACAGAAGTCTATTGTTCTATTTCTCATGTCTGCTCTACTGCTTAGAAAACTTTTCCCTGTATTAGCAAGTCTGCTCTCTGAGGCCGGCCTTTTTAACCACTTTCTCAAAACCCTCTAATTTTATAAATCCCAACATCCCGGCATGATGCCTCTAAACAACAACCTCGGTTTATTTTCCTGGCAAACAAAACTTACCTGCCTGGTTTCTTCATGGCAGATCGCAGGAGCCACTGGCACTGCAAACCAGCCCTTAATCATAGCATTACCAGCTTGGGTCTGGTAACCATCCTGCGTATTGCAGAATTTCAGGAGTCAGCCACTCCAGCCATAGGCCCCCAAACAGTAATGCCGGGTCTTTTCCCTGGCTAACTAAACTCACCAGCCTCGGTTCCAGATGGCAGATTGCAGGAGCCACTTGGCACAGTCAAACCAGTCTGACCTGTCACTGGTGCCAGCTTGGGTCTGGGAACCATCCTGCGTATTGCGGAATTTCAGGAGCCCGCCGGCCACTCCCGGCCACAGGCTCTCAAACACAAACCTTGGCCCCTTCCCCAAGTAAACAAAACTCACTGGCCCCCATTCCAGAATGCAAATTGTAAGAGCCACTTGGCACTGTCAAACTAGCCTGATTTGTGCTGGTGCCAGCTTGGGTCTGGGAAACATCCTGTGTATTTCCAAAGTTAACAAAACAGTTGGGCACTCCCGGCCAGAGGCTCCTGAAAACAAGCCTCGACCCTTTCCCCAGGGTAACTAAACTCACCTGCCCCGCTTCTTGATGGCAGATTGCATGAGCCACTTGACATTGTCAAACCAGCCTGAAATCCAAGTGGTGCAAACTTGGGTCTAGCAACCATTTAGCGTATCGTGGAATTTCGGAAACCAGCGGGCCACTCCTGGCCACAGGCCCCAAAACACAAACATCGGCCCTTTGTCCTGGTAAATTAATCTTACCTCTTCCGGACCCTGATGGCAGATTACAGGAGCAAATTGGCACTTTCAAAAGAGCCCGACTTGGCACTGGTGCCATCTTGGGTCTGAGAACCATCCTGCGTATTGCGGAATTTCAGGAGCCTGACGGCCACTCCAGCCATAGGCCACTCCAGCCATAGGCCCCTTTCCTTTGAAAAAGAAACTCCTCTGCCCCGGTTCTTGATGACAGATTGCAGAAGCCACATGCCACTGTCAAACGAGCCTTTAATCCGTGCGTTACCAGTTTGGGTCTGTGAACCATCCTGCGTATTGCCTAATTTAAGAAGACAACCGGCCACTCCTCGCCAAAGGCTCCTGAACGCAAGCCTCAGCTCTTTTCCCTGTCTAAGTAAACTCACCTGTCCCGGTTCTTGATGCCAGATTGCAAGAGCCACTTGGCACCATCAAACCAGCCCGACTTGGCAGTTGTGCCAGATTGGGTCTGGGAACCATCCTGCGCATCGCAGAATTTCAGCATCCAGTCTACCACTCTTGGCCACAGCCGCCTGAACTCAAACCTCGGCTGTTTTTCCTTTGAAAAGAAATCTCACCCTCCCCGGTTCTTGATGGTGGATTGCAGGAGCCACCTCGAATACTCAAAACCACCATTAAATACAAGTGATGCCAGCTTGGGTCTGCAAACTTTTCTGTGTACCTTGGAATCTCAGGAGCCAGCCGGCCACTCTCGGCCACAGGCTCCCGAACACAAACCTCAGCCAATTTTCCTGGTAAACAAAACTCACCTACCCTGGTTCTCTTCAATGGTAGATTGCAGGAGCCACTTGGCACTGTCAACCCAGCCCAAGTTACAATTGGTGCCAGCTAGGGTCTGGGAACCATGCTGCGTATTGCAGAATTTCAGGACCCAGCAGACCACTCCGGGTCACTGGTCCAAAACCAAAAACATTGTCCTGTTTCCCTGGCAAAAAAACTTACCTGCCTCACTTCTTGATGGCAGATTGCAGGAGCCACTTGGCACTGTCAAACCAGCCTGATCTGTCACTGGTGCCAGCTTGGGTCTGGGAACCATCCTGTGTATTGCGGAATTTTAGGAGCCAGTGGGCCACTCTCGGCCACAGGTCCCCAAACAGCAATGCCCGCTCTTTTCCCTACGCAACTAAATTCACCACCCTTGGTTCCAGATGGAAAATTGCAGGAGCCACTTGGCACTGTCAAACCAGCCTGACATGGCACTGGTGCCAGCTTGGGTCTGGGAACCATCCTGCGTTTCACGGAATTTCAGCGTCCAGCCACAGGCCCCTGAAAACAAACCTCGGCTCTTTTCCCTGGAAAAATAAACTCACCTGCCCTGGTGATTGATTGCAGATTACAGGAGATACTTGGAACTTTCATGCCAGCCCGAGGTCCAAGTGGTGCCTGCTTGGGTCTGGAAACCATCCTCCATATCGTGGAAATTCAGGAGCCAGACGGCCACTCTGGCCACAGGCCCCAAAACACAAACCTCGGCCCTTTTTCCTGGAAAATGAAACTCACCTGCTCCGGTTCTTGATGGCCAATTGCAGAAGCCACTTGGCACTGTCAAACCAGCCGGACTTGGTACTGGTGCCAGCTTGGGTCTGTGAACAATCTGCGTGTTGTGGAATTTCAGAAGCCAGTCGGCCACTCCAGTCATAGGACCCGAACACAAACCTCAGCCCTTTTCCTTCGTAAAACAAAACTGACTTCCCTGGTTCTTGATCTAAATCGGCAGGAGCCCCTTGCTGCTGTCAAACCTGCCCAACCTGACACTGGTGCCAGCTTGGGTCTGGTAACCATCCTGCGTATCGCGGAAATTCAGCAGCCATCTAACCACTCCAGCCACAGGCCCCTGAACTCAAGCCTCTGCTCTTTTCCCTGGCAAACTAACTTCACCGAACTCGATCCTTGATGGCAGATTGCAGGAGCCAGTTGGCACTCTCAAACCAGTATGAAAGACAAGTGGTGCCAGCTTGGGTCTGGGAACCATCCTGCGTATTGTGGAATTTCAGGACCCAGCTGGCCACTCGACACATAGCCCCTGAACAAAAACCTCGGCCCTTTTCCTTTCAAAAGCAACTCACCTGGCACGATCATTGATGGCAGATTGCAGGACCACTTAGTACTGTCAAACCAGCCTGACTTAGCCCTGGTGCAAGCTTTTGTCTGGGAACCATCCTGCATATCGCAGAATTTCAGGACCCAGCCAGCCACTCCGGGCCACAGGTCCGAAAACAAAAACTTTGGCCTATTTTCCAGGCAAACAAAACTCACCTGCCCCACTGTTTGATGGCAGATTGCAGGAGCCACTTGGCACTGTCAAACCAGACTGAAATCCAAGAGGTGCCACCTTGGGTCTGGCAACCATTCTGCGTATCGTGGAAGTTTCAGGCACTGGCTGGCCACTCTCAGTCACAGGCCACCAAACATAAACTTTGGCCCTTTCTCCTGGCAAAATAAACTCACCTGCCCTGGTTGTTGATGGCAGATTACAGGAGCAAATTGGAACTCTAAAACTTGCCCAACTTGGCACTGGTGCCAGCTTGGGTCTGGGAACCATCCTGCATATTGTGGAATTTCGGAAGTCAACCAGCCAATCTCGGCCAGAGGCCCCAAACACAATCCTCGGCTCTTTTCCCTGGCAAACAAAACTCACCTGCCCCAGTTCTTGATTGCAGATTGCAGGAGCCACTTGGCACTGTAAAACCAGCCTGACTTGGCACTTGGGTGCCAGCTTGGGTCTGGGAACCATCCTGCGTATTGCGGAATTTCAGGAGCCAGCTGGCCACTCTGGCCATAGGCCCCGAACAAATACCTCAGCTCTTTTCTCTGGCATCTACATGCACCTACACTGCTTCTTGATTGCAGATTGCAGGAGCCATTTGGCACTGTAAAACTAGCCTGACTTAGCATTGGTGCCAGCTTGGGTCTGGAAACCATCCTGCGTATTGCGGAATTTCAGGAGCCAGCTGGCCATTCCCAGCCACAGGCACCTGAATGCCAACCTCGGCTCTTTTACTTTTCAAAATAACTCACCTGCCCTGGTTGTTGATGGAAGATAACAGGAGCCATTTGTACTGTCAAAACAGCCTAACTTGGCACTGGTGTGTCATGGTTTGACCCGGAAACAGGATTTCTGGGATGCTGTGTGGATGGGGCCAATGAGTGCTCAGATTTGAATATTGCCATCTGGCCTAACCACTGGGCACTGGGATCCACCTCCGAGAACACAGGGTAAAAGCAGGGCTCTCCTCCTGGCAGTTGCTCTTTGGATTTCCGGCGGTGGAGGAGTTGAGTCTCTCCCCCGGCCCAGTTGCTGGCTGGGCTGGGGGAGGGGAAAAGCCATGCGGCCCGGCCGGGGAGAGGTAGGCCTGGCCCCAAGGGCGGAAGGAAGAAAATGAAGAAATGCCGGGAAGCAATGGGCAGCCTGTTCCCCCCCCCCCCCCCCCCCCCCCTTTGGAGACAGACAGGGAAAGTGCAGCCGGTGTTCCTGTGCCGTTACCTTGAAAGCAGTAAACATGTGCTGGCAGCAGGCAGCCCGGCTGAGGAGATGGTGAGATAGTGGGGGGGGTGCGGCCAGGAGTCCAGCCGCTTGGAGGAGTTTTTAACCCTTTTTTGGACAATGAAAACTTCACAGAACATTAACCCTTCCTAGACGAGATGATAAGAGTGGAGGAGGACGAAGGAAATGAGCGAGTGATAAAGGTCTGGACCAGAGAGAGAGAGAGTGAGAGATGTTAGAAAGATGGAGAAGAGGGAGTGGCATTTTATGCTGAACTCTTTTGTGTAGCCATGGACAGAGCTATGTTTCCCTGGAATACAGAGACTGAGTCCAGGGGGAGAAATGTCCCAGAGCCAAAGAAGATTCAGTGTGGGTACCCCTCGGCCCCAGGGGGTATATAAAATATGGGGAGGACAGATGTCCCAGAGGTGAGAGATTGAGCTTCTCTGGAACTGGACACAGCCTCCTTAAAAGGACAACCCTGGAAGCAGCCCTGATTCTGGTCTGGTGGTGAGAGCACCGGAACAAGGACGGAAAAGGCCACCACGACACATGGAAGGACTCCCTTTCCTCTTGAGGAACTGAAGCTGAGCATTCTAAAGGGTGGTGCTGGACCCAGAATTGATTTGGATTGTATTGTATTGGGAATTTGGGGGGGAGGAGGAGGAGGAGAGTGTTTTTGTGAGGTTTCATTTTCCTTGTTTTTTTTTTTTCTTTCTTCCTTGTGTGTGTAGTTTAGTAATTGTCTTTGTAGTTTAGTTAATAAACTTTTCTTCTTTTTCAAATGAGAGCCTGCTTTGTTTATTCCTGGTCAAAATCTCACAGCAGACACCAGAGAAGGTGTATTTTCATGTGGGAATTTGGCCTTGTGCCAATGTCAAACCAGAACATGGTGCCAGCACGGGTCTAAGAACCATCCTGCGTATCGCAGAATTTCAGGAGCCAGCCACCCACTCCTGGCCAGAGGCCCCAAAACAAAAACTACACCCTTTTTATCTGGGAAATAAAAGTCACGTGCTCCGGTAATTCTGGCAGATTGCAGGAGAGACTTGGCACTACAAAACCAGCCTGAGTTGCAACTGGTCCCAGCCTGAGTCTGGGAACCATCCTGCGTATCACAGAATTTCAGGAGCCAGTCGGCCACTCGTGGCCACAGGTCCCCAAACAGCAATGCCAGCCCTTTCCCTTCGCTAACTAAACTCAACAGCCTTGGTTCCAGATTGCAGGAGCCACTTTGCACTGTCAAACCAGCCCGACTTGGCACTGGTGCCAGCTTGGGTCTGGGAACCATCCTGCGTTTCACGGAATTTCAGGAACTAGCCGGTCACTTTGGACCACGGGCCCCTGAAAAAAACCTCAGCCCTTTTCCCTGGCAAACAAAACTCACCTGTCTCGGTTCTTGATGGCAGATTGCAGGAGCCACTTGGCACTCTTAAACCAGAATAAAATCCAAGTGCTGCCACCTTGGATCTGGGAACCATCCTGTGTTTCGCAGAATTTGGGGTGTCAGCCAGTTTCTCCTGACCATAGGCCACCAAATACAAACCTTGGCTCTTTTCCTGGGTAAAAAAACCTCACCTGCCCCCATTCCAGATTGCAGATTGCAGGATCCACTTGGCACTTGGCACAGGCTGTCAAACCAGCCTGACTTGGCACTGGTGCCAGCTTGGGTCTGGGCACCATCCTGTGTCTTGCGGAATTTAAGGAGCCAGGCGGCCACTCCCAGCCACAGGCCCCTAACCTACAGGCCCCTAACCTCGGCCCTTGTCCCTGACAAAAAAAAACCTCACCTGCCCCAGTTCTTGAAGGCAGATTGCAGGAGTCACTTGGCATGCTCAAGCTGTACTGAAATCCAAGTGGTGCCAGCCTGGGTCTGAGAAGTATCTTGCGTACTGCGGAATTTCAGGCGCCAGCTGGCAAGTCTCGGCCACAGGCCCCCAAACTCAAACCTCGGCCCTTTTCCCATGCAAAAAAGACTGACCTGCCCCGCCCCGGTTCTTGATGGCTGATTGCAGGAGCAACCTCGAATATTCAAAACTAGTCTTAAATCCAAGTGGTACCAGCTTGGGTCTTCGAACCATCCTGCGTCTTGCGGAATTTCAGGAGCCAGCCGGCCACTCTCAGTCACAGGCCCGCAAACTGAAATGCTGGCCCATTTTCCCTTGCAAACTAGAGTCACCAGCGACAGTTCTTGATGGTAGATTGCAGGAGCCACTTGGCACTGTCAAACCAGCCCGACTTTCAAGTGGTGCCAGCTTGGGTCTGGGAACCATCCTGCGTATCGCAGAATTTCAGGAGGCAGCCGGCCACTTCCGGCCACAGGCCCTGAACACAAACCTCGGCCCTTTACCCGGGCAAAAAAACCTCACCCACCCTGGTTCTCAATGGCTGATTACAGGAGTCACTTGGCACTCTCAAACCAGCCTGATATGCAGTGTTGCCAGCTTGACCCTTGGAAACATCCTGTGTATTGCAGAATTTCAGTATTCAGCTGACCACTCAAGCCACAGGACCCTGAACTCAAACCTTGGCCCTTTTCCTTTGAAAGAAAACTCACCTGGCCCAGTTCTTTATGGCAGATTTCAGGAGCCATGTGGCACTGTCAAACCAGCCTGACTTGGAACTGCTGCCAGCTTGGGTATGGGAACCATCCTGCGTTTCACGGAATTTCTGCAGTCAGCCGGCCACTCCTGGCCACAGGCCACCAAACACAAAGCTTGGCAGTTTTCCCTGGCCAACTAAACTCAGCTGCCCCAATTCCAGATTGCAGATTGCAGGAGTCAATGGACTGTCAAGCCAGCTTGAAATCCAAGTGGTGCTAACTTGGGTCTGGGAACCATCCTGCGTATTGCATATTTCACAAGCCAGTTGGCCACTCCAGCCATAGGCCCTGAGCACAAACCTTGGCCCTTTTCCTTTGAAAAGAAAACTCACCTAGCCCGGTTCTTGATTGCAGATAGCAGGAGACACTTGGCACTGTCAAACAAGCCCGACTTGTTACTGGTGCCAGCTTGGGTCTGGGAACCATCCTTCGTATTGCGGAATTTCAGGTGCCAGCTGGCCCCTCTTGGCTACAGGCCTCCAGACAGAAATACCCACCCTTTTCCTCCCTAACTAAACTCACCAGCCTCGGTTCTTGATGGCAGATTACAGGAACCACTGGCACTGTCAAACGAGCCTGACTTGGCACTGGTGGCAGCTTGGGTCTGGAAACCATCCTGCATATTGCAGAAATTCCAGAGCCAGCCGTCCATTTTTGCCCACAGGCCCCCAAATAGCAATGTCGGCCCTTTTCCCTCGTTAACTAAAGTCACCAGCCTCGAATGCAGATGGCAGATTGCAGGAGCCACTTGGCACTGTCAAACCAGCCCGACTTGGAAGTGGTGCCAGCTTGGGTATGGGAACCATCCTGCGTACCACAGAATTTCAGGAGTGAGCCTGCCACCCTCGGCTAGAGGACCCCAAACAGCAATGCTGGCCCTTTTCCCTGGCTAACTAAACTCAGCTGCCCCAATTCCAGACAGCAGATGGTAGGAGCCACTTGGCACTGTCAAATCAGCCTGACTTGGCACTGGTGCCATCTTGGGTCTGGGAGCCATCCTGTGTATTTCAGAATTTTAGGAGCAAGCCGGCCACTCTCGGCTACAGGCCCCCAGACAGAAATACCTGCCCTTTTCCCTCTTTGACTAAACTCACCCAGCCCCAGTTCTTGATGGCAGATTGTGGGAGACACTTGACACTGTCAAACCAGCCCGACTTGTCACTGGTGGCAGCTTGGGTCAGGGAACCATCTTGCGCATTGTGGAATTTTAGAAGACAGCCGGCCAATCTTGGCTAGAGGCCCACAGACAGAAGTACTGGCCCTTTTCCTTGGCTAACTAAACTCACCAACCTCGGTTCTTGATGGCAGATTACAGGAGCCACTTGGCACTGTCAAACGAGCCTGACTTGGCACTGGTTCCAGCTTGGGTCTGGGAACCATCCTGCATATTGCAGAATTTCAGGACCCATCCGGCCACTCCCAGCCACAGGTCCCTGAACTCAAACAGGATGTTCCCTGAAGGTCACTCGTAGATGTCAGGCCTGACCCAAATAATCCACAGCAGAGAAAAGGCCCAACCGATTTGCCAAGACCTGGCCAAACCAAAGTGAAGTTGGTACCTCAATGTGAGGTCCCTGTTTGGGAACCAGACATGGGCTTATAAGACCATTGGGATCTTCCTCCTCGGCTTAGCCGGGAGTAGCTGACTGATAAAGACAAATAGGAATGATGGAGCTAGCCCAGAAAATAAAACTTTAATAACGAAAATACCAAACGTGGCACAGGTACAGGGACTAGATTCCAAAGATGCCGGGGGTGGGGCAAACACAGCCAGGTATGTCACAGATCCAATCACAGCATGAACTCAGGATATGACCTTGTTTGAACAAGGCATGGAGCAAACTGGAAACAAAACCTGGAAACTTTACCAAATACAAAATGGATTTATTAGCATACTACTAATTCCCATGGCTCCACTTTTCCTCATCATAGCCTGGTCAGGTTCCCTCCCCTCAGTGCCCTGCCTCCTGTTATGAACAAAAATTCAGTTAATATTTTTTTGTGAGAAAGAGTTACAGGGAGGCAGCCGGATCTCTGCCCCTGCCAGGGTTCTGCGTGTTTTGTTATTGTAATCATGATTCGTTGTAGCTTATCGCCCCTTTTGTATTAGTAAAAGCCCTGGCTAGGGCCAGGTAATGGCCCTTCCCCGAGGCTAAGGTGTTCTTTTCCCAGCATAGTGAAGACACCTGAGAGGGTGAGGGGGGGTTATGCAAAGTGACTCCAAGACCAGCATGCTTTTTGGGACCCCGACTCCAAAGGCACAGAGAAAACCCCAAAAACAACGAGCCAGATAAGAGTTGAGAGACTAAAGTGATGTCTGGACGTGAGGAGCTGAGTGCTGAGCCTGCAGAGATGCGGAGTCCCTCTCGCCCTGACCATGGGAGTCGTCCTGACGCTGGGACCGGGCGGGACAGAGCCAGGGAAACCAAGATCTGACGGGGGACACCACGCCCTAAAGGCTCCCACGAGGACCGGAGTCCCCAGCTCTTCCCCTAGTGGACAGAGCTGCGCATATCCTCCTCCTCTGAGTCGCCCTGAGAGACACGATGGGGACTGCAGCCCTGCCGAGCTGCCCAATCCTGAGCTGATCACTTTTAATAAAGGCATTAAAAGGAGAAGAAGTCTCCTGGCCCTGTTTATTTCAGCTGGGGGCGCTCGTCCGGAATAGCCACACCGCAAGAAGACTCAGGACTGGCCATCTTGGACTCCAGGACAGCTGGCTACCAGGACCAGAGGGATCGGCTCAGGAGCAGCAACACAGAGGAGCACCCGAGCACCGGATTGGTGAGAAACCCAGTGGCGGGAGAGGGAGATGTGCGCATGTGTGTGTGAGTGAGACGAAGGCCGATAGCCGGGCCTTAGAAGTGAGAGCGGAACCTTAGTACCGCGTTTCCGAACTTCTGCGAAGGGGCCGGCCGGAAACAGGTGAAAGCGAGTGGAATTAGTGTGACTGAGACGGGCCCCTCCCCTCCAGGCGTGCAGAGGGAATATTTGTATGAGTGGCATGCACCCAGAATAGGTCCTGGTCCTGACAGAGGAAATCAGGCAGGTTTGTAAGTCCCGAGAAGGATTCGGGTGGCATTTGTAAGTCCCGAGTAGCTCACAAGCCCTGCAGGCAAAAGGAAGTCCTGACACAGGAGTCAGGCACAAACCCCAGCGAAGGAGGCTGTGATTTGCTTTTAAGTCCTGATACGGTGAAGCCTAAAAATTGGGGAGTTAGGAAAACTAAAAATCAGGCAGTTGTTTTTCCTGACTGAGGGAGTCAGGCACGACCCGGATTCTTAAGGCCAAGGCTTCGTGTGTTCAAGTCCCGAAAGATGTAACACCTGACGTGATGAAAGGTGGGCAATCAAGAGACCAGGCAGTTGTTTCAGTATAAAGTCCTGAGCATCAGGCAGAAATTTGAAGTTCAGTGGAGGAGGCTGAAGCTCCTCAAAGAAGGTTCTTTTTGAAATTACTGGTCAGTAAAGGCACCTTTGGGACTTTTTACTGTTGAGACCTGTAAAATGGGAGGGTGTAATAGTAAAAAGACCGGCAAGAGACCGAGGGATATACCTCCCAGTAGTCCCTTAGGAGAACTGTTAGTAAAATGGGATTCTATAGAGGCCACGGAGGGATTAGATAAAGCGAAAATGATCCATTATTGTATGGAAGTGTGGCCAGAATTAGAGTTGCAAGGAGGATGGCCTTGTTGTGGGACAAAGGATAAGTGGATGTGCCAACTATTAAATAATTATCTGACAGCTCGAGGGGATACTGATCCTGAGTAATTATTGTATGTAGCTTGCTGGTTAAAGAGCGCTGTTGGGGATGAAGGGGTGTGAATTTGTAAGGTACAGAGGAAGAAAGAGGGGAATGAAGGAGGGGATGATAGGACTAGTAAAAGATGGGATCCCCTGGATTATTTGCTTCCTTCTGCCCCTCCACCTTATAATCCTCTTCTTCAAGCACCTCAAATGGCAGGTCCGGTTCTTCCCCCGGCTGCCATCTCATTACCACCTGTTCAAGCTCCTCCTTCTACCTCTTCAGCTTCCGCTATGATAAACCCAGTATCTCCTCCAGTAACCACTCCCTCACAACCCCCTTCAGCCCCTCCAGTTCCTTCTGCACCACCCCAAGTGCCTACTCCACCTGCTGCATTCTCCACCCCTTCTCCAGCTGCACTTAATATCCACTCAGGCTCTTCTCCCCCTCCTATTGCTGTCCCTTTACCTCCTCCTAGTTGGGACACAAATGCCTCCTCGCCCAGTAAACAGCTATCAGCAAATACACCTGCTGATGGGCAGAACGTTCAGGGTAACCCAGATATCCCTCAAAGTAGTTTGGCATCTGAAGATGGGCCGTACTGTAGCACCAGATCCAAGACCTCCAAGGCAGAGAGACTCTTTCCCCTCAGAGAGGTTCCTATGGGAGCAGTAGCGGGAGGTGTTGGCTTTGTGAATGTTCCCCTAACTGCTTCTGAGGTGAGAGGATTCAAGAAAGAGTTGGGGCATTTAGTTGAGGACCCAGTGGGCATAGCCAACCAAGTGGATCAATTTCTAGGTCCAAATATCTACACTTGGGGGGAGATGAATTCCATCCTGAGTATATTATTTTCCCCAGAAGAGGTCCAGATGATTAGGGGGGCTAGCATACGAATTTGGGAGAAAGATAACCATCCAGGACCCCAGGTGCCATCAGGCGAGCAGAAATGGCCACTATCGGATCCCAGCTGGAACCCTAACCAGGAGGAGGGGAGGAAGGCCATGATGGAATATAGGTCTTTGATAATACGGGAATCAAAGAGTCAATTCCCAAAGGAACTAATACCCAATTGGCATTTGAGGGTACACAGGAGACAGATGAAGCTCCTGCTGCCTGGCTTAATCGCCTAAGGCGGAACTTCCAGTTGTACTCTAGAATAGACCCAGACACCCCAGAAGGTCAAATGCTACTAAAAGTCCAATTTGTTACCAAATCTTGGCTTGATATACGGAGAAAACTGAAAAAGAATGGAAGATTGGCAAGAGAAGGACATTAATGAGTTATTAAGAGAGGCATTGAGGGTGTATTTAAGGAGGGAGGAAGAAAAAGCAAAGGCCAAGGCTAAGATCATGGTTGCTGTAGCCAGAGAAAGTGCAGGGTGGGCGGGTCCACCACCAGGAGGAGGCAAGGATAGGCCTCTTGTACTGTCAGGTGCAAGAGGGATAGAGACACCTCAAGTCCCTTTGAGAGAATGACATTGCTATTACTGTGGAGAGCCAGGACACGTCAGGAAGTTTTGTAGAAAGCTCAGTCTCGATGTGGCAATAGCCAGGGAACAAGATCATTTAGGGAAGATCCTTAAAGGTGACAAGTAGAGCGTCAGGGGCTTTACACTATAGGGGACCCAATGCAACATCTAGAAGAGCCCTTGGTAAACTTTGAAGTGGGACCCCTAAATGAAGAATTAGAATTTTTGGTTGATCCAGGAGCAGATATGTCCTGTCTCAACAAAGTAACATCTGAAGTTAGTCAAAACCAGCTAGGTAGAAAGGATATCCAATACCACCAAGACTGGCCAGTAATACTTAACTTGTAATAAGTAGTGTGAAAGCAAAAGGTACCTTATTGTTGTCTTGTTGTGTGTGTGAGAGTGAGTCACAAGCAAAGTCAGCCTCAACTTCCCAGGCAGGTGGGAAGGGGGCAGTGGAAGTGTGTGTGTGACCTGCAAACCAGGCTTGTGTCCCCCGGGCGGGTGGGGGCTGTGACCAAAGTGTGTGTGTGTGTGACCTGCAAACCAGACTAGTGCTCCCCAGATGTGTGAGGGAGCCGTAGCTGTAAGAGCGTGAGTGACACGCAGGCAGCCTCACAGGTGAATGTGCACCAGAGGCAACCAGAGTCTGGGCCCTTCCAAGAGGCCCAGAGATACTGAGACCTGTAGGCCAACCCCAAGCTGAGGGGAGGCTATAGGGACCTGAGATTTTCTAGCAATAAGTTTGTGTCTTAAAGGTGTGAAGGAATGTGTGAAAGTGAATGGGAAATGAGAGAGTGAATATAGACGAGTTAGAATAGAGGTAATGTAGATTGTGCATTACAAGTTTTACCACATCTCCTTAGAGGGAAGTGTATTGTGTAGAAGAATGGTGTAAAGAAAAAAAAAATTAAGTGTAAGGGGTTGAAAGAAGTATTTAAGCTGTAAGTGAAAGTAAGAAACAGAAGCAAGAGATAAATAAATAAGATCTTGAAAAATAGAACAGAAAACCAGTGAATTAAATACACAGAAAAATAGGAGAATAAAAGTACTTTGGGAGTTAAGTTAGCTGAGAAATACAACTCCTTGCAAAATACAGAGTGTGTAGAAGATGATGAGAAACATACAAGCTATGGAAAAAGAGAAATTACCAATAACCTTAAACAGAGAAACTGAGTTTTGATAAAATCATTAAATAGCAGACCATTAATGTCTGTGTTTGAAAGCCCATTTCAGGTACTCTTCATTACTAATTCGACTGTGAAGACCAAAAGAAAAAAGTTGGACTCACATCACTCTCACCCCCTGGCATTGGACCAGGATTCAACATCAGGTTTTTCCCTCTGGCATTCTGGCATTGGACCGGACTGCACCCCTTTCTCCTTCTGGCATTGGGCCAGACTCCCAGTTTTTCCCTCTGGCATTGGGCCAGAGTCCACACCACTCACCTCCGGGCACTGGATAAGGATTCATCCACATCACAAGTTAATTCACCTGAGTATACTGTGATAAAAGGACCAAAGGATTTAAAGTTGACTCTTAAAAGAAAGAGTCAAAAAGACTGAACTGTATGGGAAAAATTGGTATCAGAGTTCTAATATTGCTTAAAACGTTTCAAGACTGTTTTGTGTAAATTATGTTGGTAAAAAGTTTGAGACTGTAAATAAGTAATTCTGGTTTAAGTTCCCCAATTTACTTCTAAAGATTCCAGGTTAATCCTCTACAGAACACTCCCCTGGGGGGAAACCAAAATTGTTAGAGAACAGACCAAGAGAGGTTTAACCAGAGAAGTGGGTAGAAGGAACTCTAAAGACCTTGGAAGCTTCTCCTCAGTAAAATTCCCCAAGAGGCAAGGCTGGGTGGGCAGGCTGTGCAAGATGACCCATACCGGACTCTTGGGAAGGGTAGTAATGATAGCTTTATTGCTGGTGGTGCTCCGGGAAGCCCAACTGAGCCGTGCAGTGAATGCTACCAACCTCTCTATGAGGAGGAAGTGAGCTCCTTGTCGAGAGTCCACATCAGTTTTAACCCTGATTGTGTTAACCCCTCACACTTGGTCCTTTATCAGAAAAATAAGAGAATGTATTGGATAGCATACAATACTGCCACTTTTAGGCAGCCACTCCTAGGAGAGTGCCCTATAGGGGAAGCCTGGTTGTGCTTTGAATGTGATGCTGCTGAAACAAGCTCAGCAGATCTAGTAAAAAGCAAAGAAATAGGGAAAATGGTAAGAAAAAATGTTTGTTACAAGTATTTATATGTATGTACTAGAAAAGAGATAAACCCCTTTTGGAACACATTTCAGGGGAGCTCTAAACCCCTAGGTTTGATCTCGTCTGGCAACTGCATTGCTAAAGTGATAAAACCAATTTTCTTATTACCCAAAGAAACTGGATCAAGTTTGGGAGTTCCTATATATAATGATTTGGGAGAAATTAAACAAAACCGGGAAAGTGAAATAGAAATTGAGAAAATCCAAAATTGTAAAAGCCAAGTTCGGATCCCAATATCTGTGTTGAGCAAAGTCATCTGGCGCCAGGCAGTATTAAAAATAAAGAATTCAATTAATAGGGACATTTCAAACAAAATAAAAATATTAGCATGTGTAAATAATCAAGATCAAACTCCCACACTTGATCCCAGTGGGTGGGAGAACTTGGAGATTTTCAGAAAAGATGTATGGGAAAGAGTAGTTTTTCTCACTGTGTGTGTATTTAGAGGATTGTTTTTTTTACTATGCTTATTTATCTGTTTTAGTAAAATAGTATTTGCTGTGCAGACTAACCTGAAGAAACCAAGGAAAGTAACAAGATTAAGTAACCATGATTACCAAAGTGCACAAGAGATTTACAGTAGATTCAAAACAAAAAAATTGTGAGTTGATGCGAGCTTAAGAATTTAAGCTCGATCAAAGAAAAAGAGGGGGGACTATTATGAACAAAAATTCAGTTAATATTTTTTTGTGAGAAAGAGTTACAGGGAGACAGCCGGATCTCTGCCCCTGCCAGGGTTCTGCGTGTTTTGTTGTTGTAATCACGAGTCGTTGTAGCTTATCGCCCCTTTTGTATTAGTAAAAGCCCTGGCTAGGGCCAAGTAATGGCCCTTCCCCGAGGCTAAGGTGTACTTTTCCCAGCATAGTGAAGACACCTGAGAGGGTGGGGGGGGGTTATGCAAAGTGACTCCAAGACCAGCATGCTTTTTGGGACCCCCGACTCCAAAGGCACAGAGAAAACCCCAAAAACAACGAGCCAAATAAGAGTTGAGAGACTAAAGTGATGTCTGGACATGAGGAGCCGAGTGCTGAGCCTGCAGAGATGCGGAGTCCCTCTCGCCCTGACCATGGGAGTCATCCCGACGCCGAGACCGGGCAGGACAGAGCCAGGGAAACCAACATCTGACGGAGACACCACGCCCTAAAGGCTCCCACGAGGACTGGATCCCCCGGCTCTGCCCCTAGTGGACAGAGCTGCGCATATCCTCCTCCTCTGAGTCGCCCTGGGAGACACGATGGGGACTGCAGCCCTGCCGAGCTGCCCAATCCTGAGCTGATCACTTTTAATAAAGGCATTAAAAAGGAGAAGAAGTCTCCTGGCCCTGTTTATTTCACCTCCCATGGTCTATGGCCAAAACCCTCTGTAAAAGCATCCGAGATAAGGAATACCAGAACGACAAGATCCCACATGCAGCATTTTCAGTTTCTTGCAAACCAGTTAGTTTTATTGTTCGCTGGGATTTTTGATGGTCATCTGGACCCAAAACAATTGATTGCTGTAATATATTTTATGAAGCAATTAATGCTTGAAGAGTGAATGTATTTAATAAGATTGTAAAGTCCAAACAAGTCTCTGACCACAACCTGCCCAGGGACAGATGTCTACTTTGGAATGTCGAAATTCCTGAGGGCAGCAGGATAAAAATATCCCCATTTACCTATGAATAGACATGGCCAGAGCAATGATTGTCGTCCTCCCAGGTAATCAGAAGACACTCAAGAGTGATTATCGCTCGACTGACACAATCAATCGAGATAACATAAGTTGCCAGAAAGATACATCTGAAAACCTGACTTCCCCTGACATAAACAGCACCTGCCACTACTCAGGAAACAGCAATTGTCCAGCCCTGCACGGTGAAATAAACTCTCATGCATATGTGGGGTTACAAAAGAAATTGGGGCACCTCTGCCTCAGGCATAAAAAACTGTATAAAATACCCTCGCTGGAAACAACATTCATGAACAGAGGACGATCCTATGCAATAGAGGTTGGATCCAGATTCACCTAGCTTGACGCTGTCTCTTTGGCTGTGGGTTTTTGAGGACTGTATTTTGGTTGTGAAAATAAAATCTTTCACATTTATTAATTTTGATTTCTGACTGATCATTTATAACAATTGCCAAAGTATTGTCTGTAATCATCACCTAAGCACATATGCTTATACCTTTCTAGCTCATTCTAAACATCCAGAGGTTACATGCACCACATAAAGAAAAAGTTTGAAAAGAGATTTAAGCAGCAAAAATCCCCACAGCCATGGCATGAATTTGATAGCACTGTAGCAATGTATTCAATTGAACTATTTCTCTGCTTCCATCCTAACAAGTCCCACAAAAACACACCTGCATTTATATTTCATAAGTTATCAGCAGCACTTGTAAATCAGTGTACATACTGTTGTTTGTGAGCAAATCCAGGTAGAACAAGCCAATAAACTCATATAAATCTGCAGAGTTTCATATAGCAATTAATTTATAAAGTAGATTATACAACAAGGGAAGTTAAAATATGTTGATGCACAGGGAAATTTAAGTGTTTAGGTATAATTCGAAGTTTAGCTATCTGTTGGGTGCTGTAAGAATTTTCCATGTTGTTTTACAAAAAACATGCAGATTAGATTTCAAGTCAGTATACATAAGCATTGCTTTAGTAGTGCAAGAAACTTCAGTTTTCTTACCACAGCAAAAAAATTTGAGGAAGAAGGAACTCATGTTCAGTGTCAATGATCAAGAAATCCATTTAAAGCTGTTTACAAAGCACTCTTTTTTTTTAAAATTTTTTTCTCACTTAAATATTTTTCATTCTACTCTTTCATCAAGCACCACTGTAGCTACAGGACAGACCTGGCCCTTTCCAGCTCCTCTGGTCAAGGCAATGATTTTGGAAGTCAAATACCTTAAACTACATAGGTCAATTTGAATTTGGAAGCACCATCTTGCCCAAAAAGTTCAAGGCTAGAGTGGCTCTTTCTTTCTCCAAGGGTCAGAATCACGGCAGGAAGAGCAGTGCCCACTTTGAAAGCCCTTGTGGTTTTTAAGAGCCAAATGAGGAGTTTGAGGAAACTATTGCAGTTTTCAGTGTTGTCACGATCTGTCCTTACGAACAGGTTTTGTGATGGTTCGTGGGTTGATCTCAGCGTGCAAAAAAACCACCAACACGGCACAGGGGGTTGCAGTGATAATCAAAACAAATGCACCTTTATTGAATAACCACAGCAAAATGCGTTGGGGAGGAACTGGGGAGAAAGGGAAAAATAAGGAAAAAGAAGGAGGAAGATAAAGATAGCTATATAACTACCAAACGTAGAACCGGTGAAGTCCTTTGATGTCCAGCCAATGGAGTTCACCAGGTCATGTCCAGGGAGAGAGATCTCAGGGTTGCAGTTCATTCAAACTCTTTTTTGATGGAGGAAGGGGTAAATCTTGAAGCTGAATCAAAGGTAGCCTATTGTATTTTTGGGGGAAAAATGGTATTTAGAGAAGGATACACACAGTCCATGTTCTCAGCAGTGGGCAAGAGCCATTGTCTTCCTTGTCCACTGCTTGTACCTGCAACATCCATCTTGCTTTGGTTAGCTTGCCTCCCCCACACACCTTCCCCAGGTCAGGGGTTGCAGTCCCAGTCCTTAGAAAGAGCGAGGGGGCCTTTTCACATAGGGATTTCATGTCTTGGTCTTCGATGGAGAGGCTTCTTACATCTCAGTCAGTCTGTCATGGTGGTTGTAAAGAAGTGAGGGATCTTCTGTGGGGACCACCCAAAACTCAGGAGAAGTCCAGCCAGGCCAAGAGGTGGGGCAACTTCCAAGGGTGTTGTTGCAAAAAGGCAAGATGCCCCCTTCTTCTTTCTGGGTTCAGTGTAGCATACAGCAAACACACCTGTGAACAATAGCTTAGCACTGTCCTCAGGTCTCGGGGCCCTTGGCATGTAACTTCTCCAGTGGGGCCAGAAGCTTCAGACAAGGGTCTTTTCTTCAGTTGTGCCCAATGACGATCGTGAGGCAGATGAGAGAAACTTTGGACAGAGTCTTTCAAGTGTGGACTCTGAATTTGTTTTAAGAACTGAATAGTGTTATTTCCTTTATTTTCACTCTGTGGCTTCATTTATTTTATGTAATTATTTTTAAAACTCACATAATAGGAGTTTATGAAACACCCTGCACACAAGATATACCAGTTACATGTACTTGGTTATGACCATGCTTATCACCTCTAGAGTTCATAGAAAGACAGAGCAGTCTTACCACTTTATTCCCTGAAGATCCCTTATCTTATTGTATAGAACCTGTAAATAAATCTTGTACAATCTAGCAGTGCAAAACTGAAGAGAGGCAAGGGAAGGGGAAATTTAGAGCTGAGAGCTTAAATAATATGCCCTGTTAAGGAAAACGAGCAGTGCTAGAGAGAGAAACAGTCTTGGTGTAGGCAGCAGAGGTTATAAACACCAGTCAGGAAACACACTGGCTTCAGGCTGTACTTGAGACTTGAGAGAGAGTCACATTTCAAGCAAGGCTTGAACACAGGGGTCTGAGTTGCCCTAAGAACAGTTAATTAAAAAAACAACAACAAAACACAAAAAATCTAACCAAGCAAAAAAAAAAAAAAAAAAACCAAAACAAACATAAAAACCCAACCCCCCCCAAATAACATCCCGCACAGCAAATCAATATCCACAAAACACTCATCTTCAATTCTATGAAACCACCTCTACAACCTCCTCCCCAAACACTTTGTCTTGTCAACACAGACCCAACATTCACCTCACATTCACCTCCTTATTGTCACTTTCTCTCTCCAAACACAGTCCCCATCTTCAGATGACCCACTTAGTTAGGATATGTTTCCATTTCCTCAGCCTCCCTACTTGTAAAAACAGATCCCAGGTGCATTCCTGTGTGTTGCAGAACACTGTATTGGGTGTGACCAAGGTAAGTTCATAGCCCTTACTGTGCTGTGCTTTGCATTGGTAGCTGTATGGGTGTTGATAACCGACTAGCGTTTTGGCTACTGCCAAGCAGTACTGTCCCTCTGACATTCCTTCCCCCACCAAAGTGGATAGGAATGGGCAAGATCCTGGGAGGGGACACCACCAGGCCAATTGACTCAAATTAGCCAAAAGGATAGTCTATACCATATAATGTTGGCTCAGATATTTAAGCTAAGTTAGAGAGGAAGAAAGGGGGGCATTTGTGAGTTGTCGGTGTTTGCCTTCCGGAGGAACTGTTATGCATCCTGAAGCCCTGCTTCCCAGGAAGTATCTGAGTATCACTGCTGCTGGAAAGCAGACTGACTGACTTTTTTCCTCTTTAGCTTTTGCACATGCAGATCTCCACTTATTTATTTATTTTACTATAATAAAACTGCCTATCTCACCCTGCTGGTTGTACTCCATCTTATTCTCTCCCCTCTCCCACTGAGAAAGGGAGTCATACGGCAACTGAATAGGCACCTGGCATCTAGCCAGGGTTAACCCACTACAAACACACAACTCACCACTCTCTCACAACCTTCCTGAGCACAGCACAAATTATTGGAATATGATCCCAATATAACCAGTTAGATGGTGCCTGGGCCAGTTCTGACCCTCACTGCTGGGCCAAAGGCAGCACTGTGGTGCTTTACCCCAGAGATACCTTGGCTGCTGGAGAGTGCAGCGGGGCACAGACGCAAGTCCAGGCTTGTCAGGACTCCGTTTACCTCAGGAGAGAGAGCTTCTGGCGATGGTGAAGAGATGAAGGAGAGGATTCTGCTGGAGGGTTGCCAGATGTTTATTCCATGGGTACAGAGGTCTGAACCGGGGCAACTGCTGCCACCAGAATAGAGGCCGCATGGTCTCATTCACCTTTTAAGCTCCGGGCAGGGGAAGGGGAGGGGACAGGTGAGCCACCAACCAGGTGAAGGGGCAGGGTCTCAAGGGACTAGGGACACCTATATGGGCCAATGTCCCCAAGGCCTGAGGGACCAATCACACGACGCCTTGCTGGTATGTTAGCCTGATTGACAGGGCACACTCAGCGAGGGGCGAGAGGGAAGGGAGAAGGTATAGGCACACCTGGGAAGGGACCCGGAAGTTTAAAACAGGACATTGCAACACACCGCAACAACAAATCACTTGGAACAGTCATCAATGCTTGATAAATTACAGTTTTTCATTAGTTCATTATCATATGTTCATTGCATTATGGTGTTGCAGAAAAAAATTGTTTACATTTCCCTTTAAAACAATCCATATGGTTGTTGCAAGTGATCAAGCATTATTTTAAAAGCTTCCTCATTCTTTTAGATTTTATGTTAAATTAGATTCAGATTTAAGCACCCTATAAAAGAACCTGTCCTCCACAGGGAATTAGCAAGTCAGGGACACAAATTGTAATGCAGAGAATAAAGAAATTACCCTCTTACCACATAAATTGGATTAGATAATCACAAATTTATCATGCAGAGTCAGAGATGTATCTTAGAATTTTAAAAGACCGAGATTCTTTAAAGTCCACAGAAGAACAGGAGAGAATGGAAATGCACATCATTAGTTTCTTTGTGTAACTCTTCCTTGACATCACCATATTGGTTTTCTCCTCAGCGCTGAAGCAGCATCTTAGTTTACCCAGGCAGCCTGTAGCTTTAAGTCTGGTCTCATCTAAATGCACCTGTCATATGCATTACTTTTGCCTCAGAGACTACATTTATTTTGCAATTACTCCATACTCAATGATAAATCAGAAATGGAGACAATGATCCTGGAAGAAAGGCCTGTAAATGCAAAAATGTACAAAAATCTGGTTGGTTTTAAATTCAATTCCTCTCTTAACTATACAATAATATATTCTTAGAAGTTTCCCATTATGTTGACTAATGAAACATACAAACAACAACAAAAAAATCCAAACAAAAATCCCACACACAAAAAACACACAAAGATGGTTAGCTATTATAATCATCCTACTGAAGAAGTTTTCTGGATATTGTATTGGACAAAACTGTGGATGAAAGAGCTCAGGCAGAACCCAGGTCCTGATGCCAATTTCCCCGTAACACCTTCAAATGTTGTGCAACACATCATCCCTGCCAATGTTTTGATTGCTTCTAAACCTGAACTGTTTCTCTTCTCATTCAAAATCCTCATCAAAACAGCAAAAATTCTCATCAAAATATCGTGTAGCAGTGGATCTCATCTGCATCCTTTCTATCCCTGAGCACCATTTGGATGGTGCAAGAGGAAATGAAGGTCTGAAATGAATCCCTCAAAATACACTGATAAAGAACAGGGTTGAAATGCTATTATTTACAGAAGAACCAGGGTAAAAATATTTATTTAACTTTACATAAATATCTTTGTTTTTTACATCCTATTCATAAACCATTTCTATGTGGGAGAAATGTGCAGGGATTCATAAAATTAGAGGGTTTTGAGAAAGCGGTTAAAAAGTCAGGCCTCAGACAGCAGACTTGTGAACATTGCTAATACAGTGAAAACTTTTTTAAGCAGTAGAGCAGAAGTGAGAAATAGAACAATAGACTTCTGTAATGTGTCTTTATAGGTTGCAACAAGGTTATTTAATGTATATCTTTAGAAGGTTAGTATGAATGAGTCTCTGTGCTTTGTCTCTCATAAAGAAGCCATTGTGTCAGAAAATTAAGTCCCTATTGTGTTAACTACCATTATGTGTATTGCATATGAATGGATAGAATTTTTGTCAATGTTTTGCTCTATGTGTGATTGGCTGAAACCTAGGCTGAGATGGCTTTATGGTACCCTGTAATGTGACGCTTCCTTGGCATTCCATTGGAATCAGAGAGCTGTGAACATCCTGTCTCCATTGTCCTAACAATGTACTGAGACTGATGTGTGAAATAAACAGCTCACAACACTGATTTGGATAGTCCCATCTCCGTTCGTGCTTGTATATAGTAGCCGCAGCATAATGGTACCCGAGTGAGGAAAAGTAGACTAGGATAAAAAAGAAAATTGTGGAAAACCTGGCCGCCGGAGACCCAGGTGTTAATCAGGAGGACTACATCATCCCCCTCGTTGTGTACAGCCGACGTGTTTGCAAGTAATCCTTTTCTAGGGGGCGCCTGGGTGACGAAAATGGGAAATCATTTAACTAAAACAGAATGGGAAGCATTTTACCAGCTTGACACAATGTTACAAGAAAAAGGACATTCCGATATCGCAAAAACTGAGCTTAAAAATTTACTCATCTGGGTGAAAGTGAATACTCAAAATATAAATTTACAGTCTGTTTTTACCTTTGATTTTTGGGATCAGATAAACTGGAAAATCTATAGCTTGTTCTCTCTTGAAAAAGATGAGAGCCTAAGTACACTTATCCCAGCCTCTAGGGCTTTGCTGGAGTGTTTTAAACAAACTAACCAGGACAGTTCTGACTCACAAAACAAAATATCTTGCTCAGATTCTTTAAATCCAAGTAAAATGGAGCCTGCATGCCTCTTGGGGAATTTGTTGGGTGTATCTCCAGACTCTGTGGACAGTGTTGCATCCACTGTTTCTTCCGGGCTTTCTAACGTCCCTGCAGCCGAAAACAGCCTTTCGTCCCTCCCTCTGGGAAAAAATGAACTCTTGCCGTGTCGGGAAATCTGTTCAGACTTTTCATTGTGTTCCGGGAATGTGAAAATTTGTGAAATTTGTTCGGGGGAGGGTGTAAGATGTGTGGAAAGGGGAGATGAAAAGAGGTTTTGTGATAAAGAAACTGTGTGTTGAAATAAACAGGGCCAGGAGACTTCTTCTCCTTTTTAATGCCTTTATTAAAAGTGATCAGCTCAGGATTGGGCGGCTCAGCAGGGCTGCAGTCCCCATCGTGTCTCTCAGGGCGACTCAGAGGAGGAGGATATGTGCAGTTCTGTCCGCTAGGGGCAGAGCCGGGGGATCCAGTCCTCGTGGGAGCCTTTAGGGTGTGATGTCCCTGACAGATCTTGGTTTCCCTGATTTGGTCCAGCTTGGTCCTGGCGTCGGGACGGCTCTCTGCTCAGGGCGAGAGGGGCTCTACATTTCTGCAGGCTCAGCAATCAGCTCCTCATGTCCAGACATCACTTTAGTCTCTCAATTCTTATTTGGCTCGTTGTTTTTGGGGTTTTCTCTGTGCATTTGGAGCTCTAGTCCCCCGCAGCATGCTGGTGGTAGAGTCACTTTGCATAACTCCTCCCTCAAGGTCTCTTCTCCTCACTGTTTGGGAAGGTCCTCACCCATTACTGTCTCAGAGAAGGGCCATTACCTTGCCCCAGCCAGGGCTTTTACTAATACAAAAGAGGAGATAAGCTACAACGACCCGGTATTAAAATAACAAAGCACTAAGAACCCTGGCAGAGACAGATCTGGCTGCGTCCCTGTAACTCTTTCTCACAAAAAAATATTAACTGAATTTTTGTTCATAACAGTCCCCCTGTTTTGCGGAGAAAAGAAGAAACCTCACAACTTGTAAAAGTTGTAAAGCCCGGTATGCTTTATTACGATGCGCGCCAGACGCAAGACTCCCCAAAAGGGCATGCGTACCCTGAAGATTTCAGACCTCCTTTTATCCCCCTTCCAAATGCATATGCATACAGTTTCACAATAAGTTCATACATATTCATCTTGCATGACACTTAGCACTAATTCTTCTTTATCGGAGGAATTCCTAGGTCGGGGGCAGATTGACCTCGTGTTTTTTCTGTTTTTCTTTCTCTGTCTCCTTGCTGTCTCTGGAACGCGGCCTCTCCTTCAGCTTTAGCTCCACAGACCCTTCACCTCTCCCAGACACTTCACCTAGTTCAGGATGGATCCTTACTCTGTCTCACCCCCTCTTTTTCTTTCATCGAGCTTAAATTCTTAAGCTCGCATCAACTCACAATTTTTTGTTTTGAATCCACTGTAAATCTCTTGTGCACTGTGGTAATCATGGTTACTTAACCTTGTTACTTTTCTTGGTTTCTTCAGGTTGGTTTGTACAGCCAATACTGTTTTACTAAAACAGATAAATAAGCATAGTAAAAAGAGCAATCCTCCAAGTCTACACACAGTGAGAAAAACCACCTTTTCCCATACATATTTTCTGAAAATCTCTAAGTTCTCCCACCCACTGGGATCAAGTGTAGGAGTTTGATCTTGATTATTTACACATGCTAATCTTTTTATTTCGTTTGAAATGTCCCTAATAATTGAATTCTTTATTTTTAATACTGCCTGGAGCCAGATGACTTTGTTCAACACAGATATTGGGATCCGAACTTGGCTTTTACAATTTTGGATTTTCTCAATTTCTATTTCACTTTCCCGGTTTTGTTTAATTTCTCCCAAATCATTATATATAGGAACTCCCAAACTTGATCCAGTTTCTTTGGGTAATAAGAAAATTGGTTTTATCACCCTAGCAATGCAGTTGCCAGATGAGATCAAACCTAGGGGTTTAGAGCTCCCCTGAAATGTGTTCCAAAAGGGGTTTATCTCTTTTCCAGTACACTCATATAAATACTTGTAACAAACAATTTTTCTTACCATTTTCACCATTTCTTTGCTTTTTACTAGATCTGCTGAGCTTGTTTCAGCAGCATCACATTCAAAGCACAACCAGGCTTCCCCTATAGGGCACTCTCCTAGGAGTGGCTGCCTAAAAGTGGCAGTATTCTGGGCTATCCAATACACTCTCTTATTTTTCTGATAAAGGACCAATTGGGAGGGGTTAACACAATCAGGGTTAGAACTGATGTGGACTCTCGACAAGGAGCTCACTTCCTTCTCATAGAGGGGTTGGTAGCATTCACTGCACGGCTCAGCTGGGCTTCCCAGAGCACCACCAGCAATCAGAGCCATCATTACTACCCTTCCCAAGAGTCCGGTATGGGTCATCTTGCACAGCCTGCCCACCCGGCCTTGCCTCTTGGGGAATTTTACTGAGGAGAAGCTTCCAAGCTCTTTAGAGTCCCTTCTACCCACTTCTCTGGTTAAACCTCTCTTGGTCTGTTCCCTACCAATTTTGGTTTCCCCCCCCAGGGGAGTGTTCTGTAGAGGATTAACCTGGAGTCTTTAGAATTAAATTGGGGAACTTAAACCAGAATTACTTATTTACAGTCTTAAACTTTTTACCAACATAATTTACACAAAACAGTCTTGAAACATTTTAAGCAATATTAGAACTCTGATACCAATTTTTCCCATACAGTTCAGTCTTTTTGACTCTTTCTTTTAAGAGTCAACTTTAAATCCTTTGGTCCTTTTATCACAGTATACTCAGGTGAATTAACTTGTGATGTGGATGAATCCTTATCCAGTGCCCGGAGGTGAGTGGTGTGGACTCTGGCCCAATGCCAGAGGGGAAAACTGGGAGTCTGGCCCAATGCCAGAAGGAGAAAGGGGTGGAGTCCGGTCCAATGCCAGAGGGAGAATGGGGTGCAGTCCGGTCCAATGCCAGAATGCCAGAGGGAAAAAACCTGATGTTGAATCCTGGTCCAATGCCAGGGGGTGAGAGTGATGTGAGTCCAACCTTTTTCTTTTGGTCTTCACAGTCGAATTAGTAATGAAGAGTACCTGAAATGGGCTTTCAAACACAGGCATTAATGGTCTGCTGGTAATGATTTTATCAAAACTCAGCTGCTCTGTTTAATGTTATCAGTAATTTCTCTTTTTCCATAGCTTGTATGTTTCTCTCATCAACTTCTACATTCTATGTATTTAATTCACTGGATTCTGTTCTATTTTTCAAGATCTTATTTATTTATCTCTTGCTTCTGTTTCTTACTTTCACTTACAGCTTAAATACTTCTTTCAACCCCTTACACTTAATTTCTTTTTTTTTTCCTTTTCTTTTTTTTTTTTCTTACACCATTCTTTTACACATCACACTTCCCTCTAAGGAAATGTGGTAAAACTTGTAATGCACAATCTACATTACTTCTATTCTAACTAGTTTACGTTCACTCTCTCATTTCTCATTCAATTTCACACATTCTTTCACACTCTCAAGACACAAACTGGATCATTATTCCTAGATAATCACAGGTCCCTGTAGCCCCCCTTTCACCCTGGGAGTTGGCCCAAAGGTCTCAGTATCTCTGGGCCTCTTGGAAGGGCCCTGACTCTGGTTGCCTTTGGTGCACATTCACCTGTGAGGCTGCCTGCGTGTCACTCACGCTCTTACAGCTACGGCTCCCTCACCCATCTGGGGAGCACTAGTCTGGTTTGCAGGTCACACACACACTTCCACTGCCCCCTTCCCACCTGCCGGGGAAGTTGAGGCTGACTTTGCTTGTGACTCACTCTCACACACACAACAAGACAACAATAAGGTACCTTTTACTTTCACACCACTTATTACAAGTTTAGTTTTGCTGGCCAGTTTTGGTGCTATTGGATATCCTTTCTACCTAGCTGTGGTTTTTTTTTTTCTAACTTCAGATGTTACTTTGTTGAGACAGGACATATCTGCTCCTGGATCAACCAAAAATTCTAATTCTTCATTTAGGGGTCCCACTTCAAAGTTTACCAAGGGCTCTTCTAGATGTCGCATCAGGTCCCCTAAAGTGTAAAGCCCCTGACCCTCTACTCGTCACCTCTAAGGATCTTCCCTAAATTATCTTGTTCCCTGGCTATTGCCACATCGAGACTGAGCTTTCTACAAAACCTCCTGATGTGTCCTGGCTCTCCACAGTAATAGCAATGTCATTCTCTCAAAGGGACTTGAGGTGTCTCTATCCCTCTTGCACCTGACAGTACAAGAGGCCTATCCTTGCCTCCTCCTGGTGGTGGACCCGCCCACCCTGCACTTTCTCTGGCTACAGCAACCATGATCTTAGCCTTGGCCTTTGCTTTTTCTTCCTCCCTCCTTAAATACACCCTCAATGCTTCTCTTAGTAACTCATTAATGTCCTTCTCTTGCCAATCTTCCATCTTTTCCAGTTTTCTCCATATATCAGGCCAAGATTTGGTAACAAATTGGACTTTTAGTAGCATTTGACCTTCTAGGGTGTCTGGGTCTATTCTAGAGTACAACTGGAAGTTCCGCCTTAGGCGATTAAGCCAGGCAGCAGGAGCTTCATCTTTCTCTTGTGTACCCTCAAATGCCAATTGGGTGTTAGTTCCTTTGGGAACTGACTCTTTGATCCCCCGTATTATCAAAGACCTATATTCCATCATGGCCTTCTTCCTCTCCTCCTGGTTAGGGTTCCAGCTGGGATCCGTTAGTGGCAATTTCGGTTCACCTGTTGGCACCTGGGGTCCTGTACGGTTATCTTTCTCCCAAATTCTTATGCCAGCCACCCTAATCATCTGGACCTCTTCTGGGGAAAATAATATACTCAGGATGGAATTCATCTCTCCCCAAGTGTAGATATTTGGACCTAGAAATTGATCCACTTGGTTGGCTATGCCCACTGGGTCTTCAACTAAATGCCCCAACTCTTTCTTGAATCCTCTCAACTCAGAAGCAGTTAGGGGAGCATTCACAAAGCCAACACTTCTCGCTACTCCTCCCATAGGAACTTCTCTGAGGGGAAAGAGTCTCTCTGCCTTGGAGGTCTTGGATCTGGTGCTACAGTACGGCCCATCTTCAGATGCCAAACTACTTTGAGGGATATCTGGGTTACCCTGAACGTTCTGCCCATCAGCAGGTGTATTTGCTGATAGCTGTTTACTGGGCGAGGAGGCGTTTGTGTCCCAACTAGGAGGAGGTAAAGGGACAGCAATAGGAGGGGGAGAAGAGCCTGAGTGAATATTGAGTGCAGCTGGAGAAGGGGTGGAGAATGCAGCAGGTGGAGTAGGCACTTGGGGTGGTGCAGAAGGAACTGGAAGGGCTGAAGGGGGTTGTGAGGGAGTGGTTACTGGAGGGGATACTGGGTTTATCATAGCGGAAGCTGAAGAGGTAGAAGGAGGAGCTTGAACAGGTGTTAATGAGATGGCAGCCAGGGGAAGAACCGGACCTGCCATTTGAGGTGCTTGAAGAAGAGGATTATAAGGTGGAGGGGCAGAAGGAGGCAAATAATCCAGGGGATCCCATCTTTTACTAGTCCTCTCATCCCCTCATTCATTCCCCTCTTTCTTCCTCTGTACCTTACAAATTCGCACCCCTTCATCTCCAACAGCGCTCTTTAACCAGCAGGCTACATACAATAATTGCTCATGATCAGTATCCCCTTGAGCTGTCAGATAATTATTTAATAGTTGGCACATCCACTTATCCTTCGTCCCACAACAAGGCCATCCTCCTTGTAACTCTAATTCTGGCCACACTTCCATACAATAATGGATCATTTTCGCTTTATCTAATCCCTCCGTGGCCTCTATAGAATCCCATTTTACTAACAGTTCTCGTAAGGGACTACTGGGATGTATATACCTCAGTCTCTTACCGGTCTTTTTACTATTACACCCTCCCATTTTACAGGTCTCAACAGTAAAAAATCCCAATGGTGTCTTTACTGACCGTTAATTTCAAAAAGAACCTTCTTTGAGGAGTTTCAGCCTCCTCCACTGAACTTCAGATTTCTGCCTGATGCTCAGGACTTTATACTGAAACAACTGCCTGGTCCCTTGATTGCCCACCTTTCCCCACGTCAGGTCTTACATCTATCGGGACTTGAACACACGAAACCTCGGCCTGAGAATCTGGGTCGTGCCTGACTCCCTCAGTCAGGAAAAACAACTGCCTGATTTTTTAGTTTGCCTAACCCGCCAATTTTTAGGCTTCACCGTACTAGGACTTAAAAGCAAACCACAGCCTCCTTCGCTGGGGTTTGTGCCTGACTCCTGTGTCAGGACTTCCTTTTGCCTGCAGGGCTTGTGAGCTACCCGAATCCTTCTCGGGACTGACAAAATCTTATGCGAATCCTTCTCGAGACTTACAAATGCTACCCGAATCCTTCTCGGGACTGACAAAATCTGCCTGACTTCCCTCTGTCAGGGCCTATTTTGGGTGCGTGCCACTCATACAAACATTCCCTCCGCACGCCCGGAGGGGAGGGGCCCTTTATTCCCCCTTGGGAGACTCACTCACACTAATTCCAAGCTCCGCCCCCTGTTCCCGGCCGGCTTTCTCGCGAAAGCACGGAACCGCGGTACTGAGGAGTCCACTCGCACTTCGAAGGTCCGGCTGCCGGCCTCCGTCTCATTCACACACACATGCGCACGTCTCCCGCTCCCGCCACCGGCTTTCTCACCAATCCGGTGCTCGGGTGCTCCTCTGTGTTGCTGGTCCTGAGGAGTTCCCTCTGGTCCTGGTAGCCAGCTGTCCTGGAGTCCAAGATGGCCAGTCTTGAATCTTCTTGCGGCGTGGCTATCCCGGACGAGCTCCCAGCTGAAATAAACAGGGCCAGGAGACTTCTTCTCCTTTTTAATGCCTTTATTAAAAGTGATCAGCTCAGGATTGGGCAGCTCGGCAGGGCTGCAGTCCCTGTCGTGTCTCCCAGGGTGACTCAGAGGAGGAGGATATGCGCAGCTCTGTCCACTAGGGGCAGAGCCGGGGATCCAGTCCTCGTGGGAGCCTTTAGGGCATGATGTCCCCGTCAAATGTTGGTTCTCTCAGCCTCGGCGGCCACCTGGTCCTGGCGTTGGGACGACTCTCTGCTCAGGGCGAGAGGGACTCCGCATCTCTGCAGGCTCAGCACTTGGCTCCTCATGTCCAGACACCACTTTAGTCTCTCAATTCTTATTTGGCTCGTTGTTTTTGGGGTTTTCTCGTTGCATTTTGGAGTCGAGGTCTCAAGGCATGCTGGTCTTGGAGTCACTTTGCATAACCCCATCCCACCCTCTCAGGTGTCTTCCCTATGTTGGAAGAGCGCACTGCCTCAGGGAAGGGCCATCCACTCCACCCAGCCAGGCCTTTTACTAATACAATAGAGGAGATAAGCTACAAAGACCCGTGATTACAATAACAAAGCACTAAGAACCCTGGCAGAGACAGATCTGGCTGCGTCCCTGTAACTCTTTCTCACAAAAAAAATATTAACCGAATTTTTGTTCATAACAGAAAGTAGTGAAATCACAACAAAAATCCCTCGCTAGATATAATGATTTCTTTACAAATCTCTTTATATCGAAACTTCATTCTTGAGGAGGCCTGAATTGACAGAAAACTCCAGTCTCTGCGAGGTGACAGCTATCATCCAATCTGCAGGTAAAGTAGCGATTATAAGTTCTTTTATTCTCATTGACATGTAGTGAATACTTTGATATTTCTGAGTTACAGCTCTCCTGCAGAAGTCCTGTATAGGAGTTTTGAATGCTTAATGAAGAAGTATCATCTTTAAATAGAATTATCTTTTCCATGCACCTCTCCCACCACTTCTTCCAACCCCAAAGAGCTTTGGATTTCTAAAAAGTTCACTCATGATAATCATCTTATCTTACCAAGTCAGGAGGTGTCTTGGTAATGTGTTAGTTCAGGTAATTTTGAGTCTAAGCAGGTGATCACCTACCTTTAAGTAGATGATCCTCATAGTGTAGACTAAATGACGATGTGCTGATTTCTACACAAGTATGACTGGCGAACAGCTGGAGTGTGAGCCAGCCAATCCCTGACAAGAATGTAAGCAGGTAGCTATTGGCTAGTGAGCTGAGTGGTAACCAAATCATAGGCAATCAGGTTCAAACGTGGAGTCTTTTGAATAGCCTATATAAGAGCTGTGCACACCATTAACACTCTCTCTGCTGCATGAACTCCAATGTTGTGTCATCTCTCCATCTCTCCCAACCATGACACACAAAGTCCAAAAAGTTTATTTTCCATAAATGTAGTGGTGGAAAACACTGAGTACTTTGACAAAATAAAGTTCTACATACAAAGGAATTTAATGCAGAGAATAGGCTTGTGCTTGGTGGCTCCAGTTCAGCCTCTCCCAGGAAAAGTTTTATTACTCCTTGGTCTGTGCAAAAGTTTGATTGAAACTGCAGAAGTTATAAAAATACAGCCAAAGAAACACAAAACAAAGTATTCACGGTTCTCCTAGCAATGAGGTTTGTCATTCCAATGCAAATTTACCACAGTCTGCAGTGGGAAAAAGATATTGGTTTCAGGGCTGGGAGTGACAGCAGAGGAATGCTAAAATCCCCAGTTTTCATCCTTTTTTACATAGTCTTTCTGTGGCCTCAGGAAACAAGGATAAGTCAGACAAAGATTTGCTAAGCATCTGTTGATAGTTCTAAGTAGTCAGTGCTTTAAAAAATTCAGATTTTCTCTACAAAGAAAGACCTATTTAAGTGTCAATAATCTGGTGGTTGTTCTAAACGTCTCTGCCAGGATTTAAGGATAACAGAGAAATGTCATAAGAAAAGGGAAAAATATCTTTCTATAAACCCTTTCCCTCATTTCCAATGTGAAATTATATCAGAAAATACTCGGTGAAATAAACAGGGCAGGAGACTTTTTCTCCTTTTAATGCCTTTAATAAAAGTGATCGGCTCAGGATTGGGCAGCTCAGCAGGTCTGCAGTCTCCCATCGTCTCTCCCAGGGCGACGAGGAGGAGGAGGATATGCGCAGCTTTGTCCACTAGGGGCAGAGCTGAGGATCAGGTCCTCGTGGGAGCCTTTAGGGCGTGGTGACCCCTCAGAAGTTGTTGTTTGCCGCTTCGCCCCGTGTGCTCCCAGTTTCGGGACGACTCCCATGCTCAGGGTGAGAGGGATTATGAAGGTGTTTAGCGTCTCTGCAGGCTCAGCACTCCGTTCCTCACGTCCAGACATCACTCCAATCTCTCAACTCTTAGTTGGCTCATTGTTTTGGGGTTTTCTCAGTACGTTTGGAGCGATAGCCCCCCCCATACCATGCTGGTTCTGGAGTCACTTTGCATGCCCCCCCCCCCAAATCTCTTCAATATTTGAGGAAAAGTACAACTTAGCCTCGGGCAAGGCTCTGCTAAAACAAAAGGAGCAATTAGCCACAACGACCCGTGATTACAAAAACAAAACAGGCAGAACTCCAGCAGCAACAGTGATCTGGCTGATTTTTGTAACCTTTTCTCACAAAAAATATTGGCAGATTTTTTGTTTATAACAGTCCCCCCTCTTTTTCTTTGATAGAGCTTAAATTTAAGCTCGCATCAACTTACAATTTTTTACTCATGAGCTTCATATTTAATTTTTTGTATTGATTATAAATTTCTTGAGCACTCTGGTAACCGTGGTTACTTAATGAAATAAACAGGGCCAGGAGACTTCTTCTCCTTTTTAATGCCTTTATTAAAAGTGATCAGCTCAGGATTGGGCGGCTCAGCAGGGCTGCAGTGCCTGTCGTGTCTCCCAGGGCGACTCAGAGGAGGAGGATATGCGCAGCTCTGTCCACTGGGGGCAGAGCTGGGGGATCCAGTCCTCGTGGGAGCCTTCAGGGTGTGGTGTCCCCGTCAGATCTTGCCCCTCCTTGCTTATTCGGCTTGGTCTCTCCGCCGGGGACGACTCTCATGGTCAGGGCGAGAGGGACTCCGCATCTCTGCAGGCTCAGCACTTGGCTCCTCACGTCCGGACATCACTTTAGTCTCTCAACTCTTAGGTGGCTCGTTGTTTTTAGGGTTTTCTTGTTGCATTTTGGAGTCGGGGTCCCAAAAAGCATGCTGGTCTTGGAGTCACTTTGCATAACCCCCCCCACCCTCTCAGGTGTCTTCCCTATGCTGGAAGAGAGCACAGCCTCGGGGAAGGGCCATCACCCCACCCCAGCCAGGCCTTTTACTAATACAAAAGGGGTGATAAGCTACAATGACCCGTGATTACAATAACAAAGCACGCAGAACCCTGGCAGGGACAGAGATCTGGCTGCCTCCCTGTAGCTCTTTCTCACAAAAAAATATTAACCAAATTTTTGTTCATAACACTTAACTTCGTTACCTTTCTTGGTTTCTTTAGGTTGGTCTGCATGGCCAATACTACTTTAATGAAACAGGGAAACAAGCATAGTAAAAAGAGCAATCTTCTAAATAAACACACAGTGAGAAAAACTTTTTCCCATACACTTTTATTGAAAATCCATAGGTTATCCCACCAACTGAAATCAAGTGTAGGAGTTTGTTCTTGGTTATTTACACATGCTAATTTTTTTTATTTCGTTTGAAATGTTTCTGATAATTGCATTCTTTATTTTTAATACTCCCTGGAGCCAGATGATTCTGTTTAACATAGATATTGGAGTCTGAACTTGGTTTTTACAATTTTGGATTTTCTCAATTTCTATTGCACTTTGCTTCTTCTGTTTGGTTTCTCCTAAATCATTGTATATAGGAACTCCTAAACTTGATCCAGTTTCTTTGGGTAATAGGAAAAAAGCTGGTTTTATTATTCTAGCTGTATAGCTGCCAGACCAGTCTCCTGACAATTTAGTGTATGCTGTAGTACTAGAGATCAAAACCAGGTGTTTAGAGCTCTCCCGAAATGTGTTATCAGTTTCTGTTGGGCATTCCTTATATTTACACAGTTCTTTCATTTTCCAAGAGGGGTTTATCCCTTTTTCAGTATACTCATAACATTCATATACCTTATAGTGGGTGCACTTGTCTCTTTCTCCTTTCTCAACAGACTCTAATTTGTTTGGATCTCTTGGGATCCACTGGGTAGCTGAATACTTTACTACTAAATACTTTTTATAAACCATTTTTCTTACTGTTTTTACCATTTCTTTTTTTCCCTAGTTAAATGGTAAATGGTACCATAAACAAAGTGCAAACAATGAAAGGAATGCATATGTATTACCTAAAATAATATCTTATGGATAATGTCTATTATAAAAAGTCAGTGAATTCATATTATGAGATTAACCACATAATCGGAATCATTAATATATCAGCAACAACTGTCCTAAGAAGTCAAGATCATATTTTTCCACAGATCTATGCATATATGACATTAAAGTAAAATAAAAGTAAGACAGAAAGCACTAAACATCTTACAACTCTTTAGTTTAGTTTAGTTTGGAATTGTTAGTCATTCTTCTGTGCTATCTATGGAAGATAAAACAGCAAAGGTTGTTATAAATAATTATGTTAATTAACCAGTGCAAAACATTTATACTATAGAATCTTCAATGAAATCAAGAGTCTAACAAATTCTATATTCACATATTTTACATAAGTTATTATCTTATGTCTTTAAACAGGTGTTTACCAATGCTTCATCATAGCTGTTTCAGTCAGTTCCATCTTATGTTTATAACAAAATAACTATATCTTTTAAGTTAGATGAGCAGATTTCAGCAGATGTTAGCCTCATGCAAACTTCACATCATTCATCTCCATAACAAAAGAATTGCATTTTTTAATGTAAACAACCATATTTCAACAGAACTTTAAATTAATTTCACTGAAACTCAATGTTATTTATATATAACAGAAAGTATATCTAATATAACTTGAAGTTAACATTACTGAAACTGAAAAGAAATTGATCTTAATAGAACCTAACAGAACTTAAAATAACAACTTAAATTGAACAACACTTAATTTTGCTTAATCTTTCCAACACCTAATCTTGACAGAAATTAACTTAATAGAACTTAACCTTAAGAGAATTTAAATTTAACAGAACCTTAACACAAATTAAATGTAACAGAACTTCAAGTTCACAGAACATAAACCTAACATCACTCAAGCTTAATAGAACTTAACATTACTTAAATGTAACGGAACTGAGGTCAGAGTTGAGACTGTTCATTTAAAAGTTCCAGAAACAACTGAGTTTAACTCATTTTGACTCTATCATTACAAAAAAGTTACTAGAAATCTGTCATACAACAGTTAAACATCAATGAACAACATGCAGGTAAGCAACTGTTCCATGACTGAAATAGCAGCAACATGGATTTACTGGACAGATTATAAAGGTGTGATAAGTATGATTTTAAGCAATTTAGTTTTGAGAATAGTTCATGGTAACTGGAAATATTATTGAAAATACTAGTAGTGGAGATTTTTCTTGTCTAAGTATAACTTTGTCAGGATTTTTCAAAGTGCAGCTTTACTCAGAAAAATGACAACAGCGTAGATTTTGGCAAACTGCCCTTCAAACTTGCACCTTTTTGAAATTGTCTGTACAATAGATTTGAGCTTGGCCTAATAAAGATAATGGGACATAAATACTGAAGGCTAAAACAACAAGAACCTACTTATATAGTACTGCTATGAGTTTTGCACAAGTAACTCAAGTCAATGGGTGTGTAAGACACATATATAAGCAGCTGCAAAGTCAGGGTTTCAGATTATTCTTATGGAGTGAGCTACTGCTCATGGCAGTTGTGGTCCATCAGTGTTCTTAAACTGTTTTGATATCTAGTCCAATTTCAATTCATATGTGGCAAGGAAGAATAACCACTCTTGAATAACTAAATAGGTATATGGAACCAAAATGCTGTCACAAGTGTCTTTATGGCAAAAGATTTACAACAAATTACTTTAATAAAGATGTGGGGTAAAAAGCAAGCAAACTGGTAAAACTGGCATAATTTGTCTACCTTTGCAGTGGGGTTTCATGTACTAGTTATAGCTAAGCCTCAAATAGTTGCTGCTGATAAAATGGAAGGTTTGCCTTCAATGTTAGCAAATGAATGCCTGATATATGACTTAGCTAATCGCTCCCAGTGCATCATGCAGTGTGCTGAGTCTGGGTTTGAAAATTAATTGCTGCTCTGTTAACACCTACCATAAATATTTGCAAGGAGGGGTCCCCCAGATTTTTTAAGGGGACATCCAATCTTACGAATATAAGCCTTCTTGTCTACAAACTGAAATATTATCCAGTTGCAAATATTTTAGGTATATAAGTTTCTAATTGTTGTGGTAATTGCTAACACCATTATAACTTAACAAAGAATCAGTGTTAATTTAGTGCAACCAGACCTTAAATCAAAATTCTTGAAAAGGGAGTGTACATCCTCCATGGCATGTTCTACCAATCATGCAATATACCAGCATTTTTGTTAAAGAATTTAGATTTTGTCATGTTACCAAAATGTAGGAAGAAACTACATTTACACAGGCAGCTTTGAATCTCTCTAGTAAATAATCCTGTTAAAAATCGCAGCTCACTGAGAATACAAGGTTAATTTTAGCACATGTATTTCAAAGCATCCTCTAGGCGTTCTGATAGCGATGTGCCATAGCTTCAGCATTTCATGCAGGCTATGATCCTGCCATGCAACGGATCTGACCAGCGGCTCCTGGCAGGCATCAGGTGGAGGAGCCACATGGCGCAGGGGCCTGAGAAGGGGTGGGGGAGCTCTGATGAGTTGATGTCACAATCCACTCGTACAAGTGGGGATCGTGATGGTTCATTAACTGATCTCAGAGTGCAAAATCACAGAGAGGATTTCAGTATTAATCAAAACAAATGCACCTTTATTGAGTGCTCACAGCAAATGTGATAGAAGGATTTAGAAAGGAGATAAAGGGTAGAGAGAGAGAGAAAGAGGGGAGGGGTATAGCTACCAGTGGAGAGACGAAATCCTCGTGGTCTAGCCAATAGATCCATCTTGTCACATCTGGGAGCATCTAAAAGTCTTAGTTAACTCAGGGGTCTATTATAGTCGTCTGTTGAGGGAGGAGCAGGTAAAAGATGATGAAGAATAAGTCTATTGAAACCACCAAGGGGAGAGCAGGTAAAAGACAATGGAAGAATAAGGCCATTGGAAAATGAGTACAGACAGTTCAGCGGCAAAACATGTCAAAGCAATCTCAGCAGTGAGCAGGACCCATTGTTTTCAGGATTGGTTTCTATGGGATTGGTTTCTATGGGATTGCCAGCAAACACACCTGCAGGCAACATTTGGCAGACATCTTGCTTCAGTCAGGCCAGTGACTTCGGACCATCTCTTACATTTGAGGGGGCTTTCAAGCCCAGGGACCCAAAACCAGCCATGGGGCAAACTGTGGGCAGGGGGATTGATCTTTTTCCTTGGATCCGTTCTCAGGATCCATTCTCAGGATCCGGGCCTTGGATCTGTGCCCAAATTTGTTATCGGTATCTTTCTTAGCATTCCCTGTTGCAGCTGCTCACAGGAGTTTTAAATCAAGGTCTCTCTCATTTAGGAAAGAGTTACAAGAGTTTTTTTTAACCCGTAATAACAGTTGCTCTAATTTGGAGAAAGTGCTGCAATATTTGCATGTGGAAGGGGCTAGCAGCGGGCCTGTTAGCTAAAGGAGCAGGAAGTAAGAAGAAGCTGAACCAAGGTGATCAAGAGAAGAAAGATGGGAGCATTCTGCAACTGGAGGGGAAACAACTGGAAAGTGTATCAGCCATTTTCACTAATAAAGTGTTGCCAACTGCTGCCAACGGTTGTGAACGGTTGCAAACGGTGCTAACGGTTGACAACTGAGACTAAGACTGAGTGTGCTTGTGGTCTCTGCTTTAAAGTCGTGACCGCCTTGACTGCGACATTTTGGTGACCCCGACGTGATGGAGGTATGCAGCCTGAGAGCTGTAGCAACCTGAAGAGCTGTGGAGATTGAGATATGCAGCCTGAGAGCTGTGGAGGAATATGCAGCCTGAAGAGCTGTGGAAGCATATGTGTAGCAGCCTCAGACCTGTAGAGAAGAATATAGCTATTGAACCAAGGAGCTGTGGCAGCCAGGAGCTGAAATATGCAGCCAGGAGGAGAAATATGGCCTTTGAGTCAAGAAGCTGTGTGTGCCGATGTGATAAGAAAATAGTCGGTGGGGGCCCAGTCCTAGCAATTGGTATACGTGCCCCACTGGGACGTAGTGGGGGAGGCGGCGTTGGTGCAGCTGAGAGTGGCAAGGGGAAGCCACAGGGACCTGATTCCCTCCAATCAAGACACCTGGAAGTAGGTGAGCCACCAACTAGTAATAATAGGAAAAAAATTATCTAAAGAGGAAGAAAATGTTCTGTCTACATGGAAAGTTTTGTTAAGAAATAAGGGAATTAATACGTCAGACTATGCACTTCGTAATATATTGCTCGTAATATATTGCTATCCCACCCTTAGGATACTTACAGTTCCATGGTTCCTCATCCAGCAAACACCACAGACCTAATCAGCTGTACCAGGATCTTGCTTTGTGTCAGATTGTATCTGGCAAAAACTTACTTCCCTAAAGATGTTTACATTCCTTTTTCACATGGGTACAAGGATGGTTCTCATGGTTATGAATTTCTTTCTCACAGTTACTTTCAGGTGAGCTGTTAGCCATACTTAGCTGAAGTAGCAGGCCTGAGCCATGATTTTACAAGGGTAACAAGGCTCTTATTTATAATGTTTTACCTGTATGCAACAGCATTGCAGCTAATTAGTGCTAAATCTGGTAGGCAATTTTTGGATGATGAGCATACTTGTCTATAAAGAACAAAATGAGACCAACAGCTTAGTTTGCGGACTAGAACAAGCAGCCATCTGTCACCCTGGTATTTTAAGGTTTTCTAAACCTTCTGATGTTGACATTCTTGTAGTAAACTTTCTCACACACTTTCTGTAAATAACTCATTGTTTTGCATTCCTTTATGGAGGAAGAGAACGTTAATAGACTGTTAGTTTGACCAGTGTCATTGGAGAGGTGGCACTGTGTGGTAAATAGGTATGATTCGTGCTGATAAAAATCGAAACAGTAATCAATATTGATACAGTAATTAATATTTGAGAATAATAAAATAGTTAATAGTTAAAAGTTGTAATGCCAAAGAAGAGAGGGAAAGGAGGGGCTCCACCCACCCCCCCCTTCCCAGCAGATGTTCTCAAGGACCACAGGAAAGAAGCTGAAGATACAGTTGCTAAAAATGACCAAGAACCTGGTTGGGTCCAAGAAAATGCTAATTATAAGGGACTTATTGCTTTGATATGCAGACGCAGTGATACGTTAGTCTTGGCTTACATTGTGCACATGTGTAACCCAAAAGTGAGTTAAAGAACAACGAAGAAGACTACAGGGCCTTCATCAGTGATGACCCCCAAAGACTTGTGCGACCACCAAACCGAGTGGTGGCGCATGCGTGGTAAAGGTGGTAATGAAGGCGGAGACAGAAAAGTGACGAACCAAAAATAGGAGGAGATGGCATTGACACACGGCATATAAGGGGTGATTTTCACTTGGTAAGCTTGGCAAGGGTCATTGAACCCTGCCGTCTGTACCCCGCGGTAACTCTTGCGTATGCGCTATTATTGGAACCAAATTATCCCTTATTTTAATCAAATTATATTGTATCCAATTTTATATTTTTCATCTCAATTATTTCATTAAAATTGTTACTACTTTTAATATTGTTTGGTTCTTTTTAATGATGGGATAATTGGGCAAACATAGCACACTGTCACCCTCCAATCCGCTGTCACTTGTAGAAAACTGTAAATGTTAGAGTCAGAAAATGAACTTCCCTTTTTTCTTCACCTTGAGAACAGCAATGTGAGCTTGTGCTCTTTCGTGTCCTATAGTGACAGCCATCAGGAGATTATTTTCTGTTCATGAGCTAGAAACTGGTCACCGAGAATGAGGGCCTTTGCCGGGGTTGAGCCATTTGTCAGGGAGGGGAGACTCAGACACTCAATATGAGTGATAAGCAAAATCCGTTTATTGAAGAAAGCATCAGACACTTATACAGCGAGTAATAAGCTTATGAATATTCTGTAAGCTAAGCAATCTATTGGTTAAACTTTTCTCATGTCTCTTTCACTGTTTGTTATCCTACCACAGCTAGGCCCAAGGACACTGCTATCTGTGCAGGTGCAGGACTTGGAATTAGCCATGGTTTTGTACTTTTCCATTTTCTAGCAGCTAAATTCCCAACATCTCCCCTGTTTTTATTTTTAAAAAAAAAATTCTATGGGCTAATTCTGTCACACTCTTTGCAACACAAAAATAGGCAATTCTAACAACTAAACAATATTTTTAGCTAGTAAGGTTTCTTTTACAAGGGATCTAAACTAGGAAAACAAACCAAAAAGGCTATCACTAATTATAAGATATGCTATTTAACATATACAAAAAAAAATTCTATGTGCCACAAAGCTCAAACAAAACCCAGATGTGCTAATATAATTCATAAAAATAAGCTAAAGAAAGTTTGCTTTCTATTCTCAAACAGCAAATATATTTTAAACAAAAACAACTCTACTCATAAAAGCTTCTAATTGTTTCTTTTAACTAGTCTCTAATGTTCACAACAACACTTTGCACACAGGTCATAAAATAAATGCCTATCATAAAAGCATAAATCTATCTAACATCACTTAATAACATTTAAACTTAATATTTTAAACTTAAATATTAAACTTAACAGAAATTAAAACCTTAACAGCATTCAACATTTAACAGAATTTAACATTACTTAAACTTAAAAAATCAGCTAATTTTAAATTCTACATAACCTATACTTAATATAATTTTAATCTTAACAGAAAACTTTTGGTCAACAAAAGTTTGTCTGTAATCATAATAGAAAGCAAGTGATATCCCAAAATGAATACCAAATGCTATATGTTTTTGTTAATCACATGCTTTTAAAAACCATGCTTTTATTAACTAAAATTTGAAATTATCAATTATTTCAAATTTTTTTATTTCATATTTTTATTATTATTTTAATTTATTATTATTTTTATTCATTTTATTTTATTATTATCATTCATTTTATTATTTATCATTATTTCATTTTATTATTCATCATTATTTTATCTTATTATTATTTCATATTTTATTATTATTATGCATTTTATTATTTTTCATTATTTTATTTTATTATTTATTTAATATTTTATTATTTTATTTATATTATTATTATGCCTTCTAAAGTGGCTGGGGTGAGAAGCACTATTTTAAAAAACAAACATTTCCTTTGGATTCAGAGAAAGGAAACAATTCTTATTTAAAAATATTTATATAGCATTTTTATAAAATGCCTAATTTAGGAAGTACAACAACAGATGTTTTCCTTATGCAAAACAGATATTTTTTAGCTCAAATTTTTAAAACACATATATTATTTAAAGTTTATGTTTATGCATTACTTTCTATATCAGTAATTTAATAAAACTTTTAATTTATACCAAAACTATTTTTTCTTTACCACTCTTAATTTAGCTTTCAGGGCTTGAGCTAAAACCATGTCATCAAAAACCTCTGGGTTTCTCATTTCTTAATTCTTCCTCTAAGTATTTTCCCATTGTCTGTGTCCTTGGGAACAGCAAAGCCACATTGCATACCACTGCAATAAAACACTGTTTAAGGTATAGCTGCGAAAAAAAATTCTTTTGAATTCAGTGTTTGCTTTTACCTTTACCACATTTAAACAAAGCTTAAAAAATATAAAAAATACACTTATTATATTTCACTTCTACAACCACTTTAACTTGTTTTTAACATTTTTAAATTTCTCAAAACACAACTTTGGAGTCCGATGCTCCACCGACCAAGTCACCCTGGGCTTCCGACGTCTAAAGTCTGTTAGGAAGAACAAAAGTCCCCTTTAACACTTGGGTGACAAACGTCCTCATATCCTTTGATGTTGCCCGTTCATTATCACTGGTCTCTTAATTGCAGTAGGAATCTTTCTTTTGTTTACAAGAGTTACAATTATTACGGATGTTAAGGTCTCTCACCGAAGCCCTTGCCCGCTGCGGGTCGGAGGGAGAAGCGCTCCGCTGGAAAAAGGGCTCCGGTCCCGCGGCGCGTGTGTCGGAGGGGGCAACCCCCCAGCGCTGGGCTCTTTGCTGCGTGCACTGCAGACACCGCTGCACCCGTGGCCGCGCGGGTCGCTTTCCCCGCGGCCGCTCGGTTCCCCCCGCGGCCGCCGTCGCTCCCGCCGCTGCGCCCATGCCGAGATTGGAGTGGCACAGCCCTGCAGGCGTCCCGAGCCGCGGCTGCTGCCGCCATCGCAGCAGGGTCGCTGATTTATGGTGCATATACTTGCAGCAGCAGCACCACAACGCACGTTTTTGCAAGTCTATATGCAGCAATCTCGGGAATTCTCTTCCCAAGTCAACAGTCTATAGTCCCCGCTTTTCTAAAAAGCATTTAAAAGGATTATATGCCGTTTGTCCCTGTATTACCTTTTAACTTGTCATTCATTTAGCGCGCTGCAGCCTTTCCAAGCCTTTCCAGGATTTCGACGGCATTCAGTCAGCTGGGCTCTCCTGTGAGGTCGCCAGAGCACCGAAGCCCACTCTTTCGCCTTTCTCTAGGTCTCCTATAGAGGGTCGCCTAAGGCAGGGCCGCTTTTTGTGCCTCCCGGCCTGCGTCGGGACTGACACCCAAATACTGCACCGACCGTGGCTCGCAGGGGTCCATAGGGTCGCTGTTCCAGGCGCCAATTGTCGCAGAGAATGAGGGCCTTTGTCGGGGATGAGCCATTTGTCAGTGAGGGGAGACTCAGACACTCAATATGAGTGATAAGCAAATTCCGTTTATTGAAGAAAGCATCAGACACTTATACAGTGAGTAATAAGCTTATGAATATTCTGTAAGCTAAGCAATCTATTGGTTAAACTATACTATCAACTCTTCCTCATTCCTTACGGGTTACATCTCTCTTTTCTCATGTCTCTTTCACTGTTTGTTATCCTACCACAGCTAGGCCCAAGGACACTGCTATCTGTGCAGGTGAAGGACTTGGAATTAGCTATAGTTTTGTACTTTTCCATTTTCTAGCAGCTAAATTCCCAACAGAAACTGTGTCAGAGAACTAAAACTATTTGGAGTCCACCATACCTTGCCTTACCTCCTGAGCCAGTTTTGAATTACCTGCCCTACCTTGGTGTGTCTAACCCAGCAATAAACTCACACTTTGAAAATCAGAAAAATTGCAGATCCGTGCCTGTAGCAACATTCCAGCTTTACAGTGGGTTTCGTGCTCTCTCTCTCCAGGAGATAGATCTTTTATATAAATTAATTAGGTACAGTAGAAATGCTGCTGGTTGAATATTAAAGTATCTGCTTTTGCTGCCTATTTGTACTGAGGAGCATGTTGAAATGCCGGATTGCTGCAGATTTTATGCCAGCCATGTACAAAAACAATTACCTGCAAATGATGTTGACATTCTGCCCCCTTGTACTGGAGCCATGCATCAGATCTCTTACCTCTGCCATATATCACTTGATTCTGAATTGTTCTGCTGTGTCATTAAACCTGTTTATTGTAAGTTTTTAGAAGATTGTTACATTTTTAACCCTCTTTCATACTCTTCAAATTACTCTAGCATTTAACTCACAGCTAAACAGCAGAATAGATTAATTTACCACCTGAGAATAAAAAACAAAGTTGAGGAAAATGGATTTATTTTTACAAAAATAAAACCTTGCAAAACTTTTTAGGGCAGACAATATGTTTTCACTTTGTGCTTGCCTGCTGCAAAGGAGTTCTGGTCTGGTGCTGGATTTGCAGATACCCCCTTAAATACACAGTAAAATTATACAGGGGAAAGGAATACAAGGGAGAAGCTAAAAATGGATTTTTGTCTCTGTGCATGCAAACAAGATAAGCCTCAGGAAAAACAGAAGAGGAGGAAATCCAGCCGTGGGACCACTCCTTGAACAGTCTCCTTTCCCTAGCTGAGCTCTCCCACCCCTTCCTGGAATTATCCATGACTCCTGCCCTATCACATGTGTCACCATGAAAACTCAAATTTTTCTTGAACAGTGGAGAAATCTGGAGACAGCCCTTGTTTATATATGTGTGCCTTGGACTACTTTTAGGGTTTTTTTTTTTTAAATTCCAAGTTTTGTGCCATCACTGAAACTGAGATCAAGGGACATCACAGTGGTGTGCTTAGGGGAACAGATCGTTCAATCTTCCCCCCTTTCCCAGCAGCAGCACATGAGGTTATTAAAGATTTACTATTTCTAGCTCTAGTCCCAGGTTACAATTAACATTCTGCACCATAGGAGCTTTTCAAAAGCTGTGAATTTTACCTGGTGCACAGAAACCTACTCCTTGCTTTATCTCACTTGGCTTAGTTATATTAAAAAGGAAAAAGTGAGGTTGCAAAGTAATTATGTGGTGGGGGGTGACAAGGGGGTGGGGCGTGGAATACAATTTATCATGCTGAAAAGGATTTAGCCCTGCAAATGAGTTCTTTGCAGCAGTTGTCAGAATCAGGAATGGCAAAGGCAGCACTCCTGGGTGGGGCTGCAGGACCAGAGAATCTCAACAGCCCAATCCCTGACATTTAACCTAAACTTCCCCTGGTGCAGCTTAGGACTGTGTCCTCTTGTTCTGTCAGTGGTTCCCTGGGGGAAGAGACCAGTCCCCATCTGACTTCAACGACCTTTCAGGGAGTTGTAGAGAGGGATAAGAAAACTCTGAGGTTTTTCTGAGGAAACCACAGATTGGAGTAGATTCTGACCCTGTGGAGCAGAGAATCCTGTGCAGGATGTGGGAATTCTTGGAGCAGACTGTGGAGATCCAGCTATCTAACACCACCCAGAATGTCACCTTGGAGAACCCCAGGTGAGGGAAAGGCAGAGAGGACCCCTGGGGGTGCAGGGAAGGAGGTTTGGATGTGGTCACTATTTCATGGTGGCAACATCTCCCAGGGTTTGGTCCATCTCCTGCTGGTCTCCCAATGCTCCCACCATCTCTCAGTAGTCCCACCATTATCTCCCATTGGTTCCAGCACCTCCCAGTGGTGGGGAGACTGTCTCCTACTAGTCCACCACCTACCACTTGTTCCACCACAATCTTCTAGCAGTCTCACCATCCTCCCCAGATCCCACCCCTCCATTTCTCCTCCACAGGACCTACTTTTACAGTGGCCACAGCCCCTCCAGCCCTCCCATGCCCCTGCCTCCTCCAGCGCCTGCCAGTTCTCCAGACCCCAATTTTGTGGCTCTGTGAGAGTCCTGGTCTATGAGGCCACAAGCTTCACCATGGTCTTCTTCAACCCCCTGGACTACAACCTGTTTCCCATGGAGCTGGGCCTGGAGCTGATCCTGCTCAAAGCTCACCTGGGCAGGTTGGAGGACACCTTCACCCATATGTCCCAGAGGGGGACTCCCCTGCTAACCAACAGGACAACTGAGGGCCTTCATGTCACCCTGGACACCTGCCAGGAGCCCATCCAGGTGAGTGTTGGCCATGTCAAGGTGACAGCCACCATGTGCAACACACAGAGGTCCATTATCACGGTGGTTCTGCAGGAATGGAAGTATTCAGGGAAAGAAGCTGGAGAGAGACTGCCATCCTATGTGATACCGAAAGGGTTAATTTCATTTTAACTGTGCCTGTGAACTTTCAGCAGAGAAACTAGGCATGCAAAATTGCTTTCCCAGCAAGGACAGTTCGAAGATAAGAAGACATATGGCTCAAGAATGTAGTAATAGACAAAACAAAGATTGAATCTGGGAACTTGGGTGGGTTTTATGGTAATGGGTAAATTGTAATGTGCACTCACTTGTAAAATAATCTGTGCATGTATGGTTAGAGGTATCCTTCATGCAACCTCAGGACTGAATAAATTATGCCCTCTTTAAACAAAATTACTGTTAAGGAGTCTTATTCCAATATTTTGGAGAGCCAGCCAGAAGATCCCCAGACAAAGTTACTGGTAAGGAGGGTTTGAGTGTCTGGCTAAGCTTATTGTGGGGAGAGTTGAGTTGCCGACCTCAGGGGGTCAGAGTTTCCCTGTCCAGAGTTCAAGTCCTCAAGAAGTATTAGGGTTTCAACTCCCCTAGAAGGCATTAGAGGTTGTCCCCAGGAGGTATCAGGAATCATTGTATCAAGCTAAACTCGTAGTTTAAAGTAAAATCATTGTTCCACTGTTTTGTTGCACAGGCTACCACCATTCTGACTTGGGTGGAGGAATGAAGAAGAAAGAAAAAAAAACCAGTCTCAATTTACAGTTGAAACCCAGCCCTGGCCTCATCTGGAGCCACTTTTGTGGTGCAGTTTGGTTAATTTCTTTGCATTCTTTGCATTCTTCTTGAACTCTAAGAGTGTGTACATGTGAGAGTGTTGCGTTGATTTGAGTTTTGCAGCATATCAACATGCGGATGCCCGTGATATAAAAGTTCATTTGCTGAGACGGTGTTGGAGCATGATTGAGTGTTTGCTGGGGTTTTGGAGTTGCTTTAGTTTTGTGTGCATGGCTGAGATCGCATTTGTGGACTTCATGCACCCTCTTGTGTCAGTTTTAGTGATTGCTGGTGCAGCAGTCTTCCTTCTCTTCCCCACTCCCCCTTCTGTTACAAACCCGGAAATACCATTATAATTTTCAGAGATAATAGCTTGTATATTTGTAATTATTGAAAATGGGGCTGGTTTCTTCTAAAACCAAAGTGGGAGATTTCAATTCTCCATTGAAATGTATATTGAAAAACTAGAAACAGATTGGAGGAGACCCACCAAGTAAACCTAGACTAATCCAATATTGTCATCAGTAGTGGCCAGTATACCAGTTAAACTACCAGACTAAGAGGCCAGAGAATAGTACCTTAGTTTAGGGAAGGAGAGAGGGAAATTGAATGAATTGCCTTATGTGGATGTATTCTTTTATTTGGAAAACCATCTGAAACTGCAAAAGGAGCAGCCAGTGTTGGGGTGAATCTGAGGTAAACAGAAAGTTTCTCATGGCCTGGTAATGGTAAAAGTACCTTTCTCTTCCAATTGATCTTGAGGCATGGGTGAGATGCCTCACCTCTTCTTTACAGAGAATATCTGGAGAGACTACCTAAAATATTTGAAACCGTTCTCAGGACCCAAACTGACTGGACATACAGGTTCTGCTAGATAATCTAGTCGATTCTACAGAAAAAGAGATGGTACTACACACTACTAGGAAGGAGGTGAGCATTATAGACACAGAGGGCAGGCTACCAGGAACTGCTGAAGAGCACTTTCCCTCCCTGGACTCCCTTTGGGACCCCAATACCAAGGAAGGGAAGGATTTCCTGGGACAATATCAAAAATGGATATTATTTGGCTTTAAACATGCAATGTCAAAGCAAATCAATTGTTCTAAACTTTATGAGGTGAAATAAGAAACTCATGAGACTCTAACTGTATCTGCAGAATGCCTAGGGGCAACTTCCAGGATATACACTAATATTGATCCAGAAAAAACAGAGGAAGGAAAAGAAACAAAAAAAACAGGCCAAACACACAGAACAACAGTATCTATAGTCAGAGAAACCAGCTGACCAGCCAGCCAAAAAAGCTAGCCCTTCACTCTGCCCCCAGCTCTCACTGGAAATTCTGGTCTGGCTCTCACTCATCCTGATGATCCCAAAGTCTGGGGGATTGAGGGGGAGGGTCAGTGACACAAAACAAACAAAAAACCCCAAAATTGCATGAGATTAAAAAAAGAAAAAAAACAAGATAGTAATTTTTCAGGAAAATTCACATTACACAAGTGCTTTTTTCATACTATCACAAAAGAAAATTTATTTCCCTTGACAAAATAAAATTTCCCTCAAAAAACTTTTCATTCTGATGCATGATTTAGAAAGCTGACCGCTATGCCAGATTTGTCCTCTAATTCAATACTTTTGTTCAGAAGACACAAATCAGCAACCTGATTACAATGTGATTCAATCACAGTATTGACCTTTGAAATGCAGAGTAAACTAATCATCATCATCATCAGAAAACTGCAGTATTGCTAGTGGTTCAGTGTCAGGCTCAGCAGCAGCAAGGCCTGTAGAGAAGAAGGGAAGGAATTTGCCTTCCTGTCTGCTGCCATCAGCAATGCTCAAAGTGTACAAAGCTACTGCCTTACATACATCATAAAAAGAAACCTTCTTGGCTGGGATGTCCAAGAAGATCCCAATCTTTGACAAATAGCCAGTCACAGTCAGAGAGGTCCAAGGATTCGTGCAGGCCAAATAATCTTGCCCGTCTACACATGCGATAACCCAGAAGCCATTCTCAGGACACAGAGTCAAAGTCCCTTTGCGAGCAACAGATTCAGAGGCAATACCCAAGGCCCAGTTTCTTCTTGTCCCAACATTTACTTCCCAATAGTGTTTCCCAGAAGTGTATCCTTCCTTTGCCAACACAAACAGATGGGAATCAAATCTCTTCTGATTTCTGAGCACGAATCCGATGACACCAGTATCTTTTACTGTCCTCCCATCTGCAGAGATTTCCAATCTGGGATGAGCTGTGTCAGCATCCAGGATGACATCTCCTGCAATGGTCAGGTCAGGCCATGAGGAGCAGAAAACACAAGCTCTGCTTTTCTGAACCTTTCCCTTCTCTGCCATCATCCCCCTCTCATTTGTCCTTCCCCCCCTCCATGCTCAGGTGCACTCGGCAGGCTCTTGTCTTAGGATATCTCAAGCTTCTCCCTCTCCTCCTGCCATGTCCGTTTCTGCCAGAGAGAGTGGCAGCCAGCATATACCAAATGCCTGACACTCTTCCAGTGCTCCTGAGACTACAGCAGGCAGCTCCTAGGATGAGGCTGTGCTGCTCAACCTTCTCTGCCTCCATCTCTGCATTGCTGGCAGGGAGTAGCCTGAGAGAAAGGACCAGGAGTTGGCAGCAGATGGAATTAGGTTTGCTTGCCAGCAGCTGTAATTAGGTTTGGATTAACTCCTTGCCAAAATCTGAAGGGGATTTTCAAGTTTTAAGCACTTTTTTCCTCAATAACAGGAGACCACCAGTGTACAATACTGCTTGCACATGGATTAGAGTGGAAGAGAAGCCTGCAGTGCCACAAGGATAGGGGAATGTTTCTTGCCTCAGCTTTCTACATGCATCAGGGGATGGGAGGAACCCTGGTAGGACTCAAGCAAGGTGCAGTGTCACAAACTGAGGTCCTCTAGCTCAATTCTGATTGAAAGGAGAAGGAGCTGCTCCTGCTGTGGAGCAAGATCAGCTCCAGACACTTTTCCTGAGAGGCCCAAGAGCCAAATCAGAAGTGGAAGATGGAGCTGCAGTGGCCACTGCAAGCCAGCTGTGCCTGCTCCCCACAGCGGAGAGGGCTCCTGACGAACACAGGCAGGGCCTTGGGCAGCACATAACAGCAAAAAGTCAGCCAACCACCCTTCCCTGAGTGTGTTCTTCCCCAAACAGCTATCTGAGGGGGTTGGATGTGTTTTCTAGAGCTGCACTCAGGCTCTTGAGTACTCACTTCCTCATCTCACTTATGCTTACCTTTGTAGGACTGTAGGACTGGAAGATCTGTGGGAAAGGAGAAAAGCAGGAAATAAGTGCTTGCTCTGGCAATGAAGCAAAATTGGCCAACTCTCCCCCCTTGGTGACAATGAGGCCACTCTCATGCTCCCCTACTCTGACACTGACAGTATGGTCAGATGCAAGGCTCGTAGTGTTGCTGGGGCGCTGACAACACAATCAAACAGAGAGGGATTGAGGATATCTCTTAACATGACACCCAGCTCGCTCTCCTTCATCACGCTGATGCCACGCCCATGCTCTCCTACTCCCCCACCACACACACGCACCGTTCTCTTAACCAGTTCTACTCTCCTTTCATCAAAGACTCCCAGAGAAAACATCAGGGTGTGTGATAATTTTGTTTTCCAGACATGGGGCATGTGGCTCCAACTTGCTTCCTCTGATGACCGAGGAGGACTAAAATGTGCTGTGAGATGAACTCAGCCTCCCTTTCCTTTTCAAATGGGAAAGAGAGGCGAGAGGAATGGCCAGACCTAAACTAAAGGCTTTCACAGAGAAAGACTTGCCAGGAAGCAAAGGTGACTTTTACTGCACCAGTTACCCCTGGAGACCCTGTCAAAGTGATCGAGCACTGCTGGGCCGGGGGGAAGAGGAGCAGGCCTTGCCCAAGGCCTGAGCCCCTACATTTCATCTGGGACTGTCACACTCGTGGTGGTCCTTCCTTCCCTGAAGTCTCCAACTCCCAGTGTTCTGGGGCACATGGGCTCTGGAAAAAGGAGAACAAAGACCCTCCCAGCTCAATAGAACTGGTTTGGATGGATTGACTGCTGGAGGGCTAGGGAAGGAGCACAGGTCCTGTGAGCACTCCCAAAGGCTTGAGAAAGGCCTGATGGGCAGGATGGAGGGTTGGGATCAGCCCCCTCCATCTCTCCAAACAGCAGTTATGGGCTGTGGGAGACAACAATATTTGTTAAGGGGAAGAGAAGTGGGGAAAGCAAGAAGACAATACTAAGGCGTGGAGGTGGGCTCCTTTACCACATATTGGGTCATAGAGAACCTACTCTACACATTCCTTTCAAAGACAAGGTAATGAAGAGGAACCTTGACCACCTGCTGCCATCATCTCAGTGTTCAGGTGTCTTCACAGGTGGGGACACAAGAGCTACTTGCCAAGAAAATCTGTCCCTCTCCATCCACTTTGAGAAGCTGTGTACAAGAAGCTCACAGGACAATTTGCCTGTAAAGCAGCTTTTGCCTTCAGAGAGATGAAGTTCTGCTGGAAAAGGCCTTGCTCACCTAAGTCATATTTTGTGGACCCCAATGAGGTCTGCAAAGTTTTTTCCAGAGTTTGGATTTCTTGGGAGAGCTGCTGGATGTCCATCAGCCTCATGGATTCCAAGACCCTTGAGGTATTTTCCTTCACTTGCCTTCCTGTAAGAGAAGACTGGTGTCAGTGGAACAGTGGTTTTGCCTCACCTGAGATGAGTATGGTACCACAAGTTACAAGGGACCGTTCTTCTTAAAAAGGACTAAAAAGACACTGTGCTTTTACTCCATCTAAATGTGATGGAGAGAAAACAAACATTTACTGACTCCCAGCACCATTTCACCATCAAAGATGTTCCACTGTCATGGGACAAAAGAGCTGCTCACAAGGAAGTTCTGCCCCATGCACCTACTCGGAGGAGGCAAAGAACTAGATCACAGGACATTTGTAGAGCAGCTTCTACCTTTTGAGAGATGAAGGCCTGCTGGGGAATGGCCTAGCTTACCTAGTTCATTCTTCATGTCTGCTCTTCTCATCTGCAGGTCACACTGTGTAGACCCCTCCATGTTCTGGAATGCTTCCTGCAGAGTTTGCATTTGCTGGGAGAGCTGCAGAAGGTCGTTCCTCCACATGGATTCCATAGTCCTTGTATTTGCCTCCACTGTCCTTCCTGTGAAGAAAGAACCATCTCACTGGAACAGTCTCATTGCTGTCTTGAGGGGGAGACTGGCAACCTGCAATCATAATGCCTTGAAGCTCTGATTTAAACTCCCTGGCAGAGCACCTTCCCTTAGGACTCTCCCATTCCCTGTGGTCCTCCCTGAAGGCTTGACCAAGGCCTGCTGGGCAGCAGTTGTTGGTGAGGATGGAACAGGAAAGCCTTATAAATATGATTGCCTGGCAAAAGATTTTGAGAATATAGAAACCATAAGCGAGATTGAAATGAAAGCAAGTTTTGAGATCCCTTAGTTACTGAACAACTGGAAAACAATGGTGTGGCCAGCCGAAGGTAATCCCCTCTTGATGAAACAATACCCTCTGCAAGCAGGCAGGTCCAAGGGTCAGAGCAGACCCTGTAGCTTGGCAGAAGGGGCCCAAAGAGTAAGATTTAGGGTTTAAAATGTAACAGAGTATGGTAATGTGGTAAATAGGTATGATTCGTGCTGATAAAAATTGAAACAGTAATCAATATTGATACAGTAATTAATATTTAATAATAATAAAATAGTTAATAGTTAAAAGTTGTAATGCCAAAGAAGAAAGGGAGAGGAGGGGCTCCACCCACCCCCCCCTTCCCAGCAGATGTTTTCAAGGACCACAGGAAAGAAGCTGAAGATACAGTTGCTAAAAATGACCAAGAACCTGGTTGGGTCCAAGAAAAAGCTAATTATAAGGGACTTATTGCTTTGATATGTAGATGCAGTGATATGTTAGTCTTGGCTTACGTTGTACTGGCTTGGTGCGCATGTGTAACCCAAAGGTGAATTAAAGAACAATGAAGAAAACTACAGGGCCTTCATCAGTGACGACCCCCAAAGACTTGTGCGACCACCAAACCGAGTGGTGGCACATGCGTGGTAAAGGTGGTAATGAAGGCGGAGACAGAAAAGTGACGAACCGAAAATGGGAGGAGATAAAATTGACACATGGTATATAAGGGGTGATTTTCACTTGGCAAGCTTGTACGTGAAGTGGCAAGGGTCAAGAACCCTGCCCTCCATACCCCGCGGTTGTTCTTGCTTATGCGCTATTATTCGAACCAAATTATCCCTTATTTATACATTTTCTAAACTATTCAATTACAATTGTTGCTACCTTAAATATTGTTTTGGTTTTTTTGATGGGATAATTGGGCAAACATAACAGTAATGTAGTGATTCTTATAGGTTGTATGGAAATGTTATAGGATATGCATGCTGTAGTAGATTGGTTGAAGAGAATCTGAATATTCAACACTGAAGATGATTTATTGTATTGTAATGGGAACTTCGCTCCTCTTCCTCTGCTCTTCCTCTTCTCTTCTCTTCTCTTCTCTTCTCTTCTCTTCTCTTCTCTTCTCTTCTCTTCTCTTTTCACGCTCACCTCTGCACTTCTTCACCCCCTCCTTTCTACATGCTCTCCGCTCTTAAACCTTTAATTCTCTTACACTTTAAGCCTCTCTTCTCTCAGCCCTGCTCCGAGCTGCAGCTGGCAGCTCGCAACAGGGCCTTGCACTCATGCCCTTTGTAATAAACCGATAGTTTCACGACTTGGCTGCAGAGATCTCTCGTCTCCGTCCGTCCCGACCGTGCGTGACCTCTGTCACTCCTACAGTCATTCCCGCAAGCACTGAAGGCAGCACTGGCCTCAATCCATCTCTCCAGACAGCATCTGTGTGCCCTGGGAAACAACACTCTTTTTCACGAGGAAGATGTGGTGGGACATCCCCTACCTGTCCCTAAGAACCCATTGTGGTCCCAGGAATGTTCACTGTACCTCAGCCTTGGTCAGTGGTTCCCGAGATTGGATATGGACCCTGTTCCTGCCCAGGGCAACGTCCCTGGACATTTGGCAGAGAGTGCTGGGTGCTGCCAGTGCCCTCTCCTGCCCCCACCTCATGCACTGGCCATGGAGATGCCCCCTAGCCGAGCAGGTGAGCATGGGGTGGGGCTCATCATGGGCACAGACATGCAGGTTGTGCACAGCCTGGCTTCACCCAGTGTGGCATCAGGACTGGGGCCATAGCAGAAGGGCTGTGGGGAAAGCAACAGGGACAAGGGTTCAAGGGGAAACCTTATCAACTATCAGACAGTGAGAGAACTCAAACTCTCTTTGAAGCGAGGGAGAGAAGAGGGACCTTGAGCCCCTGCAGAGAACACTTTAGCATGGAGGTGTTCCAGTGCCATGGATGACAAATCTATTACCCATGTAAGGGCTGTCCTTCCCCATCCCATTTTAGGAGCTGTCAAAGAATATCCTCTCAGGAAAGATTGCCTATAAAGCAGCTTTTGCCTTTTGAGAGATGAAGGCCTGCTGGGGAATGGCCTAGCTTACCTAGTTCATTCTTCATGTCTGTTCTTATCATCTGCAGGTCACACTGTGTAGACCCCTCCATGTTCTGGAATGCTTCCTGCAGAGTTTGCATTTGCTGGGAGAGCTGCAGAAGGTCGTTCCTCCACATGGATTCCATAGTCCTTGTATTTGCCTCCACTGTCCTTCCTGCGAAGAAAGAACCATCTCACTGGAACAGTCTCATTGCTGTCTTGAGGGGGAGACTGGCAACCTGCAATCACAATGCCTTGAAGCTCTGATTTAAACTCCCTGGCAGAGCACCTTCCCTTAGGACTCTCCCATTCCCTGTGTGGTGCTCCCTGAAGGCTTGACCAAGGCCTGCTGGGCAGCGCTGAAGGCAGCACTGGCCTCAATCCATCTCTCCAGACAGCATCTGTGTGCCCTGGGAAACAACACTCTTTTTCACGAGGAAGATGTGGTGGGACATCCCCTACCTGTCCCTCAGAACCCATTGTGGTCCCAGGAACGTTCACTGTACCCCTGCCTTGGTCAGTGGTTCCCGAGATTGGATATGGACCCTGTTCCTGCCCAGGGCAACGTCCCTGGACATTTGGCAGAGAGTGCTGGGTGCTGCCAGTGCCCTCTCCTGCCCCCACCTCATGCACTGGCCATGGAGATGCCCCCTAGCCGAGCAGGTGAGCATGGGGTGGGGCTCATCATGGGCACAGACATGCAGGTTGTGCACAGCCTGGCTTCACCCAGTGTGGCATCAGGACTGGGGCCATAGCAGAAGGGCTGTGGGGAAAGCAACAGAGACAGGGACAAGGGTTCAAGGGGAAACCTTATCAACTATCAGACAGTGAGAGAACTCAAACTCTCTTTGAAGCGAGGGAGAGAAGAGGGACCTTGAGCCCCTGCAGAGAACACTTTAGCATGGAGTTGTTCCAGTGCCATGGATGACAAATCTATTACCCATGTAAGGGCTGTCCTTCCCCATCCCATTTTAGGAGCTGTCAAAGAATATCCTCTCAGGAAAGTTTGCCTATAAAGCAGTTTTTGCCTTCTGAGAGATGAAGGCCTGCTGGGGAATGCCTAGCTTACCTAGTTCATTCTTCATGTCTGTTCTTATCATCTGCAGGTCACACTGTGTAGACTCCTCCATGTTCTGGAATGCTTTCTGCAGAGTTTGCATTTGCTGGGAGAGCTGCAGAAGGTCGTTCCTCCACATGGATTCCATAGTCCTTGTATTTGTCTCCACTGTCCTTCCTGCGAAGAAAAAACCATCTCACTGGAACAGTCTCATTGCTGTCTTGAGGGGGAGACTGGCAACCTGCAATCACAATGCCTTGAAGCTCTGATTTAAACTCCCTGGCAGAGCACCTTCCCTTAGGACTCTCCTGTTCCCTGTGGTCCTCCCTAAAGGCTTGACCAAGGCCTGCTGGGCAGCGCTGAAGGCAGCACTGGCCTCAATCCATCTCTCCAGACAGCATCTGTGTGCCCTGGGAAACAACACTCTTTTTCACGAGGAAGATGTGGTGGGACATCCTCTACCTGTCCCTCAGAACCCATTGTGGTCCCAGGAATGTTCACTGTACCTCAGCCTTGGTCAGTGGTTCCCGAGATTGGATTTGGACCCTGTACCTGCCCAGGGCAACGTCCCTGGACATTTGGCAGAGAGTGCTGGGTGCTGCCAGTGCCCTCTCCTGTCCCCACCTCATGCACTGGCCGTGGAGATGCCCCCTAGCCGAGCAGGTGAGCATGGGGTGGGGCTAGTCGTGGGCTCTTCAACTTGGAGGTGTTTCAGTGTCACAGAGCAGAAAACTGGTTTGCCATGTAAGGACTCTCCTTCTTCAACCACTTTGAGGAGGTGAGTCCTGAGAATAAGTTCACAGGACTGTTTGCCTGTAGAACAGCTTTTTTCTTTAGACAGATGAAAGCTTGCTGGGGAATAGCCTAGTTTACCTAGGTCATGCTCCAACTCTGTTCTGATCCTCTGAAGGTCACGCTGTGTGGCCTCATATCTCTTCTGGAAATTTTCCTGCAGAGTTTGAATTTGTTGGGAGGCTTCATGGTGGTCTTTCTCCAGCCTGGCTTCTAAGGTGCTTGTTTTTGCCTCCATTGTCTCTCCTGAGAAGAAAGAACATTTTCATTCAGACAAAGGTTTCATGGTTCATGGTTTTCTTGATGGAGAGACCATTGGTCGGTAATGACAATGCCCAAAAGCTCGTCATCACAGCTCATCATATAAAATCCCTGTCAGAGCATCTCTTAGGGCTCTCTTAGGCATCTCCCACTCCCTGTGGGTCTTCCTAATGTCTTGACCAAGGCCTCCTGGGAAGGATGGAGGGTAGGAATGATCCCACTCTATCTCTCCAGAGAGTACTCTGGGGAGATAATATTCTTTTTTATGAGGATTGCGTGGTGTCACAGAGCACAAAAACTGTTTCCTGTGTAAGACCTGTCTTTCCCCATCCCCCTTGAGGAGATGTGGAGGACAAGTTCCAGGACAGTTTGCTTATAGGGCAGCCTTTGCCTTCAGAGGTATGAAGGCCTGTCATGGAAATGCTTCTGCTCACCTAGTTTGTTCTCCAGCTCTCTTCTGATTATTTGAAGGTCACGCTGTATAGCAAGCTTCATGTTCTGGAAAGTTTGCTTCAGAGTTTGAATTTGTTGGGAGAGATGCAGGAGGTCCTTCTGCCACATGAATGCTATATTCCCTGTGACATTTGCCTCCACTGTCCTTCCTGTGAAAAAAGACTGGTGTCACTGGGACAATGATTTTTCTCCCTTGAGGTGAGGTCGTGTCCCACTAATGGCACAAAACTTTCCTTTTAAAAAGGAACAAGGAGATGTTCTTTCACTCCCTTTTACAACAAGTGAGAGAAGAGAGACCTTGACCATCTCCAGTTGCCACCTCAGCAACAAAGGTGTTCCAGATGACTGGGATATAAGAGCTGCTCCCAAGGAAGTTCTGCCCTTTCTGACAAAAGGTAAATGATGAACTCACAGGTCAGTTTACCTGTAGAGCCAGATTGACCTTCAGGGAGATGAAGTCGTGCTGGGGAATGGCCCTGCTCACCTAGTTCATCTTTCAGGTCTGTTCTCATAATCTGAAGGTCTCGCAGTGTGTACAGGTGGGTGTTTTGAAAAGCTTTCTGCAGAGTTTGAACTTGTTGGGACACTTCATGGACATCCTTCTTCCACATGGATTCCAAAGCTTTTGTAGTATTTGCCTCTTCTCTCAATCCTATAAAGAAAAAGAACAGTGTCATTGGGACACTCTCATTACCTTCTTGAGGGAGAGAGCAGAGTCCTTATTTAAATTCACTGTCAGAGAGTCTCTTCAGGTTTTCCCTTTGAGTATTCTTGATCAAAAAACTGTTCCCCACATAGGGATTGTACTTCTCCATCTGCTTTGAGAAGCTGTGGTGGACAATCACCCAGGACAGTTTGCCTGTAGAGCAGCTTTTGCCTCCAGGGAAAAGGCAGCCTGCTGCCTGCTGCTGGGGGAATGGCCCTGCTCACCTAATATATCCTCCAGGTCTTTTTTGAGGAGCTGAATATCACACCGTGTGGACTCCTGCTCATTCTGGAAAGCTTCCTGCAGAGTCTGAATTTTTTGGTAGAGGTTTTGGTGGTTCTTCAGCCAAACAGTTTCCAGGGAGTCCACTCTCCTTCCTGTGAAAAAAGACTGGTGTCACAGAGATAATGATTTTTCCTCCCCTGAGGCGAGGACTTGTTCCACTAGTGACATAGGCCTTTCCTCCTAGAAAAGACCAAGGAGACGCTGCTCTTTCACCACCTTCAAGGACAGGGGAGAGAAAAGGGACCTTGATGACCTCCAGTTGCCATATCAGCAATCAAAGATGTTCCACTGGCATGGAACATAAGAGCTGCTCCCAAAGAAATTCTGCACAAGGCACACACTCCAAGGACTAACTCACAATTCATTTTGATTGTGGAGCAGTGTTTGCTTCCAAAAAGATAAAGGCCTGATGAGGAATGGCCCTGCTTATCTGGTTTTATTTTTTCTTTTTTCTTTCTTTATGCAGGGAAGGCACAAGAAATTCAATTCAGTTTCCTCATGTCCTGCCTATTTCTAATTTATACTCTCAGACTTTTCTTTCCTCAGACAATCCTTTCTAATTCAGAGGCCTTGGAAAATAACTCAGCCCTGAAAAACAAAGATGGGGACTTCACATTCTGATGGACCTGTAGGCACCCTTACTGATCTCTTCCTTGGTTTTCAAATCCTCTTCCACCAAGAGTTTACTCTGGGAAGGAGCCTTGGCCTCTCTTGTGGACCTGCAGTCTTCCTTGTGACATGAAAACTTTTTTCCACTACAGTTTTTACCTGTTGAAAGGAGTCTCAGCATCACTGTGAGCCCTTCTAAACATGAGCTTGAAGGTGCTGTGCTGCTGGTGAGGAATATTGAAAGGAGCCCCATTGCCTCCTCACTCCCCAATGGTCTGGCCACAGGGGAGAACCCAGGCTATGCTGCTTGCCAAGTGAGCAAAGAACATTCCTCTGCCAGCATCCCAGCTGGAAAGAATGGGAATGGGAGAAAAGATGGCCTTAGATCCCAGGGAGGATGGGATCCGGAAGAGTCCAGGATGTCCTGGTCAGTGCTGGGAAAAGCCCACTTTTGGGGCAACTCTGTATCTTGGGGACCTGGAGTCCTGAACATCTGCATGGGGATGGGAAATATAACAAAGGACTTGTTGGAGGACTGTGTAAGTGGGAATTTCCAGAGGGTCGAGATGTTTGATTGCACTGCGCTAGACCCTCATGCACCTTCTTCTTGCTTGGCAGAGGTTTTTTTCCAAGAACTGTGGGTATGTCCTGGCACTGATCCATCAGAGAATGCTGATGGAAAGGCTTCTCTTTGTGTCACATAGGACCTCCCCTTGGTCATCTGTTGATAGTCTAACAAGAGAATGAATCTCATAGAAATGCAGAATTGCAAAGTCAACTCACCAGACAATGGTTTGGGTGTTAAGACACCTTATAGACCTCTCTTTCCAATCCACCATCATCTCTCTCCAGCCTTCCACTAGACCACATTGCTTTAAGCCCAAGCCAACTCGGCCTTGAACCCTTCCAGGGATGAGATATCCTTAGCTCCTACAGCAATCTGTGCCAGGGCCTCACCACCCTCACAGGGAAGATTTTCTTCCTATTATCTGATTTAAATCTACCCTCCTACAGCTTAAAATCAGTTCCGCCTTGTCCTAGTAATCTGTGCCCTTGAATGAAGTCCCTCTCCAGCCTTCTTGTAAGCTACTGGAAAGATGTCAGAGACTGGGTAAGTTTAGTGTCTCAAGTCAATGCTTTCTGTGTGTCTGTATGTGTGTATGTGTATGTGTGTCTTTGCATCTCTGTGTCTGTCTCTGTGTGTGCATGCCTGTTTGTCTGCGTCTGTGCCATCTCTCTGTCTGTCTGCATGTCTGTGTCCCTGTGTGTGTCTGTCTGTGTGTGTCTATGTGTCTGTCTGTGTCTGTTCATGTCTGTGTGTGTCTGTCTGTGTTTGTGTGTCTGGTTGTCTCTGTGTCCGTGTGTGTGTCTGTGTATGTGTCTGTGCATGTGTCTGTGTGTCTGTGTGTGTCTCTGTGTCCATGTGTGTATCTCTGTCTCTGTCTGTATGTGTCTGTGTGTCTGTGTGTCTTTGTGTCTGTTTGTATCTGTTTGTGTGTATCTAAGTTTGTGTCTGTGTGTCTGTGTCTCTGCATTTCTGTGTCTGTGTATCTATTTGTGTGCATCTGTGTATGTGAATGTGTGTGTCCATGTGTGCATGCTGTGTGTGTGTGTGTGTGTGTGTGTGTGTGTGTTTGGAGGCAGGTCAGGCCTTTCTTTAAGGTAAGACAGCACCCTGCCCCCAGACCCCTCAGATTGACTGAGCTGTCAATCAATCAAACAGCAGGGGGAATTTCCTGCTCAGCCTCTGATTGGCTGAAGTTCCAGAAATCCTGTCTAGGAGGTGGGCCCACAAAGTGCCAAGGGATTAAAAGGGATGACCATCCAGTACCAAACCGTCTGGCCTTGCTGGCTTTTTTGGGGTTCTGGTCTTACCAATGTCATAATCCTAGGAGTTGGTAGCTATGCCTGTGGTTTTTCTATATCTTTTCTGTCCTTGTCTCTGTCTTCTCCTAATTCTCTTTTCATGAAACTTTGTGGTAACTTCACATGTTAAGGACTTAAAAGTTTCTAGGTTAAATGGACTAAGTAAATGAAATTGCTATCAAACTAATACTAAGTAATGTCACTATAAGTGGTTTCATGTTGAATTTCATGTTGTATTTAATCCTTTTGCCAAAGCTTGCTTTATCTTCTATATTTTGGCAGTAAACTTTTGTGTGATTTTCAGCTCTTGAGAATATCTGGTGGGGATTTATTTCTCCATTGTGCTATCTAGAATCAAGGAACTTTGAGTTTAACCCCTGGATTTAAGTATCCAGGGTGTAATAAAGGGTCTCTAAAGTCTGCCTAGAGCCCTCTCTGCTTCTGTTGTTTTTCATAACTACCATAGACAATGAATATGGACCATTCTAGATACACCAGGTAGCTGGTCCTGATGCAGCAAAACAACTGACAAGACACCAACCCTCCTGCTCTGGAAGACATCTAGGACAGATAGAACCTACAGTCATGGATAAAATGAACTCAGCAGACATCTTGGTGGGATGGCTGTTGACTATGGAGATGATACCTATGTTTGTATACTTATGTATACAAACATACCTCACATATATATGTGAATGTTTATGTATATATGTTGGAGGGTGTAGGATGTTTAAATGAGTAGATGGTATAAATTAAGTGGTGGAAAATGTCCTGGTTCAGGCCAGGCTGGGGTAATTTTTGCAGTGGCTGGGAAAGGGGCATGACCAGGACCCTAATGTGATTTGTTACAAACTCACATCATTGGCATGGGGTTGGTGGGAAGTGGAAAGGGACACTGTCTCTTCTGGGGAAAAGGGATGCCTTCTGGTCAAAAAGAAAGGGCAGGGAGGGAAGTCATCCTGTATTTTTTTATTGTCATGGGGTCCTTGATGTGGATTTTGCATATGAATGACTCTCTCTTTTTTACACTTCCTTTATTAATATTGTTCTTGTTATTGTTTTTTTTTTCTTATCTCATTGCTGATTCCAGTACATTATTCTTGTCTAAAACCATGATCTTCATCTTTTGTGCCTCCAGTTCTCAACTCATCCTGTAGCAGCAGGAAGAGAGAAGGAATAGGGGACTGAAAGTATGGTGTGTCATTAGGGAGTCTCAGTGGGAGCAGTGAATTGGGGAGTTCCATTCCTAAACCACAATACAGACAGAAATGGAGATGAGGCTGAAGGCACACAGCTTGAGAGAGGCAACTGGTGTGAGGTCAGTACAGCTTTTGGGGAGCGGTCAGTCCTGCCTTGCCATGAGCAATGAGGTGCTGGTGTGGGCCCTTGGCCATGACACACTGCCACAGGTTCCCAAGGTTTGGCAGGGCCCTGCTCCAGCTCCCACCCAGGAAGAAAAACCAAGTCCACAAAAATCTCCCAGAAAGGGGAATAGCCGTGCCCTCAGACACCACAGAGCTGGAACACCTGGCACTGGACTGGGGAAACAAGACTTCTCCCCAGCCATGTCTGCAGAGGCAGAGATCTCTGAACAGGCCCTTACCAAGGTGGGAGGCACCACTGACACTTCTAGGAAAAAAGATCCAGATCTGATGAATGAGCTCCACTGGAACCATTGGGAAGAATGAGACCAATGGAGGTAGAGGAAGGGACGTTCTAATTCACCCCAGAAAAAGTACCTCAATCCCATCCTCCTTCCTTCTCTTGCCTGTAGATGCCATGGTCCACTCAAGCTCTCATGCATGCGGTGGCATCTCCCTTCTGCCTCTGGATGGCAGACAGCAAAATTCTACCTGCAGGAGAACTCAGAATTTGAGCTGAGTGGAAGCTAATGCATCTGTGAGCCAAAAGTCGACTCTACATGGTATTTCATCCTATTTGTCAGAGAGTAGTCTTACAAGAGGCTGAGAAATTACATCCTGCAGCCTCACGTCTAAGAACATGAGGTCCTGTGAACCAAGAGGCCTTACCTTGAAATACTAGAACAGCACCAGCAGCCAGTGTGAGAAGGAATAAAGGGAGCTGTATCCAGGAGGCAGGAACCCACTGAGATGCACCTGGAAAAACAGAACCTTTGGGGAAAAAAAAAAAATTCAAAAATTCCTTTGGGGAAAAAAGTCCACCCCAAGAGATTTTGTGGAGATGAATGGAGAAATAGTCACAATCCTACACAGGTGGTCAGAGCCTGCCTTCCCTCAGGATGTGCACATTCCTAGGGGCAAGAGGGATCCTGCTCATCTCACACTGCAACCTGTCCTGCCTGCAGTGCCTTGTGGTGCTCTGGGACGGGTCTGGCTGAACTGGATAGCTGTCAGCTTCCCTGGCACTGCAATGGGCCTCACAGGGCTCCTGAGACAGTGAGCCTCCAGCAAAGACTTCTGGGGACAACAGAACTCACCTGAGATGTACACGGTAGTTTTCTTCTCCCTCTGCACCAGTGGGTTCAGGATTTGACAGGTGACTTTTCCCACTTACTCTTCTGTAACTGTGACTCAACTACAGACACTGAAGAACTTCTCACTGTCCTGATTACTTTCAGTGTCTGCAGAGAGCCCCTGGCCATCCTCAGTAACCCACTGGACAACAGGTTCTGGAAACCATCTGTGTGATCTGCAGCCAAGTTCTAGCCCTCACCCTTGGGGGCCCTGAATTTCAATGAACACTTCACCAATACCTTAAAGACAAGGGAGTTTCTTAGTGAGAGGAGTTTGTTTCCTTGAAAGCAGCTCTTCCTTTGATTCACAGCTCTTTCTTAACCCAGAGTTTCCTGCCAGTTTGTCAGTTTTTCACAAAATTTTTACATTGGTCTTTCTGTCATCCCGCACTTCATCTGCCATAAATGCCAAAATTCCTTTGGCTTTGAGAGAGCTATGGTGTGGGATGGATTCGCTTCTCAGCTCCCCATTATTTCATGGAGCAGGCAGGGAGAAGGTGTGTTCTTTGTATTCTTCTTTTGGAATGACTCTGTAGGACCCCCATCCAATTTTGAGGATTGGTAAAGCAAGACACAGCACAGTAGAGCCCAGGCACCTCCCCATTCCATGCCAGAACTACAGATGGGCACAGATGGTCACTGACAGGAACTGTGCCAAAGCTTCATCAGTGTGAGGAGGTGGGATGCACCACACACAATTCAGAGTCACACTCCTGGTCAAAGCTGGATTTTATATGAATTTATCCCGTGTAATACTAGGAAATGAGCTCTGTCTTGAAGCTTTTTCTCTCTCCTCTCCCAAAAGCATCTCTAATTCCCTTTGGATGAGGGGATTTAGATTCAATCTCAGGAAGAAATTCTTGACTAAGTGTGAGGCACTGGCACAGCTTGCCCTGAGCAGCTGTGGATGTCCCATCCCTGGAAGTATTCAGGCCAGGTTGGACAGCATTTGCTCCTGCCCATGGCTGGGAAATTCAAATGAGAAATTCTTTAAGGTCCCTTCCAACTCATGCTTTTGAGTGATTCTAAGATTCCCTGATTCCGTCATTCTATGCTCTTTCTCATTAGTGAATAAAGGTTCACCAGCTCCATCTGACATTATCAATACCTGCACACAAATGGTGCTGACTGTCCAGCTGGGGGGAACCGGCAGCACAGAACATCTCCTTAGCCCTTACCCCAGCTGAGAAGTCACAAGACAGAGGGCCTCATTCCCATCAGTTCCACAGCCATGGATGCTGAGCACTTGGATGTCTGTCAGGTAGCCTCACACCTCCCCAGCAAGGATTATTGCAATTTTCCAGCCCCATGTGGGTCAGAACAGGGCTCAGGCTAGGCATGGAAGTTGCAGAACATCTTGACAGCTGGCCTATGCTGGGAGTAGGGAGGTGATGTGTTGGGTCATATGAGGGGGGCATCAGCTGGGGTACAGTGATATTTTGGAGAGCTCTTTTCCTTCTGTAAGAGCTTCCCCCCTTCCCTGCTCAGCCCAGAAAGTCTCCAACTGCAATGCTGAGCTTGGTGGCCATATCAACAATCCGATCCCTGGATATCACAGTGAAACTGTACATTTCTTCATCTGCTGGCTGGACATTCCTCAGTGTCAGGGACACATTCCCAGTGTCAAATCCATCTGTTGGCACTGATATCCATCCATGCTATTTCTGCATCTGTTCACCCCCAAACTACCTACATGTGTAGATGTTCTCTCTGTGCCCATCTGTGATTTTTCTCCACTGCACTTCGGGATTGTCCAGTGGCTACGTGGAAGAGATGGTGCAAGGAATGATTGTATCCTGACCAACTACATTGTATCCTATTCCAACTACATTTTCAAGAGACGTGAGCTCAAAATTGTCTGTGAGTGAGCATCAGGCTGAAATCCATCAGAAAATGTACTGGTGTGAAGGAAACAGGTCTAGGAGTCACAGTGGGGAACAACTGAAAGTAATAGATTAGAGGGAGAAAACAGGATGATACAAGTTGTACAGGATGGGATTATTTTGGGGAAAAGAAAAAATAATAAATGCATAAAAGCATATCCAGAGCCATTTCATGCACCTCCCCAGCTGGCCTTGCCCTTTCTCAGCCCTGTGTCACCAGCAGCAAGGTGGCTGTGACAATGCCAACTGCCAATGCAGACAGGGAAATGCTCCTAGCACTGGGGCAGAGCAGGACAGGGCACAGCTGTCTTGGCTTTGGTCTTCCCTGGCTTCACCTCTGACTTCAAACGGCTGGATTCCCCAAGACCAGAGGGGCAGGACAGCTCTGGCTCTTGTGGAGTTTGAATCAGGGCTGCTCAGGAGACCATGGCCCTCAGCTCCACGACTTTTGATCATCTGCAGGCTGGAATCCCTCAGGAAGGAACAGAAAGGAACAGAATTAAAGGAACAGAACAGCTCATGGAAGCATTACCTGAGAAAGGGATAGCCAGAAGAAGTGCCAGAGCCAACAGGACCCATCTCTTCTGCTCCATCCCTGCAGTCCAAGGGGTGGGATGATCCTGCAGCTGACCTGGAACAGTCACAGAAGGGAAGTGAGAAAAGAAGGGAAATCCTGTCCCAACCCCTTCAGATCTTTCTCCTGGCACTTGTCAGCAGCTGTGACTCCTGAAGGTGCCAAAACTCAAAAAGTTGAGATCAGAAATCAAGAAAACTTGTGCCTTTCCAGAGATCTCAATTCTACTTGCAGATTCTGGGAATTTCAGTCTAGCGTGCTCTCAGGAAGCTGTGACAGGGAATGCAAGAGAAAATTCAATCCAGTCCCTACTTCCTGCTGTGAAATTTGTTATGAACAAACATTCAGTTAATATTTTTCTGTGAGAAAGGGTTACAGGCACGCAGCCAGGTCTCTGTCTCTGCCAGGGTTCTTAGTGCTTTGTTATTGTAATCACGGGTCGTTGAGGCTTATCTCCTCTTTTGTATTAGTAAAAGGCCTGGCTGGGTGGGTGGATGGCCCTTCCCCGAGGCAGTG